>NC_071334.1:61974936-63209936 GCF_027744825.2 Synchiropus splendidus | reverse complement strand
GTAAATGTCATGAAGCTAAAAAAAAAGGAATCAACACAAGTGGTAGGCTTTTATCGCCCTTAGACCAGATGCACGGTGACAATTCTTAATGTCAGTTGACGCGTCAACACACAAGACTCAATAACTCACACACACACACACACACACACACACACACACACACACACACACACACACACGCACACACACACACACACACACACCTACAGCTGCTAACCAGACAGCCCACGATAGCAACCGTGCAACACAGAAAGAGAGTTCCTTCCAAACCCTCTGCCATCATTTACCAAATGATGAAGGGTTCAGGGGCTGGTGTTCAACCCAGGAGAGAGGGCACATGGCGGAAAAAATATTATTGTTGTTGAGACTGAAGTAATCGAGTTTAATGTGGGAATTTACACCAAAATACCTTCTCCATGTGAAGCTTGTTTGAATGTTTCTGGTCAGTGGCTTTGAGGGTTGAGCACAGCGTTGCACAGACGTTGCTGCTTTGAGTCTGACATTGGTGCTTCTTTTACTTTCAGTGCAACTCTGTGCACCATGAGGAGGAGTGGAAAGCTTTGTGAGCTCTGTGGTGCAGGTCGGAGAACTATTTTCCGGAGCTCAAATAAATGCCCCGTCAAATACCGAAATATATACAGTAAGTCTTTTTCCTCAGGAATTTAAGAATGAAGAAAGATAAATGTTTCAAGAAGGGGTAGTTTTCTGATGCAGGGGTAAAAAGGGGAATGGGACACCACTAAGGGTGTATCGGTGCACCTCCCATTGCGTCAGGTACGCAAACAAAAAATATTCAGCATCCCCATCTGAATTTGTTTACAGCATGAGTACTGGATTAACCTGGTTTCATTAAGGAAGTCTGATTTGTGACTGTCTCGTCTGAGGATGGATTAATAAATGTGACATTGTTGACTGTTCTTTCCCGTCTATCAGGAGGAACTATGCCTCAATGAGGTACAAACATTAAATATTGATTTGCTCCCGTGGCTATTGTTCTTTTAAATGAGTTCACTTATGTTTGTATATTTTTGTCTCTTTGTCAATAAATCCTGTTTGCCTGTTTGTTGTTCTGCCCTTGAACTAACTTGGCAGTAAATGGTTGTGTTGTGAATTTTCACGGTATGTCCTCAGAAGGTCACACAGAATTTGAGGAGGCACATTGCAGAAGTTTTGTCGTCTTGTTTATTTGTGCAAGCTGTGAAATTTTCTGAAGATATTTTTTTATTCCATCATTTTCCTGAAGCCTCAGGAAACAATTTCCATCCCAGCTGTGGAGTAAGTGCCCTCAAAAAATGTGCACAGAACAGATGCTACATACTGTTTAGAATTGAACGTTGAATCTTACTTAGTCCCCAGAGTTTTATCAAAGCAGCCCAGGGTGTTGACATAGCAGCACACACAGCACACCATAGAAGACACTATTTCTGTGTGTGTGGGCTCATGCGTGTGTGTTACTTACAGGCACACAATCGTCCACCAGAGTGTTGCATATCTGCACCCTACAGTGCAGATTGAGGTCGCTAACATGGCCCACAAACTCAAACATGTTGAAGGAGAAGATGTTGACCATCCCAACACCGTTTGTGTCCACCACCACTGTTCCGTCCAAAAGATTGGCACAGCTGCGATGACACAGAAGCTCTGTGTGTAAGCATGGATTCTCAGCATCTGCTTCAGCTGCATTCTCACCCGTTCATAACCAGGAAATGTTCCAGGCTGACGTCAGAAGATGGCGTCATCCAGCAGGACTCTGTGACCAGAGCAAGAACAGGATTGTCTAGTCCAATGGCCTCTATCTTCACCCACACTGGCTGATCCAACCTGAGCTCAGTGTTGGGGCCGATCAAGCGAGTCAGGGCCTCGTCTAAGTAGGCCGTCATGACCAGAGTGTAGGTCCAGTAGCCGACCACCCGCTGCAACACTGAGCTGTCAAACACAAGAGGTCGATTAAGGCAAAGTCCCAGTGGAAGCAGGTCCAGATGGTCGGGCTGCTGACCTTCCACGGACACGGAACACCACCGTCTGCATCGCAGGTTTGAAGTGAACACAGGAAAAGTCGATGCCAATCTGGCGCTGGCGAGTGATGATCCTGTTCTGGGACGCACCGTCCACTGTGATGCTGTTGTTGTAGATGATGTGGCTTTCGTTTTGCTATGAAAAAGTATCAGAGTTAATCCATCTCTTTTTACACATGTCAAATCTCACTGCAGGGTCTCACCGTCACATGGGTTTGACAGAGGTTTTGACTGTCGTAGAAAAAGGTCACTTGATGGGTTTGGTTGTCGAAAGAGCCCCGGCAGCTTCTGTCTCCTGTGTGTGTGTCCCATAATACGTTCTGTACCCAATGTATGGAGCCAAAAGAGCAGAACATCAGACTGAAAAAGTGAACCTCTCTTCCAACCGGGAGTTGCGTTTCTAATCTGACCGTGACATTCGAAAGCTGTGAAACATCTGGAATTGGAGATAAAAACAATCTGGTCACAATCTGGTTAATTTCAATTCTCAGGATCAAAAGTTAGGCACCTGCACAGCAGAGGAAGAGGAGAAGAGCTGCCCACATGATCATGGTGGGGAACGAACCCAGCAGGAGAATTCAATCTTCTTTGGTCTTCCTGTTCTTCCAGACCATTTCAGAGAAATCAGTTTTACATTCTGGATCAAGCATCATAACCCATGGATATCTTACCATTGGTGGTTGATGTGGAGAACTGGTGCCCTTTTCTACCGTCTAAGAGTGCCAGGATGCACATCTGGGTATACAGCACCATCTTATAACAACATAAATATTTTAGTTTTCAAAAAGCGGTTCTTATGAACACCGACGATCATGACATATTCTTCGTTTACCTTAACATGACAAATCATAGATTTTCCTGTGTGTCATAGTTTCATTATTGACCCAGACAACATGGCTTGAGGGGGTTTGAGTTTATCAAGGGTAAACGTTCCCTGGACAAAACGGTAGTTGTTTAACATGACTTTCTCAGAAATTGTGTGATGTTCTATGGTGACATAGATGACCAGGTGATCCTCTGACATGAACAACAAGGGACAAACAAGGGAGATATCTGGAATTGAGGATAACAATCGGGACAACCTCAATATTTTTTATTTTCAGGTTAGGCTGAGCAGAGGAAGAGCAGAAGAGCAGCCCACATCCTCATGGTGGGGAACGAACCCAGCAGGAGAATTCAATCTTCTTTGCTCTTTCTATTTTTCCTGACCATTTCTTCGTCAAGTACCACTCATGAAAGTCTTCGCTTCAATGGTTAATGTGGAATCCTCATGTCCTCTTCTGCCGTATGAGTGTTCCCAAATGAACTCCTGGGTACACATCACCATCTTGTAACCAGATCTTTAGTTTGTCTTTGCACAATGTAAATATTGTTACATATACTGCTCTTCTAAACATTGATAATCGCTACATATTCTGCTTTATGACAAAGCATATATTTTCCGGACAACATGGCTTGGCTGGGGGCAATTTCCTCTTTGAACAACAACTAACACTGACCAGAAATTTGCAGGTTAGTCACAAATATACATATGAGATTGTGATAGATTTGAAACAGCGATTTTAAATGAATTAATTAATAAGTATATTTTGGCCATATTGCCCATTTTCTACAGTACGTATCTGCAAATAACATGCCAAAATAGCAGAGTGGCAGGAGCTGCAATTTTTCACAAATTAAAAGGGATTTTCCACAGGACATTTGACTGGCTGAGGTTCCATTGGTGGCTATGAGCCTCTGGATTTTTTCAATGAGAGAATTAAGAGTTCCGTGGCTTATAAATGGTTGAACAACACTACATTCTTTTCTGTCACGTTGGATTCTTTGCTCTTTCACCAGTCAATGAACCAGTTCCTTCACTCTTGTTGTGAATGAGAGGCATGCAACAGATATACAGGAAATGGGAATTTGTATCTTCTCTCTTCAACTGTTTCTCTGCATCTGTGTTGCTTTACGAACACACCATACTTGTTTGAATAAAACTGTTGAGTTAGATTCTTCATTGAAAATTCCTAAGATTATTTCCTCCTTTATTTTGGCGTTCTCCTCCTCAGTCAGTTTGAAAGTTACCACTCATTGGCTCTGACCATCTTCACAGCCACATTCTGTATTTGTTTTTGTGCTTCTTCTTTCATTTCTGATTCATTTGGCTAATATGGGGATCGATTTGAGTCTCTATTTTCTTCACTATCACCAACCCCCGTGCCGCCACGCACTCGATGGACCCTCCATCAATTCCAATTTTGCAACTGGCACTTTGCACACATTGTAGGTTTACTTTCAATTTCCAAATGATCAGCACTGTCCTAGCAAAACTATGGACATGTGTGGCTGTTATTTACATTATTTTGCCAACCAAACAGTCTAGACACTATAAATGAGGACAACAAGGACAAGGAGGAGAGGAAAAGAGTAAGAAATAGACATCCTGAGGACAGAGCTTCAATAGTGGACCACGTGTAATCAACCAAGCAAATGACCCTGACAGAAGCTCACCCAAGGTTCAGCCTTACTTGAGCCGTTACACTATAGTAAGCATCATGAGGGCATTTTGAGTGAGAACTAGTTGGTACAGTCGCTTTGCACTAAGTTTTGAAACACATCTACAGTCTCTTTGAAAGAAACAGTGAAGGTGCAAAACAGCTGTCATATTGACATGTGTGCCATTGGTACTCGTGTGCATTGTAGTGCTGCGTATGGGCCTGTTGTGCTGCAGGTGTTTAGTCTTCTTCAAAAGGTCATGGAGGTAGATGTAGATGCCTTGGGTCAGGAGCTGCTTTTTGTGGCACATTTCAACTTCAAACAAGGAGTCATGCCAGGAAGATTGTCGGACGCTGTGCCTTACACTATGTCCCAGGACATTGTGGTGGAAACATAAATAGGTGTGTCGCTATGTGTGTTGGACAATGTTGTTCTGTTGACCTCATCGGACTGGGACCTTCAGCATGCACTGGGGCGGTTTGCAGCTGAGTGTGAAGCGGCCGGGATGAGGATCAGCACCTCCAAGTCTGAGGCCATGGTTCTCGACCAGAATAAGGTGGTTTGCTCTCTCTGGGTCGGTCGAGAGTTCTTGCCCCAAGTGGTAGAGTTTAAGTATCTCAGGGTCTTGTTCTCGAGTGAGGGAAAAGGGGAGCGTGAGATTGATAGACGGGTTGGTTGGTGCAGCGGCAGCAGTGATGCGGTCGCTGTATCGGACCGTCGTGGTGAAGAGGGAGCTGAGTCACAAGACGAAGCTCTCGATTTACCGATCGATCTACGTTCCCACCCTCACCTATGGTCACGAGCTTTGGGTAGTGACCGAAAGGATGAGATCGCAGATACAAGCGGCTGAGATGAGTTTCCTCCACAGGGTGGCTGGGCGCACACTTAGTGGTCTTCCCCGGGGGTCTCCTCCCGGTAGGACCTGACTGGCCTGGGAACGCCTCGGCATCCCCTGGGATGAGCTGGAGGAGGTTTGTGCGGACCGGGAAGTTTGGGCTTCCTTGCTCCGAATGCTGCCTCCGCAACCCGACCCCGGATAAGCGGCAGAAGAAGAGCCAAGAGAGAGCTATGTGTGTTGTATCACCAACCCTTTGCAAGAACTAATACCTGATATTGTTACATTCCTGGACTTTATATGAAATGCTTGTTAATGTGAAGAGTTCCTGTCTGCCTTGGGCAGGAAAGGCTCCTTTGCCTTGGTCCGGAAGACATTGCATGTGATGTGGACAAAATTTAGTGGTCTGGCCCTCAGAGACAACACGGTGAAATTACTTTTTTGTGTTTTGAATGGGAAAAACCTTTGTTTGGATATGTATAGATGAACATCAATACTTGGACCTCTGTATGTTTACAGAACTATGACAAATGTATGAGCTCAAACTGACATAGCCAACCATGTGAACAGAGAAAACACTCAATGCCTTGGCTCGTGTGTATTCCCGGAACTTTCTGCCAGAGCTCCGGTGTTCCCACAGCTCCTGGTTGCAGCCGAGACCCTGGGGAGGTAGCGCTCTGGGATGGAGAGATGCAGTCATGTGGTCCATACTCTAAACACACCAGTGCCTCCTACATGTGCTCTTGTTACTGTTCTTTCCAGTCCACTCCGGGGACCTCAATGAGGTACATACATGTAGATACTGATTTGCACTATCTATCCTATTTGTATGTTTGTTCTGCAAATGCCCCTTGGCATAAAAAGGTTTACCTTTGACACTGAACAGAAGAAAACAAAGTTACACAGCATCCTGAGCAGCAAACAAGCAATGATTCAGGTGAAAATGCCACAGGTATGTCCAGAAGCAAACTGTCAAGCAAAATGATACTGGAGTAAACAAAAACTTGGATTCAGTGGTTCTCTAATAACCCACGGCAACTCATTGCTGCTCATAGTGTAGCACTTTCTGGTAATAATGACGAAGCTGATGCAGTTGCTACCTTTTTTGATGAGCCTGACTTGGCAAAAAATAAATAAATAAATAATGAAACATGCCAATAAAACACCAATTTGAGGGAACAACACCGCTGATCTAAAGCGCGACTCTGTGCTTTGGATACTCCAACCCTATCAACCTTTCAGTCTGAAGACAACGGCATGTCATGAATATTCAATTTTATTCCGAATCTTGCAAGTTTAATCCCAAAAGCTGACGAAGGAAGTGTGTTGACGATGATGACAGCTCCATGAACCATCACTCTGATGGAGTTCCGAAGTTAAACCAGACAGCACCATCGCTGTCTGCAGAGTTCAGAGGACAGAAGAGCTCACGGCGCCACCCCGTGTCACAGAGGTAAACATCTCATAGTTTGATTTTCACTGCACTGCACTGTAAACCAGGAGAACATGTCACATTCAGACTTAATCGCGCTACTGCCTGCATGTAACCGCAGTCATTAAGGTCAACAACCACATAGGTTGTGCACGTGTTTGTGACGTATCACTCAACAGGTTCCATTAAGGACCCTTTGCTTTTCACCCACCACTCTTCAGTGACATCACTGAAAAGCTGATTTGATATGTGTGAAAGAAATGTACTGAAAATGGTCTGAAAACAAAGTCACTAAAGAGTGTTACTAAAAATATTTCACAGTTCCCACAAGTTTCTTTATGATGGTGGTCAACAGTTGTACAGCACTGTTGCCGTTCTTTTTAATGCTGCAATCTCAGCTGTGCATTCATTTGAGGTTGTCGTATCAAAGCTGCCTGGGTCCAGGTATCCTATCAGCCCTTACGTGGAAACACAAGCAGCAGATTAGCATCAGTGAAGGCCCGCCCATCTCCTCTAATCCCCTTTTTATAATCTCTTACAGCAGCGGAACCCTGTGGAGGAGATGAAAAGTTTGTCGACCAGTGGAGGCAGAATCATTGCCCAAATGCTTCTCATCATCATGAAAACAGTAAGTTGTCAAGGCTTATTTTGTCATTCACATTTCAGGAGACAAAGTCGTTTCAATGATGCTGTATGTTTTAAGATTGTGATCCTCACCAAACATGTCCGTGAAGTCATTAACAGTGTTGACAAACATGAGCGTGCACATACTCGTGCAACACATATGACTCACTCATTTTAAGTTTCTCTAAATATGTTAAACAGAAAAGCTAAAATACAAACTGAATGGTGATATGTCGAGTGTATTCTCACTGTAAGAGGCGGAGGGCTAAACATTTAAAACATTTATTTGTTCTGGTGGACTCTCTCCTTCAGGACTAATGTGGTGGACGTGGTGTCAGCATACACAATGCCATCGGAGTCTGAAGTTCATGTGGCGAGAAGTTTTCTCACCAAGATTTTACGAAGCTCAATGAGGTATTGTTGAACCAGTCATTTCCTGAACAACTTCCTCAAGTCAATTGTCAACCAATAGAGTTGTGTTTTTTAAATCCATTCACTGGCTTCTCTGAATGCAGGAAGAACAGATTCAAACGGTAAGACATTATTTCTTGCATTTATTTGGAATGAACTTGGCTTAATAACAACAACAACAACAACAACAACAATAATAATAATAATAATAATAATAATAATAATAATAATAATAATAATAATAATAATGAGTCTTTAATTCCACTACGTCTCAGGTTGTACAGTGAGTTGCTGCAGAGTTATTAATCTCTCAGGGCTCTTGTTCTCACCTTCGGCAGGGAAAATGACCTCAAAATGCGGCCTCAATCTTGGTATTACTCCAAGCAGACTGAAGAGTCAGAGGAGCCCACAGGAGCAGGCCCCCCAACACGCGTTTGGCAATACAACCACGACTCCAGGTGAGAAAAGTCATTTTCTCCCAACAAAAGTTGACATTAAATCTGAATTAAATTTCTCCTTTCAGGACCAAGAGGCCAGTGATTCAAGGGCACCAGGACAGCCAGAGTCTGACCGACAAAATTGAGAAAGAGGACCAGGTCAAGCAACATGGCTGCCTCTACCCGGCTGAACACTCCAGAAACATTGATCGGTCTCGTACAGCAGAAAGCAAAAAAGATTCAGGGTTCAGCTGCCTCCCTGGGCGCACCAGCACTAAGGGAACAAGCACTGAAAATATATTTTTTAAAGGCCTTCCAAATGAGGCAGCACCTCCTCCTGATCAGCAAAGCTCCAGAGGAAACAGGGTCTGGGAGAAGGGGATGAAAGACGGACTGCTAACATCCAAAGTTTCTTTAGGATACACCCCTGTCGTTGGTCCTGTACAGCAAACTCCAGGGAAAGATAATCAGACTTCAACGTCTCCACCTGTCTCACTGTGCACTGACAGTTATGCTGGCACAAAGGTCTTCCCGTACTGTAAAGGTATTGGTGGATCCAGGGGGATCCATGCAAGATCTGTTGACAAGCTGACAGAAACTAACAAGCATCCCAGCTTCAGCGAGTACCAAGAGAGGAGATTAGAGGCTGGTAGGAGTTTCAACCCCCTCCCCAGTGGTGACTTCCTCCGTCCTGACATGGCAGTCAAACAGCACAAACACCTCTCACTATCCAGCAGTGATGTGAGTGTGGAAGGTTTTTACCACAGCCTTCAGGACCTGCCGTCCAATGCTCCCATTCAGAGACAAGCGCGCCACTCAACAGCTGCCACCGGCTCCGATGTTAACCCCACATTGGGAGACGCCCAGCGGAGCATGCACTTTGGGATGGCAGAGAAGCATCTGACTTTAAAGTTCCGGCATGTTGAAGTGGAGAGCAGGAAGATAAACAAGGACAAAAGTCACAACACAACAAGAGTGCACAACAAAGGCTATTCCCACGCAGGCAGCAGTCTACATAATGAGCACCGAGGTCTTGAGCAGCCTACTAAAAGCCTTAGTCCAGTGGGTGCTGTTGACAGTGATTTTGTTGCCTTGAGAAAAGTCCTGAGTCATCAAACATTTAGTCAAAGTATAAACTTTTCGACGCTCAATGACCCGTGGGTACCTCGGGAAAACCACAAAAGGTCTCTGCAGAAAATGCAACAACATTACCTCACAGCTCAGGAGAACAGGAGTCTGCTTGAAAACCATTCAAGTCCTCGTCCTCAGGAGCAAGTCAATGAAACTGTGCTATGTAGCAGAGGCTCAGTTACACCACACCAGGTGAGGCAGAAGAAGCTAGCTCAGCTGCAAAGGAGCCGGAGTGCTGCCATCCTAACTGGACATGTGGAGGAGGAGGATGAGGAGGAGGAGTGGAGTTCCACTTTGACTTACAACTCATTTTCAAGCACCTACAAGGACAACTTGAAGGAGGCTCAGGCCAGGGTTCTTCAAGCTACCTCCTTCCAAAGACGAGACCTGGAACCAGTGGGGCCATTTCAGGTTTCTGGATACAAACGTCCTTTATCGGCCCGGCGAGTGCACTCCTTCTCCGAACCAGACAAGATTCACCAGGTGGGTGTCGAAGGAAACCCTTATATTGTGTGTTTCAGGGAACGCAGAAAATACTTAGAAGGCAGACGCCAGTTCTGCAGGCCGGTTCTAAAAACAAGCAAAAATACAGGCTCAGATCTAATGGGCAAGTACAAAGGGAACTGCCCGATAGGCACTCTGGACCGTAGCAGCCTTGGTCTCAGATGTGAGCAGATGTCTTCGGAGCAGAAGAGGCTTGGAACCTTCAGTGAATATCGCGCCACATGGAGCCAGCAGCAGAAGTCATTTGAAGCCAAAACACAAGGACAATTTCACTCCACAGAGAACATCCTGGATGCAGATGTGGAAGTTACCTCCTCTTCCTTCGCCGACTTGAATTCACAGGTAATTCACATTCAACTGAAGTAATTTGAATGTACAATGTTAAGATGAAACGCTTTTTTATAGCTAGACATAACAGGAAAAGTTGGTTCAGGATAGAAGATGCTTTTTTTCTAATGAATTTTTATTTTGTAGAGTATTTCTTCAATGTGCACAGGCACACTGAGCAACCGCACTTTAAGGTAAAATCCACCACATTACTTACTCACATTACTATCTCTGCTTCGACGACAGAAATCATCTTGTTTTTCTTTTTTCTAGGGAGCACTCTGAACCCCAACCGGACCACAGCTCTCACCACAGACCCATACTTGAACCAAGTCACAGAGACGTAGCAAAAGCTTCCAAGGTGGTGCCAACTCTAGAGCTTCTTCCCGGCCTTGAGTTCTCAGCATCGATGGATGGACCACCAGTCTTGTATGAGAAAGAAGACACGCCCCCCAGGTAAGAGGCTTACGTTGCCTTGTGCCGTGTTTACTTTACTAAAACAGGTCAACAAGATTAACCCCTGGGAAGACCCACAGTTGCCACCACCTTCTGTTTTTCACTAAATACTAGAGCTAATTCTATCTGTATTTGTACCACTTGGTACTAATACATACTGTATTGGTATAGGATTTCAAGACTTTTTCACGGACCTCTATGCTTCAGGCAATGTCCCTTTTTTTCAAACTAGCATGTCTCAAGGAAGTTGTCATCAACCAGGCAATATGAGCCTGAACCCATTTACCACCACCGGCTTGACCACTGTCACTCCTGTCATGGAGTCATGGTCACATCAGATATTAACTGATGAGGGAGCTCCGCCATGACTGTAACAGAATGTGACATTTCACAGCCAAAAGCCAACATGAACGAGTGTTATGATACAATGATAAAATAAAATAAAACAGCGGAAACAAGCTGCGTAGTACGGAGCGTCTTTGTATATCCACGCTACTCTTAGTACTGGCGATGGAGAAGATTTTAGACAGTGAAGTCCAGATCCAGATGTCAAAAATGCTCAATGAATAGCTAGTAATTTTCAGTAACTTCAGGAAAAAACAGCGTCTTTCCTCCTCGTTGTTCTCCTCGTGCAGACAGCTGCAGAGCTGCAAACTCATGACAGTTGCAAGAGCACAGCAACAGTTAGAGCCCAACATTATTCATTTAAGTAAATCTGTCTGTCAATAAAATCAGATTTTTTCCAGCCTAATAAAGATGAAAACGCGTGGGTTTTAAAACACCCGAACACATAGCGAGTCCCGGACCGCTGTGCTCCTCCCCAGCTCCAGTCTCCCACGGCTCCCGGCTGCTCACCTCAGTGTTGTGGGAGTGTGTGAAGTTGTTTTTTAACGCTCTTGTCTGCCCAGACAGTGATCAGACCCTTTACCTTGACAAATGCCAGTTACAGTCATCACTAACAGAGCACATATGCACTTCTATATGTATGACTTCTTTTAGTGCTACAAATCTACCTGAAACTGTGTAAGTGGTAAGAACATGGCTGCAGTGCATTTTCAAACTAGGTTGGAAATTCTTTAGGCTACAATTTGCACCATTCATTGACTTGGAGTGCATTCAAACTTTTGGCCTCTTGTGTTTTTCAGTGTTTTTAAATGGTTTTTCGGGCACTTCCAGCATATCAGCTAGTGATCTGGCAGGTTTGAACGGTTTCTTGTTGGGACTTCTCAGCCTTGAATGAATCTTTTTCTTGGCCTTTTAGCCAAAGATGGAATCAATGTTATCATTCGGTCCGGGGTGTGAGGAGGGTCTCCAGCTGGTGGACGGACTCCCAGTTGCCAGTTGAGGTTCATGTTGTTATTGTTGGTTAAAAAAGAAACTCAAACATGATGATGGGATTTGTTCATTTGGCCACAGATGTCAACCTTCGACTGATCCCATATCCTTGCTGATATTATTGCCAAATTAAGATCAACCCAACCACACTGCTGCACAAGTTTACCCCAAAATAAACATTCATTTCTTTACTGGGTGTGATGGATGAAAAAATGGGCGGGAGCACGTTCCTAATCCGGTCATCCATCTGGAGAGCAGCTCCAAGGCTCCAATACTAGACCCTGGGACCTGACCGTAGCTGATATCCTCCTGTTTAGTCCACAGGTCCAGCTGGTTCCACAGGATCCAGGTCCTTGGCTAACACGATCGGTGACAGATCAGACCTTTGAAGATAATGCCCACAGAGAGGGGGATGTGGGAGTCGTCGCAGGTGAAGGACAGAGTCTGGCGGACGTGCCGGACAAATGTGGGAGGAAGACTACCATGGACCAACTGGATGAAGAAGGTCCTGCTCACTGCTGGGCTTCTGGTGGTCCCAGACTACTCACTGTTCCCAGGTAACAGTCGTTCCAGTCAAAGTTTACTAGCCAAACAGTTGATGTCCTGTTAAATTACAGTATAGTTGGTTTTAATTTGTGATTTTTCAATTTGTTTTTCATAATATTTTCTCAATAATGGATCAACTAGTCCATCGCAGATGTTCATTGCTCCGTATTTCTGTCAGGGGAGAAGAGGATGGCTCGCTGGCAACACCTGTCTCCTCATTGGTCCCCAGCTCGTCCTACTACAACACATCTGCCCCAAAAGCTGAACTGCTCATCAAGATGAAAGACATGCAGGTGGAGGAGCAAGAGGAGCAGGACATAGACTTGGCTGACAAGAAGGTGGGTCGATGTTTTTAAGTGCTATTAAATGGGTTATTTTCAGCTCTGTGGTTCTCTTCCAGTATGAGTTGATTCTCAGTTTGGAAAAAAAGCTGCAAGTCCTGCAGGAGGCGCGACGCAGTCTACAGGAGGATGTGGAGGACAATGAGGCTCTTGGGCAGCAAGTAGATGCCACGGTGCAGCAACTCTGCCTCACCAACCAGCTGGAGCGCTTCCGCATGTTTATTGGCGACTTGGACAAAGTGGTGAGTCTGCTGCTCTCACTGTCTGGACGTCTTGCCCGAGTGGACAACGCCCTCGACAGCCTGGATGAGCAGGAGTCACTAGAGGAGAAGGTAATGGAGTGAGTGTGCAGGCCAGAGACTGTGACAACAACCTCTGTCTCCCTCAGAGAACGCTGACAGAGAAAAGGAAACTTCTCATGCGCCAGCATGAGGATGCCAAGGAACTGAAGGAGAACCTGGACCGACGTGAACATGTTGTGACCGCAATCATGGCGGACCACCTAGACAGCGCGAGCCTAGAGGACTACCGTTACTTTATTAAGATGAAGTCTGCTCTGATAATAGAGCAGCGGAGGTTGGAGGACAAGATTAAGCTGGGTGAAGAGCAGCTGGCCTGCCTGCTGGAGAGCCTGCCTCCTGAGCGCAGGCCTACAGCCTCGCTGAGCAACACTCTTTATGAATACTCCATCAAACTTCACTAAAGCTGAAGTTATCTCATGGTGCAACAATTGAACATCAAATCAAAACGTGAGTGTCATAGAACTGATTTAATGTTTGATGACAATAATAACAATATTCATATTTGTATTATGGATGCATTTTTCCCCCATTACATTCCTTTTTCATGTTTTTTTTAAAGATTTTGCTTGCTCCATAAGTGAGTCTCAAGCGTACTAAATTTGAAACTTGCCAGCAGGGGGGGCTGTGATACGCAGAGGGACAAGGTCCAGAATTGACAGATTATTAATTATTGAGGCGCCCTCACTAAAACGCTGTTTGCATAGATGAAGGGAGGCTCTTCTCCTTTTTTTATATTCCAGTCAAAAGAATTGGATGTCAGAATCTATGTCGGACAAAAGTTGAAAACCTACCAAACAAGTCCTCTAAAGTTGCATGGACTCACACCCATATCAAAGCTAGAATATATAAGTGAATATATAAGAAATAGAAGTGAATAGAAATTAATAACCGACATCAACCTCGCTCCTGCAGGTCAACCAATCACAAGGACAATCCCCTCATGGAAAACATTATTGGCATCAATAAATATTGTTTACAAGGGCCCAAATAACAGGTTCACTGTGTCACTGATACAAAAACAAAGCGAGCATCCAGGAGTGTGTTCAACCTCACTTCTACAACGAACACATGGACTCACCCTTGACATTGACAATGACAGCATTTATTCAAAAATCTTTCACTTATTGATGATAATCCAACAGTGATCGAACACGGCAAATGTTCTCAGAGATGCACAGAAAAATGTCTGGAAGTAAAAAACAACATGTGACTCCGTTATAAAGCAACAAGCAGAAGAGATGACAACAAACACAGTTGGATGTGGATGACGGAAGCAGCTCGTTCCTACATACAGTCATAAACGCTACACGTGGCTTAAAAACCACACCAACGTGAACCACTTCTCAAATCCGACGAGGAACCCCGAAAACCAAAATCATTTGCAGCTTGAATGGTTGCTGTTGCAATGGCGCGTCTCAACAGCCCTTGTCTGTACGCTGCGCCAGCAAAACGCTTGGAAGCCCAGATTGGCCCAGATGTGTAGAAACATGACCCAAATGAACACATACATAAAAAATAAAATACAAAATTACATTATTGGTGTACATGGGGTTGGTTTTAATCTTTCCAGAGTCCACCAGTCTGTTCTTGATACACCTCGATGACATCCTCGTCCTCCATCCCCAACTAGTGACAGAAAACAGATTGAAGAGTTTACAGTTTAAAAAAATGAAGAGCAAGCAGCATATACAGAGTGAAAGCAGGTGGAGGTTCAGGGGCCCCAGTTCTAATGGAAACTCTCTTCAATTTCAGCTCAGTGGGTGGTGCTCTCTGTTTATTAATGGAGTGAAGTTTCATGGTATTGGTAGTTCAAGGTCAAAGATTATTGAGCAGAGAGCGCCATCTACAGCCTTTGCAAGGCCATTGTCTCATGGACCCTTAAAATGCCTGTATCCACTTGACACATTTTAAAAGTCACCAGCCAATTAATTATAAAAAAAATTATATTATTATTACATTATGATTCTGGTCAAACGCTGCCACCATCCTGTGACATAACGGCAGGATACAAATGTAAGCCTACACCAGCGCAGTGCGCACAGAAACAAGAGGAGCAGAGGAAGCCACCAGTGATTCCAGCTGCGAGTTTAGTCGGGCATCAGTCGGCTCAATAGTCGGTTCTCTTGCTATGTAGATGTAGAAAAATGAAACTCACACCCCGGCAGGAACACAAGACTACTGAAGGGCTCAGATGCTGCAATGACAGTCTCCCAGACTTGTCAGTCACTGGTGTACGCAGCGGGTCTTTGGTGCGCTCAGTAATGCTAACAAACTTGTCAGTGTCTGCGCTGACTTTGAATTCAGTTTGACACCTATTTTGCTGGCTAATTCAACAGAACCAACTTAGTAGACAATATATGACCATTTCATACGTCATATTTATGCAGAGTACCACAGCCATGTTGTTGACCCTTTTAGTGTAATGCTTACTTCTGTTTTGACAAGACTTCAAATGCGCAAACACTGGTTGATCTGGTTTAAAAATTTACTTTTTTTAAATTAAACCCATCTACAAATAAAAGGCTAAAAAGGTAACCAAGGCTGATGTAGCACAATTCTAATTTTACAGGACAGTAACTATATAATACGATGAATTTAAATTTTCAGCACAAATCGAGCTGAGCCAACTTTACCTCTTTGGGAGTTTGGTTGTCTGCAATTCTCTGTCCTTCAAAGAGAAACCGTAACGTACTTGCTGGCACACCCTAAAAAAACAACAAAAAAGAAAGGTGGTATCCAATTTCTCGTAACACATATGACTGATTTGACCAGCTGGTCCTCCACTCACCTGTCTCTGGCTGTAAGACTCCTTCAATTTTTTCAGGTGTGTTGTCATTTTCACCTTAAAATGGATTTCACTGCTGTCCTATAGACAAAATGAATCAAGTATGAATCTCGTGTTGTTTCAGATCACCAAAACAGACTTAAGTCAAGCCCGAGACAAATTGTTTCTACAAGAAACTCTAGTAAACACCACAAATTGTGTAATTAATAGGATGAAACAAAATACGATAACAAAAAAAACGCATGTGAACGTTTGTTTTTCCACGTTGCTCAGGTGATTTCTCATGCATATTTTCACGGTTATCGCTGAGACCCCCGCTGCCAAGCATTTGATGTGTTGTTCTTATCAAAAACTTCCGGTTCTGGCTGAGACTGTGCTGTGCTTGGCTTTTTTCAGCATAATCGAGATTACTCATGAGTTCCCGATCAGCCGTTTCTTTTCTTCGGAGTTTCAAACAGTCTCTCCTACCAGATATTTTGGAAACCGTTGGGTCAGATCTTTGTTTTTAGCAATATACCCCTCAGTGTCTGTTGGGCTGGAGCCCTGAGGCACTGAGCACTTATGCTGGCGGCTATCATAACAAAGAACCTGAATGGAAGTAAGGTAAGGTCCTGAAGAGCACGATTCAAAATAAATGAACGTAATGAATCCTTTTTGTATATGTCCTGTCAATGAAAGTGTAATTCCTTTATTCATGTAAATTTTTCTGTTGAACTCTTGGACCTTTCATTGAACCCATATGGAAATTTATCAACTGTCTGTCCAAACTCACGACAAATCACCGTTGTAAAGCACAAACTCACATTAAAGGTGTGTCAAGAGTATTTTTACTGTGTAGTTTCTAATTAAAAGCAGCAAGTGTGTAACCTGAATTTCAATTCATGAACGTTTTGGAAAGATCTGCCAAAACTAACATTATCACGGTCGATGACTCATCTATCATTTTACTGCAGTTTTCTGTTGGAACTTGTTTCTGGTTTATAATGAAATTTATTAAGGTAAGGCCACTGCTGTCAAATCAAATTTACTTTAGTGGACTTTCGTAAATTACTAATTGCTTTAATTCTGTTTTCATTTTCTCTGAAAAATACAAGGTCACACTGTGCCCATATTTGCAGACAAATTGTTTTCCATCCAATTTGTTATCTTCATTTTTTTAAAGATTTCAAATCACGGACCTTGTTTCATCTTTTGTATCATTTTGTGAGGTTACTATTTTGTTAACACCCCTATTATTTAAGGATTCCCTATATCGTGTCCAACGTATCTTTAAATTTGAATCTGTTTATAAGATATCGAAGATTAAAGGAAAAGATGTTTAAATACGCATCAAAACGTTTTGGTATGCAGTCTGAAAAAAATCACATTGATATAGTAAATACATGAGGACACTACCTTCTGCCTGTGCCATCAAATCACAAATGATTTCGTGTATACTCTCTAGATCATAGATATTAAAGTAACTACAGTATGTTGTGACTTTGTATAAATATATATTTAAGGACAGTTCTTTATTTGTTTGGTAAAGTATTTGTTTAACAAGGTTAAACCCTTTCTGTTATGTTGTTCACAATCACCAGTGACAGACTCTAACAGAGTAAGTAAGTATGTCATCTGTGAGAAAATACAGAAATAATAATTGACATTGTGACAAACAGGCAAAAGAGAAATAACATTTAACCAAAACAAAAATGGAGACACCAAATTATCCTTTCTTAATCAGCTACTGACAGGGAGAGGAGCATGTGATGTTCTGTTGCTGAATATGTCCGGCGGTTTCACACTGGGGGTTCTTTCTCGGATGGCATGAGTTCGATTCACCCCCTGCTCTGCAGCCTCACACCTCTGCGCCTCAGGCAATGTCCCTTTTTTCCTCCTCAGCTGGCGGCGCTCGGCACAAAATAGTTGGTTTGTGACCCACAACAAAGCACATCTCAAGGACGACGTCTGGGCAACAACCCATTTACAACCGTTGGTTTGACCACTTTATTTCTCTGTCACTTCTTAGTCACTCCACAGCCAAAACTTAACATGAACAAGTGCTGTCATGTTTATTTTACAAGGTAATAGCGGAAACAAGCTGCGTAATACGGAGTGTCTTGATTTATTCACATCGCACCCCCAGCACGTTGAACCAAGTGAGCAAGATTACTGGCGGAAGAGAGGATTTTAGTCAGTGAAGTCCAGATCGAGACGTCAGAAATGATCAATGAATAATCTGGTGATCTTCAGTCACTTAAGAAAATTAAGCATCTTCCCTCGTCAGACCCTTTGGTGCCCAGCATAGATCATGTCTGTGTGAAGTCACAATGTACATGTAGTTTCCAGCATCTAGCACCGAGTTGCCTGAGGCGAGAAGTACCCCCCAAGAAGAACCGCCCCATGGAGAGTTTCCCGAGACAGGTGCAGCTCTCCAGGTCGGACTTTTGAGCCGAACTCACTTTGTCTCGAGACAGAGTCCAAAGTGTGAAACCGCCCTAATACAAATCTGATATGAGACAATACATTTCAAAGCCATGTTTAAAGTTTTGTTCGTGTCTGTATTGTGTCTGTATAGTGTGAGTATTTCTGAAAAGGGAACAGCACAAGATACAACTCAACATAATTATGTATGATAATTAAAATACACGAATTGGTGCCTGGTTGTTAATTATTATTTAAGAATGAAAGTCGTGCAATAATTCTACACTACACCAAGAATGAAATAAAGTTATAGCAGAGCGTTTACCTGTCCGATCACTTTTAATTTGATGTATTCGCCGTCCTTCTTGTCCCCCCCATCTTGGCTCGATGGTTTAGTCTCCTACAAACAAAAACAAACGTTCAGAAGTGCCATTTATTTACTTCAACATTTTCGAGGTGTATGTACACACGCACACGCACGTTGCTAAATAGTGCCGTTGGTACTAGGGCTTAAGGGCAGCGCATTCCTCCTTCCACATTGGATGACAAAACTAAAACAGAAAGCAGGCCTGAAGCTAATGCTTTAGCATGTTAGATAATATGACCATCTGATTCTACTCTCTAGTTTATCCATAACTTGACACAAGTTAAAAACGATCAAGAGCACGCGACAGTCTGTACTTACCGTGTCAGACATGTTTAATCCGCGTTTAAAGGTACAATATAGATGTTTAAGAGCGAGCGTAGCTCTGGCCCTCAAATGATGTTGTGGAGATCCACCGCCACCGGATGTGACGCACAACATACTTAACATGTCAAATTAAAGCTCGCGGTTTTCCGTCCAAGAATTAGCAGGGTTTGATTTTTGGTGGAGTTTAAAACAAGTATTTTGTTCTAAATCAATTTAGCAATTTAACCCAGTGTAATGGTTATCGTCCATGTTTTTTGTCATTTCTTTATGTTTTTTTTTGCTTTATGCAATATTTTTGCCTTCTTGTTTGTTGTTAGTCTTTTCTCTTATCAGGGTACATGACTAATTTATTCACAGATAAACACAGGTGATCGATATCACACTGGTATTTTGTTACCCACGGACATGAACTTGACGATGCACGTTCATTACAAACGTCAAACCTAATCTAAAACAATCCGAATCTTACTTGCAGCATCATCAATTCCTAGTAAACAATGTTTGCAAAAAGCAAAACACCTCTTATCACATGTTGAACTCGTAGCATTTCGTTCACTGCATTAAGAACGAGCTAAATCAACATGCAGCTCGCGAACAAAACAAATGTGACAAGACAGTCATATTCAAATCGAAAATAATAATAAAAACCTAATATCACGAACATAATATCATTTTAATATCACGGAGCATCTGGTGATTTTGACAGTTCCTGACGTCACATGTTGTGTTTTTGTTGGCCCCTTCCAGGGAGGTCGCGAGGGTGATGATTTGTCAAGTACAAAAGGATGCATAAAGAATTTCAGTTAGTACCCGTCAAAGTAAAAGTTCACAGTTTAACCACGCGTGCTCAGCGGATGGCGCAAGAAATATGTACTCTTATTTTTTAAGATCAAAATCTATACTTCCGAAATGAGGTATTTGCTAGCTCGACGCTGCAAGTGGACGAGCGAGCAAAGCTAGTCATACTGTAATATGCCCGACAAATAAAACATAGCATGTAAATTGATTTCGTAATTGTGACCTGTGCGGCCAGGTTGACATTACAGCCTCGATTTTAACTCCTTGTATCATACGGAGAGCTGCAGCAGCACAGTCGGCCCTCGTCGTCGTCGTCGTCGTCGTGGCCCAGCAGGACTCGTGAAGTTGGGATCCAAACTTCTGCTTCATCCGGCGGCTCTCCGCGGGGCCCGGGGCTGTTGTCGCCGGCCCTGTGGAGGAGGAAGTGGTCACAAACTCCTGATTCCTAAGGTAAAAGGCTCAGTTTATCGTTTGTCTATGTTTATTTTTCAAACGTGACCTGTGGTTGCTACGGGGGGAGATGGTATGCTCCAGTTAGCATTAGCTGGGCTCGACAACTTCCCTGGCCTGACAGCTAGCTGGACATGTAACCTGCGACCGTTGTGAGCTCACAGTTGGAGTCAAACCGTATTTAGCTTGCTTTTGCTGAGCCTTTTCGTTTTGTGAATGTCTTGATTAGCTAATGTAGATCGCCTGCCATTCGGTGAATGGATTTGTTACATAGTTTCATCCCGAAGGTTGCTATCCATTCCTGCCCATTTGATTCATAAATGCAACTAGTGATGCTCCCTTGCTGCGTTCAATTAAAGCGATGGTAAACCGAAATGGCAGGTTCTGTGTTCTGACTATGATGTCATGAGTACAAGCCAGTGTACTCAGAGTAGTTGACAAGTCTTCCACCCCCCCTCACTTAGGAATTCCTAGGTACCACCTTACCAGCATGTGTGTACATAGTCATACGTAGGTACCTGTGCAGACAGGAGGCAGGTTTACTTGTGTATATATTAGCCCAGGTATGACATGTGTATCAGCAGAGGCAAGTATGTACAGCGACACAGATTCACGCTTCCATTTCTGGCTTTTCAGGGAGGGTTTCTTTGATGGTAGAATCCTCCTTCTGGGCCTCTTGGGTCAGTTGTTGTGCCATGATGATGGGTGAGTTGCATGACTGCCTTAACAGTTTCTTGTAACCATATGTACGTGTATAAACCTGTTTGGTCCCTCCATCCGCTTCTGTAGACAATACGTTTTGCCTTACTGTCGTGTTTTTTCTTCTTCTTTTAATTATTGATCTACCAGCTACATTCAATGTCACTGCCTGCACCATCTTGTAGTGCTACAAAAACACAAGTTCAGTGAGAAAAAACAATGGAAGGAACTCTAGCGTATGCAAACACACAAGCCTCGTGCAGTAGCAGGGTATAACATTCTATTAAAATTTGGAGAACAGATCCAATTTGCATCTGTAGTAGCATAATGTCTCCCGCTTCAAATGCCATAGTCATTCCCTGGGTAGACCCATTTTCATTGGGAAAGGTTTCCCCTTGTTGAGGGGACTTAACTGCAGAGGGCTCTTCAAACCAAGTGGTGGAAGTAGAAAATGGATGGGGGAGGAATGGGACTAGATTTAAAAGAGGCATTTTTAATTTAACTTTGTTTTTAGATATTTGGAAATATTTGTACTTTTTGGGCTACGTGAGTAGTTACTTTACTTTAAATCTAAGAGTCCACTACACAAATATGTTTGAATTGTGCAATATGAATAAACCTTGCATTTCTGTTTTCCTTGCCACGTTGCAGATGAGCAGGAGGTGTTTAACTCAATCATGCAGGATCTGGTAGAACTTCACCTCTCTAGCAGGCCTGCCATGTACCTTACGGACCTTGGAAAACCTAAAGCCTCCTCGCCCAAAAACCAGGTAACAGTCTGCTCTTTAGTAGTAGATCGAATAGGCAGTAAATCATACACAATATTATCTTACCAATACGTCCACAAAGCATATTGATGATTAATTTGTACATTTACATTTGTCTTCCCTGGCAGAATGATATCCGAGTGAAGTTTGAGTTCAAGGGGGAAAAAAGGTGTGTCTTATCATCTCCTAAAGCTCCACAATTCTGTACTACTGCTGACCTCTGACCCTTTGTGTCTCCTCAGGATCCTACAGTTCACGCGACCTGTGAAACTGGAAGAGCTGAAGGCAAAGGCTAAAGTGGCGTTTGGTCATACAATGGATCTTCACTACAGCAACAATGAGGTAAAACCTGCAATGAGTCGGTCAAAGCAACAATTTATGGCCTTTTTTTTACCTGTGATCTAAGATTCATTGTGAATGATTTTAGGCTAGCATGGTTTATCTGGTCATTTGCCTTAAATGAGCCTAGATGTCTTAATATGGTACTAGTGTGATTTATTCTCTTTTGTGGTTGTGGCTGCGACAGTTGGTGATTCCACTCAGCAGTCAAGATGATCTGGACAAAGCTGTTGAGCTGCTGGATCGTAGCGTCCACATGAAGAGTCTGAAGATCCTGCTGGTGCAACACATTAGTTCCCAGGTTGGTTCACATGGATCCAACTGGTCTGCTAAAACTGAATTATGATATATTTCAGAACAAGATTTCCATTGTTGTGTGTACAGAAGTATAATGATGGTGTAATCATCCTAACTCAGAATTCTTGCCTCTAGAACTCTTCCTCCAACATGGACCTTCTTCCATCACTTGAAAATCTGGACAACACGGGGTTCAGAGCTGGAGACAAGAAGAACATGCTGGCATCCATAGGTACTCTCATAATAAAACTTGATGTTGTTCTTACTTCATCAATTTGACTGTTCCTTTACTCAGAAATTTGCTTTTCTCTTCAGTAAAGCTCTACTACTACTACTACTACTGAAAAATCAAAAGAAATAAGACAGCTTTTGCAGATTCCCCCCTCCATTTGTCATTTTATGTCCTGTCATTCGTTGAATTACTTCTTCCATTCTCTACTAGGCTCTCAATCAACAGACCGCAGCTCGCCGCCGCCAGGCTACATTCCTGATGCTCTCCAGCAGGTAGCTAGAAACGGATCCTTCACCAGTATAAACAGCGAGGGCGAATTCATCCCAGAGAGCATGGACCAGGTATGAATAAAAAAAAAATGATTTAGCCAAACACTGCATTTCAGATCTTATGTCTCCTTCTAGAGTTGATTTTTTGCATCCCTCTTTAACTGACTTTTCTTTTTCTTCTTCTCTAGATGTTGGACCCTCTCTCTATGAGCAGTCCTGAGAATTCTGCATCTGGAAGTTGCCCATCTCTTGATAGTCCCCTAGACAGGTAAAGACAATGATCCTTTCACATTGCACTTAATCCTGCACAAAGGCACAAACACTGAAGTTCCTCTAAATCATGTGACAAAAAGGGAAACGAAAATGCTATGTACTATTTTCTGTGACTCGCCCTTTATGGTTTGGTGGGCTTTATCTTTCGCACCTTTTTTATAAACTAGACAGGAGGCAGCACCTTTAGTCTGATGGTACGTTGGTTGGTGAGGCAGCATGCTGATGCAGTGATCAAGAAGAACCATCATCAGCTTCCAGCTTGAAATGTAAATGCGATGTGATCACAAATAGAAAAGACAATTAAGATGATGATTTGTTCAGCTTCAGAAGAATTTTACAGCTTGTGGCAGTATTTGTAAAAGTAGCACCAATAACTATGCACGATGTATAGTTGCATTGCGAATACTTGGCAAAACTAAGAATACTCAAGATCAATAAAAATAAATGCTGTAAATGTAGTCTGTCAATCTGGGCTGCCCTAACTTTTTAATGACAGTCTGTCCAGCCTTGTGTGTTGCAAAATGGGCCATTTTTTCCCACTGTGGGGTGTCAGTCTCTCTCTGCCTACCAAATGTATGCGTTTTTGATCTGATTAAACTTCAATTTGATTTTATTTTGTGTTGTGGAGCTTCCTGAAAAATATATAACATCTGTTTTGTCACTCCATACATAGTCCTTCTTATCTTTGCGTTTTTTATTTGGCACTGCATTCAGTTTCAAGCAAGGGAACCTTGATTGCCTCTGAGTTTAAATAAAGTTTTTGCAATGAAACGTCATGCTAGCTGCCAGCTCCATTAGCTTGCGGTTCAACAAGGAGCTCTTCATTCTGCTGTGCAGGTGAATGTGAACGGTCGGTTGGAGGAGATTCAGTCAGAGTTGTGTTGTTTACTGCGCTTGCTTGCATTGTCTTTAAATTGTGGTTCATTTAATGAGGGATCACTCTAGTGTGTTGTGCAAGCAGTGTGCGTCAAGGACTGGAAGCAGACAAGATAGCAGATGGTGCAGCAGCAGTTTTGGGGGAAAAAAAAGAGAGAGAAAAACTATGTTGGCTGTTAAATCTGTCGTTGACGTTCTTGATTGTCGATTGGCCAGGAGAGGCTCCAGCCCCGGGTGATTGGAGTAAATGGATGAAAAAATAAATGAAGGATGGAATGTTTGTAGGTGGGCAGGTCCCAAGCCAGGAATTACGAGTCAAAGATTTCTAGAGATGCCGCATGCATAGCTGTAGCTAAGCTGAGACAGTTTGGTGGCAAAAATAATGATTTTAATTTGAAATCTACAGGGCTGCAAGGATTCTAAAAATCTAAAAGGTGGGCAGGGGGGTAGAAAACATGCCAAAATAAAATGACAAATCTCATCACAAAATTTAAAAATAGCATCCATAACACTATTTTGTTTCATTTAGTGAGTATCCCAAGTCGAGGATGCCTCGAGCACAAAGTTATCCTGACAATCATCAGGATTTTGCAGGTACTACAAGCTTCTATTCCTGTTCAATACTCCAGTTACATGTGATGATACTTTGCTTCCTGTGCAGAGGATGAGATTCCAGTCTTTGACAAGACAGGGAAAGGTGGCACGTATCCACGGCGGTATGGTATTTCTTTCGGCCTTCAGGACTATAGTGACGGTGAGTGGTTTGCTTCTCACCGCCTTCAGTTGTTGGTGGTTGAAGAAAAAACACAACTAAAAAGTATTTTCCTCTTCAGGGAGGAAGACATTCCCACGTGCCCGCCGGACGCAGGTTCAAGGTTTCCGCTCACCGGTCAGCTTCAGTCCCACAGATCAGTCCCCTAGTACGAGCAGTGGCAGCAGCGTCTTCACCCCTGACCTGGAGGAGGGACCCGGACCTGTGAGACGACCTCGCAAGGGCAGTGATATTGAGCCCAATCAGACAAGTGCTCCGACGCTGTCGGTGATGGACATCAGTCCACCCAGTCGCTGTGAGTGCTGATGCTGTTTTCGCTTACATCCCTACAGATCTTGATGATAGTCATGTGTTTGCTTGCAGCTCCACGAGCTCCGTCCAATTGGAGGTTGGGGAAGCTTCTGGGCCAAGGTGCTTTTGGACGAGTCTTCCTCTGCTACGACGCAGATACTGGACGAGAACTGGCTGTCAAGCAGGTCCAGTTTGACCCAGAGAGTCCAGAGACTAGCAAGGTTGGATTTTTCTTCTGCCCAGTTGAAAACCTTTCTGACGTTGTTAACTGTGGCTTTGTTTGCAGGAGGTGAGTGCATTAGAATGTGAGATCCAACTGCTGAAGAATTTGTGCCATGAGCGCATTGTGCAGTATTATGGCTGCCTGCGGGACTCAATGGAGCGAACGCTTTCCATCTTCATGGAGCACATGCCAGGGGTGAGTGTTGGAAGTCACAAGTGACACCACACATAGTATTAGTCAGGATGCAATGCTCACATTTCTATTTAATCATCCTGCAGATTTTGAAGTGAGTGTCATGTAAAACTGACTTTGAGACATCATTAGCAGCAACCTTTGACTGACATGTCATCTGCAGGGCTCCATCAAGGATCAGTTAAAGTCATATGGTGCGCTGACGGAGAATGTGACGCGCCGCTACACCCGGCAGATACTGGAGGGTGTGTCGTACCTGCACAGCAACATGATCGTGCACAGAGACATAAAAGGTGACAAAGACAGTCGTGAGGATTTAAGTCAGTGTTTTTCTGCCTTTTTTAAACCATGGCACACTTGGTTCATTGAAAAAATCCTGTGGCTCATAACCAACGCAACTGTGTTCAATGGAAAGCCCTGCAGAAAAAGTCTTTCGCTACTGACCCTTGGTTACTTGGCATGTTATTTGCAGAAACAAATTGCAGAAAATGATTTGTTTAAAAATGTCGACACAAAGGGGTGGGCAATAGGGCAAAAATATGTTGATTTATTAATTTATTTATTTATCTAAAATGGCTGTTTTGATCGCAATCTCATATGTACATTTGAGACTGACTCGCAAGTTTCTGGTCAGTGTTGGTCCTAAATGATGCATGATTTTATTCTAGTTAGGGGAATTTCCAGACAAATCTTGAACATTCTTTGCCTCAGCTTGCTTCATTACTACAATGATTCTTTTTCTCTTCACATTTTGGAGCAAATTAATTTGTTTCTGCATTTAGTTTTAGGCAATTTTAAACCACAAAGCAAACTTTGATCCATCAAGGATCACTCCATCATTCTGTCCATCAAGGTGTCTGGTCAAGTTAGAGGCACATTAGCTGAAAAACAACTCAAAGTGGCGCATTTGACCGAACTCTTTGCTGTGAGTGTGTGGGAAGAGGAGCACTGCGCACTACGCACAACTCTGTTGCGAGTGATGGACTAGTCAACGTGACCGAATCCATGTCATCTTATTGAACATACTGATCGCCCACCACCATCTCGAGACAAATGAGGTGTTACTGATCACCTGACACTCTCTTACTGCACGCTAGTGTGCCGCCGCACAGCGGTGGAAAAACGCTGATTTAAGGAAGGCTCGTGGGTAATGGCTAACCACAGAATCTGTCATTATTTAGGCGCCAACATTCTGCGTGACTCCGTGGGCAACGTGAAGCTTGGAGATTTTGGAGCCAGTCGCAGATTACAAACGATCTGTCTATCAGGAACTGGAATCAAGTCAGTAACAGGCACCCCCTACTGGATGAGCCCGGAAGTGATCAGTGGTGAAGGGTACGGTAGGAAGGCGGACATCTGGTAAGAAACACTGTTATTTGATGGTAAAAGACAGTGTAGTGGTGGCGAAGTAATTAAACAAGAGACTGGCCAGATTTAAGTACTGCATTTTTTTGGACGTTAAGTCGCTCCCAAGTATAACTTGCACCAGTCAAAATGTCACAAAGGAAAAAAATTTATGTTCCAATTTGTTCATGGGGAAATGTATTTTACAAAATCCCTTTCAAGACGCAGTGACGGCACTGACGTCCTTGTCATTGTATTCATTGCTTGATCTGTGACGTAGCCAAAACGAAAACCGAGAAACCATTCACTGATGCCAGCAAAAATCCTAGCTTTTAATCATGAGAAGTAAATCAATATCACCCACCAGCATCCGTGACTTATAGTGCCTAAAATACGGTGAATGTAAATGGTTTTGTCTCCTTGTTTGTGCTTTAGGGTTTCTAATATAGGATCAGGTTAGATAAATATGATGCCAAATATGCACTCCTGACCCAACCTGCTCTACTCTGCCTGCAGGAGTGTCGGCTGCACTGTGGTGGAGATGCTAACCCAGCGACCTCCATGGGCCGAGTTTGAGGCAATGGCTGCTATCTTCAAAATTGCCACCCAGCCTACAAACCCGGTGCTGCCCGTTCACGTGTCGGACCACTGCCGCGAGTTTCTTAAGCGCATTTTTGTGGAGACTAAGCAGCGCCCATCTGCTGACGAGCTGCTGAGGCACATCTTTGTGCATTAACTTGGCCGCCGCTGACCCCGCCCCTTTCTTTCTACAAGCTCAAAAACAAAGCTGTGGTTGGGTGGGGCTTCGAGGATGTGGCTCCAGCGGTCAGTTTTTCGGAGACTGCTGTAGAGGACTGGAGAGAACTTTTTATCTCTGCAAGTTGCACCTTAATTTCCACAGGAGACTTTTTTTGTCTGGGTCGGTGTCGTGGACCTACACAAGATTATTATGCCGCACTCTGGATTGGACCCTCCTTCTCCCTCCCCTTGACTCCAGAATGTAGCCTCCTGCCAAAACCAGAGCTGTGGCGACAAGCGAGGCTGCTGCTTAACACTCCGACAACACTTTCAATTTGCCTCATTTCTCTTCCGTCAGCCACCATTTTCTGCTTGTGCCTTTTCTGTTGCCGTCAGTTTTGCCACATGCAAACCTAATCAGCTTTTAAAGCTCAGTTGTGTCACTTCATAGCAGAGGATCATGAAGAGTCATTTCTCTGCGCCATTCAGAGTCCTTCCTGCTCAGTCTGCATTAAAACTCAATCATAATAGCAGATCGCCACAAAAATCCCGGCACTAAACTTGGCCGCTCGTGAACTTATTTAAATGTAAGTAAGATGCTCTAATATTGCGCTTTTTTTATTTTTAACCACTCCATTATTTTTATTTTGGTCTCATAATTTATGCTAGAGATGGTGAATGATGAGGTCATCATGGGACTATGAGTCTCATCTTCAAAGGAGTCTAGAAAACTCCCATGGAACACGTTTTTAAGACTCTGCTGGTCGTCGCTGTTGAGTTGATTTAATGCAGATGTGGTTTTACACATTTTATCTCCTGATGTAGTCAATGTGTAAAACTGGGTATTTGGTGACCTAAGCAAATACGATGATGTGTGTTGATCAGAGATCAGCCATCGAGACCTTCTGGTCTTCTAACTTGGTAACCAAACTATTTACAACAGAATGCCAGGTGCATTTAAATGGTCTTCCACTAGGGGACAGGCTGTAATCATGTTTGGGTCTGTGTTGAGATGTTTTACATGAGCAACTGAACATTTGGGAATCTACTATAAAATGGAGTGAAGAACAATCCCACAAGTCTATAAGAAAGTCTACTCTGTGAGTTTTGTCCATCTGCCATTTCCTCTGTTTCTGCTATTAAGTCTAACACTGCGATGCCTAGACAGCTTAAACCTGCTTATCTCCTGTCCATGCCGTTTAGATTTCACCTTGAACACCTCCCCAAAAAAGCGTGGGTCCAACTTCATAGGAATAAGAGGAGAATGCAAACTCGGCAGGCCCATGCTTTTTTTTTGTTTGTTTTTTATAAATAACTGCAAGCCTTTCCAAACCATGTGTCTGCCAAACTGATGCATACTTATTTTTCTTGCACAGTATTTCAAGCTATCCTGGTGCACAACCTTCGCCTCCCACCCCACCTTTAACAAATCATTTTCGGCAGCTTAAAATTTGCAAAAAGTGCACTTAATGGTCATCTACTAATACCGTGGAGGATTCCCAGCACTTCTTCATTGGTCTCACTCATATTTATGAAACGGTACCAACCCTGGTCACAGTCACGCAAACATTGTGCCCGCAATGCACTTAAACTCACGAGGGTTCCTTTCCACATCAACTCATACAGCTTCACTCAGCGACTATTTCTTTGCACACTTTGAATATTATATTTGTGTGTGTGGGTGCGTGTATGCGTGTGTGTGCGTGTGTTGACATGGCTCCTACGTGAATGTATCATTTCTTTCATCAGATTGCCTCGGTGGATATAAACGTTCTCCTGTTAAACTGCGGAACACAAAAGAAGTCCATTGCTGCTACGCAGTTGTGTATGTCCGTGCGTCTGCATGTGTGTGTCATGGCACTCGACCTATCTGGGGCATCTTGACTGGATGGGCAAGAAAATTAAATGCTAAAAAGTTATTACTTTAAAAATGTTTGGAGAAAAAAAAAAAAAAGTCTTTTTGTTTTTTAAATGGAGACAGAGAATCTCATGTGTTCTGTCCTTGTCATTTGAGAAGCCATGTTTCTAATTCTGTTGGTTTGTGACCAATGCGCCTGTTTATATCAGATCTGTATATCAGTGGTACGCATAATTTTTTAATATATATTTTTTATTTTGCTTTTTTTAATGGAAGATTTTCCTTAATGGTTGGGTCCAGAGAGACGCAGCGATGCCGTGGAATAGTTGCTGTTTTTGGGCAAAATTCTGGAGTATTGCAACGGTTCTGTATTCACGATTATGACAATAAAAGATATTTATTTCATGTGTTGCTTTTTGTAAGCGTTTCTGCTGTTCAACTTTCCACATTACCTTCATGCTGCTGATACTTGCTGGTATTGTCTTTAGATATATATTGTATACCCTTGGAGGACAGTGCACAACAGCCTGTGAACTATAATGTGCATTTTAAACTAAATGAAACACTAACTTAAGCTGAAGTACTTTTACTTTTTTGTCGGTAGACTCAAATAGCTTTTTGCTAAATACTTAAGTGAACGCCCCATTCTTCTCCGTTGAGATCTAGAGACGTCAGCTTTTTGAAACGTTTTTCTTGGTCTCTCACGTTGTGATTTTCATCAATGACCACGCGATGTCAGTGTTACAAAGGCAAACTATTCATGTGGAGACCAGTTATTTACGTGCGCACCATTACATCCACTCAACAGTGAGATTTTGATCCACCCCGCCATACAACTTGCATCCGGTGAAGCCAGCGGAGAACCAGCTCATTCAGCGACATGTTCTCCACGCTGCAAACGGCTCCTCCGCCCCGACTCATGGCGCTCCGGTCGCGTCTCCTAACTTCCACACGGGCCCATCTGTATCTGCGACCCACACTTTGTAGTGCCGCGCTGGCGCGGAGGACCTCCGGTGTTCCGGCAACAACCGACGCTGGGAAGAAGCTGAAGACCATCGCGGACTTACCGGGGCCCAGCGTTTCCACCACCCTCTACTGGCTCTTTGCTCAAGGGTACATGGACAGAAGTCACCTCCTGCAGGTACTTGGCAGCGATGGGTCCTCGTTAAAAAAAAAGAACGACTTAACTCTAGCTAGTCGCACTTACTTCCCAAAAGTCGGTCACAGCTTCACGCGACAAAACATTAAGCATTAAACACAATGTTTGTTTTCTCTCCAAGACGTTGATCGTCCTCGCAATATAGGTCTCGTTAGTTGTAAGAATAATGGTAACAGTGGCCATAGGCACACAAGAGCACCATATAATATGTGCAAAAACATGTTCTTCTTGCTAAGAAACATTCATCACATTAACTAGAAAACACCCAGAGAGTGCAAACATCTGCCAAGCAGCTTCAGTCCACCACCAACGGTGTTTTCCCCGAGTGCCCTGACCATTTTCCGTGGAGTTAATAGCAGAAATGCTGAAAATAGTGCGACCTCCCAATGTTAAAGAACCTATTGAAATGAATTCTGGATACAGATAGTGACCCGGATCACTCCAAAAATCACTTGCCTGTGTCCAACGATGCTGTTCTATCTAGGGTCTGCAGAAGAGCCTGTATGGTCCAATATGGCAGTCCAAGTTCGGCCCATTTGAACTGGTTAACTTGGCAAGCCCAGAACTCATTGCACAGGTGATTCAGCAGGAGGGTCAGTACCCCACCCGAACAGAACTGCCCCACTGGAAGGAATACCTGGACCTGAGAGGGAAGGCGTACGGCCTGCATGTGAAGTAAGCTTTCAGGTTTGAGATGTTTACTCTGTTCAAATATATGGTTTTAGACTTGTGTGCACAGGCTGCTGTCTGATGCACCTCCGACTATGAAGTAGCTGTAGGGCAGGGGTGTCGAGCTCGGTGCGAGAGGGGCGACGTTAAGGGCCAACAGAGGATTGTTGCCATTTAATCAATATCATTCTAGCTGAATTGCACTGAGTACGGTCACATTACGGCCCAGAAAACCAAATTATTGTATTGGGACTTTTAAAATCGGACTTATAAAATGCAGGAGTTTAGTCCGACTACTTGAGAGAAATTGGAATCTCTCTTAGTCTGACTCCACGACCTGGAAAATATGGTCAATAGTGGGACTAAGCAGTGACGTGCAGTGGGGTTTATGGCTGGTGAGGTAATGACTTCATAACAATCAGATTGACAAACACATGAACCACACAGTAGCCTATTCACCATTTGACTGGCAGCAGTTAGCGGGTTATGTTTAAAATCTCATATTAGCTTTTTGACATACAAACTGTAGTATACAAAAAAGCACAAAAAAACAAACAACAACAAAAAAGTCTTACCTTTTTGCTGTTTGTAAGGAGGCAGGTGGCATTGATAAGATCTTTTAAAATCTCCCAGGTCTCTTTTACCTTGGCATTGTGGATGCTGATGTTGAGTCCCCGCTGTTCATCCAAAGCCAAGTCTATCCTGGACATCCCAAACGTTTTTAGCGCGATCTGGCTTTGAATGTGAATGGTCGACCGCTCATGTTTTAAGAGGCTTCTCTGCAAATTCTTCAGGCCACAATATCCCAGTCCAGATATTGTCTCAAGACGAGAAGAGAAGGCAGGAAAAGCAGAACAGGCGGTTTCACATTTTCATGTGTAAAGATCGGGGCACTTTCACACGAGGGGTTCTATCTCGAGACAAAGCTCTTTCGGCTCAGAAGTCCGAGATGTGAACACAAGCCAGTCGGGTTTTGGCCACGGACCTGATACCGGCTGCAGAGCTGCACCCCGTCTCAGGAAACTCTCAGCGGACTCAGCAGGTGGTGCGCTTCTCGCCTCAGGCGACGGCAGAAACTATGTGTGCAGCGCGACTCCACACAAACATACAAACATTTGTGTGCTCCGACTCCCCTGACTGCACGTCACAGGGACTAAGCTAGCATGTAGCCGAGTTGCTGGACTATGAGCGGACTGATGTGCGGCTGCGCCACCTTCAGCTACACAGCGGAAGTAAACAAACTTCAAGACTGATCACGTTCTAGTGATGTGTAATAGCCTTGTGTACAAGTCGTGTGCGTAACCTGATGTGCAGTATGTGTGTTCCTTGATCTCACACAAACCTGGCATCAGCTATGTTTTGGAACTCACCACGACTATGATCTGCAGATGTGTCTTATTGGGCCTTTTTCCCTTTTCAAAGGCGTTTGTTTGTTTCACTGATTTTTGCTAGTGTGTGGGCCGGGTTTATTTGATTAAAAAAAACCCAAGCTAACCGAAATTTGAAGTACTGCATCGCTATTCAGGCTCTGATAAAATATTTTTTATGTGGCCAATGTTGAATCATAATAGAAATTCACACCAATTGTGACCATAAATCGACATAATACAACATTGAGTCAATCTATGTTCTTCTGACAGTGAAATTCAATGTTGAATCCAGGTTGAATAGATGACCCTCAACCCAGAAACCTTGACAACTGCTCCACGCCACAACCACATTCTCCGGAAAAATAACATGAAAACCCCATCACTTCAATTCAACCGTATACCTGTATGCTGTATATTGATTCGTCCTACCTTAAAAATAAAACAAAACATAGACTGTGAAGATACAAGCAATGCACGCAAAATCTTCTTGTAGTTGTTGTTGTAGTTGTAGTTGTTGTTGTAGTTGTGGAATAGACACAGATACAGCACCACCTACAGGACCGGCATGTGTACAACAAGTCAAGTTTTGTCAAATCCATTCACACGGCTAAATGATTACCTCAAAGTTTTGTATGTAGAAGCCACAGGTTTGTCAGCTTGGAATATTTCAGAGAAGCCCTGCTGATGTCTCTAACACTGTTTGATGCAGTTCAGGACCTGGATGGCAACGTCTACGCAAGGCCCTGAATCCCAAAATGCTGAAGCCCCAGGAGGTGGTGATGTACGCTCCCCTTATACACCAGGTTGTGGGCGATCTGCTGCAGCGTATCGACCTGCTGCGCAGGCGTAGTCCAGATCAGGCGACTGTCTCCGATGTGGCCGCTGAGCTTTACAAGTTCGGCTTTGAAGGTGTGGGATGCCGACCCCTGGAGGTGATTGATATCCGGCAGTAAAACTGGTGTTTCCCCAGGAATATCCGCTATCTTGTTTGAGAGCCGCCTCGGCTGCCTGCAGGAGGAGATTCCCAGAGAAACTCTACGTTTCATCGCAGCGGTAAATGACATGCTGAAAATGTCAGAGGTCGTTGTGATCTTCCCGCACTGGACCCGCAGCATCCTTCCATTCTGGCGCCGCTTCATCCAGGCCTGGGACGTGCTCTTTGAAATTGGTCAGCTGCATTTCAGCGTTGAAAATTTTGAATTGAAGTGGTGTGAAACTGATCATGTTAAGCATTAAGATTTGAGAATTTGGGTCTTCAGATGGATCACTTGCTATTTCTTTATTTCATACCACAGCCGGCACCTTGATTGACAGTAGAGTGTCTGAGCTGGAAGGACAAATCCAGCGGGGTGAGCCAACGGAGGGGAAGTACCTGACCTACTTGTTGTCGATGGACCAGCTGAGCCTGTCCGAGGTCTACATCACCGTGACGGAGCTGCTGCTGGGAGGAGTCGACACGGTTAGGACTCATGCCAGCCCGCAACAAGACAGAACCCGGACTACATTCCAAAGCCTCTGACATTCCAGGAAATGAGTTTTTGGTGCAGATAACATATGAAGGGCAGAATCTGGATCCTCTGTGAATACAAAGAGATACTGGTGTGGAAGTAGCAAAGAAGAAAAACATGAGGCAGAAAATCAATAGTCAGTGGTTCAGAAAATGAAGGAAAACTATGTTGCATTGTGACTTCATGTAATGCCAAAAATTGATATCCTGCTGCTCAAACTATAAGTCCCATGAAGCAATGCAACAGTTGAAGGTCTAATAATGGCTAGAATCAAACTGACTGGGACTCCGCCCCTCATTCATGTCTGCCCCGTTCTCAGACGTCCAACACATTATCCTGGTCATTGTACCACCTGGCCAGAGACCAAAGAGTCCAGGATCGTCTCCACCAGGAAGTCAGCGCTGTGTGTCCAGACCTTCAGGAGCCAAACGTGGACCACCTGCAGAAGATGCCATACCTGAGGGCCGTCATCAAGGAGACGCTGCGGTGAGACGTTTTTGGATCTTAAAATTTCAAAACGTTTTCAAATCCTTTCCTGACCACTATTTTAAAACAATTCAATAATAATGTTTCAATAACATTTCCAAAATCATTAAAATAATATCATTGACGCTCTTGAGTCACTGGTAGTGCTGCCCAAACCTTTCAACTGGAAGTGTACTCTGACAAGCCGCTTATTTACACCAACAATTTTTAGTTACTCAAACAAATGCACTGTCATTCCAGATTGTTTTGACACAGACAAGCTCTAGAAGGCTTCGAGTTACGCAGTCATTGCCATAGCTGTTGGCGCCCTTGCTTTTCTGGCCGACATTAGATACTACTTTCTGCTCTGAATTCTTCGGGGGTCATCAGATATCATGATGCCACTCGCATATTCAAGGCTTCAAGGGGAGCAAAGCAATCCCCAAACACCTGGGACTGAAGCGACCATGTTCTTATCTTCGAGAGAAACTGGAGAATGAGTGGGTTTGCCCCAGGTCCAACCTCCCACCCAGGTTCAATAACGCAGTTCCATTTCAAATTTTCATCTCAAGCGTAACTCCCACTGGTGTCAGAAGCTGAGTGTAGCAGTAGTTCTCGACTCAGTTACACAAGGATGGCCAGCTCGCAAGGTACTTACAATTTAAGTGCATTTAAACCAACCGATAACTGTCGTATATAGCAGTGTTTTGCTTTTTCTTTCTTTTTTTGTGCCACGGCACACTTTGTTCATTGAAAAAAAAATCTAGAGGCTCATAACCACCAAAGGAACCTCAACCAAAGCACAATTAGACAAAAGTCCTGCAGAAAATCCCCTTTGAATTGTGATATATTGCTACTGACTGTCGGCTATTTTGGCTATTTGAAGAAACAAATTGCAGAAAATGTATTTGTTTAAAATGTCCCCAGGATGGGGGTGGGCAATATGGCAAACAAATATCATGATTGATTTATTTATTTCTCATCATACTGACCATCCTTCAACGTAGTCTCGGTGTCCTCTCAGAGTGAGGTCGGCTACTGTGCTGCGACCTGCTAACCTCTTCACATTCCACTCAGTGCTCACAGGAATGGAAGGAATGGACTTGTAACTGTGGGATTGTTGAAGACACATCTTTCCTCTATTTTACCTCTCAATTCTTCAATCATTGCGACACACGATTCAAAGGTTAACTGGAGTTTGCTCAGGACTTGTTGCATGATGAAATCCCTCCTATTTGTTGACACAAGTGCGTGCAATTATTTCGGACAATTTTGACAGGATGGCAGTAACGGTATCCATTTTCAAGTGTTTATTGAAAAATGAAACCTGACAGTTTTTGTGTCGTACCAGTGCAAACAAAAGGAATGTGAATTCCATAACTAATCCAGTCATCTGAGAGCTGTGGAGCATTTCCTGACAAAATAGCTGAAAGCATTTTTGGCCCTAACGGTAATTGTGTTAGGAAGAGCTTTAGGACACTATTCATTTTCATCCACAGCTCACACTTATTTTTAAGACACATGGTTTATCCATGTGGAATGACAGTTCAGCGACAACTGAATAAACCGAGGGATCCTGAGAGAAGGCCAGTGAGTTTGTTGCTTTACTTTGCTGTAGATTAGGGAATAATAAAATACTTATTGATAATTTAAGAGTCATTGTATATTGTGGTACTGTGTCAGGCTTTTTTCTGCAGCTACTTCGTTGTTATGGAGCATAAAATTCTTTTGATTCTGTACTTTTGCGAGTTTGCAGTTTGTATCCAGTGGTTCCAGGAAATGGCCGCTTTATCACAGAGAACGAGGTGATTCTTGACAACTACTGGTTCCCAAAGAAGGTGAGAGCAGCACTGTTTGCTTAAAAAAGTTGGGCATCACTGAATGTTCCCCTTTTACAGGGAAAAATTGGTTAAACTTTATCTAAAGGAACACAGAAAACCTGAGTAAATGACTTATTCATCTGCATATTTTCACCCAGTAAATGAGCATTAGAAAGTACTGATTTGGGACTGGACTATATTTTACCCTGGTACTGATGATTGAAGAGTAAGTAAGCTGGTAATATATTCATGAATGGTTAACATGTTTTCCCAAATCGGAATTGTAACAAAAAAAATCATATTGAAGTACATTACATAAGAGGTGACAAATTCCCACCAAGGTTTGTGTGAACGTTGTTAAGTCATTCATGTCCAGCTTTCTCCATTTGTGGTTCCAGACTCTGTTCCATCTGTGTCACTACACCATCTGTCGGGATGAGTCAGAGTTTGTAAACCCAGACTCTTTCATCCCTGAGCGTTGGCTGCGCTCGGGGAAGAGAGTGGCCGGCGCTTTCCAGCACCATCCCTACAGCTACATCCCATTTGGGGTGGGAACGAGAGCCTGCGTGGGGAAGAGAGTGGCCGAGATGGAGATGCACTTCGCTCTGACCCGGGTGAGAGAATGATGCCATCGTTCTTAGGAGCTGTTCCACGTGTAGTTTATCTACTTTGAATTGAGTCACAGTCTCCAGTCACATTTAATGCGCTTCATTTTTTCTCACTCTGCTTCCTCCTTGCCTTGCAGTTGCTGCAGATGTTTAAGATCGAGCCTGTGGACGACTCAGTCATTCAACCAAAAACCAGAACCCTTCTGATCCCTGACAGGCCCGTGAACTTGCGCTTCCTGCCAAGAATCGCAGGAAGTCCACTGGCAGAGTCAAGTTCACATTAGGTCAAGATTTTCTCAGGTCTTGTTCGCTCCGGTGGTGTTGCCAGGCCAGGATTAGCAAGAGACATGCCTATATTTCTCATATATATAGAGAGAGAGGGAGAGTGAGAGAGAGAGAGAGAGAGAGAGAGAGAGAGACACCTACTGTTCTACCGTGCGTTCTCACCTTGTGTTCTCTTGCACTGAAAGGTTGAGTTGACCTACGTTTCTCTACTCCCCTCTAGTGGTCATTGTGTCAATCTGTTTTTGCTTTCAACTGAGGCGCACTTTAAGACAGTTGTTTGCTGAATTGTTTTTGTATTTTGAGAGAAGGATGAGGTGGACGGGAGCAATGATCCCAACGTGAGTATTCTTACCACAGCTTTGTGGGATATACAGGCCATGTAGCTGAATGCCTCCTTCTGATCCCACAGTCAGAGAGGTTCTCTCACTTGTTTGGTTTATTTATAGGAGTATTTTTCCTGATACAAAAACAAAACCAGGATCCCAAAACAGCCCCAGAAAGGGTCTGCTACAAACCTGAACTTACACGGAGAATGACCAGACTTATAGATAGTCAGCAATTTAGAAACTGGGATGCACATTTGAAGTCAGTGATTGGAGAAGTCTGAGACATTTTGAGTCATTTTTGTCTTTGATTTATTGTTAATCCAACGGCCCACGAACAGAGCTTGCTGGGTGTTTCATTGCTGAATTTCAGATGTGGGCAATTAGGTTTCTAGTGGGGCCACGTCATATACTGTTGTAGAGTACGGAGTATTTACTATTGTAAAAATAAATAAATAAGGCTAAATAATAAATAAACACAACTTACAGTACATATATGAATTATTTTTAAATATATTTTAGAATGACTATGAAAATTAATAAATGTGTTGTGGGGAATCTACTACAAAAGAAAAATAAAAGAAAAACAAAACAAATCTTTAATGAAAATTAATAGGATCCAAAATAAAATAAGGGGAAAAATGTAATTACTGTCAACTATGTTCAGAAACAAAATATTTAGATTGACCATGATAGATAGAATTGGATAGATCATGAAGGACAGAAAATCATCTAAAAGGTCAGTATTTCAAAAAGTAAAAGGCAATAAAATAAAATAAAAAAATGGTGTTTTATATACTTACAGTACACATTCAAATTACATTAAATCTGATTTTATGGCGAAATAGTTGCATGCATGCAAATAAAATACTAGTTTCGCTTTAACCTCATACAGGCTCGATATATACAGGCAGACGGTGCTGAGGGCTCCTACATAGTCACATAGTCTACTTGTTATTTCATTAACACTTAGGTTTAGTGGTGTTGATCTTTCTCTAGCTCCGATCTTTGGTTAATAGTGAAAAGTGACTTTTGTGAAACAAGAATAGAAGCCCATACAGTCAAAGGTATTTTGTTCGGTTGTTTTTATGACATATAAAATTATTTTGTTTTATTTTATTTTATTTTATTCTTACATTTTTGTACATAATTGCACGTTATTCCAAAGCACTATCCTGGTTGGTGGGCTCCTCACTGACCGTGGCAATAAAGCGGAGTCTGATTCGGATGGATTCACATCTTCTTCACCGACTGTAATGGCAGGTTGCACCAGTGGGGGCGCAGTGTGACCTCCATCATCACGGGGGCTGCGTTCACGTCCGGACTCCTCTTTTCTCACGGGGTCCGCAGTTCTCGTTTGCTTCGAGGTTCTGCCAGGATCATCATCTTTCGTCTGTCCAAGGGGACCGGACCGAAGACGCCGTCCGGTTCCGGACAACAACACGAGCCGACCTGGATCGTCTACCACCCACAGGATCGAAGCAGCCGCCGGCCTGTTGACTTCACACGGAAGGGAGGAGCTGATGTGTGGTTCGACCAGAACGATGTTCGATGGTTCTGGTTCTGGAGGATCCGTTTGCTGTCACGCGGAGGACGCGCGTCAACCTGTCTTTAGTGATGGTGAGTGTGACGGTGAAACGGTTTTATTTCATCTGATGCAGTCTGGGTCTCGCCTCCAGAACCGGGTCCGGACCGGAACTTTGGCTGGACTGAGCCAGTATTACACATGAGCAGACAAAGTAAAACAGACCGAATGATGAAATGTGCGCCATCGTTGAGTTCTCCCATGGTCCCTGAAGGGGTCTCCGACTGTCTGACCCAATAATCCGGTTCTGATGTTTAGAGTCATTAGACCGACTCATCTGGTTAATAAACGGATTACATCCGACACATTTCCCACTGTAGCCCTTGATGACTGTCACTATTGTGACGGGCCATCATGAACTGCTCATCTCTGTTGTGGTCAAAATGCGGAAAGTATTCGGAAACAAAGATGAAACAACACATATTTCAATTGAGGTTTGACTGAATATGAAGAAATACATCACGTGTCGCGTGCTCTGAGTGCAACTGTTATAGTTATTGCTCCTGCTGTTAACCAAACTCAGCATTGACAATTTGCTGCTCTGGGTTCAAATCCGATCACTCGAGGAGTGATTTGTCCTCAAGCGTTTCCATGGAAGAACTTGCAGAGGTGGTGACATCGACGTCTGATGGGGAGCACAGACACCCACAGAACAGTGGAGCTGTTGGAGCTTGGGTGACTTGAAATGCTGGAGCTGGTCCAGACTGAAGTCTGTCCAAGCATCTGAACTGCCAAACGCATCATCACAACACAGTGAAACAGCCGACACCTCTTTGTGTCTGTGGAGGCGGCTCTCGGCAGTGGACAGGGGTCAGCGAGGACGCTGGCTCTCAGCTCTCCAATAGTGCATATAAACAACAGCCGTGACCGGATGAATGAATGATGAATGAATGGAGAATGAGGCACCACAGTAATTACCTACTATTGCTACAAGTACTAACATAGCTGAAGTGTAACAATGAATGTGTTGCAATTTGTTTGCAATATTGTTATCTTACAGCATGTTATTCTGACCATTAGAAACACACCATTTCAGTAGTTATTCAAGGAACATGACATACTCTTACTCTGTAAAATAAAAAGATGTGCGGCTTTGAAACTTGTTCTTAACTATTAATATCTTTCCAAATGGACAGGAAGATTGCAACAAAAGTGCACATGATGAGGCCACTACATTTTCCTGGATGATAGTCCGAGCACTAACTAAGAAAGTAGCTCCGAGCAATTTTGTGCTGCCATTCAAACTGGCTTGCAAGCCTCTCTCCCAACATGAGACTTTCACCACAGACTCCAGACTGTGATACACTGGCAAAAGTCCACCAACAACGCCGCTCCCGCTGAAATGTGTAAGTTTCTCCATTGTTGTGATACAACAATTTGCTACCTGTCAAAGGCTGAAAGCATCAATATATGGCATTTGCGATCTTAGTTCACAAAAGCGTCCTGTATGTCTTTGTCAAGGTCACCCTCCGGTCAAATTTTAGAACTCATTGTGGCCCACGAATGAAAAAAGTTTGCCAACCCCTGGTCTAGAAAGTGATGTTCATGAGGAAATAAACAAGTGGTTAAGTTGCCAGTGGCTGTCATATTTCAGCTCTTTTGGATATTTGGTCTTTGATGGCCCGTCACACCTCCTCCTCCCTCCATGTTCCATGACTGTTACATAAGCTCCTGCAGTCTGGCCAAGTGCACCAATGTCCCCGTAGGTGGCAGCGCCTCCCGATGAATATTTGGTGGTGAAATCCTAGGTCTGATCTGCAGTCACGAGATCAAGGTGCCGCTGCTCCAGCTGTCAACCCTTTATTTGGTTTGTCCTCATGAACGCCTGGATCATGAAGCCAAGTGTCAGCATGGCTTGTTTTCTTGTTAAATCTGAGTCACTGTTGTGGTCGTCCCATCTCCTCTCTGCTTTTCTGTCACCTTCTTGTGCGTTGCTGTCACACCAGCTGAAAACAGAATCGCAATTCTGAAGGTCTGGATTTTCTTTGCTCCGATGAGCGGCTTTTTCATGAGCCGCTTGTACCAAATTCATTTCTTCTGTTGTGTGATTGTCCTTATGCTCGGCAGCAGAGGAGCATAGGGATCTCCAAAAACGATCTCATTTTAGTCACATGACTTGGGATTGGTAGCATAGCTCGAGGTCATCTTTAACCTTTTCTGAAGTCGACAATTGAACTACAGACTCGAACCATTTCTTGTGCAGGCACCGGTTGAAGCAGTGTGAAATCAGTCGTGCAAGGGGCCAGAATTGACTCACTATCCAAAAACCAGGCTGTGGAATTGGAATGTGAGGACGAATCCACGATGTCGGCCACAGATTCTCACTCCCAACGCATCAAATAGCAACTATTTTCAAGCAGACTTTTGTGCCCAATGTCGACCGCCTTTCACGTTAGATGATCGGCATTTCAATGGAGTCATGCTCCCTCATGTGTGATGGAAACCTGTGGGAAAGGACATGCGACAACGTGAATGTCCCGTGGTATATACAGCACCATATGTGTCTCTGATGCCACAGTATTATATAAGGTTATGTCTTAACCTGAACCCCCACCCCCATGCACCCACTGCATCAGGACGCAGCAGAGCCAGCTTTATGGATTTAAATTGAAGCGCTTATGGCCTATGTAAACTGACTTCTCTGGTCAGATGCGTAGTAAGTTCTAACCATGGAGATTTGTGTAGTGATGGTAGGTAGAAGTGAAACGTGATACATTTGTCATCAACATTGAACTTTTCCAGCTTGGAAAAAAAAACAAAGCTACTTGTTGGACCTTAAAAGCCAAATAGTTTGCTGAATTTGAAATTGGACTGGACTGAAACTGGATCAAGAGTAAGGACACATTGTATCGTCAAGTCTTTTGGGGGGTTAATTCCATTTTCCCACACATTCTTCCTTGGGAGCGAAGGCCACAGTTGTAGTGTGCGCACCAGGATTCCCTGCATTCCCTGGGTTGTTATCTACATGCACAAGTTCGGTCTTGTTCGTCCAATTTATTTCATGTCACATACAAACTCCCTCACACGTTTGCTCAGCCCCCAGAATTGACTGACACGTGCAGGTTATTGACAAATGCTCTTTGTCCGTCATCCCATCCTACATGTGACCTGCAGCTGCCCCCGGGCTTCTGCCTCTGAACTGGCATCAACAACTTTCGCTACTCCTTTAATTGCATTCGTATTTTCTGACCTTTAATAGTCCAGTGGTGATACAGGGCCAATAAGAGGTAAAGGTGGATGGAAGTTTTTGACGACAGACTGCAAGATGATCGACCTGCTCATCGGTGATCCAATTGTTATCTGACTTGCCGTGTGCTGTTCATGTAGCAGCTCTGTTAAATGTTTTTCTTCAGTGGTGAAGTCTCACACAGTAATATTGCATCAATATAAAAATGTAAATGTTTGTCATTTCAAAGTTATAACCAATTGAAGATTACGAAAAGGACACTTTAAAACGCTCCGTTACATTGAATGGTGTCTAAGGAGTATAAAAATGGATGATGTTGTTAAAACTGTGTGTGTTTATTAATGAAAACCAAACTTGACTCACATCGCTCTGCAGACTTACTCTGATTTATGAGTTTTGTTGCACATAGGTAAATGAAAATTAGGGGGAAATATGAAGGGAGTAAAGAATCAAACACATAACATCAAACCATTTTGCTGACGGACAATGCCTCATTGTAAGTAGATAAATTGCTCCTCAACATGAGTGAGATTCACATGGTGCCGCTTGAGGTCAGACGGTGCTCTCAGGTTAGAGACAGTCTGAGTTCCTTAAAATAGAAGCAGCCCTTTTTATTCATGAAGCAACGGCATTTGAGCGAGATGATGATGTCAGTGTGAGAACCAACTTTATTTGTCAGTGTTTCTCCGCACTTCATCTCACCATGTGACACAGATCCCACTCGCCATATAAGTTTTCAAAATGGACAGGTTTTCATGTGGTCATTTAAGACGCACGCTTGTCTTTCTGTCTTAGTGAGGACCTCTCTGACATAATGCTTTTCCCAGCCTCTCCTCCTATACCTAACCATCTAAAACAAATGGCTGAACTTAACCTTTACTCATAACCTAACTAAAAGCCAATTATAATAACCAGGCTATTTTGTAGTTTTAACCCTCAAAGTGAAGACCTGCCAAAATGTCCACACTTTGCAAAAATGTCCTCGCTCTGTTTTATTAAAAAAAATCATATAGGTTCTCACAAAGTTAGAAATACTAGAACACACACGCACAAGCACATGTGCAAGTGTGGCCAAGTCTTTGTTGCCATGGTGATTTCAAATCAGAATCAGTTGCTTTACAGCATCCCACCGTTGTCATGGTAACAGACAGTATGCAGCAGCAGGAGTGTTTTTGTTGTCACTGCTTGTTGAGGATGATCCAGCTGCACAGCCTGACTGCACTTTTTCATCGTCAATTGCTCAGACACGTGCGCGTGTGCACACACACACACACACACGCCGAGGTTACTAGGCTGCGGCCTGCTAATCCTCTTGCAGGGATGATTATAATGTGGGTGCATGTGTGTTAGTGTGTCTGTGTGCATGTTGTGCGATGTGTATGCCGTCATGAACCTGTGGCAGTTATGTTCCTTTTTATGCTGACTATTTTACTGAAATATTGTAACGCTCCAGTATTCTCTCTGTGATGCAACTTTTGGCACGTCTCATGCATCACCTGTGGAGGAAGTGAATCTGTCATCCGCCTACCGTCGTCATGGGAACTATTAATATCCACTGCTTCCGCCTTCATGAGGGTGGAGGCCTGCTGGTGACTGATGGTACCGCGGTGGCCTTGGATCAGTTTATGAACTAACATTAAGCATCAAATAAAAACAAATATACACGTTTATTTATAGTTGTTCTCATGAAATGATTTGTTTCAGCGTCACTCTTATGTCCTGGTTTCAGGTGTGGCATCATGGTTGTCCAGTGCTCCTTAGCGCCCCCGAGTCATCGCCTCACACCTGACGTCTTCAAACTCCACTCAGTCTCTGACTTCTCATCACGATGACCACCACACTGGAGACACTCCTGGCCCGGCCCCGGCCAGAGTTGCAGCCCGGACTTTGGGCCAGCTGCCTGGACTCTGGGGGGCGCTACGAGGTGGTCCCCGCTGTTGTCTGCTCCATGTGCTGCCTGTTCGGGATTGTGTACTGCTTTTTCGGTGAGTTACAAGTCATGGAGGTGCTGTTTTGTGTGCAGTATGTTTTAAGTTACAATGTGCAATGATGTCATGCACCATTAGGGTGTGAGTCAAAACAAGTAGCTGCGCCTCCTGGTTACAAAACTACACTTTCATTCATTAGAGTCAACAAACGGAGACCCTATATAAAAAATGAAATGCATGAAGTGGCAGAAGTAAACCTGGATATGTCTCATTGCCTGTTGACTCCCAGACGTCTCTGACCACAATAAGGGCGGTTTCTGTCCAGAGCAGGCTTTTAGCTAGAGGGCTAGAGGCTAAACTGCAAAACATGAAAAAATGGACGCCCTCCAGCACTCAAAACTGGACGCCCCGTTTCCTCTGCAGGACGCCCTATATGAATTATTAGTGCCTTATAATGCCCAACCCGCAGTGTCATCTCACTGGTTTACATTAGATTGTGTTTCCGCCTGGTAATTTCGCCGAATATGATCCAGATTTGCAGATTCTCTAACCTTTCGTAGCCATATTTTGGCCATCACGCTAGCCATATTTGTTTACGGCCGTAATCTTGCGGTGATCACATCTGGCGAGTCGCGATACTCGTGGCATGGAAGAGCCCTGTTTTTGATGGGATGTCTGACACAAGAAAGCAATGAGTTAGTTTTGGATGCGAGATGGGTATATGTAGATCGCGGGCTAGCATGATGCCAGTCACACGATGGCTTGTAGGAAGAGAAAGAGTCATGATATTTTTTATTATTATTATTATTTTATTTTTTTTAATGAATCAGGGTCAGACAAGTAAAACAATTGCCAAGGGGACCCCTGTGTCTCAAAGTGTGGCAATAGTTGCTGAGTTCATGTTTGTTAACGTTTGTTATTTGTCAAGGTCAACAATACAATGCATGATCGGCGGTCCTCCCTCCACCCGTCAATGTGAACTCTGTACATAGGACACGAGCACTTACAGATGTTCTCCTGTTTTTATTGTTTATATTTCAAATTTGACACTGATCATTTTTAAGTAGGGTGTATTTCATGAAATTCTCACAGCTGTAGGCAGGTAATGACATGCTTTTATTTTGAAATGACAATGATTAAAGCATGTGTTTCTGGTGGCCTGTGTTCCTGCGTGGGAGTCGTAACTTTGCACATACAACAAATCTACAGTAAATGTGGTGCCACCTGCGTCCAACCTTTCTCTGTGTCCTTATATGTTTCCACTTCCACTTTGTTTTTGCCCTCTGTCCCACATATTCCACGACATAAAAGCAGTCTGACAATTGAGGATCAATTTTTAATATTTTAAATTAGAAAAAAATAAACCAAAGAAGCTGAATAAATTTTATTTTAGACAATTAGGCAGTCGGCCAGATGACATTTTAATAGACTTAAAGTGTTTTGCAAGTGTTTTGCACTGGAAAACAATACAAAAAAATGTAATATTATTTAGATTTTTACCTGAAGCTATATTAAGTGTGGCAATAGTTGCTGAGTTCATGTTTGTTAACGTTTGTTATTTGACTCAGATGCTTGTTTATTTGTTGTTTATCAAGTTGTTTTGGTCCAAATGTATGTTTACAGCTTTGTTTTTTACGAAGCAAGTTGTTAGTCATTAGTCGTTGACGTGGTGTGTCGAGAGGCGGTGGGTTTAGGGGCAGGGTTATGGGTTGTGGGCGGGGAGTGTAGATGATGCTGCCATTCAGTCCAAATAAACATGTTGCATTAACTGTCCTGTTTCTGACTGTTGTTTGTTACGACAGGGTACCGGTGCTTCAAGGCTGTGATGTTCCTGACCGGCTTGATGTTCGGGTCGGTGGTCATCTTCATGCTCTGCTACAAGGAGCGCGTGCTGGACACTCAGCTCAGTGTCGAGGCCTCTGTAGGAATCGGCCTCGGCATCGGAACGCTCTGTGGTCTCGTCACTATGCTGGTTCGCAGTGTGGGACTCTTCATGGTGGGCCTGCTGCTGGGTTTACTGGTCGCCATAGCGACTCTGGTGGGAATGGAAGAGCTCTCTGACAACCCACCACGGTCCGTCTGGGTGCCGCTGGGAGTGCTTCTGGGCCTGGGCATGTTCTTTGCCGTGCTGACTCTGCAGTGGCAGCGCCTCTTCACCACTCTGTCCACCGCTGTCTTCGGGGCTGCAGTCATCACGGTGGCGCTGGACTACTTCGTGGAACTCTTTGCCTTGGTGCTGTACATGTATGAGCGGATGAAAGCGGCTCCTGGGAAGCCGGTGTGCTGGCTGACGTGGGTGGTCCTGGGTGTGTGGCCGGCCCTCACCCTGCTGGGTGTCATAATACAATGGAAGGTGACTGCAGAGGGATACTCGCACACAAAAGGTGAGTTGTGCTCGACTGTCTTCAAATATACATTGAATTTGTCACGACAAGGGAGCTAAATACCACATGATAATATGGTGAACCGTCTGGACTTTCATTCCAAGATCGGTAATTGTACCTGTCAGATCAGGGTCCAAGTGCCGCAGGTTTGTGTTACATATTGAAAATATAGCTGAAGTATTACACGTCAAATCGTCAAATGGGACAGAACTAAATATTTGACCTAAACATTCTTGCCTGAAAAAAATGTGAATTATGCTCTTTTTTTAGATGTTACTCTTGTAAATTATATTGTATGAGTCATTTACATAAGTATTAAAAGTCTATATCTGTGAACATTTATGGACCATAATAACATTTTTTAATGGTATTCAGGTGATATTTAAAATTACATTATTTGTTCTACAGGCTGAGAGGAAGTTATCAGTTGAAACCGTAATTGAGGCATTTTCCTTTGTGTGATTGTGAGGCTTAAAATGTTTTAATTTTCAAGTTGATATGTGTAAACGTTGTGTTGGCTAATTAATAATTTGCCTGCAGTGATCATCAGCCGCCAGCAGAGGAGGATGCAGGTAATGCGGATCCGCCAGCGAGAAGATCGCTACCACCACAAGAAGAAGAAAAAGCCGACTCCTGGAGCTGCCAGCCAACATCAGGCCAAACCTCTGCAGGACCCCGCCTACCGCCGGAAACCTAACCCCATCAGACGCTACGACACGGACGTCCTCTCGCCGGTGAGGAAATACAGCGATCCACTGTGCACTCTGAAGTGAAAATATATCTATAAATCAATAAAAACCCAGTCACAGTTTTGCGTCAGAAAATGTATACTGTACATTTAGAGTCACAGTCGATTAGAATGTGAAGAAAAAAATGTATAATGCACTTATAAAATATTGATCTCTCTTCACAGAGTTACATCCAAAGCTTCAGGGAGCGGCAGGTTCAGATCCGGCCCTTCCCGAGTCATTTGCTCGGTGCAGGCAACACAGCGTTGGGCTACGACTGCGGCTCCACGGCACCACTCACCACACCTGTCGGCCCGCAGCTACGGGCCTGAGCAGGCCAGTATGACAGGAGTGCTGAACTCACCTTGTCCTGCAACTGGAACTCCAGCCACAACCCCTTCACCTGGTCACTCTTAACCAGTTATATGAGCCACTATGGAACCCCAGACTTCACCATGTCAGGGATCAACTGGTCTTGTTTGGATACCAAGTGGATACCTACACATTTCACTTACAAAAAAATGGCCAAGGTTTTATCTTAAATTCTGCTTCATGAGATTATGTTTTGGCTCTCATCCCTGAACTCTGTTGCTGGTCCTAAATGGATTTTATTCATTTGTTAGTTGGCTCCCATGCATTTTCTGTGTCACGTAATTGTACATCTTCAAATCTGCAGTTTGATGATGTTGACCCAAAATTTACTGCCAACTTCTGGTGGGGATAACCGGTTCTTGGGACCAGTCACTTCACAAAGATCTTGGCTTTGGCTAAATTCTTGAAGCTAAACTGGTCACCTTGTCATCACGCCTGATGGTACCGGACCACAACTTCTACCAGAACTCAGGCATGACGTATGCTCTCTGTGCCGTCTGGCTCTCCTCCTCTGGTGCTGGCTGTGTGTTCTCCCGGGTGCCTTGACTCTCCTCGGACCAGCGATAGTACTGACCGTCACATCTCCCACTGGGCTTGTTCATGGGGAGGATTTGCTTTTTCTGACAACCACAGCAAAGCCATATTTACACTGGCATCTCGTGTCACACCAGCTTTGGGGATTAATTTGGATCGATTATTTGTAGTTCCTGCTGGGAATCTTTTTGGATTACCCAGCGACTGAGTGGAGTAGATTTGTCAGACAGCAGATCAGCTATAGACGATGTGAAATATCTGCAAATGTTGAGTCCCTCTCCTGGAGATGCGCGTCCATGTAATGCTTTTATCCGGCTGGATGTGATGTCATGTTTCCTCATTGTTTGGCTGTCTGACCATCTATGACCTGACCAGTGCGGCCAAAGCAGGCCACTTAACTATTTCACTTTTCTATAAGACTTTTGTGTGGCAAATCCCACCAACATAATTGTTCTATTCTCTGGTGTGGTGTTTTGTAAACACAATAACAAGCCATCAGTGGAGACATGTACGTCAGTCGAGACGTGTACAACAACTCGTACTTTTCCCATCTCTGATAAGTACACATCAAGTTTGTGAAAGTAAATATGATTATTGCCTTTTTTCTTGGAAAATGACACCACTGAAGGAGTCGTGACACTTTTTTTAAAGGTCAACAATACAATGCATGATCGGCGGTCCTCCCTCCACCCGTCAATGTGAACTCTGTACATAGGACACGAGCACTTACAGATGTTCTCCTGTTTTTATTGTTTATATTTCAAATTTGACACTGATCATTTTTAAGTAGGGTGTATTTCATGAAATTCTCACAGCTGTAGGCAGGTAATGACATGCTTTTATTTTGAAATGACAATGATTAAAGCATGTGTTTCTGGTGGCCTGTGTTCCTGCGTGGGAGTCGTAACTTTGCACATACAACAAATCTACAGTAAATGTGGTGCCACCTGCGTCCAACCTTTCTCTGTGTCCTTATATGTTTCCACTTCCACTTTGTTTTTGCCCTCTGTCCCACATATTCCACGACATAAAAGCAGTCTGACAATTGAGGATCAATTTTTAATATTTTAAATTAGAAAAAAATAAACCAAAGAAGCTGAATAAATTTTATTTTAGACAATTAGGCAGTCGGCCAGATGACATTTTAATAGACTTAAAGTGTTTTGCAAGTGTTTTGCACTGGAAAACAATACAAAAAAATGTAATATTATTTAGATTTTTACCTGAAGCTATATTATGTGAAGCCGGCATTATATTTAGTTTTTTAACTTATATACTAAATTCTGTTATGTTGCGTAAACTATTGTTTTGCAACTGATGATTCATTATATTCTGTCATTGTTGTTAAATAACTCTACGATTCCCAATAAAATATACTATACTAATATAATACTAATATAATAATTTTCACAAGAAGCCTGAATAGGTTGTTTTAGGTTATATGTTTTACGTTCATGCCATTACATGGATTTGTTACCCAAAAAGAGCTTTGTCATAGTTTTATGTTGTGAAATTATAACAATATAATATGCAGTTCACTTAAAGCTTTTATTCAGCATTTCTCCAAACATTTTTATATGTAGAATTTAATGGTTTACTAAGTAAAAATGTGCTATTTTCTGAAGATGTTGATATTTTTCTTTTCTTTCCTTTTTTTAATTGAGATTAGCTGATAAGTTTTTGTTTGTTTTAGTTTTTTTTTCTTATTTTGAATATTTTAGTTAGTTTAGTTTTTGTTTTTTTTGCCCTTTTTATTATTTTTTTCTTGTTTTAGAAAAATTGAGTCTTCTTCTTCCATTCATCAAATGGCGGTGAAAAATATGAAGATTATTTTTAACTTTGTAATTTGCAGGTTTTAACTTTTTTAACTTTGTAACTTTCTTTTTTGAAAGTCATTAAAGTCCCATAAAGGTTTGTACTGTTCCCACAAAGACATACCCAGTTTAGGGGAGAACATTAATGCAATGGACCCCTGGTGATCGCCTGATCGAAATCACTTTTACTTCTGTGCGTTTGTGTTCTGTTCATTGTAGTTAGTGACAGTGATTCAAATCTGTCTCACTTTTGTATGTAATATGCATTGCTTTTTTTGCAACAATTCCTGTATTTCATTTTAGTCAAGTTTGATATTCACTGCAAGAGTTTATGAGCGTTAATAATTCATTGTTACTGCTGTGTTTAGTCTCATATCAATTCCCCATCTTCATCCATTAGGTGGTCTTTCTTCTGCAGTTTCACATGATGTCGTGCTGATGCTGTGTCGACTCACTGACCACCTGGAGTACACACACAGACAAAACAGAGGTGTTAACTATTTCTTTCACACCATAATGAAAATACTGCTCATTGTTACGGTTGCTGCCAACACGTCTGGGATCAGCTTGAACCCATTTCTTTTATCAATCTTCACAAGGACTTCAGTTCTGATTTTGATCCAGAATACCAAATATAACTTCTGTCACCTCTCCATCTCGAGTCTCGATGGTTTTGATCAGGACAGTTTTCTTAGAAAGTGTTTCAGCAGATCGATGGTGGTCGGGACTTGTCTCTGCAGAAAGACACATGTCTGATACTTGTAATAACCCACAGAATCTGAGTGTGTATCAGAATAGTCAGCTGTACCTCTATAGCTCAGGGTGGAGTAGCTGTGTGCCGGCAGTGAGATCCTGAAATTCACAAAAAAGAAAATTCTTAAGACAGAAATTTCAAATATAACTTCAGCATTCAAAAAAATGAATTGATGCTGGTGACCTGCTCTCCTCCCCTTCCAGCAGCTTCCTGTAGGTGGCGATCTCCACGTCCAGTGCCATCTTGACGTTGAGCAGGTCCTGGTACTCCCGCAGGTGTCGTGCCATCTCATCTTTCATGTTGGCGATCTCCGCCTCGAGACGAGCAATGGTGTCCTGGAAGGAGCCGGCCTCCCGGCCATGGCGGTCCTCCATGTCGCGCATCTGGCGCAGCAGTGACTCGTTCTGAAGAAGGCCGGTGAGGAGGTTTGTACATGGGGGAAAAATACAACAGCCATATCGTGGTCCTCTGGGCCACTGTACTTGTGCTTTTTTAAAAATGGCATGGTTCAATAGAAAAGAAAGAGACAAAAATAGGCAGGCATCAGCTGCTTACCGTTCCTTTCAGAGCGTCAATCTCGCAGGTGTAGCTCTGAATCTGGTGCCTGAACTCCATAGTGTCCTGGCGGGCCTGCTTCAGAGCCTCATTGTTCTGACTCACCACCTGGTTCAGGTCGGAGACCTGCGGAATACAGTGCCTTCAATGAAAGAGGCAGATGATCCATGACTGGTGACGGCTCCTCACACAGTGACCCCGCTCACCTTGGACTTGTACCAGTCCTCAGCATCAGCAATGTTCTTGGCTGCAATTCCTTCGTACTGAGCCCGGATGTCTCGCAGTGCTGCCGTCAGGTCAGGTTTGGAAAGGTCCATCTGGATCTGAACCTGGGTCTCTTGCATCTGGGCCTGCAGCTCCCGAATCTCCTACACATGTCAGAGAAAACTACAATTATTATTTGTTATTACGAAAATGTATTTGTATTTTAATACTGGCCACATTCAGTACAGATCCGGTAATATACCAGAGCCACCTCAGCTTTTCTCCGTGCCCAGGAGCAATGTCTCTACTGAGCCTCTTAACCTTATCTGAAGGGGGAGAGGTCTGACACCATCAGACCAGATTCATTTTTGCATCAGCTTCCTAATCTTTCATTCCTCATGAAAGGTTTCTGATGGTAGGTGAGCGGAGACTGACTCACTTCTCAAAGAGATTATAAAGATCAACAGGACGAATGAACAATGCCATGGTTTGTAGTGCTGCGTGTGGTCTTTTCACCTCCTCGTGGATCTTCTTCAGGAAGGCAATCTCTTCCTGCAGAGTCTCGATTCTTCTTTCCAGATCCAGACGGGCCAGCGTGGCAGCATCCACATCCTGAAACAGAACTTTTTTATTCCAGAAGGTAGGTGGTGCTAGTGTGGGGCAACAAGTGATTGACTCACGGCTCTAAACGCTGCCAAGTTGCTCTCTGCCTCTTCTCTCTGGAGCATCTCCTCCTGCAGTCTGTGAATGTTTCACACACATCAAGAGAACACGCACAGGCTCAGTGCTTTGCAACAGTGAAGACAGTTCAAGTCAAACACTGAGAGGAAAAACAGACCAGACCCCCCTCCACCCTCCTCTCCTTTTATAGAAATGAGCGTGGCCTGAGTGCAGGTGGAGAGATTCTTCTTTATCATAGCTCTATTATATTACATTATATTCGATTAAATAACGTTATTTTATATAGTATTACAATATCCTGGGTAGTTCTTTGTACAGGATACATTTTGCGATTCCCCATAGACCAAAGTCTTACTGTAAAAATAGCCTCTGTAACCATAACAAACACTGCAGTCACCAGACAACGCTAACACAAACATCATCATAACCGTCATCACAATCATTTAGACTTGTGAATGTGATTCATTTTTAAAACACGAGATCGGTCCTTCTAAACATTATATCCAAGATGCCCGTTCTTCTGCCTCTCTCCCTCACTCACGCATGACCACACCCACCTGAGCTTCATCTTGTCCAGGTCGTCCGCCAGGTTGTCCCGCTCAACCTCAAATCTTGACCTCTGGTTGGTCAGCATCTCAATCTGCCGCCGAAGCTCGCTCATCTCCTCCTCGTAGATGTCAGCGATGCGGGTGGGCTCGCGGCCTCGCAGTCGCTCCACCTCCACCGTCAGCGCCTGGTTCTGCTGCTCAAGGAATCGAACTTTCTCTATGTAGCTTGCAAAGCGGTCATTCAGGTGCTGGAGTTCTGCTTTCTCATTGGTGCGTGTGGCTAGAAACTCTTGGTTGAGAGCGTCGGCCAGGTTGAAGTCCAGAGTCTCACCCATCCCTGCGTAAGAGCGTCCGACAGACACCCTTGACTGGGCGAGTGGTCGGGTGTGGTAACTGGAGGAGAGCCGATAAGCCGGTGTGGAGCTGGTCCTGGTCACCTCGTAGACCCTGGATTGAACACTTGCTCCCCCTCCAGCCCCTCCATGACCCAGCAGGGAGCGGTTGAGGGATGGAGATGCATAAGCACCATGGCCAAAAGCACGACGGTAGGACGAGGAGGAGCTGTATGCAGCCATGGTTGCAGAGAGCTTGTGAGGCTGCAGAGACTCTGGGAGCGAACCTCTGCTCTTGGATATTTGTAGTCACGCCAGTCCCTCCTCCCTCACTGCATCTTCCCCCTCTCTTTCACCCCTACTTTCATCACACTCTCTTAGACATACATTTAATTTCTAAATTCAGTTTAGAACTGGTTGACCTTTGACTCATGGCCTGTACCACGAAGAAGAGTACATTGAAAATGTATGTCACAACATGGCTGTTGTTTTGTATTGTCAACAACCTCACCTTTGAATGGTCCACTGTATGAGACTGAAAGCGGAGACTTAGAGCTACAGTGGACTCATATTGAAAACACCAAGTTAAGTTCCTCAGTCATAGATTGGCGAAATGGCTTGGAAGACAAAAGTGTGAGATGACAATGAAAAATTAGATGTTGAAATATAACACCACGAAATCAACAATCCATTCATCCATTTTCTTCAGCTAATCCATACACAAGGTCACCGCAGCAAAAGTTGAAGCTCATACTTCACTCTCGCCAGAAGAATACTGAGGCACTCTCTGGTCTCTCTGTATTTTCCTTGTCCCCTATTTTATGTCAGGCTCTGTGCCCCCAAACTAGAATGTAATGTCCCTGAAAACATATGGGAAAAATACCCAGTAACAAAGAGACTTGACATCATAGTTAGATTTAGAATCTTGACATAAAATATATATGAAATGAAAAAAATATATGTAATCAAAATCTATATATTTGAAGCATCTAATGTCGTGGCGTAATTATTCTTTTCAACTGGTTTTATATTATTTTTGTTTAAAAAAAATCTAAATTTGAGCTGACGGCCCCTCACAACTGTCACAGTGTATAATGTGGGTGTATCTGTGGTTCTGTGGAACTACTCACTGCACTTAGGGAGACAAGACAGTTTGGACTCATGGCACAAAGAGACAGTGGGCACGTTGGACATCAAACCAGATTCATGGATGTGATGAAGATGGACATGAGAATAGGTGTGACCACCTGATGGATGACGGAAAATGCCCAAAATGAAATAAAAGACAATGTTATTTCAACATAACGTGCTGTCAACCATGATGTACCCGATAAACTAAAATCTACCTGGTATACCTTTTTGTTTGATCACAATATAATTGCATTCTAGATGCTCATACTTCATTCCCTCCAGTATCAGTATCACTGTTGCCACGGTCTATTCTCTAAAACATGATCAATCACAATGACGCACACCAACCTCATGACATCGCACGGAGAGGACTGCTAAGTTAGAGCCTCACATGGTGAAATAGTCACAGAGAAGCGAGGCGACTCACAGGGGAGGGGACACCGAGGGCGAAGCTCCTGACAACCTGCCTTAAAAAGGAAAGCTATCCTGTCCAGAGCATCTGCAGGAAAAGTCCCAAATTCCAAACATACAACATGTTATGTCCATGATATTTGGGATAATGGTGAGCGTGAGCAACACCAGTGAGGCCACTGATTTTGAATGTGAAAGGTACATTTCACAAATAATGAAATAAAATGTCAATGACTAAATTAAATGAATGAATACACAATGGGAAAAAACTCAAAATAAATGTAACAAAATGACTGTCTTTAAAATTCAAGAACAGTGTCTACAGTACGTGAGCTTTGCTTCAGCTCTGAAACACAGCACTATATTTTGGCTGCTAGTCACAAAGTAGTCAGAATACCTGTGTTTTTCTATCCACTTACTTTCTTGTACCACTGTTAGTGTTCTCCCTCGGAATCCTGGTAATAGGAGCTACAGACCAATTCAGTTGGAGTTGATCTCAGGAGCCGCCGGTGGCCAAGATCTGGGTCATTTTGTGCAATTACACCGCCAGGCCCCTGGGTGTCACCCTGGTGCTCCTCCGGCTGTACGCGACGTCGCTGCTGTCAGCTGATCTTTTATCGTCTTCCCACTTCCGCTTCACCGTCACCGTTAATGTCAAATTCAAAGTCCAGCCCATGCAGGTGAGTCCCTGTAAAACTGAGGTAAGTTTTAACTTTTCTATGTGAGACGCTGGCCAAGCGGCAGTTAAAGGTCTACGCGCAGCCGTCAACAGCGACAGAAGGGTGGGTCAAATTAGTTCGTTGTTTTAACCCGACAACAATTATTGACCGACTTACGACCATAGTGAAGTAAAATCCCTGTTTTATTTAAGGAATAGCTAGGCGTGCGTGACATTCCTGTTTCATTCTTAGTGACGAATTTACTGACAGCTTTGTTTAGTATGTTGCTGGGAACGCGCATTTGCTGAGCATGCGATTCTCTTGTGGGAAATTAGTTGCGAAATAGCAACAAAGAACGCGCTATAAAGTGCTATAAACAACACTAACGGGCCCCGATGCCGCGTTTTCTTCATTTCCAGTCTTGGATCATGAAAACCTCCACCGAAGCTGTCAAGTCTGCAGCCAAAGAATTTCTGCAGTTTGTCAACAAAGGAGCTTCTCCCTATCATGGTGAATATCCGGCCTTATTCCCTTTCCCTCCTCCGTTAGAACCGCAATATTATGACGTTTTAAACAGTGACGGACTCGCTTCTTGTGTAGGTTCTTCAGTCCATACTCGTGATACTTCACTGTTGTATACTGAAGATGTGGAATAATGTGAATCTGAACCTCCTTTTGTTTAAATCAGACAAGATAAGCGTCACTTAACACTTGACTTCCACTTGCTGTTTTTAAATGCGTTCTTGTCTATATTGTGCCATGCAAGTTCTTCAGAACTGCTGACAAGAACATTTGAACATTTGTTATCCCACAGTCTGCAGACTGTGAGGCTTTTGTGCCGAGTGACTTTGCTCCGTCAGATAATGGACGAGCGATATTGGGTCTGATCATTAACCCCAGACTTATTCCCGTGCTGGCAGTAAAGTTATGAGATAAAAGTTCAGGCATGGGAAAGTCAGCGATCATCTCACTGTCTTTGCAGTGGTGGACGAGTGTCGGCGGCGTCTTTTGGCAGCGGGGTTTGTTGAACTGAAGGAAACGGAGCAATGGGACATCAAGCCAACTCACAAGGTTTGAAATCTAGATGGAGTAGCAAAGAAGGAATAATACTGAGGGGAAATAATTGACAGAACTACATTTCAATTGTAAATTATGAGAAAAACATTAATGTAAACTGAAAGAATGTTTTTAAATTCTAACACATCAAATGAAAAGCCAGTATTATGCAGTATTTGGCTGCAAAAATGTCCTACTGACTATAACTATAAAAGCATAAGTGCAGTACAACGCCATTCAACCTGTCAGCACAGCATTCTTTGTTTTATTGTTGTGAAGTAATAAAAATATTTCCAAATGCTTTCAGTATTTTGTGACCCGAAACTTCTCCAGCATTATTGCCTTCGCTGTTGGTGGTCTCTACCATCCCGGTAATGGCTTCTCCATGATCGGCGCCCACACTGACAGCCCTTGCCTGAGGGTGAGACTCCAACAGTGGCCCCTCCTGTCAGTTACCTCAGGGAATGGACCATGTGACCTGTCTCTTCCCAGGTGAAACCGCGCTCCCGCCGCAGCAAGCAGGGCTGTATTCAGGTTGGCGTTGAAACTTACGGTGGTGGAATCTGGGCCACCTGGTTTGACCGAGACCTAACCGTTGCTGGTAGAGTCATTGTCAAAGTAAGTACTCTAAACCAAAACTTCTTTACTTGTTTCTCTTTGTTTCAGATTTATCACATGACTACATTGTGTTGTAGAAAGACGGTCGCCTCATCCAACGTCTGGTTCACATATCTCGACCCATCTTGAGGATTCCCCATCTTGCCATTCATCTTCAGAGGGATGTCAATGACTCATTTGGACCCAACAAAGAGAACCACTTGTCAGTTGCAGACTGGAAAAGGGCACTCTTCCTCATGTCAAATCCTTTTATGAGATTTCTGTGTATGCTAGGGTTCCAATCCTGGCCACAGTCGTCCAGGAAGAGCTGAACACAGGAGCTGCTTCTACTGGAGAGGCTTCAGCTGCTACGTGCACGGTACGCACGTCTCACTTCTCTACGTGTGGCAATCGCTATGAAACCTAACTTCATAAATGAACACACTATTAGCCATTTACTCTTTTATGGTTTAAGGAGGAATTTGCTAGACAGGACTGTTGTGTTAATAGTTTATGGAGCCGTGAAATGTCTTTACTTGGACTTCAGAGTTTGACTTCCTGAAGATGATCGGTAGGATAAAGCTGAACTCTTGTGAACTTTAGGAAACGTTTTCTTCTGATTCATTTTGCGTTACTTCCCCAATAAAAACAGGAAGCCAGACCATAGGAGTTTTTCTGTCTTGTTCTGTCTTGCTTGACAGCAAAGCTAGTAATGGGTGCGTGATTTTCTCATCAGCTATCTTCATGTTGGTTTTGTCTTCTCAGGCTGAGAAACACCCGGCGGCTCTAGTGAAGCTTCTGTGCTCTGAGCTCGGCGTCCAACCTGAAGACCTGCTGGATTTTGAACTTTGCCTGGCTGACACTCAACCAGCGGTGAGACCAGAAGCCAAATGTTCCCGTCTTAATTCACCCTTGTGACTTAACCACATATACGGTCTCATTCACTCACCACACTGTTATGCTCGGACATGCATTAAAGTGAGTACATAATATTGATATGTATCTAAACAAGGGGTGGGCGAAGGGCCGAGGTGGTGCAGGTATTTGTTCCAACTCAACTTGCACACAGCTTCAACCATCATGTGTCTGAAGACTGAAATCAGTTGTTTGTCATTCTGGTGCTGCTTGTCTCAGCTGTGTGAGCTGCACTGGTTTGGACAAAAATACTGGTTTTCCCACCCACTGGTCTGAACACTGATGTAACGTACTATACTACTCATGCCACATACACTTGAGAGAGATGAGACAATCTCTCGGCCGCAGACAGAGACAAGAGCAAGGCGCCTTCTGCTTGCACGTCCAAACCTGTGAGCGCTCACAATTGTGAGAGCATTGTCATCACCCAAGATGCCTGTTCCAGTTCTGTGCCAAAGCACTTCAATAAAGTCAGGGATATGAAATCCAGTCATGCCAGCAAGAACATATTTGTGCCAACACCCGAATGCTTCTTAACCCTTTCTTGTGGTGCAGGCACTGGGTGGAGTTTACGAAGAGTTCATCTACTCGCCCCGTCTGGACAATCTGCACAGCTGCTACTGCGCCCTGCAGGTAGGATTTTGTGTCCTTCTTCTTTCTGATCAAATCTAGGTGTGAAATGCATTTTTTATAACTGCGTTTACTGGTCACATGACTTGACATAGTCATTTTACTGTTGCTTCTACACTGCCAGGGACTGCTGGAATCCTGCGCTGACGAGTCTCTGGCAAAAGAGCCCAACGTCCGCATGATCTCTCTCTACGATAATGAGGAGGTGAGATGTTGGTCCGAACTGACATTACCACTTGCAACTTGTGCCCTGTTGCCCACTCAGGAGCTCATATGCAATTGACCCACTGCACTATACAAGCAAGCCTGTTCAACCCATGAAAATAAGATTTAGCCACATTTAGGCCTCAATTAAATCGCATGGAAAAAACGAGTGGACTTTTTATTGAGGTTCTCAACTGGTGTTCTGCTCTTCTTTGCCTGTAGGTGGGGTCAGAGAGCGCTCAAGGGGCGCAGTCCAACCTGACGGAGCTCATCCTCTCTCGCCTGTCCGCCTCCAGCGGTAGTCTCACTGCCTTCCAGCAGGCGGCGCCACGTTCCTTCATGATTAGCGCCGACATGGCCCATGCCGTTCACCCTAACTACCAGTCAGTAGTTCAGCCGCTGCTCTGATGTTTTTCACTGGTGACAAACCGTTTAGATCTGTCACCTGTGCTCTTTCAGGGACAAGCATGAGGAGAATCACCGACCATTCTTCCACAAGGTGATCCCTTTTGTCTTGCAGTAAAGCAAAACGTGTTCTTTTTTTGTGTGACGTTCTACTCAATCATGTCTGATTTCAGGGTCCAGTGATCAAGTTCAACAGTAATCAACGCTACGCTACCACAGCGGTCACTGCCTCTGTGCTGCGCGAGGTCGCGCGGCATGCTGATGTTCCTCTGCAGGTACAAAGATCTCGCTCACTTTTCAACACTACGAGTCACGGTCACCTCACATATTAAGTGGTGACGGACCTCCACCATGACTGTAGCAGGATGTGGCCTTTCACAGCCAAAAGTAAACATGAACAAGTGTTACCATGATGATTTTACAAGAAAATAGCGGAAACAAGCTGCGTAGTACGGAGTGGCTATGTATATCCACGCTATTCTTAGTACATGTTGAACAAAGTGAGAGAGATGACTGATGATCGAGAAGATTTTGATCAGTAAAATACAGATCCAGACGTCAAAAATGATCAATGAATAGTCTGGTCAACTTAATAATGGAAATAAAAACCAGCATCTTTCCTGCTCGCTGTTCTCCTCAGGCAGACAGGTGCGAGATCATGGCAGTGAAAACACAGTTAGAGCCCAACATAATTCGTTTAAGCAAATCTGTCTCTCAATAAAATCAGATGTTTATCAGCCTAGTAAAGCCAAAAACACGTGAATTATCAAATACCAGAACACATGGACATGAGAGCGTCACACTGCTGTGGAAGACTGGTTACCAGACCCTAAACCCCCCCACGAAGAGCTTCCCTGGACGAGGTGCAGCTCTCCAAATGGGATCAGGTCCATGGCCAAAACCCAGTTTGCTTGTGCTCACATGTTGGAATTTTTAGGCAAACACACTTTGCCTCGAGACATAGTCCACAGTGTGAAACCCCCCCCTAGATACCACCTTGTTTATGGAGTGACAGTGTACTTTCTTTTTCCTCTCACCACTGACATATGACTCTTGTAATACAGGATGTGTTGGTCCGAAATGACAGCCCCTGCGGAACCACCATTGGCCCGATCCTAGCCGCCCGTCTGGGCATCCCAGTGGTGGACGTGGGGTCTCCACAGCTCTCCATGCACTCCATCAGAGAAATGTGCTGCACCTCTAGTGTGCTGCAGAGCATCACTCTCTTCAAGGTAGCCAATTCCCCACCCACTCCAAGAAGTGATCACACAGTTAAAGTGGATTGATTGTGCTGGTCTTTCTGCAGAGCTTTTTCCAGATGTTCCCAACAATCCGGAATGTTCTGGAAGTCGACTAAACCACATCTGGAGATGATAGAAACATGAAGACAAATAAAAGTCAAATAAAAAATAAATAAAAATGTTTTAAACAAAGCTCTCTTCATTACCTCAAATGAATTAGACTGTGAAATACACTGACTGAGGAGGTATCAAACCGTACGACAGAAGAAAAAGACCTTTTTTGTATACAATGATAAAGAAAGTGGGAGGGGATATAGAAAAAGGATTAATTACACCATGGCATAATATGCTCCAAATGTATTTTTGGTTGTCTTTTTTTTTTTTTTTTTTTTTCATTTTATGTACATTTTGTGAACTCAATATAAATCGTACATTTTGGAAGATTTTTTTAAAATGGTGAATATCTTAACAGAACTCTTGTAGATATTATGGTATATAAAGGCACTTCATGACAATATATAATTTTATCTTTCTTTATCTTGTATATATTTGTCATGGTCAACGAACTGTTCAGATAATATCTTTAATATAAAATCTCACCCGTAAATGTGTATGTGCGCATTACATCAGCTTTTACTCTGATTTATTTTGACTTAAAATATTTCCCAATTCAAGGAAAAGGGGAATTTTTCATCAACACAAGCGGTGGCATTTTAAATGAAAGGTAAAAAATAAAAAGAGCGTTTTGAGTTATTTGTTCAGGATTTTAATTTTAACACAATTGACCCAGCATTTGACCGGACGTATTTTCTTCATCAGCGATTCAATTGTTTTGAAATCTGCAAATGCTTTCAATAGTTCTGACCATAGCCAGAATGGTGTTTCTTTAAACGAAACACATTAGCGCCTAGTTCTTTACAAACCGAGATGGTGTTTCAACTGGAGTCAGACACTGTCTCGCCTGTTTTCTTCAACATACGGATTCAGAAGCACAGGTCAGAATCTGGTTCGTCAGGCGTTGTTGTCGCTCGAAGCGGCTGCTCTGCTTCTGAAGACGTGAACGCTGCCTGATGTTGAGATGAGTCATCCAGGAGTCTGTAGCTGTACAGCGCCCTCGTCTGGACTAATGCCAGGCTTCTTCTCACCAACTTCCACTCCCCTCCACCTCCTGTCTTCTCCTCCGGCATAGTAAGAGCCTCTTGTTTTCTCCTCCTCCTCTGTCCAATGTTTTCGCTCAACTCCATATTCTCTTTCTCCACTTCCTGTCCACTCCTTTCCCTCCCCTCTTCCTCTTGACCAACTTCTTCCTCCCTCTCCTCCGCCAGCCTCCTCCGCCGCTGAGAGATGGAGATCTAACAGCAGCATCCGGCTCCGCGGCGGTTCTCTCCTCCTCGCTCGGACGGAGGAACCATGAAGCTCCGGCGGCTCCTGGCGGCGGCGAGCCTCCTGCTGACCGTCTCCTGCCGCCTGAGTGCGACCGCCAGACATGGTGAGACGCTACTTTTTACTCTCATTTGATAACTATTCATTTGTAACTATTTTTTTAATACTCGAGTAAATGATCACGTTTTTGTTATACAGAATTGATTTTTACACCCCATTTTTTGGATCACTTTTATTTCGTGTGACGTCAGTGATAAAAAGACGAGTCGTGGTTGAATGATTCATTGTTCCATACCGAACATTAGTGCGTGTTTTAGCGTGTTTAAAAGTCAGCATCGCTGCATTATCCATACAGGACAAGAAAACCACTCGCACGGACACACGGAGTCTACTGTGCTTGCTGCTCCTATGTTGTTATACAGTGTCCTTTCATGTTTACATTGCGTGTTTGAAGTCTTGTCCACGCTGATAGGAGTTTGTCTAATATGCTATAGTAAATAAATTCAAGGCCCCAGGGCCAAATCTGGCCTGTCATCTCAATGACTGTGGCCCACTAGGATCTGGAATACAACAGGTGCTTAAAATTAAATTGAATACTGAATGGATTTCCTTGAATCACCTGCGATGCTTGTTGATAATGTGGCACATGAAGGTGCCACGCGACTGTGGAGTGCAACATATTTCATAAAGATACTCATTAAACTGGATGAAAATCCATTGATAATGACCTAACATGATGTCAAGCTTGTATATGCCGTTTTACAGCCTTCTGTTGGTGGAGTGAGTGACTCTCAAGCGTTACATCCTGTGCACTGTGTTCATCTGTGCAACAAAGGTTTGCTGCTCATTGTAATGAAAGCGAGGCTGAATGTTTTTTGTCAGTGCTTGCATTTAGCAAAACAGTGAGCTCAGCTGTGTTGTTAGTGTTTGTTACTATGCTAGATGGCGCTGTAACGTTGTCGTTTTGTCACCGACTCCATGTGGACAGTAGGATAACAGGCCTTTCGTCCAATGCTGACGCATGTTTGTGCGTCAGGCGTTTCTTGTGTGACAGTATGAGGTGCAGACGGTCATGAAAGAGCACAATCTGTGTTTCAGAACTAAGCACAAAGGCGCTTCATGCGAAAGCTAGCCTTCACTCAGAGCAATGATCTTGCCTTTTGGCTGGTATTTTCACTTTTAAGGGTTGAGCTCATGGTGCAATCTAGTTTGATTCGCCTGCTCTTTGTTGTGTGACTAAATTGGTGCAGAACTCAGTACAACTTCACCTCTCACCAATCTTGTAAATGATGAGTGCGGCCACACTGTTCATCTAAAATGTCAGTATGATATACACAACAAAAGAACCTCAAATTCTATATTCTATACTACATAGTTGATTATGAGGTACATCACTGCTTTTACAACTCCATGATTCAAATGCATTTTTTTAAAACATTGTGCTTTAGTTGTGAAGCGCATTTCCTGTTATTGTCTATGATTATTGTTATTGTCTGTCTAGGTCAGTTGATGAAAAACAAGAAAAGTTAGTTTGGTGTGAAAGTCTATTATTTTCAGTCAGTTTATGAAAAAAGAAAACAGTGAATATGGACTGTTGGTAGTTAGGAGTCGAGAAACATCTCTTGTGTTGTGATACAGTCATCAGCCGCCTCTTTTTAATGGCGTGTGTCATTTGAAGCAGTAAAGGGTTTGATGGACGCCAACAAGGGGCAAAGTGCATCACTTAGCCTGGAGAACACTCCACCCACAAATCCGCTCCAGGAAGATGGTGGGTTTTATCATGGCTCATCAGTTTTTGTTTGATTATGATGTGATTCGTAATTTGGAGCTGGATATAAAAACATTCTTGTCAGATATTGACTTCTTTAGTTTTTGCTGGGAGATAAAAGCACTGCTGCAGATTGTTAAAAGTATGGTAAATTGGCGTTTCCTGTATTCATGGGTTTATATTTGCTGTGTTGTTTGAGGACTGAAAACACTTGTGGGGACACGAATGCTTGTTATTATTATGTTGCTAGTTGGTGCAGACCGGAGTCCAGTGCTGGGAGGCTGTTGATGAGAGCTTTAGCCGGTGTAGTGTAGAAAATTATGAGTGATTTATAATCGACTCCTGCTTACACTTCTGGTACAACCTAAGTTTATGAGGGAAGTGCAGTCTTTCAAGTTTCAGTCACACATTAATCGGGTGGGACCAGGTTGCTTCTTTCACCTCTGGACCCTAACCCTGCGAAAGTATACATTAGAGTTGACTAGTTCTTTTGTTTTTGACAAACTATGCTTTTCATGTCATTGGGTCATATCAATTAAGGCTTGTTCCTACTTCTTGTCATGTGACCTTATTCCCAGAGATGCCGAGTGGTGTGAGCTGCATTTCTTTTTTCTTTGTTTCTTTTTTAACCTTAATTCCATTTTGTAATCCATAATTTGCGGCGCCTTGGTCGACTCATTTCATCTGAAACAACTTCACACACACGCTCTCACACACACAACTCTCAAAATGGGTGAAATATTCCTAAATCTTTACCGTTGACAAACAATGCTTTTTGTGCAATACCAAAAAGAAAAGAGCATTAATGGAAATTGCTCACAAAAAGGGGAAAGCAGGCCAAACTGAACTTTGGTTTGAGTTATAAACACTGCAACACTATTTTGAAAACATTACCCTAAGATGAAGAATTGGAAATCATTCGCAAATAAAGACATTCCAAGCAATAATGTGATATTTTTAAACAAATATCAAAGTAATGTAAATGACCGAAATTGAAATGAAGAGTCAAATGTCAACATAAATGCAGTTTACGATTTGAGGGAATGACTGATGAGGTCGACGCACACATAGTTGATACTGAATCAATGTGTGATGCACTAAAAGACGCCAACGTTAAAAAGGTCAAGTATCTCACGTCAAGCTATTTAATCTAGTGAAGCAGCGTTTATTGACAGCTGCCAATGAAATGTAATTTCATCTGTTTGTGTCTGCTATGATTCAGCGAGCAGAGGCAGAGACAGAGAGGCTGCGCGGGGGGAGGAGGGGTTGTGTAGGCGGAGGATTAGTCATTGATGTGGAGGAGAATCTCTGTCCGTGTTTACGTCCATCTTTTCCTTTGGTCATGCTATCGATACCAGATGTCTGATGATCGAAGACGAAACAGACAAGAAAAATCAATCATGAGGGAAAATGGTGAGATGAATGGCCACAGTGATGCTGAACAAATGAAAACATCCTGTTGGATGGACGTGATGAGGAAATTATGAATGTCGCACTGTTCATATTTGGCTTCTTGTTGGTGAAATGAGTCCAATGAAACATTTCAGTATTTTAAAGATAAGCTGGTAAGCATATTAATGGATGGAAGAACATGTTTAAAAATCATAAAGGAACATGATGAAAGATCTGTCGGGAAAAATATCAGGTTAGATATTGTTATGCTTTTAACCTTGTATGGATATTTGGTTGAAAACATGTATCTAAATGAACACATTGTTTAACATCCTTGTTTGATTTCCTTTTTGTCTCAGGCTGTTTGTTTGACAAGATGTTATGTCCCCGAGAGCTGATCTGCAGTGATGGTGCGTATCTAACAATAAGAGCTTTAATGTCTGCCTTCTTGAGCCTCACTACTTGTTCTCTTTTCCCCCTGTGTCCCTCCATCTCCTGGGAATAAAAAGCAGGTTTATGAAAAGAATAACAAATATCTCTAAATGCTAAAGAGACCTTCCTTTATTCACAGTCAAAACACATTTTAGCGGGTTCTCCAGTGGACCCCGAAACTGATGTATTAGAGGGGTGTTCTGGACACCAATGGTCAAGGGGCTGTGGGGCTCACATCACACGAGACATTAGAAAATGATGTGTTCTGCTCGAGGAGCAGCCTTTGTCTCCGCACATGTGTGAAGACGTGGCCAACCATGAGTCTGGTTCGATTAGTTAGCCTGAACTCCAGTGGGATTACGTGTCACAAACACACCGCAGAGGCTGGATGCAACAATTTACACATGGTCATATTGTTAAAGCAACGTGCTAGTTAAAAACATGGACGAGCACACGCTTACATGTTAAACCCCAGATTTCATCTTTTGTTTATGGACTTTAATCTTAATGTCCAGAAGTGTTTGACCAATTTAGTGACCTGTGTAGTTTCCTGGTCGCTTAGCAACGAGTCACCATAGCTGTCAACATGACACTAAGAGAATGTGAGCACTGACAAAACGAATCAGAGTCAGTGACGCGCCCAGCGTCAGTCAAATGTGACCGGCGCTTTCAAACCCACAGTCTTGAGTTCAGAAGCATGAGTAAAGCGGATTGCTTGCTTTGTGAATCAAGTTTGTACGTTCAGGCGCCATGCGTCTACAAGAGTCTGATCATTGTGAGTTTTGCATGGAGAGCTGATGATGGCGAGTAGCAGACACCGAGCGATAGCAGAAGCAATGTAAACAAGGTTCCCCCCCCCGTCACACGCCGGCAGCCAATCCCTGATCCTGTTATCTGTTACTATAGCAACCGTGACATCACTTGCCTGACGACTGTGCGCCTCTCGCGTGTGAGTGTGTTTGATGGGCGATGAAAGACGGCAGAGGGGGATGACTCACCAACACACACACACACACACACAGACACAGAGACGTTGGTATTTTGTGTAGTTATTGGGATTGAATCATGTGAGTCTGGGCTCATGTGTGTGCAGATGGTTTGTTTGGCAGCTGCCAGGATCCTTGGCAGGATCAGGTCCGGTACCAGGTGACCGTACCTGTGCTGCACAGCCTGCAGAAAGTACTGAAGGACCTGCTAGTGCAAGGTAGATCATGTGACAGGGCAGACCTCATGAAGCAGATGAAGCATTTGTCTCAAAGAGCTACTCTTGTCATGTCAGGTCTGACCTGGAAGGATGATGTGACTCAGGTCATTATTGGCCAAGAGCTGAGCCAAATCCCCACCTCTGGTCTCGAGCGCCTGGAGAAGTCCATCCAACAGTAAGAACATCAGCGGTATTAGCCAAATAGGATCGATGAAATGATCTAACTTGCTTCTATGGCTCCATCAGTCAGGCTGATGACTTAGACGACCCAGAGGTTATGCAGCAGTACCTGGACTACATGGTTCTGGAGCCCTCGAGACCCTCAAGCAACATGCAGATCCCCATGATGGATCCCAACTCTTACCACCAGGTCCGAAAAAAGTCTTCTTGTTCGATGCTGTGTTATTGTGTCAGCAGCCAAGTGCTGAGATTAACACGTATGTGCAGAAGCGGGTCCAGTACCAAGACGAAGCTGAACGTTCTCTCAACTCTCTGAATGACAACCCAACATTCACCATGCTGAGATCACGTGGAGGCCCGTTAGAACAAGACCAGCAGCTGCTTCAGAACCTGGTGTCCCACTACCTCTCTGGGCCCTCCTCCTCTGCATCCTCCTCCTCCCCAGCTCAGACACTATCGTTCCACAGGGGGGCGCCCTCCAGGCTGTCCTCCCCCCAATTCTTCCCAGGGTTGGACTTCCCACTGGACTACGCCGATGACCTGGTGTCTCAGGTGGATCAACTGAGGCAGGAGAAGAATATGGAGGGGCAGCAGGAAGAGCCACTGAGCGGTGAGTCAGTTTGATAAGGATAGTAGTGTTGTTGTTGAGACAACCGAACCTGAGACGTTGAGACAGTCGTGACCAAGACTGGGAGCAATCTAAATACAGAAGCATAACTCTATTGGCACACATGTATTTGTTACAGCAAAAGAATATTTTTTTAAATGAATCATGGACTGAAATGCTTTCATTGAAACAAACTAGTCTTTTTTATTCTGCGTTCACGTTGGGCTTGGTCCCTCGACTCAGGTCTCAGGTGAGGTGGCCTGGACGGCGACACTAATGGATACAACATCCCTCATCATCCTTCTCACTCCCACTGTCTTTGTACAACTAAGAACATCAACTCCTACCAGAAATCACTTGTTTACTTGTGTATTGCCTTTTTGGTCTGTATTAATTTATACATTTGAAATGGAAGCAACAACTTCTCCACCACTAAGTTCTTAGCCCAGAACTCACTATCGCCACCTATTGGAAGAATCGTCTGTGTCTTGTTAACTACCTAACACAATTGTCTGATCAATACATTTCAAGTTAATGTATTGATTCTACAGTCATCTCCAGTCATTCTAAATGAGAACTTGTAAAACTTGTGTACAGATGTGCAGCGTCTCTCACAGCTGTTGGACCACTTGGGTTTGGACCTGAATGACTTCACCCATAGTCAGAGTGACAAGCTGCCGAGTGCTATGAAGCAGCTACAGATGGACACTACGTTCCCACGCAACCCCACCAAAGGTTTGTTACACCTCAAACACGTTCAAGACTGCCACTACTAGAGAATGAATTCTATACTTTTCTTTAACCTTTGTTGTTTTTAGCTAAATATTTGAAGAATTCTTCCGCTGATAAGAAGGTGAGTTTTATGTTGTCCAGTGCTTCTATCTTCTATCTGTTTTGTCCCATTTTTTAAATGAAAGATGTGGTTTGGAAGAAACTTACCTGTATCTTACTCCATCAGATCACAGAGGCTTCAATGGCCTACAAGGTTCCAGTCCCTGAAGCCTTGCCGCTACCGGAGAAGCAGCCCAATCCGATGAAGGAAGAAAACAACAGGCCTGAGTCCAAAGAGTTGAAGTTCATTGTCACAAATAAAACGTGGGTGAAGTTTTTTTTTTTTTTTCGGTGCTGAGTTGCTCCCTAGTTTTACTCTGGGACTCACATTCACTCTCTTTATGTGTTCTCTCTTATCCAGTGACATTGAACCTGCTGTTACATTTCAAGTTCAACCAAGCTCCAAGAACTCTGCCAGTGGTGTGTGTGTGTGTGTGTGTGTGTGTGTGTGTGTGTGTGTGTGTGTGTGTGTGTGTGTGTGTGTGTGTGTGTGTGTGTGTGTGTGTGTGTGTGTGTGTGTGTGTGTGTGTGTGTGAGTGATGCTGTTGGGTGTCAAAAATACATCCATTAATTTGTGCATATAGCACCTCACAAAATAATCACCTTTACATAGGACAGGGTGAAAATGCTTAGACTGCTGAATGTAGTGATAAAATGTCTCCAATGTGGGATCTGTCATCTACCCTTTCAACATAGTTTCATCTGGATGACTGAGACTCAACGCTAAAGAACACAACTAAAGATTAATAAAGATTTCTGTATTTACAGCATGTCAATGCTATTTGTTCCTAAAACAATCACACAATCTCTTATTTTGTGCTCCATTTTGGCTCAGATGGTGAGAATGTGGCATCCAAGTCCAGTCTGGCTTCTCTCCAAAGTCACCTCGTAGAGGTACAGTATGGACTGGTGATGATGTCACTGGGTGGTACAGGCTGAATGCTCAGCAGTTAGTGTTTCATGTAGATATTTCATCCTCATGTTGCATTTGTTTTTGCAATAATGTCTTCTGATTTCAAAGTGACCGTTTTGTGAAAGATATTGTCTCCAAATGACTGCAGCTTAAGTCTCTGGCACATCTTGCTTGTCGATCTATATATTGCTAGCCATGTTTAGGGCCAAATACCAGGGCCCCTCTTCTTCACTGCATAATGGATTAAAGTGTCCTACTATTTCTTCTCTGTTTCTGCCTCACATAAGCAGATTTATACTGCAGAAGCACTTAAAACTTGGCACTCTTGTTCTTAGCTCTTGGCTATTGAGCAAGATTGTCACTTTTCTTGTTGTCTAACAGAGTGAGATCGGACTCTTTCCTGCCCCTGACCAGCAGAGTGGTGGGAAGGCGTTGCCCCTGGCAACCATAGTCCAGCCTGCCTCAAGGTGGGTGTCTGCCTCCCTTATCATCATGGCGTGCATCGGCAGCGTTGTCGTGGTCGGCATGACCATTGTGTGCCTCCGGCATCATGCACACCGGTTAGCTGCTAAGAAGCTAGGGCTTGGACCTGAGGGAGGCGGAGCCTACAGTCATCAAGAGTACCAGGTGCGTTGAGGTGGACTTTCTTAAGCAATAGCAAGTCACGGGTACGTTTGATTTAACAACACTGGTGGGTGACTCATCAGGACCTGTGTCGTCAGCACATGGCCTCCAAAGGCGCGTTTGGACGTCTGGAGGCAGCCGCGCTGGGAGCTGTTGGTGGAGCCAGCGGTGGAGGGGCAGGACCTTCTGGGGTAGCCGCTGGAGGAGTAGGCGGCACTGACTCTAGAATTAGCAGTGTGTCATCTCAGTTCAGCGACGGAGCACAGCCGAGTCCAAGCTCTCATGGCAGCACACCTTCATGGTGCGAAGAACCTGCCCAGGCCAACATGGACATCTCCACCGGTCACATGATCCTGGTCAGTCACATACACACTGCCCCAATGTTTTGGATAATAGAGTGTTTCAGCCATTACACTTTATCAATCCTTGTATGTTTTCGTTGATTTTTTTGTTTCAACACAACAATCTTTAAAAATTGAATTTTCAATTCATTTTTAGATTTTGAGACAAAAACTGAAAAAAATACATTTTTTCCATTTCTATTTATTGTTTCAGTTAAATAGTAATTCTTTTTTTTTTGACCGATTTATGTAGTTCCCTAAAACAATGTTGGCTAAGTTGCATATTCCTTTAGATCTCCTCTATTTTTCCATGGGCTGTCTATGATGAGACGTTATTTCTACAGGCGTACATGGAAGACCACTTGAAGAACAAGGGGCGTCTGATGAAGGAGTGGGAGGGCCTCTGTTCCTACCAGGCTGAGCCTAGCAGTGTTTTAGTAGCCCAGAGTGACGTCAATGTGAAGAAGAACCGCTGCTCTGACTCCGTCCCGTGTAAGCCTGTGTCACATATCTGAGTGGCTTATTCCCAGGGAAGAGAATGTTGCGCCGACAAAAGACATCGAATGAACGTGTGCTTACCTTCTCTCATTCTACAGATGATCACGCCAGGGTGAAGCTCAAGGCCGAAAACAACCCTTCACGCTGTGACTATATTAATGCCAGCCCCATCGTAGGTTGCCATAGCGACCCAGTCAATTACTCATTGATACCTGTGGTGTTGCCTAAAAAAAAAATGTTTTCACAGATTGAGCATGATCCTCGGATGCCTGCCTACATAGCCACTCAGGGGGCGCTTTCCCACACCATTTCTGACTTCTGGCAGGTTACTATCAGTTTGTTTTGTTCATACATGTTTGCATTAAACAATACATGCAGTGTCTGGTTCAAAAGGGTTCGCAGAAAAAATAGTTCTGACAGGCTTTCGTTCAGCCAATCCAGTCATTGTTGAGAGTGAAGTGGTACGGTCTGGATGATGATGTTTGTTATAGTAGTGGTGATAGTGAGGTAGCGATTTCACGCTGAGGCGATGGACAATGGTTGCAGTTGTGGCAGTGATAATGCCAACAGCGAGGTTTGAAATGAGTGTAATGCTGATGGTGTGAAAGGCAGGTGTGACACTATAGCTGGCCCTCATCTTCACATCGCTTCCCCACGAGAGAACCAAGTCCACTTTTCCTCTTCAGATGGTTTGGGAGAACGGCTGCACTGTGATCGTCATGATGTCCGCTCTGGTGGAGGACGGAGAGAAACAGTGTGATCGATACTGGCCAGATGAAGGCTCCTCGCTCTACCACATCTACGAGGTGACGGGTGAAAGATTCTGAACCCCTTGCTTGCAATAATTTCCCGATAATTCTTGACACTGCCCCAGAAAGGCCCGTAAGACCGCCATATTTTTGCATGGGAAATAGTTGTTTGTGTTTAATGTCAGGTAAACCTAGTGTCGGAACACATCTGGTGCAACGATTTCCTGGTGAGAAGTTTCTACCTGAAGAACGTGCAGACACAGGAGACCAGAACCTTGACTCAGTTCCACTTCCTCAGCTGGCCAGCACAGGGAATCCCAACATCCACACGCCCCCTATTGGATTTCCGTAGGTACTGCAACCACCTCAGGCATTTGTTTTGATAGCTGTCATTCACAATTCAATGAGTTTTGAAACAGAAGATCTATTGTCTGTCTATCAACAGGAAGGTGAACAAGTGCTATCGTGGGCGCTCATGTCCGATTATCATCCACTGCAGGTAAGCACATACAAATACTGTCACCAGGATTCATTCAACATTCTGTTTTCAGAGTGTTACATTTGATGTGTTTCCTCAAGCGATGGCACCGGACGTACCGGGACTTACATTCTAATTGACATGGTTCTGAACCGGATGAGCAAAGGTGGGTGTGTGGATGAGTGAGTGTGTGCCAGCAACAACACAAAAAAGTTTTTCTCATCTTAATTCATTTGTTCACTTCTGATGCTGGAGCCAATCTCAGCATCATCGGACAAAGACCACAGACAGTTTGTGTGATGGAAACATTTTAGTTCACTGATTTTATTTTTCACAAAATTCGGAAATTTTGTTTATTTCACTAAGGAATTCAGTGTTCAATTCAAGACAACCTCAAGTAGACTGCACAACTCAACTATACCTTTACAAGAGTATCGCTTGAAAACAGCAGTATCAGAATTGAAAATGAAATTGTTTTAGTCATGAGCTCTTTACATTCTGTGTTTTAAAGGGGTGAAGGAGATTGACATCGCAGCCACGCTGGAACATGTTCGGGATCAACGGCCTGGGATGGTTCGCACTAAGGTCGAGATTTAGAATTGATTGTGTTGTTTTAAAGATACATTTATACCATTTGAAGCACTTAAAACAAGTTGCGACAGATTACATATTTTATACAACTTTGTTTGATCTAGTAAGGAAATGTAAGTCTTTCATACGTATTTGAAGTTCAAGTTACAATGACAAAGAGCTGACTAACGCCAAGTTTAAACATTTGTGATTTTATTTCAGGATCAGTTTGAGTTCGCGCTGACTGCAGTTGCTGAAGAAGTTAACGCCATCCTGAAAGCTCTGCCACAGTGAAACTGTGATGCCACCTCAAAGTTCCAGTCTGCCCACGAGACCTTCCAATGTTTTTTTTCTAACTCTCACAACTTGACGTTTCCATCAAACCTGATTCAAACAAACAGTTTTTACGGGACAATAGGGGCCTCTAGCTTTTCGCTTTTAAACCAGATGAATCAGCTTCTGGCAGAATATTTTGATCTTTGCTGAAAGGTAAAGCAGAGGAAAATACAAAGTTGGAACTCATTTGGTGAACAAAACTCCCCATTTACTGAACACGAAGAAGTGGATCATTTCTCAAAACTCAAGTATTTCGGTGACATGTCAGCAGGAGAGGCCCTTTAGATGTTCAAGGATACCTTCTACTATCCTAGCAAAGCTGAATGTTGTAATCATCTTTATCAGCTTATAAGTTTACATTAAAATTTCACACACAGAATTATGGCATAATTATTTTTAGGTGATGTTTATGCTGAATGGAGAATAGTCTGCATTAGAAAAAAAGAAAAACAATGTAGAATATTATATTACATTTCAATACATTTTTTATTTTGGTCAAAGAAATTCACCAATTGGAGTGTCTTCTTCAAGTCTCTGAACATCATAAATGAAATGACCCCAAGATCCGCTCTGAGTGAACTCATGATCAATGGCAAATGAATCACACGTTTTGGATCTGTTCTAAATATAACTTCAAGGAAGTTGTTATCAACACACGAGTGGCCACGGTTGTGTTCCTTGCATGGTCATGTTACTTTGCATGAGTAAGAATCCACCATATCCACACAGTCCACTGTAGCCGACACTGTCATAACATTCTTTCCAATAATTTCAGAGGCACTGAAAAGGCTCAAAAACATGGCAAACATCACTGGCCACTCTTGTGTTGTTAACAACTCCCTTTAAGTTATAGATCCAAAATAATCAACTTCAGTGAGATTAAATGAGATTAAAAATGAATCTACTGACAGCCGTAGTTAATTACTAACTCTGCTCTTTTTGTTTCTATTTCTCACAATAATCAATGCTTGTGTTTGTTCGTGCTGCTCAACGTCGGTCCATTTACTTGTTGTCGTTGTTTACCTGCTGCAAGTCAGAAAATGAAAAAAAAAATAAATAAAAGAAATAATTATAGTAAAACTAAATCTAAGACAGAAATAAATCTATTTTGTAAATATGAGAACAGAAATAAATCATTTGTGTTAAGTGCTGCAATCAGACCCTTTTTCTCTTTTTCATTGACTTCTTGTATTGCTGAAATAAACAGTTTATTTCCATTTTACTTAGTTTACAGTTTACAAGTAGTATGCTGTTGTGTTTTTGTCTTTTGTTACTACCTATTAATTTCTTTTGCTATAACATAAAATTAGATCATGGATATTTTCCTACCTGTTATATCCCTAAACAAAGGGTCGTTGTTAAAAACTGTACTTTCAACAAAGCGTTCTGTCGGCTTCAACACTTCATCAGAACGCTATGCACTGGACGTGACGATTATCAATGGGTAAGTCGGTTAATAAGTTCATTAGTGTGGGTCGGGATAGCGTAATAATGGTCAAGCAACAGGCCTTTTTTTATTTTTATTTTCAAAATTAGCCCAGTTTTATATAGCTGTTCAATTAATATGCGTTCAAAACATTTCGTCGCGTTTTGATTCGTATATATTAATATTGCCGTTGTTCTTCGAAAAATAAGTAGTCGTCTTTTTTTCTAGCGGAACCTTTCTTCCGCACTTTCAGTTTCATTCCGGAGTCTAGTACCGTAAACAGCACATCAAAACAACAACCGGTGCGTCTTGCTGCCCTTCGTAAGTTTAGTCTGAAAATGTTCGTTGTATCTCTTTTTTTGTCACCAAAAAACCCTCTTAGCTTCAGCCTTCCATATTAAACGTTTGCGTGGCGTCATTTCTGTCTGACTGCGTGGCTCCGTCGTAGTAAAGTGCGTCTGTTTTTATAAATATAATAAATATTGCCTACTTAATTACTGTAATGAAATGGAGTCAAAAGACAGACAATTGTTTGCGCTTATTGACGCGAATAGTTCTATGGTTAATGATAATTACTTTAAATTCCCACTCATGTCATTTTAATTCTGTTTGTCTAACGTTCCCCTCCTCCAAGAAGTCCAATAGAAATAAAGCAACACTTATTAACTAGTCCACCATAGCACTTTAACTTGAAATGATCGGCCCACGAACTGAATCTGCTCTGTATTGTTGATAATACAAATGAATTACTCCGTTTCTGTGGCAGAGAGGGTAACATTGGGAGTACTTTCATTTGTCAGATATGATTGAACACCTTCATACTGATTGTGTGCTCTTGTTTTGTCACTCAGTCTGATGTCTTCACCGTCGAACAGCGGTGCTCATGTACTCCTGCAGCACCCTTGGCTTCCCATAACCATAGATGGCATCAGCTTCCTTGCTAAAATCAACTTTGGGTCAACTGAGTACCAGGTGCTGCTGACTGACCTACAGAGTGTATGGCAGGAGAAAATGGACATCACTGCCATCCAGACCCGTGCAGCTGAACTCAATAAGCGGTTGAGAGCTCCAGTGGAGGCTTTCTTCTCCCACCTGTGTAAGGTGGTGCGGCCTATTTTTGCTGGAGTGGCGTCTGGGTCTGAGAGTGCAATGAAAGTCGAGCGCCAAGACAGCGGTGATGTTGTCATGAAGCTAAAGAGCAAGCTTGCTGGTCTTCCGTTCCACTGGGAATTTCAGTGTGCACCCGCCCCAGTCACTGTGGTAAGGTACTGCATTATGTAGAACATGTCGAAATGTTGGCAAAATCCAAAATGAATGATTAAGAAGCATAACCAGAATACAAACCACTATTTGTATCACTTATTATTAGGGCTGGGACGCTTTTTTCTATATCGAAATTTTATCTCAATACACGGTCAATATTGCAATTCTGATTTATTGTGATTCTACTTCTGGTGTGATTTCTTAGTACGGATTGATGTAATTTTTATTTTATTATTTTCCTTATTTGAATCGTGTACTTCTAGAAGTATATATATGAGTAAAAGCTGTTTGTAAGTTTCAGACCAAAAAAATCTAATAAATGCACAAAGCAGTTAATGTGCAAAAACAACTTGTGACAGTAAAATTTTGGGCCCATGTTGTTTTAGTGATTGTGAGTCTCATCAGAGACCTCAGCTCAGACGTCGGAATAATTGTTATGACCACGGTTCTACGCCCCATTCCGACTCTCGATTACGTTGATTCGGCATCTACAACCTTAAAGGAACAACTGCACTGATCAGTGGTTAGCAGCTAACATGCTAACTTTGTTAGCAAGGTTGAGGAGTCCTGTCGTCCCCTTAAAACTTGGGTTTCATTTCCATTTGGAAATGGAACACTCATACCAGGAGAGGCCTTGGACGGGGACAATTGAAGCATGAGTTCTATTTCCGCAGTTGGTGCTGCTAGTTTGTAAGGAATCAATCGAAAATGGGGGTAGACAACAAATCATCTGAAAACAATAATTTTAAAAAATGACTTCATTCATTTGTTTACTTTTCCCTTCATAATAATGTACAGTTCTTGTTTATCACTCAGGTCTGCTCGCATTTGGTGAACCCCTTGCTGGCCATGTGTGGTCTCCTGCAGGAGCAAGTGGATCAGCTCAGTGCTCTGCTGACCAAGAAGGATGCCGAAATTCTGGACTACAAAGAGAATGGGGCCACGCTCAGCAGAGGTTCTCTAGAATTATTCATTTCTATTAAGGCAATTGTATGTGAATGAAAAGTAGCAGTAACATATGAAAATTTGCAAATAATTAATACCACTGTGTTCCCTGTTGAATCCCTTTTGTAACAATTCCCTTTTAGAAGTACTATGTACGAGTAATGTTTTTGTGTTTGAATTGAAGAACGTCTCCAGACCACTGTTTTCGAGAAGAAGAGCTACAGGGACGACTTCATGACCAAGGTGACACAAATGTACACACGCACTCCTTTCAACTCCTGTTGTTTATTCAAAACTTTGCCATCGAGCGAGTAACTAAAATGAGGGGGTAATCCTCAAAAAATTCCAGATCAGTCATTGCCCCGGTCACGAACATCTGAAACCACAGGATCAAAAACAACTGAGAGAAAGCATGAAGCATAGAAATTCCTCAGGTATATAGGAAGTGACAAAACACACACACACACACAGTATGAGTTGGGGGTCAAGCGAGGCTGAAGATGAGAAATTCCTCATGAATACCACAAATACACCAATTAAAAGTGTGGGTGTGCATGTGTTTGCTAGCAGGACCCCGGTTTGTTTCTCTGCCCGTCTGTCGCCATGGAGTCAGACATCACCCCTCTGCCCTCAGGAAGTGTGGTCGATGGTGTAGCTGCTAACTAGGGCAGGCGTCAGGTTTTAATTCATAATTTCTGTTGAAATGCTGAAATGGTTAAAACGTGTTTATATATCACACTAGGACTTGATACAAATTACTAATATTTCAGTTAATTCACATTGTATTTTTAAAATTAATAGATTAAAATTTTTTGTTCCATTGCAATGAGTTGTGGAAACATTTCTTCAATTGAGTCCCATGTCCAGATTGAATGTGCTACAAGTTAATGATTTTATCCCTTATATGAAGACAAGTCACAATTGCAATATAATATATTCATATTTAGTACTTATCTGTGTTGGGAAAAAACACAACAAAAACACTTTAACCTCCTTTCACTTCTGTCCTTTAAGTATTCAGTTTTTCTGCTAGTTCATCAGTACAATATCCAGCTGCTTTGAAAGGCCTTAAAACTGTTCCTCGGGTGAAACTGAAACTGATATTGCTTTATGCAGGCAATACTACATTTATCAGACTTTCACTGCACTGGAAAGCTTTCATTGTCTGCCATCTGACACTGTTTTTTGTTAATTACACAGATAGTTTAGGATATGTTGCACAATTCTCGACTTGTTCAGCCAAATTGAAAAAACACAACTGATGATGTCAAGACCGTCATTTTGAACATTTGGTTTCTCTAGTTCCCATTCCTGTGACAATAAATGACATTGTTGGAGAACTAGTGGTAGGCAGTAAGACAGCATTCCCAGTCTGGTATGGCAGCATTTAGAGATTTGGTTTGTGTTTGCATGAGACCCTCTGTGTTGACCAACAAAAGTGAGCAGAAAAAAAGCATTATGCTATCATGGCCCTGCTATTCAACCTGCCAACTCTTGACACGTTCAGAATGAAGTCCACCTTCACAGTGGAAGAGTCTCTAGTCAGCCCTGGTGAAAAATCTCTTGTGTCTGTGTGGAATTCCTGGGTGTAGTGTGGCAGGATGGAGGTGTGGGTGTTGTAATGGTGTACAGTTTCATGATGATTTTGAGATCTTTTGATAAAGAGCTATATATGTAATAAAATAAATAAACAACTATTATTATCATCATTATTATTAGATTAGATAGCCTGTTTTCTTCCTGTCAGAAACAACAGTAAAATCTGTTCACAGTTGAGACACCTTAACAAGAGAACTTGGTAAATCCAAAATAAATAAACACTCTTGCCGTTTCTTCTGAGACAACATCTGATCCACTCTGACATTAATTCGTTCACATGTAGTCTGGCTACTTCTTGCAGATTTAAAGCAGTGGATTTAGCTTTTCTTTGCGTTTTTGTGTCACTGTTTGAGTCTTTGTGACAACTACAGTACAAAACATATTTCTTTTGTGGTGGAAATCCATTCGTGCTGTATGTTATATCAATTTCTGATGTGTTTCTGCCCATAGATTAATTTATATAGTAGTCGTCTGTGGGAAATGTGGTCACATGGTGCAGAGTGTATATCTCACCCCTCACTGGTTAAGAAGCAGACATTATATTATCTCACCTAAATGTAGTGACAAACTTTGAGTTCGTGAATTTGGTTGCTTTTTGTGTTATATATGGACGTATTCCATACTTCGTCTTTTATTTCTTCTTATTTTTGGGTTCTTGCTTGCTGCCCTGAATCATTACTTTTAAAAAAATTATCGGATTCTATTATTTCACCCTTTTGGTTTTCTGGAAGAAAGTCTGAATGTTAGTTTTTTTCTCTACCCAACACAAGGGTTTGAGGTTCAATCCCAGACTTGCCGAAGGGGTCCTTGAAACCTGGTCACCGTTATGCCAGCGGGGGTTGGTGTGTGCATTCAACAGCTTTCAGATTAAATAATGTAAATTGAGGTGGTGGTCCTGTGGGGGAAGCAGGGGGTAGGGTGTGGGGCATGAGTACTGGGAGAAGAAGGCGGTCTTTCTGCTACACATTAGTTTCTCTGTCCCTCACCAGAGCTCACATTTATTTTTACCAGATCTAAGCTAACAAGAAAACAAAAATAAATCAATGCACGACCTCGGAGCCCCTGCACCCCTGAGTCCCAACAGACCACCAATTCCTGCTGGTCAATATTTGAAGAGCTAATTTGGAGAGTTTGTGTTCTGCACCGGAAAGAGGAGAGGATTTAGTGAGTGATGGGGGGTGTTTTCAGACCGTGGAGCCGTGTGTTTGCACTAATGTCCCGCTCATCTTTCACGTTTGATTGACCTGTGACCTGACGGGTCATGTGATTCCTGGTGCAGCACAATCAAGCATAAATGACAATTAAGTTTCTCAAATGTCAGCACAATGTTGTCCTCAAACTCAAGGATGTAAGAAAGCGATTTTCTGTAGTTTGACAGGTATTTGTTTTCAGGTGCTTCCTCTGGCCTGCTCACGGCAGAACAGCTCGCTGGATTTCAGCAGTGACCTGCAGCAACTTTACACGGCTGTAGTTGCACCTGAAAATGGCCGAAAACGCAAACTTTCAGAACAGACAGAACTGGTGGAGATTTATCAGAGCAACGCTCAAGTCGGTGACGTGAGACAAGAGCAGGAGCCAGCGAGTGACCACCTGGACCAGACAAGCGAGACGCAGGTGGGGATGGAGACTTCAGTCGAGCAGCCCGCGACGCAGCCGGTAAGAACACCATTGAAATGAACTCAGCTGTATTAATTTTCCTGAAATGTGTGAGTGGACGGGGGGGTTACGGTGATTTCCTCTCTTCCTCTGTCAGGTCACTGTAGCACGTGTGAGCTCGAAGCCCAAGAAGAAGAAAGGAGGACTTTTTAAATAGACCATATACTGCAAAACACTGCATCATTAAGGATTTGCAAAAATGGGAAAGCAGAAGAAATATTTTTAAAACGCATTTTAATATTTTTATTTTTTAATGAAGTGGCATCATGTTTTTAAAATCATTTCGCACAGATTGTAATGGATAATTTGTGTACTTTCTGTGTGCTTATTTTAAACTGTGCTTTGCTCTTGCTGTGATTGAAGTTTAACAATAAATGTTGTTTTTCTTAAAGTAGTCCTTTGTGTCAACCATTTGTACTAATGTGGGCTGCCAGGACCTCTCCTGGATTCCTAGTACGAATTCCCAACAAACTCATCCAGGTGGTGCTTGGAGCCCTTAATCTAACTGTTCTAACCCCTCACTGTTGCTGGGTTTGTCCACAACTGAAAATGACTATCACTCTAGTCATGCGAAAACGTTCGAGCATCGGTGCAAACATGTGATCGCGTCCTCACACTTGGGTCCTCTGCACCGGCTTGGCGTCAGGAGGAGATGAGGGCAGGGTCTCCTCCCTCTCCTCCTTTCGGAAGTATTCCATTTCCATCGTCACTGGGAGTCCAGTGACCAGTGTGGGCACCCGCTGACCACCGCGCCTCCGCGTCTGTCTCCCGCTCCGGAGTCTCTTTGAAGACGCCCGCCAAGATAAACCCGCCTCGGCTATTTAAACCACCTGGTTGGATCGGGACGCCCCAAAGTTCCCGGACACTTTTCGCGCCTCTGATGGCGATTGATGACGAACCGGTGATGAAGCTCCCTTAAGGTGGACTAACCTCTACAGTTGACCCTCCCGCCGGTGGTCTCGACCGGCCCTGGGTTGGAATGCTGCTCGCGGCGTTGATGACGTCTCTCGCCGGTTGCGCTTTGCTGCTGTCGGTGGGCAGCGAGGGCTGCGGGCCGGGTCGAGGTTACGGTCGGAGGCGGGCTACGCGGAAGCTCGCCCCGCTCGCTTACAAGCAGTTCAGCCCGAACGTTGCTGAGAAGACCGCGGGTGCGAGCGGCAGGTACGAGGGGAAGATCACCCGGAGCTCCGAGCGCTTCAAGGAGCTGACCGCGAACTACAACCCGGACATCGTCTTCAAAGACGAGGAGAACACCGGAGCTGACCGCATGATGACCCAGGTAGCAGGCTGTGGGCGTGCGTCGTTGCTCTTAGGGGTGGTATGTCAGTGACCCCGGGCAGAGTAGCCCAGAGGGAAAAGTGCCATTAGTAACCACTCTCTGTAATTGTAATAATTCACCACAATTTCCACTAACTGAAAGAAATATTTGTGACTCTATAGTCCGTCCACTTTAGAGAACCGCAATGATATGACAGTGACAAAGGGCTGAATCTCTTCAACATCTCAAGTAAAAGTAACTGCGTGACCAGGTGGTGTTGGACTCCTCATTGGACAAGCCACTTTAGCATTTCAAGTTCCCAATCTTTTATTTATTAAAGTGGATTTTCTGAGAGAGGAAAAAAAGAAAGCAAGCTTACAGGTCTCAAGTGTGTGTGTGTCTGGTTTTATGCTCCAGTAACAGCAGCCTGTTGTGCAGCCTGTGGTTTTCGCTGCTCACACACAGATGTGGCTCCACCAATGCATGGTTTGACTCCAATCCCAATTTTTCCAGAAATAAAGCAGCTATATCTGGAGCCATGGGCGATGGATCTAAGTTGGCTGAGTGAAGTAGATGGTTTTAGAGAAGCAAACAGGATATTCTCACCCGATTTCTGTTATTTGATCATTTTTTTTTGTTTGTATGAAAATGTTTATCCTCCTTTCATGAGATTGTTTTCTTTTTCAGTAATCACCAAATAATTGTATGACACCCATTCCGCAGCGCTGCAGGGACAAGCTAGATTCCCTCGCCGTCTCAGTGATGAATGTCTGGCCTGGAGTCCGGCTGCGGGTCACTGAAGGCTGGGATGAGGACGGACATCACTCAGAGGACTCCCTGCACTATGAGGGCCGTGCTGTTGACATCACAACATCGGACCGAGACCGTCATAAGTACGCTGTGCTTGCTCGCCTGGCCCTAGAGGCTGGTTTTGACTGGGTCTACTATGAGTCCAAGGCCCATGTCCACTGCAGTGTTAAGTCAGGTGAGTTGTGATTTTTTTTAGTGCTGAAGACCGTTGTATATGTATAACTGATAATGTTTCTTTTGTCTGTTGTCAGATCGAGCCACAAGGTTGTAGGTCAAGGTCAATGTGGTTCAGGGCTGAAGATCCAATTCAGCTGGTATTTTACGATGGACTCTGAAGACTTGTGTGGAACTAACTGCTGACAGGATGTGAAGTAGCAGAACTTGCTGATCAATCTGGTCTCATCTTTCAAATGACAATGCTGGACCACTCTGAAAATGTATAGGTTGTGTGCGTCTTCTGCTACTGACTGCTTGCATGCTGACTGTGAAGGTTCCTGCTGGACCCAGGACCATGGCACCCACTGGACCAAACCCAGAGTCCAGGTTAAAAGCCTGAAGGGATTCAAACAGACCAAATGTGTCATCAAACAATTGCCATAGGACGAAAGGGAAGCCATAAAACACATTTTTTTTTATTTATTCTGTTTATAGTTTTGTACAATGAATTGAACTCATGTCTTTACTTTTGAAATCTTGTCCCTTCTTTTTATCATTTATTAGCAATGATCAACAGAATTTTGGCTCAATAAATAATTCCCATGCTGATATGTTCTAGGGTTTAAGTCTAAAAAAACGAAATAGCACTTTAATTATTTTTTAAATGGTCATGTACAATGTTTAAATCATATGTGACCAGAGTAATAAATCAAACAATATATTTATTTGGAAGCATCTTTAACCAAGTTATCAGTTTACTATCAGTTAGCACATGGAGTGCTATTTTAAGTGTCTCTGTAAATTGTGTGCAAATACGATTTAATGATGTATTGTTGAATAATCTAAGCATAACTTATAATAATAATAATAATAATATTTAAGCATCAAGTTAGGAGAAGGTTTTCTCTGAATTGTTATCAGAATTGTAATTTTATGTTGTCTGTTAAGTGTGAACAAAAATATAAATATATTTATTTTTTGAAAATAAAATGTTGTTAAACAAGGTCATTTTTTGTGTTTTTAACTCCTCTTTAATGGCATTTTGATGCATCTTCTTTACCTTCTTCCAGAAACGAACAGTTTTAGTGAGGCAGTTATTGCTTCCAAATTAAACATGAATGAGCAATCTCTACGAGGATATTTATTGAATTCAGCGCTAAGCGGTGGTGAACTGAAGATGTATGTGTCTATGTGCAGTATGTTCTTGTCTAATGTTTTAACAAAAACAACATGCGTTCATGTGCCTTTAATTGTCACGTGACGGTCACCTAGGAGATGCCTTGTTTATTTCCGGGTTGTTTGAGTCGCAGAGGAGGGTACCAGCTCCTCCGCGACCCCAAGAAAAGCGGATTAAACTCATATAGAGATGTCGAAAGAGGACGAAGACGAAGTGCCAGGTGTGTCGTCGTTTCACATATGATGTTAATTTTTGGCTACATTTTATTTTTAGCTTCAAGTCGTCAGTTCGAGGAGCTTCATTTAGCAAGCTAGCTACGGTAGCGTCTCACACGCTTAAAACTAGCTTAGCACAATGTTTCGTATTTTATATTCACCATATTTTAAGTTCTTATTTTATGTACATGGATTTGGCGTGGCGTGGGGCCGACGTTTTTTGTTTATTCTGTATCTATACATATATAATATTTTGCAGACTCTGGTGCAGTGTTCACATTTGGAAAAAGTAAATTCGCCGACAACATCCCCAGTAAATTCTGGCTTAAAAACGACGTTCCCTTGAAAGTGTCGTGTGGAGATGAACATACCGCTCTGATAACCGGTGAGAAGACACACAGCCTGTTGTCAAACATGCTTATCGTGGTACTCTGAAGATGCATGCTCCGTTTTTGTGTCTGTTTCTTGATAGAAAATGGAAAACTATTCATGTTTGGAAGCAACAACTGGGGTCAGCTTGGTCTGGGATCCAAAGTCACTGTCAACAAACCTACCTGTGTCAAAGGTGCGATGCTTATTTTGATAACATAGCAGATTACTCCTCTCATAATATGGAGGTTTACCACAATCCTTGTATCAGTGGATTTTCAGGACCTGTTCGCAATAAGCTCAACTGCATAATACATATTGTAAAAACCGCTTAAGTAGTTGTAAAAACAACTTCATCTAGTTTAGTATTGAACTACTCTTGTGACGTTGTTTCTGTTGTCGTTCTCAGAAGGTGAATCAGAGTATTATTGCAACATTATAGACTTAACCTCACTGCATGATGTCAATAGCTATTAACAAATGAGAACCCAGAACAACAAAATTGCCAGGTTTGCTCACAGTTGTTTTTATTTTGTGTAATATTTTCAGCTCTCAAAAGTGAAAAAGTTTCTCTAGTAGCATGTGGAAGGAATCACACCCTCATCTCAACCGGTGGGCATCACACTGAACATACCCCTTAACATGAATAGATGGAGGTCTCATTCTAATGCTTGTTTACTCACGCAGCACACGGTAACGTGTATGCCACTGGTGGGAACAATGAAGGTCAGCTGGGACTCGGCGACTGTGATGAGAGAACATCATTCCAAAGAATCAACTTTTTTGATTCATGTGGTCCAGTGGCAATGCTTGCAGCAGGCTCCAACACCTCAGCCGCTCTCACCGGTGAGCCCCAGTGTCATTTCATTGGTTGTTGTGCCGATTGAGCTGCATGCGACATACCGCTAACATTCGGACACAGTAGTCATACTTGAATTGAATTGAAAAGATATTTTGAAAATGTATTTATGACAATTGATTTTTGCTTCTTTTTTCAAAGCTGACCATGTTGGTTTTCTTTATTGCTCTCAAACCTATTTGATTTGTTTCTCCTTTGCATCGCTTTTTATATTCACCTTGTCAGAGCGAGGCAAGCTCTACATGTGGGGTGACAATGGTGAGGGTCAGCTGGGCCTGGGGAAGGAGAGTCAAGTCTCTGTGCCACATGAAGTGAGTGTGGGACAATCCATCCGCTGGGTGTCTTGTGGTTATTACCACTCTGCTTTTGTAACAGGTAATAACTGTTACTTTGTCGTTATTTTCTTTCTATTACAAGAGGTGGGGCAAGATTAAAATAATCAAATTCGTTTTCGTTTAATGAATCATAATTGCATTAAAATATTTGTTGGAATGATCCAATTTTAGGTCAATCTGTACTCATAAGCTTAAACGTGTTTTTTATTTTAAACCATCATTGCAAACTCATATAATCTCCTATACAGTATCGTAGATGTTTTGGGGGAGGACTGAAGCTGCTTGTCAGAGGTTTGCACGAGCGTTTTTTTTAGTTTGGTTACGACATCACTGGGTGATATGGTAAATCTACAATGTTCATCATCATAAATACACAAATTTACCTGCATTATCTGTGTCAAAAGCATCATCTTATACTGGAATTAATCAAAATTTAAAGTCAAATTCCCTAACAATTAGTCTTTTAGATATGTGGCCAATTCTTTTTTCAAATAACTATGGCATCAAAAATATGCCATAGTTATTTGGCATAATAACAAAAATCTAATATATCTCACTCTGTTTCTCTCTCATTCTCACCAGTGGAGGGCGCTCTTTATACATTTGGTGAGCGTGACAGTGGAAAACTAGGTCTGGGCACTGATCAACTGAGCGGACACAAAGTACCTCAGATAGTGAAGGGAATCACAGATCCGGTGACCCAAGTAGCATGTGGTGGTGGCCACACAGTGGCGCTCACAGGTGAACCACGTTATTGATGAATCAGCATGTTGGCCGACTCTTAAAAACAGTAACAACACTCAGCACATCTTTCAGAGGATGGCATCTACTCTTTTGGACTGGGACAGTTCGGTCAGCTCGGGCATGGGACCTTCATCTTTGAGTCAAGGATGCCGAGGCAGATCGATCACTTCAGGAAGGGCAGAGTTCAGCAGGTGGCGTGTGGTGAGAACCATACAGCTGTCGTCACAGGTACAGATACATGTTTACACCTTCTTGACCCTCTGCTGTGTGCCTCACCTGGGCCTCAGAAGAATATTTTCTTGCCCAAAATATGCTCCCTGGCACATTTTCAATAAAGACACCTAATAAAATTACGTGTAGAAAGTTTTGTAATTTTCATTTTTGTGGGTCCATAATAATGTACCACATGTATTAATGGCAAATTATTAGGGATCCCGAAGGTCCTCCAAAACAGAATGGAAGATGTTTGTCCCTCTATAAGTAAAGAGGCCCTTATTTTCACATCTAACTAAAACAACATGGAAGCCAACAACCCACATTTCATAAGTTACATTTTGGACAATTCATCAACTTTATCTGTAAGATAAAGTCTATCGCAGCATCTCACCATGACCCTCACTCGCCCCACTTTTCACAGTCCTCCTCTTCTGTGTTTCAGATGGTGGATTGCTCTACACGTTTGGAGATGGTCGACATGGTAAACTTGGGCTGGGTGAAGAAAACTTCACCAACCAGTTCAAGCCGACTCTGTGTTCGAGATTCCTGCAATATCAGATTGCGCAAGTATGTCCAACTCTATGACCTCAGCTTCTGTGAACCTTTTTTTGTTTTTGTTTTTTCCAGGTGAATTCAATTTGTGACATTACTGTAGAGATGAAAGCATCTGAACTAGCACCGTTTATGGTGTCTCTTTCACGGTGCAGGCTGTATGTGGTGGCTGTCACATGGTGGTCCTGGCTTGTCCTCGGGATCCTGACTCCTGTGTTACTCTGGAAGATGACGATGTGGCAGAGGACGTTTTGGAGCGTCCGTACGTTGAGCTGCTGGACGGCACATCTAAGTCATCCACCTTGCAGAGAAGCATCTCTGCCCGCGTGCGTCGCAGGGAGCGAGTGGGTCTATTTGTTTCTCATTTTGTTTGTTCAAACATGTAGAGACTGATAAGTGTTTTCATAACAGGAACGCTCTCCAGATCAGTTTGGGCCCATGTTCCGGTCACTCCAAAACACAGACTCTTCATCACTGCTCCAGCCAATTCCTTCCAGCAGGACTCGTCCCCAGCCTAAGAGCAGGAAGACACTCAATGCCATAACTCACTCGCTCCCCAAGGGTAAATGTGCCCTTTGCCACTTCACATCTTCAACACATGGGTCTCAAAACAAGCAGTAGTTAGCAGTGAAGACATGAACATTTGACCTGACCTTACTGTATCTGTCTTTCTCCGCTCATTTGCAGAAGACATTGAAACTTTGACAGACAGTGAAAGTGTCAAAGACTTTGGAGAAACAAGCGACTTTCTCAACATGGTGAGAGAAAACTGTGCTTGGAATGAAACAATCCAACCTTTGAACGGATCCTTTTTTTTCTTTGTCAGACCCACGTGATGAAGTTGGACCCTGCAGATAAAAGCCTCTCGCTCTCACCTGTCCACAAGGTACATTTCTGCTTTTACTGAAATCATGTACGAATGATTTGATGCATTTTACAGTTTCTACAAAACAAAAAAAAGTTTTTAAAGATGGAGTCACATAAATAAAAATGTACAATGGTAAATACTAAGACATTTTATCTTATTCTATACTAACCTCATCAAAAGAAACACACTTCTTGGTGTCTCTGTCCTCTGTCTTGGATGAGCTCGATGAATGAATGTAATTCTAAGTAATGTGATTTGGAAAACATAGGCTTTATTTGCTAACATCGTAGTCAAGAATTTGGTGAAACCGGTGGAAAAATTTAGGAAGGCCATGTGAGTGGGGAAACAAAAACATGAAATAATGAATAAATAATAATAAAATGTAATTGACCACTGCGTTGGCCAATTCTCTCTCTAATTCCTCCCTTTATTTTCTGGTCTTTTATTTGCTTTAAATATGAGGATTATTACTATAATTTCATTTATTATTTTCTTTTTGCATTTTTTTCACCCATTCTGCTGTCTTACTGTGGAAAAGAAGATGCCTGGTAAGAGCCAAAAACAGAAACAAAATTTGGCAAAGAGGCAAGTTTCATCAACTAGCGCCAGTGAAGCTCAGAGTAGCTCACAGAGCTCACTGAGAAAGTTGCAACGTAACAAAGAAAACGTGACAAGTCAGAAGCAGCTGAAGAAACCAGCACCTCCCAGTGTGGGATTTGCACGAAGAACAGAGCGAAAAACAGAACTTAGCAAGAGAATGGACCATAAGCAGAGCAAGGATTTTAGCAAGATGACCCGTTCTCAAGATGGAGCGAGGTCATCTGAGGGGAAGCGCTTCAAAAGTAAACCAATTGCTGTTAGCTCAGCTGTTAAACGTGTTCAAAAAGAGCAGCCACACTCCACTACAGGACCCCTGGGGAAACATAAAGACGATGATCTAGAGACATCAGAATCTTTGAGCTCAAAGCTCAGTATGCTAGCCGGAGGAGCGGCTGCACTCGCTGCCGGAGCAACTTTGGTTCAACAGGTGGCGTCACTGAGTCATTTTAACTCTCCATCAGAGAGCAGCCGAGCTCCCATTCATGACAGTGCATCACATTCCCGGTCAGCTGAACTCAACAACAAATCTGGGCCCAGTATAAACATAATTCCTGCTGCAGGCAGTTTCACCAGTGAAGAGGAGAACACTGACAAGATGGAAAGTAAGAAGAAGACAGAGGAAGAGCAAAGGACAAGTGCAGATGTTAGTGAGGCAGAGGACGACACAGAGGAGGGAAACCAAACACATAATAATGAATTTGGAGCTGACCAGCAGGGTGGTGAGGGTGATGAGGATGAGGAAGACGGGAGTGATGAAGCCAGAAGCAGTGAGGAAGAAGACAGTGTTCAAGCACACTCAGAAAGCGAAAAGGGTGGAGAAAAGACACAGAAAAAAGGTGAACAAGAGAAGGTTGAGGAGGGAGATGAGGATACAGAATCTAGTCACATGTCTGAAAGCAGAGAGGAGGAAAGTGAGGATGAGGAGGGCAGTGAGGAGGAAGATGAGGAAGAGGAACAGGAGGATAGTAGCGCAGCCGTGGAGGAGGAGGAGAAGCAGAGTAGTGCAGATGGTGCCAGTAGTGAAGAGGCTGGAAGTGAGAGTGGGAAAGAAGATGGGACAGAGGAGGAAGACAGTGAAGATGAAGCTGAAGATGAGGAGCAGGAGCAAGAAGAAAGTGAGGAGGAGGAGGAAGAAGATCAAAATGAAGAGGAAATGGAGGAAGAAGAAGAGGAAGAAGAATCTGAGGACGAGGAGGAGGAGGAAGAAGAGGACGAGGAGGAAAGTGAGGGAGAAGAAGAGGATGAAGATGAAGAAGAAGAAGAAGAGGAGGAGGAGGAAGAAGAAGATGAGGCAGATGAGGAGGAAGAGGACGGAAATGAAGAGGACGAGGAGGAGGAGGAAGAAGAAGAAGAAGAGGAGGAGGAAGAAGAAGAAGAAGAGGAGGAGGAGGAGGAAGAGGAAGAAGATGAGGAGGAAGAAGAAGAAGATGATGAGGATAGTGAGGGGGATGAGGAGGAGGAGGAGGATGAAAAAAGTGAAAGTGAGGAAGATGTCAAGAAGAAGAAGTCTGCAGTCACCCGAAGACAAAATTTCAAAAGTTCATCCAGGAGTAAACAACGGTCTGGTGCCAAAGGTCAGGCGGAGGAGGAGGAGTTCTGGGACGATGTCTTACCTCAGTACCTTCACCTCAAGTGAACCACCAACCTGGTTGTTGGAAAAAGAAGCAGCAACACATCAGTCATGATCGTGAGACTGACGTATCAGACCATCAGCCTGTGGAGGAACTCAGAAGGTCCCATTTACTTCTCATGTGCTCCAAAGCGTAGCTGTGACTCAGATGGCAAAATGTGACATGTTATCATGGTGTGTGCATTCTTCTGTGTTCTTTTCTATTAAAGTCAATTTCATATTTATTTATTTGTTCTTGTTGGTTTCGTATACTCATTTGTGTTGTCAAAATGGATAGAGAATTGTGTTGCATCAGCAAGTTTTGGGAATCAGATACGTGCATATCATTTACGAGTTCACCGAAAATATCGTTGTACGTCCTTCACAAGAATGTTAAAATGTGCCAGCGTACATTCCAAACCCATCTCTTTGTTGGATTGTTGCCATTGCTTTGACCATGTCTGAGCAGTGGAGCCGTTCGGTTGATGTGAAAGATGGTGAGGCCTCTTCTTGTTAATCCACTATCCCGATACCTGCTGTTCCTCAGACACCAGGCTGCATCCTTTAGCTGTGCATTCCTGTGGAGTCCCCCATAGTTTCCCCTTGTTGTTTATCTCCAGCGATCGTAGCTTTTCCCAGTATCCCTGTGCTCCTAGAGATACTACCCTTCCTTCCATCTGGGTAACCCTTCAACTCCAAACTCACACTGCTTCTCATATTTGTAGGAGCAAAACAAGTGGCATCCTATTGTGCTTTGATATATTATTTCCATTTATTGTTTCCTCTCCCTCATTTAACATCAAACCTGTTTTCGGCATTCCTTCCTCCAGGGCTATGCAGGTCTTCCTTCGGATGGGAGTAAAAATGAGGACAGGACTGAAGATGACTGTGAAGATGAGGATGTGGACAACGATGAGGATGATGAGGATGATGATGATGATGATGATGATGTAGAGGACACCAACAGCGATGGAGAGAAGAAGGATGAGAAAGAGGAAGAGAAGAGTGGTGAGACCACGTCAGTGGATGAAAGAAAAGAGGAGAATCTGTCGGACAAAAATACAGAAGGTGAGGAGGAGCAGAAAAAATGTGTTTCTCTGACTGGAGCGGATGTGGAGAGAAGAAGGTGACGGTTAAGCGGGAAGGAAGAATGTAAACTAGCAGAGAAGATGTGAGCAAGCATGCAGGTGGACCTGAGGGCTACAGACAAAGTATGGAGAAGAACAGAATGACCAGGAGCGAGGAGGCGAGAGGGGGATCTACTGGGGAGGTGAGTGAGGGGAGCAAGAGAAGACGAATAGTAGGAGAGTAAGAATGGTGGAGCACACAGGGCTGGAAGAAAGGGACAGACAGGGATGAAAATCAAGAAGAGACATGGAGATGTTTGGACAACCAGATGTAAATGGGGATGGTGTTTTCATACATAACTGAGCTACGGGCTTTGGACTGACAAATGGTCGGAACACTCTCCCACAGAACAGCAGCACGACACCGGCACCAACGGTGACACAAACATCAATGCTACAACCGTGGAAACAAATGACGGATCCAGGATCCAGCACGGAAGCAAGAAGGTATGACTCTCATGTGTGCTCATGGCTGAGCAGTGACTTAGATGTCTCGCCTCTGCCTAGATGTCTTTCTTCAGACGGCTCTCCCGGTCCAAGCAGAGCAATGGTCCTGAGCTAAACCACACCAGCACAGCAGAGCAAACGGAGCCAGCACCGACTGACTCTGCTACGTCGAGTTACATCCGATCAGAGACTGGAGACGAACAAGCCATAAAACCTCCCACAACTGGAGTTCGGCCATCACACACCCGCTCTGGAGCCTGCAGCCTCCTCTGATCGCTGGATGATCATTGAGCCTGAATTGTTTAAGCGCCTCTGCACTAACCACTATATTTCCTCTGTCAGTGACACTTCACTCGGTGTGTGTGTGTGTGTGTGTGTGTGTGTGTGTGTGTGTGTGTGTGTGTGTGTGTGTGTGTGTGTGTGTGTGTGTGTGCGTGTGTGCGTGTGCGTGCGCGTGTGTGTGTGTGCGCGTGCGTATTTCTGTCTTTGTCAGAACCTGTGTGAGTTTTAATTTTCTTGTTGGGGACTTGTTTATACTGCCTCGTGGGGACGAATTCTTGACAAAACACTGTCCTCGTGGGAACCTCTGCCGGTCCCCAAAGGTCCAAACCTGTTTTTGGATGAAGTCTTTAAAAATCAGAAGTCAGAATCAGAAGTATTGGTTCGGTTAAGGGTGAGAGGCTGGGGAAAGCATTATGGCAATGAGAAACCTTACAATGTCCCCACAGGCAAAGCAATACAAACGTGTGTGAGTGTGTGCGTGTTTAAATATTTATTGCACTATTTTGCACTTTTCTATCTTGAAACATGTTTCATTTTTTATTATCTGAAAGGCGTTGTGTATTTATGTTTTTTGGCCCATGATGTTTGTAATAAAGTTATAATAAATTTAATCCGTAACAAACGTTTATGTAGCTTGATACTGACGTTGGAGAGTAACACGCATGCGCAATTAATACCGACTGAATCGCGTCGTAGATGAACCGGGCGTTTGTGTGGTCAAGTGCTTTGATCACTCAGAGCTTAACGGGACTTTTTGTTTTTTATCATTGCAAGAGGTTTCACAGTCAAATGGGATAACAACACAATATACTGCCCGGTCAGTGTTTTTGCCATTGCCATCGCGCAGGAGACATTAGAGATGCAGCTGTAATTGTGAACACCAGATGGTGCCAAAGCTCTTCTATATCTGTTGAGATTATGTGTTTTTTTTATGCATGCGAAATATTTTTGTTGCCGTAAAAATTATATGTTAAGACATGTCCGATGATTGTCCACAAATTAGTCACACGTCAAGGCCAATGTTGTTTTATTGAAAATGGCTTTTATTGGTCTTAACTTTTAAATATAGACTAAAATAAGGTTCATATCTAAATGTTGAATGTTTGCAAGTTATATAAGGACTTGATTTGATCAAAAGAATATATGTTTATTACAGCTCTGTTTGTCTGCCACATGTTAAAACTGGAAACCCAAAGTCTGTCAGAAGCCAAGATAATCTAAAGAAAGAGACACTAAAAACCATGATATTACAAGCAGAGAGCATCCTGTGAAGCAGAAGTGAAACATTTTTTTTTACAATAGAAAGTGTAGAAACTGTAAAGTTGGTTTTCCCCTGGTGATGAAAGCAAAAAGCAGAAGGGTGAGTCTCCAAAGAAACCCACAGAGTGAAATGGCCACTTTGTGCAAGAGCGTTTACTTAAACCCAAGAGCGAGATCAGAAGTTTTCTTTGTTGAAAATGAACTTGACGTTAGACTCGGAATGAGACAAGCACTGCTTCTCCAGAGCCTTGCCCAGCTGAGGCGGTCCACACAGGAAGACTCCCACTTTGGCTCTAAACAGACACAAACAACAGAGCATTGGGTGCTGTCACCTCCAACAACACAGAGAAAAAAGTTTTCACATTTTTCAATGCTAAATATGAAAATGAACCGGTCACAGCCTAAAGTGCATTTCATGCAAGGAACTGGAAGCTGCCCTATTTATAGTGTATTACTTAGTATCATGGGTGTCGTGGCATTCATGCCTCTGAAGTCATTTAATGTTTCCCACAGGACTCTGAAATCTGCAATAGAAGGGACTGTCATCCAAGAAGTTAGCGTCAGACTGTTGCTATTCAGTGAAGTTTCGATCTTTTTCTTTGTTGTTGCAGTGTTGCCACTAAGAGATTATTAGATACTCGACATTGGTATTGTTAACTCTGTGTGTTCTCGTTATTACATTATTGTTATACTTGTTATACATTATTAACGTTATTACGATATTAATTATAATTAAAATAAATTAAATAAAAAAATTGTAATTTAATTTAACAGTTTGCTCTCCAGACGACAGGGAACCTTTGTAAGTGCAGGAGTTCCTGGTCCACTGATCACACTGATGCACAAGACACGTGGCAGCTAGGATGATAACAACAACAACAAACATGGAGGAATCCCTAAACAAAAGCAAACAAAAGCATCTGTTTGCTTTTGTTCAGGGAGGTTTTTCACTACACAATGGCCAGGGTTTCCACTACTCTGAATGTACTTGAAATTTTTCTAAAATTGAAATTCTTATCCAAATATTTTGAAGACATTAAAAGAGCTTTAGTTTTAATAAGGTGATATAAAAACTTGAATATAACCACCATCGAGATTTATTGTGCCATTGTCAAACTGATGCAAAATAAACAATATTTTGTTGTTTGAATGTATGTATGGGTCCATCATTTGATTCAGTAATATACCAAATTCATTCAAATTGAAAAATGTGGCTTCTTGTGGCAAATATTCTTATACCATTAAACTGCGATTAATTGAGATTAATTAATCAGAAATGCTCTAATTAACTAGATTAATCTTTTAATCGAATATATATATTTATGTATATATGTGTGTGTGTATATATATATATATATATATATATATATATATATATATATATATATATATATATATATATATATATATATATATATATATATATATATATATATATATGCGTTCAGCCTGGCAGCCACATGATCTCACCCCTGGTGAGCCGATGCGATGGTCGTGAACTCGTTGTCCCAGTTAGGTTTTCCGTAAAGTGTCTTTTGTTTGAGGCCTGTGATGGGATCGTTCTCCGCCTCATACTGGACCCGGAAGTATGCAGCCTGACAGAGACAGACATGAGTTTGACGTCACAGGCGGTGCGCCGCAGGAGGCTCCTACCTCCTTGTCCTTCCAGCGAGTGAGGTAGATGTTGTAGCTGAGGAAGTCGGGCATCCCCTTCTCTGCCATCTGCTGCTCCAGGAACTGCAGCAGGTCAGCGAACCACTCGAAGGCTTGGGTCTCAGGACACAACCAGTAGAAGTAGATCTGCAGCCGTGCACACAGACAGGGATCGTTGGTGAACACAGTGCCACAACATTTCAGGCTTTAATGTCACATGACCCGGGTGAGCATTGTGCGACTCAAAGGTCACATGAGGCCAGTTGACTCCCTAAGTCTGAGTATCAATTTCTAAATTTACATTGGGATACTTACTGTGAGGGATGTTCTTCAGTTTAGACTTGCACTTTTCAACAGTTATTTTTAATTTTAAATCTTTTTCTTGCTAGAAGTAAAAAAATCTTGTTAAGAATATTTTGTGATCTGCTGCCCAACAGCTGAGTATATTTCTGAGTCTCATACTGATCCCAAAGGACCACATACTCTCACGGATAATCACTATGATCAATAATCGATGACGTATGAAAGTATTTTCAGCCTCCTCATTCCTACACTTGTCAAGCAATTGTACCTTCTTGGTGAAGACGTCCTGGTTGTTCTGGATGCGTTTGTACCAAACTGATTTCAGAATGGAAGCGAAGGGAGTGACACCGATCCCTGCTCCAACCAGCATGACCACCTCGTATCGAAACACATCCTCACTGGCAGTACCGAAGGGTCCATCGATGGCCACCCTGACAGTCAAATGCAAAAGCTCACATATGAATATTTTCTCTGGTGAGGAACATTCACATTAGTAAATGAGTGAGTGTCATGAGGGTGGACATGTATGGTGGTCTGCTGTTGGAAGAGCTTGAGTTTGCGATGCTCGAGGATGTTGCAGTGTGTTGAGACAAAGCTCTTCCTGTTGAGAAAGGCCTGTGCTTGTTGTGTAACCGTGAACAAAGTGTTGATGCCGTTTGCCTCGTGAGTCACACAATTCTCATCACTCAACACGTAAAGGGCATGAACTGAGGAGAACACTTTTTACTGCTTTGTCGTACTTGGGCAGTTTCCAGGCCTCCTGGGGCTCATCTTTATCTCCACCACACGCCTCATAGAGCTTCTGAGTCCAGTCTCCCACGATGCGGATGTGGGCACTGAAGTAGTCTTCCTCAGGGGCCGAGGTTAGAGTGAAGGGGTGCCACTCCAGCCGGGAGACGGACGGACACTGGATGAAGACGTACTGGCCCACCTCCATGTGGAAGCCTTTCCTCTTCATCTGCAGCTCCAGAGTCTTGGACGGGTGCATCACCACCTGAGAGTCCACCAGCAGAGTTAAGTTCTCTCGTGCTATAAGTGGGACGGGACTTCAACAGGGGCATTTCAATGAATGACAGGTAACATAACCAAGTCCAGGTGCAGCAACATTATGTGATGTCATCATCAGAAATGAGTTTGAGCTGAAGGACAGAAACATGTATAAAGTTTCAGGACGAAATGTGTCGTACTGTGCACTTTGTGGAGTCAACTCAACTCTGCATCACTTCCACCCTGATGTTTAACCTGGTGTGCAGATGGCTCATGTCATCACGATTGAATAATTATAAGTAGGTAACGTTTTTCTAATGAAGGTCACCTTTAGTTATAAGCAAAGGCGACCTTCGACTCCGTCTAACGTTTTGTTCCCTTAATATTCATGGATCCTAGAAGACGTAGATCGTTGCAGCACTTTTCAAACAACATTGCTCTCGGACTTTTCGACTTGTAAGGTAGCTGACCTGCTGAGGCTGCAGCCCCTGCACAGTACGGTTCTCACCTTAGTGATGACGACTTTCTGGTGCGAGCGATAAATCCGGACCAGCCTCTCACAGACATACAGAATCATGGGTCCAATAACCCACTTCCACGTCTGTAGGAGAGAAAAGAAAGAGCAAGTGAAGCCGTGGTTGATGTTCATGATGCCGATGCCGTACCATCGGAGGGTTTCCAGCAAACACCGGCTCGGCACAGAAGGAATCGTTCTTGCCCCAGTCTTCAAACTGGTCTGCACAGACATCAGGGTTGTTTGATATGAGGCTGGCTGGAGTTTGCCCTCGAACAATACGACTGGGAAAAACACAGACGTATAAGAGCGGGTGATCTGCGATGTGTTGTTTTTTTAAGAAAAGAAAAAAAAAAGTTGTACCCAAAACCGTGAAACACCAGTCCGATGAAGAAGATGACGAATAAGTGGTGTGTGTACCAGAACACCTCGAAATATGACCTCCGGATGACCTCCATGGAAGATGTGATGATGAGGATGAGCGCCAGCGTGATGACCACACCAGTGAGTCCAGCGATGGTCGTGAACATCACAATGGTGGGGTTCTGCTTCCGAAGAAAATATGTGTTCCCACATTTCAAAAGCAGTTCACAACATGCGCGGCTCCTCGGGTGACTGGTCACAGCAGGAGGAAGAGCGACGCCATTATGAGAAAGTTCAAAATATGAAATGTCACAGAGAGTATGATGCAATCGGTGACCTGATGTTTTCCCCTTTGTTAGAACATCTAGCACAACAGGTTCTGCTGTGGTTATCGGTAGGTTGCTGCTGGTTCACCTGTATGTTTCTACAGCATTAATGTGAGTTTGCGTGGCGTGTTGACTGACCGTAGCATTGCTCCTGATAGGGTTGAGAAACGATACGTTTTCATTGCCAATATCCGACAGAACAAAGGTCAGCAGGCTTCTGTTCTGGTTTAGCTGAGCGTCCATGAAATACTCAAAGTTGAACAGGTGGGCGATGATGTGGACCGCTGTGAAATGAGGAAGCAAAGCCTCTGTCACACAAACAGGCACAGCTCCGGCACACGTGGCTGCGGTACCTGTGTGGAAGGCGATCATGTATGCCACCAGCTTGTGAAACGTCAGGTTTCTGTCCAGCTGGCGAGCAGCTGAGCGGCTGCAGTACTGAAGGAAGGAGTCCAGTCAGGGGTGGGACCTTGAGGAGATGCGGCAAAATGGGTCAGGTTTTACCTGGATGGATCCTCTCAGGAAGGACAGCAGGTTCCTGCACACCGGCAGAAGGATCAACATGCAGTTGAAGTTGAGACAGGCGGCCGGAGCGCGAGCCCACGACAAGGCATGCTGGGAAACAGACATGTAAGCCGCAACACTTCCCAGCGTGTCATTTTGGTGTTGAAGGAAGTGAAAACAGATAAAAACGTTTGTTGGTGTGTGTCTTACCCCAAGCAGCACTCGAGTGTAGAACCATCTCTTGACCAGAAAAGCCATGTAAAAGTGGACAAACAGGAAGATGTTGATCCCGAGCCACACCAGCTAAGAGAAGAGAAGCACTCAGTCTTTAATCTGCCGTGTGTTCTCTGGGGAACCATAGCACTTTACTTATAGTAAAACAAACTGGATTGTTTGAGTCTTACTGTCACCTCAGATTTAACACATGGCCCTCTACGCATGAACCACATGTATTCTCATTAAATGAAGGTGTGATTGTGTTTCATTTATTCTATTTTTGTCTTACATTCATATTATAATCTCAGATTTCATGTAATTTTATACATAAATTAAATAAAAACAAAAAGTTATTGTCATCAATAAATTGCAACTAATATTAATATATGCAATAAAAGTCTTCAAATTTGTATTTTAATTGTTGATTTGGCAGATAAGCACATTTATATTCAGATTATGAGCATGAGTTCATCGTCTGTAACCTACAATGTTGAGGGTATTGTATATTTTTTCATACGTCCATTCAAAACATTGCTGTCAAGCATTTTCAGATGAATATTCTAGATGTTAATGATAGATGTATTTATCCATGAAATCAACACCAAACCTTAACTTGCATGCAAACATTCAATCTTATTGCAGGAAAAGCAGGAGACAACTAGTGACTGCTCAGATTTTCTCTAACATCCATTCTATTTTATTAAAATACCTCCTATGTAATAGCAAAAATTCCCTCTCTAGATTCTGAACACAAGCACAAAGTACATCAAGACTTTTGAAAAACTCACAATAACAAAGACGGAGACTCCCTCGTTGGCAGCAAAGTTTCCCATGTTTGTCTGAGTGTGTGTGTTTCAGTGCGTCTGGGTGGCTGAATACTGGACGCAAAAGCAAGTGCCTTATAAAGACACAGGGTTCAAATGAGGAAGTGACTCCCCAAATGTCAACATACTGAAGTTTCTCAAAACTCTCTGGGAGCCATTTTAGTGTCTGATGACAATGAAGTGTGGAAGAGTTGAATGAAGTTTAACATTTCATTCCTCACATAGTCCAAATATAATTCACCTCATCTCCAACAGGTGAAGACAGAACAACAGAAGTGGATATTTCTCAGAGGAAATGAAAGAATTATTGATTGATACTTCCTCTTTTCGTAACTGTGTATTAAAATTGAGCTCTGTGATTAAAGAGTGTTGGTTGATAACATCTCTAAGGACACTTTTCCCTTCTGGTCTGGAAGAGTGGCTTCACAGGCAAGAATACTTTTCACAAACCACTCTTGTTCTTCCCACTGAGTGTCACGAATTCATCCCAGAGGTCAAAAATAAAACTTTCACAAACTCTCCATTTAGTCCCGTCAGTAGCACCACATATCCCGACAAGCTTTATTTTACTGTGCGCTTTTATTTTTACTCCAGTTAATTGAATTAACTGGAGTAAAACGTGGTCTGCTGTGTCCAGTCATATGCAGCAATGGCGCCACCGGTAGGTCACAGACATCCTGAATTTCCTGGATTAGAAATAGTCACGCTTCATTTCAAATACTTTATATCATAGGGTTTTTTTTGTTCACGTTTTTAAATAGATAATTTAATCAGTACTGCTTGATGATGTGGTGCTTTATTTATTACTTAATATTATTTATTACTTACTACTTACTATTATTCATTATTTTAAAAAATCGACTTGTAGTCAAAAAAATATTAGATGGTAGGAGGTAGGATTACGAAATCCTCTCTTACTGTCCCCTGAATCATCTCTGTCTCTCAAAGACAGATCAAAGATCAAAGGACCAAAGCGATGCCCATCATACACTTGCCATCAGTAGATGTGGGACTTTAGTCCCGTTGTTGCCTGGCGACAGGTTTAATCTGAGATTATTGCCAGGCCTTTTGTCAGGATTGCAAGACCTGCTCAGACAGCATATGTGACTAGAGACTCCTGCTCTCTGAGAAAAGATCGCCGGGCAAAAGTGACTGGGAGGAAATGCCAACATTTCATCTTACATTTTACAGAGATTGAAAAGGCGCAGAGTGAAGAACAATTTCTGCCCCTTATTACCCATCTTCCCTGTGTAACTCTGTGAATGTTCGACTCTGTGTGAGGTCCCTGATGTTGTGTCTGTTGTGCTGTTAGTGCGTCAGATTCATTTTCATTTTTTATTTCCTTTATCATTGAGTTCCGCATTTTCACTCAAAGTGAATGGACTTTTGTCCCTGTGTGGGGAAATGTTGACCAGAAAAACAGCTAAAGTTCAGTGTTCATTTAATGGCGCTAACCAGGGATGAATAACTCAAGAGAGAATGACACATGCCTGTGACATGGCTTCGATGTTTCTCTACGAAGTCTCTCCCACTATTGACACTTCAAGTCCCATAATGCACTGCATCAATTGAAACTCATTTTGAATCTGTCACAGACAAATCTTCTGAGACACATTTTCGTCTGTGTGTGTGTGTGTGTTGGCATGTTTTGGCATACCTGTAAGTACCAAGCTACCTCAAGAATTAGTGAGGACATTTTGCTTTGTGAGGGTTTAGAGGGTTAAAACCTCAGTAAAAGAAGGATATTTTATTTGGGCACAAGTCTGGTTCAGTGTCCTGGTTAAGGTTAGTTATATGTTTTATGGTTAAGTTAAGGGTGAGAGGCTGGGGACAGCATTATGGCAGTGAACGGTCCTCACAAAAATAATGACACAAACGTGTGTGTGTGTGTGTGTGTGTGTGTGTGTGTGTGTGTAGGGATAGCAATACAAACACGTGCGTGTGTGTGTTCTTGAACTTCTATCTTTGTGAGAACCTGTACGCGTTTTTAGTCAGCAGAGTGAGGAAGACAAACGTGCATGAGTGTGTGTGTGTGTGTGTGTGTATGTGTGTGTGTATGTGTGAGTGTGTGTCTGTGTGTGTGTGTGTGTGTGTGTGTGTGCCAGTGTCATGAGAACACCTAAACAAGCTCAAAGCCATAAGTGACTAGCTGTCATGGTTTATAATAGCTAACCATGTGGTGGGCTGTTTCCTGACAGTGTTGCATGTGACACACACACGCACACACGCACACACACACAGAGTGAACGCACTCACATAAATGACTAAATGGCTTTTCTTTAAATAGAAGCGACTGGTGTGGAAGACAGGGAGAAATAAAAATTGAAATCCAGATCATAATTTCATACATAATCTCAATATTTCATGACAGACCACATGATCTCAGCGCCAACATGCACAACTTGTAACACAACTTGTAACCCAGTGTTGCTCCTAAGCTCGACCTGGTTATGGCTTGCTTGTCCAGTTCCCACATACTTCTCTGACGCTGATCAGCTGACCTCAATGTTCTGCTTTTAACGTGATGAAACTGAATCAGTGCGGACTGTGCGGAGCATTTTGAACGTCTTATTTATTTCCAAATATATTTTTTGTCTTTTATGTAACGTTGTATTTTTTATGGTTGTGTCATCAGCCTGACTGTGTTGTTTGTGTTTTACTATTTTCACCGATTGTCTCTTCACTCTCTTTGGTGAACTGCTCAGCAGGTGCGCGTCAAACGAATGAACCGTATATCTTCAGCACTTCGCCGGAGCTCAGACGAGCGGGGTGTCGCAGACTGTGAGTGGTGGGGGGCAGCAGGGGGGAGGCCCGGGCGCCAGCTGGCTGATGACGCGGGATCAGGTGGAAGCAAATCCCTGCAGCAGATCTGACCACAGCCAGCGAGTCGCGGCTCCTCGCGCGCACTTTGCTCAGACGCGCTGCAGCCGCCGACGGTTTGCGTCCGCGCCAGGAGTCGGTCCGGTCCGGAGATCTTCGCCAGCATTTTTCTGACCACAAAAGTAAGAAATTGCACTGTTTTTCCACTTTTATTGATGAAAATTTTCAGTTGTTTTCCATCGAATAGAAAATGAATCAGATTTTAACGCGGAACTCAAAGTAAGACAACAACCGTTCTTTGGGCGCAGCTGTGTTTTTATCACCAGTGTTTTGATGCAGGAAAAAGACATGGCCGGAATGAGCGAAATTGAATGTGTATATTTACCAGCTAGTTATTGAAAAGTTAAAAGTTCACCACTAGAGGGTGTGATATTAACTTCACTGTCAATGATAGACACCCGTTTAACTCGAATTACACCATGCGTGTAACGTTTCTGATGAGTTTTTTTGTAAAAAAAAAAATAAGTAGATAAAATTGTACAGCGACTGATGTGCTGCGGGGACAGGATCAGTTAGTTTAACTACAGTGTCACTATAGTGTCACACACTACTATGAAATCACTTAAAATGTGACTAGAAGAGCAGATTAAAAATAAAAAATAAAACTGGACATGAGGGATCAAAGCATAATTTTGGTCCCTTAAAATGTCTCCCCATGTTATGTGTCTTCAGTGTATGAGAACAGAAAATCAACATTCACATGATAAGAAATCTTGGTAAAAGTTAGGATTCATTTTCTTCTTAGTTGCCCTGAAGCCCTTGTTTAAAAAGTAATAAATAAATTCAGAGCTATGTTGTTATTTTTTTAGATAAAGTATCTAAAAAAATGTTGAAATCCAATAGGGCCATTGTGTCCGTGCATGTGTGATGATCGTGCCGTTCTCTTTCTGGACAGACATCTTGACATCCTCTTTCAGCAGGATTTATCTTTGAAAATGAAACTCATGATGAGTTGAGTTGTGGCTCGGGTGGACAGCAGTCCGACCATTTAAACCGCTGCGATGCTGATTATCCTGCTTAATGTCTTGAGCGGACTTCTGCTTAGTTCTCATTGAGCACCCGGAATCCTCAAATCTGTTAAGGGCATTTAATATTCGTCTGCCGTGTCTCATTAGATGTTAAGTGCATATTTACATTTCAGAGCGTCCTCAGAATTCTAAGTGGAGGGTTCCACATTTAACTAAAGTCGCTGACTTCTAACTCATGCATAAAATTTCCCTCTCATACGGAGGGTCTGAAGAGCCGATCGAGCATGTCCGATTTAAATCATGAATTCATTCTCAAGTGAATTTATTTATCATCCCAAACAAGAGCCGATCAAAGCAGTGACACCTTCTCTGACGCAGATGAGTCGCTGAAAAATTAGAGTCTGACAGTCTAACAGTACTGCGCATATTGCAACAAAGATGTAGATGAACTGGGTGTTATTACGATGGGTGAGTAGTACAAATATATGCGGTACAATGCATGTGGGTAAACAAAGGGACTTGCTCTTTGTCTGGGAGAGCTTCTGACAGCTCTGCTGCTTTGATGATACACTACTGTTGCTTTGTTTTGAAATGGTGGGTATTGCAGTTGGCTTCAGAACCGACTTTTTTGAGGATAAAAGCAGGCTTCCATCATCACGGCCAGCATTGCATCGGCATCGCTTCTCTGACACTGCAGTTAATGGAAGCGTCAACGGGAGATGACTCTTGTGACGTCATTGAGACACGTTTCCGCCTCTCACTTAGTCCAACACAGTGCTGAATTTGAATTCAGTTTTACGCTTATGTGTTCTAATTCAACAGAACCATCTTTATAGATGATATATAATAATTTCATGCTGTATATTTATGCATAGTTCCACAGTCTTGGCAGGGACTCTTTAAGTACCTGGTCCCACTCTGGTACACTCCTCTGGGATCCAAACCTGGCTTCCTCCTACATAGGGCTGCTACCAAGTGTGCAGTCAAGCTACCACTTCAGCAGCTGCACATCAGAGCATTTATCCTCATCGCCGCGTGTCTGGAGGATTAATAGACAATGAGATTCTGCATCACCTGTGACCCTCCTCTGCTCGTGACATCACACATTACAGAAAGTATTCAGGTTGAGGGTACAGCGCAAACACTTGGAATACACTGGATTATCTAGTATCATTCAGCACTGCTTTGTTATTCACAGACATTCACTCCTCAGTCATATTGTCTTATAGAAAATACAGAGGTGGCCAGTGAAAAGGCCGCTACAAAGCCATGTCCTTTATTCACCAAGCAGTTTATGTCAGGCAGCCAATTTTAAGTTGTTATGAATTTAAAATGACAAACATGAAACATATTATTTTGACTGAAGCTGCTCTATTAGTGTGGTAGATTTGATTAAGAGAAAAAACACCACATGACGGGGCCCTTCAACAAGACCCTGTGTTGTGTCTCGTGTTGTGGGCAGCAGAGGGAGGGGATGGAGCCTGACTGTGACCGCTCAGTTTCAGTCCTGACCCGGTTTGAGTCAGATAGATATTGACGTGTTTTGTGTGTCAAAAGACCCATGTCTCACATGCTTGAAGTCTTGTGTGACATAGACAGCGTATGTACAGAGTGTGTCCGAGCTGTGGCATTACATTCGGCACTTGCAATCGGTTTTATCAACACACTTTTTAATAGGTCACTGAAACTTCAAATGAGGACGTCATGGTACTTTCTACCACACGTGAATCGTACATGTAAAGTGTTCAAAATGTCTTCACCCTCCAGTTCGTCGTCTCTGTTGGCAGAGCTGTGGACACGCGGGTGAAAACAGCGCAGTTTTTTTAAAGGTAAATAAAACACCTGTGATATCACCTCATCAATATTTTTGCCAGCATGACGCTGTTAAGACTGTAAAAACTAGGGATCCTCCGAGAGACGGGGAGAGTACCGAGTGGAAGCAGCTGTCTTCAACCTCTTTTATGAAAGTTCCCACTCTGGATGTCTGCAAAAGTTTCAGATTCAGGTGGCCCAAGAACGCTGCATCTGACACACACAGCAGCGGATTCGGTCGATTCCGTCTTAAAACGACACCCGAGAAAGTCTGGTCCTCTGGCTCGGTGAAAGTAATGGTTATTTCTTGGGCAATATGCTTATCGTTCTGAATGTCACGCTCAGACCGCTGAGTGTCTGCGAGTGCCCGCTGGTTCCAGCAGTTTCGGCATTCGCCGATCACGCAGAGATCAGACTTCCATAATTGGTGGCCGATTGATTGGAGCATCCCTGGAAAAAATCCATTTATCAGCTGCGTCATTGTATAAGCTGCAGGGTTCTGACAAAAGTTCAGAGACAAAAGCAGCGGCTTATAGTCTGGAAAATATGGAATATATTATATATAATATTTATGTATTCAGCATCTCTATGCTAAACAAAGACAACTGAAAGCCTTTCTTTTTAAATCACAATTTTTCCTCTCCTTAATGTCAGTTACCCACTTTGTTAATTTACCACAAGTATTTATAAATGTTTATATCGTGCACGCTGTAACAGAGGTCGCCACAGCCCCCATCATCCAACCGCTACACACCTGGTGGCAGACAAAAGTCTCACACCACCAGCTAAGATCGAAGCTGCAGAGCACCAAGACGAGAAGGAAACCAAAGTGCTCCAAGGCTTCATCACAGATATATATTTTCATCAATGAATACCTCCGTTTGTCCCTTTAGAACCTTCATCCCCCGTGCGGAAATATGTATGTGACAATCATGCGTTTGTTGTCTCTGAAATGCTGGAATTCATCTTCCTGAAGCAGCTTTTAAGCAGAAAATCAATCCCACCGTGAACATGGAGTTCTCCATCGCAGATTACCTAGCATCTGACCTTCCACAGCATGATGTCCATCAAAGCTTGTTTGGCCTCTGTGCAATCATATGTTCTCAGTACAGATAATTAATTTACACAAATTTACGCAGAGCCAAGATTAATGAGAAACGTATGGCCGATGGGCGGATGCGCTTATTGTGTATGTCAATGATGAGGTACATTCATTCATACATGGAGTCAGGTACTTCAGTAATAATGAACATAAATAAATAAATGTAAAAGAGTGTTGGAAAAATGTTTTCAAAAGCCAGTTTTTTTGGATCACCTAAAATAAAAAATATTTAAAAAAATAAATAAATAACAAAGAACACAGTAACAGTATCCACTCAACGAGCCAATGCAATAAATTAAATATAATAATGGAAGAACAACCTCTGTATCGTAACAGGTTAGCTTCGTAGCTGCCGCTGCAAACAGATTTCACAAGCCTCGCAAAAATTGCCAGAAACAAACAAAAACAAACAAACAAGAAAACAGTCTCATACATGACTGAGCAAAACGTACTCAATGTTGCTGCCAGACTCTGGATGAGATCTCACTCCTGCGACAGTAGAACACGGCCCTATATTTTTAACTGGCACATTTTCCTGTCATCGCCGTCATCAGTCAGTTTTAGAATACGGCGATCTCTGGTGGTTGTGGAGGGGAAGTGCATCTAGCAACTAACCAGTGTGTAATCGAGAAACGATGGGGTTAACGGCCATTTTGTACACTTAAGCTACAAGCAAATCACAAGCATTTTAAATTCTATTTTGACAGGGAGCCATTCTGAGAGAGATTCAATTAGAGCAGACAGAAGTGCACGATTTGACACCTTTAAATGGATGACAACTGTGAAAGGAAGTGTTGCACTTGATACACTGCCGTGGAGCTGAGGATCTCCACAAACAAAAGCAAATACAGCGCAGGTCTGTACGGATGACACTGCTCCACTTTCTGTCGGTTCCTTTCTGTCACACCCTGCTGCTGCAGGCTACCGCTGACCCGCTCGGCCATCCAGAAACAACTCCCCACTGATTGATTGATTCCAGAGATGAAGCGCCAGCGTGTGGGCTCCGCTCTTATGTGGTTATAAAACATGCTTATGGACATTCCACCTACACAAGCTCTTGTCGTAAGAGAGTGTTGGATCTCAAGCTCAGTTCGAGCTGCATTCCTTAGGTAACATGGATGTGTGTGAACCTGACCCTGCGCTGTGTTATTAGCTCTGTGCAATTACGCTCCAGCTATTACATAAGCAGAGGTAGACGCCATCATGTGGTTGTTTTCAGATGGCTGCCACATGACCCCGGGTGGAAGGCCACTGCCACTCGCTGCCACAGACTTTTGCTGCCATGCTGATGAGCAATTCCTTCAGATAAGACTTATCTCCACTGAAGCACCACATGACAGTTCAAGTCGTAGCTTCAAAGTCCAACAATGTGTGTCTTGTTTTACTGCTGCCGGCTTGACTCTCTGAGTTCATGTCCGTTCTCTACAAATATCACGTTAGCCTTTAGTTCTCCAGATGCTGCTGGAAGGGAAAGGATTGGAATTCTTCTGAGTATTGTTGAAGTGCCGTCTTTAAAAACCTCTGTATCAAATGTTTGGCATTCTGGCGCTCCTCCCCTCAGGCGGCATGTGACTGGTGTAAATAGTTGGTTTAATTTCCTGCGTGGAGACTGGAAGAGATCCCACTTCTGTCAGTGGCTGGAATGCTCCGGATGAAATGATGGCCGAATGAACAGATTTAATTGATCAATTAAATATTTATAGATGAAGGATGGTGCACAGTACATTTCATTAAATACGTTACATTTAGGGACATGACAGGACTTATTGGTGGTTGAATGAACAGCTGTGTTAATGGAGTGGTGAACAAGATCCATGTGTGGAGGGTAGTGGATGAATAAACATGGATGGGTGAAGAGCCGAATTCATGAGTCACTGACTGGATGGATGGTGGAATCATAAGGGGCGACGTGTTTCCTTTACTGAAGCCACTGATACCTGCACAAGGAGTCGTCACGAGGGCAAAGGCATTTGTCACAAATATGTGGGTGATGATTTCATTTATATTGTGATCCTGACTCATTGTGGTTATCTGCTGCGATTTGTTAGTGCTGGTTACTGCGATTTTATTTACCTTATTCTCCCTATCTAAAAACAAAACTTGAATCATACACGTCTATAAATAACATACGAGTTACCGTACAGTTACCAAAAAACTAGGGCTTCAACTAACGGCTATTTTCGACTTATCTATTCATTATTTTTTATTTTTACCTTTGTTTGGACCTAACAGTTGACAGAGAGCTCCACTTCTTTAAAACGGAAGTCTTTATTGGTCCTTGAGAAGACTTTAAAATCATCAATATACACATACAGGGGTTACACCTTAAAGCTAAAAAAGCTTTAAGGTGTTTCCATTATTTTGTCCAACCCCTGTATGTATCCCTTACAATATATCGAGGCGGTGACGCGGAGTCTGGAGTGCGCAGCGACGGTGGCCAGTTGGAGTGGGACCTCAGTCGGTAACAAACTGAAGCAACAGAAGTTAATATATCTTAATGATTCCAGAGAATGTGATATTTCCTCACTGCCTCTGAATAAAAACCAGTTCTCTATGCCCATCCTGCGGGCCGTGTGTGTTTACAGCAACGGCAACACGACGCATTGACGCACAGATTTTGACGTGAACGAATTTTTGTTGTCGACGTTATTGATGACGTCAACTAATTGTTGCAGCCCTAAAAAAACACGACATAAATACACAAAGCAGTTTATGTGCGCTAACAAGTGGCAACAGCCTTCTGTGGCGTTCGTTCAGCTTCTACAACCCCAGCGGAGCGATGCTGTGAAGCGGGCGGCAGACCCGCATTAGCATCTACTTAGATACTGTTTACCCTGAAATGGATTGGACTGGCACATCAAAATGTGAAAAATAAATAATATCAAAGCTTAATATGTGACTTTTTGAAGATACAGAGGTGGATGGTTGGATGAATTGCCAGACTGTTCAATGGAAAGTCCTCTGGTTTGATCCCCAATTCCAGCAGTTTGGCCCTGGATTACAACCTCAACAATGTCACCCGACATGTAAAATGACAGAAGTCTGCTGCTTTCACTGCATCATTGACTTCCTCGGTTGCTGTTCCATCTAACAAGTGCATTATGAGGAGAATCAACAACCTGCTGTTGAATGTTTCTGTGCGAGCGCGCGGCTGGGTAGGTTATTATCAGGATGATTCAAATGAATGTTCTTACTTCATTCAACCAGAGTGTTCTCATTTAAAATCAATGCAGAAATTGATTTAGATAATGTGGCTGTGGCTCGGAGAGTTTTAATTATCCTTTTTCAAATTAAAATGGAATTATGTTCGTGGAACTGCCAGTGAAATATTTCATGATTTATCAGCCCTGATACAGATGTTGATGTGGGACCCTGAAGGTGCTTCAAACAGTGGAACAAATTGTCACAGCTGGGCTCCTCTATAGGTCTACGCACTGTGTGCGTTCCAGTTGTCATAGTAACAGCCACAGTATCAAATGACCTTCAATTGTGCGCCAGTTTTCTATACGGTGATGGATTCACGTCACACACCTTCTTCTGCCTTCCCCATTTTGTGTTATTGCGGCGAAATATCTGTGTGATCACCGTGGTGACTTTTTGAAATTTGCAATGAAAGCAGAAAAGTGGTGTCTGCGTGACACGACCTCGGCAACCGCCACATGTATCTTGATAAGAAGTTGCTTTTCAGAGTGTTCTCTAATCCCAGTTTATTGGCAAAACACCAAGATGTTCACTGGACACCATGGGGAGGGTCTTCACAGCAGGTCTGGGGTCTGATGCCCAGGGACCTTCTCAATGCATGAAGCGCCTCCACAGAGGGACATCGAGGAGACATCTGGAGTGACTTCACTTCCAGATTAGCAGAAGGAAAAAAGCTCGACCAGTAAGTGGAAGCAGAGATGAAACACGAATTAACAAAAAACAAACAAACAAAAAAACTGACCTACATGAAATAAGAATTTCTGGGTCAAGGCTGCTTGCTGTGAGCCACTTCTGCGTTAGTCATTTAACCCATTAAACTTTTGTCTGCTTTGTAGTGTTCTCTTTACATTCTATTATCAAATATTTCCCAGAATCCTCTCTGCTCTGCACCGACAAAAATAAATAAATAAAAAAATCTATCAGATTAAGAATCAATTTGGGATTCTTATGTGAGCTTTGCCTTCATTGTGGAAAGCTGGTTCCCGAGGACTCACCGAGAGTTAAACTGTAATCCCGTGCCCTCCAGATTATACGCACACACGCACCCTCTCCTACGAAGTACAGCACATTGAGATTTGGTTTTAAATCTCTTGTCTTTTGGAACAAAAGTTCTCGTGAGTCATGACTTCAACACATTGCGTTGATTCTTGATCTTCTGGTTGGAGATAAATGCATGTAATTTGTATTTTTTCACCTGGTGACGGCTTTGTTTTTCTGATCTCCTGGTGACACTCATATTTCAAGTGATGATGGTGATGGCTGGGCATGATCAATGTCGCTCACGGCGTGAACACCACTGCTGCCTCCATCACTTATTTCCAGTGTCTATTCTCCTGCGGCTTCTAACGCACCTGCTGCTACATCTGCGTTTCTTGCCGATAAGGACTGTTTTATTTTGACAATGCCGTGCTCCTTGTGGACGTCACTGCAAACTGACACAGTGTCACTGCTCTCAGCAGCTGCTTCACCTTTTCTCTCACAAACTCCTAAGCTTTGATAGAAACCCTCCCTCAGATTGAAGGCACAGGACTGTCCACCATCTGCTTGTGTGAAGCAGCAACTACATCATTCTTCATATTTGCAGATGGGCTTGTTCAAATGACAATTTTGCTTGGATGGCATTCATGGAGTGAACATTGTTCAAGTGTTTTGGTGGTTAATCCAGATTAATTCATAAATAGCTTCCATACTGTATTCCATCCTCCTGGTGAGGGTCTTCTAAAAAAAAAAAAAAACCTCTGAATTCCAATGCCAGCATGACAATGATTTGACATGGGTGGATGGAGGAAACACAGACTCATTGTTATGGTAGTCTCTCTGTTGGAGCCAGTGAAATTCACAGAAATGTATAATCTGATTATGATATATGATCATTTGATGTGGCGCCAAAGACTTGAGGTCTGTCTACTGGCTTCTCATCAAACCAGTCAAAAGTGCCTTAAGTAAGTCATGAGCTTCATCTTGTTTCATTTATTTATTTATTCATTTGAGATGAAATATATACGATTAGACTTAATGAAAGTCACAAATACAGTCAAGTTAATGCAAAAATACACTGAAATATTTAAATATGTTAAAATGGAGAATAAAGTTTTTGAAATAAAATAGTAATATTTAAATGCTCATGTTCAATGGTCGGCTGTATTGTATTCAGTCTGACAGCATGACTGTTTGGGTCGTACTTTGGCCGGACGATAAATGATTGATCTGGCTAGTGTGTCCTGCTCATCAGGCGTGTCTTCTTCACAGCTTTCCATGCCACTGATGTTTGTTGCAGTTATTCGTCTAAAGCTAAAGTGAATCTGTTGCTGGATTTTTAGAGGATGTAATGATAAATTATCTCTGGCTGGCCTTGTTTTCCTCCCATTGTTGCCCTTTGTTGGGATTCACTAAAACATTATAAAGACTCGTTGCATTCATGCCCATGAATAAAAGAATGAAGTTAGATCAGCAGATAGAAGCGTTTGAATGTTGCTCAAATGAGGAAAATGGGGTTATAACAACAACAAAAGGATGTTGCCCTGCTTCCCACTGTAAGAAGGCTAATCTGGAGCTTTGGCTGTAAAACCTTCTGCTAGCTTCAGGCACACACATGCACGGATACATGTATACACACTCACCAGGCTGCAGCTAATCTGCACTCGACTGACTGAGACACAAGTCAATGAAGCAAACTAAGTGACAAGTGACAAATCAAAGTTTCTTCTGTGACACAACGAGAGCTGGCAGTACAGCTAAGGACTGGTCCTCTGATGCTTCAAGTATTGAATAGTTTAAGTGTGCTTATGTAGGGTGGCCTGGGATTGGCCTCTTATGTCCCGTGATGAGTCTTAAGAAAGAGGTCTGTTGTGTTTGGTCACATGCTCTTAACACAGAGCTCCTGACCGGTGCTCATAATGAAGGATGCCTCTTCATGTTCCAGGGTCATCTGGGAGGAGAAGCAATGTTGCAGTTGCTTCTCTGTCTGCTGCCGCTGGTGAGGCCCAGCCAAGGTGTGAGCCGCCCCTCGACAGTCCTCGACAAGCATCAGCGTAAGTCAGTAACACTAGAGCGCCACACACACACACACACACACACACACACAAAAAAAAAATAATAATAAATAAACAACTAAACTTAACCAGGAGTCTGAACCAAACCCAGTTGTAATGACCCTGGACCACATGGCGGCCTAGTGCCGAGCAAGGGTTTGATTCCCGGGTCGGACTGTTGGCCTTTCGGCATGAAACACGTTTACCCATGTGCGCATGAATTTTCTCCGGATACTCCGCTTTCCTCCCACAGCCCAAAGACATGCTCACTAGGACAATTCATTAAATGGACACTCTTAAATTTCCCCTTGGTGTGTGAGACCTGTCCAGGGCGTATTCCTGCCTCTCGCCCAATGACTGCCAGGATAGGCTCCAGCTCTCCACCCTCAACAGGACTGAGGGCTGGGTCGCTGAATTATTTTCAAGTCATCATTCTTAAATTCAGGGTTAAACTTATTGTGGCCAAATGTCTTCACAAGGAGGTGTTTTTCCAAAAAAATGTCCTCACAAGAACAGATAAACCAGTCCACACACACACATGTTTGTCCTCCTATATTAGTGAGGACAGACATTGACATGATGCTTTCCCCAGCCTCTCACCCTAAACCTAACCATCTAAAACAAATGGCTAAACTTAACCTTTACTCTTAACCAAACTGAAACCCTATTATAATAAACAAGCTATTTTGTAGTTTGAACCCTTAAAATGAGGCCAAATGTAGCAAAAGACACAGCACAAATTAAGTGATGGTCAGCGACATCCAAAAGTTGTGTCACACATGGACTGCTGATTCAGAGCTGCTTCCACCTGATAGTTCCTGGAGTTATTCCTCACAGATGGAAAAGTGCCTTGACATACTGGAACCACTGGAACTGGAGGGTTTTCAGAAAGTATGATAATTTGTCACTTAAGATAAGACACTCTTTAATGACATATAATGAACAATATGACTATGAATAACAATGAACAATGGACCATAATGAACAATACATTTTGCCTTTAGGAGAATATTTTGGAGTGCTGCTGAGTGCTGTTTAGCTTTGGGGGCAGAGATAAATTAAAATAAAACAAATATAAAACAATAAAAAAGTCTAATCTGTCTAATCACTGTCATGAAATGATCACACAACACCGGAGTTTAATGCTGTTTGGGTTCTGCTTGTTACACTCCCACCCATTATACTGAATATTTTCAGAAGACTTTTATTTTGAAATGCCACATTTGACATTTTGACATTGACATATGTTGAGGAACAGCTGTATCAATTTGAGTGGTCAGTCTTTTGCTTTCTCCTTCCATGATTGACGAAAAATGAGGGTCAAAAAATGTCTTTCTGAGTCTTGAGTTTGGTTGGTTGTGTTAGCTGAAGTAAAGGAGAGACGCCAGCGTGCATGCATCCCTAACACAGGACAAACCGTACCTCAGAACAGGACTTGGTTTCATGTGCACTTCACCTTGCACCTTCTGTCTTTCTGTTTCTTTTCTCCTGTTTTCAGCTTGACTTATGAGAAAAGTTTCTATAAATGTATTGTCGTTACCATGGTGACCGTGAGGCTTTATGGCGCTAGCCGTTTTCAAGCCGCTGCAGGAAGTTTCAGCAGTGATTAGGAGTTTGCAGGAGGTCTGAGTGAGAAGCCCTGCCAACTGGATCAACGAGCAGCTTACAGCAAACACAAACAGTCTTTGTGTGTCCATGGCACCGCAACACCTTGTATGAGCTTAAAACCATAGATGAGAAGGAACCGAAAAACAATTCAATTCTGTCCCAGAAAGCGTGATCAAGCTTGAGGCTTGAGAATTACATTACATTTTCGTAGGAACAATTGACCCGCATTATGACAGAAGAAACAAACAGACGGAAAGAGTATGTTATCATTTCAGTATCTCGTGGTTCCAACTTGATGCTACTGAAGTCATGAGACAGCGATAACTAGATTTCTGGTTCACTGGCTCCAAGCTCAGAGTTATTTCTAAAGTGAGTTAGTGTTGTCTGTTTTCATTTTTGTGCCAGAATCAAAATATGTTATGAAAAACACATTCAAGTTAGGTCCTTTTGAATCTTCAAAGTTGACGCAACTGTTTCTGACAAAATCCCTAGAACAGCAGTTTTGGTTTGATGAATTATTGCTGCTTCAGCTTCTTTTGTTAAATTCCACCCATTGTCTAGCTTTGATGGAACAGCTGAGCATGTGGCTGTCAGCATAGTTTGAATTTAACTAATTCTCTCCACAGTTGATGAGGCAGCACATCCGTTTGCATCCTGTTGTCTTAGACTGTATTGTTTCTAATAAATAACAATGAAGTTGTTTTTTTAAGTTCTATAGACAAAACAAAAACGAACAAACCTCGATTTCTTTCGAAAGGCGTGATATCACTCGCTAGAAAAAAGAGGGAATTAAAAATTACACAGAAAATACACAATAATAACAGGGTGGTTCTGCTGCCTTTTAGTGGTTTATGTTCTAAATTTAAATCTAAAAGTGAATGCTCCCTGATGGCCGGTAGCGGGACATTAATAAGATCTGTGCCAAAATTATTTTGTGTTTTAATTTATTAAATAACCGACAAATTCAAATTATTGCCAGTTTTGGTTGATATTGTGCCCAGGTGAATGGATGTCTGTGTCGCCTTGGCCATTTATCTTAATTTACCTTCTCCACAGTTCTGGGGGAAGCGACATCGAGGCCACTCATTCACTTGTGCCGCTCTCGGAACATGGAGGACTTCAGCTGCTGGTGGCATCCACTGACCAACCTGAGCGACGCTGAGCAGCCCGCATACGTGCTGACGTATTCCATAGCGTAAGAGCCACTCGCACCTCAAACGTACACGGAGGAGGAATGTAGGTATCAGTTCGGATCACGGCAAGAGAATAGTGTGTGGAACACCACTCCATGCGTGTGTAGTGAAAACATGTTTTAGTATTAGTGTACTTTTTTGTTTGTTTGTGTTTGCTTCAATTACAGAACATTAAACTTTTTTTTTTTTTTTTTTCAAATCAATGTGGTCCAAGGGTGCAACATTTATATTAGCTACGTCAGAATGTGTCGAACCTTCAGAAGACAAAGGCAGCCCTTTCACTCAGTCACAGTAATTTGATGGAGGGAAAGTTCCATCACACCACATGATTTGTCCAGGATGAGTTGACACAGTTCTGTGAATGAGTGAGAGGATTGTTCTGGGAAGGTTTGTGGAAGGGTTTCAAAGAGGAAGGATGTCACAGGGTACAAAAATCAGGTCTTTATCCCCTTTTAGAGAGTTCTAAATAAAATCTTGGCCAAGTCTGTTTATCGCACAATACAAAATACAAACAGAAAAGTAAGTAAAGTAAAGTTGCCTTAGTTATGTAACAGTAACTCAGTTTTTTAAAGACATGAACATTATGAAAAATGTGGAAATTAGATTATTTGTTCTTGTTCTTTGCTCGCGACGCAGTGTCTTGATTTTTTCGTGTGTTTTCGCTGCAGTGACGGGCCTCGACATGAGTGTCCAGACTACAAGACATCGGGTCCAGACAGTTGTCATTTTGACCGAAGGCACACAACCATATGGCAAATTTTCTGCATGAATGTGACGGCAATAACGGCGCGAGGCAACTACACCTCCCCGGTGCACTGTCTGGATGTGGCCGACATCGGTGAGCACACCGCAGTACTGCAGTGCAGTCAGCGCGTGAGTGTCTGCGTGTGCACCTGGTTTATCCATACTTGTGGGGACCGATTCTTGACTGGCTTGTTTGTGAGGACATTATGTGTCCACCATTTTGCTGGACCCAACAAGGCCAAGCCTCAATTTGAGGAAAGCATTATGTCGCTGAGAGGTCCCCACAAGATCACAAGCTTGTGTGCGTATGTGAGATGGAGGACTTGTTTTATATTTTGACTACAGTAGCAACAGTGGTGTGTTTGGAGTGGAGACTGACCATTAAAGACTCATGGCTTATGACTTATTTAGCAAAAATAACTGATGAATCTGAAATCTGGGATGAAATTTGTAGTATCGTAAACCGACGCACATCAACACTGTTATTCTAAAGCTGTGTCAAATTCTCCTTTCAGTCCAGATGGAGGCGCCGGTCAACCTGACCTCTAAGTTGGTGGCCATGGGTGGGGATGAGGTGGGTCACAGTGCAGAGCTGTCGTGGTCGTACCCGGTGCCGTCGGACATCCAGAATGGCTGGATCACTCTTGAGTATGAGTTGCAGTACCGCCGTGTCGGGGAGACCAACAACTGGAAGGTAACCATGGTGATGTACGATGATGATGGGAATGACCTGACAGATTCATGATGATGATCTGTCTCCAGGAGAAATCGTCTCTGCACGAGCCTCAAGTCCAACTCATCGGCCTCCCTGTCAGCGACTATGTGGTCAGAGTTCGTTGTCGTTCCACAGCATCTAAGCTCTGGAGCAACTGGAGCGCCACACTGCTCATGAGCGTCCCGGCACAGCAGCCATCAGGTACTGACAGACAACACATTTGGAAAGCTCAGACAGGCCCTCCTAAGGCATGCAGCAGCAGAGAAATGTCCCCTAGCTTTGACTCCCGATTGTCCCAGTTGGGCCAACCACTCCTCATATTCTTCGATGGTCAAACCTTCAAATCCACCCTCTGGTTTACCTGAATGTATGTGGAGGAAAACTGCTCTGAGAAACTAGACAGACAGACGTGCATAAAAGACATTAGTCATCTTCAAAACTCGAGCTGCAAACTAAAGGTGTGAACTGTTAAAGTGTCGCTTCAACATTGACAGGAAAGTTTCTGGCTCTGATTCTGGTGATGAGCATCGGCGTCGTCGCGCTGCTAGTTGTCATGTTTGGAATCATCCCGCAGAGCAAGCGGTGAGTCAACTCTTCACTTTCTGCACACAGAGACTTGTGTCGTTCTCAGCTGAACTCCCATGTTTGCAGCAACAGTTTAAAGGGGGGCTGTTCAATAGTTGAGGGAAAGAACAAGGTTCTTACGGTGCAACTTTTTCACTGACTATTGTCTTGAAAGACACAGAAATGAGTTTTCGGCTGTGAGGGAGAGTCGCATGTATTTGCCTTACCTAAAGAAAAGCTCAGTGGATTATGTTAGTTTGGGATTCTGTTGATTCTCGGACCAAAACTCGGGTTTGTTCTCTGCCTGATTACAGAAAAATAAGTTAGCAAACTAAAAAAATCAGGGGATCAGATTTCAGATCAAACTATGTGGCCACTGATGAAGGCAAAGGAGCCTGTCCTCAGGGCAGAAGAGACTTGCTGGTGTGAGTGAATACCGATGGCATGTTTTTTTTTGTAGTTAACTTTTGAAGCCAGCACTTTAGGACAGGGGTGGCCCACCAGTCACAGGCTAGAAGCCACAGCTTTACTGTGTTGCGGCAAAGAGCCACATCCTACAAATATGTAGGTCTGGCAAACAAGGATGTGAGGCTCACCTGAACAGCTGGTCACATGACTTTGCAGCAGTATACACATCCATGCGTGTCACAAGGTTACTTTTAAAATGAATGCATTTTACCGTGATCCTGTTCGAAATATCTTTCTTTTATCTAAATATTGTTTGATGTGGCTCACGCCTCCTATAACGTCGGCCCAGTCTCACGTTGAATTCTCGCTCCACTGAATAAACACACTTCACGGTGACCAACGATGAATAATCTGCGAAACACATGCCATACATTTAGTTCAGGTTATGTCGAAATAAAACGTGGAACTAAGTTAAATCGCGATGATCATGAAGTCTGAGGACCGCGACTCACATTGCCATTGAATGAGGGATTTGGCGCATGTGAGGCGAGGCATATTGTTTACGTTTCAAAGTCTTCGAACAATATTCCGATTTCATCGGAATAGCTCTTACTTTTTCGATGTATTTCATTTATAAATAATCATCTCAACAGCAGCTTGATGAAAATCTCACCTGGTCTGGTGAAGAGCTGCATGACACTGAGCAAAGAGCTGCGGGTTGGACAGGCCTGTTTTGGTAGGTTGGTGACTGCGAGCTCCACGGCACTTTAAGCAGATGATGTTTACATGTTGGTCTCATCTGACTGTGACAGGCACCGTCTGTCAGTCCAATCCTAATGTTGTAATGTAAGTAAGTTGTTTTCCCCTTCCAAAATCTCAGGGTTGTATTTGCCTCCAAAGGTCTTCCATGATGTTTATTGTCCACCTCTGTGCTGCACCACTAACAACATGAAGCTGCCGATTATAACATGAAAGTGGTGGTTAATGAGGATGTTCTTCCGCTTTGATGTTTCAGAATAAAAGACTTCTTCCTGCCACCTATTCCAAAACCCAGAATAATTGGCATTGATCCACTTCTGCTGAAGGTAAAATGACCGCAACATTTTCTTGCCAAGATGCAAATTCAGCTGTGTCCTCTCTTTCAACCAAGTCTCTGTAAAAACCTCTCAAATGTCCTTCATCCACAGAAAGGACACTTTGCCGAGATAAATCGCCACCTCAGCAGTTTCCACGGTTACCATCAGCCCATCTACTCTGAAGAAATCTGGGATTGCGTGAGTGCTGACATTGATGTTTTCATCAAGGCTCCGAAGAACTACCAGGACCCGTCTGACCCGGCCTACTGGGAGACGGGTGCTTTGGTGGTACCATCTGATGTGACGCCCTCCACGGACAGCCAGCAGCTCCTTGCACAGAACTCATTTGCTCCGAACATGTCGGCATACTGTTCCTCCCCCCAGGTAGCCTTCGCGCCAGCGAGTGATGCGGCCTTGCCTTGGCCGCAGATCGTAACTCTGCCGGGGACTGAGTACAGCATGATGGGAGGAGCCGGGGTCTCGCTACCCGAGCCCACCCCGGCCCCGCCCCTGCAGCCCCCGCAGGACTTCTACAGTTGCGTGCATGTGATAAAGGACGGCGGCGAGGTTCACCTGGTGCCATGTCTGCCATCTCCGGCTCACTGTAGTGACGCCGCCTCCTCCACTCAGGAAGAAGACAATGAGAAGATGAGACAGAAAGAAGAGGGGGAGAAGAGCAACACCTTCACTCCTCTGCTGCTCACCACCAACCTGGACTTGGACACAGAATACTCATAGGACTGTTTTGAAGGATGACACGCAAGAACTACCTTTCCACCCCAACTCCAAGCAGAAGCGCTTTTTCTAATATTTGTTTCGGATCTGATGGCCTGATCCGAGGCCACCAGCAGGCCGAGTGTTTGGCTAATGTAAAGCCACAGCCAAGTCACAGTCCAGTATTATTTGAAAATACATGAATGCGGTAGCAGGAGGTAGGACATCACTGAAGGCCTAGGTTTGAATGTCAGTTGAAAGGGTAAAGCTGGAATCCAGAAAACCCAAATGATAAGTCCCTAAATGAATTCAGAATAATGGTAAAAAAAAAAAAGTGCTGTTACCTTGTTGTGAAGTGTATTTTTCATCCAGAAGTGACCACCTACCTGATGGGAATGACGATGTAACGCGCCCCCTAGGGGCAGGCAGCAGGACGGCTCGTGAGCTCCTCCAAAGATGTCCAGGATGATAATTCTGACAGAAATGTTTTATATTTTTATGTATTGGTGTCTATTCGTGTATGTAGTTATGACATAAGGTGTTATTTTGAAAATGACATAAAGACTTGTCAGAAAATTGAAAACTTACCTTCAGGCAAGTTTGGCTTATTTTGTTTGTTTTTTTTCTGTCTTTTTACCAAGGAGAGGTATTTATTTCACCCACACTGTGTACAACACCACGCTCTGTGCTGACGATGTTACGTGTCATGATGTAAATGACTTGTCTTCAATCTTCAGCTGACTGGTTGCAGTAACCACATTTAAAATGTGTGTGTTCGGTTGATGCTACTGTTAACATGATTATTCTGTTGCTCTGTGTTGTTTCTGTATTCGGGAGGCCCTGTCCATCAAACACCACGAAGAAAAGACTCCCGATCCCTCACATTCCCTGTCCTGGATCCTAGATGTCACCTTTGTGCCTTTTTTGTTTTTTGTTATGTTTTTGTTATGATGAAACTGAAGCTTCTCATTAAAATACTGTGTAAAGAGGCAAGATCTAAAGTTGTCATCTTTTGTTCCAAAGAGTAACAGCGCAACTGTGTAGTGTTTTGGATAAAGGAATCTCCCAATTTCTTGCCTTGCTGTGGTTATTGACAACCATGTCCCAGGAAGCCAAGTCAACCTTTATGGGCAAAATGTGGCCCTTAACCTCATCAGTTTAGCAAAGCTCTAAACCGGGTCATCAAAGAAATATTAATGTTTATGTTCCAGTATTAGCAATCCCTGCTGTTAATGTCATGCCTTACTTTTGAGACATTCTATCCATAAATAATGAATAAATGAATTTATAATTCTGGTAGAGAAAATAAATAATTATCCCATAAATGAACAAAATAGGTGTTGTCAAGTGTGGTCCCCCAGAAATGTACCAAAATAGCACTGGTATGGGCAAAAAGTGAAGTTACTGCAAGGTGCACTGACAAAGAGCAAGATAATGAGCAAGAAGTGTGTGACAACTTCAGACTAGTTGACTTGCAAAGACCAAAGAAGGAATGGCACTGATGCTCTGCCAGGTTTTTCGCTACATGTAAGCAAGCATGGCGCTGCGCCACAGCTTAGATGAGAGCCGCCACGGTTTCTGGTCTTTAAAGATGAACTCTCACGCGACCAAACCAATTAAAATGAAGTGGAAACATGGAAACAAACTTTTTTTAATGGAAAATCCTTTTTCCACGGCACCTTCATTCAGGTTGGAGTCTGCCATCACGAGGACTACACGAAGGTTAGACTTCACAAGAACCAACTTGACCCCAAGCTGAGCGCCAAGATTATCAGCCATGGTTTTAGCATCAGATGCTGGATCTGCGAATGCACGTGCTTCACACCCCTCCCTCCATCGACCATCAGAGGTGCAAGAGCCCTGAGTGGTGAACTACCTACTACGTTGATTCTACACATTCTCTGTCCTGCTCTTGTGCCTGTTTTGCAGAGTAGTCTTGGTCAGTAGTTCCATTAAAACTAACTGTACGAGGGAGGACATTCAAGTCTCTTTAGCTCTAACGGCAGTTGCATTGGGTCGGTCAACAACCTGGCAGCTGCACTGTCATGAGCCTTTTATGACCAACCATTAATCATTAAGTTTCTAAAATGATGTAAACTACAACAACCCGCTGCCAGAAAACAGTTGAACGTTATTCAAATGTCAGAGCGAATGGTTGTTCATCTCAGCATTTTTTATCCTTCAAAGCAGTGTGGTAAGTCCAGGTGTGAAACTGGACCATGGAGCCAGGCAGCAGGCTGTGTAGTATCAGATAGACAGCGTGGCCCATGTGGAGGGTGGGGGAGAGGGTGCAAGGACAGACAAGCAGGCCTGGGGGGTGGGGGGTGCATGAAGGCTCAGCATGGTGGGGGCTCTAAGTTTAGCAACATGTGTCAGTGGTCCTCCCCCCTTCACCAAGTGACTCCCTGAGAGTGGTGTGGACTGTGGCGGGTCGACTGATCCAAGAACATTTGGGAATATTTGGACTTCCAGCGTCGCAGAGGTAACCATACATTCAACACTGAAACTTTTTCATGAGCGTCAGCGTCCGTGTCTCTGGAGTATGGAATCTTCAGGGCAACTGGCAGCTAAAATTAGACCTGTTGTAGCGCGAGGCCTCTGCGAGTCAACCTCACGTTGACGCCGATTTGAGAGGAGCTGTTCCATTCTGTTTTACCCTCCCAAGTGTTTCCACCTTTTATTGTTTAGAATTGCTCAAGTAGTCTGTCGTTCATGTCAGCGTGGGCTAAAGATGCTAATTCCAGGGAGAAATTCAAACTACAGGAAACAGGATTATTGACTACAAGGCATGTGTTTGTCTGCTACCAGTTGTGTCCAGCAGGGAGGGTTGTCATGGCGTCCTCCACCCACAGCCAGGACGTCACGCTCCCGGCAGAAGATGAGGAGGCAGCACAGAGTGTCCAAGATGTCCAATCCCACTACCTGAGATGCCCATCCCCCAGGTGACCTTCCCTCTCATGAGCTGATGACTACAACAGTCAGTCAAACTCACCTTTGTCTTGCATTAAATGGAATGCAGATATGATTTATTAGTATTGAAAAGCCCTCCTGCCACGAGTAGCACAAGTTTCATAATGCATTTTAACGGCTGATGCTATTATAAGATCATGAAATGCGATCAGTCATTATTAGATAAAGACAGTCCGGGTTTATCTTGCATGATGGCACATTTTGTTTCCTTCACGCTACACACTCTTTTTAGTTTATTCAGATGGGTATTATTTCCCCTCCTATCTGTATTTCTAAAGAAGGTAGCTCACATTTTTATTTCCCTCATAGCTTCTCCATGATGTCGGAGTCCAGATTTTCTGCCATTTCGGGTTCCGATGCAGCCAGCATCTTCATGGAGCCTATTCACCTGTCATCGGCTGTGGCAGCTAAGAAGATCATAAATGAGGGTGGGTGAGAGAAGGAGAGGTCAAGGCCATTGTGACCACCATCTTCACTCAGGTCCGTCTGCTCTTTGGTCAGAACTCCCTCCGAGGAGTCCCCGAGCCGAGTCAATTCCTGAGTCACTGCTGGAGAGCGCAGAGCAGCTGATGGTGGAGGACCTGTACAACCGTGTCCGAGACATGATGGACGATCGCAGCCCCTATAACACGCCCTGCGTGCTGGACCTGCAGAGGGCTCTGGTGCAGGACCGACTTGAAGCTCCAGTGAACCCAGTGGATGAAGTGTGGCCCAACATCTTCATTGCAGAGAAGTAGGTCACTGAACCTATTTACTGAGATTAGGGTCTCCAGGAACTGTGGGCTCCCAAGATTCCAGGAAAGTTTTTTTTTACAAAACCTAATTCCAAAATCTAGGTCACCATAACAAGATGGTTCCCAGAACTTGGTCAATTCCAGGTCATGACTTTTCATCAGAGCCACCATTTCAAATACTTCGAGGAGCAGATTTAGATTTATCTTGTGAGGCCATGACCTCAATCCATGTCAGATTTCACATCAGGTTTGTGTCTTTATTCATTGTGTTGGTCTTATTCTGGGATATTTTCATGTGGAGCATGAGTCCAGGTTAGATCTTGAGGTTTGCTCAGTCTTGTATTTCTTATTTGCAGCTGAGACTTATGTGTTTTATTCCTGCGCTTGCTTAGCAACCCCAACAAATTGTTCAGCCAAGGAAATGTGCAGGATAAAATGTAGAGCACATACGCAGTTGTCATGGCAACATTGTTTAACTTTCTGTGGTCATCAGGGCGGTTGCGGTCAACAAGGCTCGACTGAAGCGGATGGGCATCACTCACATCCTGAACGCCGCGCACGGCACCGGCGTGTACACGGGCCAGTCTTTCTACACCGGAATGAACATCACTTACCTGGGCATCGAGGTGGACGACTTCCCAGATGTGGACATCTCCATTCACTTCAGGTCCACGGCTGAATTCCTGGACGAAGCGCTGCTCACTCATAAAGGTTAGAAACCAAAATTGTTTAAAACCGTGTGGCATTCAACTAGTTTTCTACCAGTGCATTTATATTATTTAGAACATAAACCGTGTTAGCTGATACTACACTTGGCTTTCTTTTTTGCTGTGGCGATGCACTGCGACACCCTAAATATGAAATGAATGAGGTTTATTTAAAAATAGAAGCAGTGTCATGGGTCCTGGAGGGTCTTGGTGGTTTGTCACACTCTAAATTGAAAGTGACGAGACATCGTGGCTGCGGGACTTCATTAGCAGCAGAAACAAACCTGATTTAATTAAAGTTTCATTACTTACACGTCGTGATCACAGTGGTCGCTTCCTCCTGTCATTCTAATTTATTATCAGTTACAATTCAATTTTCAGTGAGAAACAGTGGGCTATATTGACTGGCTGCGGGGATAGTGAAAGCAGGTGACCTTGGATGGCCACTGGAGAATGAAGCAAGCTGACCGTCCGAGGGTTTATCAGGTAGAGTCTGAGAGAGGTCAGCCCACCTACAGCGCCTGAGGCTTTCATTTCTCAGGGAACCGGTGTCTTATTTTGGCCCCACCTTTACACATTTCTGTCCTTCTCTCCACCACAAAAGATCAAGTCCTGCAAACACGCGTCTTCTTCTGACAACACACAGCAGTTCTTGCTTGAGTGTTGACTTGAATCCCCTGCAATATATTGTAAATGTCTTACATGTCATGACAACTATAATGTAACTTGGCGTCATTATTGAAAACACAAAATTCTGTGACTATTTCTTCTTATATGATGCAGAGAATGGAATAGGAACCAAAACTGTTCTTCACTCTGATCCTTAGTCACAGAACAGTGGTTGTGTGTAAACTTGTGTCTGTGTGAGGTCTTTTTTGTGATTTTGGACTTGGTGAATGAGTGGCAGGTCTTGTTGTTTGCGATGTCATGGACCTGCTGTGTCAGATGTTCTGCAACTCTGTTGTTCTCGCACTAAGGTTCATGGAAGCACAAACCACCATTTCCTCCTGTAGACAATGTGAATATGTATTATTCTTTTGAATCAAGAGACTAAAAATGTTCCTGACACCCTTTTAGAAACAGCATAAATGTAATGATGGTAAAGATTAATTCAAAATACTGTGTCCAGGTAAAGTGTTGGTGGTCTCCATGATGGGCTCGAGTCGCTCTGCGATTCTGGTGGCTTCCTACCTGATGATCTTCCAGCACATGAGCATCCTAGAGGCGCTGACCGCCATCAGGAAGAAACGCGCCATCAACCCCAACGAAGGCTTCCTGAAGCAGCTGCGCGAGCTCAACGAGACGTTGATGGAGGAGCGAGATGATGACGACGACACTCTCAGTCAGTGCTCCGTCATCGACGCACGGACAAGGGCTCAGATTTTCGGCGAAAGTGTGGACGACGGCGACGACACAGAAAGAGAGGATGATCAAAGTATGATCAGCGTGAAGGCGCAGTCCATCATGCTGGAGGAGGAGGAGGACGCGGAGAGCGTTATGAGCAGCATGGCATCCTCCGCTGCTGCTCTTCTGAACAGGGTGGAGGCAAAACAGAACGGCACATCCTCGGGAGATGCTTCAGGGGACCTTCCTCTTCCAGAAGCCATGGACCCCAATGAAGAAGATGAAGGCTTGGATAAGATGATTCGAGACTGGCAGCGAAGGAACGAAGTCTTTCAAAATGAGGAGTGGTGGGAAGCACAACTGAACAGTGATGGCGAGGAAGAGTCCATCGATGGACAATGGACGAAAAAGAACAGCATTGACACGGAGAGTGTCACCAGTGAAGAAGTGCAGGCACTGAAGAGTCGGCTGAAGCAGCGATGCAAACGTCCACCATCTGACACCATGTCCACGTCCAGCTGCATGAGCTACTCGGACCTGTGGAAGCAGAGACTGCAGGAGATTGAGGAGGAGGCAGCAAGACGCTACCGCAGTAAGGATGAGGAGAAGAGCGGCGGAACAGAGGAAGCCAAGAGCACAATTGACGACGAGGTGGCGAGCATCATGTCAGACACCACATCCATGTTTAACTTCTGCCAAAAGAACAAGGAGAAGATGACGCCGCTGGAGCGTTGGCGTGTCAAGAGAATCCACTTTGGCTGGAACAAGAAAGATCGGGAAGATGGGGAGAAGAGCTCTGTGGCAGATGGAGAGAAGGGTGAGACGGAGGCAAGGGTGCCGAATTTAGAGGATGTGAATTTGACAGCATACCAGGCCTGGAAGCGACAGCAGCAGAAGCGCTACGGAGAGGAAAATACAGAAGAGATCCTGGAGATGAGCCGTGGTGAAGACTCGGCTGCGGCAAAACGACGACAAAGACGAGAGGAACTGCTGGAGAGATCCAGGAAGACGCTGGAGGAGAGCCAGTCTCTTTGTGGATGGGAGGAGGACAGTTGTGTCAGTGGTGGCACCGTACCACTGTCTGCCTTCTGGGCCGGGGCGGGTGTGACGGGAACCCCGAGTGTGGCGAATGATGACAACATGTCCATGTTGAGCGGCCGCTCCTCCATCATCTCTTCAGTGTCACAACCGCGCAGCTCCAGATCCGCACATTCTGTGGCGCCCACTTTACCCCCCATCCTCCCAGTCCCCACTGTCCAAGGTCCTGGAGGGGAGCCGATGGTAAATCTGTCCAGCATACAGAACTGGATCGCCAATGTGGTCACGGAAACAATTAAGCAGAAGCAAAGTGAGATGAGCCTCCCGCCTCCGTCGCGAGCTTCGTCTGAGGTCAGCTATGCCCCAGCAATGCCTGGTCGCCCAACAGAAGATGACAGGACATCCATGTTGAGCGGCGCCTCCTATTCCAGCGCCCTGAATCGTGGCAAGACAGCATCAGTCTTCTCTGACAGCAGAGCAAGTAGTGCCCTGACAGGCAAAGGATCGGTGCTGACCTCTGGGAAGTCCAAGATTACAACAACAAGCGTCCCTCTCTTCAGCCTCTTCCAGGACCAGGTGGACCTAAACAAACTGGATGCCATTGAGAAGGAGATTCAATCGGAGATGCGAGGCAAGATGGCCACCTATGAGAGGAAAAAGATCCTGGCTGATAACAAGCGTAGCACCATGTACAAGAAGAAGAAACCAAAGGAAGAAGATGAGGAGGAGGATGAAGAAGCAGAGAAACGCAAGGAGGAAGAGTTCCTCAAAGAGGTCAAGAAGAAACCAGCTCGGAGTCACGGCCTGTCAGGCTGTCTTAACCTGAACCCGGCGCTGGAGAGAGACAAGAACATGAACATCGATGACTGGCTGCGGAGCGTCCGCCCACCGCCAGGAAAGCTAGAAGCTGATCAGTCTGAGGACCTGTATGACGACTTGGATGCCTCAGCCTCCATGCTGGACTTCTCCCCTCATCAGGACTCGGACGATGAGGAATTCCTGACCTCTGCACGGAGGCCCAGGCTGCAGGGCCTCAGGGATGAGGAGTATTCTCGCTTCGTCCCGAGCAGCCGGGGGGTGTATGGTGACAGAGAGGAGTCTTACCAAGAGTACTCGACAAAACCTGTGGGAAGTAGACACAGAGACAATGAAGAGGAGGAGGAAGATGACGTCGCTGCATTCATTGCTCAAACGCGACAAAGAGTCCGAGCTCGTGCTGCCGCTGAAGCAGATGACGATGAAGTGCTCACGGCCTGGCGTGCCCAGCTCGAGTCCAAGTCCCGCGGGGCAGACTCCCAAAACAAGTGACGGAGACGGACTCGACTGTTCACAAATGCATTTGATAAACATCTTTACAGACTTATAGAGACACTAGAGAAAACAGAGAAATCCAAAACTGCAAATCCAAAATATAATTTGCGTGTACAGATATATGTTTGTGATTCATGTTTCACCCATTCTTTCACAACAGGCCACCTATTTGTTAACAAAAGTGCAATTATTATAAACAAACCCCAGATGCTGTGTTTCACAGAAACAGAGGTTGTTCTAAATAAATACATGAAACCATATTGCAGGTGAAACCCCGTTTGTGAGTATAGAAAGTAGGCTTTGCCTCTGGTGTTATAGATATACATTTTTATTTATGTACGGTATGATTCTATGATCATTTTCAGATCGGGCCTCAGGCCGTGATTTATATCTTACTGCCATCTAGAGGACATTTATAATACTGCGTTCAGAATGCGCCAAACTTCCTTTAAGACAAAGCACATTCAAGTTCATTCCTCCATGAGCACATTTAGAGGAAACGGGCGGGAGAACAGGACCCGGACTTCATCTTTTGCAGTGAAGTTTTTTTTTCTTAACTTATAACAAGAGGTTAAATGAGGACGTGAGTATTTTTAAATACGCAGCCAGATGTCAGCAAAACAAGGCCTGAGTAGATGAGGTGGCAACATTCTCTCCTGACATGGGAAGGTCACAGATTCTTCAGTTAACGTTGGTAGATGGTCAGTCTGTTCGCATTCTTCACATTCTGCAACAAACATTTCACATAATCCCACAGATTAACATGGTGGAGCTAGTGGGGAGCATTTGCTCTCCTGGAGCACAACAATAACATGGTCTCAAAAATGGCATTGAAGCGGGACAAAATATAGATCAGAAAGGTTTGTCACTACTGCCAGGCGTTTAAACAAGGAGGTGTGTTGTTTGGCTGCCAAGGAGCCAAGAATTAAGGGGGTGGTCACATCGGTTCCACTGTGAACGTGTGTCAGTTAGTGAAACAGAGGTAACTTAAAACAATCTTTGACGGTGCTCAGGTGACCACTCGGTTTCTGAACCTCTCACTGCTGCAGAGTTTGTGTGAAACAGTCGCCAATTCTCTCAAGGGTTTAAACCCGCTTTGTGGATTTGGATAAACAGATTTAACACAAGAATGTTGATCTTTACACTAAAACAGAAGACAGTTTTTTAACTCATTTCTCACTCAACTCATAGTAACCAGTCTGGAAAGACCTTTTTGTATTTATATTTCTATCAAAGGAAGGAAAATCAGATACTGGAAAAAAAACAATAATTACTGGATTTAAATAATTAAAACAGTTTTTTGTGTTTAATTATGAATGATATTAATATGTATTTCTATTTTGGGTGAGAATGAATGGGCTATTCCAGTAAAGAGGATTAAAGTGTTATAAGAACATGACGTAAACTGTGTGAGAGTTTGCTGACTGTTAGGTAGCGTCAGTGTTCAGACTGTGGTCATGGCGAGCTGGTGGTCAGACGCTGGAAGTTCTGAAGGTGCGGAGGATGACTCAATTCTCTCTCGGGTTCTTCACGCTGTCGGGATGTTTGGAGACATTTTGTCTCTAGATGAAGCCATGGAAGCTGAAGAGGACGAGCTGAGCACAGCGCACGGAGGAGAGCAAGACAGAGCCGAGCAGACTACGGGGAAACAAAGGGATGTAGAAACATGTGAGCTGAAAGGTGGAGTTGATGAAACTGAGATGGATGTGCTGCACAAGAGAGCACATCCAGAAGAGGTGGGAGAAGTGACGGAGGTTGAAAGAGAGCTGGAATTAATGGAGAACATTCAAGCAGATGGTGAAGAGGAAGAGGAGCATCCTCTTCAGGAAGACAAGAAAGACTTCAACCAGGAAAACAGAGGATACGAGGAAGACAATTCGGAGGACAAAGTGACTCCTGAAAGACATGAGAACAATGCAGTGAAGGACTTTCTGAAGGGAAAAAAAGAGGACGCCAAAGAGATGGAGGAAGAGGAGAGTCAAGACAGTGAGTCAAACCTGGATCACCCGCATGGTGAGAAGAATCACCAAGAAGAAAAGTTAGATGAGGAAGGAGTGGAGCTGGAGGTGGAGGAGAGGGGCAGGGTCTGTCATGTTGGAGAGCAAGTGGGGGAACAGCAGGATGTTCTGGAAACAGAATGTCAAGATGTTGATCATGAGACAGAGACAGAAGTAAAAACGAAAAATGAGGGAGGAGGAGAGCAAGGACTCAGAAAAGAAAAGGATCCTGAACTGACAGGAGACATCTTGGATGCTAGTGCACAGAAAGTGATGGAAAGTCCACTCGATGACGATGGTGTAGTTGATGAGGAAAAGAGGGGAGACAGTACGAAGGAAGAGGATGAAAACAGCCAAACCAGTATGTCACCATCCCATGAGAAATGTGACGTGATCGTGAATGAAGTGGAGAAAGAGCAGGAGGACGTTGAGGGGAAAGACACAGAAAAGAAACAGGAAATTGAAAATGCAGAGGAAAAACAGACTAGTTTTGATGTGAAAAGCGATGCGGTGATTATACAAGATGAAATATCTGATGATAAGGAGGAACAGGAAGAAGAAGAAAACACAGAGAGAAAGGAGGAGGAGAGACTAAACGAAGAATCGGAAAAGGATTCAAACAGTGAAGACGCGAAACTGGAAAGAGAAGTGATTGAAGAAGAGAAGAATGGAGATGATGAAGCTCGGTGGGTGGATCTGGAGGCTGGAGATGGAAGCGATGGGAACATGCCAGAGACGGAGAAGAATGATGAATCAAAAAATGAAAGCTGTGGTTTCCATGACAACCATATGTATCACACATGCGGTGATTATCAAGAGAGACGAGAGCCCTCTGACTCAACCGAAGCTGTGATGACCTCACTTCCTGAAACAGGTATCTGTCTCCACTGAACACCAGACAAATATGTTTATTAAGAAGACGATGTTTCAACCCTCTGTCTACATCATTGGGTTAAATGAACAAAGCCCAGGCATCCACAGCCCAATCCAAAGTATGGGACCAATTCATGTCAAGAGTTTACAGGACTTAAATACATTTTTATTTTAGATACATTTATACTCTATGGTCAATACTACAATCAGGTTGGAGCGTAGGTCGACCCGTAAACATCATATGCTGATCATTAACGTAGTCAGTGACTATCGAAACAAAAAAAAGTACAGTGTAATAACATGCTGCTGTCCATTTCCCAGCTCTGATTCTGGAAGAGTCAATGATGACTCAGCAGAACACGTCTGGAGACAGTTGTCCTAAAGAACAACTGGCAGAGGAGCCCACAACTGAGGAGAACTTTATCAAAATGGCTGAGCATTCCACCGAATGGGAGGAGGCTGACTCAGGTGTCAAGATGACCGACCTCACTCTGGAAATGGACCCTGGAGGAGGAGGAGCCGTACGAGACGTGTCAGAGGAAAGAACGTCACGGCCGAACTCTTCCAGTGAAGACAGCGATCTAGAGGTGCGGCCTCTAGAAACGGAGGAGAAGAGCGAAGCAGCCAGGTATCAGACGGTGTCGTACCGCAGGATCCGCAAAGGAAACACCCGCCAGAGGATTGACCACTTCGAGTCCATGCTCAACCCATGAGCCAGAAACTTTAAATGATGCTTTAATGATCACCTATATTCTGAGTGGTACCATAAAATCCTTATCAGCAAAATTGCCCATGTATTCCAACTTTAGTAAAGTTAATACATTGAAATTCACAACAGTATTATAAAGGCGATCAAATCTAATCTCTATCTCAGTGCTGGGACATTTGCTGTAGCATGGTATAAATAATAAAACCTCTTGTTCACCCGTGTTGCCAGTTCTCCTTCATCCTCAGTTTGTAGTTCTCTGGCCTGTTAGGAGCACTAGTTTGACCAACGATAGCATCAGAGTAATCTGCAGTGGAATGTATTGACCAGAGAAGCCTTCTCCTAAGATCTTATTTTTGATCCTTGGTCAACAGCGTCCGTACAAATGGGGAGCGGACGGGTCAGAAAATGATCATTAAACTCTGTGTTCTCTTTTTCGAAAATATGAAATGTGTGCGATTACAGTTCTCAAGTCACTGCAGCCACATTTTATGAACAGCACTTTATTTCGAAGCGCTTTCCTAGTTGGTGGAACCCCCACTGACCATGGCAATAAATTCTATTCTGATTCTGAAACTTCAAAACTTTATTGAAAATGGTAGACTGTCAAAGTTTGCTCCATGGTTTAAAAGTTTGCTAAAAACAAAAGGCAGAGTCAAATAAATGTGCTCAAAAATGTGAAAGAACCGTTGTTGTCATGAAGCTGAGGCAAATAATATTAGAATATTTGCCCGGTAATTCCCAAACTATAAAAAAGAGATTATGAGCGCAACAGAACATGTCATACTCCATGAAGAAGGTGTTCACTAACCTTGAGCCAATCCCAATCAGGTGCTGAGATTACTGGTCACACTTATAAAACAGCGATATATAACGTAAAGCGTACTTTCTGCAAGAGGCAAATCTCTACGTGTGTTACTGACGTTCATCTCAGAATGTGCTCGTCTAAACAGGGAAATTAAGAACAAAGAAAACCGTTTTTTTATGTTTATGACACAAAAATAACCTTAAACCCACTCTGGAGAAGAGTAAAGACAATTCAAATTCACCACCGAATCGACTGGCTAAACCGCATGACTTCTTGATGCAATGCTACAAATAGCCGCTAGAGGGCGCCCACGGTCTTTTCACACGTTGAGCATGATGAAACCCTTTTACAACACATTTACAGCACACACACACACATATATAAATGTGTGTGTGTGAGACCTTATGTCCTTGTGGGGACCTTTTGCCTGTCTGTGTGTGTGTGTGTGTGTGTGTGTGTGTGTGTGTGTGTGTGTGTGTGTGTGTGTGTGTGAATAAACAGTTTACTTTAGGTAAGTAACTTCCATCATATTCATCCCACAGCTTCACAGGGCTTTAGTTTAAATCCAAAGTTTAAACCAAAGTCAAGCTAAAGTAATTGTCTTCTGTTACAGGTGAGATTGAAGCAACTCCACTTATTTCTCTGTGTGTGTTTGTAGATGCCAGCCAGTGTTCCGATCTAACCACCATCTTTGTGTGGCCACATAAAGTGTTGTTTCTGAATGAGGAGAAGATCTCACACTGTGTGTGTTGTTTTGTCTAGGTTCGGTGCAGGGATTTCTAAAGATGGCTGCAGTTCATCTGTCAGCATCTATGACAGTGTCTTCTTAAAGTTGATACCTCGACTGATCAGTCGAGCATCCAGCATGCAGGCCACGCCAACTGTGTGGCAATAATCAAAACTCCACACAAGTTGGATGCTGATGTCTTGTGATGGACAGGTACTTATGAAAGGACACCTCAGGTAACGTTACCTTTCCCCCAGGAGCTCCCCAGGAGGCTTTGGTTTTCAAGACAATTGACACCAACATCTTCCAAGGTACTGAAGAGCGAGGCGAAAGGATGGAGTCACGTCAAGGGGACTTGAACTCATTTCCCCTGCGGTGACCAGGTGGACCTCTCGGAGCGGAATAAACCTCTGAAGTGTCCGGACCGCCGCCTTCCTCGCCCAAGTAACAGAGCCCGAAGCGGTGAAGACGCCAGCGGTGTTCCCCAGAGAGCTAACACACAAGCATGATTAGTGGAAGTAAACACGCGCTCACGTCTCAGCGCCTTTCATCACTGTGACGGTCGCTGCAGGAAACTCCTCAGCACAGAGATTTTACATTCTGTCAGCTGGTGCAAATTCATCGCCTCGCCTGAAGAGACTTTATTATACGTCAGGTTAGACTTAAACATGAGTCCCTGAAGCCAATTACCAGTGACCTCCATATTAATCCAGCAATGAAAATATGGGAGTCATAGATCGCGCTTGCCTGCAAACACAATGTTTGAGGTAAAGTTCGGCAAATAAGGTTGTCATGGTGACGGAGGCGGCAGCTGAGGAGCCAAGAATGAGCAGAATAATGCCTAGGAGGACCCTTCTGCCCCCTCCTGTCACGTCACCTGGATGACCCTGGATATTCAGTCGCCCACCCCCTCCTCTGACACTCATGCATTATGTAGATGCTGTTTGGAGAATTCAGTAGAATATATGAAGCATAAAAAGCGGGGCAAACAAAGTCAAGCTCCTTGAAACTGTGAGCAAGAGAGGACTAAACCAGTGGTGCTCGCAAGCCTACATACAGTGGTACCTTGGTTTTTGAACGACTCGGACTTCGAACAAATCGGAGTTCGAACAAAAATTTTGAGATTTTTTTGCTTCAGATTTTGAACGAAAATCCAGAACTCGAAGGCCCCTGAAAAAAGCCGGCAAAAAACGAGCCCCTGTATGCAGACGTGTCCCGTTAGCTACATTTACTGACTGTTTTTTCTTCATATTGAGGGGTAAAACCTTTCCTGTCTCCGCACTGGACCGTGGTAGAGTGTCACAGGGGAGGTGCTCGCTCTTGACACCTCCGAGGCTGGAGCGCACTCCAGGGTTTGATGTCCTGTTGTGGGCTGGAGCTGGGACAGGGATGAGGCGAGTCTGGGACAGAGCCTGACTTGGTTTATGACTTAGTCACAGCCAAACTGCACAGAAGCGCACATTCAGAGCTGGACACACTCCGGGCACCTCAAACAAAAACCCCTCTCACATGTTACCCTGCGATTCTGTGGTAAAATTCCAGCGTAGGTCCTTGTGAGTAACCAATCCAATATTTTTTATTTGTATCTGTTTACTATCGTTCAGTGGTTGTCAGCTGGAGCCTGTCCTAGCTACCCGGGGGTGAGGGCAGGGGACACGCTGCCACTCACTGTCCATTCGATCAAGTTGATTACCTTTTGGGACAGTTCACTCTCTCATGGAAACCACCCCCACCCCCACGTCCTCACTGGAGTGTGACCCTGGATGCTCCTGAACAGCTGCATTTAACGGCAACCTCACCTGGTTTGTGGCGACTGATGCTGGAAACCAGTCAATCCAGGGGCAGAGAGCAGACTGACTGGATTTTACTGCAGGGTGAAAAGGTGATGGGGAAGCAGAGGCTTTGGTGGACACCAGGTCCACACCAGTCACGGGACGGCACCCTTTATTGGAAATCTCAGTTAGATTTAAAGCAGTTTTGTGTGTGTATAAAAATGACATACATTGTTATGAAATACGCAACAAGGTCTAAACCAGCGTTTTGATCCAGTTTCACCTCATTTGTCCGGAGATAGAGGTGGACGATATGATGACATTAAATCATGAACAACAACGTGAGGAGATGGATTCACTCACACTCTTTCTCTACAGTGCTCCTCCTCTTCCCACACAGTCGGTCAAATGCACAACTGAGTTGTTTTCAAACCTGATGGCCCTCTAACATGACCACACACCTTCACAACAGAACAACGGATAGCTAACAGCTAATGTGACGTCTCACTTCAAAACTTAATTGACACTCGTACATAGTCAAAGTTTGCTATGTGGTTTAAAAGTTGGATAAAAACTAAATGCAGAACCAAATGTGAAGAGAGAAAGTTGTAATGAAGAAAGCAGAGTCAAACAATGATTTGTCTGGAAATTGCCCAAACAAGAAATTGTTAGATTTTTGTCTTTTTCCTTTGGGACGAACACTGACCAAAAATACATGTGAGACTGTGATAAAACTGAAACAGTTATTTAAAATAACTGAATAAATCATTGTATATTTTGACATTTTAAACAAACACATTTACTGCAATTTGTTTCTGCAAATAACATGCCATCATCAGTAGCTACAATTTTTCACAAATTAAAAAGGATTTTCTGCAGAATTTTCACCTGAGCACAGTTTCCCTTTGGGTGAGGTTCATTTGGTGGTTATGAGCCTCTGGATTTTTTTTTCAATGAGTCAAAGGAGCCCTGGCTTGAAAAAGGCTGAAAAACGCTAGTCTCACGTTTATGGACATTGAACAATATGGAGCGAAACATAACGTCCTTTTGTGTCTTTGCAGCAGCACATAAAATAAGTATGTAATTCTCATATTTGCTGGTTCCAAAATGATCACACCAGCCGCCAAACAATGATGTTATGTAATCAGTTGCATTGTTTGGTTTGGTTTGTTTGCTACAAGCCAATGACCATGACTCAAAACACACATTTTTAACATTCTACCTCGTCTTTTTTAGCATCATTTGTCACACAAAATGTAGCTTTTGCTGAAATTAAATGTGATGTTTGTCCACATGCGGTAAAGTTTAGTGTGAGGAGTCGCTTTGGCTATGATCAACCAGTTTGGTTGAAGAAAGAAGGAATAAATAGTGGAATGTAGCAATACAACGTCTACATCACAGCAATGATAATGTGACTAATGGGTGGGAGGCTTCGCCCTAAGTTCGTGGAAGATGTTATACACCACTGCAATTGGGCTGAATGGTTCCTATGATCTTGCTATTCAGTCGCAAATGCAGTGGTACAGAATGCTAAGACACTGAAGACGGGATATGTCTTCCAGTAAATGGACAGTGAATTCACTCTGTCCCATCTGATTCCAGGACGATGAGGGAAACTTCTTCAGAATTCTTTAAAAAAAACTCAGCTCAGTGTTTGTGTCCTTAATCTCCAGCTCCAGTGCGTCTGTTTGTTGGCGGGGACACCTGTGAACGTAGCATGATTGACAGGGGGCGGGGTCACATGACGGCCACGGTCGCCGGGTCATCTTGGTTGCGTTTTGAGAGCAGGGAGGGGTCGAGGTCGGCGTTGATGGCTGCGGTGATTCATGGCAAACAAACACACTCGCAACCCGTGTCCATCCCGAGGAGTGCTTTGAACTACAATCAAGATGGCGGCCAGGCTGGATCAGAGCAAAGCTGAGACTCCCATGATGGTTGTCTCTCTCCACTCTGATCTGCAGGACTGATGATGATGTTTGAGGGCCTCACACAGCGGCTCATTCTCTGCCGCTTCACTCCATTAGCCGCATACAGGGGGTGGAGGCGAGGGGGGGGTGTGTGAGGGCGGGAGCCCAGAGCCGAGCCCAACGCTAATTACCACATGAGGGATGGCGGTGAGGGCTCATTAGCGACAGAGCGCAGGGAAATATAGCGTCTCAGTCCGGCTAATGATGTCGGCTCCTCAGCAAGAGTCAGCCAGGGACGGCCTGCATTCGCTGCTTCATCAAACGTCGGAACGTCCAGAGGTTAACGTGCCTGTTGACTCCTCGCTCTCGCCGTCGCAACGTTTCTTCCCCCAAATCAAACGCCGACGGCCTCGTTAACACACCGACGAGTCTCTGGAACGGAGGCAGGTCAGAAACGCTCAGGAGCTAATTGGTAAATAATTAACAGCAATATTTTCATTCTAAATCCCATGAGTTGATTCGAAATCTCAGACGCCGAGATCAGCTGTTCTGTGCCAGTCGATCTTTCACCATCAGGAATAAAAGTTACAGACTTGTGAAGACAACGGAAAAAAAACCCCAAAAACATTACTGGCCAAATTTTGTTAAAATATTCGACATATCAGTCAAAAATGGGGCTTACATTATGCCGAAGAAAAAGAATCTTAAACATAACTTAAATTTTGTTACGAAAACATTATGAAGTCGGAGAAACTGTATTTACGCCAAAACATTCTAAAGCTAATTATTATTCTTATAACTGCTTATAAATAAACATTAAATACTGAACTATCTTTGTAATGGAACTATGGGGGAAATGTGTAAATATGACTTTAATGCGCCTTAGTATCTTTTCCTCAGCTGTATGGAGGCAGACACTGTTGCAATGACCACTACTGTACTTTAAAAGGAAAAAGTAGGCTGGCGAGGTGGTCACGCTGATAACTAACGCCTTGTATTTAGTATTTATATGGTAATGAAAAGGTACATTTCCTTTGTGTTGCTCTGACCTCATGTGGGGCGCATAAATCCAGGCCAAGGGCCACATATGGCCCCCGGGCTGCGCTTTGTCCACCTCTGTACTTGATCCAGACATCCAGATCACTCACTGTGTTTCCATTGTTCTCAACATATGGACAAGCAGCAAAACTTCATCATCACCTCTGGCAGTATTTAAGTATCTCCTGCTGTTTGAGGTGGTAATAAGACTTCAACCCTAAAAAACACAGGAGTATTTTAGGTTTATTTTGGATCCTGGCTTTCATATCCTAGCCATTTCAATTTTGAGATGCCTTCCTCGACTGTAGCTGTTCTCCTGTCTTCTGGCAAAGTTCTTGTATTGAATGTCATATCATAGAACCTATGGCGTCTCTTTCTTAAAGACAGTATGATCAATATGAAAGTAAAGCATTTTACCGTTGCCCTGCAGATACCTTGGAGTGTAAATCGGCTCAATTTCTTGAATCTCAGCGACAGAATATTCGTTTAAAACCATAATAAATATGATAGATAAGTTGCTTGTGTCCCTTTTTGTAATTTACATCAGTAACAGAAAGTGTCACATTAACATCATTCAAGTCATGGAAACAGTTTTATTGACACGAGATGAGGGAGCCGTCCAAATGGACCAGGCGGGTGAACTGACCGGCTGTGTTGTCTCCCATCGTCCCCCTCAAGAACACAAATTTGATTTTAACTCATCCATTGAGGAAGGACAGAATTGAAGTGTGAGAACCAATAAAGAGCCTGGAAGACAAGACAGTGTTCACAGACTTGATTGACAGGCCTCTTTCATCTGGCTGAAGTGACAGGACGCTGGCGCGACTAACACAATTTTACCTGCAGTCTCCTCTTCCTCAATTTGATAATTTAATAACCCTGCGTGTGAGAGCTCCAGCGGAGGAGTGTGAGAGTCTGGGGAACATTCTTACAGGCTGCTTTACGAGCCTGGTCAAAGGTCACGTAGAGAGAAGGGGGGAGAAAAAGGAGAGGATGTAATAACAGTCATCAGCAGCTGGAGTCACATCTGCTAGCTGCTGCTGGCAACCATGGAAAGTTGCAGAGTCCTGATGGACGTCCAAACACCGGGCTTTTACACAAACGGACACGCATTTTAGAGGCTAAATCTCAGCGAACCAGATGGCCTGCACCTTTCAACAAGCGTCAGGAGCAGAGGATATTTATGATTTGCCCTGCGCTGATCTGTTGATGAAGATTAGCTGGTTACCTGTTCATGAAGTGGCCCAAATCTTGCTCATGTACAGGCGCCAGGAACTCACAGCAGGCATTCTCTGGCTCCTGCGTCTTCAGGTCTCAACAGCTAACGTAGGACACAAACTTAATGTAAGGGTGCTAAGGACTGGATGCTGTGATAAAGGGCCAGCGTTAAAACTCTGTACACTGTGCTGAGTGTAGGTTGTGTACAGAGGCCTAACAATTAGCATGATGACCAGTGCTGGGGAGCCTCCTCGCAAGCAAAGCTAGTAAAATTAAGTGCCGTTCAGTCTCGAAAGTGGGAGAAATGTAGCGAGTTAAAACAATATTTTTTACTTAATCAGCATGTGGTGTGTAGAGTATGAGTGCAAAAAGGTGAATGCTCTGGTGTTGGTGAATGCATCTACGGGCATTTCTAAAAAAAACAGTGAGAGTCTGTCAGCAGCGCAACAAATGATGATGCAAAACCAGAAAAGCACAGGACCCACGTTTAGCTAACATCATATCAATGTGAAACCCAGAACTACTGTACTTCAATCAGGAGTTGACCACTGATCCGATCCAAGTCTGACAACACAGCTGAACATTGAACGGCTCAGTCTCACTGGCTAATGTTACTGTTGAGAGTCTGTTGTATGAAAAGCACATTTAAAGCCCTTTGATGATATGGAGGTGAGAAGATGGTTACCCAAATTTCAGTCCCTCAGAAAAATAGAAATTACAGAAATTAATTTAAAAACTAAAATTAAGTTTATTTCCATGCAGTCCATAATTGGCTGTGACTCCTCTTGCATGAGTCACAATACAGTGGAAGTTTAGGTTGCAATGACAGTCACCTATGTTGTCGAATCTGATGTCACACATTTTCCTTTTACTTAAATCCATAGATTGTCGATAGAGTTCAGGTGAGGGGAGTGTACTGGCCAGTCAAGCACATACACCATGAACCATGGTACCAGTGGCAGTGCAGCAGGTACAGGTTCCGCTGGACAGTTTGCATCTCCATGAAGCATCTCGGCGACTCCAGAAAACACAGGACATGGTCATTGCTGCGGCACCTTCCCACTGGACCTGAAGCAACATGGATTCTGCACCTCTTCTCTCTTTCTCCAGGCTCAGGAACCTTGATGTCCAAATGAAGAGAGATGAACACTGAAGCCGGACCTGATCTGGAGTCGACACTGCGGCAACAGTGCCAAGGATCCACAAACATACCTGCCGAAGACAAGATGGTTACCCTTTTCTTTGAACTTTTTCACTCGCCGCCGTTTATCTTCTCGTAGTCGTCTGAGATGACGACTTGCCCTCCCCTTATGTAGCAGGCCAGGACAAGTCCCCCCCTCTGCACTAGAGTCCTCAACAAGCCATCATCACAAGTGACCCCCCTCCTCGTCACTTACAGCACAACACTGGCAAAGAAAATGTGCCATTCAGCCGCCGAGTGAATGCGCAGGGAGGGCGGCGTTTGGTCTTCAACTGCTTCCAGGTTTCATTCCGCAGTCCCTGTAACATGCAGTAATGACGCGCAGGTAAACACGGAGGCTTCATCCACTGCACTCCAGGTGACCCTCCTCCTCCTCTGCCGCCCATAATGGATGATCAGCAGCTCTCACGTAGGAGAGTTTTAATTAAATCATCCTCCAATCATAATCCACGTTGTTAATTAAAGCGGATAATTTATTAGCAGAAGCGGGGGATTTATTAGCCGCGGCCGTGCGCGGGCATCCGCTCCCCACCTCTTCCTCCATCACAACCTTTTACCGCGTGATTGATACCGAGTCGCGGAGCGCGGCACTATTTGTCTAATGGCCGTGCAATTAACAGCTCTTGTTAACGAGCCGCGCCTCGTTTCATCCTGGAACTTTGATTCCATTTGTCAGCGCTAATTGAAAAATACGGCTGTTTAATGTCGCGGCGGCGGCGGCGGAGCAGAGATCAGGATGCCGTTAATGAGAGTCGGTGACCCTGAGAGGGAGGAGTGGCTGCCCTTGACTGATGCGGAGGGGGTGGGGTCAAGGGTCGAGGGTCAGCCGACTACACATGATGATGATGTGCTGGATTGGATCGACGACGTGAGGCCACATGTGCGTGGCAGAGTGTATCCCAGAGTAGCTGGTGCGCCGGGGTGTTGTGGTGCGTCTGGGCCAGCGACATCTCCCAGAGGAACATCTGCTCACAGCGAGGTGCAACAATTCTGATCAGTTTCTGTCAATTCCCACTCTGGTCTGTAAAGTCCGCAAAAGGTAGTGAGAGCTATGAGAGAATGTCAGGATATGACAGGGTGACCCAGGCTAGCACTACTGGCTCACACTCACAGGTAACGCTGGACCTCTTGTGTTGAGGTAGAAATATGCATTGTGCTTCATGAATGCCCTCAAGACCTGACTCAGTCAGTGCAGTAGCGGTTACAGCAGTACGTTGCAGGTTCGCTTCCCAGCTGGGGTGACCTCTGTCCCACAGTTTCCAAACAAAGCCCCAAACATGAGTGTCTCTGTGTGCCGACCTGTTCAGGATGGAATTGAAATGTACCTGCTCTTGATATTTGAATATTTTGAGAGGAGGACAGTGAACACAAGTGGTGTTTGCTGCACACTGGGAATGACGACAGTCAGTCTGAAACCAGAGCCATCAGTGCAAACGGGAAGCCACGACTCTCTGTTTTATGCAACAAACTAAACCCCACGTTGGTGATCTTAAAGATGAATCCAGATTAGAACTGGAGCGTGTGCTGCTGTGTGCGTGTTGGGGAGAGGAAGGTCAAGTGGAACAATGTAAACAGCATTAGAAAAGTATGCAAGAGTTGGATAAACGGAATACGCACATGGAGAGGTAGAAAAGAAGCGCTTTCCTCCTTAAATGGACTTTAACGGACCTGCGCTCAATAAGTATAATTTGGAGTCATCCGGCTGCAAAACGAGCAGTGACGTCACGACCAACCGGGTCCGAGCGCCCCGAGCGGAGGTGGGGTCTCATCGGGCAGAGGGGAGCGCAATTTAAACCCCAATCATCTGAGCCAGAGCAGCACACACACGCACTCGCCATACAGACACCGAGTCAGTGGCGCCAGGGTCTCACGTGAAGCGGACTTCCAACCAGTGTGAAAGTTGATATTCAAACACGTCTTCGGCAGAAATGGATTGGTTTATGATGAGCGGATTATCCCTCCTGTGAGCGCACGTTACCTCCTCAGTGAGGCTGTGAGTGCCGCACTTCCATCGGGGTCCGTCGACCCTCCCAGGACGCCCGCACCGCGCTCCTCCATCCGCCTCCACTGAGCTCCAGCTGTCGGTCATATGAGCGCAGCGTTCAGCTCTTCGTTCATGGTGATGCAGCGGCCACTCGGTAGCTCCACCGCCTTCAGCATAGACTCTCTGATCGGGGGAGCACCGCAGCCCAGCCCGGGACACTTTGTCTACACTGGCTACCCGATGTTCATGCCGTACCGGTCGGTGGTGCTGCAGCCGCCACCCCCTCCTCCACCTCCTCCGCCCGCCCTGCAGTCCACTCTCCCGGCCGCCCACCACGCGCAGATCCCGGGCTTCTGCTCGAGCCTCGCACTCACCTCCACGCTCATGGCCTCGTTGCCCGGAAGATTCTCGCCGAGCCAGCAGCACCAGGACACGACAAGAAAGTTCGGCGGAGCTGCGCTGAGAGCGGAGGAGGACAAGTGTTTCTTGCCCGGAAAAGAATCGTCGCTCCCGGCCTTCCACGACTCGGACACCCCGGTACAGACATCATCAGGTACGGAGCATTTCGTTTGCAAAACTTTACGAACTGAAAACTCACTTAATGTTTCTAAATAAATAACGGTCTAATATCAAATTATTTCCAACACTGTCAAAGTCAAGCTTTAATTTAAACGATAAGTTTGTTTGAATGAAAGGACAGCATGTTTCCATCCAAATTCCCCCCCGGCAATAGCCGATTTTTGAAGGAATAAATCTTCTTTTTTGTTCACCTTTTCGTTGAGCGATGTCATGGAAATTGTATTTCTCGGAGCCACGCTCATCTCCTCGTTAATTTATTGATTTTAATCTAAAGGGACATTTTTAGTTTTCCCTGGGGATCGGCCTGATCACTGGCGCGTAATTACGCGTGAAAAATACGACATGGATGTGTGGGCCTCACGGTGATCTGATGGACCTGACGGGGGACATCATGACCCCTTCACTGTCTCACTGTCAACCCTCTTCTGCTTGTCATAAAACAAAGCAATTTTTAAATTGTTTTACATTTTTAAAAATCCCAATTACAAAAATGGGATCTCACTGTGGTTTTTGGTTCCACACAGGTCGTGGGTCCAATAAAGACGAACCCAGGGAGGATGAGGGCAGCCGCAGGGACGAGAGCTTCTCCATGGACAGCGACCTGGACTACAGCTCTGACGACAACCTCGCGAGCCACAAGGAGGACGGGGAAGGTGGCTCCGGGGGTCTGGACGATCCCGGGCATCTCCATGGTTCTGGAGGGTCTGCCAGCGGCGGCTCGGGCGGCTCTGGAAAGAACCGTCGGCGGCGGACGGCGTTCACCAGCGAGCAACTTCTGGAGCTGGAGAAAGAGTTTCACTGCAAGAAGTACCTGTCTCTCACCGAGCGCTCGCAGATCGCGCATGCGCTCAAGCTGAGCGAAGTGCAGGTGAAGATCTGGTTCCAGAACCGACGCGCCAAGTGGAAGCGGGTCAAGGCTGGAAATGTCAACAACAAGTCCGGGGAGCCCTCGAGGAACCCGAAGATCGTGGTTCCGATTCCGGTGCACGTAAGCCGCTTCGCTATTCGGAGCCAGCACCAGCAGATGGAGCAGACCCGGCCGTAGAAGACGACCTCTCTGACCATTCTGAACTTGATTAAAAAAAAAACAAAAAACAAAAAAAAACTGCGCGGCTCAAGTCCTGAGCGCACTTAACGCCACACCGATTTTTTTTTCAAACATTCAAATTCAGTGACACCGACAGATAATTGGAATAATGAATAACTCGATGTTGCGTTTCTTAAACGAAATATAAGACAGCTATGCGGTTACAATTCAAGAGTTATGATTACATAGTCATTTTTTACGGCTTTTAAAAATATTGAAATTAACAAATTGGAAACTCCGTCTCTTTCAAAACGGCACATCGTTCAAACGCATTTTATACAGTGATGTGTCGCCCGACTGAGTCGACCGTGGGAGGAATCGTTTTTAAAATGACGAAAAATGACTTTTTTTTAAAAAGCGGAGTCTGGTGTGGTGTGGTGAAGTACATGCAGGCCTGCTGCCAAGAACTGTCAATGACGTCATGTGTAAATAAGCACCGGGACCAAACTGACGCTCGTCAAATTTCATCACTATCTAGAACACTTCAGTTTTCAAACTGTCTTTTGTCTGTGGAACAAATTTTAGATGTTCGCGTGCTTTATTCCATTGATTTTAAAAAAATATTATTATTATTTGGATGGTAAAATGAAGCTGCTAATTTATTTGTATAAAAGTGTAACTAACATTCCTGGCGTTTAAAAAAATATACAAGTGTGAATTAAAGATGAAACCGGATGTGAAACTTGAGGATTTATGTCATCTTCTTCTATTCTTCTACTCAAAACCATTTACCTTGTGTTTTCGACAAACCATTGATAGTTTAATGTTCGTTTTATTCACTTGAAATCATTGAATAAGTAAATCGTTATGGTCCGTGTATGTTAGTTGTTTCCATTCCACAAAGTGAGTCACGGTGGAGGTGGTTTGAAGGCCTCTTAAGAGGATCTTTTCCTAAAATCAAAGATGACTGTTATACAACGGGAAAGAAAGGTGAAATTAATCGATTATTTTAATGATTAACAAGATGTTAATCATCAGAAAGTTTGACTCATGTGACCAATTTTTTTTTTTTAATTTAAGAAAGAATGTAATCGAACGTCCTCGCAGCCTGGGGGTCAAGTGTCAATCCCATCAACGGTCCCATCGGGATCGCTGCGACAATGAGACGCGCGATCCCACCGCCTCAAGATATTCACGCTTAACGGTCCCTTTGAATTTGAAACGAGAAGTGATTCTAAGCCAGAACGGAAACACTGGCCGTATTATTTTAGAAACAAACGATTTAACGAAAAAAAAAAACCCTTCAGATTCTCGATTAAAGACGCAGTTACCTTCAGGTCCAGGATGAATCACGAACACGTGAATTATTGAACGTGATATTGTAATTACAAGCGGCTGGACGCACACTTACAATTTGCCGTGGCAAAGCGGAAAAAGACAAATTCTAAAGTAAAAAAAAAAAATCAAGAAAAAGAGCTCACGGACCGATTATGACACTTGAGTCGTCACAATAACCCGGAAGTTGTGTCCGTCGTTTGTTGCATTTCCGGAGGATTTCTGTTTTATTCATCCATGTACGCAGCATTCAAATCTATGTATAAATGAACGACCTACCTGTTGAGTTCGATCTTGCCGTGCATGGTGGAAAAACGTACGTGTGCAAACAAGAAAATCTGAGTCTGAGGCAGGAAGATGGAAATGCGATGACCTGCAAATAAAACGCATAACAACGTTCTTTCATGAGAAAATAATTCCAAAATAAAATAAAAATAAAATGTGTCTAAACTCACCTCTCATATTCAGCATCAATAGATATAGTTAGAGGATAATTTATGTGAAGTTCATATTTTGCTTTATGGGGAAACACCTAATGAGTGATTTGGTGAAGAATTTGATCTTCCAAGAAATGACACCGTGGACATTTACAAGGATGAATGCATGTCAAACACTTCACAAGTGTGTATGACCAAGAGACAGAAGTTGATGATGAATCACTGAAATGGCATCACCTGAAAAATAGTCTCCCGGTGTGAGCTGCATTGTCAATCTCCCCAAATAGTTTTTCCAAGGATAAAACTAACAACACTTATTTTAAGAAGCATGATCTTTATTGAAAAGAGACAAGTTACAGTTTGAGAATTTGTCTTCAATGTTTCTGTACAACAGACAAACATAAGAACAACAATAACAACAACAATAATAATAATAATAATTCGAACACTTGGGGATGACGAATGGGGAATTTCAAACATGGAACAACCAAAAATGTACAACTGAACAAGGTCATGAGGGGTTGCATCTGTCCAAAGGTTGTTTTATAAATAAGAATAATAAAAACGTAGACAGCATTAGTGAGCTTCAGGTCTGAAGGTTGTGCTGGGCCATTCACAAGCCCAATGTCAGTGTTAAACTGTAGTCGTCTCAATGTAAAACACTGATGAAGCTGAACTTGTATTAGAAAACGATGAAGAGTTCACTGCCACACTGCTTTGCAGTTGTAGAGACTTACTAACATTAATACGTGGAGACACTGATGAATCCTGGAGAACGATAATTTGGAAAAAGGTGTGTTCAGCCCAGCACTTGTTGAAGGATAACGTAAAAGACATCTCTCGCGAGAGAGGGTTGAGCGACTAGAAGCCAGGTAACAGACAACCAGACAGGATTAATTTTTTTTTGTCATTCAAGTTCTATGTATATACAGAGGGCTGGCAAGAGGCCAGCTGGCAGAACAAGCGATAGGCACAGTTATTTGAGAAGCTAAACTAGCAAAGAAATTTCACTAGAGAAATACAATTCGGTTCTGAAAAGTTGCCAAAGAAAACTGGATAGGTAACGCAGTGCACTTACACTGTCTCAGGAAATGCACACCACAGAATGACACTAGTTTTAAGTCAGAACCTAAACGCTAGTTGCAGTTAGCTTAATAAATGCTGTAAAACAATTGAACAATGAGCTTTTTGCTGTGCCTATCTAAAACATATCAGCCTCATGAGCTGTCAGAAATGTGTTCTAAACATGTCTCATGGTTCTAAAGTGTTTCATTAAATTAGAGTTCTACTGTTTCGTTGGTCGAAATAAAAACATTTCAAGACAGACAAACAATTTAGTGCATTTCCATTAAATACAAGGACGTTTCATCCCAAAATCATTGCTCAGGACAGCTGAGAGATAAAAACAAAAAGTAAAATTGCGATCAACCCTTAAGTAATTGACAATAAGGTGCGGTCAGACATTTAGTGTGAAACTGAAAGACGATGTAGTGTCTCATTTCTGCAGACAGGAAGTCAAAAGTGACAGTGATTGGAGTGCGGGAATATTGCTCGAGTAACAGTCAAGAGATGAGCCCGCAAAGCAGGGGACAGAAAAGACGGTGTTGAGCAGACACCAACACAACGCCCCCTCCCCCTCCTACCATTGCAAATTTCATGTCCAGCTGCAAAATATTCAAATCAACCTGTTTTACAAATGACTTTGCCGCCAAGGTTGAAAATCATTCCCAATATTCAATCCTCATTTCAGACTGAAAACAAGTCCAATTAACTGTGCAAATCCGTTGCTCTATGACCAGCTAAATGGCAAGGACAAGAAAAAAATTATGCTCTCTATTTAAATGTAAAACATTTAGAAAAACACAGCTGAAATATTCCGAGCAGCATCTACTGTGTTATATTCCCATTAGCAATAGAAAAAGTGGAGTCAAATGGATTTCGTCAGCAGATTAGAAAAGTCCCCGAGTGGACATTCAATAAGTTGGATTTAAAAAAAAAAAAAAAAAAAATCTGCCACGAGTCTTGGCTCAATGCCGGTCTCATGACCACACATTCTGAATAAAACACTTCCCTTTTTTCCTCACAAAGTAGCTGCTTTCTTTCGTTTCTTTCATCACCATCAATTCACAAGCAGCACCAGGACGTCATTTTCCTCTTTAAACCAAGAGCTTTTGGCGTGAAAGTGTGAGCCGACGTTGCAATGCCCGGGCTGGACAGTTTTAGAAAACGAGAAGCGAGCAGATTAGAAAAATCATGAATGGGTTTGGAATTCAGTCTGGAAGATAATCGTTGTTTCAAACCAAGTGCACTTGAAAGGAAAACAGAAGCGGCGGTCTCCATTCTAGATTCATCGCTACTTCCTGGTGCAGAGTCGGATTACAGAACAGGAGAGACGCTGAGTTATCGTCCAGCCCCTCAATCGTCGTCTAGACTGAGCTCATCGGGGTCTCTAGTCCCTGAGGCTAGCAACAGAGTCTGTACAGACATTTTTACACGCAGGCGCTGCAGTTACTATTTACATCACCAAATGGTCAGATACAAAACAAAGCGTCAGAACATGCAACCTAGCACACTTTGACTACGACAAACCTTTTTTCTCCGTAAAATGCTTACAACACAATTATTTTCACATTAAAAAGAGGCAGGGAAGTTCATGAAGAAAAGAAAGTCAACACACCCAGGAGCCGGACGTCAAAGTCTGATATGGTTTAGTAGCCCGGCCACCTGAGGTGGGACTGGCCTTGTAGCGATCCGATGAGGTATGATGATTAGCCGCCATGTCAATCCAGACCCTCGTACACGACCACAGTTCCCATCATGCATCAGTGGTGTTTGTCACTACTAGGAGAAACGGACGGGACTGATAGAGGCGTAGTGGTTCCCAAAAAAAGAAACGTTAAAAATACTTCCGCAGTCAGGTGGGCGTGGTCATATGAGGGCAGCACTGCCGGCGCTGCTGCAGCTGTTGTTGCGATTGGTGTTGCGGCGTGAGAGATTGGGCGTGGCCATGAGCGGGTGGCGCTCATCCGGGCAGCCGTACTGCGCGAGTGTGTCCATGCATTCTTGGCTGCCAGCCTGTCGCGCGTATGCCAGAGCGCTGTTGCCGTGAGCATCCCTGGCTGTCAGTTCCACGCCGTACTGCGAAGGCAAGTCTTGGATCAATAACTGAACACAACAACTTTCAATATGATCGCATCAAAATAGCAAAACAAATACTTGAGGCTATATTGTCTTCTTTTTGAGTTTTCCATTGTGAAGTCACAATACTCAAAACAACTCCTACAGACAACGTTGAAAAGTCCAAGTAGCAGACCATTGGAACGTACCCAAATAAGCAGCTGTGTGATCACCACGTTTCCCTTGCGGCTGCTCAGGTGCAGCGCATTGCGTCCGTCTCCGTCTCCACACGTCTCGTTCACCTGCTGTCGATTCCCATGGGCAAGAAGCAGCACCACGAGGCGCAAGTCCTCTTCGGCAGTCGCTCTCAGTAGCTGCTGACCGAGAGGTAGATCGGTGCAAGGCAGCAACGCCAGGAACAAACGCTGCTCGTACTTCGCCCGGATCCAGCGCTCTCGCTCCTCCCTGGGGCAGGAAAGGATGTTAAAGGAACCACCAAGGATTGTATGAACAGCAGTCAGGCCGAATAAAGGCCCTTGTCAACCATCCAGGGCATTTTTAGGTCACATGACTAAGACAGCAGACGTCCTGTAGCCAAACCCAGGGGGACTTAACATGCTAGCATAAGTGAGACACACTGGGGGACCAGGACTACATTGTCCGATAATGAAGTGTGATGAACTGCTGATCTTTTTAATCCATCGCTCCAAGACTCTAATCTGCTCTAATCCCTTGATGTAAACATGAGACCATTGATCCCACTGGGATTATTCAGACTCCGAAGGGAGCGGGGAGGGGTGGGGTAGTGAGCTGCTCCTTCTATCCCTTTTCTCCAGCAGAGAGAGGGGGCAACGCCATCAGTGTGTGTCTTTATGTCAAGGATAAATATAGCAGTGGCAACAATAAAAAGTAAATAGACAGCTAGTGACATAAAGAGGAGACAAGGAGCTTTAAAAAAATAATGATTTTTATGGGCATTTAAGGTGCAGTAGCCAGCAGACATGACTGCCTAACTATAAGACTCACGTTACCTGCTAAAAGAGCACGATATGTCAGGAGGCCTTAGAGGTCTTTGACATGACAAAACTCTATATTCAAACACGTTTCAATGACATGAGATATCATGCCACACCTGACTGTACAGACCCTGTCACTGACATCCATAGTGTATTTCTGGAAAACCCACTCTCTATTATACTAACATTCTAATAGTTGATTCTTATGAAAAAAAAATCTGAATTCAAGCTCACTGTGTCCCAATAAAGCCTCGATTCCAAGACTTGACAGAGACAAAAAGTCAACGCTGCCCAAAGGTTTAGTGTTTACGTTTCCCTGATTTCATGGACTGGCAAACGGCAAGACGGAATCAAATGCACGTCTGTGGCGCTTGACTGGAGAGGGAGGAGGTGACGGTCGGTGTGGGAACCTGAAGAATGTCATTAACTCTCTTCCTGGAGGTGCAAGTGTGTGTTTGGGGGCGTGGTCAGAGGTAGCTAGCATCACGGAATGTCCATGAAGTGTTCCTTCCTGCCAAGAGAGTGTGAGTGAGAGAGAGTGCAATGACCAGGCGAGAGACTACGGCCCACGGAGCCTGGACAAAGAAGGGAGGAGTGTGTGCGCGCTTGTATGTGTGTGTGTGCTCAGCAGGACACCGGCCTCCTGTCCGCCACTGAAGGAAATGTGAAGGCGCAGGAGACGCATGACTTCATTTACCACAGCGGTTGCTAGGTGCCCAAACACATATACTAGTGTGTGTGTGTGTGTGTGTGTGTGTGTGTGTGTGTGTGTGTGTGTGGATCAAGATCTCTAGATCAAACACTGTGGCATACATTGTGTGAATGTAGTTTCACCTGCTCCTTTATTATTTTTATTTAACTAATGATATTTAACAATTTTTTTTCACTATTGACTTTTATTCATTTTATGATAGTGGTTTTCCAAGAGTGTTGGTCAGGATGTTGCACGTGTGTGTACGTCTGAAACGTTTCTAAGCTGTGCCATATTTTAAAGACAGGATCCATAGTATTAGCAGTGGTGGAGACAAAAGTCTATTTGTGAATTTCTCCATGTTGAGTGTCTATATATGTGTGGGTATATGAGTAACAGACAGAGAGAGAGAAAGGTGTGTGAGTGTGTGTGTGTGTGTGTATAAACAGTGACTCTCTGTCATCTCGATCTAACGAGTCTTGAAAACACAAGTCTGGACACTAGAGAAGCTAATTGCACTAATTAACCACACAGTTTGAGTGTGCGCGCCTGTGTGTTTGTGTGTCAAGATGTGTTAACATGCGCACACAATCATATTTATGTGCTAATGTGTGCGAGTGTCTTTTCACATCCCATTAGACAGAACACTGTTCCCCTGCACTGATGCATGCTGGGTAGATAATTAAACACGAGTCTGACACACAGTCACACACAGGCCCAGAGGCTGAAGGTGTGTGTCTCTGTATATGTTTTATTCAATTGAAAATAATAAGTGAAAGATGCAAAGTTGCGTATCATAATTTTATAGCTCATTGTCCTCCATTAAGGACACAACACACAAGCTGCGAACATGCGAACCAAACAAGGGACTCAGTTCCTGTTATCTGACTGTTGAATAACAAACCCTCAAAATCACAAAACACGGCCAGCAACGGGTTATTATGTACCGCAGACGACAAAATGTTGTTGATGGATTCCACAATGGCATCTCAGTTCAATAAACCAAACATTTCAGAGGAAAAAGAAGCTTCTGCATTTTGAGTTCACCGTGTGCAAATGTGTAAGTTTGTCACTCAAAGACGATCCGGAGCTCCATGCCTGACTGATGGCTGCACACCACAGTGTGTTGTACACATACACGTGGCTATGAAATATTGAGTGACATAAAGGGGGCGGAGCTAAACAGCATCGCCTGGTCTAATTAGCCTTCTCATTAAAGGATTAATAGCTACGGAGCAACAGCAGCTCGCGGTCTTGCTGAGACCGCGATACTATCACACGGTGGCGCTGCAATGAGGTGAGACACCAAAAATACCTCCTCTCTCCTCTCACTCTAAACCTGAGACTTTTTTTTTTTAAACACAGAAACCAGAGTCTGAAATCAATTAGCCTTTGCAGAGTGGGTCATTAGCCGCCCTCGGATGGACACGGGTAATTATAGCGGGGGAAAGGCGAAGGTAGAGGGGATGTAAATTAGAATGGGATGAGTGCGAGTGGGACGAAGGAGAGATTGTGGAACGCTCCAGCGACGGCAGGAGAAGAAGAAAATGACCCACAATCTTTTACAAGCAGTAGAAGCATTGAAATAGTTAATTAACCGTTGTCACGGCAACGCGATGAAGAGGTCACATCCTGATCAGGAAAACAGAGATATGACTTCAGGGAACACGAATTAAGACTCTGCTTTAACCACTGGGGTGGTCTCTACAGAGGGTCTGCAGGGGCCAGTGGAGGACCCTGAAGTTCTAAGGAGGCAGGAGATTAAACCACCATTACTTAATCAAATATTAGGATGGAAGAACACTAAATTTCTATTTCAAAATATGCAGCAGATAGAAGCAGAAATCCTATTCTCCAGAGTGCAGTCAAAAATATTTTAGACTTTCAGATGTGATTGGAAGGAATAGAAAATGAGTGCGTGTATCTGTGAGTGTCCTTTTACAAGGTGAACAGTTGTTGAACGACAATATGATTTTTGCCTTCACACACTGTAAAAAAACTGAAAACAAATCTGTATTTTACCAAAACATGGGTTTACAATTCGTCATGGATTACAAAGCACCTTGACTTGGCAAAATGTTTTTTTATGACACAGCATATAAGATTTACAGACAGCTCCATCCATCATTTATAGATTAAATTTGCCATATTTATAATGCAACCGTAATGTGTTGGATTATTTGATTGCTGACTTTATTGGTCTAAGTTCATCAACCCAGCGTCTCAAACATGAACTGAATCCGTCTGAATTCATTAGTGCTCACGCACACACAGACACACAGACACACACAGACACACAGACACACACACACACACACACACACACACACACACACACACACACACACACAGACACACACACAGTGGCCCCTCCCCCACTTGCCAATTACCCGGAGGAGAGGGGGGAGGAGTCCGATTGCCGTTATTTATTTCCTCATTATTAAATAGAGAGAGGAAGTTGGGGGCAGAGGAGGAGGATACACACACTCAGACGGATTAAACCCACATTTATTTATTTATGTGCTTTTAGCATGATCGTCGTGACAATGATTGGCGCATGTCGTCCGTGAATTAGAGGTCTCATTAGTGAGCCGGGGGGACAGCAGCAAGCAGTCATGTATGAAAACTACGTCCATTAGCCCTAATTTAATAATAAAAAAAAAAAAGTCTTGATGAAGATGAGGGACCATTATAATCTACCGTCCGTCAGTCATCCTGATAAGTCACTCAATCATCCAGCAGAGAAGCTACAGTCAGCACAGTGCTACTCCACTAAGTGTGGAGTGACTCACTCACTCACACAAAAAAAATACACGCATACATACATATATATATATATATATATATATATATATATATACACATATACACACACACACACACACATACATTTTAAAAAATGTTTCAGTGTTTGAAACCACCTCCTCTGCCCCCTTTTCTGGATATTCCTGGTGAGCACATAAATGTCCTGTCCCCGTCTTGGTGATGATCACACGCCGTTATGAAGGAACACTCCTTGCTTTAGACCCTAGGGGGCAATTACTCTTCCCTCCTGAGGCCCCATTGGTTCCATCAATGTCGAGGGAAGGGAGGAGTTCATACCTGAACTATGGACTAAATTACTCATTTTAAACCTGTTAGCGAGCCCTTCTCCCATCATCCTCACTGTGCTTATGAGCGCTTTATGCTCACTTCGCTATTCAAAGACACATCATTGAATATAAACACCAAAAATCGACGAGTGATTCCTTACATACACAACAAGAATAATAATTTATGATGCTGTTCTTATGTCAAAAAATGTAACGTGTGTTTTAAATAATACTTGTGAGTTTATACATTAACGCATTGGACAGGTAGTAAGACTATATTTTGGTATATGTTTGATTTTTTGAGGTAGTCTGCAGTGATTCGGTTGCACAAGCACTGTCTGCATGAGTCAGTACATATCAAAAGGAGTCATAAGCAAGGAAAAACACCAAAAACAACATACATTTTTGTGAAAGAATTGATCTTAAAAATTTTTTTTTCTTTCTTGGATATTCAATACTACATGTATATTGATGAATGGTAAAATACTACAGGTCACTGTCTTTTGTATTTCTTTGACTTGGATTTTGGGGGATTACAAATCAAAAGTTAATTTAAAGAAGTTAGAGGTCACATGGGTGGACTGGAAAGGGGCAGATTAACATCCCTGTCACTAACTGTCCACTAAATGGCCAGGGTGTAAGGAGGCGTGGCCCAGGGCAGCAGCGCTAATGAGACACTCGACAGATAATTAAAGGGATGAGAAGACAGTGAGGGTGGCAACGGCGGGCAGTGTGCCCAAACTTAGCAGCCTCCTCTCGACCCTAGGGGGCGGCGTCAGCTGCAGTGTTGACACCAGTGATTGTGCCAGTGTAGGTGATGACAGTGACACTGCAGGCCACAGGGTAAATGGCAGCGTTTAGATGACGGGGGACAGTCTGACTAAGCTCCGCCCACATCCGCGGCAACGGTTTCCAGACTACTGAGTATCTGGCCAGTGACGGCACTGAACTCAGCTGGAGCATTTTCATATATTGTATGAACTGAAAAATCCTTTTTTTAGTCAGATTGACTATAAAATATCCTTGTATCTATGACTATATTTCATACTACATATGGCGTATTTAAACATTAGAATAAATCATGACAACCACATGGACAGGATTTAAAAAGGGCTCCTGGATTTTGGTTCAGATTTTTAAGATATCTATCCAAGTCATCATGAATATACATACTTTTTTTGAAGGAGCCCAACTCTACTTTTATGCCAATGTTGGAACACTTGCTCTGCACACAACATAAGTGAACAGCGAAAGGATAACGCTATTCATTAAATAAGTGAGAAAGAGATGCAGCTGAAGTACTGCTCCAAGCTCTCGCCAAAGCCATATGGATTTTGGAGGTGTTAAAGTGGGCTCAACATTCCTGACCAACCTGAACAGCAGAGATGATCAGCAACAAGACTGTCAATCCCATGGCCAGAAAGCTATTTTCTACTACATTTCCAATTTGCGTAATAAGAAACTTCACTTCACTAGGGTTCAAAATATCTTTCCAAAGCTCCTCAAATGAGAGGGAAAGTGCCCCACTAAGTATCCTTTCTTCTTTAACCTCATCTCATTGTTTCCTACTTTCACATGCATCCATCTTTTCACTTCCAAGCTTTCTTTTTCCCCTTGAACTCCCTCTTTCCATGTCTCTCCTGAAAAAGCGAAGGAGGCACGATGTGGACATTCACGGACTAGACCGGGGATGGAATGGGGAAAGGGAGGTGCGGCTGGAGGCCATATTTAACATCATCAGCATGATAATTAATGTGAGGATCATTAAATCAGCCGTTTGCTAAATGAAACCTCGCCGTCCATTAGTCACAGAGGAGACCACCGAGGGGAAGAGGGGCAGACCCCACCCTCCATACCTCTTCTGCACTGACTAAACATGAAAAGCAATCATGCCACATTCAATGAAATCATCCGCAATAACTTCTACCAATACAGCTTTACATCAAGACCAGTAGCAGTTTCCACGCTATCTGGTAAAATGTTCTATGATTCTATAGCTTATAAAATAGCACAGTAAGTACTAGTTTTCCTTTCTCCGTTTTTTTAAATGATGGTTAAAGAAATGTTGGGCCATTAAAAATATGTTTACTTTGTCAGTAAATTGAGTGAAGGTGTGTGTTTTCCTTACTAACCACTGTGTGGGAAGGACAGAGAGGGAAGAGAGACGTGGGTCCCGATGCTAGTTAACAGAGATTTGTTTTGATAGCCGTGCACTTCACCATGTGCAGGTTAGAGCTTGGGGGATCCATGAACATTCAAGTGCATTTTCCTTTGAATTTGCAATGGTGGCAAAAATATGTAGCAATGTTCTGCTCTCAATGAGTCAATTACTTAGTCTCGATAGATGCATGCAGTGACCAAGCATACCAGGATGCAAGTAGGACAAAAGCAAAGCTTATCAAATGTGCTCCTGAAGGCTACCTTGAGGCGTCTGGGCCGGGCTTGAGGCGTCCGTTGGTGTCAAACTCCCATACACTGTTGGCCAGCTCGTTTCCTATGGCTGTCATCACCCGGATGAGCTCTAACGGCCACTCGTCCAAGTCAAGTGATCGAACCCGGGACAGATGCGTTCCCAGATTGCGATGGATGCCTGAGCACTCGATACAGATGAGGGCACCCAGGTTCAGACTGGCCCAGTCTGGGTCTGAAGCATTACAGAAGGGAGATTGTTAATATTGCTAATGCACAGATTAAGTTCGTGCATTAGTGTGCATGTTTGTGTGCGTGTTTTTGTGTGAGTGCACAAGCTTTGGAAACTCACTTGGAGCATCACAGTCGGCACAGCGAGTGTTTCCACTGATATTTCTGATGGACTGAAGGGCCAGTGCTTCTGACTGGCTCGTCAGACGGGACTGAAACGCATGGGAGTGTCACAGAAGGGCATGACAGAGAGTAGACAAGGTTAAATGAAAGAATGTTACCAACCTTGTTCTTAGCAGACTCGCAGGACTGCAGACTGGCCAGAATCTGACTCTCAATGAGTTGGACCCAAGAGTCCCTCTCCTCGTATGATGTAGCCTCAAAGTTCCACACCTGGCCACTCAAGGAAACTATCGTGAATTCCAGGTTCTCTTCAGCCTCTGCAAAAAAAAAAAAAGGATCGACAGGGTTGTTAGAATCCATCGTTCCCATTCACGAGGGAAAAGGTTCCCCCATCACCTGGTATTTCCATTCATCTTATCTAACTGAAGGATTTGGGCGCTCAATGTTGAATAATTATAACCGTGGATTTGAGTAACTGCACCATTAGCAATATAGAAGAACACAGTGACAGAGAACTGCTTTTTCCACAGAATGGGATTTCTTGATAATCTGTGCCACTTAAATCCAGACATACATATGCAGTTGGAGATGCATTCACAGGGAACTTGGAGTGAACTAAACTGCACTACAAATTATAAAAACAAAATACAGGTTTAGTAAGAGCTGGATTTTACATTTGTATATTTGTTCACTTGCAAGTTTTTATGTACGAATCTTAATGAAAACAGAGCGGCGACTGGCTACAGCGGCGTTTTGGTAATTACTACGAACGCTCTCGGCTACTGTTGCATTGCTTGCGCAGAGCGCCGGCGAGGCAATTTGTGAACTCTGACACCGGCAACCTTTCCGCAGTAGATACACAACAAAACCAAACACAGAGCATTTACAGGAGGCGGGGAGGAGGTGCATAGGTGGCGGGCCGACCCAGGAGGCAGACGGGGGAGGGGACGTGGGGTGACAGCAGAGGTGGGCCTCAGGGAACTCAAATTATAAGGCTTAAATGTCAGCGCACACAGGATCGCTTGCCGACACGGATCATTACTTGCAATATTATTCTGGGCCTTTTACAACTTTAATAACCTGGAAAATATCGCAGACGACGGAGCGACTTCTGAAGAAAGAAAATTATACACTTTTTATTTGAGATGCCTAGAAACCGAATAGGTTTGAGGGAATGGAGTCAAAATAAAATAATACCTTCAAACCAATAAATCAAGGTATATGATTGGTCACCATGTTTCAGCATTAACATTTTAGCATCTAACACTGATATTTCTGCCAAAAGAAAAGCATTAAAATACACTCGGAAATGAAAATGATTCAACTGACTACTTCTCAATGAACAAGATGTCATTCAACAACATACAGTTTTAGGACTTCACTGAAGGAGAGATACAAACACCGACAGGACGGTGAGGCATGCCTCCCTGTAGTGGAGGAGGTGGAAGGGTGTTTGTTGATTAAACACGCACAGGTGAAGTGGGCTGGGCTTCAAGAGACCGGGTCACGTGATAGAGGAACAGACCGATGTGTCCACCGCACAAGTGAAACAAACACACGGAGAGCATCACGTAAGCACAAGGTTAGCCATTTACGCATCAGAGGGAGTTAAAACAGGACAGAATCGACAAGATTCTTTTCCAGTTTGAACACTGCCATCCTCCAATGCTGCAAATCGCTGCTTACTAGAGAATGATGACTCCAAAGACTCCAACCCTGCAGCATAGCAGGGATGTGGGGCGAGCCTCGTCTGACTGCCAGATGCCCACCATCGTAGTTTTTTACCTTCCGAGTTGTGCCGACTGTTGGCGTAAATGCTGCGCAGGCTAGCAACCCGATTTAGTTTCCACGCTTTACGCTTGGCTGCGACAATAGAAAGAAACAAAAACGGATGGGAAAACAAGAGAAAGTGGATCACAGGTCAACAAACGTCAGGTTGTTATAGATGGGCAGCTGCTGATCATCAGCAACATGAACAACAAAATTTTGATCTTTACGGCACAGAGAGCCACATGGGGGTACAAAACAACAGAGTTCTGTAAAATCAATCCAAGTTCGCAAATGTGTAGAAATATCACTTAAATGATGCAGCCTCATTTGTCATGGACTCAATTTCAACTGACAAATATTGCAACTACACAGTATTTATCTGATATCAACAGAAAGTCATCATTCTAATATCTCCAAAGGCAATACTGGTAAACTTACATTGGAATAGTAAACACAGCACTTAAAAAGTGTGATGGCAAAACTACAGCAAAAACTTGTTTTCTGATTATTTGTGGGAGGAAATCATGAGTTTACAGGAAATCCACAACACAGAAGGCATCTTAAAACGTGTTACATTGTTTTTGTGAATTGTTCATTAAATGAAGGAAAAGTCTGAGTCTATTCTGTGGAATCCTTGAAATGCCGTGCTCACCAGCGTAAATCTGGATCAAATCCTCAAACAGTGACATTCAAGTACTTCAGCAGAGCAGAAAAACACCGGGGTGGCGGTGAATGAATCAACCCTTGACCGCTGTAGTATTTTCCACCCGCGGGGGAGCAACAAGTGACTGACAAGCAGTCGCACATTTAAAAAACCATGAATGAGCCATTAAAGTAAAAGCCTTCACAATTACACATCTGAAATATCCTTCACTGCAAGAAAATATTGTGATGACACTAAATTGAAAAAACAAAAGGGAAAAAAACTGTTTGCGCCAACATATGTATGCATCTGAAAATGTATTTGATCGACAGAACAAATTCAGGTGTGTTCCATTCTTTCTCGGCGGGTGACTTTTGACCTCATAGACAAACATGAAAGCACTCTATTGAGTGCAGTCTTCACCCACGACACGGGTTTGATGGTTGACAAATCAAAAGTCTGAGCAGGAATGTCTGAGCGACCTGCAGAGGAGCAACTACAAACACCTGTGTGTGAGTGTGTGTGTTTGTGTGTGAGCACGCCAGGTGGACTTTCAAAGGTCTCAGGGGCAGGAAAGGAATCAAACCACAGCTCGTTAACGAGGAGTGGAGGACGATTTGATTGATCTGTGGGGGCAAGAAAGAGGTGCAGTCCCTTCCAGGTGTGATTAAAAGAACCATTGGGGTGAAGAGCCCACTTCAAGACTTCAAACATCTCTATTGCCGTCTGATTGGTTGCTCATTAATGAGCACTGTGGCATTGATGAGCCAGGGTGGGTGGGGCCTTCCCTGGCCAATAACTCTCTGATATTCAGCGGATTCGACATCATAGCAGGGATCACGGTTGGTTCCTATCATCTGGGTCTGTGCATTGATACGGTCTGTAAGTTCAATTCATGAACGTGGTTCATAACACACTGAATGATATGAATTTAAAAACTGCATCTTTGGGAATCCGAAAACATCCCAGGGCAGAGTTAAGATGCAATATGGTCGAGCATTTGGGATGTGTCCTCCTAGCGGTCAGAATAAGATTGATTTATTTTTAAGTAAACAATATAGGTAAATTTGCAAAACAACTTGCATATATTTGGGTTTAAAAGTGGTATGAGCACGTATATAAAGGACATCAAAGAATGGGACTACTACTCCTACTGTGGTTTCTATTACCTGGGTGAGGGCGAGACTACAGGAGGCGTGTACCCCTTATGAATTAGCACAAGCTTCACCGTGACACAATGATACTTCACTGGCTCGCCGGGCCTGACAGGCGGCGCAACGGCAGAGCGGCTACTCAGAGCTTAACAGCTAAATTGGGAGCCTGTTAGTGAATAATGGAAGTGACACAGTTGATAAAAGATTTTGCACATGTAGAATATTGATAACAGTTAAACCTTCTTGTGAGCTATGACACACTCAGGGCACACACACAGCGACCTCACGAGGTGCTACCTAGGTGCTCGGTGATAGAAAAAGTTTATCCTGAATGAAGTAGTAAGTAGTGACACGTGCAGTTGTGAATGAGAGCTATTTGATATAACGGACAACACAATCAAAAATAAAAAGACAGGAAAAAAAAAAAAAAAAAAAAAACGGAACAGCAGGATGCAGAAGAAAAGAGAAAGAAGCTGATAAAGAACAGAAGAACAGATAGCAACAGTATTAAAAAATAATTAAGAGAAAGCAATGGGCGGAATAGAAAAGAAGAGATGGAATAAAATTGACGATGACGCTGGCTAAAAAAAGTGAAGGAATGGTCGGAGGAAGGTAACATGAAAGGGGAGGGAGGTGTGAAAAGTAAAATGGAATGGACGATTCAAGATGAATTATATTAAGGAGATAAAAGGCGGAGCAGAAGTGTCAATCTGTCTCCATGAACTGCTCGCATCATCAGCTGCTTGATGAAAAACTGAAGCCACACATCTGCTTCACATCTGTTACCCCAGAAGAGTGTGTATGAAAGTGAGTGACAAAAAGGATGTTTTGGGTAGAAGACTTGACGATATGATATGCATTTTAAATACACACATTATTTTGGAATAACTCCCTTCAGGTAGTTCAGATGAAAGCATAATGAGGCATTATATATAAATGTAAATATAAAATTAAAAAAAAAACATGAGGAGAGAATGGGTCCAGGACATTACCTTCAGCAGTACCAGAGAGTCCATCAGCACGAAAGTTGCTGGTGCTTTTCTTCCGTCTGTGCTTTTTTCGGTTGGCGTGTGGTGACGGTGGCGGTTCCATCTTTGGACTGATGGCACTCGAGAGACTGGGACTGGAGCAGATTGGGTCCCCCAAAACTAGGTCTAGAATGAGAGAGGAAGTGATTATGTATTTTGATAAACAGCGCACTATTCTTGTTTTGTGAACAACATAACTACGGTTGGCACTTTCCATTTAAATTGCATCTCTCTTTCTTGTCTCATCCCTCTCATCTCACTGCCATGTTCCGTCTATATTTCTGTCTGCAAAACCGAACTAAACTCATCTCCGATCATCATCATCATATGGTCTCAGACAGCTGCAGAGCGAGCGTTTCTCCGTTGACGCTCCACAAGCGCCGGTTGTGGCCTGGAGGAGACACATCACTTAGCCATCATTTAGTTTGAGCTGGAATGGAAAAATGTGAGAATGGATCATGGCTGACAGGACCATGTTCTGGGTGGGAATTCAGACTGTCTCAAGGAGCCGGGTAGAATGCCCCTCCTGTCCCTACCCCTTAGGTTGTTCACATTGGTGCTGCACAGACTCCTGCTGCTGAATGATCAATCGAAAATCAGTAAAATCAGTTATGGTGTCAACATTTATGATTTACAAACAGATATTTGATTAATTTAAAGCTGGGGAATCACAAAAAACAAAAGGCATCAATCACAGTCTCAAAAAAGTTAAAACCTTATCCTTCATCCAATTTCAATGATCACAAAGATGGGGTGTGTAAATAGTAAGCAGAAAAAATATATAATAAAGATATTTTACATTTCAAGTCCTGAAAAATATTTGACTATAAAACACAAAATCTAGAAATGATGTATGATCAAAAGAGATGTGTGTGACACAAACGTTTCACAGCTCTAAATGTTATATTAAGGAGCGCTCAAGGCTTAAACACAGACTCAGTCACTGTCAGGCAAAGTTATCATCACAACAACTACGCCAGGATCCGACAGCTGTCTATCTGTCACTGCACGTGAACTTGTGTGCGTCCACATGCATGATATAGACAGTTTTGAAACGTTTACGTTGCATTATATTTGTGTACAAAAGGTCCTGAGTTTCAGCATGTGAGAGTATTTTTGTATGTGAGGGATCAACAATAAATTAGGTGTTACGTGACCCCTCATATTTGAGTGTTGTTATTCTTGCTTTGTGTTTAGTTATTATCTTCCTTTGCATATATAAAGCCTCTTACATGATATTCGAAATGTCCTGTACTAGGAAATGGCACCCACCTGGGGTTTTTTTTTTCTAACATGAAAAGAGTATTACCGTTTGCAATAACAGTTGCGTCTGTCCACTGGTCAGCGCTGGAAACGGAATAAGATCGCTGATGCATCCCATCCACTCCGCGACTATTGAAGGACACTAGACTGACACCGCTGGTCACCTGAGATGCTGACGTGCTGTTCGACACTAAGCATGAAAAAAGAAATGACACATTAACCAAGGTACACAAGTATGTTTTTGAGTTCATTCTATGGCAGAAAAGTTATGAAGGACTCACCGAGTTTGAAGTCGAATTTTAACATCAAACACTAACAATTAAGCATAGAGTGTACACGTCACTATCAAGTAAATTTAGACACCATTACGCTGGTGTGTTTGGTAAAGGTTGGTCTTTATGCATCTCTACTGTGTTTTTACCGAAATCATCTCCCAAGGTGTTGTGTGTTACTCTCAGCAGTTTCCTCTGTCAGCATCAGTCACACCTGATGCCGTTTCTCACCTGAATTTTGTCCTAATTGCAGGTTGCTCATTTCTTTGGTCAGTCCGTTGGTTTTGGGACTCTGAGCAACTGCACAAGTGGATACTGCTCTTGGCGGCCTCTTCCCAGGGACCTTGACAGTAGTCCGAAGCAGATCGATCTCCTTACCATGGACGTTTTGCATGTAGTCCTGAGAGGGAAAGCACACAGTGCCTCAGAAACAAAATTTGTTGCATTGAAGAGAATCATGTGACATAACACCTGAATCCTGGATAACTATTGCCATCTTAAACAAATACAACAATGTCCACCTGAGTTTATATTCTGTTTGCCTTGAATAATACAGATAACTCATTTGCCAAGTAGGACCACAGACTATAATAACCCCTTTAAACACAGCTCATTGTGAGACCTTAATTGGAGGGTCTGTCATTGCGCCAACAGCTTGTGTCCCAAGTGTACTGTATCACTGATAAAAAAGATAAGCTCAAGAGCGCTCATGACAAATACTTGAATCACACACAGACAAACAAAGACAAAATAATCCTTAAAGAACCATTCAAGTGGTCAGACAGTGGTCCACAATTCCACCTGAATGGCTGTATCCACACACAGATACTCTTGCATAGAGCTCGCCCAGCAGGACGCCTCAAAGCTCAGGACAAAACAAGTGAATTAAATAAGTGCTAATGGTTTTTAAGAGGCTCTGCTCACTCTGGCCTGTGGATGGAATCCTGTGGGAATTCTAGGCGCTCTTGAAACTCAGGGAGAACTTAAACAAAGACTAATAAAGGCTGGCTGGAAAGCAGTCAAACATCTGTGACTATACCACCAAACCACCATAATTAAAAATGTACTGCAAGAGGATTAACTCTGCAGTTGGGCAAACCTTGTTTTGATGTCTTTGTTGCCATTTCTAATCAAGGACCAGAGGCAAACATTTATAAACCAAATGATAGTTGTTTTTTTCCTCCAATGAATTAGTTGTATTCTGATGAAATGGGGGAAAAAAGAGGTTGTGGAGTCCAATAACCAGGTTGTGTCTCTACATTTGTGAGGACCCTCATTAGTGCCTCTAAATCGCCGATTGATCGCAGTAGAAATCTAATTATGTCCTTAAATCCTCTCCAACACTTGAGCTCCAGTCGAGTGTTAGGATCACACACTTCCTCTCCAAGCCCACCGCCACCTCACACGCTGCTTGCTGCTCCCCACCCCTCCTGACTGCCTCCCACTGCTGCCGCTTGGCTGACAAAAGGCCAATTCAAAGCCAAGTACTCCGGACGGCATCTTAACAAGCCACTGGAGAATCCTCGAGCCCACAAACACACACAGTTGCACACACACCGTCACACCTCCGACAGATTGACCACAGTAATTGAGTCTCCATTTGCACCAAGAAGGGATTTTATCATCTTCTGCGATGGATGATGTGTGTATCGACAGCAGGTGGGGATGAGTCTGTGTTGATAACACTTTAAGTATGTGTGTGTGTGTGTGTGTGTGTGTGTGTGTGTGTGTGTGTGCGAAGAGTGTGTAACTGCATGAAGGCAAGATTGCTGACAACGGGGGAAACATGGATCCATAGAGAGCCAGTCAAAGATGGATCGAGCGCAGGAGTCACAGGGTAAAGGGGAAGAGAATGAAGCCAGGGAACATTAAACAAGAAGTGATGAGCACTGAAGTCAAGCCGCTTTTAATTTACACATAAGCTTTACATTGGTCTTGTGCCTCGTCTGACAGGTGATTGTGCTGGTTTATAATTTCCTTAGTTGGCGCCGTGAGGTTGATGTATGTGCATAAACATGAGTGTAGATTGTATGCAGTTTTTTCATCAGTGTCAAAACCTGTGCACATTTGTGTGGAAGTGCCTCAGTAGATGCACATTTTGCGCACAAGTGCACTAAGTCATTTGTGTCTATGTAGACTGTAAGTGTGCAGCATGTTAGTGCGCGTGTGGTCTTTCAGCTAATTAGCTTATTTAACATGTTTTCTCAGTACACACTTATTAATTAGCCTCGCTGATTGACTTTCATCAGATTATTGTCTGCAAACATGTAGATGGACGTGTGTGTGCGAGCGTGTATGTGTGGCTAGCTGCAGGGCGTTTGTGTGTTGAAGTGTTCATGATGAGTTTTAACCCTAATTTACTGCATCAGCTGCTCTAAGTGACGGACTTCTGTGTGTGGATGTCTGCATATAGACTGGGTTGCAAGGTTAGAAGTGTGTCTTACGTGCAGACTCGGGTGATAAGTCAGCAGTCCGTTGTCACACAGTGTCACATATTTCTTCTTCCACTCCTTGTTCAATGACTTTCCGCTTCGTTTTAGCAACATTCCCTGAAACAAACACACAGAATAAAACCTTTGATTTCAACTGACTAAAGTGAATGTACATTGGATTCATTTCCCCTACACAACAGTGCCCGCACGCGTATTTTGAGGAGTCTTAATGAGCCCTAAACAACACTCTCAGTCGCCCATGCACGTGGCAGGCGGAGGCCGGCAAGCTCCACCTACACTTCATCTGAGTCTCATTCATTAGGCGAGAGAGCAGGGAGGTCAGGGAGGAGGCGAAGGGGGATCAGAGTAGGTAGAGGGAGGGTGAAACTGTCCACTGATTAGCAATTACCGCAGCGCTGCCACGCGTGTCACTCCACTGGACCTCGACCACATTAACACGCCGACGCTGCGTTTAATAGAGTCCAGCAGAGAGAGGGAGGGGGTGACGGACAAAAGACCGCCGCTCTTGCTGCTCAGCTTTGATTAAAGCTCCAGCAGTGGTGGCGGTGGGTCGCAACAGCAGTGGGTCAGGGTTGACCCTCAGCGAGGCAGGAGACGATGAGAAATCTGCCATAATTGCCAATGACATCACAACAGGCAGCGAACGCAAGCATGTGAAGCTTATAATGATCGTGTCGCATATAACAATATTTATATTCCTGCAGACAAAAGCAACTTACTCGATTGGGCACAAATGTGTGGGTGAGAGCGCAACAGACTTGTCTGGGATCGTTTAATTGTCGCAACAGTCTTGTTTGAGCAAACATTTTCTTCAGTTTTCCAGAAGCAATTCACCAACATGGACCCTTTGGAAAAATGTAGTCACATATTGTGTGCTGAACAAACTAAGAAGAAATATGAATCCCAGTTTACACAAATAGTCCAATTTTTATTTTTTGTGTCACTAAAGGATAAAAAAATAAATACATAAAAACTCAAATGTAGTGTTATGAAACATTATTTATGACTTGGATTCAATGTTGCTATATAAGATATAATTTTTAAATCTGACTTTTGTTGATCAAACAGACAGCAAAAGCAAAACATCCTTTTCTTTTATCATTTCTTTATAAATAATTACATGACAGTAGGTTTAATTCATACTCATCTCTCATTAAGATTTCTCTACAGTGGTGTCACAGATGAAGAAGAGGATTTTTAAATATATAAAATATAAAAACAATCTTTCAGACTGATGGTTTTTCGTCTCAGACAGAGGAAGACATCCGTCAGCACTAGACGACGCTAATTGAACATGGAAGCTTCAGATCGGTGATACGCTTCATCTTCTTACTCTGCCGGCTCTGTGACACACACGCAAGCACGCACACATATGTGGCCGTGAAGTAGGGGGCATGACAGCTCACAAGGTCCCCACTCAGGGAAACAAATGTCCCAGATAAATACTGAGATTTACTTCTCCGCCTTGGTGAATGAAGTATTGAGGGGGAGTGATTCAGAAAAGGTCGCGAGCCGACGGCAGCGAGCCGATCCAGTCATTCGTTAGACGTCCAAAAATCAACCTGAGGCGTTAAACACGGTTAAGATGATCTCCAGGAAAAAAGGAACGCTTAAACTTTGGGCCGACTGAAATGGGAAATAAGTGGCAACAACCTGCAGCGAGGCACTATAGGGGTCAACAATCATAAAATCAGAAAGTCTCTTTGGTTGATATGAGAAATATATTGTGTCTGAAGTACGACGCTTCACAGATGTATTGTCATTGGAAAGTGTTGTCATGTTGACGTATTGTCACCATCATGTTACCAACCGTGGAATGGCTGCAGAGGCAAAGAAAAGGTCAGCTGCTTAAGGAAAGGAGATGAGGTCATTTTTTAGGAGTCGCAGTGACTGCTGAGCGTACCTACAGGCTTGTGACTAAAGATCACATCACAGTGGAACAAAGAATTAATGAACTTAAACTTCTTTATGTCACGTTGTTATGAAAAATGTCCCCCAATTTCAAAGAAGACGTTTGATAAGAGAGCATTCCATCCTGCTGCCATTCACTGATACGCACTAATCTCACAGCTAATCTCTCCATCACATACTATTCTCCCGAGATAATAGACTCACTCTCTAGTCCGTAGGCGACTGACAGCGGATTCAGGAGAAGATATGTTCTATCTCAAGACGAGAAGGACCTGAGAGGCAGGAGAACTTTTGTTCTCCCATATCCACAGAGAGGGAGCACCTAAATTAGAGGTGTCACTTGCCCCTTTTGTCAGGAGGGCTGAGGCAGCCATTATCGTACTGATCATCAGAGGTCATCCATCTTCTTGTCAGACTGGTGAGCTGCAGGTAAACATGAGCTTGACTGGATCAGAATGGGTCAATGTCCAGTATCTGAAGTTGATAAGTAACAACCCAAAGCATCCTCTTTGGCCAATGGGTCTGTCACATGTCCCCTCATTGGCACTTTCAGACATGGAAACTTGAACATGGTGGGCGAAAAGGTAGAGTTTTTCTAAAATGGATGATTGTACTACCAACACTGCAAGTAAAGTTTAAAAACCAAAAAGGTGGAATTCCTTTTTATCAAAATAAAATGGTACAAACTTTTCAAGACAATTTTGAAAGTCACATTGGGTTCGTGGTAGTAAAACAATTAGAGAACTCGCAGTGACGAGTTTGATGACACGGAGATGTGAAGGACGGGGAGACGAACACAACATAAAATAAAAAGAAGTCGTTCTGGTTAATTAATTAGAAAATCAATTAACTCAATATCACTGCTGTGGTCTGTACTCGCCATTGTTGAATATGAGAGAACCCCAGCACGTGCACATATGGACACGCACCATCAACAAACCATCATACATATTCTGATAGGGCTGGATGGAAAACACACGCGTTCCCCGCGTTGAGAAAGACACTGACCCCAGTCAGTGGAGAGCACCGTGATCAGGTCTAATAAGTGCATTGAGAAAACATGATTGAAGCCTGTGATTTCGTTATTACAAAAATAAAACCCAGAAAATCTAATTTGCAAAGGTGTGTGCGCGTGTGTGTGTCAGAATTGTCATCCAGCTGAAAGCTTTCCTGAGGAGAAGATGGTGTTGAAGTCAGGAGGGGGCAGAGCTGGGTGCCCTCGTTAAGGCCTTGATAGCGGGTATTTAATTTGGGCCGTCTTAATTAGGAGCGCATTAATTTCATTAAAATCTTTGGCGGCTAAATGAAGCGGATTATGAGACATCTTTTATTGCCAAGCGTGAAATTACGGCCCGCCCGCAGCCAGCGGCGCCCACCATAATCAATTACAGCGTAAATAACATTCCAGTCAAGTAGCAAGGGAGAGGGGGGAGGGGCGGGCTTGACGTGACCGGCTGGCCCCGCCCACTCATCTGCATACAACTGCATCCTCCACACTTGTCAAGTCAGAATGTGTTGATGCTTAATGTCAATTTTCAGTGACGGTCAGATTGTGACGTTGAAGACTTTGGGTCTGACTGAGTGACATCAAGAGCAGATGAAGATGACGGGCTCTTCCAACACAGTGTGAGAAGAAGCCTGCTCTTTAAGTTCGCTGACACTTCACTGTGATTCATACTTACATTTCTCTACACGGTTCAAATGAGTCTCTTCTCGCTCTTAATCATCATTTATATACTGTAATTAATTGCTTGCACCTCAGGTACATAGTGTGTCAACAAAGGTTTGGTAATATCCGAAGTCTCTGTGGTGCATTTGCGATCCCGGCAGCTCGGCAGACATGTCTGAGGAAATTAATCTGTTTCAAAGCTCCTCGTTAGCGGCTCGTCGGCTCTCTGCGGTGATTATCGAGTAATTAGCAGCGACGAGCAGATGTCGCTCTGTAAACAAAGCTGGACGCTTCCGATCTCAGCAGGAGTAACACGAAAAACTGCTGCTGCTGAATGTGAGAGCCGCCGTGGAAAAGCCCCATTTCCTGGTAAAGCTGGTACAAGTACTGAACTTACTTAAAAACACCTTATTAAAACCAACGTAGCCTTGGAAATACTCTCAAAATAATCCCCAAACAACAGAAAAAATAAACAAACAAACGTGCTTTCTTTGCTCACCTTCACCATCAAAACACTGTTTGCTGTATTTTTCAGTTTTAGGATTGTGAAAGAAAAAAAACACGAAATGTAATATGAATGGTTAGTGAATTATTAGCTTTTCATGAAAAAAACTTTCACAGGCACTTTCTGATTTGTGAGGGTCATATGATACGATCGCAGAATCCAAATTAATTGGTGTCTGCAGCGGAGCAGAGCTGCAGCGGGGGTCTTCCTCTTTGCATGTCTTCGTTTGTTTCAGTCTGTGATAACACAAAGTTGAACCACTGACATGAGAGAGGAGCGCCATGGCAAGTGCTTGCTAATTGCCTTATTTGCCAAGAGATGAGCTAGATTCCTTCAAATTACAGTCGGCTCAGGTGGTCTGCTCGCTGTCCTGCCCACTTCCCCTCTTCCAGACTAGAGTGCAGCTAAGGAGGTGGAGTCTAAGTGGAAGAGTCTAATTGATCTTAAGTATGTGATTTGACAATTCAGGTGGGGATTGGGGATGAGGGGGGGCTGAAAGTGTCACCTGTTTGATGGGGATAGCTCGTCCACTGCCAATACTGTCCGCTCGAGAATCCAGGCTCTTCTTGTCCTTCTCCGTCTCACTGGCTTTTCTAGACTGTGGTCCACAAATCAATTAATGACACACCAAAAATGATACTGGTGGGAACTGGAGCACAGAACTACTTACAGTGAAGAGGTTGGAGCGGCGTTTTGACTGCTTTCGGACTGGGGTCGGAGTGTTGGTGGTCTGGGGGACATCAATGCGGAGCTCTTTTTGGCTAGTGGAAGGTGTGGACGGCACAGATGATGAGTAGTCACTCAGACTCCCTCCGCCGCCGCCACCAACTACAACTCCGCTGCCCACTCCGCCTCCTCCATTACTTGTCTACAAAAAAAAAGTAAAACCACATCAGTAAATACTGAACAAATCTGGTGCACTTCTGTCCAAAATAAGACGGCAATGTCTTGTGGCAATTTTCATCAGATTATATTTCTATAACGGTGCACGTATGACAGGCACAACAAGGGGTATCTGCTAGTGTGACTGGTGCTCCAGATATGAGCAGGTTTTAAAGCAAATGGAGAACTCATCTTCGTCAGTGTTACACAGGCGCTGTAGCATGATGTTATCCGCAGAATCTATCTCACGACTGCACAAAGATTATTTGAAGTGTGGGGGGGGAGGCTGAGCGATGCCTGTTTAATGGGAAATCAATGGAGGACACTGGATTGCAGAACTTAACGACCTGCAGGTCGTTAACACTGGCCAAAGCAAACATCAACTGTGTCCACTTGTTTATCAACCAGAGCGATACAGGAAAGTTAGAATACACAAGACTTTATGGTCAACGACGAGCAAGTGTCACTGACCTGGTTGATGTGGACGGCTGACACCTGGGTGGAAGAGACGGATGAGTGACTGGGAGAGTTGGGCAGTGACTTGCAGGGGCCAATGGATAACTGCTGCTTCTTCCTGGATGCCACAATCTTCTGAGCAACTGATTCAGGGACACAAACATGCAAATTATTTACAAATATATAAGGTACACGCGTAAGTGATTTACAGATTCGTCACCGATGATGTTGATCAATATTTCAGATAATTATGTCTGACTATGGTGGAGGGGGTCTCTCAGACCTTTACAGCTTATAAACACCTACATCCTTCCCGACAGTAAACTAATGGGAGAATAATGACTGTCGTGTGTATGCGTGTGTGTGTGTGTGTGTGAGAGAGAGACAGAGGGAGAGAAAGAAAAGGAGCTGAAGAGATGGATGACTAAAAGACTATGGGCGGCTGAGCTCAGCATCATTAGCATATCGAAGTTTTACAAGAATTTGATAATATTCTGTGAGAGTTCATATTTTCAGATGACTTATATTAAGGTCATAGATACACACCACATGTCACCCTGTATCTGAATACCGACGAGTAAGCGTAAAAAGGCTTCCACAATGATGATGGGTTCAGACCCAAAAGTGTCGATGAAGCTTCCAGTGTAACTCCTGTGTCAGAAGTCAAACTCAGGAATGAAGAATTGGTTCCATCAGAACCGCCATCACATGAGTTTAACCATTTAGTCAGGGGTGGGCAATTACATCTCCACAGGGGCCACATTATCCACTGTGGCTGTCAAGCCCAAAGACAGGTGGAAAGCAGACAAAGAGTCTCACATTTAACAAAAATTCTGCTCCTTAAATGATCCACAGCAAAGAAGAGCTTAAGTAAATATCTTGGGAAATATAATAAAACTTGAATAGAAGATATAAAGGCACAATTTTACAGGGCATATTTTCAATATTGTTAATGGCTTCTCAGTATCTACCCATGTTGCAGTTTTGCGTGCTAATCCCGCTGTGGTACTCGTGATCAGAGACGATCCTGCTGATTTGACCCGTCTTATTTACAGGAGGGTCAAATCCTGAACTGCTCCCCATCAAAACAGCTCGTCAGGCTTCCTTCGGTCCGGCACCTCCATGTGCAGCGGGAAGAAAACATCACAGGAGGGGGACAAGGCAGATGTGTCACATGTCTCAGTGGGTGATCAGACACACACCGTGGTGGGCTTGCTGTGGCGCTCTCGATGTGGTCACTCACAGTAAGCGGGATTTATCATCTAGTAAAGCGACCTGGTTTCATGGTCTGACAGATAAGGCCATTGTTTTAATTGAACTCATTAAAGCTGCCAGTCGCAATAATGAGGGGAGAGTCGTAAACATTTTCCTCCAAGTGCCACAACGGCGAGAATCATGACGCAATTAATGGATGCTACCGGATCATTTGACATGAAATGCCCAACTCTGATGACAACAACAGATTCAACTTTTGCACCACCAACAGGACATTCTTCTTTAAAGCCACAAGAACTTCCTGACCATATGTGTTGGTTCCCGTGGTGAAGAAATGAGCCTGGGAAATGATCAGATTTAGTCAAATGTAGGATAGAAAATTTGAAATAAAGGGTCACTCAAGTGTTTTTCTATTGTTATTTCGTCGGCTGTAACACACCTATGTGTCTTCCGTCTTTGTCCAGTGACTTTTATAAAGAGTGCAGAGTCAGCGTCCCCAATCCGTCCTAGCCTCCCACCCCGCCTCTTTATGTCCAGGACGGCTCATAAATCTGTCGGAGGCTTTTAGTTTCTATTACAAGTGAAGAAAGATGAGCGATTGATGTTTGAACTTAAATTAGCATTAAGTGAGCAAGTAAAATATTTAGAAGCGGCTAATCCAAACCCACCTCCACGCTTACACTGAAGAATGCCCTCAGCCCTGGTGATACCAGCAGAGATACCACAGGGAGCCCCTGTTAGCTCAACAAACCCAATACATAAGCTCAGCCACATGACGACAGCATTGACAGGAAGTCTTCTCCTAGTTATTTGATTTTGTAAAATTATTTTTGAGAACTTTGGATGAGAATTCTTACGGTGCAACTATCTCTATAAGAGATTTGTGGAAAACTTTGGAGATTCAAAATGTTAGCAGAGGTTTGCCTAGAGGAAGACATATTTACCATCTAACCACTAACACATTACAAGTAAAAGAGCAAAAATATTGAATGACAAATTCATAGTTTAGTTATTTAAATTAACAATGAATATCGAAATAAGAATTGCTTCTGTCAAGGCTTTTCATTTTTCGAGAGAAATATCAAATTATTTGAGCGTGGTTGAATCTTGCGTATGCATGCGTGTGCACCACAGTGTGAGTGTGTTTCACTGCGTGTGTGTGTGTGTGAAATAATGTCTAATTGTGCACATGTCTGTGTCATCAAGTGTGAATATTTGGGAGTGATTATTAATCTCATCTCAGCTCATTAGCGTTTGTTAGCAACACGGACTGCTGGCTCGTCGTGACATAGAAGAGGACGCGTGCGTGTGTGTGTGTATGTGTGTGAGCATGAAGAGAGTGAGAGAGTGCTGGAGGTTCATGTTGCTGTAATTAGGCTAATTAAATTAGTCTGCTGATGGACGAGGGAGCGCAGCAGTATCAACCCCCCCACACACACAGGTCACAACAGCTGACTGGACTTCACTTTCCATTAAAGTAGACGCGCACACACACATGCACACGCAGGAAAAACATCAAAAGCCAAACTGCAGTCGTTGAGCTGAAGCATCAACATTGAACCAATCTCATTTTCAACACGTTTCAGGCAGCAGAGCAAAGCACGCTCAAGTGAGGTTCATCTGACGACTTAATTGCAAATAATTTGCCATGTAATTAAAAAGATGATCATCCTTGATGAGCTAATGAAGCGTTCATTAATAACGGTTAATTACATCTGAAAGGTAAACATGTTTGAATAAAGTTGGAAGATTCAACCCGACAGAAATGAGAGCAGTAATTAAAGCCGCTCGTCTCTTCGCATCAACCCCAGTCTAGCTGACAGGAAGGAAGGAGCTCCGCCTCCTCAGGCCCAGACATCAGACATAAGGCCTTTCCGCGCTGTATGAAAAGCAGACGGCTGCAGCGCAGACAAAAGCTGTGGCCAAGAATTCTGTCTCACACCAATTTAAAGGGAATCCAGTGCATGTACACATCACACAAGATCTGTCACGCACAATGCCCGGCTTCCTTGGTAAATCAAGGCATTTATTTTGATGTTATTTGAGTGTAAAAACAACTAATTCAGTGGCACAAGACATTCTGGGTAAACTACGTTGTTAAGTAATTTGGCCTAAAAAAGGGCAGGCATTTTCTGCCATCTCTCTTTTCTGAGGTGAAATCCATCACTGTTGACAATTATTTAATCCAGAGTCTTCCACATTGACAATCACTCTTATAGAAAAATGCATTAAAAGAAGTTCCAATATTAGAATGTTCAGGGATTCCCAGCAGTTAGAGTGTGTGCCTTCATGAATTGTGTCCCTAATTAATGAGAGATAACGAGCAAAGAGTTAAGAATCATCTTCCCTGAAGAGAAAACGCGGCCGTGCCAACTCACCATCCTGGAAGACACGTTCCACGTTTAGCCCGTAGGTGGCGCATGTTTCATAGTAGGTGCAGCGTTTTAGGTCGTTGGAGAGTTTTCTGGCACGACCATCGTCAATGACCCGGGGGTTCTGCGAGCTGATGGCATCTGGAACAGAGACATTTTTTTTTAAAGTTTGTCGTGATTAAAAAAAAAACTTTCAAGCCGAATAATCAGAAAATTAATATAATAATAATCAGGTAATTATACGCTATTCTCCTTTCCAAAAGATAAATTCATCAGCGTTTGTCTTCAAATGCACAGCTTTTTTCATTTATGAACAATACAGTACATTCACCAAATAGCGAATTTGATCAGCGACATCTCATGCAGCAGTGAAGACATTTGCATATAATCGATAAAACTTTTTTTTTTTTTTATCTTAAGGCGGCCAGAGTTTCCGACAGGAAGAAACCCATTCGGCTCTCGGTTTATGAATCAATTCACTTTCAAGTTCATGGTTACAGTTTAGACGGATACTTGGTGCCACCTTCTGGTCAGAGGGTAAAAGTGCATATTCTGAAAGTCCCCCAGCAAAGGTTAAGGTTTCGAGTTTGTGATTTCATTATTATCCGTGTGAAGTGACATGCATGTGTTCATTTTTTTGGATGTGACATGCATGACTTTATTTTTTTTAATCCCAAGACAACAATTATCTTGAGGTAACCACTATGTCTCCCATGGCTTCATAACTGTCAACGTTGTCATTCAGTGTCTGCAAGTCGGTGCGCTTTTAACAGTCTGATCAAGTGCCTTCTACTCAAAATAATACCATATGTGGCTAAGCTATGCGTATTACGCATTCCTGGAAGTGACATGCATGACTTTTTCTAATTCATTTTATTTATACAAATTATCTCGAGATACGAATTATCTCGAGATACGAATTATCACGAGATTTCCACTTCCAGGGCTCCTAAAAAGTGAATTTGAGTGCCAGCGGTTTCATGTATCTTTGAGACTAGAAAATATTGGCATATCACTTTCCCCTGACTATGAGGAAGTACAAAAATATATTAATATTTCTCGTGAAGATTCCTGCTTTATTCGAAGCCTATAAGGTTTTCACAATTCCAAGGTTTATTTGACTACTTACTCTCTTAACAGTGTCTTGCCGGAATTAACTACATTTACGCAGCTAATGTGAATAATAGACTCACAAAGGGTTGCTATGCATCAGGTAGTTGCCATCAAATGATCAAAAGGAACCACATGTATATTCTTCCTTCAAATTACATTGAAACTTAAGGTGGAGAATGGTCGCTCTTGTAGTAAGGACACAAGCCAAAAGGGGGCAGCAGATACAAAGATATCCCAAATTAATGTGATGCACAAGTCAAAGGGTTAACTTTGGTTTGACTGTTTCACATTAGAGTTAACAAACCCCTCTAAATTCCAAAACTCAATTTAGTAGATGTCGGAAGGGAAAGCCGCTCAATTGTGATGTGCAATAGTGGATCGACACTGCTGTCCAAAACCTGTTACATTTCATGTATTATTTAATTACTAACACATTCACATAGGCGACCTCGTGGATTTTGCAACATTTTATTCTGCCAATCTATTTGCAGGACACTGTCAGTTTACGAAGTTTGTGAAACCGAGTAAAATCCTACTTTGACAGCAGAGGGCAGCATGGCGCATGCACTCCAGACTTCGGACGAGGTTTTGGTGATGTACATTAAAACCAAAAGGATGACTTAAAAAAAAAATAAAGGTATGTATGAAATCAAAATACAAATATTTGGTTAGTCACCTCTGCATTTCTATGATGAATTATGAGTTGTGTAAATCAGCGAGTGTATATAATTGGCTTACTGTGTGTATAAATGTTTGCACAGAAATACGAGACAACAGTTACATTCCCTCAAAAGAACACCAAGCTGAAGGGTCACAATCTGCCTCTTTGATCATCTATGTGCTGTTACATTGTTAGAGAGACAAAATGTACCTTCTAATGTGACGAACATATTAATGCATATTAATGTGGTGTTTATAAAATGTATGTTTGAGGTTATTTAGCAGTATATGTGAACGATGTGTGGTCCCCATGATCACACTAGTGAGTCTAAAAATTTATGATGTGATGTAGCTTGTTTTATTCAAGTGTGTGCACAGCATCCATTAAACAGGCAAGTCCTATCTCAACGCTTTTCTCATAAACATTGCATTCGCTTTTCAAGCATGACAGTGCTGTTGTTAATGTATAAGCAAAACATGAATGCAAACTTAAAAATGACTATATCTTGTGAGATATTAAGGACAGGAAAGGTGGCCGTGATTTGGCGAGGGATTGGCGTATCAACAATGTAGCAGTTTTGCAGGTTTACGTTGAAGCGTATAATGACTCTGGCAACAAACCCCTGCATAAGCTTTCATCAGCATTTAATGCACTTTTCAAACTCCATTGTTCAAGTAGATGCAAGCAGGAGTTTAAATTGATCAAATGCAAGATTTCTCTGGGTTGACATCAAACTACATTTTCTCGGCACAGTCTGAGATTCCAAAACCACCAGTACATATTCTGAGTCACGGTGAAATATGTGTTTATACCTTGAGTGCCAACTAGTACCAACGGAAGGTCTCCCGCACTCCTGAAGTTACTGAGTCGGTTGAAGTAGTGGTAGACAGTCTGGAAGCTGATCTCATCTTCCAAACTGAAGACGAACACCACCGCATCGACCCACAGAGCGAACTGCAGAAACATACACACACTTACAGGTGAGTTCATTATTCATGAAGCAGTGGCCTGTCTAGACTATTTTCAGAGTTCATCACAAAACATGTGACCCAGTTTCTCCTGAATATCACGCAACCAGAGTCTTACACACACACACACGTATTCTATCACAACCAAAACAACATCTGAAGACTTTCTTAGCCAAATACTGTACATGTCAACAATAACGATAAAACTAAGTACTTCTGGAGGTCAGGAGGGTTCTTTGTTCTTAGAATCAGGTTTTTCCATCGTTGTAGCAGAATGATGAAAACTCTGGGGGAGCAGTACTGACCTGGGCCTCTGGAGGTCCACCCTCATCCCGGATGAGCAGCAGGTGACTCTGGCCATCTACTACGATCTCTTTTTTGAAGCGACCACCTGCAGAAGCAACATCACCATCACATATGCACCTACTGAATGTTAACATTGGTGACCAGAGACAGGGAATCTGGTCATTGCTGAGGCGCTGAGAAAGGTTATGTCTGCAGTACTGCTGATGAAAACAACAAAATGCTCGATTCAATGACGTATCAGTGATTATTATGGGCAATTAGAGTTGATTAATGGACACACAAAAAAAGTTGAAATCTACCACAAGAACATCTGCAACTACAACTCCTCTACAGATTCACACTAAACAGTTATTTATGATGATGTTGATGATTTGAAGATGATGAAAATCAAGAATTTCTGCTGCTAAGAGACCTAAAATTCGTCTTTGTTTACGTCCCACATGTGTATTTTTGGATGCCTGAGGAACAGGAACTGCAGAAACGTTCCAGTGTATGGTTCCAGTCCAAACCAGGCTGGGCCTTTACTCCCGCTCAGACATTGAAGTGGGGGAGGGGTGACATTAGACACAAAACTAAAATCTGCATGTAGGTGAGGATGGAGACAATGAGTTATTGGCAATTTAACACGGACAACTACTCTAACTCGCTCACTACTATCTATCTATCAATCTATACTAGGTGTAGGTGGGGCGGTGGTGGAAGGGAATAAAGATCTGTAAGTGGTCGAAAGATGGAGGGATGTGAGGGAAGAAGAAGACAGGATAGTTACCTGCATCCACGTCGGCTAGTTTTTTTAATATATAAAAGCAGCCAGAAAACAAACAAAAATTTGAAAAAGTTAATTCATGCAAGAGTCTGGAAAACACTAGAATGCTGCCATCAGATGACACAGCCACAGAGTCAAGCAACACATCCAGGTGTCCTCAGCGGATCTGTAAATCTGTGCTCTACATTCAAAAGGATTTTTACTTTATGTCAACATTATTTTTGATAATTCATTGCAAACATCAACTCACTAAAGGGAATTGCACACACACACTCACTCACACACACACACACAGGAAGTGGTCTCTCAGAATAGTTATGGTCTGTGGTCTCAGTAGTTCACAATCAGTGGCCGTGGAAACTCAGCCCTATTTTTAGAGTTGAGGGATTTCCAAAGTTTTCTCCTCAGTGGCCGTTTCCCAGAAATGAAGTTTGTTTCGAGTTTAAAAGGATAAAAAATATATTCCTATTTTAAGTGCCCATCAGGTAATCAACCTTAATTGTTATTATCTTTGTAAAGATTGACCATTTAATGCAGGGACGACAAGAATCTTGTTCAATCAGAAAAACAGACACAATGGGCCATGCAAGATTCTTCTTTTCTTCTATTTCTTACGAAAAAAGCTTCAACTGTACTGGCTGAAAATGTTTCCATTAAGCTCTGGAATGTTCTTAGTAGGAACAACTACAGCAATGAAATATTTAATATATTCAGAGTTTAACATTCATAATTCATATAGAATCTGGTCATAACTGTCGGCAATGGAACTGACCGTGCTGGGTCAGTAGGACACGGTAGATGTGGAAAAATCAGAGCAAAGGCATTAAAATTATAGCTTGCTCTTAATGGAGGGAAACACTGTTTTAGCAAGTGAAGTTAGATCTACAAACTACTTTATTGCAGATACGGTCAACCACATCCAGGTTTTGACTTGTTTCCTACCTTCAGGCGACTCCTCCTGGACGTACGTCCCTGTCAGATAACGATGGACCAAGGCCGATTTACCACTCGCCAAATTACCCACGATCCCCTGCAGTAACAAATCCATGAATGTATCAGGTAACTTGGAACTTTATTAAAGACTAGCCACACAATATTATTGTGGTTGTGTAATAAAAGCAAAATATGTCTGATGAAAGACAACAAATTATAATATAAATATAGGTTTAATATCAACAAAAACTTCTGACAAACTCACCACTTTGAGTTCCGGTACTGTCCGACTCAGTGTCCACTCTTGACTGTTGACAAACGCATCTGGGAAAAGAAAAGTTAAATGCTTACCCATCAAGTCAGTGTCGCTGACATCTAAAGTTTTAATTATTTATTAGTTATTTTCCAATGTAGCGGTGTGCTTAATGGTTGTGTAACATTTTGACAAGCACCCTTTAAAGTAATATTTTTCTATTATAATTCAGTCTCATATTAGCGGCAAAACAAGTGACACTGGTGAGAAGAAAATGTAATAAATGACAAAAGCAAGGGTCTCAAGAATGTCGTTAAACACACACATGCACACAAATTGGGTTACTGGGTCAAGTCGACTTCAGTCTCTTTTTATTAATTCATCAGTTTCAGTGTCTGAAAGTGGGACCGCCATCACTATCACCGCAGGCAAAAGTGCTAAAAGCCTCCTGGAAGAATATCAGGCGACCAGCCGAAGCCCAGGTCTTCAGGAGTTTCCAAGACCTACAAAGACTTGTCCATCTGCCCATAAGTTCTAATACTCAACATTTAAACATAGATATTGGAATCTTACTAATACTTAAAAAAAGAATTCAAATAAAACGCATTTAACATAAGTTGTTTAAGAAATAAAAGGACACTCCATGAGGGCAAGAGCGTTATTGCATTCTGGAAGGATGCCCATGACTGCCACACTTCCACAGATGTGATTCTGAGGATGAACTTGTGATTCAGTCTGGAAGGAATCCCAGCAAAGACTTGACATGATGGGCATTGCGACACACAGAAGTTCATTGTTATCGCTCGTGTTGGGGAAACCTTCCTCTCACTGCCAGCCAGGATGTTGACCCAGCTGCTTCCTGTTTTTGGGGGTCACCTCGTGGTTTTACTCAGTAATATCATTGGTTTGTTACCGGCTACTAACACTCACATTGCTAGTAAAAAAAATGAGTCCAATCCACGATGAATATTTATCAGACCAGTGTGGATGTCTGTGCCAATCACAATACGACACACAACCTTGAAGAGCAATCGTCTCGGGATAATTACTTGGCACAAAGCTGCTGAGAAGTGGGATCAAGTGACATTGCTCCTCACAGAGAAAGATTTACTACATCTTGTTCAATAATCAACGCTGTGACAAAGTTGATTTCTAATCAGACAGAGCGAAGTGGAAGAACTAAACTGAAAGATTAATGTAAATAGAGATCTCATTCACAGTTGGACATGTACTTCTCATTCTTTCCACTAACGCTTACAAACAACTTCCTCGCAGTTGGATCAGCTGACTGGAACAAGAACAAACAAAAGGGAAGGGAAGTTGAAATACATCAGTGGCACTGCTGAATTTGAATTTTGTCTTGAAAGAAATGTGAAGAACTTATGGAAAACTGAATCAAGTATTGGGCAAACAACCAAAATAATCTGCAGACCACTTGTTCTGTTTCTTAGTATAAAAAAGAAAACTTGAAATTCTCAGCATAGCAAGGATGATGTCATTACAAGAGCATTGTTGTAATAACTGCACTACGAGTCACACAGATGACATAGTGGGTACCACCTGGTCAGGTACACACAGGAAAAACTGGCACCTAAGATATTACAGAGATGTGAAGAATCTAAAGCTTGTGTCACAAAGACAATGACACACCTACAGCTGATTGACACACCACAATGACCATGAGCAGATACTCAATAAGTAAAACAGCATGTGCTTAAATATGTCTGTGACCCCTATATCTGATTGACACCTGAACATTAGTGTTTAATGATTCACTTTTTTTCACAAATATAGGGGCCTGTTGTCCATCATTGGCTCTTTGTGTTGGCTCTGGATTAAATCTTGAGCAAACTGACACAGACAAACACAATAAATTAAACACAAATATTGGCCAAGACAGCTCAAGAGAAGCCGCTGTCTTCATACACAAAAACATCATGGTGGCTCCAGGTCCCCTGCGGCCAGATATGTGCATGTGTGCGTGTTACAGGCAAGTGGGCTAAATCAGAGCAGCACCACCCCATCACTCACACTTGACATTATATGAGTCTGACCTCTGCCCTCCATTACAAATTGGCCTATTTGCCATCCCTCCTGCCCCTCCTCCTCTTCCCACCCCCATGTTGTCTTGGGCTTCACTCATCAGGTCAGAAATCATGATCAAGCTTGTAATGCAGCCAGGCATCTCAGTATTCTAAAAGGGGTCAAAACTCAAAGATAGATTTGCAGCCACTACAGATCCTTGTTTTTAACGACAGGCGCACACCATATTTGTGATTCCAGTATATTGTATAACACCCACATATGCAAGCACTGAAACTCCACTGCCTAACTTACCAGAACAAACACCAAGTCCCATTCAATCAGTCATTCATGCTCGTGTAGGCATCTTCACATCTATCTCTAATGTAGTGTACAATCTGTCTTTTTATATATATATATATATATATATATATATATATAATAAACAGTGAGCTGTCAACAGGTGTTTGTGAAGAAGAGCAAGATATGGCAAGGAATGGTAATGAACATAGTCAGGGGGCAGTACAATTGGGTTACTATCAGTCAGACTCCACAGAGCTGTAGAGGCTCACACATACGCACAAACAAAAATCCATTAAACACACTGACCTCGATATTGCTTAGATAACCAGTTCGACCACTGCACCCCCATGCACACGCAAACATGGTATAAAAATGGACCAAATTCATAATAAAAGAGGCAGACAACCTTGTCAAATGACTGAAAAAAAACTCAGGTGGGACCCACAGAAAAAAAACTTGATAGTTCTTGCCCTGCTTGTATCAATATAAAAATATATATTTAGAAAGGCATTATAGCGTTACTCGTCGGAACGGCAAAATTGATAAATGCTTGGAAACTATTAGAGCCTGGGAGGAATCTTAAGTTCATCATCAAGTCTTTTATTTGAAAGTCAAAACTAGCTTCATCTGCATAAACCAATCACTTTAGTAGCACATTTGTGACTTGTTTACTCTGCTTATTAGCAAACTTTAGGGAAATGTAACAGGAAGAACAGAGTGAAGTCCATGTGTGCAGCAGATGCAGCTGCAGCTCCTGACTACTTCCACTTCCTGTTTGACTTCATCTTCTCCCACATTGCTATTTTAGAATCCTATCACCCTCCCCATCAAAATCCCATTCATCCTGCAATGAAACATCAAACAACGTATGCTCTTTATGTCTCGATGAGAAGTGGAGAAGAAAAGTGTTGGCAGGAATAACAAGAAAACAACATTAAGTCGTTACAAATAGCAATGACTGTGTGCAAACAAACACCCTGCTGCTCAAGACACACACGTTTCTTTGACAGTGAAGCCGTAAGAAATGTTAAAAGTTAAATGTATTGAGAATCCCAAAAGAAAGGCTCATCTTATAAAATGATATAGATGAAATTTAATTGCAAATGGATTACGTTCAAAGTTTTGGTTTAAGGCAAAAAACTTCATGATTCCCTGAGCCCTCAGGGAATCATGACTCGACATAAAAAGTATTTTCATGGACGTTATTGAGCCAAAAATAAATAAAATGTTTACCGTCATTACTTTGTGCATTCATGCTCTCTGTGCTGGACTGGAATTGTGCACCCCTGGGATGACGAAATGACCTCAGGGGGCTTGGGCTGCCCAGTGGCGATGAGGTTGTGCCCCCTTCCTTCTTTGAAAAAATTCCACTGAAAAAACGCACCAGACGTCGCTCACTGGAGCGCCCGATGCTCCCACGTAGCAAAAACCCATTTCCCTCCTTCTCTACTCCAAAACGCTGAAGATCACTGTTATCCAATGTCCGGGTTTTAGCACCACTAGCTTGAGCCCAGTGGTTCTGCTCAGTTTTGTTCAGAATAGCTCCAACTTCAAGAGTTCGACTCTTCTCTCTCAAGCGGCCTGGACTAGCCAGAACCACCTTATGCTCTACATTATTTGCACCAATTTTCATACTCTCATTTTGTCCATTCATCTTATTATTGGCCTCCAAATCCTTGCCAATACATCCACTGCCATTGTGGTGTTTATCCCTGGTGAAAGCTGGTAGACGCAAGCGCTCGCTGCCACTCCAGTGCCGGAAGCTGAAGCTGCGACGCAATAGTCCTGGATTTTGCTTCCTGGAAGGTGTCTCCATAGAAACAGACGCTGACTTGCTGTTGACGTCCAAAGCATCGATCTCGCCATTGAGCAAAGGTTTAGTGTGAGATTCAGGACTCCTCTTCTCCTCACTCTTGGACTTAAAGAGCCATCTTTTTCGGTTGTCCTTGTTGCTGGCCGGAGATGGTACAGAGACGACATCTTGCACCACAATTTTCTCTGATTCTTTTGCCTTCCTGGATATCTTGAGTCTGCCAAGCTCCAGCTGACCCATGCTAAACGTCCTAAAATTCCTCATGCAATTATGAGACACCGGGATCTCCTCTGCCTCATTCTCCACCTCTTGCAGTTGCTCAAGGAGACCACTCCGCTGGGCCTCAACTGAACATTCCCGCCTGAAGGCTCCAACTTTTGGGTTTTCGAGCTTCTTACTTCCATCACTCCCTCCATCCTCTTGACTTTCCTTCTTTATCAGAGTAAGGGAAATCCGGTAGACAGTCTTCCTCTGAGGTGTACCTCTCTCCATTCTGTCAGCAGTACCCGAGTCCAGCAGGAACATCCTGGATCAAATTCCTAAACAGTTCACTTCTGTCCAAAAATCACAGAACAGCATCTTCTTCTCAGAGTCACACACACCACACTGGGCGGAACTAACAAAACGTGAAGCAGAAGGTTATTTACGCAGACAAAAACTGGTTGGATCACATGAGAACTGCTCCGGGGCAAGAGCAACGTTTTTTACTCCAGATGCGCAGGAAACACGTTCTTCCAGCTGGGTGAAACTGATGCGCCAGTCCAGGGAATCTCCGGGGCTGATACGCTTCTCCGTCGGCTCTGGATGGTGTGTTCCTTAGAGCCGCCACCACAGAGAACAAACCGAAGGTGATCTGAATTATTTTAATGCATAGTCCGGGAAGGTGCCAGCGCGTCGTTTCCCATTGTGTGAGCACATCCCCCGCAGCGAGCCTGTGAACCCACCTAGAAGCCGGTCGGACCTCCGTCACTTCCCAGCAGCCCCACTGAGCTTTAAACTGCGGCTGCAGAGAGCCGGGTGAACTGTCCACTTCTGGCGTTTGACTGGAAAAGTCCGCTATCCCCGCTGCCATCCAGCGAGTCACAGCGGCGTCTGGATCCGAGCACCGCATCTGCTCGCCCCGCCTGCTCTCTGATCACAGACCGAGGAACACAGACGGAGGACCAGAGCGCCAGGAAAACCCGGAAAGGATTCATTTGAGCGGACTGAAAGGCGGTGGAACACGTTACGCTTGTCATACGACGTTAAATATATGTTTAACTGCACTGCAAGGATACAAAGTTGACTCATGTATTCACCAATGATGTAGTATAATAGCAATGATTTAATTGGTGAAATTATGGTTGTGGCATTGTTCAAGGAGAGCCATATCAGTAATTTGGAGAGGGGCAAATTGCTGATACATGACTTCTCTGAACTACTATGCAAAACATCAACCCCTTTTAGTAAATTAATGAAGCGCTTCTAATAAATACAATAAATTACAACAATAAGCAGATGTAAATGTTTTAAATTACAAACCACTATTCATCAGTAAAAACACTTAGTAAAACTCAATCAACTTATATGGATGATTGTCAAGCGTGTCCTTATATCTGGTCCATAATATGAATGGCTCCCCGGCTCAACTGCCGAGTATAGAAATATAAATAATGCATAACTGGGTTCAGTCTAGTGCTACGCCAGCCCATGTTTTCTAGTCTACCACAGGGACAAAAGGGGTGGAGCCCACAATGTCAAGGATCCGCTCTGCATCCAGCAAATGTCAACATCCTGCATGCTTTTCGTTTCATTCTATCATTATTATTACTGTACAACATAAAACATTATGTTATATAATTATAACATTTAGTCGCACTTCACTTAAGAGTATCATTCTTACCACTTATAGATGTATCAATGTGGTTTAAACAACCCTTTATACCAAATGCCATAAGCATTCTTAATTCAACAACGTGACCAATTCACAAATATACTGATATGAATTGATAAATTTTCATTTCCACTTCAATGTCATTTTATGTAGTGTTTTTGCACACGCATCTTGTAAGCAGTTTACATTTTTTTGAGTTGTTTGAGCCTACGAGCCCTTTCCACCTTGGTGGACAATACAAATTTACTCTATTCTAACAATCATGAGCATCAGTGTAATTTCTTTAAAACTAAGTGTAACTTCTCACGTTGAATTTAGATCAGAATACTATACTGTACTTGGAATTTCAAATTGGAAAGATATTTTCATTTTGAACCTTTTGAAAAAAATACATTCTTATCACAATTCTTTCAGGGGGCTCTAACTCCTTCCAAGCCCAACACTTGCCAGCACTGACTTCGCCTTTTCTCCAGCTTAGACAAAAAGTGGATTAATAAAGATTAAAAAGAGTGGACAGCGACTCTCTCCTGTACGCACACAGAAAAATGATGTAAAATAGAGTTATATGACATCTGGAGGTGTTAAATACAACCTGCCTGCTGTGGATGAGGAGTAGCAGTGGTTTGACTGTGAGCCACAACCTTCACACAACTTGATTAAAGACGACCATGACATGAAACTACAAGGAAATACTCACGAGGAGAACCAATAGAAGTATTTAATGCTAATGCTCAGTTTCGACAGCTAAAGGAAACGTCTGTTGTCAGGTTTGGAAAACAAACAAAAATATAGCATAGACAACATAGAGAAAAGAGTAGGTACACCCCATCATCCCGCCCCTCCCCCACTATCTCCCCCTGAGAATTGGAAAATGGGTCAGGCGGAGGAGGGGGAAATCCTCTGCTGGAGAAGGATGCTCACCCACATCAGCATGTGTACAGTTTCAACGTTCATATTTATTCTCATCTGATCCATCAGCTGATTTTGTATCTTTCTTGGTGAAATTCTGACTTGGATCAAAAGGTTGTGATTTTCTGAATTGTAAAAAAAAACAAAAAAACATGAATCATCATGAAATTGATGTTGTAAACAGTTTCCATTGATGAGGTGTTGGAGAGAGTCCAGGAAGCTCTCAGGAGCTGACAGGAAATTAGACGAGCAGCAAAAAGTGTTAAGACAGGAAAGGCCGTACTCATGCCCATCTTCTAAGGGGGCTGTTGCCATGGCAACCACCCAACTATGGTTAGGCCAGGATACCTCCTTGTTCGCTGAGCATGACAACTGGGTGCTTTTGTATTAATCAGCAAAACAAGTGAATGTGTAAAACTGCTGACCTTCCAAACCCACATACATACGTGCAAGCAAGGCAAACGCCCCCTGCCTATCAAATGGTTATTGCTGTATTGCCGTTAACCGCATCAGAAAACGGCATACAGTAAAATATCAAAAGTCGTCTAATGGGTTCCAAATACGCAGATGTGTCGATCGGTGTGGCCACAGAGGAAAGGTAGAGAGAACCAGCAAACTAAGCACATTGGCGGTCAACTACTGCCATCTACTGACCCAAAACAGAGCTGCACCATCGAGACGCACAAGAGCAAAACAAAAAAATAGAGCCATTTCTCATGAGAGATCACAAATCTCCTCAAGACAATATACTGAAATGAAATAATTAGTAAACTAACAGATTCTACCTCTGCTAACCAAGAGTCAAGGGGAAGCCAATTCTTCCATTTTAATGCATTTCATTCTGCAAAATTCAGAGTAAGCATTGTGGATGAGCAGTGCTTGGTGGAATATCCAATGTCAGTTCAACTCCTTCCCACCATTCAATTCTTGATGCTGCAAGGACATTAATAACTCATTCATACCAAAAGTATTTTGAACAGTGGACCACTGAAGTGGGGGCGGAACAAATCAAACAATAAGTGCCGATTACTACCCCCACAGATCTCTCTCTGCTACACCCCACTCTCTCTCCTTCCTAAGGGGACAGACATGGATAGATGCATGACTCGATACAATAGAACGCACTGTTCAAATCTCTCTCTCAATCTATTTGGATGTCACCCGGAACTTCTGTCTTCAGTTATAGACCAAGACTGAGATACATTTACAAAGCCAATCCAAAAAAGAAAAAGAAAAATATGAAAATACAAGGAGCGCATGAAACTAGATTATTTTTCCATGGGAAGTTTGTGATTCTTTGGATGGGTTGGTTGTGCAGAAATATTTGAGCCAGTGGGAAGGAAAGACAAAGAGACACTGTGAGAGTGATTCATCAAAGGGGGAGAGGATGGGATGAGAAAGCATGAGCAGTCAGTCAAAGATAGTAAAATTGTCCTCTGAACTGTCTCTTTAACTCACATAAATTACAGCTTGTAAGCGAATATATTCCATAAATAGGTCACCAACATGACAACTCGTCAACTGAAAATAATTATTCTCCATTTATGTGGGGCCAAAATTCTTACTACTGCATGAGCATTGATCAATATCTCACTAGAACAGGCCACATTGCAGCAACCTTGTTGCCCAGAGTCAAAAATAATTAAACCTGATGTATATGATAATACACATTTTTTTCTTCTCTTCCAAAGACACTCTCTGCTGAAGCACAATGTTATAATCATTTGATTTATACAAGTCGGTCTGCACTGCCTAAACATATAATCAAATTGTTCTTATTTACTCAAAAGCTTATTTCTAGAAAGATTTTAAAAGGTACAGGTGCAACATAAACTGACAAGGTAAAAGAGATGCAGAATGTATTCAGGATTGGACTGACCAAGATGACAAATCTCAAAGAGACCTTTTTAATATTCATTTGACATAGCATGAAATAATTTGTTTATACAAACACATAACTGGGGGTGTGTTTAATATACATATATTTTCTGAATTAATTATTTTTTTGTTTTACATTTACTCGGCTCCTGAGAGCAGCAATCGATATAACAGGAAGTGACATCACCTCCCTGAGGAGCAAATCTGAGCATCCCAAGTAATCCGATCATCTGCGTCAATGAGTGTCATGTTGCTTAAATATGAGAGTACCGTGCAGCGCAGACAGGAAGTGGGGTAGACTATTTTTGCGACGCATCTATTGTTATGAACCTTGTCCATGTTGCAGGAAAAGGAAAGAGCTCACAGCTGTTGTACGCCACATCCCCACACGTGAAGAACATGGGCCTGTAGCGTCTTCTTGGGCCGAATAAGGATTTTGAATGAAGCACAAACTCAGTTGAAATAACATCAACATGAGTCAGGAACTACTCTACCCTGACGATTACAGAGTAGGCAGAAGACCAAAGACATGTGTAGAGCGAATGGTAGTTGGCCATTTTATGGGGCACAACCATGAAAACAAACAGGCATCAAATTCATTATCAATCTTCAGGGGTGGTGGGAAAAAATTAACAGATAGAACAGCAGGTGCATTTCATAAGAGAGAATACTGCATACCTAGCTCCAAGCCTCAGCCCCTGGATGAGGGCAGGACCATTTGACATGAATATAGAGTGAATACAAGATCCAAGCTCTGGTTTCCACAGGAACACAAGCTACTGGATTCTCTGGTTTTACTCAATCACAAGCATTTAAATGGAACAATGAAGAGATCACACACATGCCAAACTAAAGCATGACTCCGATGTCGACCGTAGCGGTATACCGCAATGGCAATATTAAAAAATAAATTTTCAATATTGTGTAAAAAGGGCCGACTGAGAATGAGTCCAACATCTTGTTGTGGATGCAGTGCTCACTTACATGACATCGGAGCCTACTGAAACTGACAGCTTTTGAAACCAGCCTACAAAGAGAGAAAGTTTGGCGTCGGCTTCTGTGTCACGCAAACACTGTAGTTGGAAGTGGTGCTGACACAGATAACATTCATATCCATCTCAATAACAACACAGTGCCTGCTGTCCTAAGCATCAAGCCACTCAACTCTACTCCACTCGCAGGATCCAATTGTTGGGTGGGTTGTCTTGCTCCAAAGCCCACTCGAGTCCGGAGTAGGCACCAGTTAGAAACAATTACTTCACAGTGTAATGAGGCACGGAAAAAGGGTTCAGAAGAGGCGCAGTTAAAGTGATCAGACAAATGGAACGTCTAAAGTTGGACAATGATGATCCGTTTTGTAGATAAAGTTTACAGGAATCACAAAGAGACACTGACGACCTGGCAAAGTGGGTTCTACATCAGTGAGCGGGCAAGTTTGATGACACACCAGTTTGCAAAAAATGCTGAGCCAAAGTATCTGCAAAAGGGTGTAACATCATGAACCTGACCTCCCCCCTACGCATTCATCACCCTGAAGATTTTGTGACAGCAGAGAGAATGAGTTACGAGGTGGGAAAGTAACTTTCACAGTCAGGTCTTGAATGATTTTTTAGGCTCAGTTATGATAGTGTTGCAGTTCACACTGCTTTCTCTCCTTTGGTAAGAAAACACACAATATACATTAAGTTAAATAGGAACTTGAATGACTGTACCATTATTAATTAATTATTTTTTTGTCAACGTCATGAAAATATAGTTGTTGTGACAGTTTGTTTGCCTAATGAGAGAAAATCTGTGAAATCCCTGGTTGAAGAATGATAGAATGATATTAATAAATGAAATTGAGGAATTTGATGGTCTCCAGAGGGAACCAGAGTACATTATCCCAATCTAGCAATGTAAGGAAAACAGAGAAGTGACGACAGCTCGTTGAATAATTAATTTTATTTATTAGATATTTTGGATATGAACTTAAAGAATAAGGGTTACGCTTAATAATAATAATAACAATAATAAAAATAATAAACCCAGTGACCTATTTTTGCAAATCATTGACAAAAAAAGCGCGTCCTGACTTGGACTATCATCATTCATTTAGGTTATTAATTAACGGTGACAGTTGAGGCCTAGAAGCTGAGACTCCAACAGATTAGGGAATGTTAGGATCCTGGACTAATCGCACTGATTCCAGTTTCTCTCACAGTTAAATCACCTCTGGTCAGACTCGAAGATCCCACAATGTAAGCAGCTTTGAAAGCAAACTAACCTCTGTTCTTGCTTAAATTCTAATTCACGTTAACCTATTAAAGCATGAAGACAACACTGATCATCATATTTTCATTTTTCACATAACAATGCAACTATTAATTACACAACAAAGGAACATTTTGATTGCTATGTGTTGTTTACTTGATTGTATTTCATTTTATTTCTAAGTATTTGAACAGACATTCATTTGTGATAGCAACAGGGTTGACTGAGCATGGTCCTGGTGACTCATGTACTGCCCCTACATTAAGCTGGGTGAAAGTTGCAGGACAGAAAAACAGAATGCATCTAATCTGGTGCAGTCGGCAGGAGGAGGAGGGGTGGGGGTGATGATGGTTACATAAATACTTAAAAAACAAATGACTGCCAATCTCTTGCAGTGTGACCTCATGATAGCATGTTCTCATAGCACATTAAATTAAAATGACGGGCAACATTGCTCATGATATCATCATACCGCCCCGATATCTGAAGAAGACACCGCGGAAATATTTAATAAGGATATTATTATATGTGACAGATATGTCACCGTCACATGACAGTGCAATGTCAGGAAAAAATATATTACACAAGATTGTATTTCATCATTGATGATGAATGACTATCATTGTTTCCTGAGCAATATATGTGAGTCGTATAAAAATTATCTTAAAGATTATATGGACTTATTTTCAACTGCTACTCTCCAATAAACCCACATGCCGTTTCGTCAAATAAGAATTATGGTATTCGTGAGGTTTGCTTACAGTTGCTGCCAGAAAGAAAAATATTTTTACTATCAAGTATATTTGAAAAGTGTGAACAGTGTTAGTTCACTGAACTTCGAGTGAAAATTCTTTATCTCTTTTCTGCGCGGGTGTGTGGTGGTTAGCTGATTAGTATCACTGTATGTGACAACTCTAGCTATTCATTGCACGCCATTCAATATTATTTGACACTGATCAAATGACTACCATTCAAACAACAAATGATTGATCAATGCAGCGGACAAATGTTCAGGAAACAAATTCCTCCAGCCCAAAAATAAATCACATGAGAAAAATTTGTATGGCAATACTGAGAGAATGAAGCATCAGGAGGAAGTGCAGCAACCACAAAAAAATCATTTGACCACTCTTCGGATCAAGAAAACAGGGTTTATTTTATCTATTAAACTGAGTTAGTTGAAATATGCTAGATCTATGTGAAAGAGGGATGAAGGAAACACTTGCCATCCATTACGCTTGAACCCAGTGAACCGGACCTCGATCGGTCTAGGTCTATCTGAATTACTACTCACTACTGTTGGTTGATTTTACATATTGATTAGAAATAGATATTGCAGTACCTATGCCAATCTAAGCACCAATGCCAATATATTATTACCAGCATGTTAAAACTGGGGGGGAAAGTAGCGTGAATAGCCGAGCTATTTTCCACCTGCATCACACCATCATTGAGCCTCACTCCCATGGACTCTTACCTTCAATGGCGATGACATGTTCTCGGATCTGGTTCTGCAGCAGCGGTTCCTCCACCCGCTCCAGGAGCTCATAAATGGAGTAGATGTTGGGATGGACTGACTCGAACCTCTGGATCTCAGCCCGGATAGCTGCAGAGTTGGCGAGGTGCTGCTGGTAGTTCATGGCCGCGACTCCGGAACCAGTGTCGGCAGTTTTAAACTGGACCCACGTACGAGTTAATTCATAACTTAACCCTACATGACATGAATAATGGCGCTCTTTGAGTTGAGTCTCTTAGTCGGATAATATCCAAGAGGACTGCTGCTAGTGACCGGAGAAGGCAGCGGTTCCCCGGTGAGCCCCGGCTCCCAGCTCCGGCGGCGCGGTGACAGATGTGCGGCAGCCGGAGCTCCACTTCTCCATATCCTTCAACTCGCCGGAGATTAAAACATGTATTTATGCGGCTTAATAGCGGCTTTAAACGTCATTTACGGGTTATAAATACACGACCGAAGTGAAATAAAATGGCCTGTAGCTAGCGGGCTAGGGTTAGCTGGCTAACGTTAGCTAGCTTCCAAACCCACGGGAAAGCGGAGCTGAGACTCCGACCTGAGGCGTCACTAGTGGAGAATCGTGACTAGGATAAATATACCAGCCACTCGACGGCGGGAAAATACGTGGAAACAGCCGCGGAGTCCAATGCGCAGCCGATCACCACTTTCGAGTGCCCTTTCCCGTCCGTTGTTTTGTCTTCCGGACCAGCCGTGCAGCAACACACCGCTTCGGGAGCACCAGTCGTGGACGAAAGCACTGGTGGCACTGACGAAAAAAAACCCCAACAAGCTTGCTTTAACGCGTCGAGTTTCTACAGGTGTCGCTTGCTGTTGTTGCGCCGTGAATATCCGTCCATCCTGGGCACACAGAAGCCCCGTATCCCAAGTATCCCGACCGGGAGCGTCAATTCCCTAGCAATGCGCTTCCTCTCACAGAAGCGAAAGACCGGAAGTGGTGCACAAAGTAAAAGCTTCAAAAACTAGCACATGTTTGGAAAACCGTGCTTGATATTTAACAACGGAACATGAAACATTGATGAGTGTAAGCAATTTCAAACTAAAACAAGGCTCTATAATTGTTGAAAATAAAGCCACGTAATTGCCTACTTCAACAGGACTAAGATGTATTTATCTATGTATTCTACGTGTTGCGTAAATATAGCCAAGTTTGTAAAATGCTCAAAGTACAGTCGAGAACATTTTTTTCGAATAACCCCACTGAAAAGCCTAAAAAACATGCTAAAAAAATAACATTGTAAACATTATTGGCCACTCTTGTGTCGATGAAGTCTTCCATTGGTACATTTAGGACAGATACAAATTCTGTTAACAGAGATTTTGTGCGATTAATTAAGATTAAAAATGTTGACAGCCCTAGTTTTGATGTATTTACATATCATCAAAAACATTGCTATGCTGATGTAAGCCAGTGTGCCTTGAGAAAAGATCCAATGAATGGCAATATTTCAGTGAAATGTACCGGATAGTTTCTTTATGATTCTATTTTGGTGGAGTTCTGTAGGTTCAACTGTTCTTAAACAATGATGTCTAAAATAAGTAGATGCAAATGGTGGTCAAAAGAGCACTGTTTGGTGGTGCAAAAGCAGAAACAAGATGCAAAGATCATTGGTTGAAGGACTTGACAACGGACTTTGACCCACTATCACATATACAAGGTCTTGCTCTTGACTCTGAATTGACAGCATATAGACTTGATCTTGTTTCAGGCCATGCATTTCTTTGTCAAGACCATAGCTGCTGTTATTTTTATTCCATCTCTAATTTGTTAAATTCCCAACCAATTAAAACCCTTTCTTGAAAAACCTCTGCCAGAATGCCAGCCTTGTGCTCGATAATGAATATTATTTACGAACGACAAAAGATCTGCAGGAAAAGAAGCTGGCTCGAAATACAACGCTAATGTAATCAATAATTACCTCTGAGGCGAATGAAAGGAGGTCATTTATTAAACTCCCAAGAATAACTCCAGAATTATTTATTTAAATAAAACTTTCAGGGTTAGTTGGAAATAATTGATCTTGATGGGGCTCTTCTGGTTCTTGGTCCTGGGTTAGATGTCCCGACTACAACAGAAGTACATTTCCTGGATTGTACAAGAATTAACAAACCTAGAACTGCTCCTGATAATGTTTATTTCTATAGTTTGCAATCTTTTTACTGGGCTTCAGTATTTCAAGAAAGAGGCAAGTTTCTTCTACTGTTGCTTTACAATCTGTCCATCCAGCAAGAGGTTGTGCACAATGACATTTTTCCTCGTCTTGCCACTGCTGGTGGTTGTCGAGATGACACACTCATGCGTCCCAAGGAGAAATCGAGTCTCTGTACCGTTGAGCACAAATTCCCCCTAAATGAGTGAAAACACACATCAAGTCAACTTCCAAATTATTCCAAATACAGTAAAAAAATCAAATGAATCACCATAGTTTCCATTTTCTGTCCATTACACCAGACATCCATTTTGTCTTTTTCTGTGGAGTCAAAAGAAAAAGATGTTCATGTTCATCATAACACAGATGTGAAATGTTTTACACACATATTGAGGCCGCCCCTGTTACAATTTTGTCTGCACTGGCAGTGAGCAGCTAATGCATGTGATTACTGGAGACAACAGAGAAAAGGCTGTGGCTTCGGCAGCAAAGGAGGATGCCATAATGGTATATCAGACTTTTTCAATTGCTCTTCATAGGAGCTTTTGAGATTTGAAGATATTTAAATCTCACCAAGTACCACTCTGGTGTCCACTCCATCAACTTGAATGATCCAGGTCTCAGTGCTTTGGGCACGCTGGTTCAAGAAAGTTTGAAGACTCTTTCCATTGATATCCAGGGAATATTGGTAGGAAAACCCACCCACAGCTTCGATATGGATGGTCGCTCTGGTCTTTGAATCACCAAGAGTAAACGTCTCCTTCCCAACGAGTTTGAACATCCAGTCTCTGCGGATCACTTCCTGCCATCAAAAAAAAAGATTTCTGATTCTGTTATGGCATGAAATGACCGCACATTGTAATCAATGCATTCACTTACATGCCCATTAACAGTCACAATTCGCTTGCCGGTTGTGCTTCCATGAGAAAACTGGATCTTGTAGACTCCATCACTCAACTCCACCTCCCAGAACGCCACCACGTCACCCCCCAGCATCTCTATGAAGCTGCTGGATGGATGAGGGTTTGGCTTGGTACAATTGTGAGATCAGCAGCAAGAGAATTACAGTAAGAGGATCTCTCCCACAGACTGTCAATCTCACACACACGAAAATAAACCTCTCCTGACATGGGCTTTTAAAGACAATTAAAGGACAAATCTAGGACCAACTGAGTGCCAAAAAAAGAGGCATCAGAAAAACTTTATTATCAAACAACTCATACAGCAAAACAAGATGTGGATTGTTTTGAGTGATGATAAATATTGTGCGGTGTGAGGCATGGAAATCAAAAATCACAATAACATTGAGAAAAGAAACAAAAAAAATCCCGCTCTCCTAAAACTCTGATATTTTCACTTTTCACACACACAGTTGTATAGTTTGGTGATTCTCTGAGAAAAAAGTCAGAACAAACAAAGGCAGTCAATTGAAAAATTCACTGATCATGTGGGGCACAACATTCAACATAAGTTAAATATACACATTTATATTTTTACTTTGGTGGAAGAGGTGAAGTGAATGCTAACAATAGTGTTTTGGTGGTTACAGAATGCAGCAGTGTTTTTTCTTTTTCTTGCCACTCGGACCATTTTTGTCTTTAATCTCCAACAATTTCTTCTTTCGGACCTCACGCATGAGATCAAAGAAAACCTGCAAGATGAGAGAGACAGCATGTCAGTGAGTCAGAGAAAGAAAAGGCTAATAGAATTCTACTAAATGTGAGATCATCATGATTGAATGCGGCCTTAATGACTAAAATTTCCCCATTTTGAGAAGGCTAAATCTAGTTTATTCTAAAAAGCCGTTCACAGCCAGCTTCGTCCTGGGGCAATACTGGCAGGAAGTAAAAAAAATGTCATCATCATAAATTAATGTTAGCTTAATTGGCTCCTAAGCGACGACTGTTGCTCATATTTACCTTGTCTACATTGGCTCTGGTCTTGGCTGACGTCTCCACATACTGAACGCCCCACTCTCCAGCCCGTGCTGCAGCGTCATCGCCAGAAACTTTTCGTCGCTCTTCCAAATCTGACTTGTTGCCCACAAGCAGCAGTGGAATGTTGTCCTCCTCTTTCACCCGTAGGATTTGTTCCCTGTTACATTTAAAAAGATGTATGCTTACACACCACTATGGAAGTACGTTTTAATAGCAACATCAATTCGACTTCCTGAAATGTAAAGAAAACGTAATTCCTATGTAGTCCACTAGATGGAGGCAATAACGTCTCATAAATAGGAGGAATTGTCTCAGATATGCAATCTAAAAATAAAGTGCTGGTGGTCTGACCTGAACTCGGCAGTGGCACTAAATGACTCGTGCTCAGTGATGGAGAAGACCAAGAGGAAGCCTTCTCCACTGCGGAAGTAGTTGTCCCTGATGGCAGCGTAGTCCTCCTGACCTGCTGTGTCCAGGATGTCAATCTGCACGTCCTCACCATCAAGGACGACCTTCTTCCTGTAGCTGTCTGCCTTTGTAGGCTCGTAGTCTTCTACAAACTGGACCCAAACACCCAGATAAGACAAGGAGATGGGGCTGCAAATACAGGTATGTTATGGATCCTCACCTCGTCATACATGAACTGCAGGGTAAGGGCAGACTTGCCCACTCCTCCACTGCCCACCATGATAACTTTGTGCAGGACCAGTGAGGTCTGGTTCTTGTTCTTACCTGTTGCCATTGCTCCGTTTGTCAGTCCACACCAAACTTTACGAAGCACAAGTAAGATGCTGTCAAAAATAATGAAAGTATAAGTGAAAATATTTTTCCAGAAATTCCTAGCTGTAACTGTGTCTACGAAATATAGCCAGAACTTCTGTTGACAAAAATATCAGGATAAATAACTTTGGTGGTCGTCACAGCGAAATGTACAGTATAATCTCATGGGAAGTGGATCATAACTTTTGGATCTGACAGCCGTCAGTAAAACACGCTAGCTGTCACCAAGGACACATTAATGCTGGTGGTAAACAGGGAAGGCGAATATACGGGTTCCGACCGTTGCTCCCACATATCACGATTCACGTCGGTGATTAACCGCGGCCCAAAGTCCAATTAATATCGTGGCACAATACAAAACAACTAAATACCTCAGTGAACATAGCTTGCACCAATAACTAACAATAACTGTGGAGTGTCTCACTATCTGCTAGTGAGACTCAACAGACACTTCTCCTCTGCAGTTCCCGCCTTCATACGCAGAACAGCGATCGATTGGATGTGGTTCAGAAAGAAACGCCCCCCAGCAACCACAATTTGCGGAGACGACTGTCACTCACCCATCAGAAACTTGTTAGCCAAAGGAAAGTCTTGACCCGAGCCCATACCCAGTAATAACATCAAACTTCTTGACAGAGAAGTGAAGTACAAGCTTTAAAAAACACTCGCGTAACATCATAAATACAGACCTGAACCGTGTTGTCAGTCGCACCGCATTTAACTTTATCGGGCCACACGAGCTAACTTCGGCGAGTGGAGCAGACTTTGTGCCCCACCTAGTTCTGTAAACCAGCCAAAGAGTGTTGCGACAAGATGATTCAAACCAGTAGCGACCGCTCCAGTTTGAAGTGCGCATGTGCGGCCAAAGGCACAACAACGTGGATTTCCCACGGAATAAAAGAGAGCTGGCTTCATCTATCTATTACAAATTACATCTATTACAAATAAAAATAAACCAAATATATTACAAACTGTATATCACAAACTATTCGAATTCTAAACATACACTTTCCTTAGTAAGAACACGCACTCGTTTATGCTCCAACACTCTCTACATTCGACTAATAAGTGTGAAATGGTCTTGAAATGAAACACCAAGCAACGATATCAGTCCACTGCAGATTTAAATATGACATTAACGCAGATTAACGTTGCTTGAATTTGAATTGTACTGTAATCTAAAAAAAAAAAAAAATGTAACCACGCAGTCGCTAATTTTTGTCGCTAGGTGACGCCATTTCACAAATTTTTATCCTTGCGTACTAGAGCAGGAAATTGCACTTCGTCCCCCGGGCGGATTTAAAACTTCAGGTTTGTGGCATCACTTTTCACAAATTCATTTCCCAGAATCTTCTGACGTATGTGGAAGATTCAAAAGACAATCTTTTCCGATCTGCAGCTGGCGTTAATTTATCCACAGTGGACAGAAAAGAAAAAGCTGAAGTGACAGGAGGAAAACCACCCACACAACCAGTTTTTGGCTGTGCTTCGGAGCTCCATCAGCTTGAGGTCAAAGGTTAGCTACAGCACACGCCAGTTTACGTTGTTATGTTGTATGTTTATCGACTGTTGTCACCAGAACGCTGGCAATTGAAAGTTCAGAAATAGGGTCAAGAGAGGTCAATACAGAAAACCTGCACATAATAGACATACTGTGTTTGAAAAAATATAGTCCAGTAGTGCAAAGTGACAACTATCAGAGATTCTTATCGACCGGATCGGAAAGTTACAGTACAAAAGAGACAACTAAATCGCCTAAAGGCGCAACTCCGGGAGGTAATGATGATTACAATAAACCAAAGAAGACTAATGTCAACACTCACAGGTCTTAGACAAACCCAACGAGATTTGAGTCCAGTGCAGTCACATTGAATTATTGTCAGTACAGGTACCCAAAACGTAGTTATAGTTAACATAGTTAATAACAACATTTACTCATCAACGTAGCGCTAAGATGGGAATTACTGGGAAGGAAAAGAGAGGAAAGGAATAAAGGAAAAAAGAGGAAAAGTGTCAGCACAATGTTTCTCTGACAGAAAAAAAATGGGCCTGGGCATTTTTGGGTCTGTGAGGGACTCTAACCAACCGCGCGAAGGTCCACAGGGAGGTATACAAAAGACCACTATACATCACCAAAAAAAAAAAAAGGGTAACAAAATACTTGATCCGGCAGTGATCAGAGCTGTTTCCATTTTTACTTAACAGGAGAATGGTCTAAGATTATATTTAAATACTGTATGTTGGGTTAGAAAACAAAGCTGTAAAGCTGAATATAGGATTCTATAAAGGTTATAAAAGTTAAATTAGACACGTGTCAAGACTCGACACGCGTAAACATTGTCTGGGACTGCGAACCAGCTAAAAAGAGTGACCAGATTGTGGCTCCAGTAAACACACGCGGAGAGAATAGGGTGGTGGGTTTTATGGTCCTGATGTTATAATGTTAACCGAATCAAAATGAAGTAAGCTGTTCAACATTACTTCGGTAAAAAACGCCCCCCTTAACTTCTGATTGGACGCTCTAGTCCGAGCGCACCCCCGCCCCTCAGGGATATAAAACAGGTGGTCTTCATTCACAGCATCAGTCTCGAAGATGGACCCATCATCCGGACCTCACACACCACATCCTCCTCTGTGACCGAGGGTCTCTGAGGATGATGATGCCGGGCTTCTTTCTTCAGTCTGGACTGCTGTATCACCTCTAACATGGACTATTGGAAGGTCTGGTCCTCTGTGTGACTGAGGGAAGTTGGGCGTAAAAATGTAACAAAACTCTTTTTATTTGGCAAAAAAAACAGTGGATCCGGGCCGCTGACGAGCGCTTTCTACGGGGACAGTGTGATTTGAGGGAGGATTGAAGTGTGATTGAAGTCGCAGAAAATGAGAGGCAGTTTCTTCGGTCTGGCACTCCTCGTGGCTCTGGTCCTCTCTTGCGGCGCTGAGGAGGCGGAGGCGCGCAGCCGGGACACCTGCGCCTCTTGCGGCGACACTGAGCCGGAGGAGTCGGACTCCGGGCAGCCCAACTCAGACCTACTGGAGGCAGTGAAGAGGCACATCTTGGGTCGCCTGCAGATGCGAGAGCGGCCCAACATCACGCACCCGCTGCCCCGCGCTGCCATGGTGACCGCGCTGAGGAAGCTGCACGCGGGTAAACTGCGTGAGGACGGCCGGGTGGAGATCCCGAACCTGGACGGACACCCGACTAATAACCACGTAGTGGAAGAGAACTCGGAGATCATCAGCTTTGCGGAAAAGGGTGAGGAAAACGGTGATGGAAAAAATAACATTGACGATGATGATGATGAGCGATTTTAAGATTCAGAAAAAAATATGACTGGAAAGGATTATCAAAGCAATGGAAGAAATGTTTACAAGATCAGATGTTACAATGGAAAGAACATACTAATATTTATAACTTTAACAAGCAAACATCTCCAAACCCCCACTCTAATATATAAAAGCTAAAACTTGAAACGTCAAAATCTGATCACCTATTGCTGATATTATGAACATACTGTGGAAGTGATAATGCAAAGAATCGTTTTAATCTAACTGCAGAATGTCAGTGGGGTTTTGTGTGATCCAGTAAAGTCTAAAGGTTTGATGCCTGTGTTTCTTCTGATTGGAACATTTTTGTTTATAAAATCACACTTATACATGTCTTTTTTTTTTTTTTCTAAAAATGTGTTTCATGACGAAATGACTTCATTCTTCACTTGAATTATGTTCCAACTCAAATAAGTGATTTTAGTTAATTTACCACGAAATCTCCTTGTTTCTCTAATTAAACAGACAATAACAATAACATACGCAGCGGTATCAAACGTTTTCAGCCTCGCACATTTTGTGGAGGATCATAGCAGTGGCTGCAACACTTTAGTCATCGCATTTAATGGAAAAGACAAACGTCCTGCTTCATCAGGACAAGGCACCAGTCCACACTAGTTGAGCTACGACGGAAGCTATGTGGAAGTGTGGTCACAAGCTTCTACCTCACCCAGCCTACTCTCCAGAACCTGCCCCCGGTGACATCCACCTCTTTCCCAGGCTGAAAATATGCTTCAGAGCCAGACATGTGGATTTGGATCATGATGAGCTGAGTGCTGCAGTGGGGGTTTGAATAGGTGGCCAAGATGATGAGTTTTACAGATCAGGAATTAATGAATGGCGGAAGTTGAAAGAAATGTGTGGAGTTGAAAGGGGACTAGTGTGAAAAATAGAGCAGCATCATGTACTTCATGTGTGACGCTCAGAACATTGCAATACCTCTTCGTAAGTCACATCGCTCCAATAGAAAACACTTCCCATGATCTTCAGAAAAAAAACAAAAAAACATCAGTTTTCTCAGTTTAGTTGCAAGTTGTGCAATGACTGAGAATTGGACTTCTTCCAAATTGAGCCTTCCCGCACCTCACTTCTGTGCCCTCACCCCGATGACCCAGTGGATAGATTCTTGCTGAAAGAGTCTGTGTAATGCTCCTGCTTCTAAGTTTGATGTCAGTTATAAAAAGATCTGTGTTGAAATAGACGTGATTGAAGCCACCTAAAATCTAGATAGTGCAGTCTAAAGAGAAAAGGGCCCTGAAGAGATCTAGTCTTTTTACACATTTGACACTTGAACAATGAATTAGATATTTGCAAGAGAAAATATGTGTTCGCTCAGATGTATAAATGTTATTCCTAACCACTGTGTTCCTGTGCTGCCTTTGTCTTCTCTTTTATAGACGACATGGTGACGTCCAAATCCAGTTTGTTCTTTCTTATCTCCAGCGAGGGTAACCAGAACCTGCGGGTGACCCTTGCCACCCTTTGGCTTTACTTCAAGTTGCTGGCACCTGCACCTGAGATGCGATCTCGACGAAAGGTGACGGTGAAGGTCTACTATCAGGAACCGGGCCTGGGCAGCAAGTGGAACCTGGTGGAGAAGAGGGTGGATCTGAAGCGGAGCGGCTGGCACACCTTCATGCTCACCGAGGCCGTCCGATTAGTGTTTGAGAAAGGTGATCGCCGGCAAAACTTGGACGTGCGATGTGAGGGCTGCGAGGCGAATGGTGTCATCCCCGTCCTCTTGAACCATAACGATGAGTCACACCGGCCGTTCCTGGTGGTGCAGGCCCAACAGGCAGACAGCAAACACCGGATCCGGAAGCGTGGGCTTGAGTGCGACGGCAGTAGTAGCCTGTGCTGTCGACAGCAGTTCTATATTGACTTCCGACTGATCGGGTGGAACGACTGGATCATTGCACCCTCAGGCTACTTTGGGAACTACTGTGAGGGAAACTGTCCAGCCTACATGGCTGGTGTTCCTGGACTGGCGTCGTCCTTCCATACAGCTGTGGTGAACCAGTACCGCATCCGAGGGATGAGCCCTGGTTCAATGAACTCCTGCTGCATCCCGACCAAGCTCAGCACCATGTCCATGCTCTACTTCGACGATGAATACAACATTGTAAAGCGTGACGTTCCCAACATGATCGTGGAGGAGTGCGGCTGTGCCTGATAAAAGCTTCATCCTAACCCCACACAAAACATATTTATCGATGCTGGAGATCGCCACACCTTCATACACAGCTGCACAGACTGGTGTACATATATTTATGTTTGTTTACATCATTTTTACTTTTCTGTCAAAACATTCTTGAGGGGACACCTTTTTTTCTTCAAACCACTTTGGGCACTTTCAAAAGGTCTGGCTCAGCCGTCAGCGAAAGACTCATGTCTGAGTCGAAGAGCAAATTTGGCAGCAAAAGAACAGCATGGACATAAAAGTGTAGTGATACAAGTTTGGTGACACGTTGAAAAACGTCACGATAATTATTTACAGATCTGATGATGAATTGTGAAAGGGCTTCACTCTCATTCATTCAAAAGCTACTTCTTCATCAAGGATTTCCAAGATGGTCAAAGATCTCCAAGCCTTTAAAACTCAGTGATGTGTCCACTGTTGTACGTCACTGCTCATCGTCAGCGCCTTCATTTCTATCTGCCCATTGACCCAGAGCCTTACCGGTTACAAAATGTCAGAGTAGCTCAGCTGGGCCTCACAGCACACGGTAAATATATACAAGCACTTAAATGTAGATTTGAACAAGCCTGTGATAAACCTCAGAGTGAGTTACAGGCCACACAAACGTTGAGGAGACGGTATTTCATTGTCGGTCATCAGAAAACATAAACATTAACCACATTTTGAAAACATACAGGGTGACATACATGTGAACCAAAGTCCACAGACTCTTAATTATGCTTCAAGGTCTTCAGAGTATATTCAGAATCTATGTAGTGTATAGTACATAACGTACACCATGGTGCACTGTTGATGTAGTGTACGGCATTGAACATGTGATTCCCGCTTAGTGAATTCGATGAGCATGGGCTAATTTGTGAATCTCTGTTAAAAAAAATGTAGCATACAATTTCGAATCAATGATACAAGGGGTACTGTATGCTGCTTACGTTACATGGTATACAATGCAAAGCTCTTTATGGTAGGATTTTATCAATGGCAGGATATGCAACGTATGATGTAAGTAAGTAAAGCAGCATACATTAGGTCCTGACCAATATGTAGCAGATGGTCTACCATGCAATATTTTACATTCTATATGGAGCATCTTATATAGTATACAATATCTAGCGTAGGACATGCAGCGTGTGATATGTAGCATTCATTTTGTAGCCCATTTAGCCGGCCAGGAAACGGTGAAGTGTTACCATATATAGCAGACGTAGTGTACGTTATGTACTGCACATTATATAGATGCATCGTTTACTGTGTGGGGAAAAAAACTTGAAATGTTCAACCAATAATGTGTACAAACCAATTTGGAAAAGGTTAATATTTCATGCAAATCCGGCATCCCAACTACAGACACATCAAATGGTCTACGAGGGAGTAAACCATACCAATACCTTCACAACCGCAATCCTTCGATAGCAAGCTCAACATTTAGCCTTCAAAGTAAAGCATGACCACAGCACTTAAAAATAAAAAAGTGCCACGTCCGTTATGCAACGGAAGACCACAACGACGTATGTTTATTTAAAATACTTGAACTTTTATATGCTGGGAGGGACCACGTCTCTGAATCATTTGTGCCTGACGATCATGTAAATTATGCTAAAACCTGCATCACATGTCTCCCACCAGGTGTTTTGGGTTGGTTATCCTGACCCTCTGTCCCCTCTGATTGAGTGAAAGAAAAGCTCTTGAATTGTATTGTGAGTTATTTTGTACAGCGATGAGAATCAGTCCTCTGAGTGGAGATTCCAAATCCCGAAGCAGATATTATATGTGGACAGATGACACACTATTGTATTACAATATATCGGCTTTCTCTAAAAGGATTTAAGAATGCAGCCAAGACAAACAAAGTGATGGTGGTTTATTTTTGTTATGAAATGAATAGATAAATGTATAATTATTTTTCCTCTGTGCACCAACTGTGGTTGTATGCTTTTGTCCTGTACTACGACGAAAATGTCGAGGTAAATTAAGGTGATAGACATCCTGTTCCTGTGTTTCAATATTTTTCTAAATAAACATGTTTACTTCATGCTGTGCAGAATCTTCATTGAGGCTCACTGCAACTGTGCGACACTTTCAAGGGAATTTGTTCATTTCAGTGTTGCGTCTAAAAAGAAAAAAAATCATAATGGTACCAAGGGGAAAAAAGCGATTTTCAAGGGCTCATATCATGCAAAACTGTTTTTAATGGTACGAGGTGTAATAGTGACTCATTTGTAAGTCGACGTCCATATCAAATAGGAAATGAAACCCTATCTTCTTAGCTGTATACAGATTACAAAAACAATCGCCAACAAGCTTCATTTGAGCCATTCACAACTTGTGACACCACACATGTCGACTATGTCACATTGATTAGGCAACATGTACGAAATAAACCACTTATTCATATGTGTAATTGCTGATAATTAGCCAGTAATTATACATGATGAAGTACTATTAGGGTTTTGAAAAGGCGGACTATATTTTACCTTGGAATGGACACCAAACTTTTGTTCAAAACAACACCATAATTTCTGATTATTAACAACAAATACGCAAGTAAAACATTTAAAAATGGTTAATGTTTATCTCCCAATCTATAGTGGAACCAAAGATATAAATGAATTTAAGGTAAAAATGACTCAGAATTGTATTTATTCTCTCACTTTATGTATCATGCTCTGACGTGTCAATTCCAATTCCAATTCAGGCCGATGAACCGGCATAACAGCCTGAGCTGAGCTGCACGGAGCGACGATACATTTCTACTCCAATTTTATTGAAAGAAACTGACAGCAGTGCTCCACTGGGATCTAATATTCATTTTAAATCCCTTAAAATACACATAATATTCGCCTAGTCGGTGGTTAAACTACTGGGATATCACTAGATAATGGGAAAGTTTTCTAAAACATAGACAAAGAAGTAGTTGAGGTCCATGTTCACATCAAGTTAGGGCTACAGTTCTGTGGCAAGAAGCTTGCAAATTGACAGTTCATTCTGAGGCAAATATCTTTGAGCCTTGTTCCTCTCTGGTGCTCCGGTCTCCTCCCACAGTACAGAAACACACTGAGGTTAATAAAAGTGACTTATAAGCCATAAGTGTGAGTGTGGATGTGAGTGGTTGTTGATCTTTCTGTATCCACCGATGGACCACTATCCTGCCCTGGATGTCTTCCACCTTGACCTCTATGCACAGAAGGTGTATGGCTCCAGTACTATGCAACCCTGAAGAAGGAAGAAGGAGAAGAAAACCACAGGATTAATTTAACTAATCAAAACCTTAAGATCATGAATTGAGGGAACTCAACAACATGAGACAGATGTAGTGGAGAGCTACATCCATTTCAATTTCTCACATTTGTCCTGAATATAATATGATAGATTATAAAAATGAAGCCATTTTGCCTTGGATTCAACGATGGCATGGAGACTCACTGATTCATACTTCCACTAAAACAAACACAAACACACTTTCTTAATCACATACTGACTTGAAAACCTGACACATTCTTCCAGCAACTATTAAAACTAAAATAAAAAATATGCAATAATTGCTTTTCTCTTAATATTCATTCAATGAATTTCTTTCATGGGATTTATTAGCCGCGTTTTTGGGACAAGAAGCCGGAGACACCCTGGATGCATCAGCAGTCTAATACAGACCAGAGTGCATTTCTTTGTACTTAGGGAGAAAAACTGGAGAAAATCGGCAACCTTCTTGTTCTCTCATCGCATCGCCATGTGGTTCCACACGTTACCTCCTTCTCACATTTCTCAACAGAATCTGACACATTCCAGAAAATTCATCACTTCAAGTCATGTTGCAAACACAAAAAGTTATTCCTGGAAACAATCTCTTACATGCCAGAGCAGTGGTGTTTCGATTCAAAGACAAGTGGTAACTGAAGTGACGAGTCTGTCTGAATTACTAAAAACTGTTAGCATCACTATTAGTTTTTCACTTTCTCAGGAGAATCTTTAAGCCTTCAAGAGCAAAATAAAAACTGTCTCGTTTGTTTAAGTAATTTAAAACTGTCAATCATCGGGTGGGTGGAGCTTCCCTGCAGCAACGCTTCAGGTGTTTTCAATGGTCATGGATGACAGGTGATCCGTGCCCCAGAAAAAAAAGACTCCACATGTTCAAAGTCATGTTTGGATCAGTGTTCGGGAACATTCCGCTCATTATCCGGACATTTCTCGCAGTGATGAACTATGCATGCGAAATGAAACTTTCTTGTAACTTGTTTTATAAAAGAAAGAAAATGTTTCGTAAAGCAATGGAGAACAAGTTAACTGTGCTCATCAATCTCCCCAGAAAAGTCGACCGATGGTGCCAATCTCTCATTCCACCACGTCTCCAGAGTAATTGGGTTACAATTTGGTCACTTAGCTAACAGCAGTGGAACGCAGTGTGCTCTTCAGTTGGTGTGGCAATTTCAGACATAGTGCATCAGCCTGACCTCTGGCAACAGCACAACATTTTCATGTACTGGAGGCTTTCTCCTTTCGACTGTTTATTGTCAGTTTTGGAGATGGTCATGTGTAAAGAGTGGAGTAGATCGACAGTCTTTGCAATACTGACACCAACTACCACGGTTCTAGTGTCCTGACATAGAAGATATGTTAGTTCTCACGTTTTGCCTTCACCTTCTTTTACACCAGTAAAAAGGCATTCATTCCGTGTGCTCAGTTTCAAACGTTTTTGTCATTCTATGACCTCTATACTAGATGGTCGTCTTTTGTTTGGTTGTTTTGAGTTGGCATACAGCATCTACAGAGATTCTTTTTTAGGACTTCAGAAGGGTCTCCTAATTACATTTTATGAGAGTTGATAAATGACGTGCGTCCTCATTAGTGCTGTCCGTGTGATATCAAAGTGGCTCGGATCAGTGCTTCAGAGTCGCGGATCATCAGTCAACAGCATTTAAGGGACAATAAGTGTCTGTTTGCTCTTCTGACGTATTTATTTGTCTTTTCAACAGTTCTGACAGCAGTGTCAGCAGGTGGAGATCATTTCGGGGATAATAAAAAAAAGAATATTCAAAATATCTGGACACTGTGGAGGGGGGGGTCTGAATGCCTCACACTAAAAATGATTTATATTCCACAGTTCACATGATAATTTATGTTTTTTTTTAGTTTGTACACCCAAGAGAAATCACACTCTTACAGAAGACCACGGTTTGCCTCAAGCTGGAATCTAACCAGCGACTTCATACCTGAAGCTCCCTGCTGAGGTTGACAGGACTGTCTGCCATCACTCACCAGCATCGATTCACAAAAACAAATTATTATCTCTTTGTCCTCAAAACTCAACAGTGGGTTCTGCTCCCCTGTCAGTCAAGGCACCGCTTCCTGTCATGGCACTTCAACCCGTAACCTGCAAGCGTGTGAGTGTGTGTCAGCACAGCACAGGTAAGTGCGTGCCACGGCGAGGCCTGGGGGGCTCGGGTCATTAACATTCCTCCTTCACCCAGGACATTATAAACAGCATGTCAGGCTGAGTGACAGTGTATTAATCATCACCATTATATTATTTAAGTGTTTAAGCCTACAGTGTGACAAGTCGTTAAGCCAAATTACACTTTTTTCAACTGGTCATTGTACATTGTCTCAAATCTGTATTTCATTTTTGTCATTGTTTTTCAAGTGGATTATCTGTTTTGGGCGTTTTATCAGCACCTCGAATGAACAAGGCTAATGACGCCATTAGCAGGTCTTACATAATACGACTGTATTTCCTGCTCAAGCAGCAAAACAAACATGGCTGCTGTTGTGAGTCGCTGTATTGTCACATGAAGAATTTTAATCAACCCTATAAGCTTACCTCTTCATCCGAGCTCCGTCACTGAGCTGACTTTCCGATTTGAACTGGTTGAATGTTAAACATGATAATCGTCGTGGTTGTGGTGCTTCAGGTTTTCACGGCTGCTTGAACATGATTGATGGGCAGATGAAGCTTCACAAAGCAGTGTCCTGACTTTCAGTTCCCACTGGATGGCACTGGTCACTCTATAATGCAACTTAAATAAAGCTTCATGTCATGTCAGGGCAACATTCCTACCTATACATCCATTGTTTGATCTTCAAAACAATGTTCTACTTCTTGATTCAGATTCATTTTTTGTACGATGAAAATGATTACCGCATTGAACAAACAAAGTCTATCGGATATGAAGAAGAGAGTGCAGACAGGGTTGAGGAAGTGTAGCTGATCAATGATCTAAGAGCAGCAGTAAGTATGAAAGAGAGGCTTTTTAGGATAGTAATGAGACCTGCCATGACACATGGTTTCAAGCAGAGGTCTCAAATCAATCGGCAAAATGAACGCGGTTCCAAGGCCCTTTGAGGACCGGTTTGAGACACGTGGTTAAGAGCCAAAAATGCTGGACAGGGAGTTGAAGATCAGGCTTCCATAGGGAGGGCATAGAGACAACACGATGAGAAACTGCCATAACAGAGGAACAGCTCATGTGGAGACAAAGTTAGGGAGGCCAGAGAAGTGAAGCGGAGAGACAGTATTTGACATGGAGGTAGCAGGTAAAAGAAGAGGAAGAAAATAAATGAGATTGAGATGGGTAGAAGTAATGTATGAGCAGGACAGATGATCTTAAGTAGAGTGGAGCCTGGCTTGATGTGGCAACCCCTGATGGAAGATGCCCAAAGCCCAAAGAAGAACACCAAAATACCTTCCCTAAATAGCCCAACGCTCATTTTTCTTCTAAGAAAGGTTTCAACATGATCTGTGTCACTTCTGTGTCACACTCATACCCAGATGTGATTTCTATAGAACCTTTAAGGCTACTAATAAATCATCACAGACGGCTTGGAAAATGACATCACACTGTTGGGAGTTTGATGAATTTATGGAAATTGATATCATGCAACTCTTTTGGATGCACTTCAGTGATCATCCTGGGAATATCTGAATGTATTCTGAAAACGTCTCACCACGATTGAATTCTTCTTGAGTGAGAACTCACACTCTTACAGAGTGTCATAGGTACCAGATGCGCCAGGTTGTTATCTAGCTCAGTCAACAAAGAGAAAACCAATAGCAGGAGTGGGTTTGAGACTATTAACACGTTTATGAGTTTTAACATGTTTACTTTCAGTTGTTCCAAAACCTATTTTATTTAATCTCCTTCTCATAAGCTGCCATAGGAACGAGCAGACTGTGGCGATCAGTATTCACAAGCGTGAAAATAACCAATGCACTTGACAGTTCTTGTTTAACTTGTTGATCAGCCTCAGATTACTGAAGCCATTGTTTAATATCGGACATAATGAAGTTCTTCAAATTCAGGTCGTTAACATTCTTGTGCTCAGAACTTTCCAACACTCGCCTTTTGTTGTGGTTTCTTTAATTTCAGTTTCCTGTCGGGACCTCGTGATTGCACATCCACCAGCACTTCACCACAGGCAAGTGCTTCCAGATTGAGTGGATTTACAAAATGAAAATCCCAAATGAAGGAAAAGGTTCGTATAAATATAACAAGATGAAATCTAGGTAAGAGCTGAATTAAAGTTTATGAGGAAACCACAAGAAAGGGAAATTACTTGAGAGCAGTTAAACGTTGATAAAACCACAGTTTGTAATAATAAAGGCCAATAAAACACAACACGAAATGAGATGGGCTTAGCAACTGCAAAACAAAGGTTTGGACTTTCTCTCCACCCATGTTAAATAACAAAGAGAAGCCAGGGCAGAACTTGTAAGCAAACCTGTCCCATAGAAACAAGTGCCTACAGTGAGTCAACTGGGACTCAACAGGTGCTGATACTTCCTGAGCCTCTGGGAACCCCACATGTGGAACCAACGTGAGGGTGCGTGCAGCTTCATCAAGTCAATCTAGTAAATGATAGGAAAATGTAGAACACAAGTTAATAAACCATAATGTCAGTGTCTGGCAACAGATAAATCGTAATATGAAATTACACGCACACCACTAGTGTAAACCAGTTCTGAAAAACAAGATTAATGATAAACTTTTATATGTTCAAACTCGTGTAAAAAGCAGTGATTTTGTGCCAGCAGCTATTGTCTTTCCAGTCAAATATACTCAAGTATATACTCAAGAATATAAGAGGGATAAGTCCATATTCATAACAAGAAATCAAGTTTCCGATACATGACATTTAAATATATACAAGTGGACCATGGAGGTCAAAAGCAATTGAATGTTGTCCTGCATTGAAGAGAAAGAGGCTCCAATGGTGATGTGCTCTGCAGTCCTCACAGTGTCTGTTTCTGCCCTGCTTGGTTGCAGTTCCAAACCACAGGGTGATGGGAGATCTCAAAACTACCAAGTAGAACTGCAGCAGCAGCAGGGTCACAGCAGGTTTCTTACGGAGCCGTAGGTAGCACATCTACTGCCGGGCCTTCTTGAGAATGGAACTGATGTTTAACTCCCACTTCAGATCCTGGGAGATGGTCGTGCCCAGCTATGTGTGGGTGTCCACCGTGGACACCAGGTTTCAAAGGACTGTGAAAAGGTCTTTCATCACTATCATGGATGAGGCCGATGATGTCATGAGCAAACTGCAGGCCAGGGCACACCCTCCAGGGGCCACTGGTGGAGATGGTTTTTGTGAGGTTGACTGTCCCAGGTTGACCTGCTGGCTCCAGTCAGTCAGGAAGCTGTGCTGTAGGTCTGCAGATCTGATCTCTCCCATGTGTCATTGAACTACCTTACATTTGCACAATCGTTCTTACTCCCATATGTATTGCTGACACTTCTAGTGTCCACCTGCTGCAAAAGAGGCTGTCAAAGAGCAGAGCTTGGACTTCAACATGTGTTTCACATTAGATTTTTGCAGGCATTTAATACATACAGACATAGTGAGTCAGATTTTGCCCTCAGACCCTAAGTGTGACTCCTGTGCAGGAGAGGTACGGTTGCAAATTGGTACACGAGATGGGAGAGATAAACTGGAATGAGTATTTTCAACTTTGTCACAGTAGAGATTTATGCTATGGCCTGTTTGCATTTTAAACCACTTAAACCTTTGAGCTCATATTTTGTCCATACTTTAACTCAACCACAGTACAATAAACTTCAAATAAATCAGGGTGAAGGGAGGAACACCAAGCCTCTCTTCCGGGTCTCACTCTAACCCTTCATGAAGTAAAGAAAGTCCCTCAGGCCCCAAATCTGTAAAATCACAAGAGAGATCTTTGACGTGTCAGACTAGAGGGGGAGGGGCCAAATATGACTTGATTTAGGGAACGAAAGGTAGCAAATGGAGGTGACGGCAATAGTTTCACATAAAAAGTGAGTACATTTTTCAATTGTTTATCAAATAGTTGACCATGAAAAAATACAATGTATATTATGAAACTAGATCACTTCCATCCTCACATTCTCCCTCTGCTCAACGACATTGATCTGGTTTGTGTTTTCTTGTTATCATGATCGTCCCAGCATTGACACACACACACACACACACACACAGACACACTAAACTGCAGTCGTAAACCTTGCTGAATTTCACTTGTTTGCTTTTGATGAATGAAAATAAAAAGATCTAAATAATCCAAACGTAAGAATGTAACTCTTTATAAGCCAAATTATTTCATGAGCACAATTCTCTGGACACAAACACTCACACGTGCACACAGGCGCGCACTCGCACCAAATCACTGACTTGGATCAGCGCTTCTCTGGTCTCATCTAAACGCTCGTTATCAGCGACAATAAAAAGTTCGCTCATGAATAACCATGGCCGTTCTCATGAAGCCTTGCTGGGATGGATATTATAATGAGTTTTGCTGCTCATCAATATTCATGAGGAAGGAACTCGTCAGCAGGATTAAGGAACCATCTGGAGCATTTAGGCAGCGCGACCCCCCATAACAAGGCCAGAGAGAACATTCAGAATTACATCACTGATGACCGACATTTTGACAAGAACGTGTCACTCAATTTAGCCTGAAGCCTGGAGAGGCTGCTGACAGTCTTGATGGTCTTCAGATCAGGATGAGGATCAGTTCTGTGCTTCACGCTTCTATTGACTCTTCTAAATGTTTCAAGTCAGAAAATAATGCTCAGTAAAAAAAAAACCAAAACAAACATAAAAAAGTTTCACTTTTTTTTTCTCACAGAACGGTTTCCAGTGCACAAATTCCAGCTGCATCAATGTGATGTCATTATTAAAACATCCATGAAAACAGGAGACTAGATGAGACGATGGAAACTGAATGAATTAAAAAAAGAAAAAAAATGTCAGGATAGAAGCACAAAAAAATATTGCTTAGCGTACTTCAAATTTTAATCAAGTCCCTCCCCTAATAATGATGCATGGATGTGTGACTCATATTTGCTAGAAAGTTTATTTAAAAAGATACACTTTGAGAGCGGGGAGGGGCAGGACAATGGCAGATGAGCTTGATTGACATATCAAAACAAAGTGTTTTGTGTGCATAGACAAACCCAATAACTTACAATGGTTCCATCCATTGCAGTTCACTTTGTTGTAGTGTCAGCGATCAAAGTGGATTGAAGACTGCTTTCTAATGCAATGCTAACTGGAACTTCTGGACTCAAACACCATAACAATTCATTCTAGCATCACCTTTCATTTGTTTTTGTTGTTCATGATACAATGAAAAAAAACATCACCCTTCACCTGCCAACACACGGAGCCGATATTGAACAACTGAAGGGCACATTTTTGAAGGTCGGCCAGTTTTAGCTTTGTCCACTTCCTCTCACAAGGACGGTTGCAGGGCTGCTGGCAGGAGTTTATTCACTTCTCTGACAATATTCTTTGTGACAGCTTGCACATATACACGCACATGTTGGGACTATTTAGGTAGATTTATGCGATCAGTTTATTTATCTAAAGATCATGTGTGTGTGCTTCTATGCAACGACATTCAGAGATTTGTCAGGAGGCCCCCACGGCCCCCCGCAGGGGAGAATCATGAACACATGCAGCGCTTCAGCTTCCTGTCTTTTTCGCACGTGAACTGTCATACACTACGTCAAAACGTTTCTGAGAAATAAGAAATTTCCAAGATTCAATCAAGTAAACATCATAGCTCCTTCACAAAAATCCCAGAAATCTTGTAAACAAGAAGCAGGAATAAAGAGCGGGAGAAATCAGCAGAGTTCCATCAGTTCTGGTTCAAAGACGCTGACAGACCCTGGGGGACCCTGACGGAGTTAAATTACAGGTTAATCACCTGAGATGAAACTTATGGTCACCGCGGCGAGGAAATCCATCACTGCAGAGTGTCGCCGCGGCGCCTCTTCACCTTCTAATCAGCAGCAACAACAGCTGTGGCTCATCTGGCGTGTCCTGAGAAACGTGGGGACGTCGTGAAATTCAAATGTCTCTCGCCATTAACGGAGAAATAAGAATAAAGAAACGCTTTGAGTCTTTCACTGGAAGTGTGAATTAGCCAATAAAATGTTTTCTATTTTGACCCAGTGTCTGGATTCCAGCTGATAAGTCCACACAAATCATTTTGCTTGATAACATAATTATGTCGATTTTTCTGCTGGGAGTGAGTGGGCGGGGCTTGGGAGGCTCATTAGCATGACAAGTTTCTTTTGTTTCAGCAGCAGCTGTCATTGACCACATTCTCAAACTCTTAGATGCTAATTCTTCTCTTAACAATACAAACAGTACAGCGGCTTTCATGCAGCGCACTCCCGAAGACCCCTGCAGACCCCTGCCGGGCTGCGTGCAAACAATAGAAGAACGCTCAACCAAGAATGTTGCAGGTCTTAAAACGCGGTGTGACCATGACCCCACTGCAGCACAGGTCCATGTGGATCTGCATCCCTTGTTTTCCCCCCTTAGTCTCTGATTAGACTCCCCCAAGGTGCCTTAAGACCCCTGAGCCTGTCTTAAAAACACCATGTTCCCCACCCTTTTCAAAGACGAGTGAGCGTGCTGCAGTCCCCCAAATCCCCTCGACATGCTGCTTAAGTCCCCCGAGAGTCCTTATGTGCCACTCAGAGTCCAGTCACCCTAGAACTCCACCCTTTGACAACATTCATAATACTCCACATGAAGAAATAAACTGTAGCGATGCTTACACCAGTGGTAAATCCAAAACATATATTGAGATATACAGGGACAGTAGGCAAGTGAATGTGATGTTTGGGACTGTAACTAAATAAATAATAAACGAAGAGATCGTAGGTTGGCAAAACTAGAAGGCAGTGGGTAATTTGTTTGTTAGGTTACTCACTAGTTTGAGATATATGTTGGTAGATCAGCCAGGTGCTGGTGGCTATTAGGGGTGTTTCCTTTATGTATGAGACTTGTAGTAAAATATCGGTTAAAAAAGTAAGTAAACAAAATGCAAACAAAATAATAAAATTCAAGTACAGTTAGCTAGTCAAAACTCAATATATAGAACCACATATGGTGGAAATAACAAATCCAAGAGTTGTTTGACTTGAACCACTGGTCAGTCTGAAGGTTGACTGCTGGTTTGTGTTGCGGTCAGGAGATCAGACTGGCAATAGGGTTGTTATTTATCCACATTTAGTGAGCTAAACTTTAGAAGGAAGAAGAGTGGAAGGCATCATGTTACCTCAGAACTGTCATTGTGTACGCATAGCGAAGAAAAGAGGATCCAAAAGTTGTATTATTTTGCAACGCATTGTGGGTCGGCATTGCCATATTAACATTCAACAGTCTTCATTTGCTTTCATTTCTGAATCTCTGTGCAAGAATATATCAGTGGAACAAAGAAAAAAGAAAGTTGCTGACCCATTGTGAGACAAGCTGGGCCCATTTCCATGGGCTCAGTACCTTAAAAAAATGAATCAAATCTACTGAATTGATCTGAATGAGGCGAGCTACCAAGCATGCTTAAAACGAATGCGTGAAGATGGTGGACTTTGCCTCTGTTCAATGCTAGTTATAAAACATGCTCGGAATACATTTGGACAGATAAGTGAAGACAAATTATCTGCAATGTCTTTGATTGTTGCCCTGCTCTCGCTGAGCTAAACTGAGTGGCATTATTACACACTGCTGGAGAAACACCCGCATTGACATTTATTGAAAACATTCCATAAAGCTAAATGAGGAGAGATGATCTACTTTGCCGTTATTTGTTGCCCTCAGTCATCTCTAGTTAACACTACCTTCCAGGCAATTCCCAATATGGCAATGAAAAAAATCATAAACCAATGTTTAATTTGTTTTTTTTTTCGGGGATGGGTGTGTTATTTGATTGCACATCATGTTTGCACCGTGACCAAACTTTAATAAACAAACAGCACCGGCATTTGGTGACGGCCATGCAAACCAGCTCTGCAGTTGCCATAAGAGCCCATAATGCATCTTTTTGAGTCCTATTGGATATTTCCAAATGTCAATGAAACAATCAGCAGTAATAAGAAAGACTTTTACTATGAACACATACCGTATAAGAGTGCTGACTGGTAAAGATAGTAGGTCAGAGGAAAGATTGATCAGTCTGTTCGCTAGTTCATGGTAAGATGCGTTGCAATCTGTACAGGTCTGTCCTTTTTTATTCCCTTTTTTGCCATTATTTTCCGTCTGTTTTGACCGTGATGACAGTTGTGAAAACGGCTGCCAAAGCAGGTGACGATGAGAGTCATCTTACAAGAGAATAAAAGATAGAATAGTTGGAGCATTATAAAGTAAACCATCAAGACCCGGAATTTGTGTTCCACAGCGCCTGATGTTCCACTTCACCGTGTCGCTTGAATTATCCCAGTGTGTCGCCTCGGGCCGCCGTACTCCCTCAACGGCCAAAGTCGAATCAAACTGGGTTACGGAAGTCCTGGGGCACAGTGGGCGGAGCCAGCAGGAGTCCAAAATAAAGCAAAAACCGGGTTAACGGAGGGAAAACTTCCCCAGAATCTTAAGGTCCTTCTTCCAGCCCATGGGAGACGTGATGCTCCAACAAAAGAGGGCGTTGACTCTGTGATTCCCCGAGGGCAAAATCAATATCCAGATTATCATCATGACAACTACATTAGATCCAGACAATAGAGGTTAACACAAGGAGCTCCATTGGACGAAAAGTGGCGCCCAGGGGAAGGTCAGTAGAAGCAAGGGTTTTTAACATGAAATGCTCCTTTTGTTATCATTGCTTCTATGTGTTTTTCTCTCATTTTTCTCATCGTCAGAAGGTTTCTCAATTAATAGAGACATTAAAATCCATGAATGTGATTTGAAAAAAAAAGATTTACTCTGGGTTATGATCCAGTGAAATCTGCATGAGGTCATCATTGCCTCATGTAACTACAAAGTGGTGGAGATCCGAGGTCAAGTGACAACACTGAGGTTTCAGCCCCATGAGACTCTGAGCAAAAGACTGGGCCTGACGGATTTCAAGGATTTCTGTAAAAGGCGAACAAATATTTGGTTGTACAATTCCCCTTGTGTTTCTTTGAAATTGTTTCAAAATCAAAGCATCTAAAGGACTCAGAAGCTGATGATCCAGGTGTTGGGAATGCTTCAGCATTCCTATATGTTCCAGTGTTCACGGATCAGCCGTGTTGTTTCTGGTCCAATATTAAACCTTCTCGATGAAACGCGACCCTGTGTGACCAATTGGCTGTTGAGGTCCGTAGCGGTGGTCCAAGAGAAGAGAAAACACCCATGTGTCAACAAAGTATGAAACAAAGAGCTGGGATGCTCAAGGATCAGACTTGCAGATTAACTGTACTGCTAGACTCAAATATACCTGAGAAGTCAGAATGTAGGCAGAAAACAATCCTGAAACTCTTCTGTTCAAAGGAGACGTGTAAAAATCAGTATTTGGGTTTGCGATGCTTGACAGGAAGTAAAGAGGAGAAATGGTGATCTGATATTGAAGGTTAATCTGGATTAAAAGTCTTACATGATACACTTCTGATAGAAGTTAGATTTTAAAGATGTCACGTTCTTTTAACCCTGTAATGGAACTCATAAATTTGAGTGCGCAACAATATTCCTGTCAACAGAACAAGTTCACAGATGCTGGCTGTGAGGACCAAGACACAGAAGGAACACAGTGGTAGCCCTGTGGGCGCGGCAGCAATTTTATTGCCTTGCTAGAGAAACTGAAGAATTTTCAGCCGTGAAATTGTACCCCTATGAAAACAATCCCACCACTGCCAATTGTTTTCTTGACAGTAATTGTAAAAACAGTTTAGGAGCAGAAGAACTCGGGTGTTTGGACTGTGGATCATCGCATTGAAAGGTATTTTGTGAAAGTCAAACAGCATGAACAAGTGTGTGTCTGTCAAGATTCACCGTTCACAGGGTAGGTTGACCTCGCAGGCGTCGTGCAACCCCAATTAAGCCTTGAGACGCCAGACCCAGGCGGTGATGTCATCACGGATGGCATTCACCAGATAAACACTTGCTTCTCATCGCTAACCATCTAAATTCATTCATCTTAACTTGAAAAGAAGAGCTCCTCCACACAGTATCCAAAGTCTCCTTAAAGTAAAAAAACACCTAAAGATTTTGGGGAGCATCAATTTAGCAGAAAAAAGCAGTAATAAGAAGCATGAATCAGTTACGTTGTCTGCACTGGCTGGTCAGAGGCAAAACTGCCAGCGAATCAGCTGTCTCTGTCCGCACCAGTCATGTGTGAGCTTCTGTTATACAGTGGCCTTCAAACCATATTCTGCTGCAGAGACTCAATGACGTAGAGATGAGAAATCTTCCAGCGTGGTCTGCCATTGGGATCCACAATGTCACTGGTGTCAAATGCGATTACTGAAGCCAGTCGAGTCTGAGGTTCAGGTGGAAAACAGACTCCCAGCTGCAATCTCATTTGGACATGTTGCAATGTGGACAGGAGTTGTGGACACTGCTGGTCATGGAAGGGACATCAGACACATATGTAAGGAGAGTGACAAGGAAAGGAGGAGAGTCTGGGCTTGGCGTCAGTCTGCAGCACGGAGGTGTGTAGTAGTCTGGCCTCGGGGTCCTGAAAAAGGAGCTCATGGCAGCTCACAGTTCAAGAGTCGAAGAATGAATGACAGGGACTGTAGAGTCTCTTCATCGTAGTGTTGTAGAACTTTTTAGGGTCCCATTCTCAGTCTTGTCTCAGTCTTGGACTGGGCAGCATTTCTATTCAAGAGCGACAGAGAAAACTGTCATTGGTAAACATAATTGGTTAAAAGAAGGATTCTGGCTTTTTGTTCTGGTTTGCTGTGTTTTTACTTTCATATGTATCGGGGGTCTAAAACTGATCCACTAGAGAGCCACAGTGGGTGCAGGTCTTTGTTCCTAAGTAATCAGGAGGAGACCAATAAACACCAATAAAGTTTCTGAAGACTCTTGTTTATCAGCCTGGTGATGCTTGTTTCAGCTGACTGGTTCACCAATGTGAGCCCACACCGTCTGATGCTCAGATGTAGATCAGTTTGAGGCTCATCATATCTACTTTCTTGGCATGGTAAGTTAGCCACAGTACTTTTCTGCATTTGAAAGGGTGTTGCCATGAATCTATTCACAGAAAGTGTGTGTGATGGAGCTTGGTACACCAGCCAAACTACGTCATGACTGGATCAGTGAGAGTGGTACCGTTCAGCAGGGTGTCTCACTGTGGTTGTGCTCCAGAGCAAATGAGTAACCTCCACAGCATAATGTAAAATATATGAAAAATCACGTTCAGTGGCCTGACGTCGCTCCCTACTGCTGCGGACATCCAAAAGAAACAAAGACACACCTGCTGATGAGTACGGTCAATACCCGCCCAGGCCATGAGCACAGCAACAGACCTCTAGCAGAACAGTCCTTGCGCCCTTCAACGAAACTCCATGAATGAAGAACAGACTTGCTCTTAAAAACACACCAGAAGGCGTCCATCCAGGCATCTTTTTCTCTCTCTCACTGCCCAATGAACTCGCAAATTAGAAAGTAGTGTTCTGGATGTCACTGTCCTGTTGAGGCCCTGCACACCAGCTTGTATGAACATGATTTGGAAACAGTCTGCATGCTCAGATGTGAAAAAAAAACTGGTTTGGAATCTGAAAGGTTGGTTCATGTCTGGAACCCAGAAAGGCTGGTTTGAGCTCATGGACTGTCATCATCGCTGGGCATGCAGTATTCAATAGTCACGTCTGCAAAATACATCGACCAAGACACATGCACTTGACGCATACCAGATGCCTACTCCTCCAATGTCTCCTTCTCATCAAAAGGTGGAAGAAAACAAATAGAGGAAAGCAACAAACTCTTTCAGCGCATTGGTGCGATTTATTTTGCCCATGGGTTCTGACACTTCTCCAGCCTTCCTCTTTGATTCTGCTCAAACTTTGATGTCACAAAGGCTCTGAGAATCCGGAACAGCGCAGTGTCACTGTATAAGGCCACATTGTCACCAGACCCAGACCCGAGACAGGACATCTTGTCCTGTTCTCACATCAGGATTCCTGGAGACTTGTTCCTATGTCCCATCCCAACGCTGTGAGACCAGCTCTGGAATTACATCCAGAAGTCATCCATCATGATCGGGGAAGTCCTTCAGGATCTGTGGCTGCTGGCTGCAGTGACGCGGCAGAAATAATACAATGTAAATGGCACATGTTTAATCAGTCGTGCCTGCAGCTGGATCTCATATCCTGAAAGATAATTATCCTGACGGCAGCGCACAGCTCAGGCGTGACACGATTCAGAACCAGACGTGAGGAGATAAATGAGCCGGGAGATTATTCTTCATTTGCATTCTAATACATCGTTGCCAGTACGCTCTATGTTTTTGTAAAAAAATTAAAAGATGGCCAAATATGTCCCACACCAAACGCTTGTTTCTCACTGCTCTCGTTTTCAATGAAATGACGTCTATCTTTTGTTTGAGCGTCTTTCACCCGTAACAATCTTTCAGCGGTTAAATATTCATCCCGCTGAGCGAGGGCAGGTGAGGGCCGTTCACTGCGGCAGACAAAGGCTATTGAGCACCTGACAGGCCAGGAGTCAGTATCCTCCAGTGTGAATTCGGGAACGCACTGGTCGAGGATCGAAAGCCAGATGGAACAGGGGGAAGAAAAGCCAGGCGACTAATCTGGACTCTTTTAAAAACATCTCAGCCCGTCAGGACCAGAACTTTCTCTCACAGCGGCCAACAAGCGTAACGCTTTCAGGTGAGTTCAGCTTCCACCGCGCCGGCGAGACTCCATCTGATAACCTTTCTCCTTTTACACACTCGCCTTTATCAGAAGGGGAAGGGAGAACAAAGTGAGTTCACCTGACCGGACCGGGACAAGTCCTGGACCTGGACCTGCATAACCTTACCAAGCTTAACTCATCCAAAACATTGAAACCTTATCCCTTGAATTATATATGCATCACCACCAACCTGTCAGATCATTTAAGGTCATACCTGCGCATCTAAGTTATATAATCAGAGTATAGTGACGCTGCAAAAGAAGAGCATTATTCTTTCGGCTGACCACTCAACTGACGTGAAAACAGTTCTTAGCAAGATTAGATTCTGGGAGACATTTCTCCATCCCTGCTGAGAGTGAACCAGGTTCTCGCTACTCACAAATGTCATGGTAGAATGTTACACTCCACAGACGTAAAGAATGCACCGAGAATGTGGTCGATTTTCACTGATCAAAGGCCCTTAGAGCAGAGCACTTGACCTTGGGGGTCTTTGAGATTCTCTAAATGAACATAGCAAGTTCACATTGTGTAAACATGAGCAGGACCATGTAATGATTTTGGAGGAATATGACCAAATTAGGATGTCTTGTCTGTCTGTTGCAGTTTATGTATTCTTGTGGGGACCAATATAAATAAAGACCGTGTGTGGATATTTGGCTAATGTACAGTGCGGCCAAATGTTTGGACAGGCCCCTGATTCAGTTTTTTTTTTTCTTTATCTTTACTGCTTTCTCCATTGTAGATACAAACTGACGGCATCAAATGTATAAAGAAAAAAAGTTGAACAACTCTAAATATGTTTTTGCTTTGTTGGCAGCGCTGCAAACTCTCAGCCGTCAATTACCTGTTGGAAAACCTGCTCAGGTGACTCCATCATGAATCTTATGGCCAGAAAGTCAAGAGTGAGCAAAGCAGTCATCAAAGCAAAGGCTGAATGTTTCAAAGAATCTACAATATGAAACATGTCTTGAGTCATTACACACTTTTTTTGTTCACTGCATAATGCCATAGGTGCTCATTCATAGTTTTGATGCCTTCAGTGTGAACCTACAATGGAAAAAAAATGTGAAAAGGAAACGCATTGAATGAACCACAATCTAATGTTTGTCACCAGACAATAGAATAGAATATGGAATAAAATCTGTATTGTACTGTTAGAATAGAGACAGTAGAATAATATACAATACACAAACATATGCTAAAAAACAAATCAACAAAATGGTATGGGGGCACAAAATCATTATCAATGACATGGTGAGAAATTCACTGAATTCACTAAAACTTAAAAAACATCAACCCTGTTTGCTGCCAAATACCAATTAGTAGTAGAGAAATAATTATGGAATGAGATAAAAGGACATAATTGAACATTTCAATTAAAATCCTGAAACAGTGTTCACAATGCGAAATATGAACATGTGAGAACATGTCTAGTGGAATTTAAGATACATTTCAATGCATTTCCTGAATTAACTTTAGGATAAAATCTTGATAAGAGAACCTGTACCAAGCGAAGGGTGAGCACCATGTCAGGTCAGGGGCCGCACCACGTCCAGGTCCTGTTCAGATGAAGCATCTCCTTGTAGTTGACCCAGGCCACCGTTAGCGTGATTTGTGCCACATTATTTTGTCGTGAGTGGGCGGGCGCAGGGTTAACAAGTACTAACGCATTAACTAGGCGGGGACTGGTTCTTTTCCCATGACCCGCTCTGCTCCCGTTATTAGCGACATTGTTGTGGGAACCAGAATTATCATATAAGTTGTGAAAACACCTCATTTAGAACAATTTCACTGCATTAAATGCTCCAGCAGGGGAGGCGACCTGCCGCCGAACCCGAACAACACAAACATGCAATAAGGGCGCTGAAAAGGAGAGCTTTGGCGAAAACCAGATATAAGGAGAAAAGCTGCAATCCTTTTTAACTTAAGGCTGAGGGAGAATGAGGAAAAACAATACGTGTATTTATGTAAATTCAGTCAGTTCATATTCCAATTTCATGAAAGAAGAGCCCAAGAACTAGAAGGAGATCAGCGGAAAGACCTAGGGAAACAAATACACAGCGGTACTTTAGGGTTTTTTTGAGGTGATGGACTCAAAAACAAACTAGCTCATGAAGACGAGGACTCTAAATCAGTCTAAATTCTAGAAATTAGATCTGGTACAAAGTCACTGAGCAATCAGCAGTAATGAAACAGCCCCAGACATGAACCTTCGCTCAGCATCCCGACACACACACACACACACACACCACCTCCACGGCAACATGAAAGCATGCGTAGCTAACCCTGACTGGCTTTTGTCTAATTTACAGTCTAGCTGAAGGAGACATGACCACACTCTCTCTCTGGCATCGAACCATCCTCCTTTCATGTCGGACGCGCTCTCATACGCCTCTGACGTGAAGAATATGAGATGTGTTTCCCTGCGGGACGCTCTTTTTAAAGTGTTTACCGGGGCCAAAACAAAGGAGGCGCGGTCGTGGCTGCTGTCTGCTGATTTATTAGAGGATGGTCAGCGGGGACAGCGTACGAGACAGAACACACTCACGAGGAACACTGAGAAGTCCTGGCAGCCAGCGCCGATCACTCAACGTTTCTGGAAGTCTTCCATCAGAGATCACAAGACAAAAAAACAATAGCAAAAGAAGAAAAGGCGATGAGTCGAGACGCTTTTGATCTGAACATCAACACCCAAAACTGTCTGGTGGAGAAACACTGGTGACAAAGCTGCACAATAAAAAGTCCAGCTGAGAGTAATTGATGACTGGTGCAACAATAATCGGCCCTTTCAGAGGCAGGACTCCACAAATACATGAATACATGATGCAACTTTTTTCAGGTTTGGGGGAGAGGATAAAAAAAATGTATGGACAACAAGGAAAGGAAATAATTGTAGAACAGAAGCAGTCTGAATTCACACAACAATCCAGTCGTGCATTTGATATATATATTGGAACTGAAATCACCGATTACTTTGACAATATAATGTATAAGCCACAACAATGACAACGCTTGACCCATCTAGTGGAAAAAATACAGTCAACTAAGTGGTTATTAAGGTACACAAAGCCCAAGTCGTAGTTGGATAGATTACTCTTTTAGACTGACCACGAGCGCAAAGAAATCTCTCCAGACTATTGGAAGAAATTGCAACCTAGAAAAAAACATCGCACCTGAGAGTACACTGAAGATGGTGACTGTCATTTTAAAATATTTGTTGTTTACTATCAGAGAGGATGGGGAGCTCGAGAACGTGGTGCGGCGGGTTACAAAGGCCTCGGGATCGTGTCGGCCCTGTGTCAGTGTGGAGGATGACACGGTGTCCACGACACAGTCATGGTTGGAGGGGACAAAAGACAATGACTGAGGAATGCATTTGCACTTGGTTTACACATGTACACACACACCTACACAACCACACACTCATGGGTGTAGGAATAAAAAACAGGCGTAAGAGCATAGTGGGGAGCAGAGATGTCACGGAACCCTGCTGTGCTTCACACTGGAGCTCAGTGATGGGACATCGCATGACTGGAAGCATAATAATATTGTGTGTGTGTGTGTGTGTGCGTGTTCGCACGTGGGTGTCTTCTAATGTACTCCCATCACTGGAGTGGCCTCCCGCTGTGTTCTTATCAGCGTCAGCGGTGAATCTGCGCGCTCAAGCAGCAGTAAAACCCCCGAAAATCTCCCTCTGCTGACCCTGCTGGACAATAAACTGCATCTAATTACTGGCGCATGCACTTGTGGCACTCCCGGTGCGGCGCTCCCGGCAAGGCCCTCCCTGCCACGGACACTCACAAAGAGCGCGGGGAGCGCCCGCCAACTTCTCACACAGACTTAACATTTTTTGACAGCTTAAGCTTTTTCGGGTGATGTGCAGCACGCGCTCCAAAGGCGGCAGCAAAGATGTGCAACTTGCTGTGGCGTGAAGGAGTTAGCTATTTGTGATGGAACAATGTGCCACATGTTGTGGTGTCCGGGGAGAGAACACAGTTCTGCTGTTTCACCCAGCTTCCTCAGACACACGTGACTCTTATCAATCAATAGAGCCATGATGTTTACATACTTCCACCAACTTAATTCTCCATCTCTTCATCCTTGTAGTCCTTCAGAGTGAGACCTGTCTCCGAATGGCGTGTTCCATGAAATGACCTACTTCTGTTTACAGTCGCTTGTTAACACACGGTGATGTCATCCATTTGCTCGGCACTACTTTATTTTAGAGCTTGAATATTTCAATTATTTAATAAAAACCCGGCTGGGGAAGGGAGCGGTGGAAAATGGAGTGGTGTTCTTAAACGACAGAACACTACGTCAACTTCCACTTTTGTGTCTTTTATAATTCGAAGAAATTCCGGCAAGACTTGGACTAGTTCAGGTCTGAGCCGTTAGCGAGGACACGTCTTCCTGCTGCTTTGTATAGGTGGTCTGCGGCAACAATGGCTGCTGTCGAGACGTTAGAGGTCTGAAAAGATGATGGGTGAACCTGAAAAGAGGAGCTGGGCGTGGGCAACCTGGCAGGTGTGTAAAGACGACAGGTGAAGGAGGGGGGGGCACCGGTCGTCCTCTGAAACCTCCTATAGGCTCCTGCTGGTCTCAGTTGAACATTTGACTGTGAAAACAGACTTGACTTTTAGAACCTGAAAAATAGAGTGAGTTCTGAACACGTCAAACCAGAACTAAAAGTGGTACTGCTGTATGCACTTCAGTGGATTTATTGGCCAATGAAGGGAGGAGGGATGTGCAAGGGGGCGGGGCTAATCCTTATAAGCAGATAAATAAAGAAGCGGTAATGAATTTTCTTTGTGACTCTTGGGTAAATGCAAATGTAGTGACCTGGAAAAACGCACAATAAGAACTTTTGGCTCTTAAGTCGTCAGCGGGAACAAAAGATGTTATTCACTGATGGATGATGACATCATTAACAACCTCATTACCGCTCATTAGCGACACTCACACACACACGCTGAGGAAGGTTGTTGATGTGGTGATTCAGTCAGAGATAAACAAAAAATTGAAACACTCCACTTGAGATTTATTATTAACTGACAAAAACTGGAGAACAAAGACGCGTGCTTAAAGAAAGACTGATGTGGTGCCAGGAACACAGGCCTTGTTGAAATCGCCCAAATCATTCAAAATTAACTGCTTACACTCATTAAAATTAGATTTATATCACTGAGTGTCTGCCAAGTCGAGGGAGAGGCCAAGAAGTAGCTCTTGTCTGATCCTCTGCCTGTAAGAGGTGAGTTTACAGGGATGTTCACGAGGAACCAAAATAAAAACGCAGAGTATTCATGTGAAAACATTTTAAATTGATGGAAAAACATTGGGGGAAAAGACAATAATATTGAACGCACCCAATAAGTCAGTTGGACTGAGGTCAAGTGAATTAAGCTATCGGGTCAAGTTATCTGAGAAAATCTTGTGCCACCTGCAGCTTTAATTAAAAACAGACAAAATACAGGATTTGGCACTGATTTGTTGGATTAACTTCATTTACAAAATGGATTAAAATACATTAGACTTAAAAACATTCACAGAGACAGCTTTTTGGCAAAAACTCATCGTTCATTTGATAAACAATGTTTTTCTGACCTTACTCTAAGACACTGCCATCCTTTTTATTTGGCCAAATGTGCTACCTTATATTCTTCAGGCTGAATCAGATAGATAAATGTTAATGTTTAAGATGACATCTGTCACATCTTTAAAAGAGAGACCGTGAAAATGTCCTTTACCACAGAAAAAATATACGTATAAGAGAGCTGATCAAGGGCCAAAAATGACCAATGGGCCAGTCTTCTAACAAGCCTGCTATGGTTTAAATATCTGCTCTCAAATATGTGAATAGGAGGGACGCGGGTATAATTCATTCTGGTTCCACCGTCACACTCTTGAATGAGCCCTAGTCTCTGCAGTGCCATCTACAGACTCAATCCCACCCAACCAACTTCCCCATCCAGACTATTCAAGAAAATATTACTTCACAATGTTTTCTTGAATCACTTTAAACACACATGATATGGGGAATAAACAGATCAAAGTATTTCACTATACTATCAAAAATGACTAGGGTCACTTTGGCAGAAGGGCAGCTAGAGATGGGCAGTGTGATTGGACGCTGGAGCAAGAGGGTGGACACACCCCTTCATTGTGTTTTTAGGACAGGGTCACATGACCACGTGTTCCAGCTGGGAGGAAACCAGGGGATTTGAGGAACCATCTGTCTGAAGATGATCCGAGGATATTGTTCTCTGCAGGTGGGGCGGGCTGCGGCGCCGCGGGGCCACTCTGCTCCCCCCGAAACTTCTTCCACTACTCCCCCCGCCTCTCCTTGGCTATAATCTCATCTCCATTTATGAGTCGCGCTCAGGTCGACAGCCTCGTCACCACATCTTTGAACTTGAGGAGTTTCCCTTCAGAATGATCCAGGAAATCGTATCACGGCAAGCATATTTAAGTCAAGTCCATTTTACTCACTTTCTAATTCAACTCCTTATGACTCATTTCTTATCAATATCTTAACTGTTTCCTTGTTTTGACTGTCAACAACAATTTCTTTTTCGCTTCTTCATTCTCCTCTACACTCATACTGCACTAAAACCTTCTGTTTTTGGCTCTTCATCCATCTCTATTTCACATCAGTAAATTTTCAGCAAAAGATGAGTGGAGTCATGTTGGTTTGCATCTTCACTGGATTTCTCCGGCCACATCACATAAACATGCCACAGACCAGCTGAGGCTTCTATTTCACGTTACTTTGCCAAACTGAGAGCCAGAGGTTGAATATACGTCATTGAATATATAATCATGTGATTATGGAAATGAAATTCAAATATCAACATATTTTAGAAATAAACTGAGAATATAAAGTCACTTCTTACAGATGGACTTCAGATGAATCTGAATTGTTCCGACAAAGTTCCATTCTAGCTTGTGTCTTGTTTGTTTGTTTACATTTGTGTGAAAGAGAATTGGGATAATCTGTTGTTTAATCTAGACTCCTCATCTCTTCATCAGAATAATCTGTCGATCCCAAACCCGCAGGGCATCCATGGCGCTATGGGCTGACCGCTACATCACAGATAAAACTTGAGTAGGAATGCAGAATATTAGTCAGCGCCGCAGAGACTATTCAGCAGAATAACTCAAAAACAGATGGACCAATTTTAATTAAATTATCAGGAAATGATAGTGGGACAAGGAGCAGACGATTAAATATTGGTGTCTGAATCCACCCATCTTTTGCTTGGTTCATCAGTCGAAATGTGTTGAAACAGCGGCGTTCCATGACTTTCTTCATCTTTTACTGGTTGCGTTGAGCAAGGGCGCCTGGAATACTAATGCCACCTACTGTCTCATGCAGCTCTTGACTATTGATGACAAAAATGTAAGCCGAATGTTAAATATTAACTCTTAGTATTATTGTTGGGATGAAAGGTCTGCACTCTCTGAGTGCTTTTCAAGGTGAAACTAATAATAAGAATCTCGGCAAAAACGACGACAATATTAATCATTAAACAAAAAACGTTTTCACTGTAAAATTCAATATTGTTTTGTTAATGTTTTGTACCATCCATAAACAAAATCTCTAACTCTAAAAACAACTTTTCTCTTCCTCATGAGACTGAAGTTAAGACTGTTGCGACGTGTGACATGAAAGCAGACCGTCTCGGTCTCCTCCCTGAACTCCTCACATAGTTTATTTAAGTTGTGCTTCTTCCACTCACTGGATGCTGAGTGATGGTCCATTGAAATGTCAAAAAGATTCCTGAGATGAAGCCCTTCAAAGCGCCTGACCTGTTGTCCACTCATTCCCTAAATCCCTTACAATAACAGAGCCAAGATGGCAGATTTTCTGAAGCAGGACACCTGACCTCCGACTGCATCAGCTCATGGAAGAGGCGGATGTTTGCTTTGGGATTGTCCGAGAGGAGAATTATGGGGAGCGTGGGGGAGGGAGCGAGTCATCACATGTCTGAACCCAGTAGAACTCAGCTGGGCCTGGTAGCAGGTGAGTTAGCAAGCAAACAGATGTGCTCACCAGCGACACTGTGCAGATACAAGCGAAATAAGTAGAATGAGCTTCTACAAGATTCTTTGTGTGGCTGTTGGCACCATTACTCTGCAAACTTTGTGATCTTAAACTGTTGTAGCAACTTTGAAAACTGAGAAAAGCAGTGCCCAACGTCTAGTAAGCTCGCAAAAGATACTCATCCTAGACTCCACCCACATTTCTTTGGCCTCTGCCACCTGATATGGTAAGAAACATATAGTTAGACCAGGTGTGAAGGAGCGGTTTGAGGACTGTATCTTCTAGTGCAGGTGTGCCAAGGGAAATGATCCAGTTTCACATCATTTGTCTGGAGATAGAGGTGGACGATATGATGACATTAAATCATGAACAATTAGAACATGTTGACAATCTACCAACGTGAGGAGATCACATGGATTCAGTCACACTCTTTCTACACTCTATAGATCTATGATAGCATAGATAGATCGATGCTGATGCGCTAGTCTGCGCTGCTCATGATGTGCAATGCTCCTCTTCCCACACACTCACAGCGAAGAAGCCGGTCAAATGCGCAACTTCCAGCTGTTTTCAAACCTGATGTGCCTCTAATTTGAACACACACCTTCACGACAGAGTGAGGGAGTGATCCTTGTTGGACCCGCAATGCCAAAGACTCTCCACTGCCAAGCTTATGGCTAATGTGACGTCTCCCTTCAAAAGTTTATTAACACTCATAGACTAGCAAAGTTTGCTTTGTGGTTTAAAAGTTAGCTGAAAACTGAACACAGACCCAAACAAATTGGTTCCAAATTGTGAAGAGAGAAAGAATAATTGTAGTTATGAAGCAAGTTGAGGCAATGAATGTTCAAGATTTGTCTGGAAACTCTCCAAACTAGAGCATAAAATCATGTGAAAGAGACTGTGATGAAATGTAAACAGTTATTTAAAGTAAATAAATACTTATATACTTATACTATATAATACTTATATAGCTACGATTTTTCCTGTAGGACTTTCGACTGAGCACAAGTTGGCCGAGGTTCCTTGCCTGGTGGTTTTGCGCCTCTGGATTTACTCAATGAACAAAGTGTGTCGTGGCTTAAAGAAGGTTGAAAAACACTGATCTTGTCAGTAGTTGGATCACACAGACTTCATGTAAGTGTAGACACCCCTGAAGCAGAGGATTTCAATAATGCCACTGGAGTTTAGTAGGGATCTCGAAAAAGTTCATGTGATCTGGGATGCCCTTTGTTGCAAGGGGGAAACGTTTACAAGAGCAAACCAAAGTCCAGGTGTTTTCTTGACGACATGGATGAATGAGAACCAACACAAATTGTTTTGTGACAAGAAGGACAACGGTAAACTCATCATTTGCTTTGGTTTCTGAAACGACTTTAAATTCATTCTGTAGCATGATTGTGATCTTCCACCAACAACAGTCTCATAGTCGTCTGTGTTGCAGCATCACTGCAAGATGTTCCTGGGTTCGATTGCAGCTTGAGGCAAGTGGGTGAACCTGTGTCCTTTCTGTGTGGAGTTTGTACGTTCTCCCTGTGCTCGGGAGGTGGAGGAATTGGGGTGGTCAGTCCACCTCAAAAAGTGAGCTATTCAACCAACAACTGCAAGGTGAAAGGCAACGATTTACCAAAAGCTGAGATGAAAGCATAAATGAATCTTTTGTTGTTTGCATGTGGAGACAATTTCTCGCAACCAAATTGAGTGTGTGTACGGGATGAGTAACAGTGTCACGTTGGAGATGTGAGTGGTGTGTGAGGGAGGACCGCAGCTGCAACAAGTTAGCTGACGTTGAGGTTTCCTGTAGACAAAGCCCTCACCACAATAAAGCTCCCCTGAACTGTTTATGACTTTCAGTTTGTCCTTTAAACGGAAGGCACTGACCCCACAAGTGTCTCAAGAGACAAGGACATCCCGGGACATGTGAGGACAGGCTGTGGGTGAGAGTTCGGAGAGGTTCAAGTCAACCAAAAAAAAAAAAAAAAAACAAGAGCGTCAGCAGGAGCCCAGACTGAAGACAGTCTTGAATAGTGTACAGTGTACAGTGGATCCTAATTATGAAGTTGGCCAAACACCACTTCATCACAAATTGACCATGGCAGAAACCTTTAATGTGTAAGAAGCCTGTCACTGCGGTTGAGAATAAAAAAGACAGCTATATTTAAAATGAAATATTCTTCAAAGCCACAATTTCTGGCGACGTGGAGTTGAACCTTATTTCAGGGTGAACAGGTCCATGAACATCTGCAATTTTCAAGTGATTCCCTTGATACGGAGAATTGTCTTTTGGAGGGAGGCACCCAGTTGAGTCAGCCATAACATTACAAGGACTACAGAGTCACTGTTTTTGCGTTAAACAGGACCACAAACTGGGTGTGGCCAGTCACGAACACCCCGAGCTGTTGCAGTGTATTTTGTGACCTGTTGTGCGGAGAGGTATTTTCCCTGTGTCCTCTCACTGATCACGGGGACATTAACAATGTTTGTATAACAACATGTGGGTCCACATGTGGCTCGCCTCCTTGGGTTTAAACAAGTGTGTACGATACCGTAAAGACCAGGACGAATCCAATTTAGCTCAGGCACGTTTGGCTGTGTTGTACAGTTTAGTTGTGCTGTTTATAAAAGCGGGATGTCACACAAAGTGCGTTGGAGTTCAACAGAAGATACACAAAAAGTTCCAAACAGGATGCAAGTTACACGCATCAACATTTGGGATGATTTGCAGCAGAACCAAGGGCCTTACTGTTTGTGGAGGACACCCCACATTAGAGAACACTCACAGGCAACGGAGCGCCAGCATAACAGGGTGTCAAGTAAGAGCCCAGTGCCAGTACAGAGCCGATAACTCACGCTTTTATCTTACTCACCTTTTTTCACTCTTCTACCTTCAGATCTTCTGCCACCTGTGATTGTGCCATCTACTGGTTAAAATCCTACTTCACCATCTCCTCTGACGTAGCTCTGCTCTGTGGTGTCTCTCATTGTCTGCTACTTGGTCCTCACTCGTGTCAACATTATTCATTAATAAAAAAAATCATTTTAACGTTGTATGTTTTTACTTATTTAGTTAAATTGATTATGCCAGGCCTCAAAACAGTCAATATAAATAAAAGTAGAAAAACCAATGTTGCAGCTGTGTTCATTTATTAAAAAAATAGACTTATCAAAACAGAAACCAAAGGTTTTATTTCTTGCACAAAAAAAAAAAAAAAAAAAAACATGAAAAAAATGTTGTTTTAAGATAAACCTGTGGAATTTGACTTTTGTTTACTTCCTTGGTCTTCCTTCCTCCTCCTCCTCCTCAGGGCCAGATGGGCATATTTAGCCTCTACCCTTCATCCCCCATCAGAGGATAAGAAGATTTTAGCTCACGACAACATCACCAACTTGACCTCTTGATCAATTCCTCACAGACCCCCGAACTCTCCCCCAGTCGCCCCTCCACTGCCCCCTATTATTTTCTTTAAATTACTGTAAAGAGCTTTCCCATTGTCACACACACACATTTATATTCCTGTCTTTTTGAGGACCTCTTGTTGCCACAATGCTTTCCCCAACCCCTCACCCTAAAGCTAACCACCCAAAACAAATAACTAACCTTAACCAGGATTCTGTCCAAAGTTAAATTCAATTATAAGGACCCAGTTATTTTGAAGTCTTCATCCTCAAATTGAGGCTTAACCTCATGGGGTCCAGCCAAAGATCCCCACATTTTATCAAGAATTGGTCCCCAGAAGTGAGGATCAACCAGACGCACACACGCACACACAAGTTAGCATTAGTATCTTTGTGGGGACCGTGCATTGCCATAACCCTTTCCCCAGCCTCTCACCCTGACTCTAAATGCCACGTATAATGAGTCAGTTATTGTTAAGTCTTTATCATCAATTGAGCCTTGAATTTGTGTAGATCTAAATGGTCCCCACAAAGGTATAAGTTCCTCACAAGGAGCTTTAGAACAGACCAGGAATACACACACAGGCACACGCAGGCTGACACACACACCTCTAGTGGCCACTAGTGTTCTGGCACCCCAGAAGTTCACACACACTAACATCTCTGGCGTATGGAAGAACAAAGGCACACAGACAGCAAACGTAATTGTTGTAATAAAATTGACGGGATTTTAGCTTTTGTGTTAAATAAAATATAACGTTCATAAAACATAAAACGTTCACATCAGCAGAAGCTTCATCATTAAGACGATTGAGGGATCATTTACGTCTGTCAAATTCTGTCTGTTCATTATTATTATTATTTTATTTTTTAAATAGATTTGTGTTGCTTCATAAATCTTGCTGTTGAAGTCACGAGACATTGGGTAGCAGAGAAACGCTGCTTGTTTCAGTATCTGATTTCTCAGACCCTAGTAGTATAGGGGTCTGTTTATGTTTCTGGGATTCAAGACTGTTTGTCCTTGTGTCACCCACAAGCTACAGGGAAGAGTTCTCAATATCAAATACATATGTGAGACAAGAAAGCACCAAACTTAATTGAATTGATGAACAGGAACCAATCTTTAATTTTATCTACACGAACAAAAGCATTTGTTCAATGTGCATACATTCCCATTGAAAACTCAAGTCTACAGAGGTGCCAAAACATGACCTGAGGCTGCTCTCTGATGACGTTTTAATTCACAGTAGAACACCAGAAACAAACACAGATCACAAACTAAGGTCACAAAACCGGCTATATTATGAAAACTAAATAAAGGTTGTTGGCAAAATAAAACTGGACAGAACCAATCTGATTTCCGTATCGAACAGAAGACAAGCAACCTACATCAGTGAACTGCTGCAGGAATCTGATAAGAATAACCGGAATAACGAAGAGGTAAAAGAAAAAGAAATATGAATTGTTCGTGTGAGATTATGACCGAGCTTTATATGGCCACGGAAACGGCTCAGGTAACACTGACATAGTTCAGGTAGATGGATGTTGTTGCTACTCTAGACAGAGACCCAGACCAACAATCCAGGAAGCATTCAAAACATAAAAATCATGCAATCTTCAGAACACGGTTCAGTATTGTGTATTTTACTCCAATCCTGGTTTGCTATTTCACAATATTCCACGTGGCTCATGACCAAAGCTGGATGAGAATATGAGCGGAAAGATCTGTTCCAAATGTGGTTCAGACTTCAAACTCTGACTCCGTGGCTTTGAAGAAATTCAGCTAAATTTCCCTGTTACAGTCATCATTTGCAAGAAGCTCGCTTCAAACTTGAAGAAAGAAAGAAAGTTACATGTATCATCAACCAGCAGTGACACACAGGTGAGACCGTTCCCATGGGCTCATAAACACACCAGCAAGAGCAAACTGATTTCTGTATTTTTATTTATTTATTGAATCATTTGGATGACATTTTGGGGACATTGATATTTGTCTTCAACCAAAGTGTTTCACTGACCACTTTTCATGAACCTAGAGATCCTTGAATGTCATTCACTGTGTAAAGAGTTGAGGGCAACGTGTGCCTTCAACTGACTTGTGAAGCACCTGCTGGCAGTTGCGTTTGATAGTAAAGTAAAAGTGAATGAATATGAACGAATAATGAAGTGCCGAATCAAATATCAGTGATGAATGACCAACGCTGACTAAGAAATACAAGACTAAACACAAAGCTCCAGGCAATGAAATCCCATGTCTAAGAATGAGACTGCAATATCGAGACTGCAGGGCTCCTCCAGGCGGCTGAAAGACACATGTTCCCTGTCGTGATGACGTCAAGCATCAATGAAGCGCTTCTTTAACGGTATATATAGCCAATGGGAATTGCTGGAGTTGCCATGCAACACTGAGGACGTGATTCATCTCCCAGCTAGAGATTAGAAGAAACTCGCTGACCTTTTCGAAACCTCACACGTAAGAATTTCGCAACACTCACGATGACACTCCTGGTGTTGTGTGTGTGTTGATGTGTGCGCGAGTGCGTGTGTCCTGTGGTCACGGCTCTTCAGAGATAAAAGCACCTGCATGTTTCCTGCCTCCAAATCCAATGTTTCATTTTTCCTTTGACAGTTTTCCCACTGCTGATTTTCCCTGATCCTCCAATATTCCCACTCTGAAGTCAGGAATGTGACTCTGCTTCATCCTTCTTACAGTCTTTACTCAGCTGCCTCATTTCCTCAGCTCCAGACACACAAACTCAAACGACAAACCCGGCTGTTTGGCGGCCCGGCCAGCGCTTCGCCAGCGGCACAGAACCACAAACCTCTAGTCATATCAGGGGTTTTAATGAAAGTAGGTCTGGATGTCAGAGGGGGAGGCAACAGGAAATACCTTGATCTGGGAGGCCTGCGATGAATTATGGACCATGGTCACAGGCATCTGGAGATGCAGACGTTTTCAGCGCAGACGACCCGTTTCAAGAGGACAGAATGACAGCCACTTCCTGCTGGCGGACTCAAACACGTGCAGATTTGATGCAGACATTTTCATTAGCCACAAAAGGGTGAGACAGAGAAGGCTGGGAGACATGCCGACGGTCACTGACTTCTGAGGTGACTGGCAGGGGAGAGGCGAGGAAACGCTTCAAGCGGAGAGAAGAGAGGTTCACTTGATGTCGAAGGTGCAGTGAAAGACAGGTGAGGAGAAAGCGCAAAGGAATCGGGAAAAAGACGACGAGTGCGAACCGTACTTCCAGATATCATCGCCTCCTCCCTCGTCTCTTATTTCTCTTCTTCACAAACACTTGACCGCTGCAGGTCACACGAGTATTTCATTACGTCAGCTGGCCTTTGACCTTTCTCAACCAAGTTTAAAGTGGTGTTTAATTACATGGATTTTATTGATATTTTCACTGGAAGTGATATATACGTATATATATATATATATATATATAGTAATTAAATTGTACCGAATGATTTGGAATGATTTTAGAAGGAAAACCACACATGTGCAAACAGTTTTTTTTGCTAACATTAAGAATGTAAGAGCCTGAACATCTCAGTGAGTAAGGTACTGGTATTTGTGAAAATAGTTCCATGATTTAGCCAAGGAGATGTGTGTGGTCCTTCCAGAGGTATGCAGCAGGACATAGCATGGGTGTCACATCTAGATTTTATGATCTAATCCTCATTACTGTATAGTTTCACTAAGACCACCACAGGTCCACGGAAATGAAATACTCCCTGAGCCCCATTAGGTGGTCAACAAACCACAAACTGATGAATTTTATCCCTTTTTTTTTCAATTTTAAAGTGTCAACCAAAATAGCACAACTTCACCATCAGATACATAAAAAGCCTTTACAGAAACAAACTAAATTAAACCAAAATAATATATTCAGCATTAATAAAAACAAGAACTCTGGACAACTAAATAAGAAATGATTCTATTTCTTTCAATTAATACAAATAGTTTTCCATATTTGATAAACCTTGTCTGGAGCAGAGCTGGCATTGACAAGTGGGAAGAGGCTCCTCTCAAGAAGCCATAAGCAGGAGGTCAGAGGTCATCCACATAAATCATTTAGGCAGAGAGCTGCTGTCGCACCTTGAACATTCTCTACTTCATCCACACACCAGATTTTCCAGCCCTTGTGGATGACCACCGTGACTTCCAAAACACACTTAAACATTCAAGTATTTTCATATTAAACACTGAAGGAATTTCCCAGCTGACTGCCCAATGTGCATATTGACTAAACTATTCAAAGATAAATGAGCTTGCGGGAATTCGACTAATCTGCATTCCTATTTATGGTCATGTTCTGCATCCATCCTGCTACCTGCTTGTCCAGTTCCCTCTTCCCTCCGAGGCCTCAAAATAACCTTTTTTTTTACTGACAACTAAAAAAAGAATAAAAAGAAAAATACAAAATAATAAAAACAATTCCTTTGTAATTTCATTAACTCCACAAGGGATTTAGCTAGATCTGTATAAGCAGAAACAGAGAAACCGTCGCCTTCAAAGGCTTCTCAAAATATACAACCCAAGGCTTTTTCATCTGGGGTCACATTAAATTTGGTTTAAGGGTCACAATATGGGACCTATAAAATACATTTAAAACTGCTTTACACAGTATTAAAATGTTTCTAATGTCACAGCTGCGAAACACATCAACGCCTGCACCACACTCACACACGTATCCGCACGCACGCACGCTCACACACACACACACACACTCTCACACGTGTGTCAGTCTCTCGGGTTTCAGAAGGATTTCTCTTGATCATCTTGTGGATTTCAAATATTTTCTTTAATAAATTCTCAGATGGACCTTTATTTGACTTTTAGACTGGCCAGATTACGAACTCCCGGAATCCACCTGGACTCCAGATTAGAGATAAAAGTTTCAACGTCAGTCAACCCGCGTCTAAGCTCAATTCTACCCTCTAGCGGTGAAATATGGCAAGGGCCGGAATCGAAATATATACAGGTATTTCAATCCTCTGGGACTTAAAGGTAATAAAATCTATATAAACCAAGTAAAGATTTGATGGTATGGTTTGTGAGAAATTGAAGAGGATTATTGATTGAAACTTGAATTACAATCACCCCAAAATCTGAGACTCTAAATCTGGTTATTTTTGGTAGATAATATATATAACTATACAGACATGGGGCTCCTTTAGAAATGTCAACTGTTCAACTTACTTACAACTAAACCTACTAGGGCTTTCACACTATGGATCCTGAGACTCAAGTGGCAGCTGTTTCTGGCTGACAGGTGCAACTGCAAAGTGGCCTCTCAACACTCATATACAACCAAATTAAGTTTCATTTTGTCAGGGATTTTTACTAAGCAATGCCACTGGGTTAAAAAAAAAAAAAAATCTAAAGGCGGCAGAACTAGTTTCACATTCAGACATCTTAACATTGTACTGTAGGTTCTAACATTCACATATGCTGCCTTTCAGTACCTTAACAGTTTGGTTTTCAAAATGTTGACGAATGGCCACATCTAGAGAAACTGCACACTGTTGCTTTTAATGTACCTGTAGTGTATTAGTAATAAAATCAGCCAAAGACAGCAATTCCTAAAAGAAAGAAATCTTTCCGTTATTGTCATTTGGTACGCTTTCATGTTGTTGTCTGTTGTTGCCTGTAGCGGTTGCATGTGTCATGACGTGGCACGACTGTCGGTCCTCTCACATGACGACAAAACGACTGAACCCAAATGCACTCATTACTGGCCACAGAATACTCCAGCAACAACATTAAAGTTAACACCTAAATTTAATAAACAGAAACAACAGGGGCCCAAGAGACTACAAAATAAAAGTCTGCCAAATGACAATGACAATTTCAAGGATGAAGCCGCTGCACATACACTATGTACAAAAACAACTCTAGCTTTATGAGATTTTATCACATATAGATAAAATCTGATACATTCAATGCACAATAATAATTCTATTATTATTATTATTATTATTATTATTATTATTATTATTATTAGTAGTAGTAGTAGTAGTAGTAGTAGTAGTAGTAGTAGTGTTGTTGTTGTTGTTGTTATAAAACAGAACTTTTGTTTGAAAAACAACTTCCTATACAAAGGCAAAGTCGTATCAAGTGTAGGCACTGCACTTGTCAGGTCCTAATCATTCCAAATAGAAAGAGAAAAACTCCTCAGCTCATGGTTAATACACATACTGACTGACTGTGGTTAGTAACCATTATTGTAAGCAGAAAAAGAGCTCTATCTGAATCTATGGAGAGCTTCCGTCACAACACTGCAGAAAAGTGCTCCTCGTGAAACAGATCCTAGGGTGTTGATTGGATGGATTTCTGGTGCCATGTGGCCATTTCATGTCTGTCATTGGCCGAGCTGCTGTGTTGAAAGGGCTGTGGAAAATGCACAAGCAAGTAAGGAACAGGGAGCAGGTTCCTCTGAAATATAAAAAAGTACATTTGATAGGTGACTATAGCGCACTCTCTCAAAACAGTGATGGTTAGTAGTGAAAAAAAAAATAATAATAAAATAAAATAAAATAAAATATATATATATATATTTATGTAAAATCAACCAAGGTGCCCTTGGGCATTGCAAGTACCATGAGGTGTGGGGCGCCCCCTATTGACCAACTGCTCCTGCTCCCTATTAATCGGAAATAAAATACTGTATTGAACCAAATAATAATACAACAGTGGAACAAAGAATGTGGACTTGAATGAAAAGCCAGGACCTTTTCACTGTCCTTTTTTTGTCATGCTAAAATCATCAGTCACACATGTCGGCTGTTTTTCTCTCCACGTCCTGAGAGATTTTTCAGACCATTCAAGATTATTTTTCCTTCCCGACGGGGGAAATTGATTCCAGATGACAGCAACACAGACTTTTTTGACACATTTTTTTTTATGAAACGCAATTCTCACAGACGCGTCTTTGCTTTTTCAATCATCTATAGAAAGAGTGAAATAGTTGACTTCTACACATGTAAAGGACCAAGACATTGTAGTCGTCCTTTCCTTTTCTTTGTTCTGTCATCCTGAAATACAACTGTTTAGTCACTGCACTGCTGAGTAGGGAGTTTGTGCACATCAAATAAAATGTCATGTCAAGACATTTTTTTTTAAGTGACGACCGTCATCGACATTATTGTCAGTAATACTTCGGCTGTCTTTATCACGTTTGTATCCTAGAGACCAAAACGGGCACGGGTAGCTGTAATATGTAGACCAATAAAACACATTTTGATATTTCTATAATGACCATCAGTGAGATGCAGTGAAAACATTTGTCCACCAGGTGGCAGCGTATAGTCACCACCTGACGTGGAAGCGGTGGACTGTTGTGGCACTGCTGTCATGAATACTGTGCTTTCTGAATGGAATAAACGCGTCTTAATAAAATGCCCCAAACAGTTATGACTGACAATGAAGGAATCACGGTAAATATCAGCAGGGATGTGCGTGTTTTTATGTGACATCAGTGCCAATATGCTAAGTCCAGGACACTTCTCCACCATCTGTCAACAAACGAGACATGACAGTTGGTGGCCAGTTATGACCATTATAACCTTCACCTTACTTCCTTCTTCTGCCGCTTATCTGGAGTCGGGTCGCGGAGGCAGCATTGGGAGCAAGGAAGCCCAAACTTCCCTTTCCTCCAGCACTTCCCGGGGGATCCCGAGGCGTTCCCAGGCCAGACCGGAGACATAATCTCTCCAGCGAGTCCTGGGTCTTCCCCGGGGTCTCCTCCCGGTAGGACATGCCCGGAACACCTCCCCAGGGAGGCGTCCAGGGGGCATCCGGATCAGATGCCCGAGCCACCTCAGCTGGTTCCTCTCGATGTGGAGGAGCAGCGGCTCCACACCGAGCTCCTCCCGGATGACCGAACTCCTCACCCTATCTCTAAGTGTGCGCCCAGCCACCCTGCGGAGGAAACTCATCTCAGCCGCTTGTATCCGCGATCTCATCCTTTCGGTCATTACCCAAAGCTCGTGACCATAGGTGAGGGTGGGAACGTAGATCCATCGGTAAATCAAGAGCTTCGTCTTGTGACTCAGCTCCCTCTTCACCACGACGGTCCGATACAGCCACCACATCACTGCTGCTGCTGCACCAACCCGTCTATCAATCTCACGCTCGCCTTTTCCCTCACTCGAGAACAAGACCCCGAGATACTTAAACTCCACCACTTGGGGCAATAACTCTCCACCGACCCGGAGAGAGCAAACCACCTTATTCCAGTCGAGAACCATGGCCTCAGGCTTGGAGGTGCCATTATAACCAACTTTCAGAAATATTTCGGTGTCCACTATAACCAACACAAATACACACCAGTCTACTACTGTTGGAATGTATTTAAAGTGACTGATCTGTTGGATTATTCTGACTACTGAGACGAAGCTGCGTTGGAGGCAACAAAATTAAAGGTAACAAAATTTATGAAAATCAAGTAAAATTCTGATGATACGGTTTGTGAGAACTCAAAAGAGGATTCACCACAGACAGTAATGGAGACACAAAGGCTCACGTGTAAATTGCTTCCACGCGAGGAAAATAAATAAATACAACAGTTGGCTCCTGACGAGCCTGACTGTCCCGTGTGCGGGAGGAGGGGGCAGAGGGAGGGGGAGAAAAGCTCGGGGTACGCCACCTCTTCCTTCGACTCTTTCTCGCAGCTCCGCGGCGGCGGCGATGAATGGACGGGAGTTGAACTTGTGAGGAAGTTGCGGGAGTTCGGCGGCTGCTGTGGCCGGACAGTGCGCCTCCTCTGGCCGCTGGATGCTGCGGGGTCACCCGCCGAGCACCGTGGGTGGATTTTTTTTTTTTTTTAAACGAGAGAAGGAAGTTGGCAACGGAAGCGACCGGGTGAGTTCGAGTCAAGTAGTAAAGTGTTGGCTCAGGTTACATTTCATTTAGGGATGTAACAGTCATTTCTGAATTGTATTGTGATCTGTAATCCCATTTAAGGCAAATGCGCTGATCGTCTACAGTCACATTATGACGTTTAAACGGACTCATGGTAAACACTTCAGTATTTAAATCAACTAATTGAATACATTCAGAGTTTGTAGATTTTAGAAAGTATTCAAAATAATGTCTAATCTTTATTAAACAGGTCTTGTCCTTATCATGAAGCTGGTTTATTATTTGCATGTTATGAAATCTTCCTTACATTTATTTATATTATTATTTATATTTATTTTCATCTATTTAGTAACTCACAAATGTGGAATAGTTTTATGATACAACTGTGCATTCAGTACTAAAATTTGCTTTATGGCTTAACTGGTTTAACATGTGGTAAAGGTTCTTTATGGAATCATTCAAACCTCAAAGGTTGGAGTCAGAGAGGACAGGGCGGCTCACAACTCTCCCTTGCTGCCAATAGTGTTGCACTTCAGGGACAAGCCAAGTCCGGTGATGTTTCTGAGGTGAGGGACTACAGAGAAGCCAAACTCATTCAAGTCGGACGAGGACTGAAAACCGACATATATCACTAATGTTGTGCTTAGCCTAAACCAGATATGTGAAGTCATCGGTCAAACGTTAGATTATTACATACTTAATGTGCATACTAAAATACATTTTCTTCCAATCTTTTTAATAATTCCAATTCACATATATTATAGCGTCTGAAAACAAACACAGTCATCAATAGGTAAAAACTGTTTTAATAAAAGAAGAGGCAATATTTAGCTAGATATTTTGTCACTAATATCAAGTGAATTTTCAATCCATAATGAAAACATTTCAGAAGTGTTGATATTGATATTTGTAAATGCTGCAGGTGGCACGCACATTTTTTCTGAGTGAAAAAATGGTCCGCTTTGTTTCAGTGATCAGTCATATAGATTTTGCTCCATTTCCTTTTAGGGACATGAAACAGTAGACTGACATTTTTGTGGTTTTTCACAGAGAATTAAATTTCCATATTAAATCACAAGTAAGAATATGAAATATTTCTTCTTTGTAGTCAGGAAATGAGGCTCAGCACTGACCTGACGACTGCACTCTTCAGCTAAATTATTTTTTTAACCGAACCATATTTCCATGCGTTCATTTACATAAACAGAGAACAGAGGTGAAAGTGAGGGATTCTTTTTTTGTGTTGGTCTAAAAAAAAGTCTGAACAAACTGTATGTTATAATTGTTTCTCTCTGCGTGTGCATGAGATTTCTTGAGGCTCTTCTGCAGTCTGAGCAGCAGTGATAGGAGATTCTTGTTTGTCCATGACTTTGACTTGAATTTGATGGACTGCTCAATTGTCAGCCGAGATTTTTTTTTCCAAGCGCTGTGCAACACCAGCTTGGCAGGATGAAGGGAAACCCTTTTTTTCTATTCAGCAAAAGCAACGTAGAGATGAGTTAGATCAACACATTCAGCCCAGCAAAATAAAAATAAGTCAGTGTGAAGCATCTATGAAGAAAACAATAAATATGCAGAGCTTCTGAATATGAACTAAACCAGTGAGGTGGGACAAAGCATTGATCATTTTTTTTAGATGGTTTCATATTTATAGGTAGCAAAAAAAAAGTATAAAATAAAGGTATAACTGAAAATCCAATTTGACAAGATGCATTTCAACTATATCAATTATTAAAATTATAATCAAGTTTTGATGAAACATTGTTCATGATGAGTTACTCACGATTAGGAATTTTCAACTGGATAAAGAGAAAAAAGTTGATGCATCTAAATCGATTGCAAACATTACAGGCACCAGCCAGTCCTGAAGCTCAAGGTGCAGACGAAGTCAGTCTGTGGAGACGTAGAGAGGCAGATGTGGTCAGAAAGGCCCAGCTGCAGATTTGTCCCATGTAAATATCGTACCAACCCATGTCATCTTCATCTTTATCAGATAAACTAGCAGTCTCCTCCGGTGGAGTCTATTTTAAACTGGAGATTTTTCAACCACACGCAAACATTATTCAGTCCAAGTGTCATAAATTCTGGGGTGTCTCATGGAATCCACCGCTGACCTTTATACTGGAGACACACTAATTTGTCGGAGTGACAAAAGTCGCCCCAATAATTCAGTGGGACTGCGGCATACTTGCCCCCATTGATGAGCAACTCCAGCAGAACACATTTGTTATAGCGATAAGATGAATCATCACCCCAAGCTAGTTCACTGGCAACATGAAGACCCACTGCCGGTTTGCACTGGAGAAGAGAAGTTAAGAAGTTTCATTTGGACTTGATATAGGCGGTGGTCACCAACAGGTCTCATAGACTGACAGGACTCCTGTTCGCCTTCTGATCTCGATATGATGTCGCTCAAAGAACCACATTTTATCTTCACAGCTCGAATGGCAGTTGTAAAGGAAAGTAACACAACAGTAGGTGGCAGTGTTGAGTTGACAAAGAAGGTAGTGGTGGTCTGAGAGTCGTTTTTATCAAGTGGGCACATTAGAAACTGAATGTGACCGTCGAGCAGACAAACAAATCTGCCTAGAAAACTGTGAGCAACAAACTCAGGAGAGACAGGAATCGTTGATGGAAATGGAAAATACTTCCCTCCAAAAATGGATGTTTTTATAAGTTACTTTTATTAGACGCAATCAATAAAAAGATTTCGACCACAAATATGCAATAATATTTAAGGGAAAGTAAACGTAAACATGACAAAAAAAATAAAGGAAATTATTTCTTCTCATATATTGAAGAAATATAACAAGTAAATTTTATTACTTTAATCCAAATTTTAATATTATTACAACTTTCCTTAAAAGGTTTACTTTATCGTGTGACCTCCCGAAACAAGGGGCTGATTCTAATCCCTATCACTTGGGGCAAGAGTGGTGGGACACCCTGGACAGCCAGACGAGCCTTCGTGGGTCACGTAAATGTTGTCCAACCAAACATTTCCACAGTGTTAAGTTTCTCAAGCTTCTCATGGGCTGCCAGCAACATTTGCCCCCCTCTCCGGTGTTTTCGTCACTATTGCTTTCAATGACTAAAAAAGCTGGACTTGATCGTACGCGTTGCTTCTGTTTGGCAGACTGTGCAGCAACCATGGAGATGCCACCTTTGAAAAGCATGAATAAGAAGGACAGAATGGAAGGAAACAATTTCGCCGAGCTCCTGAGGAAGCCAGACAGCAGAGGTACGACAATGCTTGAAGACTTCCTGATCTGACAGGGTGTGGTTTGTCTGAGTGAAGGACACTTCATTGTCAAATCTTCAGGGTTTTCTTTTCTTATGGAAAGTGAGTGAATACCATGTCAAAAGGTGGTGTTGATGATCATTGAATAGTGAGTTTGTATCTTACTTTGGTATGCACACATTAATGAGTGATGTGTGTGTGTGTGTGTGTCTTCCAGTGGACAGTTAAAAGAGCATGCGTAATGTGATGAGGAGTGTGGCTCATTTATGCCACATGACAAGAGGATAGGGGAGGGCCGGGGTACGGAGGAAGACAGGTGAAGCGTGTGTGTGTTGTTGAACTAAATGAAGAGCAGCAGCCGCACACCCTCACCGCCCGAGGACCAGTGTTCTGAAGATGTCACGAGCGGCAGATAAAAGCAGTGTCTAATGAGCCTCAAAGACCTGGATCACCTTTCAGAAGGGGGGATGGAGGGGACTCGGGGGGGTCGGCACGTTGTGGGCCGACGACTCGCCTTTGATTCAGAGATTAAACATGTGACTTTATGACTCTTTAATGAAGCACCTGGTGGCCCTATATTTTCAGCAAACAATTTTTAATAGATGAAGAGCGGAGCGTGTTGCTCTCTGATCACAGTGATGGATCTGTGGACGGTTGATTTGCCCATTCACATTACACTGTTAGGACCAAACGTCTGAACCATTCCTCAGGTGCGACTGGAACCCATGACAGAAACATTTCTGCTTTTCATAGGTAAATTAGAGTGTGGATGAATAATCGACCATATGATTCCTTTTTGAACACCGGAAACATAAACCATCATTGGAGGCTTGTGGGAATGATCCTGGTCCCCGGGTGAAGTGAGAAGGACCCCCTGGACAACCGTCCTAACCTTCCCAAGATTTCTGACCTGGTTTTGAGAAGGAAACAAAAAATCATTTCCTGTCTTAAATACCTCAGACTTGTCAGGGCCCTTGTGACGTCATGGACGAGCACTCAGAAGTAGACAGATGTGGCCTGTCGCTGCGAATCTTCTGACTCGTTTCACTCTATTAACCGGGCCAGACCAGGGTCCACGATTTATTCGCTCGCCTTCCAGAAGAAATAAAATTAAATAGAAGTGAGGAGGGGTGTGAGGCGGGGCAGCACCTGGATCTCCCGCCCCCTAATTGACTCGGATTCTTTTAAACAAGTCACTCTAGTCTGGAGACCCAGCTTGAGCCTGATAAATGGTTCTATTAGCGGTCTAGATTGTTTAGCGCTGAAGTAACGGATGGTGGTGTGGCGGCAGAGACATTCATCCAAGCCGCCGTGCCCCTCCTCCTCCTCCCATCCTGCACCGCTGTAAACAGCTTGTCTTGGTGTGTAAATAGTAAAAAAGGAAATTGTTGGGAATAAATAACTTAAAGCGTCAGTGCCGTGCTGCTGTGGCATGGAATGACTTAAGGTGACAGGACTTGAATAAGCAGCCGCTTGCAAAATCAAACAGCTGCAGTTTCACTTATCAGGTGAGGCTGCGCGGAATAATAATGCAGATTAACTCGGGTGAGTAATGGCAGCGGCGTCACACCCTGGCACCCGCCGGGATCTTTAATGGCCGTATCTGATTGGCCAACGCAGCAGGGGTTCAAGATTGAAATCCAGGAAGTTGGAGTGAAAAGTATTTTTAGCCAAACCTGCCGTAAGAAAAGTAAACTTCGCGACTGCGACACATGTATAAAAGTTGTATCGTCATATGACCTTCACCGTGATTGTCGATATCTGTGTTCTGTTCCTTATTATTGCAGTATTGAGTTTGAAATACCTTTAAAGGTTTTAGTTAGACTTTTTTCTATAGTATTATTTTTTTCTCTCTTGCATGTGGGTGATGTTTTCCCCATAGATTTTAATAAAACGTATGTCAGTTCTCTGATACAATACAGACATTTCAAACATTTCTTGATATGTAATATGACTGTTTTGTTCTATTATATCACCCAACTTCTTGATCGATATAATGTGTAGAATTCTGTCAATATTTCTTCCTACATGATACAGAGAACAGTTCATAATATATATAATATATAAATGTTGAATTGCACACTTTTACTAATCCACAAAATTTGAAGTGTTTATAAATTTATTTGTCTAAATGATGGTTTGCAGCATACCGAGAGGAAAGCACCAAATGAAACGGTTCCTGCCCACACTCCCCACGTTCATCAGCTTTTGACACAGAGGACAGGCCGTGTACACATACAATGCATCTCATGAAAATGAAAAACACAAGCAAAAAAGTCTGTATAAGATGTTCAATAAGCCTTTTAGCTCTCTGAACTTTGGTATATGCTACTAGTGATGGAGGAAGTTACATTACTACACCTGTGGTTTGTTACAGCAAGCACTCTTCTGAAAAAAAATACTATTTTCAAACAGCAGGAAAAATGTAATCTCTGACTAAGCAACATAATAAACCATTGAGTGCAGTACATTGAGAGACTGGCATACATTCATGCCCCCTCCCCAGTACCCCCCCGCCCCCACATACACACCCTCACTTTATGCTGTGACTCTCAACCCGCCGTGATATTCTCTCATGTTTGTCATAAATAAATACATTACAGACAGCACACACTCAGAAAGCTAACACACATCTGATATTCTACGAAGATCAGGACTTTAAAAGTGTCCCTTGTGATGAAAGTCAGTGATCTCTGGTAGACAGATCAAAGCAAAGACGCACAGATAGATGGACCGAACTCAGAATCTTTAATTTATTTCTTTTTTCACAGCCAACATGCTATCTTACTCGCCTGCTGGAACAATCAATGCCAGTGATAAATAGGTGGCTCATACATTTTGTGCGTCAAACCTCGATGTAAATGAGACTCTTCTGATGCCCAACCTCTAATTTGTTTTGCATTCAGAGGAAGCTAATAGCTCTTTTAGACTAATCGCCGCCCTGATGTGCTTTGTCTTGTGACCATTGGTGGTTTGCAAAAGCTAATTAGCCACCGTGTGTGTACACGGAATCTAGGTCAGGAAATATTTGCGGTGCTCCCATTTATAGTGTGCACTTGCAGGAAACTCATTATTAAAGTTAGGATGAATCATTGCACAAAGGTGTTTTTCTTCTTGGCTCATTCTTACTTTTATTTCATTTAAATAGGTGCAGTGTTTTTCTTCTACTCTTTTTTTTTTCTTTTTTTCTCATTTCACGCGATATTATATTTCATTTCCTTAAGTGAAAGAGGGTGCATGTCCTCACTGAACTCGATCTGTGCATGTCTAAAAATGGGCCATAAAAATGCTAATACATGGTAAAAAAAATGTTCTAAAACAAACTAGGATATGAGGTGCTGGGCAGCTACTTCAGTTGAGATGCGGTGAGCAGAAGACAAAATAACTGACCGTCAGTTTCAGAGTTGCATGTTGACTGTGAGGGCCGGATAAAAGCTGGTACAGGCATGTTCTTTCTCTGCATGTCTAGCCTGTGTAATAGCCCTATTCACAGGCTCGATTGGGCTGAGAATGACCTCAGGGCAACCATGGCAATCTAGTATTACTGTTGGTCAAGGTTAAGTTGAGAAAAAAAATAAGAAAGAAACAAGAAAATTCTGTTACAGGACATCTACCCAGTCGTATAGATCCACGACCAGAGGCCAGCAGGAAGATGAAACTGTCATGCAGTAGACTTGGCCCCCCTCATCACCGAGAACTCGGCCCGAGTTAACATTTGCCGTAATTCTAAGCAACTCTGCAAATCCGTGGTGTGTTGTCCTCCCAATTGCCCCCCTTGGTGCGGCTGGCGAGGCGGTAATATGGATGTTAGCGCGAGAGAACAATGACTTCCCCTCCAGCATGTATTTTATTCACAGTGCCTTTTAATTATCGCCCTCATTCAGCGAGTACCAGTGTGTGACACTGAGGCTTTATCATCCCCACAAGTGAGAACAAAGATAACAATATTGTGCTTTCAGGTAATTACTTAATCTGGACAAACACGTGTTTTAAGCAGCGCGATTAAGTCAGCAAGTGATTTATCAACCCGGCAGCGAAGGGGGAGGAGGAGGGGGAGAGTAATTACTCAACACTGCAATCACTCTCTTGAACCCTTGAAGTCTCTTTAGTAGCTAAATGATACAAACAGCGTGCTAACAAGGTGAGAGGAGGAGTGTCAAAGCAGCCTCCCGCATCACTGCACCCCTCGCCTCCCACCTGTCTCGCTGCCCACCTTGCTGCGAGCCAGCGTTGCATCCGTCTCCCGGCAGCCGTGCCACCCACTCTGCCTGTAACAAGATCCACACACTTCCTCCACAGATGCTCCTTTTGAGTAACTACATTTATTGCTCAATATCACTCTCGGAAAGAAGAACTTAGGAATTACAATATTGCAGTTAAATTATTCAAACTGAATTCTCAGACACGAGCTGTTTAACCAGTAACAAGCATAGCTCATTTGTTTTCTGTTGTAAGAGTTACGGGTGCTAAATGGAGAAATAAGAGGCCAACATCCGCTTCCCTGACTGGGGTGGTGTCAAGGGCTAAAACCAGAGGCATGTATCTTGGTATCCCACTAGCCTCACATTTTGTGTGGCAGGCTCAGCCGGTGGTCTCGTTGAAAGGAAGGGTGTGTTTTTCATGGAAGTGGCCGGGGACTTCCTGTCACACCGTCAGAGTGAGAGGGATGAACCCAGACTGCTGACTCACAAGGACCCCGGCCACTACAGGACCCCAGGGGCAGTGGACAGCCATCCATGACCACAGTAAAATGAAATACAGGTCACCTTGAAACAGTGTGGACTCAGTTTGTTCAAGTGTATGACGGCTTGTGTGTCTTCATTTAAGCCCACATGCATGAGCAGTGCGTGTGCATATGTAGGTGGGGCGATTTTTTTTTTCTCGCTAATATTGAGTGATACAGGTTTCATCAATTGACAAAGAACCAACATTGTACCGTTGGATATTTTGGTAACTGGCAGAGTGCTGTCCAAATTCCACCCCTTTTCTTTTGTTCCCCATCGGCATCTCCCATAACTCCTCCTATCTTCCTCTCTGCTTCCCACCATCATTTCATATGGCTGCCTGCCTCTTCTTCTACCTCCAACCTCAATATCATACCCCCTGCCTCTCTTCTCCGCATGTCCAAACCATCTGAGTCTCTGACCTGGTCTCCAAACCGTTGAACTGTCGGATGGACCAGTTCCTAATCTTGCCTTCACTGGTCACTCCCAATGAAAACCAGAGCATCTGCAACCCTACCGTTTCTAACTCTACTCCTTGTCTCGGGTGTCAGTTAGATTGAGCTGAGGCCAGTCAGAAGATTGCTCTTTTGTTCCTCCACTGGCCCAACACAGTGCTAGTCAGACGCTCTGCCGGTCTGCATTCCTGTCCTTCCTGGTCTGAAACCTTGTAAGTGGCTCCATCAGCCCTAATGAAAGTCGAGTGCAGTCTTGGTCCGAGGCTTCGTCATGGCCTCGATGGGAGGTCTTTTATCCTCCAGACTTTGATTATTTATTAACTTCACTTCTGTTCCTGTGATCGTGTGGATATTTTAACATGAGAGCCGTCGGCTTGTCAGAATCGGGGCTTTCTTTCTTCTGGATGTTTGAAGTTCTGACTCGAGTGTCTGCTCTTCATCTCCCACAGCCCCCCAACACCACCACTTCCTGCCTCACTTCCACGCCCCCCTGCCCATCGGTGGGCGCCAAGACGAGGGCAGACATCCCTACGACCAGAGAGCGTTCGCCGGCATGCACAGGTCAGTGGCCAGTCCATGCTTCTGACAGGGGCTAACTTGATAAAGCAACAGCGAGGGACGGTGATGCGATAATGAGGACGGCCTTGTTTGAGATGAACGTTGGCGTGAAGATGATGCGCTGTTGATGATGATGACAGGAGACATAGCTGATGAAGGCGTGTTTCCGCTAATCATGGTGAAGATAAAAGGACTGGCACTTTGTTAAGTTTAAGCTGTTCAACATGTTCCGATTTAATGTGTTGGAACTGTGTTCCAACAGCTGTTTATTTAGCTTTTCACCTGTTCCACTTAACTGTGTGAGGGAATGTGAGTGCCGTCAAACACAGCAGGGTGTTTGCTCTCATCACCCACGGCAACATTGTAATTACATTCCAGGATGTCAGAGGTCACCAGAGCTTTGAGACTCATTCCCAGTTAATTCAACATTGCCAGCGGGTGCACTTTGAAATTTTCTTTTGTCCTCAAAATGACACACACTAAACACGCAACAATAACATGACAGTGTGGGTTTAGCTACGAAGTCTTCAGAAGTTTTTAAATCGTGATAAAAATGATGGCACTAAAGCCCAGGGGTCCCGCCCCCGACCGTCCGAGGGTAAACACTAAACTTTCAAAGTTCCTCAATCACGAAAAAGTCAATAAAACCCTCCACATTTACATTTAAATTCACAGATGCGATAGTGATGCATTCTGGGAGCGCGGAAGTGGCGGCAGGGCTATTCATCACCCGCCTCGGAGTGTGGAGCGTTAGGGGAGGGGGGCGGCGGCTGTCCCTGGCCTCGCCCACCATGATTAATGTGATTTGATGTTGACAGCGGAGCCCTCATTCATCAGGACCCTGATTCTGCGGCCACGACCAAACTCCCCTAATTACAGCGACGTCGAGCAGCAAATTAAGCGCCGTGTCGTCTGTCGGCAGGCAGGGTGCTTTGTTACAGCGTGAAGCGGCGTGTCAGGGCTCCCTGCGTGGTGGTGGAACATGACACCTGGAAGACGTCTCCGTTCATCACTGTTGGGAAATTCTATAACAAGACATTGGCACAGACCGTCACCACTTCCCACCACTGCTGCAGAGCACAGAGACAGAGACTCGTTTCAGATCAGAGCTATAAGGAGAATCCGATTGTTTTTCAATGTGTGCCACACTGGCAGTTCACTCCTTGAACAAGTGTTAACTGATAATTGTTATTAGCATGTCACATCCATGGACCTCACTGTTGCCCTTCCTCACCTCCTACACGGTAACATTCTTCATCCAACATGTAGCCTCCAGCTTTGTCTCCAAACTTCTCCACACCTTGTCTTTAACCTTGTCCTTCCTCGTCTCTCCCGATGAAAACCATTAAACTCCAACACTTGTAACTCCGCCACCAGTCTTCTCTTAACTGTAAAGCACCATTACTCTCCTTTAAATGTGGGTGTTAATATTTTGGTACGCTCAAATTCATTTTCATTTCCAATTTGACTTTCAGCCAGTCAGGTTTCCACAGCAGCCCAGTCGACATCTCGCTGATCCGCTTCTCTCCAGTCACTGTTGCGGCAGCAGACACCTCTTTCGGTGCCTCGCAACCCCTGACCCCACCACACCTGGAGCAGTACCTGCGCTCGCTGCACACGAGCCCCTCCCTCTCCATGATCTCAGCCTGTCGCAATCTGAACCCTGCCCACTGTAAGTTGGCCTCAGACTTTTTGACAACTCAGACTTTATAATAGTAAACTTTGATGGCAATCATTGTATATTTTTCTCAGGCACATATATTATTTATTTTTGTCATATTTGTTTATTGTCTTGTGTTGTTTGATAGTTTGAGTTTTTTGTGGAGCTTTTTGTTTTTATATATTGAGGTTTTGTGCTTTGTGAACATGTTTGTTGCGTATCTTTAATGTCTTTAGCATCTTTTGTGTCTTTGGGGTCACTGACTGTTCCACCTGCCACACGTTGACTTCCCGCACCATGGGTCAAATAAAGGCTATCTTGGACACCTGATCTTATCAAAAATATTTATTGTTCTTTAACTCCTCAGTGCCTCACGACCACCTGAAAGAGCGATGCCTGTTCAGACTCCCTCCACCACCATCAACACCTGCAGAGTATTTTCAACTAATGGCCAGTCACCCGAGTGCGTACAGTGAGATGATAATTCAGGGAGGTGGCGCTGCTGCGGGACCACACCTCTCAGAATACATCAACCCCATTGATGGTGAGCCTGTTTCATTTATGGTTTGAAAAGTTTACAGCCAAACTAACCTCCAACAGAAAACACATTCTATTTGTAATCTTCCAACGTGATGCCAGCGAGAGGTCATGAACTTTCATTTCACTGTCAATATTTAAACGTTCACGCTTATGGCCGAAACAATGGGAATCATTTTTTTGCATTTTAAAAACTGTGACATATATTTGAAATCTTGTGTTGCGAGACCAAGACCAAACTGAATACAGTATACAAAAGCCTAGGTTTATCAGTCATTGAGACACACACATGTATCACTTACAACGCAAGAAACAAAGTAAAGTGTGTCACTTCTGCCACTTTGGTCATGTCTCACCGCTCACTGGTCTTGGTCTGTATGGCTCTGAGACAGTCTGTGTGCAACTTAGTTTTCAAGTCCTGTTGTTTTATGTTTATTTTTTATGACATTTTCAAGCTAAGAAGTGTGTACAAACACACCCGGAAACACCCCCATGAGAACCAAAAACACCCCAGTCCTGAAACAAAGAAGTCCTCTCCATGTCTCCCTTTTACGCACTTTCTTTAACATCGCTAACTTTGCTGATAACAACCAAAGGCAAACAGGAAGCGCTTCATGAACCTACTTCTGCCCAAGTTTTGTGCCGTCAATCGATCACATTGATCTGTGGAGATCAATAGTCCCTAAATTAGCTTACTAAGCATCCACTGCATCATGTTAATCTGGAATGATAATCTGGGAGTACCTGGGCAGAACTTTAATAAGGTCAAACCACATACATGAATCTTATTTAAATAAGCTATTACTAAGAAAACTACTTGCAATAATGTAACTTCATACTTCATTCATCATAATCTAGATCCTCCTGAGACAGTGCGATATCTCAATATTCACCATCAGATGTGATTCATGCTTTTATATTTATTCAACTCATTGTGTGACATAGGGGTTTTAAAGGTCAGGTCTGAGACTCAGAACCCTGCATGACTGCAGCCCTCAAGCTTCTTTTTGTCATGACCTTTGACCTCTGCCATGTCTGTTATCTGAAGCCGCTCCTTCTGTTTCAGTGTCGAGGTTGTCTGGACCGTGTCTGACCCCACTGGTGGGCAGGAAGCGCTCGTGGTCTTTCTCTCCTCTGTCAGACTCCGGTATTGACCTGCATACGATGATCCGCTCTTCTCCAAACTCTGTGGTGGCCTACATCAACAGTCCTCGCTCTAGCTCGTCCTCCAGGAACTCATACGGCCATCTGTCGGTCACAGGGATCAGGTGACAAATTCTAGAAAGTTCAATGTTATATATCTTATTTTGCCTTGATCTCATAGCAGGCATATTAGTCTTTTCAGTCCAGGCTGTGTCAATATAAGGCAAATGTAAACTGTATCTCTGTCTGTGTCACATCAGCCCATCCCTTCCCTTTCACCCCGCCCTCGCCCAAACATCATACCAACAACTTCTGTCTCAGCAGCAAAGCCTCAGCGCCTTCGGACCAGCGCCGCTCCTGCAGCTGCCCCAAACCTTCTCCAGCTGCCAGCTGGGCACTTGCCTCTCCTCAGGACTCCCCTCTGTCAATGCTGCCCACCACAGTGACCCCCAGTCCAAAGTAACCCCTGCAACACCTTCGCGAACAAGAACGACTCACACTAAGCTGCCCCCTCTGGTCGTTCCAGAACTCTGCGGGTGATTTTCACGTCAGCAGCAGTATGGACCCGAGTGAGAAGAGGTCAAAGGTCAAGGCTGTCCTGGAGGTACTGAGCTCACCAACTCCTCATTCACAGGTAGAGTGAAAAATCCACAACAGATCATTCGAAAGCTTGAGAGAGAAGAATTCATAAGGAAATGTTTTCGTTTTTAAATACTATTTTAAAAAGAAAATAAAGAGCGGAAGAATGGCAATAGAAATGATCTTTGTTTGTTTGTTTGTTCTTAAAGAGCTCCCCGTGCATGTTCCTGCTGAAGCCCCCTGGGCCATCGCGGTGCTTGTAAACTGTGTCACGCCGCTTTATTTGCACGAAACACCATCTGAACTGTGTCATCATCTTCGAAGCTTTTTCCTCTCTGTGACAAATGTGTGGCGGCGCTGCGACGGCAAGGAAGCTCCAGTCATGATGCATGGGGCCGCCGACAGGCTGAGGTGTCTGGGGGCCTCCACAATTGATGAAGATAGCAAGCTCGCGGCCCAGACAAATTTGCTGCAGTCAGCACGTTAAGTGTGTGTGCTGCAGAGTGTCACAGTCAGTGTGCGCTTCGACAAGAGAAACCTGCAGGTGCTGGGAAGAGGTCAAAACCTCTGTCTTGCGCGCGCGCACTTGTTAGCGGGACATGGTCGGACGCTGTCTGACGGGACGTGAAGTGAATCAAACTTGATGTTGTGGCCTGAAAAAGGTTGTGCTTGGTCTCACCTTAAGAACCTGCAGGGAGGCTTACTGGACCAGAAGGACGACTTGGACCAGGACGAATGCAAGCCAGAAGCCGAGGTCGTCTATCAGACCAACTGTCTCTGGGACAGATGCAGCGAGGAGTTTGACTCGCAGGAGCAGCTGGTCCATGTAAGTGAAGTGTTATAAAACATGAACAGGAAATACAATTTCAGAAGAATACTGTAGTTTCCTTTGGGAATGACGTATTGATGGGGAGCATTTTCACTACGCTCTTTTCTCCTCTGAGGTTTTCAGATGGATTAACATAAAAATGTCTTGCTGAATGACTCTAAGTGGATAGAAAAACTCTCCTGTGTGTGTGTGCGTTTGCAGCACATCAATAATGACCACATCCACGGGGACAGGAAGGAATTTGTGTGCCGCTGGGATGAGTGTTCTCGGGAGCAGAAGCCCTTCAAAGCTCAGTACATGCTGGTGGTTCACATGCGCCGGCACACAGGGGAGAAGCCACACAAGTGCACGGTAGGTAACGAATGGCCTTGGTGCCCCTGCTGTCCCCTGGAGGGCGACTCTCTAAACACTTGTATGCTTCTACAAACTCACTCCTGTCTGCACACATAGGAATGACAATGGTTTTAGTCAATCTCTGTGCACACTTCATTGAAAAAATCCTGAGACATACCACCAAAGGAACCTCGGCCGCTACTGTGCTTAGTCAAAAGTCTTTGTCAAAATCCCTTTTAATTTGTGAAAATCTTTAGCCACTGTCACACAGATATTTTACCATGTTATTAGCCGAAACTTGCAAAACATGTCTCCAGAAAGGAGTGGGCAATGTGGCAAAAATATATCAGGATTGATTTATTTTAAACACCTATCAATTTTGTCACAATCTTTTTTGGCCTAAGAACTAGTTTGGGGAATCTTTCACATTCTTAGCTTTATAACAATTTCTCTCTTCGCATTTTGGAGCACATTTATTTGGTTCTGCGTTTAGTTTTTAGCTAATTTTGATTGTCTAAAAGTGTCAATGAAGTTTAGAAGGGAGACTTAGCTCTCTGACGACACACACCGGTTAAATAACACTGGTTTAGTATACCAAAACACTGTCTGCAGCAACACAACAGATTTGAATTCAAATGAAATATTATTTCATGGCAAAGGTAACAAGCTGCTTCTCGTGGTGTGTGTGTCTAGTTTGAGGGCTGCTCCAAGGCCTACTCCCGTCTGGAGAACCTGAAGACCCACCTGCGCTCGCACACAGGGGAGAAACCGTACGTCTGTGAGCACGAAGGATGCAATAAAGCTTTCTCCAACGCTTCAGACCGAGCCAAGCACCAGAACAGGACACATTCCAATGAGGTTGGTAGAAGAAACCGACAGCGACAGTATTTTACAGGGGTTGAACTAACGGCAGCAACTATATAGTCGAAGCATATGTTGCATCAGAGAAAAAAAAAATCAGGTCTGCCATCTAACAATTCCAGCCTTCCATCTTAGTCATACATTCCTCAAATCATTCCTAATAAAAGTAGAGTTAACATCGTGGTCTAAAAATAAAAACTTTCTGCTGAATGTATATATTCAATTTGTGAAGTATTTTCTCTCTTTTTCTTGCTAATTTTTGCTAAGAAACATTAATAAATATATTAAATAAGAAAAATTATATACATATATAATTAATCTACAATATTAAAAGTGTCTATATATTTTTTATAAATATATATATATATTTCTTTTGCACTGTTGTACCTCCTCCATCTCACTGTATATATATATATATATATATATATATATATATATATATATATAATTTTTTTTTTTTAAGTTAATTTTTTTTATTTTATTTTAATACTGGTCACCACATAAAGTTCAATCTCATTTAGTCTCCTTTATCATGAATGTTTTGGTTATGATATGACACTCATGTAGTGCACCTGGAAAAACAAATAGTGGGAGTTATTTGGGTCGATTAACTATTTCTGTCTGTAGTTAAATTATGCTCTTCAATTCTTATGATCTCAGAAACCGTACATATGCAAGCTTCCTGGCTGCACCAAGCGCTACACTGACCCCAGCTCACTCAGAAAACATGTGAAGACGGTCCACGGGCCAGAAGCTCACATCACCAAGAGGCAGCGCTGTGACTCCTCCCCCTGGCCGCCATCATCATCGCAGCCTCATACAAAGCCACTGCCGGGCCAGAACGATAAGCGCATGTTGGACAGGCAACCATCAAGAGAAGGGAAGGACCCGTTGCACTTAAAATCCATTAAGACTGAAAATTCCATGGTGAGCACCCAGCAGGATGAGTTTATGTGATGTGATGAAATGACTGCACACATTTGAATGTTCTGTCTTCCTCTGTTTGTGCTTTGCCTATCTATCTGGACAGACGTTACTAAGGTGAGATCAAACATCATTGTCTCCCTGAATACTGCTGAGCAAACTTAGAGCAAACAAGATGTAAGATCATTTCTGCTGCATGTGGTTTGGTCTTGACAAATCACTAGTCTGTCGCCATGTCTGGGTGAAAGATGCCGCAGATGAATTATTAACACTGGGAGATGACACGCAAGCAGCCTTCAAGTTGTGATCAAGTCACGTCTTGTTTGACTAAGAATATTTTAGTAAAGTAATGCATAGTTTATATAGAGACGCAGAATCACTTGTAGAAACTTCATTAAACAACCTGTGACATAGTTTCCTAAACTGCCACGTCAAATGAACTGTTAATATAGATTTAAAAGATTTAAAATTCAAGAAAGTTTCAAATGAACTAATGAATAAATGTCATGTATTATGAAGACAAATTTTCTGTTTGATGGGTACAGCAGCAGCAACAACAGCGTTTTCTGAAATGGACAAGCATAATAGAGCTGAATAGAGTTTCTTCTTTCTCCAGGTGCACAAGTCCAACCATGAGTCGTCATGTAGCAACAAATCCCCACCATCCGACTGCTCCACCAACTATGACAGTGGAGTAGTAAAAGGCCTCACCGTGGAGATTGGCTGGGGTACTCCACTACCCACGTCAATCTCTTCATCATGGACTTCTTGCACCTAAGAAGAGTCTCAGGGTGGGGTGGAAAAAAATGGGGTTTCCCTTCCAAAGAAGATGAGGGCAGCGGGGGGCGCATTTTGGTGGACCACTGCAGGCGGTAAGACTTCCTCAAGAGACTCAAAATTGGAGAAATACAAGGAGCCTAAATGGAGTCAGTAAAATTCAGTATCGATGAGCCAAACATTCTGTGCTTGTTTCCAGGGTCCATGTTGGAAAGTCCAGATGGGTGACGCACCCTTTCATGGCGTCGATGATCATACGGCAAAAGAGCGTACATTGCTGGAGCGGCACACCTTCTGTTCATTGAATCGGTGGCAGAAACAAACTCATTGATTCGCGTCATGGTGTCAGAGACAGTCTGCTCTGCATGGCAACATGGCAGTTTTTGGAGTTGCCTGCAGGCACCTGTGGGCCCCGGACTGGGCGGATTGAAGGCATCATCTGCCAAAAACACGGTCAATTCCGAGACGCCACCTACACGCAGCCCTGGTGAACGTGAGAACTTGATCCCCTCACTGCAACTTCCAACCAAGAGCTCATGTGGACTGTACTCTAAGATGGTGAAGGACACTGAAAAGAGAAGATATCCTCCGGGACGTGAAGAAGATAATCAGAAAATGCTTCATGTATTGATGCAAAAGAAGCATTTCCACTGCCATGAAAGCAAATTTGTCACATGGTATGGCTGGATTTTACTACGTGGCACATGACTTCATGTCTCCTATACTGTAAAAGGAAGTTATTTGACGTGCAGGAAGGGAGAGTCTGAGAGGAGAACTGAGCCTCTGCTTGGCTTGAATGAGGCCATCAACTATGTAACCATTAAATCTCTCAGCTACCTGCCTTGTAAAGACTGAACCAGTGGATATCAGCGTCACTCTTCACAGTTTCTGTTGCACTATGCTCTTGCCATGAGGAATTTTAATTCAGGAAATTTAGTTCACTTTATGTCTCACAATGTTTTAGCGCATGCAATGTGACAATCGCTAATCAAATACGATCATCATTGGAGGAAACATTCTGAACCACAAGAGCAGATCTGACAACACAAAATAATATCAGGTATTTGCAAGAGAATCAGCAGCCCGAGAGCAGTTTTGTGTTGCGCTACAGTTATCATGGTTTTCTCTGTCAAGTCCAAGACTCCCCGATCAGAGGCATGTTCCTCATAATCCTGTCCAGTGGAACTGTGCTGACTCCATGAGGTCATAGTGGCTTGAATCTCTGGTGGAGCTTACAATGTAAAATAACAATGTTTTTGCAAAATAATCAAAACTGATTTTGAGAACTTAAAACAGGTGTAACCTTGTGACAAACTTTGGCATAGTAAATAAATAGATGCTGGGATATTTATCGTTGCAATGAATGTTCCCCATGAAGCGCAGAAACACAACCCCCACATGAGCTCACGTCATCTGCCAGTGTTAATGTGGACAACTGAAGTTGCTTGACTGTCAATAATTCAAGAGCCACACTTCTGTCTTCAAAGCGCAGTGCACTTTGCGGATAAAGCACTTTCCTCAAGCCGGTCTCTTCTCAAGTCTGAACGAGGCGCCAGGATTTTCATACTTGTTTCAGAAGGCTTTGAAACAATTTCTTATGACCTCGCTGCTCAATGGCAGTAAACGGAGGTGCCTGGGTCTGATGAAAAAGGGCGCTAACAGGAGGGGAAAAGGCAAGGCAGCACTTTGGACCCGAGTGTACTGATATTAGCTGTGACAGCAGCGCCCACAGGACGCGCGTCTGCTCCAGCCTGCCAGAACAAAGCAGCCGAGAGGAGCAGGTGGGTCTGGGGATGCCACGGCTGGGTTGCTGGAAACAAGAATTAGGGAATTCAGCCGAGGATACATTTGATCTCCCGCTTGGTCTCCTGTGTGTTGCTGGAATTCCTTATTCTGACAGAGATGTGAAGTGAGAGGGAAAACAGCCGCAGGCCCTGACATCACACCAAAGGAGCGAGGAACATTCAAAAAGATGCCACATTAGCCGAGGCCTCATTTATTGATGGAGATAACGGGGAGATAAAAGGATGCGTGTCGGTTAAGTTGATATTGGAGGAACACAAAGCTGCAGACGTGAACACGAAGCACGGCCTGTTCTTGTGTGTGTGCAGAGGTGAGTAGTCTTCCAATGTGCAGGTGCAGTGGGAAGAACATACGCTTGCATGTAGTGAAACGGATGTGTATGAGCAACCTCAAGGTCGGAACTCCACTAACAAGATGTGGGGAATTTAAATATACGGACTAAAATTAAAAAGAAATCTGCGTTTGGGTGACATGATCAAATGCGACGACTGAAGCAGCGGCCTCTTTCTCATCATCGAGAGCAGAATGACAGTCAAACCAGAGAACACAGCTTCACTGGATGATGGATTGTCCCTCTCACTCTCAAGCAAAATACAATTATCACTCCTGATAGAATCATCATTTTAGGAATCAATTTCACTCGTCCCTAATCTGACTGTCAGCCTGTATTTAAGATGTCAAGAAAAAAAATCTCTTAATCTGAGATGACTATTTACTCTGTCACAAGTATATATATATATATATATATATATATATATATATATATATATATATATATATATATATATATATATATATACCAGGTAAATACATTCACTGTGTGTTTGGTGAGTCAACACATCAAAAATGTTATCAGTGTATGAAAGAGCACTTGTGAGGTTTGGGGGTGAACATTTCATTTCACAATAATAAATCTCCTTCTTGAGAGATTCCCCCTTCAGGGCGCATGTATTATTGAGGCGGGGCTTATCTCATTTGAATATGACCACCATCCCAGAGAGAGCTGGGAGTCTGGGGGTCCGGTGTCAGCGGTGTTTAATATTAAAGGAGACCCTCTGAATAATTCTGATCCTTAGAATCAGAGGTCGACACAATTTAGATTTTAGAGGACGAAGAGTAGCAAGGAGGCACCTCAAACAAACCGAACAATTGTAGCGAGCCGTTAAAAAAAAGTTGTGCGATAGATGGATGATCCGAAAACTTTAGAGTAAACATGAATCAGTGTAAACGGTGTCGATTCACACAAAACATTTTGTTTACACGACATACAGAGCCTTAGAGTTGAGCTGACCAAATGAAATAACTGCAACATTTTGAACTACACACTACACTTGACAGATATTTTTATTACTATAAATATGACTATTTCTAGAATTACTACATATTTTCTTCTCACTCAGGAAAAGGCATCAACAGCACCAGCCTTCAGTAAGTAGTAAAGTTGATAAGAGCAATTTCAGTGACGAAGATGAAGAGTTCAAGAGTATCATTGTTGATGTTAGTATCTCTGACTTGATGTAATTGTCAACAATAACATTGGGCTGCATTTCCCACCACTCATATGACATCTGGTTGATGTTACTCTTATTACACTTGAAAGATCTTTATTGACCACACACAGTCATTTCAATAAATTCAATAAAAGCAAATTATATTCGAGGAGAGTTTGAGACATGTGGTTTAAATTTAAATTGTTTAAGTATTTATAATATTTATAAACAAATATTGAAGGGGAAAAAAAACGTATATCGTTGAAGAAAAAAAAAAGTTTTTGTCATACGCCTACATCTTGTCAGGTTTATCATGAAAATTGTCGTGGCTCTTAAAAACGGTCTTCGCTCTGAAGGAGATTTAGAAGGTGTTTATCCCATGAAATACATCTCAGATGCCATGGGCTCTTGCTTTCTGCAAAGATCAGATGGACTTGTCACTTTGGACAAACCAACCATGATTAAAAATTTCATACCATCAGTCTTCCAGTGTCAAAGGAAAATGGACCAATCACACAGCAAGGCTACTGTGTCATGAACTAATAGCAAATAAATATTCATGATGTGTTTGTATGCAAAATAGCATCTGTTTGCTAACAAGGAGCCATCTGTCAATATACTGGTGCTGATTAACTCATCATCACTGGGAAACAACAGAAAGCACCGCTATGTGCAACTACACTACGCTCATGGATCTGCACGTCTCTGCTCACACTTTAAAGAACTGGCTGAAAAAATACAGAGCAGAAAACTCATGGGCCAATACAAAACTTTGCACACACACACACAGCAGCAGTTACAGGGACAACTTGAGAAGCATCCAGCGTCACCACAGCACATCTGGAATCCTGCTCTTCAGCTGCAGTGGACCCAGTTGAAGATCTCTGTGGCAGCTGAGGAGGGTCACCACCAGCAGTCCCAAGCCACCCCCAGGACTGCCGGGTCTCGGATTGTCAGGGCCACCAGGTCCCCCCTCTCTAGGGCTCCCAGGACGGAGGTCCTCATTAAGAGCTCCCAGTGCTGGGCCCTCTCTTCCCCCCTCTGAGCTCCAATAACCTCCTCTAAGGAGTTGGACTGCTAAACATATTCTGAAGATCCAGGTGTCAGTCAGGGCAGCCAGGTGGTGATCACAACCCGCACATACTCACAGAACTTCCACCACGGAGAAGCATCAGTGCTGCCATACGTTAATATACATTCTGACAAGTTCCTTTTTCAGGATAGATTTCTGTCTGATTTAGGCAGTTTCACTCCTGTGAAGTCGACATTGTGGGTCTCAGGTTACAGATCAGATTCACAGTATTGACTTCATATTTTTATATTTTAAGTTCATGCCTTCCATTTGACGTATTTATAATGAGCTACGCCAAGAAGCATCAAAGGGGCCCGAGTGTCCAACTTGTCTTCAGTCAAACAATCTCACATACTAATCGAGTAGTTCGACATAATACACGATAATAAAATTAAATAATTTTATAAATAAAATTAAACGAAATTAATGTAATTTCAAGGTTTTATCAAGTTACAAAATGGTCACAATGCTCTGTTTTACATTGAAAGAGCAGTAAGGACTACAAAAGCACGGCAAGGTTTCAACTATCACTCACTGAAGGGTTTAATGGAGCGCTCTCTTTGTTTTTCTCAAGAGTCTAGACAGTCAAAAAAGATCTTCGCAAGCCTCGATTGCAATGAAGCACTCTCCATCTCTGCATCTCTACATCGCCACCATGCCCTCTTTGTCCATCCATTACCTCCTCTTATTCTCATACAGATCTACAGGTTCATTCCCTTCCTCAACGACCTGTTTTTCTCCTTCCGCACCTCTTCATCTACCTCTATTTCTGTATCTCTTCCTCCATCACCATCGTCCAGCTTTCCTCCGCTCACCACTTTCCCTCTCATCTTCCCTCTCTCCCATTATTTCATACCTTGTCAGAAGTGTGTACCCTCGTTCATGAATGATGAATAAGTGCAGACGGGTGGAGGTGTGGAATCTCTGTTATTTCAGCCGGAGGTCTTTGACGTGAAGAACACAGAGACAGAATTAAACATTCTCCACCTGATGCAACCATCGCTCTGTAGAACATTCTCCGCGCGGCCAAGGCCAAGCTACCGAGCCAAACTCTCTGATTATTCTTTTTGTGTGGAACAGCCCCTGCAGAGTGCGTACGCCGCTTCAATAGGAGGGAAATGCAGCATCACTTCACTGTGCAATTAACGGAGGTCTGGACGCTGCTTCTGTTCCGGCCGTCGGCTCTAGTTCCTCCTAGTCATTCCTTTACAGGCCCGACTCTGTTGTCTGGAGCTCTGATGCAATCCTTGTAGAGCGTGTACAGGTCTCTGGCTGGAGACCTCCACCAGCATACAGCAGTAACAAGCAAGAGGTAGGACAGCACCATTGGCCAGAGGTCTCCTAGACTCCACACCAGTCTCCAGGTGCAAAGATAGTTCTCTAGAACAGTGTTTTTCAACGGTGTGTGGTGAGAGAGTGTCAGGTGAGCCACCTCATTTGTCTGGAGGTAGAGGTGGACGATATGATGACATTAAAGCATGAACATTTGGAACATGCTAGCAACGTGAGGAGATCACATGGACTCACTCACACTCCTTCTATACACTCTAGATCTATGCTGATCATCTATCAGTCTCAGCTGAGCTGCTCATGATATGCGGCGCTCCTCCTCTCACACACTCACAGGGAAGAAGCCGGTCAAATGCTCAACATGGGGTTGTTTTTAAACCACTCTAACATGACCACACATCTTTATGACAGAATGATGGATAGATCTTTGTTGGACCTGTGACACCACTGCAGTGTGAGCATCAAAAGTTTGCTAAAAACAAAATGCAGGGCCAAAATAAATTTGCTCCAAAATGTGACGAGAGAAAGAATCACTGTAGTTATGAAGCAAGCTGAGGCTAAGAATGTTAAAGATTGGTCTGGAAATTCTAGCTCTTTAGCCTAAATTGTCGGATTTTTCTTTTTCCTTTAGGACTAACATTGACCAGAAACTTGCAAGTTGTTAGTCAACATGTAAGCAACAGTTATTTAAGATAACTAAATAAATCATGATATATTTTTGCCACGTTGATCACTCCTTTTTGGAGACATTTTAAACAGACACATTTTCTGGATTTTGCTTCTGCAAATAGCCAAAATAGCCGACAAATTAAAAGGGATTTTCCACTTTTGACGAAGCGCAGTTGCATTTTGGCCAAAGTTCTCTTGGTGGCTAAGTGAATCTAGGGACCCATGGCAACATCCCGGACTTCAAACAAAAATTTCGAGATTTTTTTTCCCTGTTTTTCCTGTCTCCGCACTGGACCGTGGTAGAGTGTCCCAGGGGAGGTGCTCGCTCTCCACACCTCCGAGGCTGGAGGCTCCAGGGTTTGATGTCCTGTTGTGGGCTGGAGCTGGGACAGGGATGAGGCGAGTCTGGGACAGAGCGTGACTTGGTTTATGACTTTGTCACAGCCAAACTGCACAGAAGCGCACATTCAGAGCTGGACACGCACCGGGCACCTCTTCACTTCTGGAGAGACGTCACTCACTCGGCAACCCCTCCCACATGCAGCGGCCACACACATAGAGGAACAGCGCACCTGCAGCAGACACTCTACATTCACTGCTACAAAAGCCTATTTTAAGGCATGGAACGCAGTATTTCTTTTTCCATTCATTGTAATGGGAAAAAGTTTGGTACAGAGTCCTGGTTAAGGTCAGCCATGTGTTTTGGATAGTTAAATTAAGGGCGAGAGGCTGGGGAAAGGGTTATGGCAATGAGAGGTCCTCATAAATATAGCGAAACAAAGTGTGTGAATAAGAACTTAAAAAGCAGTAGTCTGGTCAGACACGGTTAGAAATGCATACCCTGGTTCAAACTTGTCTTGCTGTGGGTGAGTGGCCTGGGTGGCCCCCGCCTGGCAGCCTGAGTCTGCTCGGTTTGGCACCAGCGCCAGCAACTGTGCACAAGCCGTTGATGACGAATGACTGAATGAGAAGAACGTAATGAAAACCTTATTCCGATCTTCTGCTCCGGCTGGCCAAATATCAGCTGGAATCCAAACTTGCGAAATGTTAGCCCCTTCCCACTCTGCCAGAGCGTATTCAGAGCGCCATGCGGCTGTCAGGCACTAACCATCACAAGCATGATGGATGGTGTTTATTTTCTGATGATGGAACACTGCCCCTCCGCTGCCCCGCCCCCAGCCCAAAGATAATTGTGATAAAAAGGACAGATCAAGCAGCAGGGTTATTAAATTATCAAACCATAATTTGCATTAACACGGCGGAGATGTGAGTGACTGCGAGTGGGGGTTTGACAGCGACACCCTCGTTCGAGGGAAAGTCCACCTTGAAACCCGGGCTGTGTCCTTGGACCCCTGCGGAAGTGCCGGGATGAGATGACACCATCGCACCAGGATGGACAGCCGGAGCGTGACTGTCAGAGAGTGGGAACCAAAACGCCGTGTCTCGTGAAATAAACTGACTTCATCAATGAATAAACAGTCGCACAAAACACTATGAATTATTTGAGCTCGGTCTTAAAGCACTCGGAACCTGGACTGGGTTTTGTCTGATGATTCGCTCCTCTGCTTTTATCCAGGAGGACAAACTGTCAGCACGCTGATGGAGGCACCAGACCCCCCCTACAAAACTTCATCTCCTCCTGCTCACATATCTGAAATGCTCCTGCTAACCTGAGGATGTGGTTTGAATAGGAAAACAAGGCTGCAGCCAAAATTTCATCCATTCGCATCAAGTTCCCTGCAAATATAGTCCCTGACAAAAGTTTTGTCACTTGGATACAAGTTGACTTCAAGTAGCCCTCAAATACATTTCTCATCTTGTTTTCACAGAAATGGCTAAATTCCATGCCTACACTTTTTTAAAATAATTTTTGGTGCCAAACAAAAATGCAGAAAATCCAATCTTGGCAAATCTCACTAGTGGAGAGAGAGAAGTCTTGCCGCCTTGTCTTATGATGCACCCACATGACTATACAGCTTCACCTGTGACCCACCTTTAAGCAGCCAATTCCTGGGTGTGTATTAAAAGAACCCCAGCACATCGACTGCAACTTGACCTCTGACACCAGGCCTAAGATTCACCCTGTAGAAGCTCAAGGTGCTGCAGGACTGGACAGTTCAGTCGCCAGACGTGAGCATCATTGAGCGCAATGAAAGAGGAAGCATGGAAGACTAAACCACAGAACCTTGATCCACTCTGGGAGCCGTATGACACTGCTTTCTTTGCCACCCTGAAGACTTCATCAATAAACTGTATGAGTCATTGCTGAACCACATGGAGTCCGTCCTTCCTCATGGAAGTCACACAACATATGAAAGGGATCTCACTAAAGTTGCGCAGCATCTTTTTGTATTTTAAGCAAATTATTTGTTCAGTGTTCACTTTTCTCTCTGCAGGCGACAAAACTGCATTTTTCTGCTCATTAAATGATCGATATTTTTACAGTGAAAGACTTTTATTTTGGGATATTTAACCTAATGTGGGAGGGTTTTAGCTTTCATATGGACATTTCTAAAATAAATGGAATAATTTAAATTCAAGTTATACGCAGTTGTTTCCACAGGATAGAGAAGCAACAAGACTTTTGTCAGGGACTGTGAGATACTGTCCTTAACTATTACAGACCAGCAGAAACTCACCTCTCTATCCCAAAGTTCACAAGCAAATACACACCATGTTAATATGGAAACTCAGCACTTGTGTGATTTTCATCTTTATGTTGGAGGATAAAAGCGACTTCTTGCTGGCTCTGGATCTTTCTGTCCAGATAAGATCAGAGCTTAAGGGATGAACTCATAAAATCAATTCAAGATGCTCTGGTGATGTACACTCATGGCTTTCTAAATAAAGTTGACACCCATCAGTCCCCTGTTACATTCTGTCTTTACTTTTTTTGGAGTTGCTGTATTTGTTTTTTTTTTTTAAATTCAATGAATGAATTCAATGAACACTCTGCTTATTAGGGCGGGACCCATATAAGTTAAGAAATGAAGTTGAGCATGTAGAAATGCTGTTGTTGACATTTCTTTTTGTATTTCTTGGTCTTCAAATACATTTGAAATCTATTTCGACAGCACGTCTAATATCACAATACAGAAGTTGCCGCTCTTAAAGAAAAATATATATTGTCGAACTGTAAGCGGGAGATGGCTTAGTGATCACATGATTTGCTGAGGTCTCACCCAAGGTCTTTGATGTAAAGAGGTGAGCAGGTAACATGTCAACATGACTTGCAAATTGGACGCATCCAAGCCGATCCTGTAGCTCAACAGAATGATCATTTCAACCGCTGTCAGAGTGTAGCAAAGCAGCAGAAACAATGCTGAAGGGAAAGGAAAGTTCATGTTATTCGCAGATGGCTGTCTCTTGTGACACAAGCTACAACAGCCAGCTTTTGTGTACCGTTTCTCCATCCACCGTTCACTCCAGCTCTCTTGTGGAGAAAAAGGTTGCTGTGAAATAATCCTGATGAATATTAATGTCAGGGTCCAGCTCGGCGGACCCTCTCCCTGGGACCAGAGGTGATGAAGTCATCTCCATATTCAAAAGGCAGATTAGACCTGTTAAACAGGGGCAGTGTGGTGAGGGGGCGGGCCCAGGGCCCAGGACCTCCAGGGTCTGCGGACCGTCACCACACCTCACGTCCTCCTGCCAGTAACCCAGCGCCTCTGCCTGCCTCATCCGCTGCTCACTTCCGACCCTCCCATCATGCAGCAGGGCGACGGCGGGCTCCCAGGAGCCCCAGCTTGCTCCACCACCATCTGCTGTGATTTATAGAAAGAGGCTGATGATTTATGAGCCAGTCAGCTCACAATGAAGTCCTTCTCTTTCATTTACAAGACCTGCTGACCCCACCGACACTCACAGCCGGGCGGGAAACCGCCACTAATCAAACACCGAAAACAAGGGGGAGCTGCTGGGCAGGAACAGAGGGTTTGAAATGAAATTAATTTTTTTTTTTTTTACAGAAACAGAGCAGCAACTCCAGCCCACCACCACGCCAAAACTCTGGCGCGACAGTCAGGTAAGGCTTTGCCCACTAGAGCAATCTGCCGCCATAGCCAGGGAACAAATGGAAGAGTGGCTACATTTCTAAACTGGAAACTCTAGCTGTAATATCATTCAGCTAGAGCTCGACATTCTGCCTCACGTTAAACACAAACAAACACCCATCCACACGCCTGGTCCACTCATTTTACAAAAAGGCACCGAGGAAAACCATGCAAGCACAGAACATCTCCACCTCACGCAGCGACGACCCACATATTGCAATATACTTTTGCTGGGCAGCAAAAGTATATTGCCACCAAGCCGAGAGTGTGTTTAAGTAAAATCAGAGAGTGTGTTTGAGCAAACTAGTCAATAAAATGCTTTGTGGTGTAGAGTGGGTGTATCAGGGGTCAGTCAGTACCTGTCAGCCGAGGCGGGGCCAAACATCTGACAGCCAGTCACATTCTTGACTGCTCGAACCTGAGGGACCACCTTCCTCAGTTACAATTGGTTGACCTGCAAAACAAATGGCTAAAAAATAAAATCAAAATAATCATCCAAAAAAAATCAATAAATCGCCAAACAAATGAGCAAATGCCACAGTGTCACTTTAGGCATTCTGCCCAGCCAAATCACAAACATCAAGTGACTTTCTAAATGACCCCACCAATAATTTAATTTTAACTTGTAACACGAAGATGACATAAGGCAGAATTGTAATGTCAGGCCCTTCCACTGTAAACCACGGTGGCATGAAGACAGTGAACAAAGAGAGGCATATAACATATTTGATATATATCAAACTTTCTGATGTCTGTCTGAGGACCATTAATACTGAACAGGTTAAATATTACACCAGATTTGGTTCAATATCTAAATGTAATACTATGGAATGTCTGCTTCCGTTTTATTGCACAACTGTTTTAGAATTTATTTCTGACGTTCCTCCCCTTTTTAATAACCAGAATCAGAATCAGAATCAAATTTAATGCCATGGTCAGTGGGGATCCCACCAACTAGGAAAGTGATTTGAAATAAAATAAAATAAAATAAAATTCATCATGACAGTTATTATTGTCTACATACATGAAAACGTTAAAAAGATGAATAGATCTAGTGTATTTTATCGCCTGAAACATATTCCGAGTTCCGAGAAAGGATTGAATTGTCAGCTGCTAAGAGGACTCTGATTCATTTTTACATTCACTCGAATGTTCAGTGACTTTTCAAAGACTCAGTTAACGGAACACATACCAAGGTCCTGCCTTGGGGCGGGGGACAATAAAATCTGCTGAGGCCCCCGTTCTTCAACGAATCATCCCAACTCGTGAACGAACACCGAGGCTTTGAAAGACGCGTGAAAACGATCTATGGTGAGAACTGAATCCATTGCAGACGCATGAAAATGAGTGTAGGAGTAAAACATTGACACAGAGCGCCATCTTGTGCAAGTTTTCGAGCATTACATGCTCGCTACAACGGAAAACACATTATTCATAAAGGCAAAAAATACTCATTAGGAGGCAAAGAAGCAGCACGACTGATTTGTCATAAAGACTTTGACTTCACGCCATTATCAGCGATTTGGATTGGTTCTCGGAACCCACTTTGTTAAAGAGATTTTGAAGCAAGCACACAAGTGTACAAGGACGTTCCGTTTTATTGTTGATTTAAAAACATGGATAAGCACTGATGAGTTCTAAAATGACTTTTATTTTTACAGAACACAAAAAACTGCAGGAGCCAAAAAACAAAACAAAAAGGTGTTCTACGTCAGTTAAAGGGGAGCAGGGCTTCACTACACACGTTCAACAGCAGATGCAAAGGAAATTCTTCACACAGACGAAGACAACTTTCCAGCGCTTCGGGTCCTTCAGTCACAAGTCTTTACATTCCAGATACAGATCATGAAAATTGATTATGTTTGAGTGGAGGAGGAGAAGAAGGGGGGGGAGATGATGTGTGAAATACTGATAAATCCTCCACAATATTTCAGTCAAATTTGTCTTCAGGCTGAAAAGATTTTTAGGAATCTTTAAGGCTCGTAATTCTAATGTGGACTAACACAAGTGTGTGCAGGTGTTGGTGAGTGTCTCAGTAGGATGAAATGTCAGAGGAGCTGCTGCTGTTGCTGGCTGAAGTTTGGGCTCGCTTGATGTACAGGTTTAGCAGCTTCATCTGAGGCAACGACAAAAAGAAAAATTCAGCCCATATCACTGATAAAATACACACGTTTGAAGTGTTTGTTTTTTTCAGGATAAATATCAGTACCTGGCTTCCTGTCAGCTGAGCCAGGTAGGGCTTCAGCTCCTCTCCGATGACTGAGTAGATGGCAACCAGACAGAAGACACTTGCCTTTCTCACACTGCTCTCTGTGTTGTCGTATCCCTGGGTAGGCGTGGTCGGCGCTCATTAGCATATTGCCAAAAAAATGATGTAGCACTGGCAGGCAATGGGCGCTGAAGTACCTGAAGTAATCCTGGGATGACATCCGGCAGAAGCTGGTGCAGCGGTTCCTTGGTAACACGCTCAATTGCTCGGGTCTGCATCTTGATGGCGGCGAGGTTGATGGGGAAGTCTGCCGTCTGGACGATGGGACACAGGACCTTGATGCACTGCTCAGGGTGGGCCGAGCCGGCCAGAGTGGACGCAGCCTCTTCTGCTGCTCGCACAACCTTGGAAACAAGTTGAGTGTTGAGTGAGAGTTTAAGCATCGGATGACTTTCTTTCTCAGTAACTCAGTAATGAAAGTTACATCATTGATGTTGCACAACTCCTTAAATATGTCGACACTGTCACGCATGTATCACCTCCTTGTGCGAGTCCTTGTGGGCCTCCAGCGTCTTCATGATGGTGAGCTCAGCGTAGTTTTTGAAGCGAGCCGGTTGGTTCCGCAGAATCTCCCGGAGGACGCGCAGTGCAAGGGCTCGAATGGTGTGCTGTGAGAACAACACAGTCAGATTTGGAGCGAGCCACTTTTTCAAACAGGACGGCACAGGCTCACATCTCGGTCCTCCAAGGTCTCCAGCAGCAACAGCAGCATGGTTTTGAAGTGTTCCTCCCACACGGCGGCGCTGTCCTCACGTGCCACTTTCAGCAGCTCCAGCAGCGTGGCACGCCTGTCCTCAGGGTTCCGCTCACCGACCTGTGTTGACGACAGCTCCTTCAGCAGCTCTGCTACCAGCTCCAGCTGCTCTGCTGCTCCTCCACCTGGAAAGTGAAAGTCGTGAAGAGCGTTAGCACCCACCACCAAGCCCTACGGAAAGGTTTGATGAGAAGAGTAAATTCAATGGCTGTTACCTTGGTAACCTTTTGGATTCATGATCTTGTTCTCCACAGATTCTGGGTGGCGACCTTATGATGGAGACAGCAACTTTAAATATCTGGCAGGCAGCCAGACAGAACACCCAACCACGCAGAGGCTCACCACTTTCATCCAGCAAGCCCTCCTTCAGTCCCCCCTTGTCCATCATGCTGATGCCATCACTGTAGTTGTAGGGGTTATAGTCCCGGAACCGTGGGCCAGCAAAGGACGGTGGGGATGGCGTGTTCAGTAATGAGGTTTTGTTATCCAGAGCCATGCGACCGCCCTCCACCACGTCACCACATAAACGAGTATCGGAATCGGTCGAAGCTCCGCCCCCTAACTGTAAATATGTCAGAGATCAGATGGAGCAAGTGAGACTCTTCCTGGTGTTGGCCACAGCGACATCTGTTCTCACCATCTCCCTCCTGCCCTCCCGCCTGAGGGGCTCCATTAAGTCCTCTTGGCTGCGGAAGCTGAAGTTCTGGATGGCCTCTGTGACACCACGGAGTGAGCTGTACAGTTCCTCAGAGTTCAGGTTCTCGCTGTCATCCTCTAGAGCGCTGGAGGGAAATACAAACGCGAGATTACTAGTGTCTCCATTGATATTGGGAGAAGAAAGGAAAAAGAAGATCGTCCCCACCTGGGTGACAATGAGGCATGAGAGCAGGAGGTTGGTGAGGTGAGCGGGCTGCTGCGACTGCTTGACTGGCGGGGCAGAGATCGCCCAGAGTTGCTTGGAGAAGCCTGGATATGAGAACAGAATAAAGATCACAACTTCTGTAGTGTTTTGACGAGACAAGTTTTCTTGCTTGCTCGCGTGAGGTACCGTAGAAATGTTGCTTGCAGCGCCCACATTTCTCAGGTGGCTGTGCAGCAGTTTGGTGGTGCCATCCTGGAAGGTTTTAGGAAGCGCTCCGAGAAGCATCGTGAACTCAGGAGTGTTCAGCTCAAACAGAGAGATCAGAACCACTTGAGCCGCCTGCCAACAAAATGAAGCACATCAGAACTAATATCCACAAAAAAAAAATTCCACTTGGCACCAGCAGCACATCCTGCGCCATCTGTCAAGAAAGAGTGAAGAACATTGACAGGATGGTGAGATGCCAGACGAGAAGAGAGGCATGGGGAGACGGAGAGTGTCAGACAGAACAGGGACAACTGAAGTTACTGAAAAAAGGAGAAGTTGTGAAATGAAGCACGATAGTATTCAGAACTCAATATTAATGAATTTATTTTTAGTGTAAACACTCACTGTGAAATTGTTGCCACTCGTTTTTATGAACACCAAAATAAAAGAGAAGACTATATATAAACAATGTGAATTAAAGTTGCTCCCTTCAGCAGCAGGTCACATGCAGTGGGATTATTTGTTAGTTTCAGCAGTCTAACATGATCTTCATGCTAAGTTCACATGTTTTGGTGCGTAATTATATCAGCTTTTTTTAATACTAGCTTCTGTTTATCTTTTTCTGTCGACCTGATTCACCATGTAGTACTACTCATCACCTTCTGACCAGCAGAAACACACGGCAACTGGGCTCCCAGTCCACCAGTTAGAGAGGTTACTCATTGTCATGTACCCGGGAACTAAATGGGTGGACTCAGCTAGTTTATGATCCTGGGGCCATCACCAGGGGCAGTGCACGACATGCTAACTGATACCAAATTGTTAAAACACATTTAACCACATTAGTAACCCTGTAAACAAGTCTTATGAATCTCATATTTAAAAATGATTCTTAAAACATCTTAAAAAATAACAAAAAAACAAAGCTTTCTTGAACAACTGGCAAAGGGGGCTATGGTGGTCTTCAATGTGCTTGCAGCAGCCACTGGACTGTTCCCAAAGCTAAACAAGAGTCCGCTCATTTAGTCGTGTCAGTTTTTCAGTACATGAGTCTATGAATTAAATCAGATTCATGCCGTCATGTGATTCCACTACCTGCTTGCACTGCTCTTCCAAGCTGCTATCCCCCGGAAGGGGGGCAGTGCTTCTGACGGGTCGGCTTGAGACCTCTGGCCCTCCCCAGTTATGGAGGGTCTGGGTTGGGTATGTGTCGGTGACAGGTGAAGAAAAGAAATGAAGACATAAAAAGAAACAAACAGAGGGACGAGAGAAATAAAAAAACAAACATAAAAGAAGAAATGAAAAGGGTCGGGGATTATGGGAGGGACTTCCTGACACCACATCCTACCTTGCGCACATCGGAACTCTTGGGCTCAGCCGTCCAGGTGATGATGCGTGACACAGCGAGGCGCGTCTCACTGGTGTTGACAAAGTGGGTGGGATCCATTTGACGAGTTAACGCCTCCACATAGCGCAGCAGCGCCACCTTCACCTTTAGGTTTGGCGTCTGAGTCTGATCCACAATGAAGCGCATCAGGATGTTGAACTGATGATCGCACGGAAAGGACTCCCTGCCGTGGAAGAGTTTGTATTAAAAACATGGCACAAGTCAAACAATGTATTTCGCCTGCTTTCAGACACACCAACTGTTAAGCGGTGACTGTGAGAACCATTGACCATGACTGAAGTCATGCTTTGACACTGATATTACTATTACACATACATATGGTTTGTCTTGTGTCAAACTTTCCAAAGTGTTGTGAATTTAGACTGTAATTGAACTCCTGGTTATCACATTAGGCCATAAAAACCGTCATATGACCACTTCAACTTCAGCACAAACATTCCAAACTTTAGTTATATAATGGAGAACTGTGAGCTTTTGTGTCTGGTGGAAACATTACACCCCACAGGTAACCAGATTATCAAAGTATTATAAAGTGAAGACAATTAAGGACACTTTGGTACTAAAGACGCTGCGCTAACCTGGTTACATCCAGTGCTCTTTGGACCTTGGCCTGAACAGACCCAAGCAGATCAGCACCCATCTTCTTCAGCAGCTGTGTGAGCAATACGAAGAGCCAGTCCTGCAGGTCGTCTCGATGCAGCACAATGAAGTCCACCAGAGTCTCCAAGAACATGCTGAACACCTGAGGATGAAACCAGAACCTGGTGAGAACATTCCTGTTTGCAGAGACCAGAGCGATTCATCAGGAGACAAAATACTCACTCTCTGTTCATAATCCACGACAGACGAGACCGACGAAGCATGCAACAAAAAACACACACATGAGAACATACAACACCGTTGCTAATCTTAGATCAACGTTCAGTCTTCGTCCTCATTGGTGTGACTAATGATTTCAATTACTTATTTGAGCTCATGTCAGGTGTTAATGGGTCATGAATGAGGTTTTTGTCCTTGTCTGAGGCAGTCTCACCTTGCTATGGGGATCTGCAAACATCCTGGTGAAGATCTCACACAACCTCTTCAGCTCCACACGACTGAAAGCAAAAGCAGAATTTCCAGTGAAGTTCAAAGTAACTGAAGTAAAAAACAGATTTTTTTAAATTCAGTCATGTAGGAGATCTATGCCATTCTAGCTTCATCTTTAGCTGATATATCCCCATATTATTTCATGACCATCTAGCATGCTCTTGTTTAGAGAGGCATTCAGTTTGTTCTACAGTGTTATTTATCTGCATCACCTGAGTGTGCGGTGGCTCTTGAGCAAGTTCTGCAGACCAAGGAGACCCTCCTTCCTCTCAGACCAGTTGGAGCTAGCGCAGTGATTGAGCACCTCGGCCACGTCCTCCGTCTGTCGAAGGTAGAGTGGAGCAGCACCGCCGTTCCTGGAGCTGTAGGAGCGCTCTGAACAGGCACTGGATGCGTCACTGTTGGCGTCGTCATCCGAGTTCATACCCGGGGATTCAAACCTCCGACGGACCGGCCGTCGCTGTAATGAAAAAGACAATGATTTGAATATTTATTTCATCGAGCAATATTGAGAATAGGCATTCTGCAGTGTAGCAACAGCAACTGTTTTGTAAGCCCAGTTAGGCTGGTCTCAGTCAAGTCAAGCTTCAGTTGAGTCTTCCTGCTCTACAGTCATGCAGGTTTCTACAAATGCCATGCAAGGATCCGCCCGGTCATGCAGGCGGCTGGTGAAGACAATCAGCCTACCTTACTTCTGGAGTCTCCTAACAGCTGATGTGTTTAAGTCCAGAACAGAAGACAGGAATTGATAGATTTACACACAACTCTTCGTCACTTGCTCATAATTCATTTTGGACGCCATGTGTCCTTACCAAAGCATCAGCTACAGCTGCCTCCACCTCTGTGCTGGTGTTGAGGATCTTCATGGCGTTCACGGAGGCTGAGAGCCGAGAGTGTTCAGATAAACGATCTGGAAATGCAAAAACATACGTTTACCTCTTTTCTTTCTGACTTAACTCCACATGAATGTTAATAATATTTTGCCACAAATTTACAAATTTTGCTGCAAGGTCAACAATGTCATCACATGTAATTCCATTGGGATCATGGCACAATACACACAGAATATTCCTCTTTCTTTCACAGAGCATGAACACAAACATTTGAAACAAAAAGCTGAAAATAGACAAAACAGGAGAAAAGAGCAAACAGAATGAAAAAAAGAAATTTAAAGGAAGTGGAAATACAAGGTGACGCATGAGGAGAAAGTCATCCAAACGCTACAAGGGAAATTACCACAGAAAAACACAAAAAGCAAATAAATTTAAAGTGTAGAGAATGTCTCCACACTTCCATTATCTGGCCTCTGAAGGATTTTGAAGTAAGCATTACGTTGCCAAATGTTGATGCAGTTCTGATTGGTCCCAATAAGGATGGTGGCAGTTGGTTTCTGTACCATACTTACCAAGGGGAGAGGGGCTGGGGTCTCGGCTGCTCTCGCGACTGGTTTCGCGGCTACAGCCTTGACTCATGCTGGGGCGAGGGATTCTGCTGCGGGCTGGAGAGCGAGGCCCAACATACAGGAAGGTGTGAGCATATACAGGGGGTTTGAAGCAAAGAGACAAAGACAGACAAGTGATAGTGTGAAGGAAAGTTGACTCTCAGCAGAAGTTAGTGAAGCAGTGGCCGAAGAAGACGCAGACACAAGGAAGTATATATCAAATTTGAAGACGAAATCCCGCTTTATGACTCAGTTTCTCCAGGCAAGATTTACTTAGATGATTGACAACTCTGCAAACTTCAAGGCAGGTTTACATAAGAGCGTGCTGTGCATTTGATACACACTTTGGCAAATAGCTCAGGCCATAATAAGGACTGCTATATTAAATTCTGTTCACCTGCACCGGCTCTGGACGGGCTTGTCTCACGACTGCATCCTTGACTACGGTGACCTCGAGGCCGACTCACACTACTGCTGGAGTGGGTGGGGCCTACAGTTGGCCGTGGGATTCTTCTGTAAGTGGTGCTTAGGAGTCTTCCTGGAGAGCCAGACCTGCTGCCAGCTGCAAGAAAAACACGATATAAAGGTCAGGGTTTGCACGTGTTAGAGCATTGGTTGCCTAAATGAAAGAAAGTGGCTCACGTTGAGACTGTGAGACCACCTTCCCTCTGCTGCGACCACGACTGTCTGTCACCGTCGCCCCGTTTCCTGCACTTGTCCTGCGAGTACGAACTCGACCTGTCAATCAAAAAGAGAAAGAATTTAATATAGCTGGTAAATAAAACTGCCTAAGACTGGTGAAATAAGACAAAAAGGCTGATCAGACATAAAAGATTGCTTAAATCGATGTCTCAAGTTGTTCAAAAATGAAGGTCTTGTGCAAAAAAGATTGGGATGAAAACTATAATAAAATGATCAACAGTGCCTCTCTGAGTGAAATAAAATCACAGGTAATGATTTAGCCCCAGTTGTGAAACCGCACACCGATAAAGGAGTCATTTATCGCCGCTTACCATCACCATTCACAGACCATGAGTCGTCTGTCGGCAGTGAGACAGGAAAGACAAACAAGGGTCAGAGGAAAGGGGTAGAAGGAGAGGAGGATGTAATATCCGCCCATGGCATTTGTACCAAGAATAAGGTGTCTCACCGAGTGAGGCGTAGGATCCAGGAGGAAGGGTGCTAAATGTGGAGGATGAAGCAGTGGAGGACACCGGTGTCATGCGTGTATGACTTGCAGCTGAGGCTGCAGCATTAACATCGACATCACTGCGAGATCTTTGGAGGGAACTGGAAGAGGTGATGGGGGTTCTGGAGGGTTGAGGAGCTTTCACTGCAGGGACAGACCAGTGGGTAATGTCAAGGGGGGGGGGGGGGTCTCAGGACAGACAAAGAACATTACAGAGAGGCTTTGGACACTTGCCTCGACCAGCGGTGCTCTTCACACTCAGGGGTCGACTGAGAAGGCAAAAAGATGTCAGGCTTAAAATTTCAAGTTTCAACAGAATAGCAATGGGCCGTGCAATAGTTCTGTGGCTTACTTCAGACTCTCTTGGGAAGATGAAGATGAGCGGCCAGACACTGGCAGTGACATTGCACTGTCTCCACTCCTTAGATGGGCCTGCAGCGCCCTCTGGTAGGATGCCTCTAGACTCTGAAACAGGCTCTCCGCCTCCCGGGTGAAGTGAGCGTGGAAGCTCCAGTAACATCTGAACAAATTGTGAGATTCTTAACCTGAACCTCATGTACTCTTGACTTTTAACAATTGCATACTGTCATGACAATGGACAGAAACATCATTCAATAATTCTACATAGGTAGAACGCCATATAGTCAATAACTACAAATCCATCAACAATCCATCTTATTGAATCAATTTTGAGTCTGTTGTGACAAAAACACATTTCACTGGACAAACGTATATTTTGTCCCCAGATTTATTTCACTATAGGTGTAAAAACATGTTGAGTCAAACTAGTCAACACTCACAGCAAATAACCGCAGGGGATAATTTAGAACTGAATATAACTTTAAAATGTGGATCGTGAGTACTTTAGGTCATTTTTTAAATTCCTTCAGTATAGGTTGGTGGCAGCAATATAGTATATATTTTTATTAGTAATGTCAATACAACATATGAAGAATATTATCACACTCTAATGAATGTTCCCTGACTGATTTTATAGTTCTTTATAGTTCAGAGGGTGTCCTTTTGATCCCCACACATGAGTCAACTAAAGTAAGAAGGCACTAGACTCGTTCTCACCTTCTGGCCACGGCCCGAGCGTCTCCATCTGCATCATAGATTCCTTTCTTGATAGTCTCTGTGAGCAAGGCAGAGTGTCTGAAACAAGATTAAGATTAAAATTAAGATGGGAGAGAAAAACACAGGATGGACAAACTAAAGCAAACAGAAGAAAAGTGAAAATAAATAGCAACACCTTCACTCTTTCACACTATTAACTATTAAACTTTAAAACATTTTAGATGATTTGTCACAAACATGTGAATTAAAGAATGTCTCCTTATTCCAATTTTATTTACTTGTTATTTACTATGTTTTTCCCCTTTCAAATTGACATGGAAAAAAAGACAAATGGCAACTAGATCACAGCGGTTCAAGGTTTGGATCATGTTTCTACCTCTGACTGCAGCACAAAGAACCTCAGGAGACAGAGAAACCAATTCCCCACCCATGTCTCCATGGAAACTGCAGAATGAGACTGTGCGGGTGTCAAATGACGTTTCATCAGGTCACATGACCTCACCTCTCCAGGGAGCTTGTGTGCCACTCCTGCAGGGCCAGGTCCAAAAACTCATAACAACGTCTAGCGAAACAAAGAATTAAGGTTAACACAAAACTGTAAACAAGTTGAAAATTATCATAAAAGAAGTGACTTCTCACCTCCTGACTGCCACGGACTTGGAGGAACAGTTGCTGGTGATGATGGGGATTAGACGAGGGTAATGTGTGTGCTGAAACACCAAAAAAACATTAGGTATCTACAAACAGCTGTGGTGTTTAAAAAAATGTTCATGCTTTTGAACCCATTATAGATCCGTTTTACTTCGGGCAATTAATATAATGTCACCAAAGTCGCATTTCAGAAGTTCCGCGTATTCCGGTATTCAGTTTTCTAGGATTCTAAGATGTTCGAAAGCAGCTTCTCATCATTAGACAAAAGTATGGAGAAGTGAGACGACGGATGAGCATACCCTTAGGAGGAGACGGATAGCGGCAATGCCTGATGTGGCCATGACCTTTGCACTGTTGGGGACAAGGTTTACAAGGGCTGGCAGAACCGATTCTGCTGCATGGTCAAATCGGCTCCCCAATACTGAAGACAGGTGTCTGAGGATCAATCATACATTATCAATGAGGTGTCATCATCCTTAGATATATACGGGTCTTGGAGTTTAAACTCACCCTAATGTGATACAAGCCTCCCGAACAACCTGTGAACGCAGGTCTTTTGCAGACTGTTTGAACAGAGGCTCCATCAGCCGCAGCTGAGGCAGAAACCCTTCATAATCTGCTGCGCCAGCCAGAAGCAAAGAGCGAACCTTCTTAAGCTGGAAAAACACATGTATATCAACATTTCTGTACTCATGTTGTGTCATGATGCAGACTGTCACATCATCTCACCGCCGCCACTCTCAGCTCCCAGTCTTTCTTGTCATCCGACAAAACATCTCTGATCTTTGTCATTGTTTCCTCCACCTCTCTGTTTGAATAAATCTGTGGACGATATATAGAATCAGTTTTTGAGTGACACTACTTCAACACCTTAGTAGTGGTGTGTTTACAGAGTGACATAGTTCAGCAAATAACAAGGTGCAAAGTGCAACTTTTGACTTATCTTTTTTTGTTGTAGTTCACCAAGACGACAGCTGACATTCAACTCATTTTTTGTGTGATGATGAACCACTATCAAATGTAGCATATTTTGAAGAGCAGCTCTGTCTTACAGAACAAAATACTTAACAGTTGTATTGAACTTTTGACAAGAAATAAAGGGGTATTTCATAGTACAGCCTTTTTCAACTGGTGTACTGTGAAGTGGGAAATGATCCAGTTTCACCCAATTAGTCCGGAGATGGTTATAAAGAAAGCTGAGGCAAAGAATGTTAAATATAAGTCAGGACATTCCTCATTAAAACAAAATCTGGAAACATTTGCAAACAAACATATTTTGTACAATTTGTATCTGCAAATATGATGTCAAAATGGCTGAGTGTGAGCTACAATTTTTCACAACTTAAAATAGATTTTCAACAGGACTTTCGACTAAGCACAATTGCACTTTGGCCGAGGTACCATTGGTGGCTATGAGCCTCAGGATTTTTTCAATGAAGTGTGGTGTGGCTTAAAAAAGGTTGAAAAACACTCATGGTTTTCAATCTTCCTTGAATAACACTGTCACGGCACACTTCGTTCATTGAGATATATATATATATATATATATATATATATATATATATATATATATATATATATATATACACATACATACATATATATATATATATATATGTATATATATACTGTTGGTACTTCCTTACACTGCCATCAATGAGTATGATGATAATGGTAAAGATATCATCTGTAAATTTAAATTCCTTTTGAACCATCCAAAAAAGAATTGAGCGTGAATGGTAATGAGTTAATATGGAAATGGAAATTCAATTTGAGTATCTTGTATCTTTAAATGTGGCATGACTGCCGCTGTTAGTCAGAAACTTCCTTAGATTGGAAACTGCTGAAAAACTACCACACCCATCATGCATTGGGGTCTAACTGAGCTAAGTCTTACTGTTGCTAGAAAACACAGGCTTGACTGGTTTGAAGTGACAAAACACACAATCTCATATCAGAATACAACCTTATACAAAAAATGCACTTCAGCAGTGCAACAGTAGATGCAAAAGATAAGCACAGAACCACGCATCTGCAGCAATGGTGTTATTCCCCTGATGTCAATATGGATAAATCATTTTGTCACCATGTTGGATCGGTTGAATCACGTTGAAAGACATTTATGTTAAAGGATAAGGTACCTGGACTGTTGGAACATCCTCGAACGCCTGGATGAAGTCTTCCTCATCCACAGCACCAGCAGCCAGACCGTCCCTGCCTACAAAATACCAATGTGGAAAAAGTTCAGCCAGAAGTAGCCAGATGTACTATTACTACTTAATTCATTAGGTTATCAGACAACATCACATTGTTCCAAAAATCGGAATACTGAAAGCTGTGTTACAAAGTGGTTATCGTTTAGTATGTTCAGTGTGTGAAAAAACAAAAAACATAACAAAACATGACTGACCAGCTCCCTTGTTGCCAGACGCTCCTGAGGGAGGGGCAGGGCGTCTGAATGACCCCATGCTCACGTTTTTCCTCCCACAAGACGATCCGGTTCTGGAGGAGGACGAAGAGCGCCCGCCATCCACAGAGTCATCGTCATCCAAATTCTTATCTGTCAGGAGAGATGCATGACAACAGTGAGAGGTGATGATGGTTCAGAACAGTTTAAGTTACTATTTTTTAGACATAATTTGGTATTTAATTAAATAAATAATTATAAACGTTTATTAAATACGTAACGGCATTTCTACCTACAGCCTAAAACAGAGTCAATAAACAAAAACCACTGTGCTAGTTGCTTATGATTCAGCGAGCTTTGTTTAGCTGAGCAACATCTCCAAGTTTCTTTGTAGGATTATCTGTTGAATTTGGCTCCAGCTGATAAAAAACACGTCCTGGCAGTGAACAATTTTGATGAACCCCCACAGCGTGTGCACACCCACACACAAAGTCACACACAGCATGCGTTATCAGGTTGCAGTTTTTCCTTTCCTCTGCGCCTTGCCTCGCTACTGCCACACGCTTGCTCTCCCGTCTATGGCCTCCTCTCTGCCCTCCTCACTTCATGCAGACATGGAGCACCTTACATGAGCAGATCCTCCTGCAATCCAGTCTGTGCAGCATGCCAGCAGCTGTTCCTACGGCCTCCTCACATCCTCCCACTGCAATTGCACAGAAGGAGGAGGAGCGGCAATATAATCCTCCTCCGTCTGCACTTTCGCCTCCAATTCACACGATGTGAGGAAGCATGAAGACAGAGCAGGAGCGAAGACAGAGGAGAGCAAAGGGAGGGGTGGGAGGCGGAGCTTTGTGTGACAGTGATGTCAGCATGACTCAGGATTACAAGAGGAAGGAGGACTGAGAGGAAACCGCAGCTCCATCACATAATCTGAACAGCTGCACATTAAATATTCATCTGCAATCGGTTCTATGCTCAAAAGAGAGCGCCCCCTCTGAGTCGACTCAAGTCATTGACTTTTTTTTTTTTAACAGATAAAATTTCCCTTATTCTATCCCGACTACTACTTTGCTAAAAGACAATCATTCCAAGACTCCATTGACTTAACAAGATTATCCACTTCTCCGTGCCCCTGACTTCCTGACACCATCGAGAATCTCTGCCTAAGGCTCATGTTGACACTCCTGGCAGCTTTTCAGAGACTCCGTGGACAGAGGACGTCTGATGGAATCTGACAGATGATCTTGCCTTTGCTAATTCACATAATGATGAGGCTATGGGAGCTCAGATTAGTTGAAATCTCATGCAAAAAAACAAACTAAGCTATGAGAACTAAAAGGATGTGAAGACTTCAGCAGATTTCAGACCTGTAGCAGCAGCTGAGGGAAGAGCTAAATTGAAATAGCAACATGAGCAAACTAGCGATTATAGAGGTTTAAGAGGTTTGTGAGAATGTTACAACGAAGACAAGGCTGTTACAAAAACAGGAAACCATTTGAAAGACTGCACATTTAGAACGTAATGCATAAACAGGCCAAAAGGCAGACATAGATCCGATTTGTTTTAAACAAGGAATGCAGCACAGGTTGGAGGCAGCTCATGTGATGACAAACCACAAGACAGGCTGCTCACAATTGATTTCAGAAGTCATGAATAAGCCAACCTTCAAAATAGTACAATAGAGGTGCCTGAGTATATTGTCCAGCCTAGCAATAGCAGGTATTAACCCCGTCAAAGAAAGCAACTCCACTAAAAAGTTACTGCTTTTTGAACAAAAGGAGAATTTTCTTATTTCATCCATGTGAAATGCAAGTAGAATCTTTAGGGAGAAAAGCCAAGTGGCAGGAATATGCTACTGCCTTGGTCATAGGGTATTTAGTTCAAGGACACCTTGTCTGTGCTCTCTAAGTCAACTAACAACTCTCGAGCCAGCTTCACATATTTTGGTCTATAGTCAGCAATGCAGAACTTTTAATTCACAAACCAGCTGCTTAAGGACTGAGCCTCTGAGAGAGTATGAGCCCATCTAACTGGATGTTATTTTGAATTCCAAAACACTAAGGAAAAAAAATCACCACTCCTCAGATGAACTCATCTTGCTGTTATACTATTTGTTCAGCAACATAACATTGTAACTTTTTAAGAGCAAAAAGCTACAAATCCCCTACTGACTGTAAAACTGACATTCACTCATTATCAGGTTTTGTGTCCTCTAAAGCAACATTGTAGGTATCACACAACTCCTATAAGAGTAATCATAAGTCTTAGTCTTACCTGAAACTGGTGATGGCACCATGTTTCCAGACCTCTGGACTTCATCAAAGCGGCTGAATAGGGCATTTAACCTGCAAAGACATGAGAACAAATTGTTTTAACAATGATTCCCAGCTCCTATTATTAATAAGTAAAGACAGCTTAATATGCAGAATAAACAATGAGAGAACGACTTTGACTATATGCATGCTTAAACACACCAAGACTGCGGCAGTCCCTTCTTGCCCAAGTCGATCCGAACTCTCTCTCCCACATGACGGTAGATCTCTACTAGACAATTCATGGCTCCATCACGAACCTGGACATGGAAAATAACACCATAAAGAGCGGCAGCATATTATTGTTTCATTTTTGTAGAAATTTATATGAGAGAAATGTGCAGGAGAAACCAAATTCAACAATAAGATGAATATGAAAGAGGTTTAAAAATTAACATTGCTTATTTTGCTGGTTAGTAGATGGCAAGATTTTAAATGAGTGTGTTACATTGAAAATGACGGTCAAAAAAGGGTATATTTCAGAAGATGAGAGAAAACCCACCTGACTGTTCGGATCTCCAAGCAGGTTACAGATTTGAGGGACCATCTTACTGAGTGTTAAACTCTGAGATCCAAACCTGATCCAAATAAAAACACATCTTAACAAACCAATAACAATAGTTACAATAATAACAATGTAATAATTACTGTTTTTATTTCGACTCAAAATGTTTGTGGAATAATAATGATAACTTACACATTGAGTGTTGAGATGAGACAGAGGCAGAGTCCTTCTCTGGTCCTGTAGTTCTTGTGTTTAAAACCTCCCATCAACCTTTCCCACACGTACTGATCAAACAGAATCAAAACAGAAATTATATCTCAAGCTGACACATTGGACTCTAATAGGGAGGCGTACAATATATACAATGATGTGTACCTGTGGGTTGGCAGCCTGGTCCATCAACTTTAGCAGCAGAGACTGGTCTTGGTCTCTCACTTGGTCCTTGGCATCTCCAAGACGATCAATCAAACTAGGAAGCACTAAAACAAACAATCATTGACAATGATTTCAAAAGCGCAAACACAAAATCAAGTGTAGATGAGTCAGTCAACACCAAAACTTATTCACCAGTCCTGTATTTCACTCACCTGTGCCCACCTGAGTCCTGAATCTTTCCTGAAGTCGTGTGATCAGAGCTGAAAGGATGTCCATCCCAAATAACACCACCTGGCACATGGAATTGAACAGAGTATTGGAGTACAATGACATGAAAAAAATACTCAAAAATGTTGCCACAATAGTGGAAGGAACATTAACTGCTATGCATTAGAAAACCAAACGTATTATTGGCCAACAAAATGTATCTAGGCAACTGGCTCAAATAAATAGCTCCAGGTCCGAGTAGTCATGATCATTATCTTTATGTTCACATGACAAGATTATTTTAAATTCCTGACAAGAGCAATTCAACAGAGCGAAAATAAGTAATTCATCGGTAAACAAGTTGTGTTTCCTTCACAATGCTCTACTACTACAGGACGTCTACACATGAAAGACTGATAGATTGAAGTCACGGTTTGATTATAAAAATGTGATCAAAAACGTACTTTAAAGTTATTTGAGTTGACCCAGGAGCTGGCCACGGCGTCCACTGTCCGATCCAACATGGTCTGGTCCTTTTCCAGATCCGGGGTACGCTCCTGGTCCAGAATGAGCTCCGTGATCTCCTGACCCACCTGGAGCCTCTTCCCCATGTCCTTCTGCATCACCTGCTCCAGCAAATATTCCACACCCACGACCGCCACCTCCTCTTCCATGGCTGTAGGTGTATAGGTCAGTGGAGTTTTAGAGTCCGGTTCGGTCCACAGCAGGCGTATTTCTTTTTCCAGGGAAGCCGCTACTATGGCTAACTAGCTCATTAGCCCACACAGGAGGGCGATTTCATCATTTTCTGCAACAATAAAAAGAATTAGGTGAAATAACTCCACACTAAATTAGACTCTGAAGATACGTGGATACAATAAAGGGTGTGTTTCCCATATGTGTGTGCAACTTCCAGCCATTGTTTTTAGCATCGCCGCTACATTGTGCATGACCCGCTAACTAGAGCAGTTAGCTTCCCCGCTGGACTTGACATCGCTAACCTCAAAAATCTTGCGCTAGGCCACATGTGTTCAATCGATAAGGAATAGCCCTTCGTTAGAGTCGAGCTTTTTGTTACCGTTCTGTTTTCGATCGACTCGGTCGTTTGTTCCCTAAATCTAGTCGTCCATTCACCCGCCGAGTTGCTTCTGGAAAGAGTCAAAAGTGGCGTTGCCGCTTTAGACAGCAAACCGCATCATTTCCATTCCTGTTACAACGTCCATTTCCAGGCGCCGCTACGTTCTAACCGACTTCTCCAACATCGACAGTTCACATCGACAATCGAATTCACGTTGATTTAAGTTTAAAAGTTATAAATATCGTTAACGAAGAGGAGCTGTGGTGAAATTAAAGAATGTCCTCCTACAGCCGCCGTAGAGGATGCGGCGAAGGGAGAGGCAGAACTGCGGCTCATGCTGGTGCTACTGAGGCCTGTGCAGACACGGAGGAACTACGACGTCTGCTGGCTGTTGTGAGGCCGTGCAACAACACTGCAGGAAAATAGGACAACGCTAACTGTGTATTGAATGAGTGCATACGACCTATTCAATTGCTTTGTTTCTCCAATAATCCCCCTTAAAATTATTATTATTAGAATTATATAATTTGTCCATGCTCTTGTCCTTGATCTCTGTCTGTCGTTTTAAGCCTGTACCTGTATGTGTCTACATTGACAGTCGCATCTCACAGACAGCAGAAGCAGCTCCACACCAATGACACATCTCTAGTTTCCCCACCGCGGGACTAATAGAGGCCATCTCATCTAATCTAGTTTTGACTGTCTCTCAATGTAAAAGAATTAATATTTATGGAAGTTGGATGTCAAACATTCTGACCCACTTCTCTATTCCTGCTGCGTTCATTCCCATTTATCAACCCATGCATCATTCAGTTCTCTCATTCAGGCTCTCGATTTGGACAGAGCATTATTATTATTATTATTATTATTATTATTAGTAGTAGTAGTAGTAGTAGTAGTAGTAGTAGTAGTAGTAGTAGTAGTATTCAGGAGTAATTGAAGCCAACAGGTAACAGCATCTGTAAACAGCAGGGATAAATGCCAGTGGAGACCCAGCAGTAGTGTAGGCCTGGGGTGGTCCAGTAAATATCTATAGTGGTATGGGCTTGAGAGGGCCCGAGTCTTAAATGTAATTTACATGTGGTTTCTAAAATATTATAAAACATGGACAAAAACAAGAAAATGTCCAATTATGACAGTTAGTGGTTAGCAATGTTATTTGATTAAATATTGTTTCATTTTTATGCTGCAAGATTTTTTTATTTTTTTGTGGTGAATATCTTTATTACAAAATATTTTTACATTTCTTGGAGACTGAAGACGTTATCAAGATGTTATACCTTGAATTGAAATAGTAATCAATGAAGAAAAAAGTACAATTTCTGGTGTAAGACCCCCACATTCACACATGATGGGGAACATACCCCACAGGGCTTTTGAGAATTTGTCTTACAGAAGGCTTGCAGTGTCTTTGGGAATATCATGAGGAGAACAAGATTTTTACAAATCAATGCATCATGTTTAGGTTCAAATGTTATGTATAATTTGACGAGTCTTGTTTGCATTATTTACATTATTTATTTTGTTTTCTTAAGATGTTTAAGTTTTCTTAAGTTTCTGTTTTTTCTGTCATTTTAAGTGAGTAATCCTCAATCACTTGCATTACCAGGGAAACATTGCTGTGAAAGTTTGCTGTTAAGAAATGGAGTGCAATGCAGTTGTTTACACCATATATTGTATCTTACAATATAGATAAGTTGATCAAATGAAAATCAAATTTCAAAATACTGTTCATAAGAAATAACTGCATGCTTTCTACAATGTGGTAGCTCAGTCTAAAAGAATACTCCATTTTAGAAGGATATGCGAGTCATATGCGAGTCAGAGAGGAGTGGTCAGAGTGTCACCTGCAGGCCTCCCTCTTCCCTTTCCCTCTGATCTGTCCATCACCTTGCAGTTGTGTCTGTGGTCCTGAAACGACTTGCCGATGAAGAAGAAAGTGATCCATTTCATGGTTCATGGTCACCTGGAGAGAGCAGAGTTCAGCGACGACTGCTCAGCTGCGGAAGTCAAAGGTCAGACTTGTTGTTAACGTGACTTTGTGACAATAGTTTAAACGACTAGGATGAACGATTTTAGCCATGTCACCACAGGTGCCTTGGCTCGAGCGCCGGGTGCTGCTGACAGGTTGTTCAGCTGAAGCGATGTCATCTGCACATGAGCAAGTGTTCTGTGTGTGTGTGTGCCATCCTTCGTGTTCACATTATGAAGTTGTTATCAATCTGTCTGATGTTTTTATGATTGAGTGGTGGATTAATGATCATTGTTATGAGTCAGACCTCTTCAGAGCAGCAGCAGAAGCAGAGCCTCATCACATCTTGAAAATGTTCAAACCAAATGGCAGCATTGTGAAAATCTCTCCACTACTAGACAACAACACTCCAGAGTCATATTACAGATTGGAGGTGGTGGCCACGGACCTGACCTGTGAGAATTCTCTCACAACTCACACTTACATTATCACTGAGTCATTCATCAGCATTGTCACCTAAAGGTTGCTTTCACTTGTCTCTGGCTACAGCTGTTTCCATACCGGCAGAATTGGATGACATGGAGCTACGGTGAGTGATGGCCACAGTGTCGTTGGACACGTTCCTATTATATCAATGCTTCTGTGATCAGACTTCAGCACCTGGAGAACAAACTCATGGAGGATGCTGAGAAGACTCCTGGGGTGATGTGTGAGATCCAGGCACAGGTGGAGAAGTTCAAGAGAAAACTGGAGGTTGTTAAAGTTCCCAAAGCATCATGTTTTGTTTAAATCTCGGCACCATTTTTCATTAGATTGTATGAGGTTTCTCCCGGTGTCACTTTGGGAGGACTCTGCATCCAGAATCATTGGTAGATGGGTGACATATGTCTTATTGTTAAGAGTGTGGAACATCTGAGTTGGCTGGGTTTGTTTCGCGATGAAGTGGATCAGCAGAGGCTCCAACAAAAAACATCTCGTTTGAGTGAACATGAGGAACGCAGCTTGGTCTACAAAAAGTTCATTCACATGAGGTAACACCTGTTGTCCTTAAACCCTGCTGGAACGGTGTTATTGTAATATTTCCATTGTGGGACAGCTCCCTGCAGGTGACTGAAGAAGTAAGAGATCATTTGAAGACCCCAGTTTTCGATAACTGGTGAGAAGACGTACACACAAAATGCACACACTCACACACTCAGTATTTCCTGTGTATGGACCCGACAGGCAGTGGGAGGAGTCCGAGATGCTGGTGCTTCTGCAGGTGATGTTCACTGACCTGGACTTCCTGACAGCCTTCCACATCGAGCTGAGTGTTCTGCAGAACTTCCTGTTTGAGGTGTTCTGTCACTACAACAGCATCCCCTTCCACAACTTCCAGCATTGCTTCTGTGTCACACAGATGGTGCGGCTCACGTGACCTGTCACATGGCGCTCCACTGCCCATTAGTGATGCATGTGTGTGTTGTAGATGTACGGACTCATCTGGTTGACTGATCTCAGAAACAAGTTAGGGCCCATGGACTTGTTGATCATGGTGACTGCTGCCCTGTGCCACGACCTCGATCATCCAGGCTACAACAACGTCTACCAGGTTCGACACCGACTTCTAGTCCATGCTGTTGTGGCTTTTCTAACACTGTTTGAATGCTGAACAGATCAATGCTCAGACTGACCTTGCTCTCCGATACAACGACATCTCACCACTGGAAAACCATCACTGTGCTGTTGCCTTTGGAATCCTCTCCAAGGTGAAGTAGGACCAGCAAAGAAAACAAACTAGTTGTCTTAAGTTTCCAGATCATCACAGGACCACTGGTTTAATTGTCCACCAGAGAACACAAAAGTAGTCCCAAGCAAAACTCATGCGACACCATTTTTCTTAAGTGTATGATATTCATAAATCTTTTATGTGGGTTTTTCCTCAGCCGGAGTGCAACATCTTAAAGAATCTCAGCAACAATCAGTACAAACACTTCAGAGGCGGAATGATCAAGTACTGCTGAAGCTAAGACACTTTTTCACTTTAACCTGAACAAACATAACCACGTTGCCTCTCTAATATTGTGAATATTTCAGGTGTATCCTGGCCACAGACATGGCACGACATAATGAAATTCTCAACAAGTTCAAAGTCATCCTGCCAGTGTTCGACTTCAACAACAAGGACCACAAGGAAGTGGTAATGACACCTTGCTCATTCACTCATTTTCCTCTACTTATTCCGAATGGGGTCGGAGGTTTTGGCGACACATACATCATCTGTCATAATTTAAACAGAAGGGTCAATGTCCACCTCAAAAGGCAATTGCAACTTTTCTTTTATGTTAGAAATGTGAAACATTTTTGCATATTATTTTCACTCGGTCTGCTCGGGTTAGGTCCTGCATGAGTCTCTTTCAGGCACTGCACTTTCCTCCCGCAGCCCACAATTTATTTATTTATTTTTTTTGTTGGTCTGAGTTGAAATCTGTTTTCTGTTGCAGCTGATGAAGATCATGGTGAAAGTCAGTGACATTTCGAACGAGGCGCGGCCCATGGCAGTGGCAGAGCCCTGGCTTGACTGTCTGCTACAGGAGTTCTTCAACCAGGTCAGAGCCAGTTGTCATCAGGACTTTACACCTCTGCCCATAACATTCCAGCACATTGTTTCACCAAGTATAAAGAGCATGTTGTCCTTGCCAGAGCGACTCAGAGAAAAGCAGAGGCCTCCCTGTGACTCCTTTCATGGACCGAGATACAGTCTCCAAACCCTCATCTCAAACTAACTTCATCAGATTTGTTCTTATACCGCTTTTCAGTGAGCTCACCAACTTGTTCCCCTGTCTGGAGGTAACATTCTTCCTTCACTCGTCTAAAATTTGGAGCATTCTTCAGGAAACCTGCATTTACCTGTACATCATGTACTTGTGATACAGCAACACATCCTGGAACCAGTCCGCCGAGCTCTGGATTATTATGCTGGATTGGAGGGAGCTGGAGGAAAGGACAAGACACCTTGACAACTTGGAGAAGCTTTTCGGCTGAGCCAGATGAATACTTGACAGCTTTTTCTTTAGGCAGAATGACCCTGCTGATAGGACTGCTGCTAGTTATCTTACTTTCACATGAAAGAGCACTAATTTCCTGTGGTTTAATTTCACAAAAAAAAAAAATATCAACACTGTCTTGTTTGTGACATTTAACACAAAAGTGTGTAGATAGAAAATTCACAATTAAATGTATATTTATTTATTCACATTGAATGATTTTTAAAAGGAAAAATGCCAGTCTCAGTGTAAGGAAAAAAACAAAACAAACCCACAAAAGGGATACCTGACACAGAACCATTTAAATACATTCAAAATATTCCACAATAATAAACACGTTTATTTACATGATAATAAATAAACTTCATAAATTAGTCAAATGTAGTGTTAAATTCAGTCCTTCACTAGAAGCCATTGCCACTGATTGTTTCTCTTTCTAAATGTTGACGGTTCATGTCCTGTCCTTCACATCATGAGCTGTTATTCTACTGAGTGTGATGAAAGTCAGCACGGCCACTTTCATTCACTTGGATAACATAGCAGCAAACTAAATTAGTAAAATCATTGTGTTGGAAGAGGCAGGTGATAGAAATGAGGGTTCCAGTTAAGATAGACACAGTTTGTTGTTAGTAGTGTGGCACAGAGAACGTCTTGACACCATTACAGGCGAGATCAGTGACTGCAGTAGGCGGGGCTTGACACTGGACCAGCTGCATTATCAGGACGTTGGTTCAGCATGAGAGGCTGGAGTCTGAGTGTGGTGATCTGGACTAGTTAAACATGATGGATTCAGGGTCCTGGTTCATCATCTGGGCCATGTGACGAAGCACGTCCTTCTTTGTGATAATGCCCAGTAGACGTCTGACAGGAACAGAAATGTGGGTTAGATTTTAACCTTCAATTTCATGTCAATGCAAATCATCTCTCACCCGCTGCGTGTCACTAGACACTGGCGTAAGCCCAATTTACGGAAAATATCCACAACAGTCTCCATGGGTGTGTGGTCAGTGACGGTGAAGGGGCTCAGGTTGAGGATGCGGCGCAGCTTCAGGGGCTGTGGGTCAGTGGGTGGCAGCTGTGGTGCATCCTCTGTAAAGTAAACTACCGAGCTGCTGACCACGCCCTCCTGCTGACGACGGGCGTTCTCTGTGACAAAGTTTGGTGAGATTAACTTTGATTCAATAAAACAGAGAGGAGACAGAAAGAATGGTAGCTGGTGTCGATTACTTACTGACAGCCAGCGTCAGGTCACGACGCTGAACAAAGCCAATCAATCTCTCAGACTCTCGCGACACGACAACAGGGAATCCATTGTAGTCTGTGTCTTTGATCAGTGTCTCCACATCCTCCAGTGTGGTGGCGTCCTGCGTCAGCAAGGCTAGTGGCGGGTCACTGCGCCGTGGCCGCATCACGTCAGCAGCAAGTGTACGATGTGTGAACTCGTCCCGGACATCCAAGTAGGGATACCCATTCAGTTGGATGTGCGACTCATAAATGCCCTCCTTTCCAAACGCGTCTGCCACCCACTTACTGGTGACAGCAGCAGCCATCAAAGGAACAATATACTCCAGACCACCCGTCAGCTCAAACATGATGACCACTAAAGATACCGTCATTCTGGTCACACCACCTGAGTTGGGAGGGAAAAAAAACAGTGTGACTGCAGGACACTGCGATAGCAGCTCCTCATCTATGTGTCACTTCTGAGGGACTGACTGTGGCACTGAACCTAAAAAGCCGAGCTCTTGGATCCATAATTGCTCACCAAGACATGCAGCCGCTCCCACCATGGCATAAAGTCCAGGTGTGACACAATCTGCACCAGGTCGGCACCAGTTCTTGAAGATGATCCAGTCATGGTGGTGATATGCCATCTGCTCAACGGCAATGCCCACGATCCGACCTGCGATGGCACCCACCGCCATGCTTGGTATAAAGAGACCTGAGGGTATCTGAAAGACATAAAACCTTCTTAACCCATGAAGAAGCTGGCTGGATGATTGATGAAAAGTAACATTTCACTTTTAACAAACCTTCATGCCGAACGTGAAGATTGTGATAACGATTTTGAAGATGAGCGCAAGAGCCAGCTGCCACAGAGCATTGTAGACACCTGGACCAGCAGGCCGATCCGGGATGTCATCAACGGGCCGGCTCATGTTGGGGTTGTTGATGTAGTCACATAATTGAGAAGATTCAAGTGCACCACAGTCATTGAACAATTCGGAGATCAGCTCACTGGTACTGCGTCTGGTGTATGGGTTGGGGAATGCCAGAACTGCAGTAATCCCAGTCACTGCAATGACCTCAAGGACTGGGTACTTCCCCAGCTGTGTGGTCTTCCGGCGGCGACACCAGGCAATGTTAGCGCGGATGAACAGTGTCCCCCAGAGGCCACCAAACACACCAAGCAGGATGAAAGGCACCAGCTCTGCCATGTACCAGGGAGTGTGGTACTCCACGTAGAAAAGAACTAGGCGGCTGTTTCCAAATGGGTTGATGGAGCGAAGTGTGAAGGCAGCAACAAGTGCTGCAAAGAAGGAACGCCACAGAGTCTTCAGAGGAAAGTAGTAGCTGACCTGCCCATGGAGAAAAATGAAGTTCATGATCAAAGTGAGAACTTTTGAGCGATGTATTTCAACAAAGGCAAAGTTAATGTTTTTGTTTAAAACATTTATTTGCATTTTTATTTAAAGAGAAAGATGCTGCTCCAACCTCCTCCAAACTGAACAGAACTCCTCCAATGGGTGCTCCAAAGGCAACTGAAACTCCAGCAGCTGCTGCAGCTGACAAGACCTAAATAACGACATGAAATTATAATAAATATTATTTCTAAATAATAAATAATAAATCAAGACTAATTGATTTAAAAGTGGCCTGAAGAGTCTTTGATGACCTAGAAGACATGAGTGGACTGGTGAATCAAACAGATTTTAAGTTTTTTATACCGACCTCTCTGCGCTTCCCCTCGTTCTTGCTGTACTTGGAGAAGAGACTGCAGAAAAGGTTGCCACAGCAACATGCTACGTGGACCAGTGGCCCCTCCTTTCCGAGACTGAGGCCAGATGACACAGCCAAAACCAGTGTGACGGTCTTGATTAGAAGCGTCCACTTGCCCAGGTAGCCTCGGATGATAAAGCCGCTCAAGATGGTCTTGATCTGGGAATGATCTATGTGTTAGCGCCAATTCGACTTTCAAAACAAATTGACTCACCTCAGGGATCCCTGATCCACATGCGTACGGAGCAAAGACTCGAACCAGTGACACAGCCAGAAAGGAAAACAGCAGAGCCCAAAGGACGTACAGGAAATAGTTCAGTAGGTATGCGCCTGCACCCTGACAGCCAGAGAGAAGTTCAATGAGATCATAACATATTTTTTGCGTACATTTTTCTAAGCCAATCCTGACCTCAGTGTGACCTGTCATCAGCTCTGCCCATTTTTGCCATTGTGGGCATTTGTCCCGGTCATCAAACGTGGTCTCATTGGACGTCCAGCAGCATTGTTCGTGACTGTACCAGAACGCTGAAAGGCACACCCCCTCCTTCAGGTCAGTCATCCAGTCCACAGCCAGGTCAATGACACCTGCCAGTGTCCCTGAAAAAGTGACGCAAGCCCTTTTAGTCAGCAACTTGGTGACATGGAAGGATGGGTGGTAAGAAGCAGGGACAAAACACTGTTGTGGAAGTGTCAAGGCACATACCTGAGAGCAGACCGATGAGCAGCATCACAACCCATCCTGACCAGGCATCCAACAGACTTTTTATCAGCTCCCAAAGTGACTCCTTACTCTTACTGGTGATCTGCATCACAATCATCATCGGAACCCAAATTACAACACGCATATATCTACTGTGACTTCTGCAGAATACTCAGGCCTGAGTGTCACAGCATTACCTTTCGGTGTCGATCTGTATCCCTGGATTTCTCTCGCAGCCAGTCAATGGTGTGAAAGTCTTCATAGGTCCCCACGTCAGGGAAAGGTTCGTCCAAGAAGTCCATCAGGTTCCCTGCACCGTTCATTTCTTCAGTGGGTGTGGCTCCACTGAGACCTGGAAGTGGGGACGCAACAGCAGATCTTTTTCAGAACAAGTCATGTTCAAACACGTTCAAACACATTGTAAACTAAACGAAGTAAATCTCATGTCAACTAGCTTTTTAAAACGACAAGTGGCTCAAGAAGACACGTGCACATTTCCTTTATTTTTGTTGAGAGTTGTACACGAAATATTTAGAGATCACATTTTTTAAAACTATACATTTGAAACAATCTATTGACCGCATACCGTAACGTCAGCGGTCTGTATTTAAAAATAAATACAGCAACAAATATACGCCCCGCTCATTTACTGCGGTGCAACGACGGACGTGCGCAAAAAAAAGTATTTTATAAAAAACGCAGGTTCATGGGTGCCTGCATCGAGTGCTAATGCATCAGCTAGCGTTAGCTCAGTGAATACGGATGTTTGTTTTACCTTCATTGGAGTCCATGGCGGTGACGGCAGGTCGTATTGCAATTTGCCTACGTCAGGTTTATATAAATAATGGCTCTATGGACATTTTGGGGGTGAATAAAAATTCCATACATAAACAAATGTAGCCGAGATTTTTCCCAGAATGCAGCGGAAATAGACAGTCTCGCGATGCGTTACGAGACTATCTGCTCTCTGCGTGTTTAACATGTAGTGCGAAATGTGTTGTATTTTCTTTTTTTGTTGGAAACGTAATTCGTCGTCCGTTTTTGAATGGTTTGAACAGTTTTGTTGTCAGTCTTGAAATAGCCTATATTTTACGGCAAAAATACTAAAACGCGTAGTTGTCATAACATAACAAACGGCGGAAAAAGAATATTTGAAGTGTGAGATATCCCAGACTAATCGCTAATATCCAATAATCTCTATAAGATATTGTTCACTAATATCTCAACACTTCTAATGTCATTGTCTTCACATTCCATCTGTAAATAACCGCTTACCATGTTCCCGTTGCTTAGATTCTGACACAATAACATGACATTTCTCCATCCATCATACAAAATAAATTTACTCTGAAGGCAAGAACTTCGTATATATAATGGAATCCACTGTTTACATGTCGAGATTCATGTTTAACCGACATTAACCAAAGAAAATACATGAGTAGATGAGTGGATATTTTATTTTATATAATCCAACAAACATGTAAAGCGTGTACTAATCTAAAGGAAGACAAAGTTTCATATATATTTGCTAAAAGAGAGAACAGAGGTAATAGCAACGTTTGCTTAGTGGAAACATTTGCACGCCAAACAAACAGTATGATACTCAGATATTGTAAAACAAGCAAGCTAAAAACAGGATAAAAAATATAAACAGAAGATATGGGTACTGTATTACCACCTTTCGTTTTTTGGGGGGAGTTTATAGCATTGGATCGATCATATACCACACACTTCATTTCTACAGCGCCCTCCTCAGAGAGGGTTTGCAAATGTCATTACAGTTTTTTCTCCTCCAGCAGTTTCTTCCAGGCTGGTTGGATGTATTCGTAGACCTTGTCAATCTGAAAAAAGAAGATCCAACGAATAACACCAGTGTATGTTGAGCTATACATCAAGACATGACTGAATGATATTCATTCACAGTAAACGGTGAAGTGACTCACCTGCAGCGACTTCTTCACTCCGTATCTGAAAAGTGTGGCCTGGTGTTCGCTGTTGTGAAACAGGATGTCAAAGGTCACCTGCTGCCCCATCATCCCATCAATCGCAACCTTGATCACGTCCAAAAAATCTCGGCTAGGAAGCGAGTCATCAAGCATGTTGTTGACCTGCGGGAGTCCAGATTAATCATCTGTTTTTGTCAAACACTTCATGAAACATGAGAAGCAGCAGTGAACAGAGCGATACAGTAGGGAGCGATACAGTGACATGTCTCAAATTTAGCATTCAATATAAACCATGGGGTCACTAGCAACATCGCAGGCCCTGGTCACCAGAAACAGGTCCTAGCTGCTGCGTGGGACAGCCTTTGACAACGGTCCTGTGGGGGTTGAAGGGCCTATTTTAGCGTGTTCGCCGGCCCAGCTATTATGTAAACAAATTTGCATATTGAATAGTGTTACAGCAGAATGACAACAAGGTTCAGTTCCATTATTTTAAGTCTCGTCATGAGCCGTACACAACATTATTTTACGCAACTGATCATCATCTTGACTACCACTACATGATTCTTGTTAGTTTTGCACTTTAGAGCTGTGCAATTTACTTTTTATTAAAATGTTTTATGGATTAATCATTTCTTTCCCCAAAAAATTAAGTGCTTTTAAACACGATAAAGGGTTGGTGATAAAGAATTAGGGGTAATACCTTGTACTTGTGGCCCAGCTTCTCCAGAGGGTCCAGTTTAACCTCTGATCTGAGTGCACGACCGTATAATGGGAACCTTGCATCAGAGTCTAAAAAAATACAAAATAAATATTCTGATTTGATGATGTAGAAAATGTGTGTGTGTGTGTGTGAGTTCTAATGCTGTTGTGTGACATTAACCTCGGCAGGTCAGGTGAGCCACGTATGGAACGCCATCTCTCTCTCCATAGTAAACGCCGAAGTGGGAGAAGAATTTGTTTCGGGGGAATTCAATGATGTCTCCCGGGAACAACTTGGGACAAGACGCTTGCTGAAGAATCAATGTTAATCATTAGTATAATATAAAACAAAATACAAAATAATAAAACAATGAAGGACCATGTTATGTTTTATAAGAATAAGAATAAGAATAAGAATAAGAATAAGAATAAGAATAAGAATAAGAATAAGAATAAGAATAAGAATAAGAATAAGAATAAGAATAAGAATAAGAATAAGAATAATGTTTTTAAGTAATGTTTTAAGTATATGCTTGAGACATAATACATTTTCAGACTTTATAGTAAAATTTGAATCAGGCTTCCTCAAATATAGTTGAAAATCTTCTTTTGTTCAAGATACTGATGTAATGAACGAACTACATTATTTTGTTCTGTGTACTGGATTGAGGTTATTAATTGAAGTAACATGTGAAACCTACTGAGTCAAAAAAAGTAACCAAAAACAAAATAAAATACAAATAAAAAAGGAAACTTACCTGACCCATTGGTGCGTCTATGGTGGGTTTATGTTGCTTCTGAATACTCACACAGTCACAGGCTGCTGCCTTCTGGCAGGTGACACCCACATGGTTCAACGCTTCACTGCAAATAACATTTTTAACTGAAAGTATGAAAGGCTCAGTTTGTAGCTTGTCAAAATTTCTGTTCCACACAACGGCTTCTGTGCTAAAACTGAACTAAACCCAGGTGAACAGTAAGATGACAGAATATTTTTAAAATAGGTTTCTACACATCTGTGGTTCACCATTAAATAATTTATCGTTATATTACTGTGTAATAAAGATTAAAGAAATGGTCAGGGAGGGAGAGCAGATGTTTCCTGTTGCAGAGGTAAAAGAAGAAGTCAGCTTTCACAAGGAGAACCGATTTCTACCGTATAGAAATCAATCAAATCAAATCAATTTTTTTCAGATGGACTTTCATATTTGATACATTCTGGCTCATCATTGTATTGGAATCCAACCATTGCCCCTCCCCCACCTGTAACAAGACATCCCGCATCTTTCAATACATATTATACGTCGACACTTATTTTAATGTTATATTTTATTAATAATCCCTACCATTCTTGACATGTTGAGTGTGTGTGTGCGTGGGTGTGTGCACATCCCATTAATAGGTGTGCTGTGTGAGTCTGTGTATGTGGGTGTGTTTGTGATGGCTAAGTGCATGTGCTTGCGTGTGCACCAATGCGTCCACTATGTGCCACTTTAAAAGACAGTGACGTCTATAGCAATGATAAATTCTGTTTAAATGTCTCAAGTCTGCTGGACATTGCTCTGTGTTTAATGGAGTTTCAAGGCTGCGCTCTAATAGCTTCCCCCTTCGCTACACCCAGTCTCCTCCATTAGTCAATTAAAAAAAGAGGAACTTTTCGGGAGAAGTACATTTTAGATGGTAAATGTGTTTACGAGTGGACAATGTTTTGGGGAGAGATCGATTCATTGACTTGGTTGTGAAATGGAAAAATGAGTTTTGGCACTTTCGGGTGACAAAGTGGGAATAATATTACAGGTGTCGTGAAGAATGAGACGATTGATGACGAACATCAGATATCAAGTTGAACAGATGTGCATGTTTATGACTGCCAGAGGGTGTAATACAACACCTCAACATGACGCTTTTGAATCCTGTTGTCTGCACAATGACGACATGACATCCCTGTGTTAATCTGACTGATCTGTTGGGTGACATTCAGTTGAGTGTGTGCGTGTGTGTGTGTGCGTGTGTCTGTGTTTGGAAATGTTTTCATCAATTTTTCAGTCTCTAACCCTAACCCAAGAGTATAACTGGGAAAACGTTTCTCAATAAATATTGACAATGGAAGTTGGTCGGTGGATCCCTCTTATGAGGACACATTTTGGCCTGTCCTCACAAGGATTAAAGAGAAAAGTTTAACCATTTGTTTTGGATGGTCAAGTTAAATGTGAGAAAGCATTATGGCAATGAGAAGTCTTCACAAAAAGAGTGACGTGAATGCTGAATATAGTGTGTGTGTGGGATTGGTTTATCTATTCTAGCGGGACCAATTCTTGGAAAAACACCTCCTTGTGTGGACACTTGGCTTAGTGAGGACTGTTTTGCTGGTCCTAAAAAGGTTAACCCTGAGTTTGAGGTAAAGATCTCAAAATAACTGCGTCATCATAAGGTTTAAGTCTGGTTTAGGGTGAGAGGCCTGGGAAAGCATGAAAGTCAACGTGTGCTCCCCACAAAGAAATCTGTGTGTGTGCGTGTGTGCACGTGTGTGTGTGTCCTTGAGAGTTAGGATATAAGCATCAGTCAGAATCAGATCTGCCAGGATTTTCGTCAGAGGAAGGGGAGAGCAGAATCATCTTCCAAACTGTGAGTAATTCATTTTACTCTGATTAAATTTTGTTCTTTTTTTTTCATATAAACTTCATGTTTTAGTTACCCAATATTGTAAAAGCTAATTTTAAAATGAATTAAATGAATGTACCACTTAGGTTTAATTTTTAACCTTATGTTTTACATAAGGTTAAAAATAAAACTATATAAAAACAAACCATACAATTCAAAAACTATTTTAAAAAAATACATGAATACATTAGAAATGTTCATAAAGCAAAAATACTGTTCATTTGTTGTGTTTTAAATAGGCATAAGAGGGATTCATTTTAATCAATTAATATCCGACAAACACAGCCCATCAAAATAACACAGTGAACAAGTGAAACTTTGTTTTTGAGTCACCAGTTCCAGGTGCACAACAATATATAATGATGTGTTGTCAAAACCTCCATGGTGAAGGATACTGAATGAGATTACAAAAAGGAAATACTGCCGCCACTGAGCACACGCCATCCTTCTGATGAACTGTTTGCACTCCGGCCCGCCGTCTCCATTTGAGACAAACCTCAGGACATGGACCACCAGACTGCATGTCCTTGTACATCTAATACACACATCTAATGACAATGAAATGGAATGTAATTTAATGAATAATACATTGAAAAGTCTAAGTTTAAAAAAAAGGATAAAAGCACAAACAATGCTGTTCTGCATCAAAGAGTTCACGCATCACTGGAGCACCTCCACTCTGATGTTTACACTCATGCGTACAGATTTAACTCCGAATCAGTATGAATATTAAAATCAGTTTAATAAAGATTCATGAATTATGAAAAGATTTAATTCCAATCAAGTCTCAGCCCTTGTTTCAATGTCTCTGCTTATGGGTCGTACTTGAGCTGTGATAGTAACATACCGTCTGTGATTTTAAGGAGGATGTGCACAGTGTGGTTGTTCGTGGCTGCGCTGGTGGTTGGCGTGGCCAGAGGGGCCAGCAAGTGTTGGGAAGATCCCAGCTGCCAGGAGCTGAATTCTGAGAGCAGCATCATGGTGAGATTCAATTTAAACGTCTAAGATGTGACATCCAAGTATTTGTTTAAATCTTACACCAGCATGTGTGCTGGCGCAGTTCAAGTTTACGTATTAGAATGACTATGGAAACAATCATTTCTCCTGCAGCAGTGCCTGAAGCTGTGTCACTCGCTCCCTGAGGAGATGCCCATCATCCCTGGTGATGCCCACATGCAAGACCCGCCTCCACCATTCCTTACCCCTCAAACGAAGCGCTCGTACTCCATGGAGCACTTTCGTTGGGGGAAGCCTATGGGCAAAAAACGCCGGCCAGTCAAAGTGTACACCTCCAACGCCGTGGAGGAGGAGTCAACTGAGGTTTTCCCACGAGAGATGAGGAGGCGGGATCTGGCTGGAGAGCTGCTAGCAGCGGCAGCCATGGCAGGGGACGAAGAGTTGGAGGAAGAGGAGCAACGGCTGCTGAATGATGACCAGGAGAAGGAAGACAGCACATATAAAATGAAACTCTTCCGCTGGGGGGGGGCTCTGCCCACTAAACGTTACCACGGCCCACCCAGAGCAGACCACCTCGGTGCTCCGCCCGCAGAGAAGCGCTATGGTGGATTCATGAAGAGCTGGGACGCGCCCAGTCAGAGACCACTGCTCACACTCTTCAAGAATGTCATCAATAAAGACATCGAGTGAAAGTGAAGCAGTGGAGCAGACGTGGCGGTCGGGTGATATTTGATATCAAAGCATGTAAATGTATGTAGATTAAAAGTAAAATTATCAGAAGCAAGTGAGGAAGCCTGTGTTTTACAGCAGTATTGTTTAAGCATTATCAATAGGCATAGATCCACCTACTCCCCGTCTAAAAACCTCCTCATCATTATTCAACCAACAGGCATCAATCGATCAATTGATCAATCGATCAATCCACATGTAACATAACAAATTGAATTAAGTCTAATATAATCCTTTATTCTTCATTGGAATATATATGGAGGAATATATATATATATATATATAGTATACTGGTGACAACACGATACCAGGAATCATCACTAGTAGACACATAGATCAGGGAACTTCATTTCATGCAATGGCGTGGAACGCGACAGCACGGTGCCCGATGGGGATGGCGGCGGGCAGATGATGAGCTCGAACACATGATCCAGTTTGGACTGAAGCAGGGACGCCTGTGGAGACATCAGGATGTTTGTCTGAACCCTGTACAACTGAGGCGAGGTTTGAGTCCTCACCCTGGCCCCACACTCAGCAGCAATCTCTTCAAACGGTGCGGTTTGAAACTTCTCCACCAGCTTCCGTCGCTTCCTCACTTCTTCTTCCTCACTTTCTCTGTTGTCTGTGGTTAGTTTAGTTTTGGAGAGGGAGCACAAAGTGCCGTTCTTATAGCCATTGACATCATGGAAAGTGATGCATGAGAGGAACCATGACAAACTCACCAATTGCATTCTTCAGTGTCTCAAACGTTATCTGCTCCATCTGAGGTTTCTACAAGACCAACATTGCTCATCATTAGTGTTATATTCTATCCATTCTCTGTAATGGACTCTTTCTATTTAAAAGGTCCATCGCATTCCATATGAACCCACTGAATCTCATTCAACATGTTAGATTTGTCAGGTAATTCATTCAGTCAGTTCAACAGAAAACACTCTGAACTCTGCTTCGCTTTGCGTGCTAATATACCCGAGGGAGTTGTGGTGATATCTGTGGGTCCAGCTGCAAAGACACAATGTCCCCAACACTCTTCCTCTTCGTCAGACGTTCATCGTCTGCAACAACAAAAATGCTTTCTTTAATCTTTATTAGGGGTAAAACTCCATTATTGGTGTATCTAGTTATCACAAGGCCTGATAATTAATAGGGGTGTTGCGATCCGACATTGATATCGGTCATATATCTGCCAAAAAAAAGGTTTTATCGGACTGCATCTAGAATCTCTGATTGACTATTCTCATTTTGTGTTACATCGCTTGACCAAACATTCTCTAACATACCACACCGCAAAATAAGTATATAAAATAAGTACTAGATTAAGTTAACAACTAAACAGGATGGAGTGAGATGGCTACGAAGGCACCAGACCAAGATAGGAGTATCGGCTTAAAAGGATGAGGAGTCTGCGCTTGCACGGTCACACAAGAGGGAGGATGAGGATGTAGCAATTGGCATGGTTACGAAGACGTCAGCAACAACGGCAGGGACAACATCCAATTGGGAATTGTGTATGTAAAAGACGGTCAAGATTTTCAGTTTTTGTCACTCGACAGGACTATTGCTAAGCCTTAGTCAGGTGTAGCTGCTGACCCAAGAATTCTGGGTATGTATTAGACCCCTCTCTCAAGAAAACAAACATGTGGAGAGTGCGTGTGTTTAATGAATCTAAATAACGTCCCAGGCCTAGTCTTTAAATTAAACTGACATTATTCAGTCAAGTGCTTGATCAACTGGTGGTTGAGTTATGGTCTCCATGGTGACTGGTCATCTAGGTCACAAAAAATTGGAGTCTTCAGCTGTGGAATTAGAGTAGTTAGACACTATCAGAAGGAGTTCAGTATCATGTCTGGTCAAGTCATAGATTATATACTGGATGAGAATGGACACATGCACGTGATAATACAATTGCAGCTGAGTCTGAGACCCCATAGGGCAAGCAAGTACCTGTGAGCTGAGGTGTGTACAGGATGTTGAACCGCTCCACGTGGGTGTGATAACTACTTCCTGCCAAAGCCTCACAGATCTGTGTTTGGACGAACAAGCATGCCTCGTCCACCTTCAGCTCTTCCTCAGGAAGTCTTACATCCACATAGAACATGAGGTGACAGACACACAAACACTGTTCATTGGTCCTTTTTTCTAATATATGATATAGTAAAGTGAAAAAACAAATCCATTAAATTAAACATCACTTTACTTGGTGGAGTCACTGAAGACATCAGGGAGAAGGTAAGGAGAGTTCCCCTTTCGGGTGTCAATCACCTGGAGGCATTTCAAATGAAATTCCAGGCTGAAATCAGAACACAATCTAGAAATACACCGTCACACTCACCTGTCTGATGTAGTGCTGGAATGGAGGTGGGGGACCTAGTTGAGCCAGGAGGCGGAAGAAAGCAGCACAAAGCGCGTGCACACCGCAGCGGTTGAGTGTTGAGAAACCCTCCTGTTTGGACAGAGCCAGCTCCTGGATGGACCACAGAGTTTAACAGCATTATTACTGGGAACAATACAGTGCACTCAAGCTCACCTGGAGTGCAAGGACCACTCGGATCAGGTCAACAAGAACCTCATCATTGCACAGTTCCACAGTGATGACAGCCAGTAAGGTGAAAAGAGCCTCGTAGTGACTCTGAGCGTTGTTCTCCTCCTTACACGCCAGATAGATGTGTCTGTACAGATGCTGAGCGTGCTGTGTGCGCACAAACTACCAGTGAGTCGACTATTCCATAGTATTATTAAGCCCAACGGGAAGAATGTTTCTCACCTTCCTCATGAATAACACATCCTGGCGTGAGCTGTGGTCTTCCTTCATTTTCAATGAGGATGCAGTGAGCCCGACGCTGGGAACATCATTGGAATTGTATCACATTTGGAATGTTGAAGAATACTAATGTCATTAATTCCATTCTGCACCAGGTGCATGTCTGCACTGCATTCCATCAGTTACTCATTTAATGACAGTGTCTACAAAACAAAAGTCTTATTTTTTCCCACAACAATGAGGCGAAGAAGGAATGACCCACTGATGTATTTATGTGCTTCTGTTTCTGTTTGAAATGTTTTTATTTGGCTGTTGTGCTTCACTCTGCTGGTGGTGTTGTGCTGCTTGTGATGTGAGTTGATCTTAAACCATGTTACTGATGAAAGAAAGCGTTGGACGAGTGCAAGAGTGACCTTATTAATTAACCTGGCGGGGGGGGTTGTGACAAATGGCAAGTGTAGAGTGAGTTTGCAAGACTAGCCTCATTTACAGCAAGTGAGTCTCATGCCATTAGTGTGAGAGTTGGCAACCCTGCTAGCTAGAAACTATTGTGACTGGGCCACATTATTGACCATTCTGACTGGTTGCTGTGGCAACAGTGTCAGAACAAAGGAGGCCTGCGTGTGCAAATGGATGTGGGTAAAGTGCAGCCCAGGGACTACGTGCGACCCTTTGTCTGTAATAATGTGGCCCTCATGAGTTCACAGCAAAACAACAACAAGAAAAAAATATTACCACTAAATATAACCTGGCTTTTTTTCCAACTGCATGTATCCCTCTCTAGTCCCACAATGCCGATAAAGCATTACAGTGCAGGGTTAAATTAAATTAGATTTTTTTTTAAATAGTCATTTAAACAGCATTACTTGTTCCTCGACTTGCATAAGTTAAAGATATTAATACCTTGTACCAGGGCAAGATTTATGGAATATTATTATCATGTTTTACCCACAGTTATGCAACCACTTAAATGGATCCACAATGCATTAATACTGGATCATAATGTAATTATAAGGCTACACAGAAGATGATATGAATGTTCATAATCATGTGTGACAACTTATAAAATGGTTCATGGAGTATTATAATGACTAGAATTTAACAGAATAGTGTTATCTTATTCATATTAATGATAATAATATACTATATGGTTAGGTTAAGGGCTAGAGTTATGATAAAGGCTCTCAAGTCTTCTTAGTTACTTCTAAGTTGCACTCACAACATCTTTTATAAAGCCAATGCATTATAATGTCTTAAGAATGTAATAATAATGTAATGCAGATGAGACCTTTAAGTTATTTATCAGGATCTTGAAATACAATGTATTTAAAATAAAGGTTTTTATAGTCAAATAACATATAATTGCATGTAATGTAGTCTTTCCCCATTTTGTCCTTATATATTTTCTCCTGGTATAATACTTATAAATTTAAGACACTAAGTCCTTTGGTCTTTTGGCTTGACATCCCACTAAAAAATGTGACCCCCTTATAAAATTGAACTTCCCCCCCGAAGTTAAAACCGCAGCTGTCCAGACACCAACACATCTGCCCATGTGTGATTCGAAAATACCTCCTGACAGTGAGTTCTGGTTTGCAAAAGGTCGCATTTCATGTGTGACTGTTCAGACTTTGGATCATCTGGTCCTGGTCTAGAACGGAACTGAACGTGTCATTATAACAGAGAAAATAGTTTGACCCGCCTCACCTGAAGCTCAGGGTATGTCTGTTACGGTGACGGTCAATAAGTGACGTGAGAATGAAAAGAACCAGCAGCCGTATCTCAGGATCTTCCATCAGGGTGAAGGAGAGTAGTGGCTGCAGGAAGGAGGATGGCAGCGCCACCAACAGGTTACTGTTTTCATAACGCTGGGAAACCTGGGAGATGGAGAGCAGCTCATGTAATCTTCTAAGGTGGCTTCTGTTCATCACTTGTTTATCGTTTCCCTGTTTTGTATTCTCTGTGATGTCTATTCTCCAATTGAACAAACAAGTAAAGTCTTTTTTTCATTATATTTCTTGGTGTTTTGACTGACCTGCAGCAGAGACTTGAGTAGCATCACCTGAATCATGCGGCTGCCTTCGAACCTAAAACACATGCGTGAACCTTCAGTGCGACCCCAAGCAAAGGAGTTTGGTAATGAGATTTGTTACTTACCCAGTAGTGGGTGAGCCCAGAGCAGGGTAGATACCAGGAACAGGGATCTTTCCCATGATGAACAGCATGACCTCCGACCTTTGATATACAGGCAGCATGTTGGCGAATGACCCTAAAAGGGGACAGGAACAATAATTTTGATGAAACTATGCTCTGACAAACAACACAATACACTCACCAATGGTGCGAATGACCACTTCCTGTACAAGCTCCTCTCCCTCACTGCTGGTCCGCAGTTGTCCTGCACTGTCATGGTAACCAGTCAGCTGATAGTCCACACTCTGGCGGAGCTGACGCAGTAGCGTGTTGAAAACCTCCAAAACTGTAGGTCCTATGAACAGCGTGCACGTCCTCACACACACCATTCAATAGCAACAATAAATCCAATCTCAAGACTTCACTGACCTACTGATCCAGTAGCTTCTATGATGGCAGCTTCCGACAGAACCTCCACAATGCCAGCTCGCACCGAAGCAGAACTTCGACTGTTGGCATCCAAATGGCCCAGAAGCTGCTGAATCACGAGATGAGAGTGCTGAGACTACATGTGTCAAGAAACAGATGAGAAGGTGTTTACAGATCATTTTAAGTACTGTCTGGTTGCAGTTGTGGCAAAAAATGATTTTGACCTGGATGGAGAACATGATGATCTGGAAACATCGCACTGCAAAGGTTCTGCCTTCCCAAAGATTGTGAACATCCAGATGCCTGAGGAGAAGGTGCACACTTGCTTGGTCACATTTAAAGACACTAAATGTCTATTGCGACATTTGGCGTCGTACATCAGCACCGGCCGGATGGCGTTGTTAATGTGTCCATAAGCAGCTCGGCTAAACAGTTCCCTGAAACACACTTCAGTCTGCTCAGCTGGAGACCCGCTACTGAAACAAACACGTCAGGTTATTTGCAGGGAGGACAAAGCCATCCAATGTTTACAACACACCTCTCTGCATGTGTGTGCTGCTCCAAGTTCACAAGCAGGGCTGGAACAATCTGCTCCATGTGACAAGGCTCCCAGATGTTCACCTGCAGCTCATCGTCCACCGTCTTCCTCACCACGCCCTGCAGTCCTTTGATACCTGACACACGAGTTCTGAGCCCACGGGCACCATAAGTGTCAATTGCTCACAAGAAATAACAACATGTGCAGAAATTCTCACGAGACCTGTTCTGCACGTCAATGTCCTCATGTTTGGAATGACACATTTGACTGAAGCGAGACACAAAGAAGTCGTAGCTGCGATGATAGGATGGTGTGTCCTCCTCGATGTTGGCAAACTTCACAAACTGCAATGAAATAAAACATAGTTAATGTTGTTTTCATTGTTATATTTGAAACGGGTGTGCCTGCGTGTGTGTGCATACAGAATTGGTAGCCAGGATGTGCAAGTGTGGCTTGTCTGCCTCCAGCAGCAGTCGGAGAGTGCTCAGGAAACTCTCCACCAGCAGGTTGATGCTCTGACAGTGACATGCCAGCAGCAGCTGCTCCATGGCCTCCATGGCAATACATACGTATCTAACAATAGACACACCCTCACCCACAATTCGTAAATGAAGTCTCACATGAATGAACGAATGTGTACCCGTAACGGTGGCGGTTCAGTTCCCTGGTAAGGCGCTCGGACAGATAGGCGGCAATTCGGTCCAACTTTTCTGGTGCAGAGAGCGCAAAAAAGGTCAACTTCTCCATGTTGGCCTGCACCAGACCATCCTGAACACAAACATGCACCTCTCAGAGATTTATTTGCATTGCAACATTAGGTTTACCTGCTTATATTAGACTCTAACCTCTGGGTCTTCTGGAAAAATGTTGTCAACAAGTCGCTTGAAGCGTGGACGCAGCGCCCAGCAGCAGCCACAGAGACCTAACCTTGCATCAAAGAAGAGCTCAGTACTCAATACATTTCCTGCACTTTCAGATTTTTTTAGCAGCAAAGATGCAAGTGTTCCGCAATGAAGCAGAGCGACCACAGAAGGGCGCTATATAATCCCAGACAGAGATTACAGAAGATCTTGCATCTTAATCCCGTGTCATTATGTAACATCTCTTCATTGTTGCTGTTTGTTTATTTGAAATTGAACAAATGCAGGTTTCAATCCGGAGGTCATGTGACACCTCTAGTCATTGGTCCTGTTATTACAGAAAAGATGATGACTTGAAAGATGAATTTACGTGAGAAAACTTTTAATAATTACATTAGCACCAGGATGACTGTTCAACAGAGGTTCAGTGCCACTGACAGAAAGCAGAGTCAATTATGAGAAACAGTTTCTTTCATACGCCGCTGAAGTTTAGGATTTTTAAGCATGGATGAACGTAATGGAGGATTGAAAAGAAATCCATGAAATGAAAAAGAAAAAATACATGGGTGACACGATATCTAATAGCAATATCAGAAATGGCTATGAAATCATCAAAATCTTCATACAAATCATGTAAGAAATCAAATATTACAAAACATTTCTCACCATACATGAAGACGCCTGCTGATATCCACTATTCAGACACACAATAATCTAGTCTCACACGGACTCCACCCGCTCTCATTCACTATCAGGTAGGAAACTGCATTAAAATGTCATGTGTTGTGTGTGTGTGTGTGTGTGTGTGTGTGCATGCGTGTGTGTGTGTCCACGTGCTGCAGCTCAGCGTCTCTATAATCTGGATTTATGTTTTTTTTTCCTTTTGCAGCTTAAACTGGAGCTTGTAGATAACACAAATACATTTATATAAAGTCAAATTGAACACTTGGATGCCTAGTTTTATAAATGAAAACCTGTTTATTACGATGCTATGAAACCTGATTGAAACAAAACTTTTGGACTGAGTACCATTTCTGTCAGATGCACTATGATATAATGATCACCATCATCACCATGGCAGTGCAAAACATCATGCATGGACTGACATTTGACTTCAAAGTACTCAACCCTTCCCAAGAGAGCTCTTGACACTTGACAGAGAGCAGAGCCTTGAACCATTTCATTGGCCCGCAATGGGAATGTTCCATTTGAACATTTCATCTTGTAGTGTCAGAATTACACTACAGAAAGATTTGGATGAAATAGTAAACAACTTCATTTTGATGACTGTAGCCGTGTCGGTGGTTAACGTAAAAACCTTAAAATACTGGTTTCTGGTGGTGCCGTACCTGAAGAAGGCTGGTGGTCCAACACGCCAAAGCACTCTCGCACCATCCTCCACTCAGCATTGGAAACGTTTGGCATGGTGGCTGTCCTGCGTAGCAACAGCCCTCGCGGCATACTGGGTAAACTGGGCAGGGAGGGCACGGGGATGTTATGGGGCAAAGCTGGTGGACTGAGGCGTCTGGCGAGTGAGGCCATGGTCACCCCCTGTGGCAGGCTGGGAAACGTCACTGCTCCTGGCATGACTGCAGTGGGGCAATGTTAAGGTCTGAGAGTGGAGAAAGTAAATCTGGATTTTTCTAATTACGTCACACATTCCTGGCTGTTTAACTCTATACGGGACAACACTTATACGCAAACTTGAATTTCCAGCGCACCATCACAGTGAAATGAACACAACACTGAAGGTACTTTTAAGTGAAATAATGTGATATTTGCTGCTTAAATTCAACTGGGAAATTCCTGCACTATATTTCAGACACAACCAGAAAATATTTCCATTTTGTGTTTCTACAAACTCATATGTCATCACAATCCGAAAAATATATTGTTCATCCACATGACAGTAATTTATACTGCAGTTGGATTTGGAAAAAAACATATCTAAACGGAACAAAGCCTAAATAGCTTGAATTAGCTCTATGCAGCCATTAGAGGTAACTTTAGCTCTAAAAAGGCTCAATTAAATAGCAAACAAATAAATAATGTTTAAGTCAAAGCAATTTGTCTAGAATGGAGTAATAGTATGAAATTTCACGACAAAACGATGCAAAGATACCTGCGGATGGTGTCGCTGGAGTTGGGCTCAGGCGCTGAAGCTCGCCACCAGCAGATCACCGATCAATACATGTGATTGATGTGCGGCTCTGCACGCTTCTCTGGCATCACCACACGTGCCTCAGCTTCAGGCATGTGATGGAAAAATAACTCAGAAGGTCAGAAGAATTGTGACCTCAATCTAGGGATTCTCACTTTGAAGTCAGAATTCTCACTGTGATGGAAAAATAACTAAGGCGGTCTGGACAACCTCCATCAAATTCTTATGTGGACTCCAGAAAGCATTGGATGAACCATACAGTAAACCCCAAAAATGCTAACTTCATTGTAACAATTGAACTGAATGACACTTCTATAATTATCACTCCATTAAACCGAAAAGTAATTAACAGAAATAAGAAAATTTATGGCAATAATGGGACAATAATGTATGAAAATTAGGCACGTGGGAAATATTTCTTAAAACCTCATGATAACTCACAACACTCAGTGATAATGTATTTGTTATTGTAACATGTACCAAGGACTTATTTCACAACTTTTTTCTTTATTTGGATTTACATTTGAACGACACCATGAAACTATTAGGTAATATTTTCTGCCTTTCCATCAAAACTTACAGTTTGTTTAAAATAACAATAATAGTTGTGTTGTTTCCATCAGTGAGCAGTTTAATACGGCCCAGACCGGAAATAAATAGTAAGGATTCAACTGGATTCTGGCGCCATCTACAGGTTAAGTATTTAAAATGCAACATGTAGGCTTCTCGAAATAAGACGTATTAAATGTGATTTCACTGTTTTGTGGTTCTGCATTTCCACTGAGTAGGTCATCTGTGGTGAACAAGCAACTTATCGAACAGCAACCTGATGTTTTACTGGGGTACACTTTATCCTCCATAGTTGTTCAATGTCATTACTATTATTCCTATTCCTATTCCTATTCCTATTCCTATTAATATTCTTATTCTTATTCTTATACTTATTCTTATTATTATTGTTGCTGTTGTTTTTATGTGGATGAGATACATACCCTTAAAAAAATCAGAAGCATTATTTACAAATATTATTTTGAAAATTTGTTTTCTGCAAACAAAGCTTAATATTATGTAGTTTTTGGTAATCTTTTATTAAAATAAAATTTAAAAAAAATTTAAATGTAAACAAATCATTCATCAAAACTCAAAAATGACATTGCAGTGTTAGAATTATTTTTATTTTTGAGAGTTCTGTAACATCATACACAAGAGGTCCTATAAAGTGAAACAAATAGTTACACATTGCACAGCATGACACGACAAAACGTCGGGGCATAAGACAACAGCTTTGCAGTGGTGGCGCCACAGATTTCACCTGAGATTGATGAGGAAAAAAGGCGGGTAAACAAGCAGCAGCAAGTGAACAGGTGTGAAGCTGGAATACGTACCTGTTAAACCATCTCATACTGGTTTACATTCATAAATCGAGACAAACAGCAGGCCAGCAACGTCCCGATCAACTGTGACACAATTTTACCAAACACGTAACTACACTGGAGATGAAGGACAACGGACATCATGACATCACCTGAGAGAATGCGATCCCAAAAGTGACACCTGCAATGATTCCTATGTTGCCCTCAATGAATGAGGTCACCAGCTCATAACACCCCTGCAAAGCAACGCATTGATGAGCAAAGTTGTGTGTGTGTGTCAGAATGTTTTCACTCACTTGTTTGTAAACCTTACGAGCCACCAGACTTGAGTTCTTCAAGTCGGATGTGTTGCAGTCGGAGAAGGTGATGCAGCAGCTGGCAGGAACCCCACCACCCGGGAAGTAAGCACTGTTGAACCAACTAGTGTAGTTGTAGACGCCACAGCAGTGGAGCTGCAGACAGAGCAATTCAGCAACACGCTACTGAAGAACATAGTTCTGAAAGAGAGTGGAACCAACTCTGCGCTGGACGTCATCAACCGCTAAACTTTTGTCGTCCCGTCCATCGTATCGGAACACTGCTTCACTGTAGGTCGTGAGGAACGTCCCTTTAATCTGCGCATGGAAAGAGAAAGGGTGTAAACAAATAAGATGTATCCAGAAAAACAGTGTATCTGGGAACCTCATGGCGGAAGATGAATCCTGATATTCCAGCTATAAGTTCAGTCAGGAAGACAAGAACCAGGAGGCCAGCGTACTGCTCATGAGAGGTCGGAGTTAGGGGTCTGTACCCACCAGGATCATGCTTTGTTTGATCATGTCTCACCAATCGTAGTGTCCACGGGCGTCCTTTGCAAGTAGCGAAGCAGCCAAATAGGCCAAACAGCACAATGGCAGCCCCTGTGCCCATGAGCATGTAGGGAGCGTTGGATGGCCCACTTGAAATCAGAAGCATGTACGGACTCAGAGTGAACTTCCACCATAGACCCACTGCCACCAGGACCACACCCATCACCTAGAGTGGTCCGAGGTCAAAGGTTCACGTAAGTCATGTAGGAGAAACACAGGAAGACATCCAGAACCAGACATTATGTCACGCAAGAAAAGCACTGAATTTCACAATTAAAGAAAAAATATGGACAAAATGAAGAACACTGAGTCAGGTTTATGAAGCCCACTGAGAGAGCTGTATCAAAAAGAAACAAATGCTCTTGGATGAAGCTCGTACCGACACCAGGGCCCATGTGAGGACGGCCTTAAAGGTGAAGGAGAAATTAAATGTGAGAAGAATAAAAGAAGGAAAGAAAGTGTCTTAGGGAATCCCATTCTTGATCGGTTAATCCGAAAAATATGGAAATAATAATAAGCTATTTCAATGCCCTCATATCAAGCCTATTTTTAGATTTTCATTATCATCCCAGTGTGGAATCTTCCACCTCACTCCTCGCCTCGTCGCCTGCCCTCCTGACCCAGGTCTTCCCTCCCATGTGACTGGTGATATCTATGCTATGTATGTTTGAAAACCACAGAAGAAAGAAAAGATAAAAACAAAATATTCAATATCAATATCAAACGTTATGCGTTGTCTCAATTATGATCCAAGATTTTACATGTATGACTCAATAGACATGTAGCGGAAAATGGCAAATATTTCAGGCCTAAAACTCAGTGGTTAATAACCCATTCCTGATTCCTATCCACCCGTAAACAACCAACAAGGAAACAAGAAGCATTTGTGCTGCTAGGTCAAGATGATGAGCCAGATTAGGAGCAAAAACAAAATAAATATTTCAGACCCAGAAGACGAAGGAGTAGGTGAGCAGCAGAATCTTCACACAGAAAATCACTGGTTTTGTCTCCATTCTGCGACGAGCCATCATGATACGTTTTCTCCCCCGGTACAGATGAACCTTGGTCCTCTCTCCTGCTGGGGCTGCTTCACTCCGAACACTTTTGACTAATGATCATGCAGCTGACACATGACATCACACGCATGTGTGAAAATGATGTCACTTCCTGTTTGCAGGTGAACATTGTTGGTCAAACATGAGGGAAATTTTTGTTCAATTTCATTTTATGTTGAAGTTAGAGATGAAAGCAGTGAAACAAAATACAGAAAATACAGAAATATTTATTTAACAGACATGGATTAACACAATTGCATTGTGTGGGTTATAACAAAATTTGTCAACGAAAATACATAAGAACACAAGAATCAAGGACTCATTTTTTTTTTTTTGATTTGCAAAATGAATCTTTGATATTAACTGTTCATGGGAAAAGTGTTAGTTGGGTAAATGACTGTATTATTAAAAACATTAGGAGCCACAAGGCTAGCAAGGTAATATCTTAGCCTATCAGCGAGCTTGTTCACTATGATTCCTACAGTTAGTTGATCATCATTGTTGCTTATAATGGAAAACGTCAATGTTTTTCATGTATAGAATAAATGTCCATTAAAAATCTTCTATTGAAACATCATGCAAAATCAAACAGGGTAAATTATTCCTGATAGTTCACAGTGTTGGTTGGTTTAAATTCAGTACTGAACTTTACGGCATCAAAAAGGATGGACAGAATGAAACAGTGTTTGGGACGGTCCTGAGGATTCACTGTCATGTTTCTTGTCTTCTGAGCTGGACTTGAATGCGATGAACCTAAACCTGCACGGACCAAGGTCTGAAGCTTCCATGCTGGAGTGGAGGGCACTGTAAGTGAAATAACAGACATTGAGGCGACTTAATAACAAGATAAAATAGGTGTCATTATGAAAGCGGCAAAAGTTTGTACCATGTTGGTGAATCTGTCACAGCATGCATTCCGAATCCTCTCTGCGGAGGCGGGGCTGTCCAGCCTGAATGGCCCGCTGATGCCTGACTCTGCGCGTGCAGCACAGATGGCATCTTTGATGGCAAAAAACGCTGACGCTGCCAAGAACAGAGGAGGCTCGCCAACAGCCTGCACAGGACAAAAAGATGACTTTCACCATCAAGTTTGAGGATTACGTCTGTGGTCGTCCAGCTTACCTTGGAGGCAAAGATGGCTCTCTCATGTGAGGCATTTCGGAGGAGCGAGACAGTCAGCCGGGTAGGAATGTCTCCGAAGCCGGGGATTTTGTAGGAGCCCGGCCCCCGAGTGAGGAGGACGCCAGATGGGGAGTAGTGAAGCTCCTCCAGAGTAAAAAGGCCCTGACCCTGCATGAATGCTCCTTCCACCTGCAGATGACAAAGGTCGACGGTGACAAATCAGAAGCAAATCTGAGGTTCACTCAGAAGGTTTTTACCTGTCCAATGTCGATGGCTGGGTTGAGGCTGTTCCCAACATCCATCACGATGGTCGTGTTTAAGTTCTACGAACAACGCAGGCAGCATGGATCTCATTAGAATCAAACATACGCTTTAGGCGAACCGTTATTTGTAATTCCTGCACAGACTGCAAAAAATGCAGTGAAGTTGGCCATGGATTACTTGTCACAGAGCTGCCTCAAGTTGTATTACAAGTTTGATAGTATCGTGGCCGCTCATGATTCAAGACCAATGGAATCCTTCCTTGACTTGTAGCCAATGTCATCTCAAGTCACTGACCTTGAAGGAGCCTGTCAAACAGTCGATCTCCACCTCAGAGCAGGCCACACCATAGCTGAAGTAATTAAAAACTCGCCCAGAGTTGGAATCAAAATCATATCCAAGATCTGGTGTCCTGAAAGACCAATAGATCAAAGAGATGCAGTTGAAATTGTTCATCTAAATCAGGGGTGGGCTATTTCCTCAGGGGGCCAAAAGAAGAAGAAAAAGAGTCATACATGCAACTCAAAGGTTGTTGTTGAAATATTACAGAAAATAGAGGGAAAATGTAACTAGAATAGCATATTTGATTATATATTTTTTTCATTTCATATACATGTGCTTCACGCATTCATATCATCACAAATCATATTTAGGTATATATATATATATATATATATATATATATATATATATATATATATATATATATATATATATATATATACTCTTTGTTACTTTATTATTATTTTTTTGAGGGACAAAACATACGTTTAGAATGAGCATTACTCTTTAAAATAACTTCATTATCATTCAATAGAACTATCAATGGAGGAAGAACACATACAATGGGGAAGAGACAATAAAGTAACAACAACACAATAAATTGTAATTACTGATGAAAGCAGGACAATTTCTTTTGGTGTTTTGCTATGACCTCAGGACGGCCATGTAGGTACAAGTAAAGTACCGCATTTGACCCCGGGGCCACACTAAAATATGTTCTATAAAATCTCCTACTAAATCACTGTAAATAAGAGCTTGACAACACTCACTTGTAGAAACCGTTGGCACTCAGGTTCACTCTGTCAAAGTATGCTGCCGTCACCTAGGACACCAAGTGTTGAGTATTTTAGTTGGAAAACCTGGGAAATGTAATCTTAAGATAACATTTGACGGGTAGACAAACCAACCCAATCTTCCCATGATCCTTTGGGGTTCTTGCTGCGGTATGGCTGGAGACGCTCATTAAGGATCATGCAAGCGTCCTGCACTGCAGCCCCGTTGAGGTCAGAGGAGGCAGAGGCAGCAGTGGGACTGGCGTTAGGAACCGTGTTGGTGCTGGTCTCTGAGATGTGAATCTTAGAACAGGGAACTCCCAGAACCCTGCTGGCAATCTGTGGAAATGCAGAGACAATGCTTGCTTACAATGATTTCAATTATATACAAAAAAACTTTGATGAATATAGAAATAAAATACGGGACAGGACTCGATTGGGGTGAGCTGAGAGTAAGACTTATTTTGTGGTGGAAAAAATAACAGCTAACAGAACTGCACCTGGACCATCTTGGTGTGGAGTCCTTGTCCCATTTCAGTTCCACCGTGAGTCACAAGAACCGAACCGTCAGTGTAGATTAGGACCAGTGCCCCACCCTTGAAAAGAAATGTAACCGGAAGATACAAATTGAGCACAGCAACATTGAGACACAGGATCGATAATGTGTGAGAAAGAACACCCCTTGAAGTTGTGACTTGAGAAACCGTGTGATATGCAACAGCACATTTTGTAAGCTAACAGTGGGCTGTGTAAAATCAATTCAAAAGAGGGAGAAAAGCTGTAACAGGTGACTTTTCGATCCACATTATTCATTATTCAATCTTAAAACTCATTTTCACGAACTTCCCCTCGGAGTCCTCATCAGTCTGCTCTTCTAGATAGAAAACAGTTTTATGAAAGGTTTGAGGTCAATGGTTGCAATGGTCACATGGGCATGCTGAGCTGGCTGGTACAATACTTGACCTGGTTGAGAAAGGTGGCAGTGAAACTGATTCCAAACTTTGTAGGGATGATGGCGAGACCTCTTTTGGTCCATCGATTTTGTCTAAAACACAAGATAAATATACGACTGAATGAAAAAAAGGAACCATCAGGAGAAGTGAAACTTGTTGAAATAATAGGATTTGTGAATCACATGATGAAGTAACATGTCTCTGAAGTCTTTGTTTTTCTGAGTGTAACATGACTCACACACACAAGAGAAGGCAGAGATTTCTGGTTGGCATTGGGTAAAGCGGAACTGAAAGTGTTTCCTCAGAAATCTAAGAGGATGTGTTCCACATACTTAGTGGGTTTGATGCCTAAAAATGTGTGGGACGAGCATCTAAGCTTAATATAGGTATGTTCACCTGTTGTAGTTATCAACCGCAGCTCGACGTTGTTCGTATCCGGAGCGGGTCAAGGCCTCATCCCAGCAGCGGTCCAGAGTTATCTGATCCAGCACCTGATTGTAGGGAGTCAGGTCTCCTTGCTTGTAAAGGTTGGTTTGTCGCACCTGCAAATGTAGCATAAATTAAGCCACTTGTTTTCAAATTGTAAAAAAGAGAGAGCCAGCGACCTGGTCCGCCGGCAAGTTCAGACTCTGAGCCACATCATTGATCCAGTTTTCAGCGATCATCATCCCCTGGGGCCCACCGAAGCCTCTGAAGGCCGTGTTGGAGGGCAGGTTAGTGCGACACAGGTAGCCAGTGCCCTTCACGTTAGCAATGCTGTACGAGTTCTCCATATGGAACAGGGCACGCTCCATGACCTGTGCACACGAGTCACATAAGCAAGAGTGCGGTGCAATTCTGACCCTCAGGGCTACAGTTGGAGGGTCACTAACAGTCTGCACTCTGAAAGTGACAGTGATTTCAAGATCACAAGTAGTGTTGTGAGGTGAGCAGATGTGGTTTCTAGGTGACTCACAGACAAAGACAGGTCGCGGGAGTTTCCTGCGTTGCTGTAGTATGACACTTCCAGCGCTACAACCTTCCCGTCGTTCATGTATCCCACCTGCAGAGGACAAAGATGCAAAACTTCCATGGTACTTTATCTGGTACTATCCATCGAGTTGTGACTTTCTACCTTGTATTTGGCGTAGAAGGGGTGTCGCCCTCCAGTTATCAACATGTCCTCATCTCTGTCCAGCATGCACCTCACTGGCCTCTGCAGTCTGGAACACAGAAAAAAATGGTCAATGGTCCTACTTATATAGCACTTTCCTTTCTTATCCAGCAACCAAAGCGCTTTACACTAGTCACCCATTCACACACTGACGGCAGTAGGCGGCAACGCAGCGCACCATCTGCCATCAGGAGTAAACCAGGGTTAAGTGTCTTGCTCAGGGACACAACGGCATACGTCAGGAGCAGGGATCGAACTGGCCACCTCGAGGACCGTACCATCCAAGCTGTGTCGCCCCTAGATTTGGGTCTGTTTTATGAACCTCTTCTGTTGCTGTTACGCTGTTTTCACCTGTTTGTTTGGGACTGGTCCTGGTTAATAAAATATGATCGTCTAAAGCAGGATTGTTCAACTCCATCAGACTGACTGACTGACAACAGAGGAGACCGTTAGGTGTTCTTCTTGAAATCCAAACATTCTCATATGCTTCAGTTTCTATTTCTAGATTGGCACTTCCTGTTTCCTTGTTTGTTTTTTTGTGATCTGCCAAAGATGTTGCTCCCCAGAGGGGTGGCTATTGTGCAACCATCAGACCTGGACAGCCACACAATCTGGTCTCCAGTCAGTTTGTTTGTCGCTCTCCTGTAATCTCATTGTTTGGATCTACCGTTTTACTGTTTCCCAGCATCGCCAGTGTTTTATTGCTGTGAGGACTGTTTAAACAACTGAAGTCCTTTTAGTTGTAGTGTTGCACTGCCGCACTGAGGCTCTAGTCAGCGGCCCATCTGTTATACTTTCTTTTAGACTGGTGTGTTTTGATCTGTATTGGAGTTTTCTCTCCTTTTAGGATTGCATTCAAGAAATGTACATGTAAACGTACATGTCACACATTCATCTGCTTTTGCTTTTCACCTGAGTCTGTAGAAACCTTTCAAGGTGCATTTTGACATCCACTTGCTCTGCCATCTAAGGCTGAATCTTGAAGACTCATCTTTGTATGGTAGGTCTTGAAATCTACACCCCCTCTATTTTTGGTGACTAGCAGAACACTTGGTGCCTGGGCCCTGAATTTGAGGCAAATGTACCTACACAAATCTGTGAAAGCTACGGCAGTGTAAAAACAGAAGGGAAACGGTGCACCTACTTGTTAGCAGCCACTGCTACGACGGTTGAAAGTATTGTGGTCCGACTTTCTTTCCCTCCAAATCCTCCGCCCATCCTCTTTACGCGGACCAGTACTCGGTTAGCAGGAATGCCCAACACATTTGCCACACAACTCTAGAACACAAGGAAAAACACATTGATGGTTCTGACTCTAATACAGACAATGAGGGTGATAGTGACTTCACCTGTGTTTTTGTGGCAGCCTGTGTGGACACAAACAGCTCCATCTCATTGTCCTCTCGCCGCGGAACGGCCAGTGTAACGTTTGTTTCCAGGTAGAAATGTTCCTGACCGCCTATGTGCATCTCCCCTATTGTCAAACAATGATACCACGAATCAGACTTCACTGCACAGCGATGGAGGTTCATTGCGATTTTAGAGATCCCACCTTCTAAGATTTGATCAGCCTGCCTGAACCCAGCCTCCAGGTCACCTTTCTGGAGAGTTCTGATGGGCTCGTAGAAGGACTTAGCAGCAATGGCTTCCTGTTACACAATATCCAGAGACTTCAGAGGGTTTGGTTTGTTGAAACTGAGTTGTGTTGTTCTTGCTCACCTGAATGGTCACAATAGGTGGAAGCTCTTCGTACTCAATTTTGACCCTCTTGGCAGCTCTTTGCGCATTCAGTTGGGTATCTGCCACAACGGCTCCAATGACATGACCCACACATGTCACCTAAGGATGGAGAGATCAGATGATTAGCCTCCACAAGTCAAGGTCACAGCGGACGTTAGCAGCGTGGATCAACACCTCCCGATCAGCCATGACCGTCTCATCCTTCAGTGACACTCCTGTTCTGTTGCTACCAGGAATGTCCTCAGAAAAGACACAACAAACAACTCCAGGGGAGGACTCGGCTTCCGAGGGGTCAATGGAGCTGAAACAGATGAATTACCAATTATACACACAAACTCATAGGCTTTTTCTGTTGTTGTATTTGATCTTACAGAATGAGTGCATGTGCTTTGGTGCTGGTCACAAGTGCCAGGTACAGCTCGTTCTCATACAGAGGGATGTCGTCACAGTAGACCGCCTCGCCGGTCGCCTGCTTCAGCGCTGACAGATGCATCAGTGGATGGCCAACCACGTCTTCCTTGCTCTGCCCGTCTGGCACCGCCTACAAGACACACAGGTATTGAATCCATCATCCATCAGACGTAAACAAGGAGGGACTAATTGGAAGCTGTACCTGAAATATCTGGGCGCTAGAAGGCGTCTCGGGGTGGTAAATCTGGGTCGCACTTAGGCAGTTGGGGCTGATCTGCACATTCTCCCCCTGCCGAAACATACAGATCTGGTTAATGACTAATGAGCGGAGAGGAAAAGTGCATTTTGGTTTGGTAAACTGAGTGTTCTATTTTATGATCCGCTTCAATCCTGCTCTTGTTACAACAGTGTAGTTCTCAACTCCTTAACCATGGCACACTGGGCAGCAGTTACAGGATGTAGCTTTTCACGAAAATATGTTCTCTAAATATTAATATAAACAACTGACCTAACCTTTGTACAATAAACTGATATTTAATAATAAACTATTCCACCGTTTCAACTAAAATGTTCTTTATTTGTGTCCTCTAAGTAATGTTTAAAAGGGGCCAGAATCTGTCAAGGTACAGGGTCAGCAAGCCTCTAAAACCCAGAATGCACTGCCGTCCAGCAGGCATGCATGTGTGGCATAAAGTAGCTAGCTTCCCGGTGATACCATTTATCTCTCTAGGGCTCATGAGCTCACGACAGGATTGCCCTCCAGCACCCACTAACCTCTCTTTGAAGCTTCTGCAGGACAATCAGGTAGAACTTGTAAAAGAGACTGAGGGTCAACGTTTGCCGGTAGGTCACCATTCCACCAGGGGCTGAGGGATCCAGGGTCATTTCCTCAGCCAATGAGCAACAAGCCACCTGCAGAAGCTCCTCCCCCCAGGACCTATGGCATAACAAGTTCAGTCATCCAAGTGTGAGCATTTTGTATTCTGTGTGGTACATGCCTTCCTTGCAGTTTGTTGGCCGTGGTCTTCGCCATGATTGTGGTCGCTGACATCCCGCCGTAGCTCATTCTGACTTCCTCAACTACACTTGTGCCTGGGGTGAAGGTGACACTCATGGCTGCAGTGACAATGCTGATGTCATCTTCTCGACGAGGAGATTGTTTGAAGACGGAAACAAACTGATACTGCAGGGCAAATAAAGCAAAGAAGTCACTGGCTACCCAACACGGAACTACTCTGATATATTCTGTACCTTCTTGCTGAAGGGGATTTGGATAGACAACAGCAACTCCTGAGGTCTGACTATTGTCTTTCTGTAACCTGTGAAGAATCCATCGTCCATCCTGACAACACGACAGCCCTCTGAAAATGAAAGGTTAACGGAGTGAGATCTCACTTCGACAGAATGTCCAGACATATGAAAGTTGGAGGCAAGTGCTGTGTGTGCAGCATTTTGAAAAATTCACAAGACCATACAAGAAATGGGTTGAACAAATCCACCAGACTGGTCACTATAAATCGGGGATGGGCAATTCAAGAAAAAATCAGTCTTGAATGTAACTTGGAATTTGTTGCTCAGCTATTATTAAATGCACTGGAAAATGTAATGAACATTGAAATATAAATCAATATAACTCAATATAAATTATAAACATATAGTTGTCAAACTAAGAATAAAACATGAATCAATCAAGCAGTTTTTATAAAGTAACACATTTCAGCATCTTTTATTTATTTTTAGTGACCAACTGTACAATGAGGCAAAGAAGGTAAAGGCATAATATAAATAGTTGATGAGTCATATTTAGAATTCAAATGGTAATTAATAACCTCATGAAGGTCTCCGTTCCGCACTTTGCCCATGTCTGCTATACAATGATCATTGAACAGACGCCCACAAAAGGAGGAAACATTAGAATCGAGATTTTATGATTCTGATTCCATTCATTGATATATCAGTATGTTGTCATGAACTTCACCCTCAATAAAATATACTCCCCCCTTGCATTTTCAATTGCTTCTATTTTTCTAATATTTAGCTTCTTTTAAAGTCATATTAATGTCAATATTTTGGATTACAATTGTCATAAATTATAAATCTTTAGGAGCTCTGTTTCTGTCTTTTTAAGGATTACTAACAAATGGCTAAACTCAACCAGGACCAAACATAACCAAACATGCATACATGCACACGTACTACATCTTCAGTTAACCAAGGCTTAGTCCAGTTGTTGGAGCCTAACCCAGCAGTCTTTGGGCGAGAGGCAGGAATATACAATGGAGTACTTCACAGGGCACTCACACCATTCACACACACACCTAGTGATATGTACATATATTTACTTTCACTGACATTTAAGCCCTCCAAACCAGGGTCACTAAACTGTTCCAGAAAGGTGACCCCTGCACTAAACCAAGATGTCCTCACAAGAAGGTGGCTTGTCAAGACCAGGCGCAAGTTTTGACAAGACACACACACTTGGACAACACTAACGCAAATGCATTTACAAATGAAACCGATGACTGACTTTCTGGTGTTTCTTAATTCCAGCAGTCAAACCCATCACAAAGAGAAATAGGAACCCTGAACACTAAACGGTTTAAGAGCAACTGTAAGTGAATTTTGACACTCAAAGTTAACACAAAGTTAAAGTTTGATCTCCTGACAAATATTAAACCGGTGACCTTTTTCTATCCATACGTACCTTTGTCCACAAGGGTTAGTTTACAGCCAGCCACCATAAAGACTGGGTTCAGGTCAGAGATTGGACTAGCAGTCATGATGTTCCCACCCACTGCCTTAAACACAAGAGAAATTGTGTTGTATTTTTAGACAGTGGCATCAGAATACTTCATTTACAACTGTGGGTGTCATGACAACAATTTGTGGAATTGGCGTGAACTCACTGCAACGTTGCGGATCTGCTGTCCTGCAAACCAGCGCAGCTGCTCAAGCACAGCGACGAAGAACTCAGTCTGACAAGGAGGAAGAGTTGCAACTGCCTGAGTCAGCACAGCACCCATGTGGCTGAGAGTACACGCCGCACCAAATTCAATCCCTACACACACATACACAAGTATAGTTTCGTCAATATGTGTGATAGGGATGCAGGTGGAGTGGGATGTTATCAGGAAAATATTCAACAATGACCCAGGTTTGTGCTCACCTTCATCATTTTGAGTCACCATGTGGAGCTCAGCAACGTAAGTTGGAGCCAAAATGACTGGATAAACCAAATTTTTAAACTTCACTTCTATACCTGTGAAATGCAAAAGAGAGTGAATGAAAACACCCAAATGTTTAACCCTCATATGTGCTTGTGCGCACGTGGAGAGAAGAGTGTCCCTCACCCACTTCAGTGTTTCCCACTACCACTTTAGCTTCAGGATTTTCCCACTTGAGCAACAAGAACTCTTCCAGACTTTTGGGTTGTATCCAAGTTACTGTTCTGCCATGGAAGCGCATGGATTGGGGCTTCTGAACCCTGGTTAAGGACTTCACAACGGTTGTTGGTTTAATATACTGCGGACAGCAGGTGTTTGTGTACACACAAGTCTCACCATGAGTTCTGGTGGGAAGATCACTTCTTGTGTGGGGTCAAATGGTGCGAAGGCAGCGGGATGAAACAGCTGTGGAGGCCCCACTTGGATGCTGTCTTCTTCCCCTTCCTTCTCAGCAGAATTGCCATTTGTCATGCAGCACCCGTTGCTCCGCCCACTCCCGCCACAGCAACCACCCTCCTGGAGACAGCAAAGATCAGAAAGATAATGTGATGTCATTAAAAACACAATAAAACCTCAATGAGAATCAGCATCAGCACCCGGCCTGACTAACACTGAATGTCACAACATCACAGAAGATCAACATCCATGAGTCCATGAGTCATGAGCTCAAACAGAACCAGCTCATAAAGTCCTTTTGAAAAAGACTAAAGTTTTCAGTAGTTTTTTTTGTTTTGTCTTTTTCTTTCCACTAACTTTCATGATAATTTTTGAGATTTCGTCAATTTAATTTTTTTCAGCCAATGTACAATGGGAGAAAGAAAATGAAAACTTTGAGAAATTAAATATTAGAATGAGGATTTTATGATTCCGATTCCCTTCATGATATTAACAACATGGCATGTTTTTGTTACACAAACACGCACACACATTTGTTGCACTAGCTTTGTGAGGATCTCTCATTGCCATAACACTTTCCCCAGCCTCTCACCCTTAACCTAACCATCCAAAACACATGGCTAACCTTTACCAGACTCTGAACCAAACTTGCGCCCGATTATAATTAACTACTTACTGAGGTTTTAACCTTCTAAACCTTTTGAGGACAGGCCAAAAAGTGTCCTCACAAGAAGGTGGCATGTCAAGACTGTCAAGCATGGCCAAACATGCCCAACCACACTACAACAAATACAATGACTGTCATGCACACAACACTAAAACAATGACATTTACACATACACATCCATGTGTTTCACAATTCCAGCAGTTAAACCCATCTCATAAAGACAAAACAGTGTAAGAGAAATCGTATCACACTCATGAAAAGGTCTTTCTTCTGACAAACACTAAAACCACTGACCTTTTTTCAATAGTTTTTGAAATAAACAACAATAATAATCTATGAAGTCGAAGTCCAGCAGTCAATAATGGAAACTCAACACAAATGGAGGACTTCCCAGCGAATAGAATCAGAGTAAATATTGCATAATGGGAATGGATGTTTTTCTGAGCTGTTGAAAAAATCCCACAGGGTGCAGACACCCAAACATGAAGTTGTATCTGACAGAACTTTGACAGTTGATTGACTACCGGTTCATTTGTCTTGTTCTCTAGCTCTCTTACCACCGTGAAGGTCTTGTATCCCTCCAAGATTGGTCGGTATCCAGTGCAGCGACACAGATTTCCTGGACAAAGAAACATTAAAGTCTCTATCATGGAACTGGAGGCATGAGAAAAACTGATAAACCTCAGGTTAATTTGAAAACGTACACAGGCCTCATTTCAAGCCCAGTGTTTCCTGTAACTGATTTTGTCACTCTTGGTGAGCTGGAGAGTTTGAACTGTCCTCTCTGGAACAATCATTGTCAGACTGTCCTGTTCACGGTGAACTCCACGAGTGAGCGTAAACTGTGTTTGACTAATGTGTTTGTTGTTTGGTCGCCAGCCCTGTCCTTCGCATTCAGTCTTGGTTCAGCCAGTTTATGGACAGTTGTCTCGTTTTTTTGAAAGTCCAAAGCTCGGCTGATCTCTCTTCCTGATACAATGTTGCGTAGCATTTCTGTGGTTGTAAAACGTGAGACCATTTCAAAAATGTAAAAGGCATTTTTCTTTATTATGGACAGAGTTCTAAACTTTAAATAGCTTCCAGAGATACCTTAATTTTACCAACATATTCACTGTATAAAAGGTTTGCTTTTCCTGCAGAATTTCACAAACAACAAACAAAGTCACTTTCTCTGACATGACAAAATTTGTTACATATATAAACTGCTAACCGCTCTTGAGTGACTGCCCCAGTAGGTATGAGCATGCAAAACACTCCTTTACCAGAATACATCATCCCTAAATATGTATCCATCAGGATGCTTTTTCATTGAAAAAAGAGGACGGGACACTACCTTGGAACGCCTCCTCTATGTCGGCCATTGTTGGTTTGGGCTTGTTCCTGAGCAGGGCATACATGGACATAACAATTCCTGGTGTACAGAATCCACACTGAGAACCATGAGACTTTGCGATTCTTTCCTGGACACAAATCACATTTTTTTTCAACAAAAGATTAGACTAGTGCACATGGAAAACTACATTATTATTAATAGTAGCAGTATAGTGTGTCACTTGGATGGCTTTACCTGAACAGGATGTAGTTTCCGTGCCACGCTGCCAATACCTTCCACAGTCGTCACAGCAACAAGGTGTAGGGAACATAGTGGTGCCAGGCAGGCATTGATGGCATGGTGACTGGGTGACACGGTTAAAAGAATAACTCGACAGAGATCTGCATGTAAATTAGCTGAACATGTGACCAAACCAAGGATACACCAGTTGCTGTGTGTGTGTTTGATATTTGGACAACATCACTGTGCAGGCCCCACATCCTCCTTCTGCACAGCCCAGCTTTGTTCCTGTGAGACCCACTAGTACACAAACACACACAGACACACACAAACTGAGTTACTTTTACAGGGGAGTTAATCATGAATCTAAGGGGAACATAATGCACCATAAAACACTTTTCTTGGTAAGTCAGATCCACACTGTTCTAGCAATATAATGCAATAGTCAATTGTGTTTATCACTGTGATATCTATGGACAACACGGATGACGATACTTGATTCTGATCTGAATTTATCAGCAGCAATATATTCTATAGAAATATAGAAATATTTTCTTCTGGTCGTTTTCAGCAGGGTACTTTCTAGTACCCTAGACAGTTTATGGACAGTTGTTTTGTTTTATTGAAAGTCCAAAGCTCGGCTGATCTCTCTTCCTGATACAATGTTGTGTAGCATTTCTGTGATTGTAAAACAAAAATGTAAAAGGCATTTTTTTAAACTTTAAATAGCTTTCAGTGACACCTAAATTTTACCGGCATATTCACTATATAAAGTGTTTGCTTTTCCTGCAGAATTTCCAAACAAAGTCACTTTCAAAATTTGTTAACATATATAACACCTTTTATCTACAAACATACGTTCTATGTTTATAGATACATTGACTTCATAATTTTGCCCTTTGTGTTGCATTTCAGGTTTTCTTGAATTAAGAACATTTAATCACTTAGGACAATAGTTGTCAGTAATGGATGACATTCAGTGTTTAAGGTGTTTTCACACTGTGGACAAAATAAAAGTTGAAGTTTTGAATGAAATTCATCAGAAATTTAGGATAACATGAAGTGCAATATGCTTGTTCATGTGTGCATGGATGTGAGTGGACATACATTTTCTTCTCAGATAAGTCAGCAGGGTCATTTCAGGATCTGGATTCTTCTCAACAATCTGGAAACAACAAACACATCAAATCCATTAAAAGAGCCCTCTATACAGTTGCAGTTACAGGCGTCTCCTCCTTTTGAGATATGGTTATCGCCACTAAATGGCTTCACTGCGCAGGGAATAGGCGAGCTAACTATGGCATCCACGATCAAGCCCAAAGTTCTCTCTTGGGTAGAGAAATCTGAGAGCAAACCTTGGAGCTAAACACACGAGCTTCATCATCTTTATCCTTTTAACACTTTATTTGAATAATTGAATCATAGGGTTAAAGATAACAATGTATCTTATGTCCATAATATGGTAATAATATAATAATAAGATCATTAACGTAGACCTCAACACATGATAATTTCATAAGCATGACACAACCCTAGTTAAGAAGAAGCTAATGAATAAAGAGGTTATTTCAATGTAACTCCGCTATTCTAGCTTCGATATTATCTAATAACTTACTTTCCACAGCTGGAAAATGACGTCAACAAAGCACGTATTGACGTCTCATTCAACGCCAAACAATTTGTTATTATTTCAAGTTAGAATTGTGTCTCATATTCAGAATAAATAACATCTTGTGTTGCAATAGTGCAATAGTTACGAGTGGGGAGCGAGCCCCCTGTTGCACAAGGTCTGGGTACTTAATTTTGTAACTTCCTAATTCACCGTGTAAACTTTTTATAAAAAAAAATGAATCCTGGTTATTTTTATTCTCTGTAATAGAATTACCTCTGAAAAAATACGGTCACTTTCGACAGTGTTGGTTAATTGCTTTAAGAACCAAAACACGACATTAAATACAACGTAGAAAGTGCTTAAACGTGAACGTATTTGTCGTCAATTTTTTGAATTTGGGGGACAAATATGATATATTTGATATATATATATTTGAGATATTTATAATCAAGACAGAAAAAGGACGTTATATGTTCCATCTGATGTCATTTAAAAATATGAATGAATAATAAATTACCTTCTTCCCATTAACGAAAAACACCAGCTCGTTCGAAGCGTGCGCGGCTCCATTCTTGGCTTCTTCCATGATCCGGTTCTGCTCCGTTATTCTGGCGCTTGTCTGCATCGACCTGAAGGTGTCAGTTAAAGTGAATGAAGTGTCACGGTAATGCTTCCTGGACCCGCCCCGAATATTCTCGTCCAACCTCAGTCGAACTATTCGAGTTGAAGTGATAAATTAGCGATTCACTTTTTCCGTAGAACCTTCACGGTACTTGAAGCGTGACCGACAACCCACCATCCTCCAGAGATCACGCAGCTTCTTCGCTCAATTATTTACCGACGAGGGTGAAAGGTTACAGGAGACAACAACAGAGCGCGTTCTAGCGAACGATCAGCTAAATGCATCACTGATAACAGTAAAAGAGTTGATTGGCTTTAATACATGAAGCTGAATCCAGTGAAGATGTCATTGATTGATTGTATCAAACCTCAATGCAAGTTGTTTCAGCCATATGTTTGTAATGACATCAGTGTTACAGCTCAGAAACAAAAAAAATGTGGGGAAAATAATAAAATGTGAAACAATATTGTGGAAATATTTCAGACGATATGAAAATAGGAATCATTATAGACAATAAAATCAAAATGAAATCTAAGGAGCTGACAGTGTGCAAAGACAAGGACTCTCAAGAGCAGCAGTTTAGAACTTCCCCGGCACATCAGCTTCCCTCACACTGTATCGGGACGGGCACAAGCTGAGCTCACCAGAACAGACTGAAGCAGCGTTCTCTCCATCCCTCCCTCACCTGTAAATCTCAATATTCTCTGCATGGCAAAGGCCTGTTTTTACATATATTCCCATCTTTTCTGACTGAGCCTCAGACTGAGATGAGCTGTGGGGATCTGGTGCTTGTCAGGGAGGATCAAAACATAAGGGGAAAAAATGAACAAAACAAAAGAAAGCAGATCTTTATACGAAACTACGACTAAGCTAGGTTTAGCAGGAGGTCCAGTTTGGCTCTTGTCTCTTTGGGTTATGTATACTGATCAGCACACGTCACATGTAACATGAAGGAAGAATGTCCCCCATTAATGACCACAGGAGTTGACATCACCAGTCGTTTGATCAGATGATGTTGTGTTAAAGAATATCGTCTTCGTCTGTGGTCATATGAGTCTGCAGGCCGGCAGACTGACAGCAGGCCAGTCATGTGACCTAGCTTGAAAGAACCAAGGGTGACTGATCAAACAAGTCACACATGTTTCATTCCCAGCAGTGACTGTGAACTCCAGGCACATAAGCTGAGGTTCAATAACCCGGCGTACCTAAACATTTCACGATGACTCGATCCATTTTATAAGATGAAGCACAACTTTAACTTGTAGTACATCAGTGGAACTATCAGTCAGAATGTGATGAATTGATGACAGAGTAACATGGAAATTTGTTACGTTACACATTTTTCCTGGAATCGGAACAATGGCCAATAGTACAATACAATCCATTTTCCAGGACACAAATGTGTGGATCAGATAATTCATTGATTTTCAAGCCGTTTTACAAGACGACCTCTTTGAACACACTTTCCCAACACTATTTCAAATCAAAAGCAGATGTAAAAATACAAAATACCATCTCTACCTTAGAAATATATTTGGGCTCTGAGTGTATTCAATTTGAATGTAGTGTACCTTTCCTGAGGAAGTGTTGGAGTCGAAACCGTGTTGAGACCAGATCATACAGAGACCAATACTAATAACAAGGGCAGAGGGGGCAGCGAGACCAAGACCAAGACAGAAAACAAACAACTAGTTTGTTCCAATTAAAGCATTTCAGTTTAAAAACAGACAACATTTCTTTTCCAGTAAGAAATAAATGTCTGTCTCTGTGATTAATATGCTTCTATATTCAGTATGGTCTCGGTCTGGGTCTCTGCATGCTCTTCACACTGACTTGACTACAGCACTTTTACTAAGTACATGACCATAGACGTCCATGAATGTTCTGAGACACTTCTATCTCACAAGACATAAGGGCAAAAAAAGTCCATTATCAAATGTGCATCTGCAGCTTTGTCCTCTTAGAAACATTTCATTTACCTGAAGTTATATTCAAGGTATTTTTGCATAAAAAATGCTTAGATCATAAGATACGTTTTTCAGTAAGAGACAAATGTTTGATGGGAAAGTTCTTTTACTTGCACATTAAATAAATACACATTTTCTCTGATAAATATTTAAACAACATAAATATTTGACAGTGTTATTAAATATACTTTGATATTATGAGTTTACATTTTAACAAACATGCATCAGGTGACCTCATCAATGACTTCAACAGCAAGATGTTTTGGGTGACTGTAATATGCCATTTAAGAAATACAGAACACGAAGAAATAGAGCATTGAAGCGCGACCACTGTTACTTGATGTTTTTCAGTAAAGAGGTTCGAGCATTGACGACGGCCTTAAATGCATCTTCACTGCCAGGCGCAACACACTTGTCTGGGTGCAACAATACGGCCAACTTCCGGTATGCCTTGTTCACTTCCTCTCTGGAAACATAGAGAAAAAAAGGCAATAAGATATTAACCTCAGATATTCAAGGGAAAAATAAGACAAATTAAAAAAAATACAAGTGTTTTGTACGATCCATGGACGGATCATGAACAGGGGGAGGGGTTTGATAGGGTTTTTGTGTTGGGCTGCTCAAGTGCTTTGGTTGCCAGTATGTCGGTCCGCACTTTGACCAAGGACCAGGAGTGTTTGGAGGTGAAAGAATTACTCCATTTCTCTCCTTTTTTTCTTCTTTTCCTTTAGCTCTGACAAAAACCTTAAAACTATAACTTCATTCAACGGCACTTTAAAGATAATCCATGTTATGAAATGAATCTTAACAGTAGAAAGGTACACTGCTGTTCTGTCCTTAAGTCAAAAAAAGCACACCAATTGAAGTATTTCACGCCACGAACACCCACCTGGTGGCCCCAGGTTTGACTCCAAGCATATCCCATGAGTCCTTGCTACTCCGGATGCGCCTTATGGTATCAGCCTGCTCTTTAGTAAAACCAACGTTGACTTCTGATACTGGACGCTTTCCACCGTTCTCACACATGTCAGTGATGGCCGAGAAGAAAGCCTGTGAACAGTGGACGACAGTGAAGCGCTACTTTTGTTTGTCCTCTAATGCAGCAACAACAGAACCCTTCCACCTTGCTTAAGACATTCATACCTTTCTTGTACTACTCCTTCAACATCTTCAGTGCTTGCCACACAACACTCACCTGGAACATTTCGTTGATTCCCTCCCCGCTCTGCGCCGACGTCTCAAAATAATGAAAACCCCGAGACTCAGCCCACAGTCGCCCTTCCCCTTCATCAACAATTCGTCGCTTAGTCAGGTCCACCTGTGAAATCAGAAGATGAAAGATGAGTTGTATCCAACCAAACGCAGCATCATCGATATCTTGTCCTGACACAAAAACCTTGTTCGCACAGACGATGAAAACAATGTTCTCCATGTTGGATGTCGAGCCGCTCTCCTGCTTCATCTCTCCGAGCCAGCCATCCAAGGACTCGAAACTTTCTCGAACGCCGACGTCATAGACCAACAGCACCCCCTGGCTGTCTTTGTAGAACTCATTGCGAACCTATTGGGTGACACAACATTGCCATCTGTTGGCCACTAACACTGCACCATTACAAAATGCCATACTGAACATCACATACAACAGGATAGCGTAAAGCTCATTCTAACCTCGTAGAAGAAGGGATGTCCTGCCATGTCAAAGATGTTCACCTTCATCTCCCTGTCTCTTACTTGAACCCTGAGGACAAATTGACAGTACATTTATTACCCTTTGGGTGCAAAAGGTGCAAAATTGCAACAGGCAGCATTGCAGTATTTGTACAAGGCTGGCTGCTAATACACAGCCAGATGCAGTACCTACATTACACAAGCAGATGGCAGACACCTGTAACTCCAGTTACAGTTATAGGTGTCTGCCATCAGTTATAGTTTACAATTGTGGAGTTAATAGTGAGGCAGCTTAGTGACAGCTAGTCCGTTCTCCATCCACAAGCATCATATACTGGACTCAATGCTTTGCTTCACAAGGTCCGGGTACTTGAGGAAACATTTAAGTAATGTCATTTACTGCGGCCGGCGCATAATATACAAATTAGATGAGAGTTGAATATTTTGGTGAAGAAACTCTGGCGGCGTAAGGATTAAATTGTTCTGGTTATTACAGCAGATTCACGTACAGTACCATTCAACAGCATGAACCAATCCTATGATCGCTACTCACTTGGTGACTCCGTAGTCAATGCCGATAGTGGCCAGATATTTAGGAACAAACCTTTTTTCACAATATCGCTTAATGATGCAACTCTGGAAAAGAAACACAAACACACAGCGAGTTCAGCAAAGTGGCATGACTATTCTACTTGCCACAAACTTACAGAGCAAAAATGGAGTTTGTCAAGTTGGCTACTTTGATGACGTTTGACTTAGCGGTTATACTGCGTAGCTCAGCTATGGCAGGTGCTGCAATAATATACATTTAATTTACTGCAAGTCATACTTTTCAGTAGTATTACTCCGGAATATCAAGTGCACATGTTCAGGTTTGAGGACTGTACCAGCTGTCTTCAACAATGGCAGACAGATGCAGTGTAAACCATTTGTTGTTGAACTTGTAAGCAGCAAAAACAGACGCACTCTTCAACTTAGAAACATGAGAATATGAACAGTGTGCACACAAAACAACAAGTGTCTGAAACCAATCCGCAAAAATACATGTGGTAAGCGCAGATTCAGCTTCAACAATCAGCCGTCTTTAGACTGAGCAGGATCTGAGCCAGTTTGAGGCCTTCAGTGGACTGAATTTTCACTGACGTGTGGTCGGGCTGATGTACAGGCTGACGACACAATATGTGACTGGAGTCTACCTCCTGAAGGCAGAAGGGTTCTAGTGTGGACGACAACAACTGTTAGCAGGTGGCGGTCCAACAGCCTGCACCTACAGCAGCCCTTCTGTGGCTCTGTTTGAGACCCCTGCATTGGACTCAAGTTATTCTTTGATGTAATAAGAGTTGTTTCTCTCATTTACTATCTCCGGAAAGCTGCCACATAAGTGGATTTCATAGTCAAGTCACGAGGGGCCATCTGTGAAATTTGGAATATAATCTTTAATTCATTGAATACTGTAAAGGTAACATACTGATAATGAGGATGGAGCATTTTTCTGCTATATTTGCGAGCTATAGTTCATTTAATGGAACACTATGTGTACAAAGTATAAGTACTTTGAAGGGCAGCATTTCAGCTGAATACTTGTATGATTTTGAGATTTCAATTAAAACAACAATGTCGGTACCGTACCTTTCCAACTTCTGCGTTTCCAAGGCTTATTACTTTGACGCGTAGTGACTTCTTGTTGTCTCGTCTCTTCGGCACCGATGCTTCCATCTTGACGAATATCTGTTTGGTCTAGTTATTTTAAAACGTGTGACAAAGACAACCGCGGCTGCAGGTGTTGTTATTAGCCGAGCAGCTGGCGATGCTAAACGGTAAACACTACGTCAGTCGACCGAATGAACTGAACGTCATCCCGGAAAACAGAGGATTTACCTTCATTTACTTGGTTAAAATGTAATCCCAAAATCCGTTTTGACCAGCGGAACAAATGTGAAGCACAATTTAAGCACTTGCTAACACTAAGCGTTAGAGGCTAGCCAGCGCTCAGCCATACACGTCGACCCTTTCAAAATAAAATCGAAAACAAGCAGGCGTAAAAACAGTCTTTCATCAATGCACATACAGAAGGGATGGACGCTTCTTTTACCCGGAGTTTCCTTCAATAACATTTACATCAAGCACAAACGAGCTCTTCAATAATCAGAAGTCATTTGCTGTTTTCTGCTGGAACATGAGCTTGTGGTCTGACGGTCAAGGCGTATGGCGGTTCTTCATGCGGAGCGCGTCATACTGCTCTCTGGGGTCGCGGCGGAGCTCCTGACGTGAGCGGACACGTTGTTTAGTTGGTTACAAACCATCGGGCCTCACGGCCATTCTCACAGTTTACCTCGTATTCTTGGTTCCCTCGCCTTTGTCGCTGGAAATTAGGAAGTGGCAGGATGTTAGAACAAGAACGGACAAACAATTGAGATGAAATTTAAGGACTCACATCTGGTTTGACGGGAAGTTCCTTGTATTCCTCACGACCTCCAGACAGACCCTGAAAATCCCAGCCCAACAATTCAACATAATCAAGCTTGAACTTATTGATCAGGCTGAAGACAAACGGATTAGTTACCGTGTAAGTGGAGTCATCGTTCATCTGGTGTTTCTGCTTGAACAGTTTAAATATTTCATATTATCATATATTTAACATGACTTGCACATTGACACTAAGATTATAGAGTGTTCCACAATGTATTTTTTTAAATGTGATGAGAATAGGAAAACTCACCAGTCTTCTCTTGGCACCAGGCCCGGCATCGCTGTACTGTTTACTGTCCTAAAATAAAAAGCCCAACATGGTATGACATCATACATTAATTGGCTATTGTTTATACTAGTATTTTTGTGATAGCTACGATGCGTAACAGCAACACTTACCCCATCTGAAATGTCTTTGTCCCTCCTTTTGAAGAGCTGGAGTGACACAGACAGTTTTTTAGCACAGTAAATGAAGAAAATAATTTGTCAGGTTTCGCTTGGGAATGAAGAATGGATCCTATCTTGTGAATTTAGACTAGTAAAGATCAAGTAAATACAAGGATATGGACAAGGCGATGACAACCAGTGAAGCTCATCAATGAAGTAAATGTATGTGTAATAAAATGTGCAAAACTCATATTAAACTCATTAAAAATGGTACTCAACGACTCATCAAGACAGCCAACATTTTTTATTCCTCATGTGCCTCACTCATTCATTTTGAGGCAATGTGAAATTTGGGGTGGAATTTGACATTTTATAGGGGAAGAAATGAGAATTAATATACAGTATACACTGTACACGTCATCTGATCTGATCAAGCTTTTGCACATTGGAATTGTGTGTTAACGTAACAAAGGCACACACAAGTTAGTACATCTTTTTGCCATCAACTGGTTGGAGCAATTGATATGAGAGGGGCACATCCTCGATGCGCAGAGCTTATTGTTTAAGATCACTTTTGCTTGGGGTTTTTTTTTTCTGTCACTTTCATGACACAAGCATTGCTATATAGCAAGGTTGTTAGTCTAGACACTGTGGTCAAGTTACCAGCTGCTCTTAGGTCCACACAAATGGGGACCTCAGTAAATCCGCCCCTCAATGTATTTTGAATGCTGTTTTTAGTATCCCGTTATTTTCAATTCCCTATTGATCTTTTGTCATCAGGATTTGTTCAAGAATATTCATTCTGTTGTAAAATATTTATATTTTAAAAACAAGTTTCAAAATGTCTCAGGTTGAACTGCTATATTCTACCTTCTCCTTGATCAGCAATCCAGTAACAATGAGTCCATAGATTCCCAGGAAGCCATCCAGGATGAAGCACAACAGGGGACTGCTCAGAGAGAGGGCCTCTGACAGATAAACAAAAAAAGGAGAAGAAAAGAGAGCAATTTAGAGCAGCCATAAATCAATACTTACGATAGATTTGTTCACAATGTAAATATTTAGATGATACGAGGCCCCATGTTATTGATAATCCATTTTCCATTACTGTTATTATTTGCTAAAATAAACAAATCATAGTAAATTGTAGTTCATTTTTATGTGTAACATTTCAAGACATTATCCGGAAACACAGGCACCTGGGGAACCTCCAGACATGTGGCTTGAATTCATGTGTTATCTTCCGGCCACAAAACAACATCCTGAGCAACACACTTTTTCATATTCAAGTCCATGTTGAACTACTCAGAAAGTCAAGTGTTCTAAATGACTTCCTGTCATCTTTTCTGTTCCATATTATGTCTATAATTTTGATATTGACAGACCAAAACAGGAAAAGTATGTTAACACAGATTTTTGTCATTTGGAGATGAAAAACTTCTTATACTACTCTGAACTTCTCCCGTTTAATGGTGAAAAGGTAAAACTGAAATGCCGAACAGTGAAAGTTTTTTTTTTAATTTATTTTAAATAATTCTGATCGCAAGAAATTATTATAGAGTCATGGCAGGAATAAAAAATAAATGATAAATAATAAAACAAATACATGAAAAACATATATGAAAATTACTAGTGAAATGAACAAAACATATCTGACCTGCAGTTTGTGGAAATAAAATGAGAAGAGTGACAAGCAGCTTCATCTTGAGTTTCCTGCCACAGGATGAGGGGACTGAGGCACCTGCAGTTGCGACAGGAAGAGGAGGCGGAGCAAGTCTCTTTTGTAATCCACTTCTTGATGTTGCTTTTTGACGGTTCAACATTCAGCTGTATGGCTACTATTGTCCCCTCATCATTCACATGAGATAAATACTGCTACATCTTTAGTCCTTTAGGTCCTTTAGTATATATACTTATAAGAAACTACACAAAACATGGCAGATTTTTGTATTTAATTTTATTGATAGTTTATTGATAGTTACTGTAACCAACAACCCCCCACAAGTCAGCAGACAAAGACGAAAGTGTCATTTTAATTTTCACATCTGTCAGCTCGCAAAACTCCTGATCATGTGACTTTACAGCAGGGTTCACTCGCGGTGGTTTTTGCTCTGAAAGTAGCAGCAGCTGACTGACAGTCATTGATGACAGATTATCTGGTTGGTGAAGCTGTGTGTGCTTGACTGGTTGGACCAAAAACCTGCGTCCAATGCAGCCCTTTTTGTAACAGTTTGGTGACTCCTGCTTGATTGATTGATTTTTTTTTTCTAATATACTACTTCAGTGAATAATTTATATATTCAGTTCAATGATTTCATTTTATTAAACATTTACACACATTTTCATGCTTTTGTTTCATTACATACAATACATACAGCAAACATGACAAGTGAAGGCATCAACCTTCTTAAAACAGCATTTCCCACGCTTTCATATACATTATTCACCTCAATCATGATAAAAATATGATTATTATTTGTTTCACAAACAAAGACAAATGCATACAAGGCAGTTTCAATGTTGAATTCTAAATTCACTCACCACAATTATAAAAAACGTGACAATAAGGCACATCTCCCTCAGGACTTTGTGTTTTTAAATACAAAACTTTACTGAATTTTTTTTTTTTTTTGAAGCGGCAGCACTCAGCATACAAGGTTCACACCACAACTTTTTCATAATAAAAATGCCATCAACTTGTGTCCATCCCATTATCCATCTCCATCATGAAACCTGCAAAAGAAATGAGCAATATATAAATATTTGCGATGCCCCTTATTTTAGGGTACGGTGAACTTACCAGCCATCCATCAGCGAGGGCGTCAGTGATGCTTCCTGAATGGAGTTGCTTGAAAGTACTCTACTGGACTCACCATCTTCACGCCACCAAAATAATCCAGCACCCAAACCTTTGGCATGAGAGGAACCAGTAAACAAACGTCCAGGGAGTGCAGCAAAATGAGCCGACATCCTTCTCCGCAAGGTGCAATGACAGATCATTTTAAACTGTACAAAAATTTACTGGTATTGCGATGGTGCATCCTATTGTATCATAATGATTTACACCACCGATCACACACTCTATCAAAGAACTGTAGTGTCCCACCTGGGTGATGTTGAACTTGCTGAAGAACCAGTTATGGTCAGAAGGCCAATCAATCATCTCAGGATGCCGGGTGAACAAAGCCTTCTTGGCAAAATCTGCCTCAGTCCCATTGATCTGCGCTCAAAACTCCAGTCAGACGTGTGCGTGAGTGTGCATTTGTGACTGGACAGTTTACCTCCAAGACAGATCCAGAAAATATAATGTGACAGCACAAGGGGCTCTGAGGGTCATAGCCTTGCTGGCGACAATAGTCAGTCTGAGCCAGAGACACGGAGAGCGAGGCCTGTGGGTTCACCTGCAAAAACACACCAGCAACATCGTCGAGGAAATTCAATTACACACACTTTTCACTCGTGTGACCTGTAACACTTCTCTTCAAAGTCATCAAAACTCTGCGGAAAAAGAGTGTACTGCAACTCTGGTCACACGGACCCACGAGGCTTTTACTGTAAATGTGTGGAGTCACTGTGTTGTAAGGCTGCTGAGTCATGACTTCGATGATAACCAACGATGTTTTACAACACCAACAACAACAACGCGCGCGCGCGCGCGCGCGCGGCATGTGACAAAAGAGTTTCACCTTAGTTTCTGATACAATACTTAATGCAACTACGAAGTCATCGAAGTTACGTTGCTCAAAAATGTTTTTCTGCAGATAAGCGCCAAACACGATGTCACCTTCAGGTCCTGGACGGAGATCTCCATTCGGGTCAGGTACATGTAGGGCACCCCGGAACTAGTGCCGGGTGGTCCGTCACTGATCGAAAAGACGTTGGAGAACGGTTGACCGACCACCGGTGGGCGGCTAGATATGGTGGCCAAGGAGCCCCAGTCCACCTGATGGGCGATATAGCGCGCGACCCGGGCTACCTGGTCGTGTGGGGGCACGTGAAGACCAAAGGACGATCCAAACATTGTGGTCCCGAGGACCAACACAAACACCTGGGAGACACGCATGTTGAGGTCAGCTGACAGAGTGAACGCGGGTTACTTGAGTAAGAGCGGATTAACAACATTGAAACTTCCGCCAGAGATTTCCAAAACAAAAGCCGATATCGAGTTGGTGAGCGCAAACCGACACAATGAAGAAGTTACATTTTGTTAAAATCAACCGACTGTTAAGAAGAATTCTGAAAATAATGTGATTATAATATGTAGCTTCCCCCCCCCCCACCAGAATCTAGTTGTTTAATTTTAACTTAAATTGCCTTACTTTTTTCCACAACATGCAATGGAATTTCCCATGTTCACCAGCCTGTAAAAAGATTTAAACAAATAAAAAAACATAAACAGCATCAAAACTACCATTCTGTTGTGTTATGTGTTATAAAATGTGTAATACACGCATACAGGGGTCGGACAAAATAATGGAAACACCTTAAAGCTAAAAAATCTTTAAGGTGTTTCCATTATTTGTCCAACCCCTGTATAATAAATGAAAGCCAAATCCAGCTGGTTCAATTTAATTCAATTTTGTTTAATATGGAATCTTCTCATTTCCATCATTCCTATTAAGACAGCAATAATTCGACCAAAGTTGAGTAAAAAAATAGTTTAATCAAATATAGTTACAAACTCTTAATAACACCAGACGCATTCCCTTCAAATGTTCCCCCATGCTTCTCCTCAATGGTGAAATGTCCACAGCAATTGTTGCTGTTGCAACAGCATGGCACATCCAGCGTAGGAAGCAAAGGGCAGACGGAATAGTTCCAGGTAAGCTCAGTTCCAGCCTTCACCACCCTAAACAAAAGAATTCAGAAAGACACATAGACATGTAACATCAGTCCTAAAAGCTGCACTATTCTCACTGTCATATTGTTGTAATAGATGGAAACTGCTTTGTTGCAGCCACCGTAAATATATTTGCAATTCATAATTCACAATTGCCTGTTGTACCTGCTGGTGAAGAAGGCAATGATGGGGAAGCCAGGGTCATGAGAGTCAGTGAAGACACTCTGAGTAAACATGTTGGGCTCACAGCTGTGCTGCAGGAGGGAGTCAAATGTTAAAAGCAACTCATACAGGCTACTTTTCAAATCATGTAGGCGGAACTTACATTGAAGAACCTGCTCACGTTCCCCTCCCTGCTCGCATCGAGAACATATCCGTTGTCACTAGTTTGACGCCTCTTCAAGCTTCTCCTACCATTCACTCCTCCCTTAACCACGGCGACCTTCTTTGTTTGCACCTCCTCATGCCCTGCCACTTGTAACAAAGACGGTGGAGCTCCCACCACCACAGTCTCGATCTGGCTCAGAACAATTCAATGTAAATTCTCCCCATACTTGACATCTTGATGAAAATTCAGTATTACTCATTACCACATCAGAGTCCAGGCCTGAAACGGTGTCAGTTGGTCCTTGGATTACAGGAACATGCAGTGGCTTTGAGCAGGGCTCTGCCATGTCCAAAACATTGCATCTTCCCTCAAGCAGAGGTGGAGCCAACCACTCAGTCACAACCTCCACTTCATCATCTGATGGAAGGTCTGCCCTTGTCAGTTTGGGTGGTGGCAACTCAGTAGGCACCTGGATCTTCCTCATCATCAGACCTGGACACAGACACAGGCTTTCAGTTCGTCAAAAACTGAAATTTCCAGGGTTGGGAGACACAAACAGACTCTAAACTGTTCAATGCCAAAAAAGGAGACACATAAACATAATCTGTTTGAGACTACAGAACTTGACCTCATGACAGACAATTGAATAATGTCACTACAACCAGTTGCTGAGGAGCTAAACCAGGCGAGCTAAACCTGGATCCCAAGAAGAAAACTGTCACAGAACTCACCAGCATAGATGCACAAAAACGTCCCCTCATCCAGGTCATCAAGACAACGCACTCCCCAACCATGCCGTTCTGTCTGAAAGACCTGGAGTCGAACCCTGATACCTCTTTGGACGACCCTATTCTGACAGCGGGTACGATCACAGCCACACCATGGGCCACACTCAAATATGCTAGGGACAGAAGTACTTCAGTCAATCTACATTAAATGTCAAGAATACACATGTTCTTCTCCCCTTTTAATGATGACGACTCACCCTGTTGAGATTGGCTTTCTCAGTCTCTGGTGGGAGTAGTGGTTGCCTCCATTGGTCATGGCAACGCAGGCACAAAGTTGGGCATCACTACAGCCATCCGTGCAGTCACAGCATGCTTTAAAGAGAGAGCTGTGGCTCAGAAAGCAGCCATGGGGCCAGCGCTCCTTCCTGTAGCGGAAGTCCGGGGGTCTGGCATTTTCTGGACCCATACAGAGATCCACTGGTGTAGGCTCCAAGCCACGACTAAGGTCCAACTCTGGCCGTCGAGGTACCGGTGTAATTGAAGAATCCAGATGTACTTCTGCATTAAAGCAGAAGAAATCCACCTAGGAGGAAAAGAATTAGACAGCTGTGATGTTATCTAAAGTCTACTGTGAATAATAGCATCACAACGGACCTGCATGATGTCATAGCTGCTTGTGTCCAGCAGGAATCTCATTACTTCATCGTAGTTCAACAAGCTTTTCCCACATGGCGAAACATAAAGAATGGACTCCTCTTTTTCTGAAGGCCTAATGTCAGCGTCGTTGTCGCTACCTTCAACCCCCCTTTCCATCAGTGCTGCATTTACTCTCAGAAAGCCACAGAGTAGCGGGACCTTTAGGGGGTTCTGGGTCCAGAATGGTGGAGGGTATTGGTGCATTTTGGGTAAGGATGGTATGCAACTCTGAAAAATCGAACAAAGCCATGCCAATAGTCATTTTGACTGGGTCTTAACGGTAGATCACATGATGTTCCCTGAAGTCATTAGTACCTGGGTGCAGGTATGAGGTTTGTACTCCAGCAGAGACAGCAGTTGAGCTGGATCAGCGGATGGAGCTGTCCTGCTAATGTCTTCTTCTGGTACAGGAGTATGAGGTGCAGAATGAGAGAGCAATGTGGAACGAACATGGTTGCCTGTATTTTCAGGTAGATCTGAAAATCAAAAGCATGCATGTCGTCACCCGCAGGGAAGGTACATCTCAACGCACTAGAAGGCAGAATTACCTGACCCAACCACGACCTGAACAACCTGCTGTGTTGAGGGGTTGATGGTGGTCCAGTTCAGACAATCAAGTAACTTTAGACTCTGGACCAGTTCTAAAGAGACAGAATCACCGTTATGTGTGACCCAGAAGCTGACATTTTAAATCCGAGGTGCACCTTTGTCTGATGCTTCGCCGCTTTTCAGCGAGGTCCTGAGATGCTCCAGGGAGACGAGAAGAGCGCTGAAAACACGATCCACGTCTTCTCCGGCCCAAAAGCTCCGAGCTCGCTCTGAGACACACACACAAGAAATGAAGTGAAATCAGAACTAGCTGCGGTGATGCCCATGATTCAAACTCACCGACAGCTTCAGCATTCAAACGACCTTCCTCCATAGACCTAACAATATTTAGGGGGTATCTACCACAAACCTAACTACATCTACTAATCAAACAAATACATCGGTAAACCTATGCAGTGTTCAACACTGTTAAGCGATGTGACGGTCGTGTTTTGTTTCACGGTAAATGGACGTGCTAGCCACCGTAGTTGTTGTACTTTATATTTCACTCGAATTGTTGTCTGACAGGCATAATACGGTTCACCTGTTCCGCATTGATTTTCAAGTTAGAAATTCCGAATTGCGTGCCCATGGAATAAAAAGCAAAAATATTAATAAAAGCGTGGTTTGGTGTGTTTATTTTAATCTGGACTACAAAGTGACTAAAATGCTCCTGCGAGTCAGAGATGAGGGAAATTAACTAACGCTACTTACGCGACCAGAAATCCATTGTGGTGTATTACGTGTGAAGAGGCTGGTCATGATCTTGTTGGTTTTATTCGCACTTCCTAAAGAACAGAAACATCATGAGATTCATCGGTGGAATCAGTTCTCTCATACACCGTCAAGCATTTTCCTTCACTCCTGTATTGTCACTCTGGAAAGCAACCCCACAGTGCCACCTTGAGGTCCCTCCGGGTACAAAAACAATAACACTAGCCTAGATTATATTATTATAATTATTATTATTATTGTTATTATTATTATTATTATTATTATTATTAGAAGAAGAACTCATAAATATTTGGCGTTGATAGTGAAATGGAAGACTCGAAACCAAGCTGCTAACCGAACACTGCAGGGTTAAGTTTTACTCGTGCTTTTGAATATTGTTACCACAGGGACCATAGTCCCTTGGCCCCGTTTTAAAAAGTACGCTCAAGTTTTGTCAATGACATTATGGTTTGATTCGCTTTAAAGTGTAACTGTGTACGTTTCCGCGAGGGGGTTCAACGCTCGACCACTCCGACGAGGTTTTGTAACGACACGGTTACGTCACATTTCAAATAATGGTTATAAAACGCAACAACGGGGTGGACGGAGTCGAGCGACAGCATTTGAGGCGTCGCCAGTTCTTCGACGGGTCACTTTTGTATTCTCAATCATAAAATAATTTCTCATCGTTCGTGACCATAGTGGATCAGTGGCGACAGGAATCGCGGGTGAGCAAATGAATACATGTTTATAAAGGACATATGTAACTATAACTGGTAGAATATAGATCCATTTCTCCACTACTGTTTATTTTCGCGTTAAGGCAAGACGACATTTTACTGTTCGGCCTCAGAGCAACAAATATGTGGTAAAGTAGTAGTGTTTGTGTCTTGTTGTAGGGTGGCGCCTCTGGTGGCCACCTGAGTAACTGCGCCGCTCTGATGCCTTGAGTTGTTTCTGACGTTTTACCAGCAAATGAAAACATCATGTACTTTGTGGTGCTAATTTCTAATTTTCACTTGTTTTGGCAGTTAAGTTGAGTTTGGGCTGTCAGTCTAGAAAATGTTTTTCCGCATGACAAAATGCATTATTTATGCATATGTTAAACATATACAGTACCAACCAAAGGTTTGCTCACACCTCTCATTCAGTGCAGTATCTTTTATTAATTCAATTGTTGATTCTCACTGAGGGCATCAGAATTATGAATGAACACATGTGGAATTATGTAGCAAACAAAAAGTGTGTAATGACTCAAAACATGTACATATAGATTTTAGATTCTTCAAAACAGTCAGCCCTTGCTTTGATGACTACTTTGCTCACTCACCATGAGCTTCATGATGGAGTCACCTGATCAGCTTTTCCAACAGGAGAAGACTGAGGGTTTGCAGCGCTGCCAATAAAGCAAAAGGTGGCTACTGTGAGTCATCAAAAATATGAAACATTTTTAGGGTTATTCAACTTTTTTTCATTGCTACATAATACCATATATTCTGCTTCATATGTTTGATGTTGTCAGTATGTACCGAATATACAATGTAGAAAGTGGTAAATGTAAAGCACTTCCTATTAAAGGACCTTGCAATGTAGAAATGCTGACAATACTTTTTTTTTTTATTTAGTACACTGATTACTTGTAACAACTTGTAGGATTTTAACACAAGCTGAACATGACTGTGTCAATTATGTCTCTAGACACAGGAAGGAAGAAACATGGCCCAGGTTCGAGTCGCAATCAGGGAGGCGTTGTGGGGAATGTGTGCTGCGGATGCCATGTCTATGCCCGTGCACTGGTACTACGATGTCCGTGACATCACTCGTGACTTTGGGGGACCCATATCTAAGTTTGAGAATCCACCAGTGTCACATCCAAGCAGCATCCTCAAGTTGTCTAACACAGGTAACGTGAGCATTTGTCAACACCAGTGTATCAACTGCAGATCATAGTCAAGAATTGATGACTGACTCTGTTTGGTCCTATAGCCGGGAGTGGTCGGACTGCCTGGGTGTCCAAGTCCAAATCTAAGCAGGAGGTTGTTGGAAACGTCATCCTCCATGATAAACTGCATTTGTGGAAGCAGCCTGGCGGCTCCACACACTATCACCATGGTAACCAATTCTCTGAAATCTCTTAAATACTCCCAGAGGGTCAAGTTACCCTGACTGGCATTCTCTCTCACTACTCTCTACCATGGATTCAAAGGCGCAGAATGAAAGTTAATTTTCAAGGAAGGCAAATGGATGTCTGAGTAATGTGCAATTCCACTCAAATTAGACTATCATTGCCAATCTGTTGTCGGAAAAAAAGAATAAAAAACAGTAAGTCTGAGTTCACTTTGAATGAATGTGTACATTCAAACACTGCAAATATGAGCATGAACACTTTGACCTTTAATGTAAACTTCAGCACAGAATTTTAGGGAAATTAGAAGTGCAACTTTTGACCAGGTCTGAATGTTTAAATGACAGCACACATGTCTTTACCTGATCCAATCATAGTTTGCGTTTCACTTGGTCGCCATGCCATGGTTGCGATGGTGTGGCATTACTGTTATTAGTCTTGATTTTGTAACCAGTGCTGATTTTTGCAGTGCTTGCTTAAATGTTTTTACCATCTGTTACGGACACCTGTAATGAGAGTTGTTTTTGCACAGGTCTGCAAGCCGGTGAAAACACTCTGAATGTTCTCTGCGCTCTGCAAGCGGCTCGCACGCTGGTCAGTGGAGGCTTTACAGACGTGTCACAAGCAGAGGCTCGTGGTGCTGTGTTGGCCGACTACGTGGCTTTTATGACCACCCGAGGCTCGCACAATGACACCTATGCTGAGTCCTGCCACAGAGCCTTCTTCTCAGACTGGCAAGATACTAGACCGACGACAGACACAGAGGTCATCTCTTTCTTTCTTTCTTTTTTTTTTTTTTTTTTTTAAATTGTGTTGCCTTTTTTGAGACTGTTTCCAGAAGTTATTTTCTGTAAATTCCGCCAAGTAAGTTAAAGCTAAAGAAACTTTGTGCTGGGTGTGGGTCCAGGTGTTGCAGTTCGCAGAGCAACGATCCCGTCGCGTCCTCTCCTTACCTGTTCCTGATTCACAACTCAATGCTATCGGCTGTCTTCCTTCGGTCCTTCCCTTCGCCTTGCTGTCAGCTTCAGCCAATGAAGAGAAATCTGTAAGAAATCCCTCCCCGTGAGTGCATCAACTGTACATATATTTTCTTCCCCAGGGATTACTGATCACAAAAATCATCATTCACATGAATTAAAGGTGACTGACCATTGTTTGTCAAAGATTTCCCGACACATGCACACACCACTATAGTGACAACTTCTTATAGTTGTCACTATAATACACTAGCTTCAGATGTTTTGTATCTTGTTTACCCTATAGTATTTTCTTCCTGCATATCATGAGCTGATGTCCCAAAATTCTCCCTTCAGGTGTCAGCAGCAGTGGAGTTTGGGAAGTTAACACATCCGCACCCCGAAGTCTCCAATTTGGTTGCTCTCTACTGCCGAGCATTGCATGTGGTTCTTGGTGGGGGCAGCGTGCGGATGGAAGCGGAGCATGCTCTGAAGGAACTTGGTGTTTGGGACACGTGCCGAAGCTTCAGCCGCCGCGCAGCAAAGTCAGTCATTTCAATAACCTTCTGAATTCAACTCACCTATCGGCCTAACTCAGATGCTGGCTGATAAAAGTGATGTTTCAATATGGACGTTGTTTTTAAGGTTTCCCAAGTCGTCACCGGAGGCCCTGCGAGTCCACCAGAGTGCCGTCAGTAGTCTGGGCCTGGCCTGTTACCTCGAAGGTCAATTCAAGTTTGTCTAGTGTGATTGTAACAAAGTGAAGTCTTTCTAACAATATCTGTGCCAACAGGAGCGTTGTCCAGTTTGTTCTACTTGGCGTATGAATTCCACGATGACCCCGAGGGGGGGATCCTGGTTAACACCAACTGTGGAGGTATTTGTGATCATAGAATTGACAAGAGATAAATGCAACCCTAACTTCTGCCTTTTGTTTATGTTCAGGAGAGAACTGTAACAGAGGGTCTGGGCTGGGTGCCCTGTTGGGTGCTGGAGGATCCTACAAGGGAACTTTCATACCTCAAAAATGGAAAGATGAGATGAGAGACGCACAAGAACTCATAGCAGAAATTATGAAAGAGCAAACAACTAAACTTTAAATACTGTGAGCCCGGTCATGAACGGTAACTACTCCGGCCTGTTTAACATAACTTCTGAAACATTTTTCTGATTTGATGCACTGACCCACCACGCACTTCAGCTAGCAACTGACCTGTTCACTCCGACTTTCTCATGCAGATCAACCTTGAAACCTTCATTGGGAACCCATGACTCCTCTCTGAATCTAAGTATATTTAAGACAAACATACAAACTCTTGACAGAGCGATTCTTACGTGTGCATATGTTTTTAAAATTGCTCTACTCCACTGTCTAACTTCATCACCAGCAAACAACTCCCACAAGTCAGATGTTCATTCTCTTCATGAAAGATTAAATATGAACTGAACACTAACATTGTTTCAACAACTACAGTACGCCACACACAACAAATAAAATTAAGGGCTGCATGGCAATGGTTTCTGATGTGTACAGCAACATATCATGGAAATAAAATTACTGTGGGAAAATGAGATGAATTTCAGGTCTTATTTTGGACTTGCATTTGTAGCATGAGAATTGTAGTAGCATGTAGTAATTTCCTTTACAATAAAATTGAATAGCAGCAGTGAGGACAATAATAAACACTTTATTTGTACATACATTTTGTAGGCCCAAAGAGGTCAACAAACTTAGCAGTTGTGGATGCTGGATCACAAATTTAGTTTTGATATTTTCATCAGCCAGCACGGGGAAAACAAAAACAGAAAAAGGTGCTCAGCATAAAGTTTGTTGCAGAATCTGACATAACATCCGCTACTGTCAGGGACACTGTAAACATATTGTCTGTGGACATCAGCAGGGGTTTCTTAGTTATTCAAAAAAGATTTCATCAAGTGGTTTAGTCAGCCTTCCCCTCCGCTTCATCTGATACTGGCCTCACTCCTGCCACTGGATCACTGCCCTCCACGCAGTGGCTTAGCACATGTCTATTGAGGTGAGTCTTGCGAGTGTAGCTCTTATTGCAGATAGAGCAAGCAAAGGGACGATGGCGCTGGTGAGTCAGCATGTGCTTCTTCAAGTCAAACTTCCTGCGCAAATGTTTGCCGCATTCGGTGCATGTGAAAGGCTTCTCCCCTGAAACACCACAGAAAGTTAACTGATGCAGACCTCGATAGGTAAGTTGGTTGTCAACCACTTTGCTCACCAGTATGGATGCGGAGATGCTCCGTCAGGTGACTGGAAATGGAGAAGGACTTCCCACAGTCACGGCAGGTGTAGGGGCGCTCACCCGTGTGTGTTCTCCTGTGCTTCTGCAGGTCTCCACCGGAAGGCCAGCCCTTCCCACACACATCGCACACGTACGGTCTTTCTCCCGTGTGACAACGCACATGAACATTGAGGCTGGCAATGGCTGTGAACCTTTTGGGGCAGTAAGGGCAGCAGTGCGGTCTCTCGCCACGATGTGTACGAGCATGTCCCTCGAGGCCATGAATCGTCTTGAAACGCTGGCCACATTGAGCACACAGGTAGTGGCTATCAGGGACATGGCTGCTCCGATGAGCCTTTAAGCTACTGAGAGAACCATACGTCTTGTTGCACTTGTCACAATGGTACGTGCGGTTAGCATGACTTCTCTGGTGGATACGCAGTAGAGTCACACCTGCGGACACAATGATTATGCTTGTCAATACACACAACTAATTGTTTGTCTGCAAAGACAGCATCAGTATGTAAAGGTCACCAGTTGTTTCCTCACCAGAAAAGCTCAGGTCACAGTAACGGCAGTCATATCGCGGTGCAGTGCCCTCGACGGCATGTGCCTGCAGGTGGCGCAGCAACCGGGCTTGCGAGCTAAACGTTTGCTGACAGACACTGCAGCAGTGTGGACGCAGCCTCTGTGGGGGCTCTGTTTCCTCAGCAGAGACACCCTCCTTGTGATGTTTTAGGTTGTGACTTATCAGGCTAGAACGTAGCTGGAACTCTGCACCACAGACGTCACAGACGTACAATGGGCGGTGGCAGCGCCTATGAGACTGGAGATCCACCTCGCTGCCAAACACTGCATTGCACTGAAAGCAAACATGAGTGGTGCGAGGTCCAAATGAACTGGGGTCCTTCTGGTTACTGCTGGTTTTAGGAAGTAAAGTCACAGAGGATCCACAGGACCGGTTTGTACGCAGATGTCGAATAACCTACAATAGGTTAGAAAAACATGGTCAACTGAGCGTGTCAAACACCAGAGTAGGGTCAAGAAGATGTAGTTACGTCACCTGTGATCTATATATGAAACACTTTCCACACTGAGGACATCTGTGTGCCACACGCTGGGAATTGGTAGAAATGTTGTTCAGAGACGTGACCTCAATGGACGACTTTTCATGTTGGTAGACTTTTGACAATGAGAATGGTGGATCAAGCAGGAGACTTAGATCATGGACGCACTTATATTAAGTAAAATGGGTTGCCAGTCCAAGAAAACAGTTGAAAAGCAGTGTTCTCATTTTATCTTTACCTGAATCACTTTTTTCTATCGATTGCTGACCGCAGAAATAATCAGATTGTTCCCCTCCCCTGGAAAAAAACAGTGTTGTCTTTACACAAAATAAAATAATATCAACTGCATTAAAACAGAACAGGTCTTACCTCTCTGTGCAGGTTTGCTCCTGATGAACTATTAACACCACTGGCTCAATCAGATCCTCCTCAGCTTCTACCAGCGCTTCAGTGCCCTGGGTTGACTCGTCTGTTTTAGTGCAAGGGTCGGCATCTTTGGCCAACTGACTCAGGAGAAGCTTTTCTGTGTCCAAGTTAATGTTGGATGAGGGAACTTGACTGACACGACAATTTTGATTTGTCAACAGCAGCTTCAGGTTTTCAGGCTCTGGCCCTTCAAGACACTCATCCAATACAGCGTCAAGCCATAAAGCTGTCTAAAATGTGAATAGAATATTCAACAGGTCACAAAAAGAACACTTTCAGAATATATTGGAAACTCACTTTTGTGAAACTTGGTACAGGAAAAAGCTGTTCCAGACGACAAAGGCAGTCAGATAGTAGAATCTTTATGGCGGCATCCATATTTGGGTCTGTAACATCCTGAATGCGTAAATACATTAAATTTGTTAGAGGGAGATGGGACAATTTGACGTGACAGGGAACCCTGTACTACATTTGCAGAATATATAAATTGGGATGACAGATACGAAAATGATGTGATGATCACCGCAAACCCACCTTGCCTTTAAGTGCCAGAAAGAGAAGGCTCTTCTGAGTGTCTGTTAACAGTTCAGGAATTGCTTCTGTTATGAGACACACAACATCCTCCAGCATTCTATAATGATTCACCCGTTTTTGCTGCACAATTTGCCATAGTGCTGCAGTGAGCAGCCGCAGAGGAGGGACGAGTAGACGAAGGACAGGAAAGGGTGGTGTGACCTGCGCTGGAATGGAACAGATACAGTCACTTACTTTGTAAATTGCAATGCGTGGAATTACAGACAGTCATGTCGACAAAACAAATCATGCATTTCAAAACTTTACTTTGGTCATAATCGGTCAGAAACTTTGCGGGAAATAAAATAAGAACTTCACCATTCAAATACCTCAAACACACAGCAACAAATCTCTGGCTCTGAGTCAGTTGGTTAAAAGAATAATAAGTCGACATTTTTGTGACGTAGGACATTAAAATGAATTCCCACTCTTTCCCGTCAGCTAATACCCGTTAGCTTCTCACATGTGATAAAGTAACTTCATTGTTAAGACGCGGGAAATGAAGTTAGCAGCAAATAACCTCAGAGTGACTCGCAAGAGTTGCGCTAAACACAAGCCAACATTACGAACTCACGAACCCATGTCTGGCAATTGAGCGTCCAATTCAGAGTAAACTACGACACTTGCGTCTCCAAGTCTAATTAGCGACAGAAGCTAGCAGCTACTGTTTACAAGTCCTCCGCCCGCCATGACACCGGATGCAGAAAAACAATGACGTCACGTGAGTGTTTCTCGCGCTTTGAAATAAAGTGGAAAGAAGAATAGTGACCTCCAACAGAAAATAAAATAATTTTTTAGGTGAAAAAACGTTGAAGGAGGAATTTGCCATGCTAGTCAACAATTGGATGTCGTTGTCATTTTCATAAATATTCCGAATTTATGTGCCTGCTCCCTTTTCTTCCAAGGGAAAACCCGATCGTGTTGGACACAACTCCTATGTTTCGTATTTCACCCCCAACAGGTACCTACTCATCGACGAACTGCCTCTGACATTACCAGCATCCAACAGTGTCTTCAGCGTCACTGTCATTTCGTCCGCCTGCAGCCACTTCTGGAGAAGGAACTATCTAGATATAAAGCAGACTTTTTGACAAAATGAAGGAAATGTCTTACCAGGTTTCACATAACTGTCACCCAACAGAAGACTCAAGCGTGGCACTCATTTCTTGGGACTGTACACAGACAAAAATCAACCTAAAATTACAGACACACAACTGAGTGCCAAGCATATTCAGCATTAACAAAAATGACATATAAGTAATGGTGTTTCACTCATACAGGGTTGAAGTCAAAGACTCACCTTCCCACATCAGTTCATTCAGATAGAAATCTACAGCATATTGAAGGAACTTGGAGTCCGAGGTCAAGCTCAGTGGAAGATCCTCCAGAAACTTTTAGATAACCACTGGCTGTTGCTGAAACAGAGGGTCAAGCAACCTCCTGTGTGACACACAACCAGGTCTTGTTAGCCTGTGGGGAGCCAGCCTCAGGTGAGGCTCGATACACCCTGAGATCCTGGGGTGTACAACTGAGGGTCTGTTGTGTTGGGACCAGAGCAGCATGAGAAAAAGACCAATGAGAATGCCGCTCACCCGCGACACATCTCCATAGCTGTGGTAAGTATCGATGGTCATCTAACACCTAGGCACCCTCCTCGGTCGACATCTGGGCTTTAGCCCAGTAGAACATCTACAAAGTGTCCATGTACCATAAGAAATGTCTGCACTAACATATGATATGATAGCAGCTTTGATCTGAGCCTCCCCTGGATGATTGTGTCTTTCTCATTGCCTGCTACGGTATTTTGTCTGTAGAGCCTTTTAATCATGTTAGTATTCCCATCTTCTTTGTAGTCATCAGGTGGGAGAAATGTAGTCTGTTTTATAGCTCTGCTTTACTGTCATGGAGACGGAGTGACTTACCTGCAGAACCAGTGATCCAGTAAACCAGCTTATCTGACACTAATCTCCTGTGATTAGCAACAGCAGAGGCTCTGAAAGAGTCGGACACTGACACCAAGACAGACCTGAACCTTTGCCTATTTATTTGTCGTCAAAGATTGCGCTCGTGACAGGAATAATATTGTTTCTTCAAATTGCTAGGCTAAAACACTTTCTGAATCTAGATGGATTCTGCAGAAGACAATGCATTTTCAGAGGAATTGGCCTCTTTGACGCTGAAGAAGGAGGACGAAGATGAAGAGAGAGAAAGTGAGGAAGAAGATGAGGAAGAGGATGCAAGGATCTTCAACACTTGGATGAATCAGTATCGCAGCACTCAGAAGAAGATTCAGGGAGAAGAGGAGGTCAGAGAAAGACCGCAGAACTCCGACGGCATGGAGCCGCTGCAACAGATGCGAGTTGGCCGGCGGGCATCCCTGCCTTGTCCGGTAAATAATTTGTTGAAAGGTTCTTTTTGTTTAGTTTGCTATGTTCTGTCAGTCAACAAAGAGCTGTCCCTTTTCTATTTCATACATTGTCTTTATTTTAACTCTGTCATGCTACACTGTCCAGGCAACTTTGACGGCAATGCAGTTGTCTCGGCTCCATTCAACCACCCGCGCACCAGTGACAGCAAAGGTTCTTCTTCGTCGCTCCTCCTCCCGTCGTCTTGTGCCCTCGTCCCAGGATGTTTCCGTGCCTGCGCCTGCCACGGAACGAAGACCCTCTCTTATCCCGCCAATCCCTGAAGTGGTTGCTCCTGAGAAAAGAAGCCATTTCAGGAGACGCAACGTAATGTCTCTGGTGAGTGTGCATGTAATATCCATCCACTGCGGTCAGACTGACTTGGGTTGGTTGCGTGTGTGTCATTTGTAGAGTGATGCCGACAGTCTGTGTATGATTTGTCACAATGACCTAAATAGAGGAAGTGGTGGCTCAAGAGAGCTTCAGTGTTCACACACCTTCCACAAGGAGGTAAATGTACTCTTCCGTCTGTGGAGTTATCTACTTGCTCATCAAATGTGATCATAAACAATGCTTCTCTCTGTTGTCATGCAGTGTATTGAAGAGTGGCTGTGGAAAAAGCAGTCATGTCCCACATGTCAGGTCCAGGTCTTTATGCCCCAGCCGCTCTACTGGAGTTCCACCAGGGTCAAAGTTCCTTGACAGTGGATGCTACTACATCATGATTTGCTGCTTTGAAATTATCAGCAAAGAAACAGATCAAGGACATATTCTTTCTTTAAGATGCGGCCAAACCTTACCGTGGCAACCTCAGTGTATGAATGTGTGTGTTTAAGCTTATCTATTCTAGTGAGGCTCAATTTTGGGGAGAACAACTTGGTGGGGCCCTCATGTCGTTGTGGGGCCCTTTTGCCACACCCCTCAAGGTTAAGGCTCGATTTGAGCATGAAGACTTCAAAACAACAAGGTCACTATAATTAGATTTATCTTTGGTTCTGACTCCTGATTAAGTATAACCATGTGTTTTGGATGGTGAGGTTGAGGGGGAGAGGCTGGGGAAACGGTTATGGCTAGGAGCGGACCCCACAAAGATGATGTGATAAACCTGTGTGCGTGAGAAAACCATAAAAAGCTGACTCTTTAAATCTCCTACTTGTGAATATACTTGACAAATGCAGTATGTATTGATGTATTGTACTACGCCAACACTACACATGCTTTTTACCGTCTTCTGTCTATTGTGTCTTTCTTGCACCGTCACCAAGACACACAAGAACTGACCAAAGAAAAAATGGCCTCAATTTAAAGCTACTTAAATTTACCTACTAAAATATTATGAAACAAGGAACTAAAATATATAATATTGATTGTAAATAGTTTCATTCTACATATATTGTATCTAATGAGTTTCAAAACAAATCCTAAATATTGGAAGCGCTGGGAAACAGAATTGTGGATAAAACATGTAGTTATGATATAAAGGCCCTTTGTTACCAGGTGTGTTCAAGCAATATTAATTGCTAGAAAAAGGACACATATCATCGCTGAAAAAGGAAAGCGCTATATCACCAGACAGCCAGTCAAGTGAAGCGTGCCAATTCTTGCAACATTTTTGATGTTTTTGTTGATGTCTGAAGAATTTTATAACTACAATAGAGTAACTACAAATTCTTTGCAATATATAGACTTATTCTTCCTTATTCTCATTGGAGCACAATGGACGAATTTTATTTAATTTATATTTTAATTGTATCATTTTAATTCCATTTATATTTTATCACACATCAAAGGCAAACAGGTGAGACGAGTACACATGGAAAGCAAGCTTGTTGACAATAGCCCATCCCCAGTCAGTTCATTCCATCCAGCCATCCGAGGTGGAAACAACGACGCCTGTTCACTGTCTGTTTGGAAATAGTACTGCAGCCGGAAGTAACGCACCTGACGCTGGTCGCTCGCTTACCTGGACCCCCGACAAGCGCGTGAACCCCGAGTTGTTCGCGTCTGAAGAACGAACCCGATGGATAAACTGAAGCGCGTTCTCAGCGGGTCGGACACCGCCAACTCCGACGGAAGCGGGATAATAGAGGTGACGTCATACGCAGTCCGTTAGTGTCGCTATTAGCCGACTAGCACATGATACACACTTTTAAAGTCCTCTTTTCACTTTTAACTTGTTTTGCTAATGATTAACAAGCGAGGTGTCTGGCTTTTGTAATGTGTCCAGGTGGCCTTGACGAATCTGTCTGCTGCTGACATATGTGTGCATATTATTAAATTCGATGAAGTTGAACTATATAACAAAATACATGACTTTATTTAGAGGGCTAATGAGGCAACAACTCTCTCGTGTGGGACCAGAGTCAAGGGCTTTTTCTTCTGTTCTTTGTTGGGTGTCGTCTGCTCCGTTGTGGTGAGTCATTTGACCAAACATTTACGTTTGTTGTTTAGAATTATCCATAGTAACTTTGCCTTTGCCAGGGAACCAGTCTGCTGTGGATTCCCCGGTTTGGCCTCGCTGCATTCGCCATCCTCTATAGTATAGGAAACATCTGCTCTATGGGAAGGTACCAAACCCAGAGCCCCATACAGGTCTTTGGTTTCCAAAGCAGGCAGCGTTTCTTCATTTTTGTTTGTCCACAATAGCATCATGTTTCTGGCGGGGCCCTGCAGACAGATCAGATCCATGTGTGCTCCAGAGAGAGCAATTGCCGTTTCGGTCATGATGGTGAGAACATGTCCTCTGACTTTTGCCACCATGTCTTGGTAGTGATGGAATTGGATGTGTTTCCTCAGGTATGTCTGGCCTTGACGCTTTGTGCAGCTTTCTGGGTAAGGCCTGTCTGTCCGTCTCTCTGTCTTTCTATCAATGATTTTGAAATAGGGTTTGATTTATGTATTCTGTTTTCACTTTCTGCACTTGTACAAATACAATACAATAATAATTTTTTTAGCATTTCCACCTGTAATCAAATTTTCCTTATGATGTGAAATAAAATAATAATAAAACATCAATAAATAAAAAATAATTTCTAATTCCAACAATTCTAGGTGACCTAAACTGAGTAAATGTCAATATGTTACCGTAGTTCCTGTTTGTTTGTGGAGCAATGTATTGTTACAGCTATTAAGATGAAAGAAGCACAATATTAATAGTACACATTCTCATGAAGTGCAGTGGTACCTCGGTTTTCGGACATCCTGGACTTTGAACAAAAATTTAGAGATTTCTTTTGCTTATGATTTCGAACAAAAATCCAGAACTCGAACGCACCCGAAAAAAGCAGGAAAAAGCATAACGTGCGCGGACCGATCAGCTGACCCACAACGCGCTTTGTTGTTGTGTATAACGCAGCCTCTGTATGCAGACGTGTCCCGTTAGCTACATTTACTGACTGTTTTTTCTTCATATTGAGGGGTTAAACCTTTCCTGTCTCCGCACTGGACCGTGGTAGAGTGTCACAGGGGAGGTGCTCGCTCTCCACACCTCCGAGGCTGGAGCGCTCACTCCAGGGTTTGATGTCCTGTTGTGGGCTGGAGCTGGGACAGGGATGAGGCGAGTCTGGGACAGAGCGTGACTTGGTTTATGACTTTGTCACAGCCAAACTGCACAGAAGCGCACATTCAGAGCTGGACACGCACCGGACACCTCTTCACTTCTGGAGAGACGTCACTCACTCTGCAACCCCTCCCACATGCAGCGGCCACACACATAGAGGAACAGCGCACCTGCAGCAGACACTCTACATTCACTCCTACAAAAGCCTATTTTAAGGCTTGGAACGCATTATTTCTTTTTCCATTAACTGTAATGGGAAAAATCAATTCAGATTTCGAACAAAATGCTTCTCGAACGGCCATCTGGAACGGATTGTGGTCGAGAACCGAGGTAACGCTGTACTTAAAACAAAATCAAATATAGTTAAGTAATTACTGCGGCGTAAAAAAAAATTCACAAGGGAACCACACGATGGAAACTATGCAAACGCTGTGCACACAATAATTTCTAGTTCAATACAGATGATGAAGTTTCCCTCTTCAAAGAAGAGAACACCTGAGGCTATAAAGTATTTTTCTAACTAAATTGGCTTGTTCTGTCTGTCTAGTGGAAGAATAATGGCCTTGCTCTCCTCTTCTGTATCCTGCAGGCTCTGGCCTTTACATGGTAACACACGTTCATATTATCTGATATTGTAAATGTATTTCATCACATTTATTTGTCTTTGCAGGTACGGACTGTCATACGTTCCCTTCATAAGGTACATATTGACATGCAACTATGATACGTTTTGTTTATGATGCTAATTGTGTGTATGTGTGTTTCAGAGATGGGATCATCAAATTATGTACTTTTTGCCTCTAAAAGTCACACGTCGACCCTTCAGGAGAGGCAGGGTAATCCTGCGACTGATCTCCATAGACTCTTGTCTTTGGTGTCTGTTTCCTTTGCAAACACTGTTTCAATACTTCATCTTCTGTTGGACTGTTGAGGTGGAGCACCGTGGAGAGGCCACCCCGGAACACACTGAGCCGCTAAAACACACCCTCACACTAATGTGTACAAACGGGTTTTACGTGTGTAAGTTTCTATTTATTTGTTTTATGCTGCATAACAGCTGGGAGCGATAACTCCTCCTATTTATCAACCATGCCCTCAGAGGGTCGCTGTCTTACATATCTTCTTGTTACACACTGCGTCATGCGATTGAGACGGGCTTGAAACGCTCTTAATGATTTAGTGACACTGCCACATTATAATTTAGGGAGGATGAGAGTGTGCTGTGCCAGTGCAGCGAGTGAAAGTGTGCAAGTACTCCGGATGAGCTGATGATTGTGTACTGATGGCAGTCTGCGCCATGGACTCTGTAAGAACCGTGTGTATTTATGTTGGTTTGGAATTGTGTCAATTACCTTATTTATTTGAAGCAATACAGAGCAGGTAGCTATTTTCTCTCACCATTGTGGCTTCACTGTTGTTTCATCTGTACTACAGCTACTCAATTTTAGTTTCTTCCATTGAGTTGACTGTTTAATAGCCTTACAAGAGTCGATCCATGCAATGTAAGCAGTTACTCTGACTGTCTTTGTTTTTATAGGAAATGTGCATGTGTTCCCTTCAATCGTATCGGTGCCTTTGAAAGATTCAAAATTTGCACTGTCAAAATACAGTGTTATAAAGCAAGAAAAGAATAAAAAAAATATTTCATTTGAGTTGCTGTCACCCTGGGATTGTAGTAAACCCTGACGTGAAACATAACAGAGTAGGTGAAACTAGACTTCAAGTTTGCACCGCAATTAAGCGTCTTTCCACCTGTGCAGAAGTTATTTTGCGTTTTGTGATTATAAACTTACGACGGTGCGCCTTTTTCACAGCCCTGGAATGAGCAGGATAGGGTTAATTTAAGTTAAGTCGAAACGTAATACCTTGATGCAAATTTAATGATTCATTTATGGATAGATAGATTCACAGCACAAAAGCAAGAGTTTCTCTCAGCTTTTACTCATATCACAATTTTGACAAACTCAAGAACGAAAATTCTGATGTTGCCTCTCATTCTATTTTATTTCTAGATATGCGTGATGAAAACAATATTTTGTGATCGTAGTCTGCACAACTGAGACTCAAATACATGCATGTCAATTATTTTTCTTTTTCCTAATGGTGCTGCGTTTCTGCTCATCCTGAATGCAATGCAGCCATATGTACAGGTTGACCCCTAGTGGTGACCAATCACCGGTCCTTTTTCAGTACATGAGAAAAGTACCTTTTTGCTGGATCTTTAATTTTTCTTCATTCTTAAATTAATAACATTGTTACAAAAATCAGCTATTTCAGTCATTTCATGTCGTCATACAAACATGAAAGTGGATTTATTTGTCTTGTGCTTTATGAAGTGGAATTGTCTGGTTCGTCCTCATTTTTAGCTGCAACATGTCACATGACGGGAAGTAGACCTTCTCATAAATCCAAATGAATTGATAATACAAAACGACAAAATAATAAGTATAATTTTACCAATAGCCCTCATTAAAACAAGAGGAAATGCATGAATAATTTTAGCAACAGTTGCCCTTTTCTACTAGGCTTGACAACCTGTCTCCCAAAATTCCTGTGCACGTGCCTGATGGGTGGACAAAACAACTTAAATATGTACTCCTTCAATGTAAATAAATGTCTTTGGTTGTTGTTGTTGTACTCATTACAGAGCTTTTGTCCTCATCTTTATCAGGGTTGTCACGGATGCTTTATCTCCACATGCACAACAGTCTTTAAGACGGAAAGCCAACAACCAAAGTGACTTCTTATTGACATATGACAACCAAGTGGAGCCTATGCTCAGTTGCGTGTCAAGTATATAGACAGAAAAAGTGATGCATTTGTTTTGGGAAAATGTTTTTTTTATGTTATAATATGATACATGAACATGAAGTACAGTATGCTCTGGTCTTACGTGATTTTAGGAAGCAAGGAACTGCATGCATTAAAGTTAAATAGGATTTAAAGCACAGTGCACTAAAGAACGTATTTATTTTCCAGCAATTTATATGAGTGTACTCTGTGTACTTAATAGCCCTCAGAAAAAAAAAAGACTTTGTTTCAAGTATATCGTAGTAGAGATATATAATAAAACTAAATTGAAATCAGAAAGTACCAAAACAACAACTTGCTCTTGGTGAATTTAACCAAAACATCCGAGCTTCTGTCAAGAGGAAATGAATCGTTTCCATGGTGACATGACGGGGTCATACAGGTGTGACGATTGTGAGTTGCAGGTGTGTGGTTTCAAAATTAAAATCAAAAATGAACATTTTGAAAATGAGCTATATCTTCTTGTTATCGACGCAAAAGCGCCATGTAAACAGACGTAAGCTACAGACATGTATGATGGATGGATCAAAGTGCGTGCGTGCTTTAATCAGGTGACATCTTTAGCAGGATTTACCGACTTACTGACATCAACCCACTTATGTCCATGTGCGCACTACACAATACACACATTCAGACACACTGGGGGTGTCATATTTCAGCTGTGCACATGAGTAACCAGCTGACATTTTGCCCATCAATTGAGGACTTAAAGCAGCAGATCAGTCGATTTACCACCTTAACTGTACTGTGGAGGTTAAAGGTCAACGTTGCCAAAATTATCATAATGTCAAACATTTCAACATTTGAATTTGTAGTGAACCACTCGTTTGTCACATTTCACAAATGCAGTGATTGACAGCGGGCATGGGGGAGATGAATGGGCCAATGAGAGCGGCCACAGGCTCCACACTCACAACACACATGGAGCGGCTCGGGTGATGAAGAGCTGCTTTCGTTGCTTGACGTTTGTGAACCTCTTTCGAGTCTGTGATCAGCTTGTCAGCCTGCAGGTCAGTTTTCATTGTTTCTTATTTGCAGTACTTGCTAAATGACTAATTTACTATAAGAATTTGCCACTCATTGAAGTTCTGTTGATTTGAATATTTTATTTTTTACTGACTCTAATTGTGTTTTAAAAGACAAATAGATCCTTTACATTTAATTTATCTCAATTGTCAGCTTGAAAGTGATCAATGTTCGACTTTAAATCATACGGTCTGACGGTGCAAATGTTATTTAAAGTTTGCTTGTTTTTCTTTGAGGCATTTTTTCATAAATTATATTGAACCTTCTTTTTTTGTGCTGGCTATGAATTACATGAGCTAGAGCGATGATAAAAACCTAAACTAAACGGTAAAAATCAATAACACAGTTTCATGTAATATAAAATATGCTTCACACAATTTGTCCGTTATATACGTAAGATACGACAAGTCCTGCCAAACTCTGCGTTTGGACTGCCACTCGTTTGTAAACTGACTCATGCTAATAACAGTTTAATTGAATGTCCACCTTTAGTGCATGCTGATATGCAATTTGGATGCTTTGGTTGCTTGTTACTAAAAAATATTCATGTTTGTTTTATTTATGCATTTGTTTATTTAATTTTATTTATTTATCTTTTTTTTTGTGTTGCGTATCATCCATTGGTATTAGACGAAAGTAATATCAATGTCAATAATAATACTTTTCTTTTGTAATTTTTCACTATATATCTCCTGAAAGACTAAAAATTTAAAAACCGAAAACATGGAAAACCAATGTGGTTATTACTATTTCGTAATTATAAATTTTATTATTACAATAATAATAATAATAATTGTTGTTTTTGTGGCCGTTATCTATAATAATAATAATAATAAGAAGAAGAAGAAGAATGGTGCAGCAAGAAGGTTCATGTTATGTCTTACATGGATTTTCTCCAGTCTATCCTGCTTCCTTTGGATTAACTCAAATTCTGTAGGGATTGTGAAGGATGCTCCGTCTACGTACAACTGATGCATTTGGGACTGGAGCCAAAATGAGTAATAATAATAATAATAATACACAATTTGTCATTAATTCTTTTATTTCATTTACTTTTTTGAGATGAAGGTCGAAGGCCAATCAGAGAGCACAGACGATTCTGGGTCAGTGTCTGGTGTTGGAAGTGAGAGAGGTCGGGTTGTTTCTGACCACTGCATGTCGAGGCTCCTGAGAGCGGTTGAGAGCCAGCTGGAGGCTGGGCTAGCCAAGGGGGACCCCATGGAGAAGGAGCTGCGTGTGACCCTGGAGGACAGTGACCTGTGGAGGAAGTTTCAGAGTGTCACCAATGAGATGATTGTAACTAAGAACGGCCGGTGAGCCATAACTCGATGATGATTGTTCATCCAACTCAGAAACTACACTTTTTTTGTCTTTGTCTTTGTGTGTGTCTGTGTGTGTGTGTGTGTCTAAGCATATCTATCTCAGTGGGGACCAATTTTTGGGAAAACACCTCCTTGTGGGGCCCTTTTGCTGGACACTACAAGGTTAAGCCGCAATTTGAGGATGAAGACTTCAAAACTACAAGGTCATTATAATGGGTTACAGTTTTCTTCAGAGTCCTGGTTAAGGTTAGCCATGTGTTTTGGGGGGTTAAGTTAAGGGTGAGAGGCTGGGGAAAGGGTTATCTCACTGAGCGGACCCCGCAGAGATGGCTCAGTCTTTCACAAGACACTGATCTTATGAGGACTTTATGCTTTGTGCGAACATTTTGGCCGGTCCACATAGTGAGTTTTGAGGGAGAAAAACGTCAAAATAATTTTAGAATTATTTAGAATTAAGTCTAGCCATGTGTTTTGGATAGTTAGGTTTAGGGGAGAGGCTGGGGAGAGCATTATGTCAATGAGAGGTCCTCACAAGGATAGAGATACAAGTAAGTGTTTATGTGCGTGTGTGTGAGTGTGTGTGTGTGTGTGTGTGTGTAGCAAGAGCTCTATTTAACATTTGTCCATGTGTATGTCAGGCGGATGTTCCCGGTCCTGAGGATGAGTGTCTCTGGCCTTGACCCCACATCCATGTACTCTTTATTCCTGGACTTTCCTCCTGCTGATGGCTTTCGCTGGAAGTTCATCAATGGAGAATGGGTGTCAGCTGGCAGGGCCGAGCAGCATGCTGAGGGGCGTGGCGATGGTGGTGTCTACATCCACCCTGACTCCCCAAACTTCGGTGCACACTGGATGAAAGCAGCGGTGACCTTTAACAAGGTTAAGCTCACCAACAAAGTCAATGGAGGGGGACAGGTATGGAAAAGGAAGTGGACATGTTCAAGTAACTCATCAAAGTGAATTACAAAGGTGATAAAATCAAGATGGAAGCAACATAAACGCTAGGATGGAACCAGCAACCTCTCAGTCTTTATATGTTAACGTTGATTTGGATGTCTTTATTCAACAAAAGATGAGTCACACGCGATCATTGGCAGTTGTTCACTCTTCACATACAACTTCACTCTCTGCAACCAACTTCTTAAAAACTAACACGTTGAAAGAATGAACTTACTGATCAACTCAAACATTTTAGCGTCTCAATTGTCATGTTTCTATAGTATTCGTATTTAAAATTTGGGATTAATCATTGTGCTTCCTTTACTGAAAGAGGTTGGTTTTAACTGTATCAACCATCAGTGCACTCCACTTTTTGAAAGCAAACATAAATATCAAACAGGTATTTTTTTTATTTTTATTTTATTTTACAAAATTACATGATTGAATATGAAATTGAATCAGTGGTGTTGTTAAAATCTTCTCAAAGCTAATTTGCTCATACAAACATTACGCTTGATTGATTTTAAAAATCTGGTTGTTCCTTCATTCATGCTTCCCTTCCAGTCTTTTGACTCCCATATTTTCTCTGCTCAAGAGTCAATCTCTCTCTCTCTCTCTCTCTCTCTCAGTTGTCGAGTGGGAGAGAGACCCTAAGCTCTTCTGATCCACTTCAGTCTCTCACTTCACCTCACCGCCCCCTGTAACCACGGGAACTAGAAACACAACTCTTAAATGGCTGGCAGTAGTTCATTGCTTCCCTTTAGAGAGCCTTTGCACACACACACACAAATGCACACACACCTGCTTTTCATCCGAAATTGGCAGTAATGTTGTTTATATTTACCCCATTAAATATGTCTGAACACACACATATCTGCGCGCACAGTCACACACTCAGGTTGAGTGAAATAATTGCCTTGCTTATTTGTACATTTTGATAATTATGTTTTTACCAGGGTATTCATTTACCCATCATCCTTCTGATGGACTAGAGTCTAGTCCACACACAGTCAGACACACAGACGCAGAAACACACACGGTACTGAATATAAAAGTGATTTGTTTAGTGTGTTGGCCTCTGCTACTGCGCTGTGATTGGTTAATTGGCCTTGTTAACGACGGTGGAGAGATTCTTTGTTTGAAGACAAAGATGCCTGCACCCCACTCATCCCCCCTCTCCAAAACTTGCTCATTAAACCTTCCAAACAAACCGATCCTACATTACAGATGAGGGTGGCTGCTATTATGCCCTGTGTATCTGCAGTCACTTTCTAATCTGCAGAAGTATGGATTTGGTTTACAAGTGATGACATGAGTTGTGTGTTTGTGTCGTAGATCAGCCTGTGCACTCTGCATAAATATGAGCCTCACCTTCATATTGTGCATGTCGGATCTCGTCACCGTCTGGTGTCCAACTTTTCCTTCAAAGAGACACAGTTCATCGCTGTCACGGCCTATCAGAATGAGGAGGTAGCGTGCCAGCATCATCAATAATAAACACATGTTCCTGCTGTTGACGTTAACGTGACCGTGCCTGTGTCATTTCAACAGATAACAGCGCTGAAGATCAAATACAACCCTTTCGCTAAAGCCTTCCTCGATGCAAAAGACAGGTGTGCTTGCTTGCAGACACAAACACACACGTGTTCCAAATTCACTAAAATTGTCCGCGTGATGCCTGTTTTTGGTAGGAACACATGTAAGCAGGGCACAGCAGATCCACCTGATGGGCGAGTTCGTCAGACCTGTATGCATCGGCACATGAGGCACTCAGGTTTTTATTTGTTAGTGTAAGACATTTTAAGTATTGAGTGCATTTGTGTGTGTATGGGCAGGCTGGTCATTGTGCTCAGCTGGTCAGGTCGGAGGTTTTCCCCGCGATAGACGCCTGGCCCAGCATCACTATGGTTACACTGGAAGACACTCACCTTATCCCACCTCTTACCTTTCACACTGGTCCCACCCTCCAGGTGTGTATTCAGTTGTGTACATGTTTTGTCTATGTGTTCAGGATGTGTTTGGTTGGTGTACCTGTGAAGCAGGGGTCGGGAACCTATGGCTCGCGAGCCAGAAGTCACTCTCTGTGAAGGAGTCTGGATCTTTAAACAGCCCCATCAGAGAATGGAGTACTATTTACTGTCATAACTAACCACAGCTTCTCTGACTGCATTCCAACTTAGCCATTGTATGAGGTGCCATCACCCTCAACAGCAAGCTCAGTAACTGTGACTTCCCGTGATGCTCTGTAGCCCAGTCAGCCAATCACATTGAATTTTGCTCGCAAATGAGCGTCGTGCTGTCAAGATTGCGCCTGGTCACATCAGACCAATGACGTTACGGGTGTTTTATTGACAGTGCTAAAATGTGCTGTTTTCCTCTATATGTATCGCCACTTCTTCTTCCCACTTCTCTTCTGTTCTCGGAGCGCCGTGCTGCTCAGCCGTCTAGCTGTAGAGGCGGAACCATGTTGTAGCGACCAACCATTGTGATAAGTCGAATGGACTGCAAGGCATCATGGGAACCGTTTCTCACAGTTTGTTATTGACTTTTATTAGTCCAATAGTGGGGAAAATCAACATGTCACAGCAGCCAATAAAGACAAAGACACAGACACATATGGAAGACATTAAAGGTGCATGACAAGAATCAAAGACAGGACCAATGCTGCTACCCTATGTCACATTACTGATGGCAGTATTGGAATCAGAATCAGAATCAGAATCAAATTTCTTGCCATGGTCAGTGGGGATCCCACCAACTAGGAAAGTGTTTTGGAAAAAATGCTGACAGAAAAAATAAAATAAAAAAAATTCAACAGTCTGACGGCCGCGGGGAAGAAGCTTGTTCCTGTGACGGGAGGTTCTGGTCTGGATGGACCGTAGCCTCCTGCCAGAGGGAAGAGGAACAAACAGTCCATGTCCAGGATGAGAAGGGACGGCTCTGAACCGACCTGCACGTCTCTGGGGCCTGGAGACATACAGGTCCTGAAGAGGTGGCAGGCTGCAACCGATCACCTTCTCAGCAGAACGTATGATGGAGAGATATGCTGTATTGTAGTTATGTACGATACACAGTTTGTCATCACCATTTCACTGAAGCATTCAGTATTGCTAGATACCAATAGATATCTATGAGTGCGTAGATGCATAGATATATAGCTCTCATGGAATTACATTTTAAAATATGTGTGTAAATAAATGTGTTTTCCGACTCTCTCAGTCCAAAAGGTTCCCGACCCCTGCTGTGACGTATGTGTATTTGGTCCATTCTTTCATTGGATGGCAAGTAATGTATTTTTCTGAAGTAGTTCAGAGAGTATCAGATGGATGGAGTTCAGCCCCACCCTCTTCGTCCTCCTCACTCACAGGAATCAACCCCTCCTCTCAGCCTTGCCACAACTCCAGGTAACAAACCTCACACAACACTTAGCCTGCAAGTGGATCCATACTTTATTCAAACTTGACCATCTACTGGTCTGATGGTGACACTTACCTGTATAAAAATGAGAACTTTCTTTTTAGTCAGTACCCATGTCTCTGGGCGGTTGGATGTGGCGAACAAAACACCCACTCACCACAAGCTCTGTGTGGAACAATGGGCAATGAGATGCTTTTGCAGCCTGCCGGTCACTTTCAAATGGGTGGAACCAGCTGGCCCCCGGGTCCAGCTCATGCCATCTGAGGTGAATCCGACATCAATTGAAGAAGCCCTGTTCCTGTGCACAGTATTGTTGCAATTGTTGTTTCAATCTGCATTATACAAAGTGAATGATATTAACTTGCTCCTGTTCCTGTTGATGGTGTTGCTTAATCCACAAATCATCCGATTATCTCGGTGTTTGTTCAATAAACATTTGCTCATTCAAATATAATTGTGTATGTAATGTCTCACTTTTCCTTTAAATATGTATAACAAGAAATTCATTATTGTCGTTTCATCGCTGATGTTGACATGGGCGTATTTACTGACCACTCAAATAAATACCAGTTACCTTCATTGTTATCGTCATTGCTCCCAGATTATTTTGAAAAGCCAAATATCTTTCCGCGGAGCCTTCCCGGATATCCTGTGACGTAGACGGACGTTAAGTAGTGTGGTTTGAATCGTTTTGCTCCACACACTTTCAAGACAACCGTTTTAATTAAAGGTTAGTGGCATTTCAGGCTTCACGTTCTGTGTGGATAATTGTGAGGTTTGTGTTTGAACGCTCCACTAAACTGTATTCATGTGTAAACAATAAAATGACGATAATTGTGAACTGGCTCATTTCGACTTATTGGAATTCAATGACATGTCGCTACGTTTTTCGATTGTATGTCTAAACATATTCACATTGATTATTCATCGCCGTTTTTAAGACACCTAATTTATCCAGTCAAACTTAGCCACATGGAAAGTCGAATGAATGAGAAGACACTGCGTCGTCGTGTAAACGAGTTTTGTTTTTAAAAAGTCCGTGTTTATTTACTGTAGGTTGACGGACGTAGGCGTTGTATCGATGATATCATGGCTCACGTGACCATCAACCAGTACCTACAGCAGGTGAACCCTCCAAGAAATAGATTCTAGAGAAAAATGCTCATTTGGATGCATGAACAAACACATGAATGTTGGAAATGGTGTGCTCCAGATCTATGAAGCTGTGGACAACAGAGATGGACATGCCTTCTCGGAGCTGCTGTCATTCAAACATCCTCATGTCGCCAATCCACGTCTCCAGGTGAGACCCGTTGTCAATGTAGGCATTATATTTATCCCGAATTTATCTTTGTGTGTGTGTTCATGTGTGTGTGCGCGCGTGTGCACTTGCACCAGCTGGTAAACCCAGAAGAAAAGTGTCAGCAGATTCTGGAGCCCCCCTATGATGAGCTGGTTGCAGCCCACTTGAGGTAGGATCACTGTTGAACTCTGTATATTCTGGGAGAAAAGAATGACCCCTGACCTTTTCTTTTACTCAGGTGTACATACGCAGTGGCCAATCATGACTTTATGGAGGCGTACAAGTTTCAGACCATAGTGGTCCAATATCCTTGATGATCTACTTGTTTAAAAGCTGGTCACCACGACATTGCTGTTGTTTCTTGACTTTATACATCATTCCTCAGAGCATTTCAGTCACACAAGGAAGAGAACTGGTGAGTGTGAGCCTGGTATGCAACAGATATTGCATTTATTTTGGTTGGTTAAATGCATTCTCATGTTTCAGGGCTCTGCCGGTGATGTTCTCTGTTACACTGGACCTCAGAGTCTTTGCTAATAATGTGAGTATCCTACGGCACAAAATGCTCTGAGTGTTTGTGATATATGTATAGAATGTAGCTAATTTATAATGGCATTAGTAAGTTCCAAAATTGACTGCTAATTTATGTCAGTTGTTTTATATTGTAGTCATTTGTGTCCATTATAGGCAGAAAAGCAACTCCAAAAGAAGGGAAAAGGTCAGCCGGGTGAGATGTTGGAGAAAGCTGCCGAACATCTGATGAGTGGTTTCAGAATCTGTGCGAGTGACAAGTATGTAACACACACACACAGACACACTTACACACACACAGATTACATGAAACTCTTAAACACCCACTCAAAGAGCCTTTGTATTTGTAGTCGTGCAGGGATTGAAGACTCAAAAAAATGGGGGATGATGTTTCTGATCAATCAACTTTTCAAGATCTACTTCAAGGTATGTGATTTGATTTTTTTTTTCATGTCCTCCACTGTCTGAACTGTTCCATCACACTTTATTGATGTTTGATGATGTAATTTGATGTGTGCATGATACATTACCAGATTTATTGAATGTTGCACTAGGAATAATTTGTTGGAAAACCATCTTGTTTTGGTTAGAAGACTAGTTTGGTTCTGTTGTTTCTCATCCTACGGTGTGAGAAGAGCGACTGTGAGAAGAGTCAACTGAGACTGGGGTGGAAGTGAGCAATTAGCAGTTGTGTTTTTTTTTAATCTGCTAATCAGAAATAGAAAAAACTAGTAATGCTGACTAACTGAGGCGTATTGAAAATGTATTACACTCACACTTAACTAGATTTATTGCTCAACAATCCAAGTTCACTGCTAATAGAAAAGTGAAAATCAGCCACTCAAAGCAGAATGTGCTCTTTAACCAGCAACTTACTGCCGTGATGAAGATTTCGAATTGAAAATACATTCATATTCTGTTGCAGTACTACAGTTGAAAAATGCCCCCTTTCGCGTTTGTACTTCAGTGCTGCAGATTCAACCGGACTGATGTTTTACACTCAGTTTTCTTGACAGATCAACAAGCTGCACCTTTGCAAACCTCTGATCAGAGCCATTGACAGCTCCACTCTGAAAAACGACTACAGTACAGCGCAGAGGGTCACGTACAAATACTATGTTGGGCGAAAGGCCATGTTTGATAGTGACTTCAAGACAGGTAATGCTGATGTTGATTAACATAAATATAATATGCTCAAGTTGACATGACATGGCAGGTTTATGTGTTGTGCTTTATGCTTTTTTTTTCCTTTGTGCGTGTGTGCAGCTGAGGAATGTCTGTCATTTTCGTTTCGCCACTGCCATCGCTCCAGCCAGAAGAACAAGAGAATGATTCTTATTTACCTGCTGCCAGTCAAGATGCTCCTGGTCAGTTCCGACAACCATGGGGGTTGAGTAAGGCCATTGCTCCGACTCACTGGTGCTGTCTGTTGCAGGGCCACATGCCGACGCTGCAGCTACTTCGTAAATATGATCTCATGCAATTTGCTGATGTCACCAAAGCCGTCAGGTGAGCAACAGGCTAAGGGAGTCACACTTCAGATGAGTGGACACACCCTTCCTGTGATGCATTTACATTTTATTTTAATCTTTAACCTGAACAGTAATAGGATTTTAGATCGATGTCTCATGTTACTTTAAATAATGCCAACTTGGTAGATTTTAGTCTTCCATTATAGATGTTTGATGTGAATTGTGTTCGTATTCCCAGAAGGAAATCAAACAAGATGTTGGTGTCATTGAATCCCACACATCAGTCACTCAGTCTTGTGCTTTAGAAATGACCAGTACTTATTTGCCTGTGTTTGTGAGTCAGTGAAGGGAACCTTCTCCTGCTCAATGAGGCTCTGACCCGTCACGAGACCTTCTTCATCCGGTGTGGAATTTTTCTGATTTTGGAGAAGCTGAAGATCATCACCTACAGAAACCTGTTCAAGAGAGTGTAAGAGTCTCACTATTCCACCTTTCCAATGAGGATCTGCTGACTGACGCCTGCTTTTCTTCTGGTCCAACCTTACGGACCGTGTCATGCTCATTGGTGGTCTGCTTTTCACTTAGGGCAGCGAGGGCATGGGTTCATGGATTTATCTCATTTCACTTGATGGATCATTTTTACCGCTGCTCTAAGAGTAACATATGTGCTCATGGTAACAGTTTATAAGAGTTAATGAAACGAAGTAATGAAGTAATTATGGTGGTATTTAGAGTGAATTTCAGTGACCATTGAGTTAAAGTAGATACTAGTCAATACTCATTATTAATAACTGGTTAATATGATGCTAATTTATGGTTGTGACACATAGTGTAACTGTGCTCTAAAACATCACCATAAACAAATGCTAATGCTCATTAAATGCTAAGTCCACCTACCAAGCAGGTTCTTTTTATTGTCCATGATTCTGAAGCACTTTCCTGGTTAGATATTGACATCTGTGAGGTGGGAACTTATTTTACAATATGGCCGTGTCCTAGGAAGTTTTATAGCACCTTCTTACCTGTCATGTCAGTGATTATGATGGCTGAAAATAGAGATTTTTTTGATCGATATGATTCCTCCTAAAGTGACATGCAACGGTTCAAAATCTAAGCAGTTTAAAAATTGTTTGCTCAGGTACCTTCTACTGAAGAGTCATCAACTGCCACTTGACTGTTTCCTGGTGGCTTTGAGGATGATGAAGGTCGACGACACTGACATTGAGGAAGTTCAGTGCTTGCTGGCTAACCTTATTTTCATGGTAAACTCACAAATACGCGATCACTGTTCTGAAGGCCGAAGACAATTCTAATGTTTCTTCTTCTGTCGCAGGGTCACATCAAAGGTTACATTTCTCATCAGCACCAGAAACTTGTTGTCAGTAAACAGAACCCATTCCCAGCTCTCTCCTCAGTCTCTTAGACGTCCACTGGGTCTCCCTGCAGCTCGCCCGACAGCTACTTGGTTATCATTTAACAATAAAAATGTTTTTTTTGGTACTTGTATTTCACTTCTATTGTAATCTAACCCACCTAGTCATGTGCGTGGCTAGTTTCATCTTTCAACTTCGGGATGTCAAACTGAATCCACCTCGACCCCCAGCCCGACACACACACATATGTTTGTGGTGAACACCAAAGGGCCCCACCAGGAGGTGCGTTTTCAAGAATTGGTCCTCACAAGTATAGCCATACAAGGTCGCAATAATGCACACACACACACACACTATTACTGTATGCACTGCTGAATGGACTGATCTGAAGTTTTGCAACTCAAACCACATAACCACAATTCATCATGTCTTCATCACATGTCAGTGAGTCCACTCACTCTTGCAATCACTTTATTTACTTTTCATGATTTTGATTGAGCTCTGAGGTGGTTTAAAACCCCACCACACTGAATGGTGTCTTTATTTTCATCATTAAAAGACGGAAATGATTCTAGAAAAAGAACTCTGAATAGAGCGTTAGCGATTACATCAAGGTCAAATCAAGCTGGGAGGGGCCTCACAGACCCTCAGGATCTTGTAGAATCTGCTGCGTTGTTCTCTCGTGCACTACTTCCAGTCCGTGGCGAAGCCACTTGAGGTAGCGGGAAGTTTTGGTGAACACCAAAGTTTCCTCCTCATAACAGTTAGTTGAAATCAGTATGCCAGTTAGGAACGCAGTGCCGTGATGTACAGTTGCCACTGGCGTACCAGGCAATGAGCTGGAACACCAGGGTGACTGCGTTCTACCCAGCGAGGTGTTTGTGCTCAAATTGATTTCGGGTCTCTCCCTCTGCTGGTCCATACAGAATTTCTTGTTGCTAAGCGCTGATATATTTAGCCGACGACACTCATCCAGACTCCTGTACGTTGGCTCCTGGACCCCCCCACCGATGATCCCCGGCATACCTGAATGCATCAGTATATTTTCACACAGGTCTTTTGTGGGCAAGCAGAGTGGTAAGAGAGTCGGGCTGAACTGAAGTGGGCGGGTCAGTTCCAGGAGGGCTAGGTCATCATTTTGGCTGTTGCTCCGATAACGCTCGTGGACGAGAAAAGATCGAACAGGAATTTTCTTGTCACCTGGGAAACAAAGAAGGCACTAAAGTACTCCATGATGGCATGCTAACAGACACTACAGTGACGTGGGACTTTATGACCACAGGTAAAATGCACTATAACTACCCATAATGCACTGCAGGAGTAATGGCTTTTTACAATTTTTTTTGGTTTTTGGTTTTTTTTGGTGTTCCAAAATGTTCCCACAACAGAGATCCCTGATCAAACATAGCTGCACCCTTTTTATGTAGCAAAGCATGAGCTTGAGTCAGAAAAGTCCAGAAAATGTTGACTCTCATCTCTGAGAACACCCAAAAGAGACTTCATAAGGAATGAGACCTTCTGTTTTGGTCTTCCGTCACCATTGGTATAAAAGGAAATTTACTGGAAAATGAAAATCTGAGTAAGCTTATTGCATCTAACTGCTGCGTGGATATAAACACAGGGAGATGCATGTTTTATAACAGTGGTTTCATTTTCAAGTGTGTCTGTATCAGACCAGTAAACAAAAACACTTAAACATAAGGAATGTGAGAATCTTTAAAATACAATTACCAGCCAGCACATGGAAGTTTGAAGGTCGACCTCTGTGTTCTGATCCCTCAGGAAGGCAGTGGGCAGCTGTCAGGACAGCGTACTGACTCAGAATCACCCCAGCACAAAGCGCTGCTTCCTTCCTGTCCCACAGCACCACCTATAAACACCAACACACACAGTCGGTGCAGCAACACCATGCAATATTGAATTCCTTCTGGAAAACCAAAAAAAAAAAAAAATCAAGAAAAATGTGTACGTAGTATGCTTCTACGTCACAAACGCATCATCAGGGAGACTTCCTAACTAGATGCCCAAGTTAATTCGCCTCTTGGTTTGGAGGCCCAGCACTTCCTAAGCCTCTACTGGCTATACCTATATCAGAATCAGATTCAGAAAAACTTCATTAATCCCAAGGGAAATTGTGTTTGCAACATGCTCTGTACACAACATATCACAATAAATTAAATAGAAATAATTTTCTAAAGTGCATATATATATATATATATATATATATATATGTATATATATATATATATATATATATATATATATATATATATATATATATATATATATATACAACTTCACCACGAAAAAAACTCATCAACACACTGCATGGAGAGACCAGCTTTAATATCGAGCAGAACTGCCCGTGGTCACTCACCTGCCAGGGACAGTTACCGTGTGGACAGTGCAGCGTGGTGTTGTCCAGAGGACGACCACATGGGAAGGTGTCTGAGATCACAGTCAGATGTGAGTTGTCACCAGTCACATGTGCGTCCTCACCCCCAGAGTGCATACCTGCTGGTTTGCAGCTCCGCCCATCACTTTGGAGCTCAAATCCCAAAGTGCAGGAGCATTTGAAGGCATGATGAGTTGTGGAGCATATCTGCTGACAGGCGTCGGGGCCCTCACTTGGACACGCTATGACTTCCAATGGAGCATTGTTCTGCGCTGTGTCGTTTTCCTCCTTGTCAATCGCCACTTTTTTGATAGCTCCCATTTGGCAGGCAATGCCATAGTAAGGTTGTGGGCATGAGCAGTAGAACCCACCGATCTTGTCAGTGCAGTTACCACCATGGAGGCATGGGTCGGGCTTGCACTGGTCACCATCTGGTTGGAGTAGCCAACACATACTCTCATTAAAGGAAAGTGGCCAAAACAGCCTTCCATTGTGTCGTCTCTGGACTGCAAGTCAAGGCTCCTTGACAACACGTCCAACTTGTTTTGTGCCAGTCTGATGCAGAAATGAGTTGGTGTCTGTTCACTCATACGTACCATAATATATTCTCCAGAAAATAAGCTGTGAAGCAGTGACATCATTAGATCTGACTTTCTGTTGACTCAATATGGTCGTCATGTGACTTACGGTGTTGCTGTCGTCTTCAAAGTACTCACGAGCTTCCTCAAAGCTGCAGCGCTCTTCATAACACTCGCGTTCCAGGTCTCCCTGCAGAATTTCTTCCAGCAGGAATAAGTTTGCGCGCTTTCGCCGAAGGAAGACTCTTTCTGAGGGCGATGCCCACGGACCACCAGCTGAGGATAAAGTCAGCAATCACTCATGGCATTTTAGGAGGTCTAGGCGTAGAATTTATTTCCTCTCTGTTATGTCCGCACTTTAAGCTGTTTGTATTTTCTCTGCGCCCCTTCCTCACGCTTTTATTCTGTTACTCCCTCTCATTTCTGTTTCCGCTCCTTCTCTCCAACCTTACAGGCAAACGCAGCTGACGCTCATCGTCTCATCAATCCCTCCTTGCCTCCTCGCCAGCTACGTTTGCCAGATGGTAGATTTCCACTCAGGTAACTCTTCCATAGACTTGTGTTCTCGTGTTCTCGTTTCAGCCCTCGACCTTTCTAAATACCTCCCGTGCATGAATTCCTATTTTGCCGCAACCCTTTGTTTTCACGTCCTTTCTCGCTCATCCTTCGTTAGCTTCCCAACCTTCCATTCATTCCGCGTGTGAGCAGTTATTGGTCTCACATTTCAGTTCAGTTTCAGTATATATCCGCCTAGTTTACCCCTCGTGTGCGTGAGTGTGAATAGCCACCACCACTGAGCGCTTTTAGTTTATTGCCACCTCGTCGAGCTTAACTCCGGGTGTGTTTTCTGTTCTCCCAGTTTTAAGGCTTGTGATTCTAATTCCCTTTGTGTTCTTCCCGGTCCGCGTTTTGGTTCCCAGCGGCTTTAGTTCATAGTTACTTGCCTGTGTATTTATTTATTTGTATTCCATCGATTAAATTCTTACATTTCATCACGTTCCATGTGTCATCTGTCGACCAGCACTGACTGCACTTGGGTCCATCCTTCCACCAGTCATGACACTCTCCCTTCGGTGGCCTGAAGCTAAACCTGGCATTAGACAGCCAATAAAAAGATTCACTCTCACCTTCGGCTCATTTACAGCATGCGTAAACCTGAGCACCAGCAGGGTCAACATTCCCTCCATATAAAACTGGCCAGGTTCAGATCAAGCTGACTAGCTTTAGTGCTAGAGGAGAACAATTTGTGTATTTTGGCACAAAAGACAAAAAAGTATGACTGATAAGTTAATATTAATTAACTGATAATTAATATCAATTCCTTTTGGGCAGAATTTTTAAATTTTGTCCCCAATAAATATAAAATGGAACGTGATCACTGAACAATCAAACAGCCCCCTTTTTTTCTGGAAAGTCTTCTCGGGTCCAGTTTTTCCTGGAAAAACTGCAAAGTGACTGCCTCGCTCAAAACACCTCAAGAACTACAAACATGGGGTGGTGTTCTCTGAGTCCTTTATGGTTTCAACGCATCACAAATATCCATTTAAAACTAACCTGTTTGTTCATTAAAAAAACTGACTGAGACACTGAATGTGGAGCTCTGTCACTGTTGTGTCACTGTATGTGTGGAGATGTTCTCTTCCTCCCTCAATTCATATGCCTTTACTCAATTTCCTTGTGGGCACCATGAATTTATTGGTGTTTTTGTTGGAGGCAGAATCACAGTATTCACTTCAGTGACAGCAGCTCCAGCACAGATTCTGATGAGTTTTCGAGTCTTTGGGAAAGCTCCTTGATTGTGTGTGAGTGGTTCTCAACAAAGCCTATAATGCAGTTCCTCTTGTTTGCCCAACAGTCTGTAGGGTGTTTGCAGAAAAAGCCCACCACACACAGCCACAGCTGAGAAAGAAACGTCCAGCAGGGGTGCCGTCTTAACAAGGCTCAGAGCCAGAAAGTGTTTGGTGGAGGATTGACAACACACGTTCCTCCTCCTCAAAAGAAAAACATACTCAGTCATCTTTCAGGATGAAAGTGTTTATAGCACGTGGTGCGTCATAAATCCCATCATCTTTTGCAACACGCTTCCTGACGTTAAGTTGCTTGAATGGCTCACACCGGTGGTATTGCGTTATGGAGAGTTATTCCTCAGAAATACATGAACATGGTTCTTTCACACACACACCATTAGTTAAGTGCTAACATTATGGATAACTCATAAACCATGCGGTCCCTATGTGGTCCCCTTTGAAAGTCGTACACACTCACGATAACAGGTGGAGCTTTTCTCCAACTAAAAGCTCGTCTGCTAGTTCAATATTGTTACATATTATGATGTATCTAGCACGTTTACAAGTCCTGGAACTTGAGATTAGAATTGAAAACTGTTCCTAGCTTTGGCAGTGAATAAAGCCTGTGAGGAAGAATCAAATTGTTTGCATGTTTTAGTCTTACCGTCTGCAAGGCTGAGCTCCTGAAACAGGACTAAAAAGGAATACAAAAGTAAAGAAATACTGGCCGACGACATGATGATACTGTTTGCGTGTGTGTGTGTGTGTGTGTGTGTGTGTGCGCATGTGTGAGCAAGCAAGTGCAAATAGCGGTTTGACCCTCAGCTTATTTCATCACCATGATTAATAATTAAATTGCTATGATCTTTTCATTGGAATTTATAAATGCCATCTCTTAAAAGTGGTATTTTTGGTATTTGTAACTGTATTTGGAAGTTGTGTATGTATGCAGTAGAGCAACAACAAAGACAGATGCTAGCAGAGTTCAGTTAGCAGGCTACACAGAAACGTTCCCTGACAACTTTGCAGTACACCAGGTTCACCATCCGCGCTCTTAGTTTGCTAGTATTCTAGAAACTTCCTTCCACGTAATACGAAAAGACTCACATTGTAGTTCTGCCTGCAGTTACTGCTGATGTGCTCTTTACCTCGACCAGTGCCAGGCAACAGCCAGCAATGTTGACGAAGGTTGATACTCCTGATAGACTGACTTCATTTATAACCTGCAGTACGACAATGGACGCCTAAGGAAACTTTTCTGGAGGAGATGGAGTCATTGAGAACGTCAACATCCTACAAGAAAACCATCACCTTAATGGCAGCGCCTTTTTGTGTTGTACCCTGTTCACATTATTCTTCTGATTGTGGTGACTTGTTTTCAAAAAATGTCACTCTGTGATTTCTGTTGACATCTAGTAAAAATATGTAAAACAAAAAAGGAGTGCAAAAGTCTGAACTTTTTTATTTCAACTGATCTTGAAGCAAAGGTGAGGATGAGTTCTTTATCATTGTACACGTCACGTGGACTTTTAGGATGAGGATCGAGACTTTGAATAGCTGGATTGTTTTTGTAAAACAGCTCAAGTGAAAATCACGACTGTGGCAAACCAAATTTCTTTTACTGAACCATTCTCTTTATCTTTTTTGGTTGCCGCTTGTTCCTGGGGTTAGTAATGGCAGGGTTGCTCATTAACCTTTCCATTCCCTTACGGATCCATTCCAGGTACTTTGAAACTTGTGTGTAGACGCCATACTTTCCGGCTCGAGCACAACCCTCCCCCCAGCTAACAACTCCAGTAACAAAATATGTGCCGCGGTACTGTGTGACGTGTGGGCCGCCGCTGTCACCCTGGCATGCGTCCTTGCGAATTTTGTCATACCCAGCACAGAACATGCTCGAATAGATGCGCAGGTTAGTGGACTCCAGGCAGAGCTGTCTATCCACATATGGCACCGAAAGCCTCTGTAAGATTGTGGCTGGCGCGCCACCCTCGACTAACCGGCCAAACCCACTGACCAGTCCTTCTGGCTGCCGCATCAGAACCTGCAGCACAAGAAAAAAGTTAGCAAAAACAAAACAAAATCTTCTTAAGTTGGTATAGGGTCAACCTTTTCAGCAAAGTTCATCTCCGGGAGGCACGCCGGCAAGATGTAGCGACTGAATTTTATGGGCTTGGTCAGTTTGATGAGTGCAATGTCGTTCTCGTACGTGGTCGAAAAACCATTGTGTCTGATGATCTTCTCAACCTGATGGGTTGCCTCGTGTCCGTGATCGACCAGAACGTCAAACTCACCTGGAGACAGTGGTACTTTGTACTGCGACACACTACGATAGATTTCCACTTGGAAAATAGAAGTTCTCACAACGATTTTCAGACCCTACCCAGCTTGACATAGAAGTATTTTGCTCGGTCCATGCAGTGGGCAGCGGTCAGGATGATGTACTCGTTCAGGATTGTTCCACCACAGAAGCCTTTGTGCTTTTCATTCAGTATCAGGGCCTGCAACCACAAGTTTGCAAGTTTTTTCTGAGGGCAACCAAAAACTAACGTAATGCATTTACCTGCCATGGGCAGTTCCCCGGCGGGCAGTCATCACCGCCTACAATACGGACCCTGCTTGCGTCTTGCGATTCGATGACATCCTCAATGTCGTAGTATTCCCGAGTGGTATTGCTGCTGTCGAAGGGCGCTGATGTTTCAGTAACATGCCAGGGGATGTTGCTCTCAAACTCTGTTTGGTTCAGCTGTGCGTTCATTTCTGCTGTTTTGTTTGAGCGGTCATACATGAATATCGTTCGAGTCTTGTCGTCATGGATGACCCCACATTTGAAAGGTTCTGGAATGTATCAGACCCACAGTTACATAGAGCTGGGGAAAAATGTTTTCTGTTCTGTTTTATTTCCTGGGTTCTGTGTGTAATTCTATCCCAACTACATCAAGAGAAAATGGGGGACACTGTTAACAGAACTGATGCCTACTCCATTACAAGTAAAAAAGGGGTTGGCAACCCAAAAGTTTAAAAAAAAAAATCCTTTCATAAGCCACATAAGAAGGCACCACAAGCTCTTTGTGTATTTTAGCTTGCCTTTGGGCTGGATATATCTCAAAGATTTTTGATGCCAGTACCAAAACCAGTTCCTGCACTTCAGTATCAGTTTGATACTTTTTTCAATAACAACTTGTAAAATGTATGTGTAAATAACAGCCTTTCAATATTTTGAAGGTGTTGAATATTAATGAATTTAAAGCATCAATCATTACTCAAACTGATCAATAAAGTTCATGTATTTATCATAATATAGGACTATATGTCCACTGCAAGCCACCATACTCTGAGTTTGCTGCCTGCTTTGCTGATCTAAAAAAAGTGTGTATTGAGGATCATGTTTCTTTCACACACTGCATTGTTGCCTCTTTCTCAATTTCTTCATCTGACCAGTGTTAAGTCTCATCCCGTCAGTGGTGCAGCAGTCCGTTCACTTCGAAGAGCCACCTCTACCTCTTCTCACTAAAGCTTCCTCTGAATTTATATTACAGCGCCACTTATGGTATTATCTTCCAGCAGCAGGAGGCAGCTGCCATGCACTTGCGACACAAGCACTACTTGAGTTGTCATGTTAGTCAGGTCCATGTTCAGCACCAGATTTTTGTCACTCACCGTCAGACTCACAGGTTTTGCCATCAGATGACAAGAAGTAACCAGTCGCACACGAACACTGGACGTTCTCATCAACAACATTACAGAAATGTTGACAGTCACCATTGTTGTTCTCACAAAGTTCCGGGATCACTGAAAGAGTTTTGCTTTTTGAGGACTTTCATGCTAATCCAACAAAATAAAACATAAAACACTGTACAACACAGGGCGAGGGCGCTCTTTACCAATTTCACAGTTGTAGCCCTGGTTGCCGGTTTGACAGTAACAAGAGTAACTGCCTATGCCATCCTTGCACCGGCCTCCATTAGCACAGGGTTGGGATAAACATGCATCTCCATCTGAAGGAAAAACGTACATACAAAGTTCCATTTTATTCAAATCTGCATTGACAACCAATATATATATATATGAATGTTGAATTGATGAAGTTTTTCTTTTTTACCATAGTACACAGCCCAAAATTCATTCTGTAAATACAAACATAAATAATATTAGTGTAGTTGTGAGGTTAAAGGGTGCAACAACAAGTCAATGTCGAGACTGAGCAGTCTCTCAACAGTCATTTGGAAAACTTCATGCTTGCAGAGTAACTATTATGAATAACTTAAATGGATACACACTGTCTTCACATCATCTTCAAATATCTCATGTGCCTCTTCATAGCTGCAGCGTTCTTCAACACACTCTCGTTCCATGTTTCCTTGTTTCATTTCCTCCAGGAAACTGTTGGCGCGTCTGCGGCGGGTTAAAATCTGGTGCGCCTCATCGTTCCCCACAAATACTGAAACAAAAAATGTCACTTAGAGCAGGAAAATTTTCAATGAATGCAAGATGAAATTGTTCTGGCTAGTTTAGTCTCAAATAGTCTAGTAACAGGTCCCTTTTCCACAGATTTGTTTTGTGTCCCTGTTGAGTGTAATAACCTTTTTGGAGGTGCAGGGAGGTGGGCTGCGATGTGAGCACAATGGGGTACGAAACAAATGACTCCAGTGGCTCTGATCATGGACTGAATGAATGCACACTGAGTGACCAATGACAGGAGGCAATCTCAAGTCCATATGTTAATGAAATTAATGATTTGTTCAAATGTTACTGTTGCTTCAACAACTCTCAATCTAATGCAAGACATGCTTGCACCACTTCACTAATCCGTATTTTCATTTCTTCATGGTTGTTTTTTTCTTCTGTGTGACAAAACTCTCACAACAATGTCTCTCCAATCAGTAGTACCTAAGTCAGCGTGCCCCATTTGTCAGTCTCTACATGACTCCCTCTAGCATGGGTCAGTCTCATGCGGGTACCAAGCCGAGACAAACCGACCCAGGCGGCACTATGGAGACATGCCATCAGACACCACCAATGTAGCTCCACAGTGAGGCCCTCAACAACGGCTGCAGACGGACACAGGAATAGTAAAAGCAGACTTGAAATCACAAAGAATCATTTATAGTAATGCAATAATAGTGAAAATAAGTTAGACAACAAGAGATAAAAAAGATGAGAAATAGCCAGAAACCAGGAAGAATGTGAATTTCAAGATATTCACCATAAAATAATGAAAATATGCTTCTCTGTGGGTGTTTAATTTGGACGTATACAGAGGACAGGGAAAATGGAGTGCACAGTTTTCAGGTGCTAAAGGGATCTGAAACCTGTATCAGAAACATGGCAAAAGCCCTTCAAATGTTGTCCCTCTCTTTTGTCCTTTCTGGAGTTTTACAATGGTCAATGAGTGCTGATTGGCTCCGGAGGGACTCAGAGATGCGGAGGTTGAGCAGCTAATCCCTTATATTTTTGCATGAGAGCTAAAACCACTGAATTTAATGTACATCTTGAGTGTTTTTTCCTAGATGCCTCGACAAGTAGGATGTTGCAAAAAAGTATTAGTCCTGACGTACATCACTATCGAGTCACAATAGTGTGAAAGATCATCCACTGATTCATATCTGTAGAAGATTAAGAAAAAAAAAGTTTTAAACCAGCTCACAGTGGCTACACTTCTCCATATTTATTTGACAGCCAACAACCTTGACTTGAGATGACTCACTATCGATGAGCTCGAGAACAACAATGATGTTAAGAAAAACATCCAGTATTCATTAAGTATTATTGATATACTTTATTGTGAATGTTTTTTTGTGTCACACTACACGGAGGCATGGTTCATAAAGCAAGTAAACAAGTATCAATTTGCAGCGTGTCTTTGATTTAAGTACAAATAAGCTGGAGCTTGAGTCCAAACCGATGCATTATTGTGACTGGATGAGCACAGGCTCAACATAGAATGTTGGGAATGTTTTTTTTAGAACCCATTACTCAAAGGTAAAAAGTTAAAAAAAAAATCCCCTGCCCACTGTTTCATTTGTGTTTGGCCAGAACAATAGCATCCCGTCACCAGCGACATGGTAGGAGGTGTCAGTCATGTAATCCACATGATGACTTCATCAACCACCACCTGCGTGATGACGTCACGCTCGTAACAAACATACAAACAGCATAGATTCCACTCGCTTGCCCAACAGCACTCCTTTGATCATACCGTGAGGGGTGGTGAGGTCGAGGAGCAGGAAGACGAGGAATGACCAGAGAAGCATGGTGGGTACAGCCAGACGATCCGCGTCAGTAATGGAGTCTGAGATCAGGGGCTGTGCAAACCAGGGTGAGGCCAATGACCTGAAGGGGAGGAGGGGGAGGGAGGCCAATGACCGGGGAAGTGTAGGGGGAAGGGTGCAGGGTTTGGGAACCTACCATATTTTAATCTAATCTGATTTTTTGGGGAGAGATTGACTCGTGAGTAGAATTCGGATGACGCTCCCATGCAGGAGATGATAAAATGCACAGGAGCTTGATGGCTTTGGCACCTGTCATTGGTCAAAATAGTGCTGAAGATTTGAACAGCACGAAGAGAAACAAGAAAAGGTGGGTTTATTTCAGCCTAACACAGCGTTTCAGTCAAGTATGGACACAGTAAAAAACGTCATGTTTCAAGTTTTAAAGGAGGTTTATTGGCACTTGACTGTATACCAATCCTTACAATCCCTTGGAATTGTATCTTTTTCTGTAATCTTGCGCTGCCAATTTTTCTAATTGGTAGCCGTGGGCGGAGACTTCATAGTAGACTCCACCCAGTCCACAAAGTGGACCATGTTGTTGTAGACACCGTAGTAGCCTGGTTGGGAGCATCCTTGACCCCAGCCAACTACCCCAAGCAAGAAGTGGGTAGAGCCATACTGAGATACGAGAGGACTGCCATCGTCGCCGCGGCAACTCTCTTGCTGACCTTCCAGGTACCCGGCGCAGAGCATGGTGGCTGTAAAGTTAAACCCAGAGTATTGTGAGCACTGGGAGTTTTGAAGGATTGGAACAGACATCTTTCGGAGGACAGGAGAGCTTGGTGGTGCACCGGGAGCTTCTGGTTTGCCTGCGTCGATCTTCTTGCCCCACCCAGACACGGTGTGATAACGTAGTGGGAGGAGCTCGTGCTCTGCAAAGCCTCGGGTGGGCAGACAGACTGGGCGAATGTAGCGGCTCAAGGTGGCAGCGTGTTCCAGACGCAGCAGAGCAATATCACTCTCGCCAGTCAAAGGCACATAGTCCTTGTGGATAATCACCATGGAAACGGACCTGTACTGCTCAGTGCTGTCAAGGTTGTCCAGGTGATGCTCACCTGTACATGGAAACATAGAGACAAATTAGGTAATGATCACAAGTTCTGAATACTTTTTGAAGCTAAACCAAGTTGGGGTGTTAGTTACCGAGTACCACAGTGAGGTTGGCAGGAAGATTTCCTTGGACACAGTGTGCAGCGGTGATCACCCAATCTGGACGAATTAGAGCACCTCCGCAGTGACTGAGACCACCAAGTTGAATCAAAACCTGAAGAGCACTTTGTCAGTTTCAGAAAACAAACATCGATCCTGTTCAATTCAGGCCCCTTGCTTTCAGTCTGCCCCTTTGGTTTGGAGTAGACGTGAACTCCATACCACGTATGATGTTTGTTTATATGTCTCAAAGTCAGTTAATATATATATATATATATATATATATATATATATATATATATATATATATATATATATATATATATATATATATATATATATATATATATATAAAGGTAGGCTGTTACCTGCCAGGGGCACTCCCCTTCAGGACAGTGGTTTGCTCCCACCATCCGTGTTTGTCCGATAACACTCTGATCCATGGCTGGGGGCAGTTCGCCACATGGAAACTCCACTGCAATAGACGCCATTTACAATCAGAAAAAGGTACTTTCTTCAAGCACATCAAATCTTGTACCCTCAGCAATACAGTCTCGTCCGTCCTCTCCAAGCATGTAAGAATGTGCGCAGGAGCATTTGCGACGTTGTCCAGATCCGTCACAAAAGTGACGACACTGTCCATTCTTGTAAAGACACTTAAGGGAATCTTCAAACACTGAAATACACCAAATTGAGTGGAACAGCTGTCGCAGTATCATGTGACAAAAAAAGACAAAACCTTACTATACCTGTTTGGCAGTATTTTCCTTCGAATCCATCAGCGCACTGGCATTCGTAGGATGGTCCGACGTTAAGACACGTTCCATTGTTCTTACATGGGTTAACCTGACATGGGTCTTTGCCTTCGGTTGATTAAGATATCATCATTAATGGTAGACTTTTACCAACGACAGGAGTGTCCAAGTGAAGGGCCATTGATGAGATGAATGTGAGTTCTAATACTTCTGCTGTTCTTTAAAACGCATAAAGGCAATGCAGTTTAAAAAGTTCAAAACATAGGTGCATGTCATAACTGTTCGGTTATTGCTTTGCCACCTGACTACTACTACTTGGTCTGTAACATGACAAATAACTTATCATACTTACATCTGTCAAGCCCCCTTTATTAATGAATGCATCAGATAAATTACATAAACAGAACAAAAACAAGTTAAATGAATTATTTCACTGTTTCAGGTGAAATGTCACCAGCCTATTCTGACACTTACCCTCATATGTCAGCCAGAATTGTCTCTGGAGGAAAAGGAAGAACAGAGTTAACAAACTGAATTATCTGCCACGGATTCTATTCACAATAGTATTATTTTCATGTTCGTATATAACAATGTTTGGAGACTGTTTAGAGAAGTGTTGTCTCAGAAATATCATATTTAGCAGGATGTACTCTGCATGAGGGGCAACACTAGCCACTTACATCTCTTTTTCTTTATGACAGCCGCAAAAATGCACCAAACAATATGGATTAGATATGATCACTTTTACCGTTTTAGCATCGTCTTCAAAGACTTCACGCGCTTCTTCATAGTCACAGATTTCTTCCAGACATTCACGCTCCAGATTTCCTTGTTTCAGTTCCTCCAGGAAGCCGCTGTTGGCACGCCGTTGCCGTAGTAACAAATTGGCATCTTGCTGCTCCACAAACACTTAAACAGATGTTAAGTATAATGCTGAAAACCAAAGCCTAACAAATCAGTCGTTTTGTCTTGGATTTCAAATCGTACCAGAGACAGTTAACAGTAATCACAGAATTACAATAATTGAGTCAATAAGCATTGAGTATTTACAAGTGCTTGCTGCAATGAAATGCATTAAATTATCATGAAAGAATAACCAACAGCCAGGTGTTGTTTACCCGCAGCAGCTGCAGCAGCAGTGACAAGGGCTGGCAGCAGAATAAAAAGTCGCCTGATCATCATGGTGGTCTTCGTCTTGAAAAAACAGTGACTCTCTAAAACCTGAACAGACTGCCCCGAAGGAGAGAGGCTAAGCTCAACCCACCCCACTGCTGACCCCAAAATCAATACACACTGTAACACAGCTTTGTAAACAAAGAAAGAGTTCAAAGTTCAACATCTACAATTTGAAAACCACGAAGGAATCAAACACACAAATCTACTGACAGACAAGAGTTTTCCACTGAATCTGTGAAGTTAAAATGATATGTGGAAAAGAGAGCCACTTTTACATTCAAGTCAAGTCTGCAGACTTGTCCACTGCTGTTCCCTTCCGAAGAATCCCAGAATTCCTAACAGTGGTCACATTGTTCAACCTGTGTGAATCAAATGGTTTTCCACAAAATTCAGCACACAGGTCATATCACAGTAGAACTATTCCCTCTAAAGACAAATGACTTTTGATCTTTGCCTTTGACCTCACTGTATGTCTGGAGTTGACAAACACGGCCAGAGTGCATTTTTGGTGACAATTTGAAATCAGAATCAGAATCAAATTTATTGGCATGGTCAGTGGGGATCCCACCAACTAGGAAAGTGTTTTGGAATAAAATAAAATAAAATAAAACGGCTGATCACAAATTCAACAGTCCGAGGTTCTGGTCTGGATGGACCATAGCCTCCTGCCATAGGGAAGCGGAACAAACAGTTCATGTCCAGGATGAGAAGGGTCTGCTCTCATCTGCACGTCTCTGGGTCCTGGAGATATACAGGTCCTGAAGAGGTGGCAGGCTGCAACCGATCACCTTCTCAGCAGTACGTACTTACGTACGTAAATATGTCCTATTAATGCTATTCAGACTTAATCAATCAACAACAACAAGTCATGGGTCCATTTATTTCATTTAATGGTCCAAAAATGTCATCGACAACATGCAAACCCATGAGGACATTGTCTTTACACACATAAGTTTCCCGTTTGATGCTTGCTCAAGGTACAAATGTTCACCGTTTGTTGAGTACAACAATGGCAAACAGAAGGTTATAATTTTACTGACATGTTACCGCTTGGGAGTCAAGGCTGATGGTGGTGAGGGGTAACTTCATGAGTTGCTGGTGAGTGATGCGGTGGCAGTGTAGGTTTTGGTGGATTTGATGTTGGAGCTATAGCAGTGTGTTGATGGATCCACGTGAGGTAGTTGGACACACGCGTGTAGATGCCGTAGTTCCCCGGCTGCGCGCAGCCTCGTCCCCAGCTGACAATGCCCAGAAGGAAGACAGTATTCTTGTAGCGTGTGACCAGAGGGCCCCCGCTGTCCCCTTTGCATGAGTCCTGAAGCCCCTCAATGTAGCCGGCGCAGAACATATTTTTGGTGAGTGTCACGCCGCTCTGCTCCACACATTGCTGCGTCGGGATCCTCGGCACCTCCAGCCGCCTCAGCAGGTGTGATGTGGGGCCGTTCTCGCTACGTTTTCCCCAGCCACTCACGGTGTGCATCTGAATGGCCCATAGGTGGTGCTCAGCAAGTGGTCGAGTGGGCAGGCAGACTGGCACAGCATATGTCGTGTAGTTGATGGGCGTGGCCAAGCGAAGGAGCGCGATGTCGTTGTCAGTTGTTTTCTTCATATACCCGTCGTGAGTGACAATCTGTGCCACCTGCAAGGTCTGCTCTGTGCCCTCATCCTCCACGGTGTTGTGTTCACCTAATGTACACATGACCACAAATCATAAACGCATCATAAACTGGCGCTATTGAGATGGGCAGTTAAAGAAGGAGAAAAAAAGTGCAAAAAGAAAAAATAAATAAATGAATATTATTACTATAGCTGTGTTCACCTTCACCGAATCTTCCGACTAAAGCTTAATCCAAAGCTGGTAATAAAACATCCAAGGACTCAGATATTACCTGCAACAACTGTGAGGAAGTTTATATCAGCATCTTCCAGGCAGTGTGCAGCTGTTAAGATCCAATTCGGATGAATGATTATGCCGCCACAAAAACCTTTTCCTTTGTAGACAAGCAGCACCTGTTTTTGAAAGTACATGACAATTAAGTCTGGTACATTTCATGGCGCTGATATTAAAGGTTTTACCTGCCAAGGACATTCTCCTTTAGGACACTCACTTCCACCCACAATCCGTGCGCGTCCATCCGGCTGCTTGGGTTGGTTCCCTAGGACTGGGACTCTGCCACATGAAGTGGATGCTAGAAGGTAGAGCAGGGGTCACCAACATGGTGCCCAAGGGAGTAGCCCATGGGGCATTAAAAAATTAAAGTGGTAATAACATGTAATAACCATCATATTATGTTTGGATTTTGTGATTCCATTTTTTGTTACATCATTGTAATTGTTGTGAAAACTCAGCAAAGAGACATATTTGAGAGGAATATCATTCATCATCCATGAAATTTATGTCCTTTTTTGAGGCAGGAAATCAAAATTGATGAGGACCAGAAAGGGGCTGTCAAGAGGCCGTTGTGATTGTCCAGGAGACTCACCCTCTGGGACACAGCTCAGACCATCATTGTCCAGCAAGTATCCATCTGCACACCAGCATTTCACTCCACTGATTGTGTCATCTTTTTGGCAGAAGTGCTCACATCCTCCATTATCGATCAGACAGTTGTCTGGCATGTTATGAGCCTCTTAAGAACAAGAAGCTTCACTGGTTAAACAATGATTGTCCTGATAGTCATCGGAGAGCACTTCGAGAAAAACAGTAGTAGATGATTTGACCTAGATGCACAGTCACAAACTCACCAAGCTCACAGTTGAGGCCGCTGAAGTTCAGAGGGCAGAGGCAGGAGTAGGATGTCATATGGCTGGTGCAGGTGCCACCGTTGAGGCACGGCATTGATCGGCAGCTGTCTGGAACTTTAAAGGAGGGTGATGTCGTCTCTGGTTGCTTTATTTGAGCATGTTTCATTTGATAGTATTACCATTGTATGTCTTCCAGAACTCGTCCTGAAAGATAAACAAATGCAGTTGTGTCATTTAAGCATGATGTTTGCCACGAAAACATTGTGTCGTCATTGAGATCTTTAATTTAAATATTATTTTGAGTAGTTGATAGCACACATTTAACTGAGTAAATGCAAGTTCCAAACCGTGATCCTGGTGTCCTCAAAAACCTCTCGTGCCTCCTCGTAGGAGCACACCTCCTCCAGGCACTCCCTCTTGAGGTCCCCCATCTTCAGCTCCTCCAGCCATCCAGAGTTGTAACGGCGAGTCCTTACTAAAATCTCGCTGGCTTGTTCTGGGTCCAGGACTACATGAGCATTCTGTGGCTCCGGGACTCCTTGGAGAAAGAAGACCAAGTGTACATAGCATAAAACTATGAAACAAACTAGCCTTTCCTCACTGTCAAATCCAGGAGTAGTTTCTCGACTTTGTCATTAATGATATAATTGTGCCATTCTCAGTGGAAAATATTTTCCTCAGATGGTCTTGACTACAACAATAGCTTATATTGAGTTAAGATGGTGAGTTTGTCTGACATTTCAAAGATAAGAAAGCTATCACTGAAACCAATGCGGTTTTGGATTGCAAACAAACACAACGCAACGTAGCAAAGTTAGCCCAGCCATCACGTTCAATGCACAACCTACACCTTACTATTGGAGGAATCAAACAACACTGGACAAAATTAAGTCATGAATTGGTCACCTGATGCCAACAAGGAGATCGGAGTGATCACAACGATGAGAATATTCCTCCACATTTTTGTCCCTATCACAACATTGTGCCTGTGAGTTAGGTGAGGTACGAAGGTCAATCAGCTGATCAATAATGTGAGGGATGACGGAAACCGCCACTAGTGTCCGGATGTTTTCCAGATAAGGGAAAAATATTTCGAGCACAAAGGATTTGTGTTAGCCTGCTAATGCTACAGCCTCAAATCGAGCAGGACGATTGGATTCCAAAATCAATACATAGGTTAATTGATGAATCAAGATGGATATATAGCTAGACAGATTGGATAGCTCGACAGAAAGACGGAGTCAGAAAGACAGACAGACAGACAGACAGACAGACAGACAGACAGACAGAAAAACACTTTGAATGTCTCAGCTGGTGACCTCACACACCCATCTCTCAGTATCTTTCCACCGAGTCACTGCTCACTTCAGTGGCGGGCGGTCCATTTTGCACCTAGGAACACAGCCATTCAATTGATAGACAAACAGAGGGGAAAGAGATTTCCTCATTAAAAAGAGATGAGTTTTCTGGTGGCGTGGAAAGTGGAAGCGCCTGTCGTACGTCTCGGTATCGCATCAGGAAGACCCCAACGAGACGGCTACAGTTTGCCGACAGTGGCACAAGAAACATGTCAGAGTAGAATCACAGAGCTGTGCCAGGGCACCCCATCATTAACATGTTAAACGTGAACAAAATAAACATCTCAAATGTTTGCACTCACCAGGGGCTAAGTCTGCGGTAGCTGTCCCCAACTCGTGATCTGATTGGCTATCGCAACTATCCATCAACTATGTGTGTCCGTTCCTCTGAGAGCACCCGCGCCTGCACTGTTGCTGCTGAAGGCCTTGGACATGACGACACAAGCTAGCTGAATTCTGATGGATAAAAACCCCAACCTAGGAAAACAACACTGCGATATACTACGACATGTTTATGATTATTATATATACCATATATTATATGGTATTATATGGTATTTTTCCTACTTATTCATTAGCGAGGGCAACATATTTAGAGCACAAAGGATTTGTGTTAGCCTGCTAATGCCACAGCCTCACATTGAGTTCAACATCTGTTGCATTCAGCTAAAAAAACATCCCAGCAATAACATATGAACATATGGTTGTCTATCTGTATGCACCCTGTGGAGGATTGGCAAGATATAAGATATCCATATTTTAACATGGTCTAGGCTCTAGGCCCTCACAACAGCAAGAAAAAATGAATAAGATCAAACTTATGAGAGTAAAATCCTTTTAATCAGTTCAGCCCAAATTAAAGTACAGCAATACATCATGTCCAGTCGTATTGGTTCACACTTTTTTTTTAACTATCATTCAATAGAATAGATATTTTTAACGTAACATTAGACAACCTTTTCAACCAAACTTGTCTCAGCCTAACTGAGAAAAGGTAGAGCAGCCATAACAACCAACATTGGAATTAAGTTTGTTTATTTTGGACAAGATTTTGTTCCCTCCTTCTAGCCACGTGCCATAACATTTTGGATCCACTCTAGGAAGTTGCTGACACGTACATAGACACCGTACAGGTTTGCATTGGCACAGCCTTTACCCCAGCTGACGACACCAGTCAGGAACCAGGTCTTCTTGTAGTAGGTGGCAAGCGGTCCCCCACTGTCTCCCTCACAGGCATCATGGCCTCCTGTCTTAAATCCAGCGCACATCATGTTCCGGGTGATCTCAAGACGGGTATGTTGACGACACTCTTGTAGCGGGACCCTGGGGAGGGTGAGACGCTGCAGGATCTGAGCCGAGGAACCATGCTGGGACAGACGACCCCAGCCGGATACGGTGGACTGGCGCACTGTGGCCAGTGTTCGGCTGAATGTGCTATTCTTCGCAGGCAAACAGATAGGAACCACGTAGGCACCCAGTTTCATTGGTGGATGTAGTTTCAGCATGGCGAGATCACTGTCTGAGTTGGTCTGGTTGTAGTTGCGGTGGATCACCACCTTGGACACCCGGCGTTTCTGCTCTGTATTTTCGTTCACGTCAAGATCATGCTCCCCTAACAAACCAAGCAAAAAAGTAAGACCGGAAAAAAGGTAACAGAGGACTTAGTCCCAATCCCATTTCTCACCCTTAACACTAGCACCTCCACTATGACGTGCCCTCCGATGACTGGGTGCCATGGTGTGTTTTGTTTACTGTATATCAAGTGTCAAGTGTGAGACGTTTTGCTAATTTTGTCGGACATGGTCGACTCTTTAGCTAACTGACATGTGACATGAGAAAGTAAACAAATGGAAGAGCAGTCCTCATTACTAAGATGACCTTGTTGCTGTTGTATATACATGATGTTATTTGCGTCACACTTTGGTGTCCTGGGAAGATGAAGTGAACCCGCACGTCATCTTCTCACTCGGTTTGAAGGGATCATTTCAAGTGATGAATGGCGAGTGCCCTCGGTCTTAGGAGTATTGGGAGACACTGCACTCACACATAACACACAAAACCCAGTGTTATGGCCAAATACGAGTGTGAGGGTGAGAATTGGGACAGGCCCTAAAACACACAGGAACGTAATGATTACCAGCCGTGACATGAAACACTCCAGAAGGTTTCCTCCACACGCAGTGGGCCGCTGTCATGACCCACCTGTCGGACAGGATGACAGCTCCACAAGAGTGTCTGTGGTTCTCTGTTAGCTGACCCTGCTCAGGATGTGATGTCGCCGTCAAGTTAGTTGCAGCAAGAGTGACGTGTTGAAACTCACCTGCCAGGGACAGTGGCCTTTGGGACACATTTCCCCGCGAACGACTCGGGGAGAAAAGTGGATTTGTGGTCTACCGCAGGGAATTGCATCTGAACAAGGAGATGAATTAGTATGACAAAAAATTAACTTTGCTATAAAACATTCTGACGTAAATAGCTTGCTGCCCCAGGCTCTAATGAATGACAATTGCCTCGCACATGCATGCTAACATCTTGAAATATAAACCCAAACCAAACCATAGCTAGACAAATCGACTGAACCTCAGTGATGCCATTTTGGATTGTGTGACCTCTGACCTTGAGGCACGCAAGTGGTGTTGTCACTGTCCAGTTGGTATCCTGTCGCACAGAAGCACATGAAAGAACGATCCGGAAACTCCTTGCAAAACTGTTCGCAGCCACCATTCCTGTAGCGGCAGCCTCCGGCCACAGAGCGTGCTGTAGGGAGAGAATTTGAGTTTCACAGCTCAGAAAAGTGAGGACCGTGGTGTCTTCACCTTTATCGCAGTTGGTTCCGTGGTAACCTTGTGCGCACTTGCAGACGTAGGCGTCCACCTGACGGGTGCATGTTGCTCCATTTTTACATGGAGAAGAGGCACAGTGATCCACAGCTAGGACATTGCACGATGAAATAAGTCTGTGTGTTTCAGATGTGTGTGTGTTTATGTGCGTGCTTCACCTGTGTACATCCTCCAGAAGACTTCCTGTGGATGGATGAAAAACAAAACAATTGTAGCAGCAGTCTTGATTGTGAGGGTCAATCTGGCCACTGAACTCACCAACTGCTGAGGTAGGGCAAAGATCTCCTTGGCCTCTTCGTATGAACATTTCTCCTCCACACACTCGCGCTCCAGGTTTCCAGCCTTCAGCTCTTCCAGGAAGTAATTTGCCCGCCGGCTTCGCTGGAGGACAAGACTAGCGTCGGGTTTGTTGATGAACACAGCTGTCGGCAACAAGTGACACGTAAACAAGATCACATGACTCAAACGTGAATGTTTCGGTTCACAGGCTGTCTCACATCTAGCTTCCTTCGGAACGACAGTCCCAAGTGTTTGTGTTAAAGCCAGATCTCTCCTCTACTTCAGACAAATAACATTTTGTAAAGGAGATAGTGAAGGAGGACCCACCTTGAGGAAACCCAGTGCATGATGGGAGGAAAAGCAGGAGGAATCGTAGAAAGATTCTCCGTCGTGTCCCACCGTCAGACGCCATGTTTGTTCTGAATAGGTCAAAGTTCAGCTCAAGCTCAACATTAAAGCATGCAAGAGGACACACTCAGGCAACGTTCACAATATGAAAGCGAAATATAAAATCATTATTATGGATGTCTGGGTCCATGGAAAGGGCATCGTTTTTCAGCGTTCATTTTATCACCAGTGTGCGGAGAGCAGTTGGTGGAACAGCTTTCCGAAACAAATGTCTCCATTACATACCATCTTGATTTTGTCATACCACTGACAGTTGTTCCATAACTTTGGAGTTGTGAAACATTGGTGCTTCTCACAATCTTTGTTCCACTTCTCCACCATACAGTTTATCCACTTCCTCCAGCATCCTGAGTTGACATGTGTTACTGCATATATATATATATATTTATATATATATATATATATATATATATATAGTTACTATAATTATTTGTTAAACACTCAAACCATTTTTGAAGGTCCCAAGTTTATTGATGACACAATGATGTTTTCAAAATAAAAGCATCCATGTTGTGCTGATTGTCAGATGTATTGCTTGACTAGTCGATCACAGGCGGTTTGACAACAATGGACAGAGAAAGAAGTCTAGCCGTCGTCTTCGCCTGTGCGCTCTATCACCTTCCTCATCCATCGACTCATCCTGTAGACGTGGGTGTAGAAGCCATACTTCCCATCCCGATCACAGCCTTCACCCCACGACACAATACCCATCTGGTACCAGCGGTCATCCTCTGGTGACTACAATTTTTTTAAAAGGGAAAATGACTTGTATCATTCATCTGTTATATTTGACTTGATACGTGGTCCTCCTCACCTTCATCACGAATGGGCCGCCACTGTCGCCTTCGCAGGCGTCACCACGGGCTGAGTCTTCAGGTTTGTATCCTGTGACAGAGCAAGAACGAAGCTGGGGTCGCATGTTAACATGGGGGGGTTGACAGATGCCATGTTACCTGCACAGAACATGTTGTCTGTGATGCGGACAGAAGTGGAGCTCCTGCAGATATCTTGGTCGACGATTGGCAGGTGGATCTGCTGCAGCACTGTGGGCAGATTTCTGGCCGCGGGGTTCCAAGTTTCCTTGAGGTTACCCCACCCTGTGATCCGACCCTTATAGCCTTCCGACATCAACCTATATACACAGATATAACGCAAGAAAATCTATGGGCAACAGAAGTAAAGTTGTGTGCGATACATGAGTGCAGTGGTTTCTCACATCTTGGCTATGCTTTTGCTGGGCAAACAAACTGGGTGGATTTCATTTGAGAAGGTGACTGGTCTTCTCATGTGCAGCAGTGCAATGTCTCGGTTAAGGTTTTCCTTCCAGTTGTATTTCGGGTGCACAATAATTTCATCGATGGCCACAATCTTTTCAATATTTCTCTCAAACCTAAAAAAAAAAACGGTGTTGAGTGGCAGACAAGTGGACCCCCGCAGTAGGTCAGACTTTGTGCACTGACTTGGCTCGGTTATGCTTGCCCAGCCGCACCAGGATGTCGTTCGTGGTGAAGTTCTTGTTCCAGGGTGGATAGAGGATGCAGTGGGCGGCAGTGAGGATCCACTGGTCGCTGATTAGACTGGCGCCACACAGGAGCTCCTGGGGGCTGCGCTTGTAGAGCATCACCTGCCTGCCTCGCGAGAATGATTTTTGATAAAATTTCACTGTATTGGATATTAACACTGTAAACATCGATTTCCTTTTCATCGCAATCCCATTTTTGAGTATTGTGATGGCGATGCCAGCATGTTACCATGGTGCTGAAGCCACCTCTGCATCGTCTCCCCCAACAATCCGCTGCTCCCGATATGACTCGAGTAACTCAATCTCTTTTGTGTCCTTTTTGTTTATTTTCTCAAACAGGGGGCGCTGTCCACACTCTGCATACATGGGAGGGATAAAAGTCAGAGACGGAAGTCACAAACCGAACTCAAACTCAGAGTAGAACCCAGGCTTACCCATCTCCCCTTGCCCAAATGTGCGGAGGTTGAAGAAGGCTTTGCGGGCTGGCCCCGTAACAGAGCGCTCACTAGCTCCTGTCTCTGTCGGGTCTACACCGAGCAGAGGCTCCTCTGGTTCAGAGAAAGACAAGTGGGTGAGGTGACTGCCTGTCAGTGGCTTGGTAATACCTCAAATGTGTCTGGAATTACCGCACAGGTCCAAGTCGCAGTAGTCCAATGTAATATTCTCCCCCACCGACACGTAGCACCACGGGCCCTCTGGATCGTTGTCAGGGTTACGGCAGTAATTCTTTGTGAGGCTTACCTCAGGGATAAATTCTTTATCCTGACTTAAGACTGTGGCTTCACTGGACGACCATTGCAGACAGGTGTGTCCACCCATGGTGACGGACAGTTCACCTGTGTAGTCCAAACCACGGTTTGGCAAACATTCTGTCGTTTTAACCTGCCTGGGGGCAACAGTAGGCGGGACGAAGTCCTCTCCTGTCGCACAAAATAATACGAAAGTGCGGTGAGTGAAGCAATTACCACATAAAGATGTTGGATGTATTCAATCTGGGATCCGGTTTGAAAAAGATATGGTGAAAAAGATGGATTTGTGCTGATATGACCGTCTCCAGCTGCAGGTGGGTGTGGTCTACAACATCCGTGGCCAAAGTAATATCTGCGGCACTCACCACACACTGGCACCCTGCAAGTCTCCTTCGGTACTGTGGGGTCGCGAGTGAAGCACCAAGGACCCTCATTGCGATGGTCAGGATTTCGACAAAAGTTCTCCACCAGTATGGTTCCTGGACTAGATACGTTATACTCCCTGAAACATCAAACTATTGGTTACAACTAGTAATTACACATTATACTTGGGGGGGGGGGGGTTGACAGTACTAGTTTACCTCGATATTTGTTAAATATTTTCCGCTGCTTAACCCTAATCCATAACATACACGCACTCTTGACATTGATTCAACTCTGTATTTTGTGTTCTGCTGGAGGAACCAGATTCCTCAAAGGAAAACCACACACGTGCAGGTGCAAAGCGTTTTCACCTGATAATGGGATGGGGGAAGTTGCTTCCCCAGTACTGACAAACTCGTCCAGACTGTGTGATGCCAATGTTTCCTCTGTAACTTGACCCCTTTCCTATGATGCACACACCTGAAACACAAGAAACATGGATATATACAATACAGACCTGGTACTGGTTTAGCTATACTTGTGAGGACTGATTCCGCAAAAAGCACCTCCTTGTGAGGACATCTGGCATAGTTAGGGCCATAATGTCGGTCCCATCGAGGTTACGCTTAAATTTGAGGGTTAAAACTTCAGAATAGCTGGGTGATTGTAACTGGGTTGTAGTTTGGTTCAGAGTCCTGGTTAAGGTTAGCCATGTGTTTTGGATGGTTAGGTTTACGGCAAGACGCTGGGGAAAGCCTGAAAGTGAGAAGTCCTAACTAAGATATGAATACGAACTTGTAAGTGTGTGTGTGTGTTTGTTTACCTTGAACACAGTCTCTGACAGTGTCTATGGTCTTCTGGTTTCGTTGGAGTTCAGATCCTTTACAATCTATAAAGAAAATGGTGTGAGCTGTGAGCTGTGACACAATGGAAAAGTACTATTCCGTAGTATTACTTCTGGAAGAAAACGGTACCATGCAAATATCTAAACTCTTACCTTGGTATTTGTTCCAGAATATTGTCTGAAAAAGGAAAAATTATGTTTTTCTTTTGAATTCAGTCATGTATGTGAAGGTCAGCTAGTTTTACCGTTGCGTCAAGATCTTCGAAAACTTCTCTCGCTTCTTCATGGTCGCAGATCTCCTCAACACACTCTCGTTCCAGGTTCCCTACAGATGTGACATCATCATGAACATGATCGTTCTCTCCATCTGACACATCCCATATCCTGTTTTCCACCCTTGTCAATCACTGAACGTTATCTGTGGAAACACCCACACACCTGTTCTATGACAAACTTCTCTCCGATTTCTTACCTGGCTTAACCTCCTCAAACAACTGATTGGCACGTTTGCTCCGAGCCAGAACTTGCATGGCCTGTGGACCCCTCAAGAACACTGCAACACACAAAGACAATATGTGTCTGAGTCTGACCAGAGCCAGACAATGGTTCAGTCTCAGATATGACACTAGAACAAGTGCAGGGCAGTGGCTTGATACTAAGTACCAGACAATCGTCCTGCTGCCTGTCACAAACAGATTACTAGAAACCGATCCAACACCAGATATTACTCCATGAACAGTAAGGCCTCTGGCACAATTTACTACACATGTATGAACTTAAGTCCTGTTCCAGATACAATCAAAGTACCAGGCATTAATACTAGTCTAGTCCAGTACCATATATGAGTCCATTACAGCCATTACTCAGGACCACACATGAGTAAATCGCAAGACATTCCAGTCTAATCCTGTATGTTTTAGCTTCTTTCCTACCATCATCTGCCAGGCAGCTGTGCAACAGCAGAACTGCAACCAGTATCCGCCACGGTTCACTCATGGTCCCGACTAATGAAACCTCTGTGACTCAGAACCTTCTACAGACAGACCCAAAGATTTCACTCTCGGTCTCTCTCTGAGTCCTATTATTGATCCAAAGTTCAAAGTTCAATTTAGCCAGAAGCCTGTTTACATTGACGTGTGATCTCATTTGAAATGTGTTCATCAGTTATTAATGAAACCAACGGTCTTCTTCACGAAGATAAAATCAGGGGAAAGTACATTTTTATTTAATGTTGTTCAGAAATGGTGACGGACTTTTCCATTTCACCACACTTCCAGCAACAGAAGCGTCACAGTCCTCCTCCCACAGACATTTTGTGTGTGTGACACAGTGATGCGTAATCGATGCAATCTTTGTTCCACTTCTCCACCAAACAGTTCAACCACTTCCTCCAGCATCGTTGATCTGAGGGATTCTCACGAGTAAACGGAGGAGGAGGTGTATTTCCAACAATAAAAATATATTTATTGATGGAAATACACAACACAAGTATATATATATATATATATATATATATATATATATATATATATATATATATATATATATATACATATCAGAATGAACCCTCGTAACCACGGCAACGATCACAAGGCATGCTCCCCTCCTCCGGACCCAGGTCACTCTTATCAGGACCAGCTCGGGAGAAGGTACTTTCCAGCCTTCTCCGTCTGACCTTGGACCCTCTAATGAGTTGCAATGTCTGCTCAGGCCTTCAGTGTGCTTCACGCCCGCCTTTGTACTCCGCCTGTAACTTCTCTTTCTCTTTCTCAAACACACTCAGCCACACTCTCCATCTGTAAATAACTTACTTAAGTTATTAGTAACACAAGCAATTCCAAAAAAAATAAATAAATACATAAATATTATATATAGTGCAGGGCATATATATATATATATATATATATATATATATATATATATATATATATATATATATATATATATATATATATACACACACAAAATAAAAGCATCCATGTTGTGCTGATTGTCACACAATACCTACCTGCTACCAGCGGTCATCATCTGGTGACTAAAAAAAAGTTGTTGTTTGTTTAAAGGGAAAATGACTTGTGTTTTTTTCTTTTTTACCTTAATTTGTGAATGCTTCAGATGAACGTATAAGGTTGCAAGAGTATTGTGACCTCCCTCATTATTTACACTTTACACCGCGGATGACGATAACATACACAATTAAAAGATTATCTTGTCATTCATTGTTTTAACTTTTGGATGAAGTTAAGTTTACAGTGTTGTTTCAAGCTAGATTTGAACCAGCAATCATCTTGCTGTGAGTCCAGCCTGGAGCCTGTTTACATGGACGTGTGATCCGATTCGAAATGTGTTCATCAGTTGTTAATGTAACCAACAGTCTTCTTCGTGAAGATAAAATCAGGGGATATTACATTTTTATTTAATGTTAATTTAATGTTGTTCATAAATGGGGATGGACTTTACCATTTCACCAGACTCCCAGCAATAGAAACGTCACAATCCCCCTCCCACTTTTTGCACCGTGTGGAGACATTTTGTGTGTCTGTCATTTTGAGACGACATTTTGTCCCTCTCCAGCTCCGAGTGACAGTACAGGTTTGCATGCCGACATCATGACGGTCAAGATCACACTGCAGAGGCATGAACTCTAAGTTGATCGTGGCCGATGACGGAGTTGTGGCCCCAAGTTTTCAAACCTGGCATGTGGTGTGCAAGGTTTGCTACCAAAAGAAACACAAGAAAAATGAAGATTGGAGGTAAACTATTATCTTCAATTTTGAAATGTATCTCTGGTGGTATCCAGCAGCTGTCATACATCAGAGGAGCAAGAGAATGTGAGAAGTTTGGTCTCGCTTGGTAGGGTCAGAGATTCACTTTGTAAAGACTGAACAGTTGCTTAACTCGACTTCGACCTTTCTGAAAAGATTCCAGTAAATATTTGAGTTTGAGACAAATGTTTCAACATACTCTGACTCACATGCTGTTAAAGATTTCCAGATTCTCTGTCAATGTTTTTTATGTTACTTCATTGAGAGACCGCTTTTTTTATATATTTGTGCATATATTTATTTTGGTCCTTCAATTCCTTGATGGATTCAGACATGTTTCCAAAGGCAGACTGAGGATGCAGTTGTATCTCCTCAGATGGCAGGTTCACCCCACTCTCCTCATTGCCTGTAGGAAAGGTCCGAGTCACACTGACAATGATGACATTTTAAGTTTATTTATTATTCTGATAATTACGATTGACATTAGGAATCACCTGCATCACCATTTCCCATCTTATGATCTATCCAAAACTGTATTTTCATATTGATCCTTCTATTCAGTTCAGTTTATTGCAGTCACATTCAATGTCATTCACATAGCAAGCAGAATGTGCATCTTGTATCAGCATAAACAAGTCTTATTATTTCTGTCCCTCTACCTGTTTTTTGTTGCCTTGTTTTTTTTTTTATCTCTTTGTTTAAATTCACGTGTTCATCATAATAAACCGTGACGGAAACAACTTCCAATGCTCGTGTTCTGATTCCCTAATAATGGATGACTTCGGAGTACGAATGCGATGTTACGCGCAATGGCCGTGGGGGGCGCTGTTTCAGTAAACGCATCTAAGTTCCACGATGAAAAAGCCAGCGAGTATATAGAGAGGGCGATAAAAATGGCGTCGCCTCTGCAACTGGATCATCTGCCAGCAGATCCACTCCTACATATCTTGTCATATCTCGACTTTCGGGACTTAATCAAGTATGTATCTCTCGGTTAAGTACGGAACTGTGAACTGCGTCGGGCTTGGTCTTACTACAGCTCCGAATTGTTGAACGTTGACCGACTTAGAACCGGCTGAACAGTGACAACAACAACAACAACAATACTGCGAGGAGTAAAGTGCATTTCGTCTGTTGGAAATTGGCCGTGTAATGACAATTGTAATGCAGGATTAGGAGAAGATTTGTAAACTGTGGAAACGACACACATGTGACGCACTTTCCATGCTCCAACCCCAAGTGTAGCCAGGTGAAACGCACGGTGTTTACAAACAACACCGGCTTTCCGATCGAGCGGTATTGACGGTGACAGTGACCTAAAACCGAAAGAAGAAAGTAACGCTTCCTGTTGTGTTATTTCTCCCCGATATTTAATTCGCACTTGCATTTAGATTCTTTAGTCCCCGCCATTTTAGATCGTTTTGTGGAATAATGGTCAGTAGATATTTTTGGCGACGCCGTTTCTGCTGATTCTTCAATCTATCAGACAATTTCATCTCCAAACTCATCTGCACTCTGTGGTTTGCAGCCTCAGCATTGTCAGCAGGAGGTTGAACGACTTGTCCAACCATAAACCGCTCTGGAAACATCTGTGCACAAAACACTGGCTACTAACAGAGTAAGTTCGCCTGGCTTCTGCAGTCCAATCGTGTACGTTACGGAGACAAGTCAAACACACACTATTCACTTGCTTGTGTGTTCAGAGAGGATCAAGTGAAGTCCACACGCTCCTGGCAGGGACTTTTTAAGGAATACTACTCAGATCTGGGACGGTACATCCAGTTTTACCCAAACCTGAAGAGGGCGTGGGTGGAGCTGAAGAGCTACCTTCAGCAACGATGCCCCCGTGTCATCGCATCCCTCAAAGGTTTGTGTGATAAACAGGCATTCACACCAGGAATGCACTGGTAGTCAACACTTTTTGTGGAATGGGAAAAGATGTTTTGAAAGAAATTCTCCTTGCAGATGGCGCTACGGAAGAAGAGTTGAACAACATGGAAGCTCAGATTGGCTGCAAACTTCCTGATGATTACAGATGCTCTTATCGAATCCACAACGGGCAAAAACTAGTGATCCCAGGGTAGGTATGTTTAAAGTTGCTGGTACAGTCCAACCTCGGTTTTCGAATGTCCCAGACTTCAAACAAATTGGAGTTCAAACTAAATTTTTGCTTCTGATTTCGAACAAAAATCCAGAACTCGAACGCCCCCGGAAAAAGCCGGAAAAAACCTAACATGTGCGCACCGATCAGCTGACCCACGACGCGCTTTGTTATTGTGTATAACGCAGCCTCTGTATGCAGACGTGTCCCGTTAGCTACATTTACTGACTGTTTTTTCTTCATATTGAGGTGTAAAACCTTTCCTGTCTCCGCACTGGACTGTGGTAAAGTGTCACAGGGGAGGTGCTCGCTCTCCACACCTCCGAGGCTGGAGCGCACACTTCAGGTTTTGATGTCCTGTTGTCGGCTGGAGCTCAGACAGGGATGAGGCGAGTCTCGGACAGAGTGTTACTTGGTTTATGACTTTGTCACAGCCAAACTGCACAGAAGCGCACATTCAGAGCTGGACACACTCCGAGCACCTCTTCACTTCTGGAGAGAACCTCACTCGCTCGGCAACCCCTCCCACATGCAGTGGTCACACACATAGAGGAACAGCGCACCTGCAGCAGACACTCTACATTCACTCCTACAAAAGCCTATTTTAAGGCCTGGAACGCATTGTTTCTTTTTCGAACAAATCACTTCTGGAAATGCCTTCTGGAACGGATTGTGGTCGAAAACCGAGGTCGGACTGTATGTGTTCATGTCAGGTAAGTAATAAGCCTTCATGGCTTTGTCTTCAGGTTGATGGGGAGCATGTCTTTGGCCAACCACTACCGCTCCGAGGTCTTGCTTGATGTAGAGACTGCAGCAGGGGGTTTCCAGCAACGTCGGGGCATGCGCTGCTGCCTCCCACTCACATTCTGCTTCCACACGGGCCTCAGCCAGTATCTGGCCCTGGCACCAGTCGAGGGCCGGAGTCTCTGCCAAAGCTTCTACCCTTCCCCGGTCAGTCTCACCCCATTCGTGAACTGAAAAAAACAAGCTGTACCTGTGTTTTACTTGTTTCTGTGTTAGGATCAGACAGCACAAGAGTCTTCAGCCATCGACATGTTCATCACAGGTATGTCACGTGCTGTCAATGTGTGTGTGTTTAAGCTTATCTAGCCTAGTGAGGACCAATTTTGGGGAAAACACCTCCTTGTGGGGCCCTTTTGCTGGAGCCCACAAGGCTTAGGGGCCTTGAGGATGAAGGCATCAAAACAACAAAGTTATTTATATGATACGACAAAACTGTGTGTCTATGTGTGTACGTATATTAATATTCTTGTGTGGACCAATCTGTGACAAGACTCTGATCTCAACTTTTGAGGGTGAAAACGTCAATAACTGGGTCATTATAATTGAGTTTCAGTTTGGTTCAGAGTCCTGGTTAAGGTTAGCCATGTGTTTTGGATGGTTAGGTTTAGGGTGAGAGGCTGGGGAAAGCATCATGTCAATGAGATACAAGTGTGTCCACGTGTGTGTATACTTGTATAGCTACACTTGTGAGGGTCAATTCTTGGAAACACACTTGCATGTGGGGACATTTTTACTGGTCCCCCTAAGATTAAGCCTCAATTTGAGGATAAACCCAAGAAAAATAACCAGGTCATTTATAATGGGTTTGCGTTTAGTTTCGCTATTTGTTTTGTAAATGAGTGGTCCTCACAAAGATGAATAGAGCTCAGTACCAGTACCACCAGACACACATTGATTTACACATTTACTTGCTATTTATCTGGTGTGTAAACGTGACACCTTCACTGTACTGACTACAAATGTTTGTGTGCTGTTCCAGGCTCCAGTTTTTCTCAGTGGTTCCTCAGCTACGTCAACAATGTGTTGACGGGGGAATATCCTGTTCTAAGAGATCAAATCTTCAGGTTCTTTTCCCTCTCTGTCACTGATGTGCTGTTATTGAAACTGTAACCATTTCTTTCTTTGTTCAGGTACGATCAGGACCGGAGCTGTGTGGCCACTACTGGTGACATCACTATCTCTGTCTCCACGTCCTTCCTGCCTGAACTTTCGTCTATTTCCCCTCCACATTTCTTATTCACATACCGCATCAGGTGTGTGTGACTTTGAATGGAATGTGTGTCATGTTCCAGTATTAACCTTCTTCATCGCCGTCTTCATCAGGATTGAGATGGCCAGTAGTGCCTCGCTGATGTCCTCCTGTCAGTTGGACAGCCGTTACTGGAAGATCACGTCTTCCGACGGGCGTGTGGAGGAAGTTCAGGGTCCAGGTGTTGTTGGTATGTATGGCGTGTGCACCCTCAACCTACCTTCACTGTGCTGTCTGTGACTGCGTTTGTGCTGTGCAACAGGTGAGTTCCCCATCATGACTCCTGGGAAGGTGCATGAGTATGCCAGCTGCACAACGTTCTCCACACCGTCTGGATTTATGGAGGGTCACTATACATTCCATAGACTTGGTGGGTGTTTCCACAGAAACCACACGTGTACCTTTGTAATCCTGATCTCCCTGGTTGTATATTGCCAAGCTACTTGGTATCTTTTTCCACAGTTGTGTGGAATCGTATCTTCAATCTTCAAATCTTTTTTTGTCGTTTTTTCAGATAATGAAGAAGAAGTCTTTCAAGTTGCCATTCCGCGGTTTCACATGAGGTGTCTTCCTTTCAAGGTGAACCCCTTTCTTACTGTACCACATTTTCGTTAAAAAAAGAGAAAACCTGTCGAGACTCTGCTTTTGTCAACTACCCACCCACTGATTCGTTAATATTAGAGTTCAAACGTGCATGATAAAGAAGAAAACAAACATTGAAACTATGCTGTCACCGGACGGCCACCCACAAACAATAGACACAAGCGCCCCCACAGGGAATGGTAAAGTCATTCAGCAGTACTCAGCTGCGGCATCGCAGCGTCACCTTTGCTACAATTGCTGTAACAGATTTTTCTTTCTCTATCTGGTAATGCAGCATTGTAACGCGGGAGGTACCGTTTCATAGTTGTTGTTTTTTTTAGTTTTAGAATGTAAAATGCCAGAATGACAAATATGGTGAAAAAAAAAAATATATTTTTTTGGAAAACTTTTGCAATTATGTATTTAGCAATACAAGGGTCACGGCCAGGGTTAGTCTACCTGCTTACCAGTGTTATCCATGTTTCTACTGTGTGTTGGCCACTATTGGTCTTCATACTGTATGTAGCTCCTCCTCCCTATTCACTCCATAGCTCCGCCCACGGCAGTGGAAATGTGGTGCTGCCATTCCACAGATGGATGCTTCTTGGGTTATTGCGGATCATCTGCCACTGACATTTCCCTATTCTAGTTCTCGAGCAAATAGAAGCTGGCAGCAGGTTTTTCTTAAGGTGACAAAAGTCCGGAAGGTTACCATCGTACTGTTTTTGTGAAGATGGTTTCATGTCTTTACTAGGCCTGTGATGACTCACGCTTTGCCTTTTCTGTCTTTTCAGAAAGCCTCTGTGAGCGACGCTTCTTCCCGCCATGAGGATCAGGATGACGTCGAAGACGATTATGATGAACTGCACGGGCTGCAGATGCCGGTCTACGAGGGCGGCTGGTGCCCCCGCCACAGCTGACCTGTTGTCTAGAGTGGGATCTTGGTTGCTCTATATTTGCTGAAAGACAGACTGCACAGCCAGAATAGTTGCAGTATCAGCCGCCTCAACCTTAATAGCTTTTGTAAAAGTCGTGGTTAAAGAGTTTCTGTGAGCGATTAGGACTTGAATGTGGCCACCCGTGGCTGCCACCGCTTCTTTGAACCAGCCATTGAGTTTGCCTCATTTCTGTCTTTATTACATTTTAAAGGTAATGGGATTTGCTCTCAGTATTTTGGATGCTCTATTTGGTGAATCAAGCGGAGATCCAGCAATATTTAATACAACATTTAAGTTTCCCCAGTATTTTCATTTTCCAGTTCAAGTCATCAAATGTATTTATATTTTTAGCATTCTTTGACTACGCTTTCATGGGATTGCACTACAACTTTGGGAGTGTTTGACTGCTGGTGTGGGGGAAAGATTATTTGGGGGACTTTTTCCTCATGATTGTTTCTGTGTGTGGGTTTTGTATTTTCTGATTTGCTTTCAGGTGCATGTTCATAATTGCATTCTTTCTTGAAAGAAATGAAATGAAAATAAGAAAATTGTTTGTGGTGAATGACCTTTTGACCGATAGAGGGCGTTGGTTCATTAAACAAGGTTTGTTGTGTTATTCAAATATTTATCTACATCAATACTGTTAATACCAAGCATAGGTGTTAAGTATTTCAATAGCGATAGTTTCAATATATTTACAAACCTTATTAACACAGTTTTTCACCAACTTCATTTCATTTTATTTTACTCCGTACCTGGGAAGATGGAAACCAATCCATGACACAATGAGACAGTGGAAAACATTCCTCCAAGTTAAGCAACAGTACAAAAGGCAGAATGCTCAGATTCCTTTCTTACTCTGTCCTTGTGAAAATGAAAGTGAAAAAAGATGTGTATTCAATGCATTGGTCATTTTTAGAATTAAAATTATGGATTTTGGCTACAAATATTCTATGGCAGGTACTAGGCTCTGTTCTCAGCCCTTCTAAATGCATTAAAAACAGCAAAATGGTGGTTTGATGAAATATTTTATACCAGGTGGATCATTCAATTTTAAAAAAAGTCTAGAAAGAAAAAGTATTTTCAATTCCCACTGGTGACTGTCTGAAAGACGACCAACTCTTAACTCTGTCTCTACTTATACAGGAGTGATGAGGGTGAGGTTTCCCTTCAAGATAAACTGTCACGTGTTCCTTCATCACCTTGCTCCTCGCCAGCCATAACCTTTGGCCGCCGCACCCTGCCCCCAGCTCGAATCTCCTTCACCTCTGCTTCGTCCCTGTCCGCCACCTCACCCTGCACAGCTCCACCCGCTCCTTCATCCTCCTCACGGAAGTTGCAGCGGCTACAGTGTCTTTTGAAACCCCCCAGGTAGTGTGAGCGGAAGCAGCAGAAGGGACAGGCGTAGCAGCCTGGTCTGTGGGCCGAAGCCATGTGCTGCTGCAGGCGGCTGGGCAGGAAGAATGCAAGAGTACAGTCCCTGCAGCGGTACGGCCGTTCCACCTCGTGTGAGCGATCTACATGACTGACAGCCAGACCTGAAATGGGTAAGAAATTAGCCAGGTGCTAGCCCATTGTCAGACACAAGGGGGGGCGTTACCTTTCCTCTTGGTTGTCCAGCCACAGATGCGACACACAAAGTGCTGGGATAAGATGCTGACCACCCGGGACACAGCCTTCATCTCCTCCTTAAGTAGCTCTCCGCTCAGAGCCGTTGACTCCTCGTCCTCTTCGTCCCGTCGCACCACATTTGAAGCAAATGCTTTGGGGATGTTGTGTTTACGGACTATGTGACTGACACTCACCGCCTTCAGCTTGTTCTTCCACCCACAGCGGAGGCAGTGGTACCTCCCTTTGGACCACGCCAGCACACCCTCGACTGGTGATTCTCCACCCTCATCTTCGCTGCTTTTTATTTTTGTGGGCTCCTCCTCTCCATCATTTACTCCTTCAACTTGACAGGCTGCACTGGTTTCACCTTCAGCCTCCCTCTTCAGGTCACTCCTCTCTCCTTCAGGCTGTGTCAGATCTACTTTCAGGCCTGCGCTTGAACACTCCTCACCAGTATTCTCTGATTCCTCTGATGCTTTGGCTCCACCATCTTCCATGTGTAATCCCAGAGCTGCTTCCTCTGGCCGTCCTTCTTTCTTCTCCCCTCTGTCAGCGATGTCATCCACCTCAATGCCACATTCTTTTTCTCCACCACTCTCATCAACCCCAGCATCTTCCTCAATCTTCACAGTGTCCGTAACACTTCCTGCGGATTGGTCCATGCAATGAGTACTGATCAGGTGTCGGTAGAGGCTGGTGAAATCCCGGCAGGTGTAGAAGCAGGCTGCGCAGTGGAACAGTTTAGCCCCACTTTGGTACATGATGATGTTCCCTAGACGACCAAACGTCAGGTCATCCAGGCAAGTGGGGTGAGCATCTGCCACGTGTGACAGCTGAGTGACATGGCTGTTGGAGAGCTGTCCGCAGGTGGGGCAGCGAAGGTGAGTGGCCCCGCTTGTCTCACTACGGCTATAAATGACAGTAGACATGCTACAGTTCCTTTAAAAAAAAAGACAAAAGATGTTATTTCTAAGAGACATTTTAAATTCATTTAAAAATCAAGCCAACATTTATGGATTAATCACTTGGAAAAGAGGAAAGATTGACTTCTTAATAAGGCTAAACAAAAATTATAAAATATAATAAGACGCCAGATGTTTCAGTTGAAGAACCTAAATGAATTTGAGTTCTTTTCAACAATAATACACGTGTAGTGCTGCAAACATCGCAGTCACACAAGTCTCGATCTTATGATGATCCATGCGCCGTAAACACACACTCAATACTTACCGGGTTCTATCGCCCCTTACATGAATTGAACAAGCGAGTTCACGCGGTTCGGTTGCGACACGCACGTCTTCTACCAGCAGTGAAGCATCTCGACTGTGAGCGAGCAACGAGCAGCAGCCGTGAAACACTCTCTTGTGTTTTTGTTTCAGACTAGTTACCTAACTCTCAACAACAGAGCAGAATGATGCGCGAGGAGCACGATAAGTTGACAGCGAAACAATAGAAACTGCAAAAAATACAAACAAAAACCAGCAGTTCAGTTCCTCTTCGCACACCTCTTACTAACACTAACAAGTGTTGCAAACTCTTACCGCCCCCTACTGTCTTGGAGTGTAGTACAGTGCCTCCCTGCATTTGATCATGAAATGAATAAATATATTATATTTTTTACATGACATAATTTTCTTAAATTATTTAGTGACATATTCAAATATTTAGTGCCATTTTTATTCAATTAATGGCTACTTCACAGCCAAGCACCATGCTCCAGGGTTCTCTTGTGACTCAGAACTAAGAATGGAAGACCCAATGGGCAGGTTCCAATTGAACGTGATCTCACTGCCTTAGAGGTCAGAACATATTGTATCAATGAACGCGGTGAATCAAGTCTTTATCCATGTGAATACTGTGTAGGAGATGGCCCACCAGTTCTGACAATAGCTGCATCATAGTGGACACATCACTAACTTCATCCATGGAGGAGCTGAAACTTAAGTGTAGATGGTCAAACCTAGTTAAAGTTAAACAAAACTTGTTTTTCCAGCTTGTTCCAATGGTTTACATGAATGTATGAAGCATTCTTCTACCTTCTACCCTAACAGCCTTCAGCATGTTAACTGACCAATGAGCCACAATTTTGGACACGACCCACAATCTTTTTGTAATGAGACAAAATTACACCCACTTCGGTGAAAACATCTGCAGGAGCTACCAAACACGCATTCTATCCAACTTTTCAGAAAGAAACCAGTCACTTGAACCTTAATATGACTGTTTATTGTTATAAATAATGAGAAAGGTATTGACTGTAATAATGGCACTGACCAGCTGTGTCGCTTGCCATTGTTACACCTGCTCTCCTGCTCTCACAAAATACTGATAAACTGAAGCCAATATCTCTTTGACTTACTTACTAGAGTAACTATGTAAATTTGTACTTGATTCTTTGGGGAGTGCAGATTAGATTTTAATAACAGGTTGTGCTTGTGTGGCAAGTGTGAATCTGTGCTGTGGTCATAAAAGTAGAGCATGGACAGTGACAGAGACAAAGTGAGGATGGTGCTCTTTGCGCAATATTTAAGAATTAAAATGAAAAACAAAACTTATTGTCACAAAAACAGTGAGTATTAAATGTAAGAAGTTTGTAATAGATGAATGAAATGACTATAACTAAGTACTGCAGGAACAAGTATTTGATCAAAGTTTCTATTTTTGTTGTTGTTTGTCAGTGGAACGTTCGGTTGAAATATCTGAAACATATGCCAACCAATCATAAATGCATTTCTTGGTTGTTTATAAATTCTTAATATTTATCATTATTTACCATATCAGGTTAAAATATAGTCAGGGCTTAGCAAGATGCTAATCAGTACTGAATAACGATTAATTACAGGTTATTATTCTCCTAGCAATCATTTGAAAAAGCAGTTTATTTTCAGGAAAATGTGTTGCCTTATCTCAGTGCTTCTCAATTATTTTCTGTTGTGCTCCCCCCCAGGAAGAGCATGCACCCCAACTCTCCGCCGCCTCTGTAAATAGTATCATTTGTCTATAAAATCATTACAAGCACACTTCTGCATAACATTGTATCCTTGTTAACAATAAAGAAAGGAAAAAACTAGTGATATAGATGAACTTACAATGAAGAATAAGTTATTTTTTATTGTTAATAAAAGACTAAAAGTGCTTGAATTTAAAAGAGAAGAAAAATCATGAATGGATGTGCAGTTACACTTTATTCTAGTATGGCAAAAAAGTATGTTCCAAGTGTCAATTGACCTGGGCACATGTGAGAGGGTGCAAATAAAACCTGCGTAGACATTGGCGCACACTCACACGCAACCTCACACCCTGCCACAGTTTAAGATGGTTAATTAAGAAACACAGCTGGACGGTCGCCAGGTAGCCATCTGGAGCTTAAGGTCACACAGGAAGTTCATCAGCTGCTTGTTTGTAAGGAGGTCATTCCATGTTTAACAACAAGATGTTCAGGAATGACACACATAACGAAATCATCACAATAATACAACAGGCTCATATGGGGTGTCCTGACAAATATATTTAAAGGAAGAGAATGGGTCACACAATCTGAGTAGTGGAAAAAGTTTTTTTGTTTTTTTTTTTATAAAGCATTAACCACTGTTCACTAACTGTGAGAAATAGAATGAAACTTAACTTACTTTCAAACAGAAGATTAAACAAAGTGGTACTGCATTCATGTGTGTGTATTCCTGTATGTGTGTGACACCATCTGCAGGTCTGGTAATCTGCTCAGATTAGCAGATTAGCGTCACAAACTCTCCGACTGTCGGTGCACAAACATCAACGACAACAAGCAAAGAAGACTTCTCCGCCAACTACAGGTGCATTTCTTTCATTTTTATTCATTCTTGTGTTCTTCATTTCTCAAGGACTGAAGAGTTTGAACTTTTTTTTTTTCCTCAAGTGAATGGTGGACTATCATTCGTGATCTGATCTAATCACATTGTGGGTGTTTTTTTTTTTTTTTTTTTTTAAAGGATTGCATTTGTGATATTATCTACATTCTATCCTGTATTTTTGGTATAGATCTTGAGGTCAGTGACAGATATCTGGGGTCAAAACTAGAAAGACTGATAGAACTCATTACCTGATCCAGGTAGTGGAGTTGTAGGTCTGTGGAGGTTGGTTTTTGTAAAGGACAGCATTTACACTGGACACTTTTTGAGAGGTGGTCTCCAGGATGATCTCATATGTGGACTGTCTGGGGGGTGATGCATCAGGGCAAGTCATAGCGTCCCGGTGCTGGAACTCTCCACCAGATGATGAGCAGATTGAGCTCCTTCCACGTAACATGGCCGTCTTACAGCCGAGGACTGAGGGAAGCCTTCGGCGAAGACTTCTAAGTGCCAGAATCCACCAGAATCACAGAGAGCGGCTTCAGGCTGAAGCAGGAGGAAGCAAGCGTTTGCCACCTTATTGTCAGAGTCCAGGTCCTTTGCTTCATTCACCTCTCTCCCCGCATCCCCACGTGCACCCGTCCCAGCCTCCTGATGCTCATGGCAGGCCTCTCTTTGCTCTGGAACAACCTGTGAAACAAGGCGCACCCTCTCTTCAGATGCCCTTGGCGCCCTCCACTCACCTGCCTCGCTCTGGTATCATCCAGCGGCGCCGCACCAGCTCATGCTCGCCGAACCCAGAGCCACGCTTCTGCTACAAACTCCCTACCCATCCCCATGTCAACAGCGCTCCAGCTCAACTCCCAGGCCTGTGTCCCTCAAACATGGACGTTCCGCCACAATATCGGTACCAACCCACCAAGAAGAGGGGCTTGTTCTCTTTCAGAAAATGTCACAGGAAAAAGACAATAAAAACCCCAACACAGTCCACACCTCTTCTGCAGACACATCCAGGTAAGCATTAATAAGGATCTGAAAACGTATTTGCTGCATTTACTTCATGCATGTCTGCCACACTCCACTGCTCTTCACTGCCACAGGAGATGAGGACAAGATGCAGTTGCTTCATTACAATACCAAAAAAACACAGCAGGGGCTGCTGTTCCTTCCCAAGAGCAAACAAGGAGGTGATGGCATGGTGAGACAAAGATTAAAAGAAACGTATAAGTGACATGTGTGGGTTTTTTATGCTACAGCAAGCTACTGGCAGAACCCTCCTGAGGTTGAATCCTTTGCAACATGTGGCCAATCGAGGAACAGTAGTGGGTGGCAGAGGAGATTTATCAACCTGGTATGTTCAATATTTGACAGCCGCAGAGCTCGCACAACTCTTCTCAACTTTCTTTAACCACCGCCTCTTAATCCCCACAGAAGGGTCGGGTGGTGGACTTTCTCACCAAGTCATGCTTTTCAGTTTGTCTGAAATGGAAAAGAAGGAAGGTAATTTACATAATACATATTTGTTTTTCTGTCTAGATATTTTGACTGTATTTTTTGCGTGTGTTCACAACATCCAGTCTTTTCAAGTGCATTTGCAACTCGACTGACTAACGTTGAATGTTTTAACTGTGACTCATTGTGCGTCTTAACAGTCTTCAGAGTCCATAGATGAGGAACAAACATCAACACGTCTGATCATGGAGCCCATCCAGCTCACCTCCAGCTGGGACACTGGCAGTCCTGAAAGGCTCGATCTGGTTCGCCTTCCCACACCAGAGGAGCGAATGAGGCAACAGGCAGAGTGTGTTGCTGCAGAAGTAGTTCCCATCAACATTACAGGTACCAAGTGCAAAAGTAGCCAAATCTTAGACCTCAGAGTATTGTGAATACCAGCTTGTACCTCACTCTGGAGATCTTTGTTCAATATACGTGACCACAAACAGATATGTTTTCTTATCTCATGATTGAGAACAAATGTCAGCTGCTGTCTGACCCTTTGCTCTCCAGGGAATAGCTTTGACCGCCAGAAGGTTTCTAACAAGGGATTATGGAGCCGAAAAAATCGGAAGATGATCCTTCGCAAATCTGGTAGTGAATTAAATGAAGACGTCGCCCAGGAGAAAGGTAAATGCCTGATGTTCTCATTTATCCACTCTCACTGGTCGGCCTTCTGTGAAGCACATTTTGGTTTATCCCCAACCAGCCCCATTTCTGCCTCCGGTTTCTGATGATGGGGGTCCCATCCTGTCCCCAGAAGAAGTTCAGGTGCGCAGGTGCAAGAAGGAAACGTTGTCCAGAAGGATCAGGGCTCCAAGAGGCGAGGGAATGTCCAGTCTCATGGCGTCACTCACCTGCGCTCCATGTACTGGCCATGCAGAACCATGGAGCTACAGGCCTCTTTCTTCCAGCTCTAGTTTGCTAAGTGAGAGCTGCTCTAGCAGCATTGCCCAGGACACAAACTCTGTTTGTGGGGACTGGAGCCGTGAGCCCCTGCTCAACTGTGGTTCTCCCAGTCCATGTAATGCGAACCTTTCCAGCTACTCTTCATTAGACTGGGAGAGAAGAAAGTCTTTCTCATCCACCTGCTCCTCCTCTACCTCAAGCAGCATTGTTCTGCGGAAGAGCAAGAGGCCCCCTGCGCCCCCCATACGCTGTGACTCTCTGAGGAAGAGAGTGCGACGCAGGCGATCGTCCCTATCCTCCTCCTGCACCCTGCCTCAGTGCCGACCTACTCTGAATCACTACGCTTCTCTGGACCACAACTTCACGCAGGACAGCACCTCTTGTTCTGAGAACAGAAGCCAGTCTGGTACAAGTAACAACACTTGCTTTGAAGAGAATCTGTATTCAAAGCCTGCGTTCTTGGGAACCGTTATACTTTCAGATGAACCAACACAGGCTGTGAACGTCAATCCACGTACGACAATCGACAACCTAGAAGAAGATAACTCCAGTTCAGAGTGCAATTCCTCAAATGACCCATCACCCGCTCTTCAAACCTTTGAGGACCCATGGGTCCCACGGAGCTGCACCCCACCTGGTCACAAAGAAATACTCACAACCTTTGAACCATTAGCTTTAACTCCTACCTCCAACGACACCCCTGATCCAACCCTAGGTCTCTGTTGTGAACAAAGGAGGGAGAGAGAAACCGTAGGAAGCTCACCTGATGACTCCTCGATGAGTTCATTTCCAATGGCACTTGCCCAATACAGCTCACCCTTGTGCATCCAACCTCATTTAAACACAGACAGTCAACTACTTCTCTCCAAGAGAAACTCCTCCCTCTCTGCCTCATCCTCTTCAACTTCTTCCCTCTCTTCCTGCAACGCATCAGATGCACCTGCTCTTGAAACAAGCCCAAACTACCTTGCAGTCAACTCCGTCCATTTAGTCAAGAATCGTCCTATTTCCCCAACCTCTCCTGCAACTACCTTGCCATCCGCTGGTCCAACTTCTCCTTCACCTCATTACCCACCTCTTCACTGGTCTTGTCCATCTCCATCCAGCGCTGCATCCTCTTCTCTAGAACATCACCCTTCATCATTTTTCTCCCCTTTGTCTCTTCCACCACCTCCTCCACCACTTCCTCCAAGTTTCCACCCTACTTTGTTGACCTTACAGCCCCCTCCTCCTCCACCTCCACTTCCTTCAAGTGTGCCCCCCATACCAAGTACACAAGTGCCCCTTCCACCTCCACCTCCACCTCCACCTCCACTTCCTTCAAGTGTGCACCCCATACCAAGTACGAAAATCGCCCGTCCGCCTCCCTCTCCTCCTCCACTTCCTTCAAGTTTGCATCCTATACCAAGTACACAAGTGCCCCTACCTCCCCCACCTCCTCCACTTCCTACAAGTTTGTACCCTACACCAAATACCAAAATGCCCCCTCCTCCTCCACCTCCTCCGCTTCCTACAAAGTTGCACCCTATAACAAGTACGAAAGTCCCCCCGCCACCTCCCCCTCCTCCACTTCCTACAAGTTTGCACCCCATACCAAGTACCAAAACACCCCCTCCTCCTCCACCTGCTCCACTTCTGTCAAGCGTGCGTCCAGTACCAATTCCCCACATGCCCCCTCTTTCTTCACTTCCTCTATGTCCTCCATCTTCAATACCATCTGCATTTTCATCCTCTCTTATACTTGTTCCAGCTGCACCACCTCCCCTTCCACAAATGCTTTCCTCACCAATATCCTCCCCACAATGTCCACCTTCTCACGACTCTGCTCCTCTTACTTCTAGCACCCTCTGTTCAACTCCTACCCCTTTTCCTCCTGTGCAGAATCGTCCTCCTCCTCCGCCCTACTGCCACGCTGTCGGTCAGTCATCACATCACACTGTTTCTAAAACCTCTTCCACACCTACCATCCCCGCCCTCCTTCCTTCAGGTACACAGATCCCACTCACTACACCCTGGCCTGGCCCACTTATCACTTCTCAAGCTCTGAATAACATTAAATTGCGTTCAGTCAAGAAACTTAATGTCATGCCCTGTTCTGATGGCAATGTACATGTCGAACCTGGAAATACTGATGTTTGTTCTGAAAACCCAGTACCCAGTAGTACAACTCCTTATGTCGCTCAAAGTTCAATGGAAAACTATTTTACTACGAAAGAAAATCCAAGATCCAGTGACGCTATTGCTGCTAGTAACGTCCAAACTACCAATGACGTAGACATCAAATCTGTGTATCAGAGCTATAATAGCTGTGATAACACATATGTCAGAAAGCCTAATGTTGTGGTTGAGTGTAGAGAGGATAGCTGTGCTACTATTGCTCATGTACAGAGCGACGAAAACCTAACCTCACTCAATGGAGTAAAAATACAGCATAATTATGACCAACAAGGCATCATGGTGCCTGATGTGAAGCAGCACCAAGCACCATGGAGTTACAGAACAGGACCCGCAGGTGACAGAGTGGACAGTGATGTCACAAAAGTGCAGTGTCACAGGAAACCATCGATGCCTGTGCTGCCAAGGAAACCTAATCTCTGTATCCTCAGTCATATGGACAATCAATTCTTTGGCAAGAATGCTTCATCCTGGCACAGTTCAGGAGGTCGACAGTGTTCACGTGAAAGTATGACTGCATGGACAGTCTCAACAGCAAAGCTGGAGAAACAGATGGGTACTTCACAGGACATGAAGACGGACATATGGGAAGCCAGACAGGACTATGACAGGAGCAAGCAGCCATCTGAGTCGCCAAGAACATCAACAGCACTCAATGACCGATCAAACCACCACACTGACACAGAGCAACGGTTGAGGAGTGTCATGGCTTCAGTGGCAGAAGAAGAAGTGGATGAGGAGCAGGCAATGATGAGAGTGAGAAGGAGGAGGAGAAGGAGCAGCAGAAGGCGGAGACTGCAGGCAATGTCATCAACCATGGAATCATCTTCTTCATCATCTTCAGAGGACGACAATGGCAGACCTCGACTGTCTGTCAGAAACATGCAGGGGAGGTGCTTATCACCAGAGCTGCTTATCCAGGAAGAGGACAGCGATAGAGAGTGTAGAACTTCGAATGGTGAGTGGAGTTGAGAGTGAGGAAAATGGAAGGAACCATCAGACTAAACTTTAGTCTCTCTTTAGGTCACGTGTTTGATTCCCAACGAGAGGACAACTTTACCATCATTCACAGGTACATCAATGCACCAGTCAACCATCACGCGCTGGCTCATCCTTCCTTTTCCTTTCCTGCAGTGCGATCTGGCAGGGGAAGGCGTGAAGGCAAGGTGCAGCTGTTGCTGAGTCTGAAGAGGACGTCAGGATCTCAGCTGCCGGAAATGCATTTGTGAACGACTGAGAACAGAGATGAACAATCTATGCATTGTCAGTATTTTCATTTTTTCTACTTGAGTTGCAAGTCTTGTAAATAATGATTATTGCTGAGATTTTATTTCTAAGAATATATGAAAAAAATCCTTTTCCCTATTTTTCTATTTCCTATTTAGCATCAGTGACATTCATGCATGATTATTTGTGAGTCTGTGCTTTATGATTAAAGGAGTTTATGAGTTTATGATTAAAGGAGTATTATATATATATATATATATATAATAATTTCAATGTAACTTTTGAAGACTTGAATATTTTTCTTTTTGCTTTTATTTCTACCATAAAACCAATGACAGTGGATTGTCATTGCCTGTAAAGTCTGAAAATGGCCTATGTAAGCAAATTTGGCACTGTAATTAAGACTATTGGAAATGATTAAAAATAACAGATGTCTTTGACTTTCATCTTGTTTGTGATGCTTTAACTCTTTGTCGCATGAAGTATGAAAACATTTTTTTTTTTTAATGTCTTCAATGTCTTCATTTTGTTAGACAAAAATGACAGTTTGTGTGGTTTATGTGTCTTTGACCCTGTGCTTAAGCTTGAAGCTATTCAGTTGCAATGATGGTGATGATGATGATTATAACTATTATTATTGTTGTTGTTACTGGTAGCAGTAGTTGCATCATGATTATATATATCATATGCAATGACTTTCTCCCATCACCAGTTTCTTGTCAAGCTCAAATTCAGATACTACATTGTCTTCATTGGCCGCATCCCATACAGTGACCACTAGAGGGCGAAGTGAAAAGCATTATCATGATACCCATTGATTTATAGGCTGGTGTCTGTGCTCGGTGCGTGGTACGACAGGTGGAGGTGTCTGGGCAGGTCACCGTCTATCAGGAGAATCACAGGCAGTTTCCCCAGTGTGTCTTTGAACTGTATATGACCATATTGCTGTCAAGGCCCAGCAATAACGTTACACCTCTCATTTAAATAAACTTGTTCAATTATTTATTCATTTATGTATCATTTTTAGTTTAAAGTATTAAGAAATAATTGCCCACTTGCAAGGTACAATCGCTGAACTTGTTGAAATTAGGTGTGTGCTATGTCTGGCGAGACGTGAGGATGAACTTTATATAGAGTAGAATGAACTTGAATGAGTTTCCTTTGGGGATATGAATGATCTGGTCTTTTAAATTTTTGTTGAGAGAACAGCTTTCAACTCATGAATGTTCATCATGTATCCAAGTTGAGGCAACAGCAGCCAACAAACATACAGCCTTATGCAAAGTTGAAACAAGCCCAGAGTCAAAATCTTGACTTTAAACTAAGGCTTGGTGGCACTGTCCTGCTATTAGGATGAGCACCTAAACCACTGTGAGGATCATCCTTTTTTCATCCCTGAAATGTTGAATGGAAGGATATTCTGTTGTGGTGATGACAGATGATGAGATGTCGGGGTTGTCAAATAATCATGTGCCGTTGATGATAAACGTTTATACCGTTATCATACCACATTGGTCATGGATGTGCAACTCAATCAAGATAGTATCTGTGACATTGGCCTATATTTTAATTCTTGACATCTTCCTGTAGAATTCTACAGTCGCAACAAATAAATGCTGTTGTGGCAGACTTCACAATGAGCGAGGGGAGGTGCCTCTCTTCCTGCAGGTACAGAGGTCCTCAGGACCTCCGCTTCTGATGATCCAGCCGAATCATCCATAAACTGCGTTTGTAAGCAAAATCAGAAGAACAGTTTTGCAATTGTTCACACAGAGAGGGTGTCTTTGTCCCGGAAAGCGTCTCTCCTGAGGGCATGAATCCTTGTAAACAAGTGTCCATTTACTTCAGGAAGCGTTCGCCTCTGAATGGAACGAGACACGAAACAGCCTGGAAGCAAGGTCACGACTGGGGGACGCATGACACTGGCAGCACGCAGCCTTTACTTACTGGAATTTGATCTCATCTCAACTTTGCCACTTCCGAAAGCACAGAGCTTAATCCAGACACTCCAATATCCTGACACACTTTTTACTTGGTGAGAAAAGACATCAAATACTGCATGAAACAAGCTGTTTCACAACGCACGCATGAAGTTCATCCTCTGTTGCAGAGAGGATTATGAACTAAAGGCTAAAGGTGAAGGCCTGAATCAAGCCCTCTGGGTCTGTAATGAACTTCCATTGGTTCTGTACTGCGTGGTGGCACTCATTCTCTGCCCTCTGAGTGAGTTCTCCTCAGTCACTTTAAGCCACAGGTGGTTCATTGAGCAGCCAAATGAATAACCCGCAGTAGAGAAGACCCACAGACCTGGATCAGTGAAAGTAAGTGTCTTGAGAAACTTTCCAGTGAGGTGCATGAGTAAACACATTTTTCTCTAAACCCTCAATAAACACACGCTCACACAAGCAGGTTGGTGCCTGCTCCAAATCTGGCATTTGACTGATGATCAAATCAACCGAGCATACAAGGAGCACGGGCACGTTCTTATAAACACTGCTTTATATGTCAAAGGAGTCAGGAGATATTGAGTTTAAAAGGCATGTTTTGCAGTGCAGTTTGTAAGTCACTGCATGGATTTTGTCGCCGGTTCTAAGTGTCATCACTTAGATAGAAGCAATGAGGAATCTTGCAATGACATGGATTATAATGTTTTTTATGAGTTTAGCTATGCACCATCATCTGTAAGTATGACCAGAGCTTCAGATCATTTATTGTTTCGATGTGGTCACACTGGATTTGCTGTGGCGTTGCATCCAATTAAATAAATAAACATAAAATCAAAGACAAAAAAGTTGCTTTTAAGGGAGAGTCAGTCAGTGAGACAGTCGGGGAATGTGCTACATTTCAAACTCACATTTGAGTCTCTATGTCAGAAAAATATTCTGACCATTATAATGTCACTTTTCATGCACGATTCATTCAAGGTATTCTTTACATTTCAAGGCTTTACGCGTAAATGGATTCTTCTGTTTATGAAACGCAATTTATATTATGCATGAATTGTTTATTTATCTTGAGTAATTCCTGTAACAGTAATCATCTTCATTATAGTGATTCTGGTGAGTGTATTTTTACTAATTTATTTTTATCCTGCAGAAGTGATGCAATCTGCCAGGTTGAAGTCCGGGACACCAGGGAAGCACACAGAACCGTGGCCTGGTCCGTTTAGGCCCGTTACGGGAGCTGCTTCGTGGAAGGGCTGTTCCGATGCGTTCATGTTCATGCGCTTGTATTGGGGGAAATTACTTCACTTCTGCGCCCGGCCCTGTTGACTGAATGCAACCGACATCCTCGCTCAGGGATCTATTTTCGAGCGCTTGATTTGGGTGACAAATGGATTCAGGACGCAGCCCTGTGACGCACCCCCGGCGAGCATGTGCGCGTCTCTTAAACTGTCTCTGACTTGGCGTGCAGAGAGGCTTCTGTGGAGGAAGGAGAGAGGAGCGAAAAAGGTAGTCGCACTTCAGTCATGGCCACAAACAGCTGACGGTCGCTGCAGGTGATGAGGCTGCTCCGCCCGCTGCACGCGCTCCTCCACCACCCGCCACCGGGCCCCGGCGGATAGCACGCGCTACTGACACCGACCCCGGGTCAAGACCACCGAAACACCCAATCCAGCAGACACAGCACTCCTCTGGTGGACTCGACCTGTTCAGTCGGAGGCTCTGGTGAACACGCAGGTGACGCGTGGACCGTGAGCGGCAGTACCTGGAGGTGAGTTCCAGATTCCCGCTTCATTGGGTCAGACACTACCTGTGATGACCAAGGCTCCTCTCCGGGTGTGATGAGATGACTCTTAGGTGACACTTCCGTTGATCTTGTGTGGGGGACTCCTCTCCTCAGGCCCACAGCCATGGTTCCGCGGCTGCCGGTGCTGTCGGTGCTGCTTCTCCTGCTGCTGGCTGCGGGTCGCTGCACGGCTGCTGCCTTGCTGAAGAGCCCCGGCGCGCGGGCAGAAGGGCGCATGGAGTCTCGAAGCGTTCTGGAGCTCGTGGGCCGATACTCTCGTGGGAGAGTGGAGACTGAGCTGGAACTGACCAGACACGGTGAACAAAACTCTGAGAAAGAGAAGCGGACGAATCCTGGAGTCGGTCAGTACTATTGGTTCTCACCTTGTTTCTTTCTTTTTTTACTTCTGCATACATGTATAGATTTATATGTTGTCATGTTATATTTTTGCTTTACCTTTATGTATACCTTTGGTCTGGTCGGGATTCAAATGATAGTTATTTTTGCATATCCCTAAGGGCCCAATGATATTAGGTACATAAAAAGTTGGATTCTGTTGGGCCTTGCTCCAACACTATGTCACACTAAAATTATAAATCGATGCTCGTGGGGATTACTGCACTTTTAATTACTTTAATTGTATCATCAGACTGTAAATCACCCTCATAATGAACTTTGTTTCATGAAACTATTATCCTACCTAAAAAGGGAAAAGTATATAGATGTATATATAGTAAGTATGGAAAGTATACAAAAATAAAATGTAAAATGCTGTGGATAAGAAAATCTTGTTTTTGCAAGTTGCTAGCACAAAATACATGAATTAATTATTGACATTTTTACAGTAGAGCATCAACACCGAGGCGCTCGACAGAAAGAGAAGTTTATCAAACATTTGACAGGTAAGCCCTTCCTTGACATTGACTTTGTAAACAAAATGCATAAAGTCACTTGAAAAAAAAACACATTTTTGCCCTTCCACTTTTCAAAAAGTGAAGACTTTTTTTCGACTGAAAACGACAGTGTAGCGTCAGGCAGCGTTGTGAAAAACAGCATGTGGCACATGTACATAAAACCTTGCCACAGAAGAACAATTCAAACATGGCACACAAAATGGAATACTGGGGCACAAAGATTTTGTGTAAATAAATACTTTCAATAAACTCAAAGGCTGTTGCTACGAAAGGCCCCTGGTGTAAGTAGCGCTGACCATCTTGAATTTCTAAAATATGTAAATCCATTTCTAAGCGAGTGACTTTGAGTTTGTAGCCCTGGCAGAATCCGTATCCCCCTCTTCAGAGGAGTCAGTCAAATATTCTAAATTTAAACAACCATTTAATGTTGTGAAGCAGTTATTGCCTCACTTTGACAGATTAAACAAAATGTACAGTGTTAGTTATGGCGACACACTGATCATTTTAATCAATCCAAAAGTTGTTTATCGCTTTTGCCTCGGTTACCCGGAGTGTACAATGTGGCTATTTCATGTGACAGGGATATAAAACGGAATTGTGCGGCTATGACCCACCTTGTGGATGGCCCTTACAGACACACTCGCCAGAGGAGGTGCACCTCAGTAGAGAAGGTCAGAGACGGTTTCCTCTGCATGGTTAGAAGAGGCTATGCATTAGGGATCTCCAAAAGACCAAAGTTTTATTATAACCTTAAAAACTCCAGAACACCACTTATGTCTGGCAAAGAACTTTTTGAATTTTTGTTATTTTGCCGTGAGCCAAAACAATTCTTTAGTCATGGCCGTTTTAGAAATCCATTTAACGTTTTAACGAAGACACATGATGTGCCGGATGTATGCGCTGTCTCTGTGTCCTTCAAGTTCACTGATGTTTTCCTTTTTTTTCTTTTTTTGTAACTATTGATCTGGTTTGATAAATGTCCCACTTGAAATTGATTAGAGACTGTGGCCGCGGGCGAGGATGAGACAGTGATTGCTGATTGAAGAATGCAGAACTATGAAACAAAGAACAAATGTATTACACATTCAGCTACTCTCATGTTCATCGACCCCTTGACCTAGTCAACCTCCACGAGATATAAAAGGGTTTTGATGGCAGCGGGGTACCAATTATTATTTAACAGGCGTTCTCCTTTTAATGTTTCTAGTCTGTGCAGATCTTCCACACGTGCTTGCCAATGCCAATAATGTATTCGGGGGCTCACACAATGATACAGTCACATACACGCATTAAACGCATTAAAATGAAACTATGATGTTCAGTAATGTAGTGTTGCGGGCAGTGGCCCTAAATGTGTTGGGTCAACATAAAAAACAAATCCAATTGCACTGAACGGCAGAAATTTACACACGTAAACACGAGCACAAACACACCCACAAACAAGAGGTTTGAAATGTATCTATCTATGAAGCAAATGTTAGCATTTTTCCTCTATCTTCATCACTGTCATTCTATTTTAACATTTGTAATCTCATCCTACAAATGTCATCTTAAGACTGTAACCAATTCTTGTTTTGTGTATTCACAAGGGATGCAACGAACTGAAAATTTGTGGCCAAATAAGAAGAAGAATACCAAATAATACTGAATGCCAAATGTCCAATGTGGTTTAGTTATTTACTATTTTAACTATTTTACTATAACATTTTTACTTACATGTTTGTTAAAGAAAGTTGATGCTTAGATGATTGAATATTTTTGACATTTTTATGTTTCAGACTTTTAAAATAATAAAAAAAAACGCATTTATATATCACATAGGCTGATAATGTAAACAGAGGGCTCTGGATAGTCTGGTTGAACACTCATTGCAAACTGCAATTCTATTCACGCTCTCTAATACTTTAAAAAAAGTTTAAAAAGGTTCACACTTTATGCAGAGTTTGGATCACACTGAAACATCGCCACAATGGCTTATTAAATCCACTTAATACTTTGACACCACACACATGAAATGATCAAATAAAGAGGCAACGTGTGACAGATGGGTCGTGAAGTCAAAATCATTTCCACTTGTGTTGAACCGCCACTGTTGATAGTACACTTAGTTGCAGCAGTTGGTGTACAGGGAGAAGAGCTGTGGAGAGAGAACACAGCCGGTCAGGAAATCCGTAAACCACCTGCAGAGGGAGTCAGGCACGTTCAGCTGGCGAAGCTTGTCTTGAAGCAGAGCGGGGAGAATCGTATTGAAAGCAGACACAGGTTCCTGGGGAGTCCAGGTGCTCCAGAACGAAGTGATGGGCCTGGTTTACTGCATCATCTACAGATCTGTTGGCTCTGTAGGCCAACTGCATCGCCCCCAGGAGGGGAGCAGTGATATAGACAGTTACTAAAAGAATAGAAAAAGGCATTCAACAACCTTATGTGTGTGTGTGTGTGTCCTTTATCGATCTGCATCACTGGCTATAACGGATTGTAGTCTTCTTCTGATCTGGTCCATGACTATCCTCACTAAAGTGTTTCTCACCTCAAAAGGTAACAATTCTGACACATGCTGTCTTCCAGGTTCGCTGAACTTCAACCCAAGGTGTCGAAAACATTTCCGCCGACTTTTTAACAACACCAGAGACTGCTCAGTTCCCGCATGTGAGTATGAGCATGCGGTCTTAACCGCACAAACCAGACATGGGGGATAGAATTTTTGACTGAATGTTTTGGTTCTGCAGACTACAAACGCTGTGCTCGACTTCTGATGCGCCTTGCCAAAAGTCCCCACTGCTCTGGCCGGTGACACCGCGACTCATGGGGATCCAATCAGTCTGGCCTATGAAAGAGACTGTTCCAGGCTGGACCGTATTTAATCAGGCGTTATTAAATCATTAAAAAGGCGTATGCCTGAAGCCTTCACCAGAGCTGTCACTGTGCTTGAATTGAGCCACTGAGTCACAAAGCTCATGTAGCTTGGACAAAGACCATCTTGGAGTTCAAAAATGGTGGGTGCTGGTTTGCTTCTTGCTGACATCGCTACTTCCTCTGTATCTAAGGGTCACAACTTTATTTTACTCCACAAGCTGTGAAGATCGAGAGTTGTGTTTGCAGCTCTGATGTACAGTATGTGTGTCTGACATTTCTGCTGAAAATGTATTTATTTACTGGATCGACATTTATATTCAAGGATTTGTAATGTGGAACTGATCGATGGAATCATTTACGCTGTAAGCCCTGTTTTTGTATTCCTGATTTGAGCGGCATGTAAACTTATAAAAGTGGAGCTCACCGAACTGTTCCAGAAAGGGCCACGGTGGGTGCGGGTGTAAGCTTAAAGCTTAAATTGTGCATTCTTGATTTGTTGGAACAATATCAGTTCCCACTGTTGCCCTTTCTGGAACAGTGTGGTGACCCCTGGAACAACACAACTACACATCCGAGATTCATCTGTGTTCTACCTACTCCCCTTATAGAACAGCACAGTGCGCATTGTTTTGTAAAAGTTGAACTGCTACCATGTTTATCATTAGTTAATAAATAATTTATATACACATCCATTGATTTTCACTTCTTACAATGATAAAAACAAAATGTAACGGGCGAATACGCTGACCTGGAATTCAAATATTTCCTTCTTCTGAAATGGCATTTTTTTCAATGTTTTGTTTTTTTGATTTTTGTTTCGGTTTGGAATCGATTTCAATCAGTTAATATTCAATAGACAGCGATGAGCACAGATAGTCATTAAGCTAAAGCCCTGCAATAATTCAGCACTAAAATAAACAAAAACCATTGGTGACAAACACAACCAGCTGATTTGGGATCTCATGATAGAGACCTTTTGTTATCGCCTCATCTTCAGCTGCCTCTTCAGAAAAACAAAAATAAAATCTTCCAATCAGCTTCATCTCAGAATAAGATAAGATAAGATCTTCACCGCTGTTTTTCCATTTTTATCTCAATGTGGGACAGATGTCAACAACACTGAGCAGTGACTTCCTCGAGAGCTCTATACAACTGAAATTGAATTGGAGATGGACACAGTCAAAATTTTTATGTTTTCTATTTTAAATCCTTTAAATGTCACAAGTCCTCCCTCAGGCTACAAAAACGTCCTATTTTGAAACGGAATGATCCACATATGAAATTGAAAGTGTGTGCCTCCTATTGAGACGACAAACATCAACGCAGACTTCAGGTTTGTGAACCGCTTGTGTTTCGAAATAAAATACTCTCAAGAAGTAAACTACTTTGTGTTGTAGACAGAGAGGGATTTTGTTATTGTACTTGCATTATGACCCTCTCACAGGCTCCCATGAATGGGAGTCTGCCATCGTCATCTGTCAGATATTCAGAGTAGACTCATTGTTTTCACACAGTCTTGAAAGAGGCTAGGCGCTTATGGTGTTATGCTACGTTACGAATACTGATACTGCTTCTAAGGGAGTTGAAGCTGCACTGGAAAGCTGACCCTTTCCTCTATATTAGATTAAGTAACCATGATTTGTCCACATCACATACATACAAGGGCCTCTCTTTAAGGGCCACACAGGTTACCTCAGTGGGCCCCACTATTTCCTACACCATACAGTCCTCTCTGTAGCCCCGCAGTGAGCTATGATTTTAAACTGGGATACATGAATCCTGCGCCTTGCCATCTTGGAGCGTGTTTTCCAGACGCCTTATCTGGGGAATAATTTGGATTACACAGATGCTTTTCCTGGCGTCATGGTGGACCATAACCGATCAGTATTAATCAGAGGCTTGTGCGATCTCTTGTGGGACCAGAAGGTTTTCTGTCAATCCTCTGATTCAAGGATGCCCAAGGGTTTGGCTCCAAAATTGTGTTGATAAGGCTTGTGTCATTTAACAGAGGGCAGAGCGTGGTGTTCTCTGTCTCTGAAATAGCAATGTACACCCAACAATATGAAGTTTAGAGCCACACTTTTGCTCTAAGTACTCAGATTTCCTCCTATGCAGACATGAAAGGTCAAGTTGTGGGCGACTCTAAATTGCCACTGGGTGTGTAAGTGTTGTATTGCACACATAGTCCTGATATACCAAGTCAACTCCTGTAGAGGAGCAGTGAAGGCTGAGCTCACGGCATCCCAGAGCGAGAAGAGACACCATCAAGCAATGGTCTGCTTTTTGCCACATCATGGTTACTGACAAGCGCCTCAGATGATATGCAACCTTTGAAGCATTTCGGCTGAGATTCTGTGGTGACAGAGAAAGGAGCCTTCCATGAGCACCTGGCACAGACCCATTGACAAAGTGCTAGGCTGTCAACAGCTCCCACTGTAGATTCATGTGACCATTTCAGGGTTCACTTCAATTTTCAACTGTTTTCAAGCCAAATAGGACTGGATCCAATTTCATGGCTGTCAGAGGTGTCTATACCAAAAGCTATATCAAGGGAGGGAAGCGCCATGTGATCTGATAGTTTAAGAAAGATTAATGTGTGTTTTAAAAACCTATGCTTGACTTCCTGGGAGGGAAGAATTTGCACTCATTTAACCGCAAAGATTTCTAAATTTAAGTTCTTGTATTTCCTCAGGGGAGATTAGCCCAGCTGATATCTCCACAGATGTGACACATTTGTTCACAATTTTAGTCAGGAATTCCCAGCAAATGAGCTTCCTGTGTCCTTGTAAGGCAGAAAATTGATTTGCCCGATCATATTTTAGAAGAGCAAAATTGTCACCAAAAACATTGCGCAAACATATGCATGTATTATGATGGGTTTGTGTGTCTGATGCAGGAGGTTAGATAAACTTTATTTTTGCGCTTAAGAAGTAGAAAATCTGGAATAAGATGTTGCATTCATTTGGACAAGAAGCACCCATTCACACTGGGTCAATTCACTTCCTCCCCACATAAGTGATTAATGTGACCGTATGTGAACCTTCCATTAATCATCAGATAACTCGCTGTCATCCGTGTCCTTTACAGTAATAATAATAATAATATGCTTCTTTACTACCTTCATTAATTATTTCTCATATCTGTTTAGTTGTTAAAATTGTAAAACTAAGAGTAAATGTTTATTGACTTTAGAATAAAAGTTCCTAAATAAGGCACCATGTTAAGCTTTACTGTGTTTCCTGCCTTGCTGATGTCACAGTTTGTCTGTATGAAGTTTCTATTTTGTTTCAGGACACTTTTTGCATTCCATAAAAAAAAGCTGGGCTCAATGTTTGAGCACTCTTGTTACCACCCGTGGTCCATTCAGTGGTTCAGGTCGATGACATACAATGATCTGTAAGCATGGGTGGTGGTTGGCTCTCGGTCTCTTGCCCTTTGTTACAGTGAGAGCGTCTTGCTCTCCCCAACCACGTCATTGGAATTAACACAAGACAATCAATGAATGACCGACATTTATTTTAGGCAGATGTCTCATCGTAAGAAAGTTGTTAAACCTGAAACTTCATTTTGAGACAAACCTGTTTCTTTTCTGGAAGCGCCCATCTTCATCCCAGCACATTATCCAAATGTAGATAAGATAATTAAATAATATTTGCATTATTTTATAAATAAAACCCACTTCTTTTATTCGGTTTAGAAGTTAACATCACAATTTAATTATAGTTGTGTTGTGTTAAAACTGGACTGCTTGATTTAAGAACTTGAAACTTTTTGCAAAAGCGATATTAAAAGTGAATAGTTTATGATAAGTGATGACTTACGAGTTATATAAACGTCAAGATGAAATTCGTTTATAGATCATAGCTTTTATGCTTGATAGATTATTGCCTTTATGATTGACATTATAGCGTTTATGAATACTTTTGTGTGAAATTATTTAAAATGTACTCACGGTTTTCCTCCAAAGCAACTTACAATCAGTGCATTAAAACTTTTCTGAAAGAATCTAGCCGCATTTTTATCCCGTTCATCCCATGTTTAACTCACTGCTGATGTCAGATCTACATCATTTCTTAAACTAGCTGTAACAAAATTTACTTTACTATTTCCGATTGCGTTCTTTCAACACACCGCATGCGTTATCAACCGGAACTTGGCGCTACAAATAATAATAACAGCGACGCATGATCGCCATTACGCATGCGCTTGCACGCTCCTCTCAGGTGAGACGGAAGTGAACGGCAGCCGGGATCTGGTGCTCGCAGCGCTCGGCTGACACTCATCGAAAAGTAAGTATCAAGGACGTCATTGATAGTTTTATGTCATTTAAAATGTCTGGCGAAATCTTTGGCACTGACCGTTGTGACTGCTGTCTCTGTTGTTCTCCACAACCGACCTCTCGAATTGAACATACCTGCTCAGCTAAACAAATAGGTGCTTTGTGAGTTGTTTATGAGTTGTTGTTTTTTTTAAACATCGCAGTCTGTTGTGTTTCCAGTCGCCACGATTGAATGTGGTTCAATTCTGTTCGGGTAGTTTCGTTGTTCCAGGCGCCAGAGCTGCATCCAGAATGAGCTTCTCTCGGAACCACCGATAGGACTTGTGTTGGTCCATTGATCTTTTCATCATAGAACTTCAGTTCACTCTCTTTGATGTGTGGTATGCGAACTTGCTGTAATGGGTTGGTCTTATGTCTGTTACACACAAAGAAACAACAAAAAGGAAAAAAACACTTGTGTTCAAGGCCAGTGCTCTTCAGAACAACAAATAAGTTCGGCCTCTTGTTGGACCTGATCATCTGGTTCTGGATCCATCGGCAGCTGCAGAACATTCCCGACTGACAGCTCATCTACATGCGGAAACATTTCCGGACAACAAAGTAAACTACTAGTTTTAACCAAAAAAATAATAATCTGGTGCTTTGTTTACAGTTCTCATTTCAACCATGGTGATAAGCTATAAAGGCGATAAGAAAATTGTGATTTGAAATGTTATTTTCAGACCTCAAAAAACAAGTTGCTGGCAGGACTGAACTATAATTATCCGTTCAATTGAACAGTCTTAACATGTGATGTCTGTAGCACCTTAGGTGAAAGGCAACATCAGTGCCTTTGTTGCCACGGAGATGTTTTGATAGATATGTGAGCGTAGATGTTGTCTGCAGGAGAGGATCAATGAAGCTGCAGTGCAGTGAGCGGGATGAAGTGGCTGGTTAGCTCTTGACTGGCAGTCAGGTGTCTGAGGTCATTGGTTGATCCACTGCTGTTTCTCACCTCACTCAAGCCTTTGCTGAAAGAAGCGAAACGAACAACTCAATGTGTGATTTGTATCAGACAGAATTTGGTCTTGGGATGCACCAAAACAACATTTTTTTTTTTGGTGTTGTTCACAGTGAGTAACCCAATCCCATCCAACCTAAAGTCAGAGGCTAAGAAGGCTGCCAAAATCCTCCGCGACTTCACGCAGATCTCCAACCGGAATGGACCCGACAAACTCATCCCAGGTGAGGCTGTTTGCAGCAGCGACTTATCTGATATTTACCTTTTGTGTTTCTCATATTTTTTTCAGCGCACGTCATAGCAAAGGCCGAGGGTCTGGCCATCATCTCTGTCATCAAGGCAGGTTTTATGATCACAGCACGTGGTGGCAGTGGAGTCGTCATCGCCCGTCTGGCTGATAGGCGTAAGTTACTTGTGGCTGTGGCTTGCAGGAAAACCTCAGGGCTGAAGCTGCAGCGTCAAGTCATCTGACGTTACAGCTTCCTTCCGTGGGCATTGCGGAGACGATTGGATCGTAGCGGCTGACTGAAAGTTGCTCTAGACAGAGGCCCTTTTTGTACCAGCACTTCTTTGATCAGTCCTGTGCCTTAACTTGTATTTCCAATTTATTTACATTTTCCTATGTCGGTACAAAGCTGTTGTTGTCATTCTGTTAGATTAAACACAGTGTCATTTGACTTTTCGACCGTGAAAAGGAGTTGAGGCCACATTATACTTTAAAGTAGGCAACACTGATTCACAACACCACGTAATTTTTTACTGCTGCAGGGTGGCCTTTGTTGCTGCACCGTGAATAAAGTTGTCTTCTCTGGGTTGTTCAGGATGGTCAGCGCCGTCAGCCATTGGCATTGCTGGACTTGGAGGAGGCTTTGAGATTGGTGTTGAGGTTTGTGGTTCATTTTTCTGAATGATTCTATCTTGGAAGTCTCAGTCTGTGAGTGCCACTCTTGTGTGCTTTACAGGTTTCAGACCTAGTCATCATTCTGAACCAGCGTCGAGCTATTGAGGCATTCACCAAGGGTGGAAACCTAACTCTTGGTGGGAACTGCACTGTTGCTGTCGGTCCGATGGGAAGGTGATCACCTGTTTTTCTGTCATCCTGAATGGCTACTGATCCCCACTGCACTGCCAGTTGTGATGGAAGATCATTTCAGATGAAACTTTTTTTTTCCTCAAGCTTTTCAAGCGTTTTTTTTTTTTTTTGTGCACAAGAGATTTTTTAAATAAACTGTTGGGAACTTTCTGTTTTCAGAGCTGTTTTCTGTTGAACTACTGTTGCAGGAATGTGGAGGCTGATGTGGCGGTGCGCAGCACTGCTGCTGTCTTCACCTACTGCAGGTCCAGAGGTTTGTTTGCCGGCATCTCATTGGAAGGATCCTACCTGGTGGAACGCAAGGAAACCAACCGCAAGTGCGTGAGAATCTCCAAAACTTGAGGCGTATAAACCTTTGCATGAGCGCCAAAATGTTTTCATAGCTGAAGTGTCTTTTTGAGCATGAATTTACGGACCTTACAGGTTTTATACCCGGGACATCAGGGCATCTGGGATTTTGAACGGAGATGTGGAGCCACCACCAGAATGCTACGACCTCTACAAGGTTCTGGACGAGTACACAGCGGCCTATGTTGCTGACTGGAGTGAAAAGAACATTCACCCAAAAGTAAGCGGAAGAACAAATGACGTGAAAGTGACGTGGTAAATACTGATATTTATTTTTTTCCTCAGTCACTACCACCGTCCAGACCGGCAGCTCCCCCTCAAAGACCACCAAGCAGTTACCAGAAGGCCCAACATGGAAGAAGTAGCTACCAGCAGGCCCCGCCCACGAGCTACCACCAGGCTCCCACAAACTCTGGTTTATCCACTTTGAATGCTGTCAAACTGCTTTCTTTAATGAGGAGTAATTGGTGGGTAATGTGCGTGTAATAACTCTGTGACAGGTGCGGCCGCAGCAGCAGCAGCTGTTTCATCTGCAAGAAGTAAAAACGCACTTTATCCCAGCATCTCTATTTACAAATCTGAGACGTCAGGTGAGTCGACACACTTGGGCGAATACAACTTACTAAAACGTGCCAAAAACAAAATGCATTGAATACAGTCACGTCGCTTCCTTTCTAGAAAACTTTTCCTCGAGGGCTTCGAACTTTGGTGCGTTGACTACCGTTGTAATAATCAGAAGAGTAGAATGAACGACTGATTCAAATGATTGTCTTTCCAGGGGGAGCAGTCGCATCAGCAGCGTCAGCATCTGCTGCTGCAGGTGCAGATGGTGGTCTGCTGGTCGCCACAGCAACACATGCTTTCACAGGACAGCAGCCCGGTGACCTCAGCTTTGCTCCCGGTGACACTATCACTGTGATAACCAAGACAGAATCTCAGTATGACTGGTGGGAGGGGCAAACCAGCGATGGCCAGGTCGGCATCTTTCCAGCCAATTTTGTCACTCTCTGAAACCAGCTGGGCCACGCTCTGCTTTCCCTGTTTCCCTGCCCTTCCCTTCCTTGAATTGGACCTGGGCTTCCTCTACTGAAAAGATCTGTTCTGCTCCTCTGTCGCCCTCTGCTGGAAATATAGTGAACGTCAGCTCCACAATTCATCACGGATTATCCAAGATACTTTTAATTCAATAGACACGCAGATAACGTTGTCGGAATGCATTTTATAAGCATATAAATAAACAGTAGGATTCAAAATGAGACTAGAAGTGCCTTGTTTTATTTTTGATATGTACTGTCAAGGAATAAAACCAACTACAATGTAACGACAAACATTTCTTTAATTAAAGACAAAAAACAATGTTGACTGGGATTAAAGTAGATTTCTTCCTGTTTGAGTGGCAACTGGCTTCTGCAAGGAAACAATAGAAGCAGATGTGATGGATCTTTGTGGTTGAATTGAAGTGTCATTTCTCTTATCTTAAATATTTTAAATGAAACTTTTTATCATCCAATATTACTAGAATAAAAACTATTGAATAGAATTCCTTCGGCTGTTACGTTGCTGAGTTCAGCCTGTTCCACAGCACCTCACCAGAGCGGGTTTTGAGCTGTGTTTTGACTGTAGTACTTCTATTTCAGTCCTGGCTGGATGTCTTGGCGCTATTTAAGACATGTCAAGAACGTCCTCCTCCTTCATGGTGGTGTCCTGCTGCAACTAAAGTATGCATCCCCAAGCTCGACCATGACAGGCTCAATTCTGGCTGAATGGCCCTCATTTTTTTGGTTTACGCCCAACATATCCTCTGTTTTTCACCCAGACAATTAATTGTTAAACGCACCAACATTGTGTCATACAATGTGGTCTGTTGAAGTTCTGGCTTTACGTTTTAGTGCTCTGCTGTGCTGTGTATGGAGTTAGAATGTTAAGTGCAAGCAGCTGAAAACTAAAAAGATGGTCAATGAGGGGATTTTAATCATCAAAATAAGCTCTCCTGTGCCGGCAACCAGCTACTGTCAGATTCCAGAATCACTCCCACCGTTGTGTTTTTGCAAGTGTTTGGAGTCATTTGTGTCCACCAGAGGAAGTTGTTGACGTTGTTGCTTGCAGTCCTCAACGGTGTCTGGCAGTGGAGCTCCAGCAGTCTCAGGCAGCAGCAGGCACAGGCCGCAGCCAATGATGGGTCCACTGCTGTACAGCAGCATGGCGCCCAGGGAGATGGCTCCACCAGAAGTGGCCGGCACCGCAGAGTTGATCAGGCAGCCGATCCTGTAGGACAGGTTGACCACAGAGAGGCAGCGCTGTCTGTGGACAAAAAATGGCGGCAAAAGTCGGTCGATTATTTTTTCCTTGTCAGCATCACCTTTACCTTATGACAGTGGGGAAGAGCTCAATGCCGTAGACGTTGGAGACAAAGATGGCGGCAAGCACGCACAACTTCCCAAAGAGAGCCAGGCTCATGACCAGGACTCCCCCTCCTCCTATTATTGCCAGCACATCAATACGCTGTCAAAGCAGTTTGTCATTTTCAGTCAGACCATTCCGTCTCTCACCCTGGAATCTGGAGAGCAGCAGCGAGAGAAAGGAGGCGCAGCCGCTCAGGAGAAGCGCCAACATGGTGTTGGTCCGCCGGCCCAGGTGCAGCAATGGCACCAGCAAACACGGGGTCTCGGACAGACCTGAGAAGAAGTGGGCAGAGTACACTCCAACACCAAAGGAACCCACGTTCATGCTGATGCCGTTGTAGGTGATGGAGGACGCCAGGCTGTCAATCGACAAGCAAACTGTTCAATGAAGGAGCACAAAGAAGAGAGAGATTGACCAGCCAAACCTCAGGAAGCTCATGATGGACAGCCGCAGCAGAACCATTGGATGTTTCAGCTGCATCGTGTCACCAGTTGTGGCCTCTGTTGCCGACTTGGGATCGGTGCTGGATTCCAGCAGCTACACACAATGACACGTGTTTAATAACACACCATAAAGAGTTATTTTGAGCAGTGGGTCTGATTTCACTGGCTCTCCCACATACAACCCGTTCATCTTACCAGGTCAAGGCATCTGTTATCAGCCAAACTGTTGTCACGGTAACGCTTCAACTCATCAGCCTTCTGGAACAACATCAGCCAACGAGGCGACTCTGGTATAAAACTGAAGAGACGGGAGTTTGTGATGGTTATTTGTTGGGTCTTGAGTGTGCACAGGAGTGTGTGCGTGCATAGCTACAAGAATAGTGGCAGGCAGATCAGTTGAGGAAGTGACATCATTAGGTGCAGCTGCGTCCAAGTGTTACTGGTCCAGGCTAGTGCGGATCCCCCCATCGTCCCCAGACTGAAGCAGAAGGGGAGGAACGCTGGTGGCCAGAGACGACTTGGAGCCAGGGTCCACTCCACCGCTAACATACAGATATATTCACAATAATGCAGTTTCACAGTTTACGTTTATCCACCCAGACTTGTGTGTTTACCCAGGCTGAAGCAGCTGATGTTGATGCAGCAGCTGCAGATGCCTGTCAGGCAGCGGACGGCCAGGTAGAAAAGGGGGTCATGGAAGATGGCAGGGAGGACCCCACATACAGCGTGAATGACGACACACACCAGCAGCACTGGGCGCCTCCCATATCTGCACACACTCATGTTAGCTTCACACATAGGTGCTGTGGGTTTGTGGGCGTTACCTGTCTGAGAAAGGTCCACACAGCAAGGACCCCAGTAGGAGGCCCACCATGAACATCATCTGACCATGGGTCAACCAGCTCGAACACTGGTTTGCTGACTGACAAGTACACACACACACAATATTATCTACAAACACTTCTAAATTTACTTAACACGTCCCCTTTTGCTTCACAGTTCCCATTAGCCTGAGCTGTAACCAAGGGACTTGATCACTCCAGAGTGTCCGGGTGCTTCCAGTTGAACACTCTTGAAACTCCATACTAGGAAGGCACCGTTTAAACTGACCTGCCTTTTCTCGGTTTTACTCTCTCTGGGATGGCTGAAGACGCCACATATCACCCAGGATGAGTCACAACCACATTTTTTCATTTCTTTGTGCTATCTGGGACAATACAGGCCTAAGAGGTGCCGTGGCTCAGGGTGCAATGAAATATGGCAACACTCCCAATACTTAATGTTTTACAAATAGTGTTCGTCAGTTGTATTAAGGTAAATGAACATTGGTGAATATGTTTCTAATATAGTGTGAGCAAAGTTTTTTTTCTTTGTTTTTTATAGCACTATTTCAAATGTCTTTTAAAAAATATTTACTCTTTTACAGGACTGACAACATGCTGATAAGATATACTTCTAATGATTTTTTTGTTCGTTCATTTACGCTCTGTGCAGCAAACACCACTGAAAATTCATCAACTCCAGTGCATAAAGATGAAATGAAAGAAAATCAAAAGCCAAATGGGATACTAAATAGCTTGTCTTAGAACTTTTTTCAATTTTACTTATTCTTTATCAAGAAAAATATTCAACAAAACTGAACTTTGCACACTTTTTGTAATTTTTAACTTTTTCCCCTCCATACTCTTAATCCTTAACAGACTTTGCCATCACGTTTCCCTGAGTAAAATTTCATGCTGTGTTAAATTCATATTCAACATCATCCTTGGATATTTAAGCAAAGTCAGATACAGATACTCTCAACTCACATCCTCGGTCATCCAGCCTTGATGAGTGCCGTCGAAGTCCTGGAGATCTGAAAAGTTGGTTGGACTGCCACATTTCTCTTGGTTGATGGGGTTGGTGAAGATGTCAAGAAAGAAGAGGAAGGAGGAAAAGAAGATGATGAGAGACAAACGCCAGTAAACAGATAGTTGCAGTGGAGACAGTTGAAGAAGAGTCATGATGTTGTGTCTGTGGACAGATGAACTTTAACCTCTAAAGGAAAAAGAACATGGGTTGGGATGGGCCAGGGAGGGAGGAGTGAGTGGGGGAATAGTTTTGCTGGAGTAAAAGGAGTCCCAGGTCAAGTCAGGCTTCAACATCAACATGGCACATAAGACCCGATCTACATCATGCAGTTGACTCTGTGTGCTGAAGGCTCTCCATATCATTTCATCAAGACTGGACCACAATTTTGCTTGGTTGACGATGATCTTTACACTGTGGCTGGTGGGAAAGGAAGACTTAGACACGACCCAAGAGCAGCGCAGGGACCTTGGTAACGCGTTACTCTTATGTCACAACCTTTTTCAGTAACGGGTGATCTAACGTGCTACTATTGCAAACAAAGTCATCAAATTAAAGTTACTTATCCAAGTCACTGGGCGTTACTATTGTTGCCATCGTCGGGAAGCCAAATGTTACCATTCGCTTTGTACAACTGCGTCTTTGGGCATGACGTCATGTGCGGAACACGCCAGTCACGGTTTCAACAAGCGGGCAGCGCTTGACACGTGAGCTGCCCGCTCCACGGCTGGAAATAAGAGACGCGTGAGGAGAGACGATCTGAAAATACTGCCACTACTTTGAATTAGTGTCTGCTATAGATGACTTCATCGGTGCAGTAAAACGACACTTATGCCAGATTTTTGTAGATTATTTTTTCTTTGGTGCAAGAAGAAACGGTACTGATGTGATGTACTGATGTTGCATTTTCTCTCGAAAGGAGCGTAGACGCGAGTAACAGCAGCCACTTACTGCTGCCTCCAGGTGGCCAACAGGAGACGTGACACACTGAGTCTTACTAAGCTTTTGCCTTGTAGTTCGTAAAATCATAGTAAAAATAATGGGGCATTCCCTGCATTTTATGATATAAATGGCAATATATCACTTTATTTTGTTTTTCAAAGTTGTTGCTTTTTGTGTGGGATTTTTGGGACAATGGGTTCGTGTGTAAGTAAAACATTGACTGTACATTCATATAACTGAGATTGTGCTGAAAAAACATGGAAAAACACTGGACGCCCAAGAACTCCAACTCCAAGGGGTGGGATTCGATAAAAAAAAATAATAATCTAGTGAATTAGAGAATTTGTGATTAATTCATCTCAAATAATGGCAGTTTAATGGCATAAGAATATTTGCCACAAGAAGCCACATTTTTCAATTGGAATGAATTTGGTATATTACTGAATCAAATGATGGATCCATACATAAACAACGAAATATTGTTTATTTTGCATCAGTTTGACAATGGCACAATAAATCATGATGGTGGCTATATTCAAGTTTTTATATCACCTTATTTAAACTCAAGCTCTGTCAATTTCTTGAAAATATTTGTATAAGAATTTCAAGTCCATTCAGAGTAGTGGAAACCCTGGCCATTGTGTAGCGAAAAACATCCCTGAACAAAAGCAAACAGATGCTTTTGTTTGCTTTTGTTCAGGGATTCATCCATGTTTGTTGTTGTTGTTATCATCCTAGCTGCCACGTGTCTTGTGCATCAGTGTGATCAGTGGACCAGGAACTCCTGCACTTACAAAGGTTCCCTGTCGTCTGGAGAGCAAACTGTTAAATTAAATTACATTTTTTTGTTGTAATTAATTAATCATAATAATGTTGTAATTAATTTATCATAATTAACTCGTTAAAGTTATATATATAGATGTGTTTAAATCTTGAGGAGGACGCTTCAGGATTCTGTCACTGTCTCTTGCAGGCTGGTTGTCTAAAGACGTGTTCGCCTGGTTCACAGTCAACATGGCAACTACTGTCTGCCAGGAAGTCTTCTATTGAGAATGTGAAAGACAAAATATTCTCCTGCACAACTAAAGATTACTGAAGTTTGCAAACACAAAAATATACATTTTATTTATAAACAACTTGACATCTACACTTGATCCACATTTGAAATAGCTGACGACTTGTTGGAAGAGCTTGGCCTCCCATCAGGCTCTGCCAGCAGTGCTGTGCGGCATCACCACAGTGATGACAGAGGTGGGGACAAACACAGCTGACATGCTCTGTAATCCAGCGACTAAACATCTCCAGCTGAAGCCCAGAGCCTTCCGTGCGTTCTGATGGACAAACACAAACACATGAATCAACACACCTTTGTGCTGCACACAACGACTAACATACGGTTAACTCTCACTAAAGATTTCTCACATTTTAAACTCTACAATTGTGTTCAGTCCCACTCACACAGTTGTGTGCCAGCTTCAGCGACACAAATTCATATAGTCAACTCGTACTCACATACTTGTCTTTTGATATGATCATTTTTCAGTGTGCAACATACACCAGCAGGCTTTGACTACATTTAAATTCTGCTATGAAAAGCAAACAGGTCTTCTTTCCCAGATGAGAATTACAAATGTTACCTTCCGGTATTTCTTATACTTCTTTTTCTTCTTCTCCTTCTTTCTTCTCTTTCTCTCTTCATATGTCTCCTGCTGCTCAGCCACCTCCTCCTGTGTCTCCTCGTAATCCTCCTCTAGAGGTTCATATTTATCCGGCAGCATGCAAAAATAAACTTCTTTGGAGGTTTTGTGAGAAGGTCTTATCTCTGCGTTCTTCTGAGCTCCCATGATTACTCTCCTCTGTTGTTGAGCTCCTCTGTCATGGGACCTTTGGGTGGAAGTCGAGTCACCCTCAGCTGTCTGCTGGACTTTGACTCCAAAACCAGGCCTTAGAATGGGACAGCTAAAGGACGAGTCCCAACAGCACTATGGCAGTAAACAAGATGAAGATGAACACTAAATAATGATAATCCTTAGTTTCACTTTGTTTATTTAAGCAGAAAACAAGAACAGCAAGTTTTTTCTCCTCATTTCAAATCAGGAAGTTAAACAGTGGTTCACCTTTGACCCACTTTGTTGGTTCTCTCCAGTAGATAAACAACTAGTTTAGATCAAAACTTCCTGACTCACAAGTTTCTCCACTTTATATTGACCTCCAAGTTAATGATTCTCAAATACTTATCATAACTGAATGGGATTATCTGAGTGACCAAGGTAGGCGTGTTGTTGAGCTGAACACCTACAACTTCTAAATGAAATCCCCTGTTAGATGAAGTGTCACTGCTTTAATAACCTGGGTGTTACAGCAGAGAATAATCTTGTTGACTCTTTCTTGTTAAACTGCTCTTTCGGAAAGGTTGCACTGCTCTTTGTTTTAGGGATATGAACAAAACAATCACAATGGAAGACAAAATAATGTGTTCTAAGTATGACTTGGAATTTCTGAGAAAGCTTGACTAATCTTATTTATTTATTTATTATTGTCATAGTCTGAACATGCCTCACATGAGGGTTTGTCTTCTTCAGCCTAATATTAATACAAATGATACAACTGCTTGCCAATTTTGGTAATCAGAGGTTTATACATTTGTGAATCAGCACTAGCCTATTATTATTATTATTATTATTATTATTATTATTATTATTATTGTTATTATTATTATTATTATTATTATTATTATTATTATTATTATTATTATTATTATTATTATTATTATTGTTGTTGTTGTTATTGTATTGGACTAATAGAGGACATCTAATCGAATTGTTGGCGGAACGTTTCCTCTTAAGCGCTTCGGAATCTTTTCGGTGTAGGACTGAGGTCACATTGAAGTACGTTGATGTAACTATTTTCAAAATAAAATTACATGCATTTTTATAAAGTGTGTATTTTAAAATAAAACTCTCTGGTTCACCTTAATTACCATCACATACTTCATCAATTGATTCACGGATTTTATTGTGAGAGAAAACGGCTATTTGATCATCTTTAGTAACACACGGTGTCAAATAAAATTTTATGGTGAAGGTTTATACCGGAAAGGGATTCAGTTGTCTTCTTTTCGCAGTTGCTTACTACTTGGATGCGGGTGAGCACATGACGCTTTTATCCGTTGAAAAAAAGTTTTACCGGCATTTTTTATAAATTGCCTTAACGTCTTCCGCATGTGTCGACTGACTAAACCTGATTTTAGTCAGCACCAGTTTTTAACATTGATTTAAATCAGACAGTTCCTTCCACCTTTTCTTCATTTAATTATTATAAATTGTTTTAAATGTGAAAATAATATTCTTCAATGCCTTTTTCGTTTTTTTTTTTTTTGTAGGTTCAGTGATTGAACGTTTGACGATGCGTCCAGTTGCTCGGTCCGGTAAAGCAAAGTTATGACCTTCCATTTAAAAGGAGCCTGTTCGCTCCTCCAAAGGTGCTCCGGTGTCACTGGTTTCCAGGTCAGGGCCCGCAGCAGAAGCTTTTTGACCGAGTTGCCTTGGACAGGGTTAGTGTTGGTCTCTCGATCAACTGATGTGTTCCACAATCTGGCTTTGGAAGACTGGATAGAGGCCAATGTTGACCTGGAGCGGCGTAGCATCCTCCTACTTTGGCGGAACAAGCCCTGTGTTGTTATTGGCCGCCATCAAAACCCCTGGGCAGAGTGTCATCTCAGCACTCTGAGAGAGTCTGACATCCCACTAGCTCGCAGACGCAGCGGAGGTGGCACCGTGTTCCATGACCTGGGCAACCTCAACATGACCTTCTTCGCCAGCAAGAGCTCGTACAACCGACAGCGAAACCTGAAAGTTGTGACTGATGCCCTCAAACGGTTGCGACCACAATTACTGGTTTCTGCCACTGACCGCTTTGACATTATAATGGATGGAAAGTACAAGATCTCAGGTAAGATTTACCCAACAACTTTTATGATGTTTACCAGCAGCACACTGTCTGGGTATAACGATTCAACCTATTTCCATACAGGATAGATTTTTTCCCCCTATAATTCCTGGAGTGTTTTCAAACACGTGGAAGACATTATCAACATCTTTAAGGGGTGTGTCTACCTGTTCATCTATACTGCCAAGTTACAATATACAAGAGCCCACCTCTATTGTCACGGTAGGAGTCTTATAGTGTGATCCACTGAATCTGTGTGCAGCGTAAGGAAACCCCAAATGTGCAAAGCAAAACAACTTTAGACTCTTAAAAATGTCTGAGATTCAGTTCTGTTAGTGCTGCACAAAACTAACTCTGTCAGTAAACCTTTAGACGGAGTTGCCATAAATAAACAGGATCAATGAATCCAGAATAGGGTGGATTTACTCAATGATTGTACTTTGTTCTCATGTAAAGTTGACACCGTGTCCCACATTTCTATAATTTGGGGTGTAGGTTCCCTCAAAATTGACAGATGCTTCAAAATTTAAGTATTAAATACCCAGATGTTTGTATGACCCACTTTTTTGACGTGGTTGACAGGAAGTGCATCACGGCTCAGCAGGAAGTCTTCATATCATCACTGCACCCTACTTCACTCAGCTGACCGCTCCACCCTCAAAGCGGCTTTACGACCATCCTGTGCTGGCATCCTCAGCAATGCTACTCCCAGCGTCCCCTCACCGGTTGCTAACTTAGTGGACATTGATCCTTCTCTCGGGTTGGAGGAGCTGCTAGATGCTGTGGCGCAGCAGTACAAGACAGGTATAAACCTTAATATTGAACATAAACATTTCTGTTTGATCTTTGTAATTTCGTCACTGCTGTTGTTGTCTGCTCCCATCAGAGTTTGGCTTTAGCTCTACACCGATCCAAGTGGATCCAAAGGATGTGACGTCGTTCCCGGGGATTTCTGATATGGAATCAGTGCTTCACCAGTGGGAGTGGACTTTTGGAAGGACACCCAAGTTTAGTGTACATACTTTTCTGCCGCTGCCACTTGCTAGCTTGCCTGCTGAACTGCACCTGGATGTGAAGAATGGAGTTATGGTGCACTGCAGGCTTGATGTCCCTCCAGATTGGCTGGCACCACAGCTAGTTGATGGCCTGGTTAACGTTTTAGAGGGACAACGCTTCTGTCCATATAGTTCTGCTGCCTCGGTCGCCGCTTTCTTGCGGTCTGAGAACTGTGAGGGGAAAAGTCGACTCAAACAACTGAGTGATTCTGTTTTAGCTATTATGTAGCCATGTTTGCACTGTACATTTTATATCTGAAAATAAACTATTCACTTGGAGTGACTTGGCATTTTAAATCACAATGTAGTCTAGATTGAGGTGCATGTCTAGTACTGTAGTGTGTGCGTGTGTGTACTTTTATCTTTGTGAGAACCTGTATGAGTTTTTAATCAACAGAGGGAGGATGTGTGTGTGTGTGCACGTGTGTTCACGCATATCTGTCCAGGTGAGGTCAATTTTGGGGTAAACACCTCCGTGTGGTGCCCTTGTGTCTTTGTGGGACCCATTTGCAAGACCCCACAAAGTTAACTCTGAAATTGAGGGTGAAGATTTCAAAATAACTATAACCATTATAACTGGGTTTCACTTTTGTTCAGGGTCCTGGTTAAGGTTAGGTTTAGGGTGAGGGGCTGGGGAAAGGGTTATGGCAATAAGCAGACCCCGCAACTATAGTGGGACAATTCTGAGTGTTTGTGTGTGACCTGCTAGCAACTATGGTGGGACCAATTCTTGGAAACACGTCCTTATGGGAAGCTGATGACTGGTCCTCACAAGGTTAAGCCTCAATTAAAACTTTAAAATAAGGCAATTATAATTTAATTTAAGACCATACACCATATTCTTGTTTAATCTGTATTGTGGATTTTTTTTCAGTCACGTCAACATATGCATTGCAGTGAATGCACCGTGTAAATTAAATAAAATAAGCAATTGATGGCCAATGAGAGAATGAATACCATGATTACTGGACAAGCTGGACAACACCAACCTCTTAGCTGATGCCCACGATGATGCTAGATGTAGTGTAGGAAGCGAGATCAACCAGAGACCAAAGATCTCACATTAAATGTTGGCCCAAAACAATGCTAAGGCCACGTTGAAGTTTTTGATTATTTTAATAATGTTAAAATGCATGGTGAAATTCACGCTCCCTCTACATGGGACACAGTGGCCATAGCATCAGGAAGATAGAAAATAAAATAAATAGACATTTAAAAGCGTGTCACATTTTGAAGCAGCTCGTACACATGAATGGTGCGCGTCGTCTGATTTACGCATGTGCGTTTTGTCTCACTACCACGTTGTAACTGCGATTGTGTTGTGTGGGAAGATGTATCTCTCTGTTTGTTTTGGAAGGGATAGCTCCCAACTCTAACATGGAGTTACAAATCGCCTCATAGATTTGTGACGCTATTGAATCGGCCACCTTCCACAGTTAAAATTCTAGTTGTCCATGCTATTTTGGGCTGCGTTTCCGCAAGTTTGGTTCGGCAACCTCCTCATTCCACTGAAACAAATTGCTGCTAGTATTGAGATTGTCCCAAATGAAATAATCTGAATGGTGAACTTTTGTTCTATTGAAAGTCCCATTGAGCATTGTAAAGGGGTCTTCCGGTTTTGACTATGTGATCAGAAGTCAATGTGATTGGGACTTACTCTGGAGTGGGACCTCCTGTCTTTGACCGGTACACAGACCATCTTTGTCATCCGTGAGCAGACTCGGCAGAGGTACAGCGAAGAAGCTCTAACAGTGGCACGATGGGAAAGAAACAGAAGAAAAGTGGGGATGACAGGTACCTAACCCTCGCTCAAATAGCATATAAGGCCCAGTCATTCACACGAACTGAATGCTGTTCAACCCTGTAATACTTTTAGTGGTTCTCCATTTAGCCGAGGGCACGTAGGAACCAACTGCTGTTGGTCACGCTATCTGATGCTAACCACGAGTCGGCCGGCTGCTGCAACCGTTCCCTTTTATTGTTATTTTCTGCGATGAATCTTTCAACCCATGTAACCGGGCAACTGTGGTGCCCTGTCGGACCATAGAGGTCCAGTTGGAGACATGCGTAAATGTGTGAGACCGAAAGCTTTTCCGCCTGGGAACAAGTTAGCATAGCAGGCGGCTACGTTGCTAGTTCAACTTATTGAAGAGTATTATCTTAATAGACAATCGACAAGCTTTGAATGGAAAAAATGTCACTCGCAGTGTTGATACTGGATTCAAAATATTTCAACCATCCACGAAATTTGTTGTATTTAATTGTAAATTATATGATTTCCCTTTTCATACCAGCATCCACCGTTTGTGCAACCATATGACTCAGAAAGTATCCAGTTGTTTTTGTCGTGGCACATCTTTAAACATTTAAAATGTATATTCATTCTATATTACTCATCTACTGAGTAATGTCGACAAGTCTGTAAGGACAGTATTATCTAATCTCATAACCTTGGCTTCTAACTGGCCCACTAGTTTTGTTACCATTAGCTCAAGTTTCTATACATTTTAAGCACGTGAAGTTGAAGCTAAATGTCCATCTGGCAACAGATTTATTGTTTACTATTACAAATTTCTTAGAGTTTAATCGCTGTGTAATGTTATTCAAGTACCATGCTTGATAAACATGAAGGGTTGATTGGTAACAAATTGCTGTTGTGGTTTTTCTTGACATGTATAGGGGTGATGTTGACATCGATGCACTGGCAGCTGAGATTGAAGGAGCTGGATCATCTAAAGAGACAAAAGGAAAGAAAAACAAGAAAGCAGCCAAGAAAGATGCTTATGAGTATGTTCAATGTTGATACCAACTTGCTAAGATTTTTATGCCTAATTTTGTTTGTATGTTTTGCTTTGTATCAGTGAGGATGACATCCTGAAGGAATTAGAGGAGTTAAGTTTGGAGACTCAAGGAGGAATAAAGGTAACTTCACTGTGATTGCTATTGTTCCGCAAACATTTAGTTACCAGTGAATGATCAGGTCACTAGCGTGAAATGTTTGTTACTTTTCACTGTTGCCATTTCAGCAATAAGTGACACTCGGGAATGCTCTTGACTCAGTTTAAGAATGTTAGACTCTGTTGCAGTCAAGACCAAGCCAGATTCACACATTTATTTTTTACCGCAAAAGAAGCTGTAGATTTTTATTAAAGATAATTCAAGAGCTGAAATGCTTTCTGTGGAACTAATAAGTAGTTTTGTTTTGGTCTGGGTCTCAGTGTGATCTGATCTTGACTGCTCAGCTCCTACCAACTACTTAGCTGTATTTGTTTTTGTTCGCTCCTCATGTTGTGTTGATGCTGTGGTATGATATAAAATGAATGTTTGCAGAAGGATGACATCACAGAGGTGGAAGTGAGTTCTGAGCCCACTCGAACAGAGAAGAAGAAGAAGAAGGGAGGCAAAAAGACTGCTGATGATGAGGAAGACAATAATGATGACCTTAAACAGAAGGTTTGAGTTCGTCCACTTTGTGCATGTTTCTATAGTTTGTGTTTCTTTGTGTTCACAATGACTTTTGTTAAACATGTTCAATCCAGGCTCCTCAATCTGTACCGAGGGAGTCGGACAGCGACCACAAAGATAAAACTGTGACCCTTCAGGATGCAGAGAATGCTCCAGTTTCAAAAAATGAGTTTGAATCAGATGATGAGGAATTCTCCTCTAAAAGGGACCGGAAAAAAAAGAAGGAAAAGCTAAAGGTGGCCAAAAGTGAGGATGAGGATGATGATGATGATGATGACGGCGGAGAGTTCAAGATCAAGACGGCTGCACAGAAGAAGGCGGAGAAGAAGGAGCGTGAGAAGAAGAAAAGAGAAGAGGAAAGACTGAAGCAGAAGAAAAAGGAGGAGTCCAAGAAAGCAGAGGCAAAGCCCAGCCAGCCTCCTTCAGAACCGGCCCCTGAACCGGCCCCAGAACCTGCTGCTGCGCCTGTAGAGCAAGAGGACATGGAATTAGCGGGAGATGGTGAGATCCTTTGGTTTTCATGTTCATATACCAGCGAATGTGAGTGTTGACATCTCATCTGTGTTCAGATGACAATGATGGAGACAAAAAGAAGAAAGATAAGAAAAAGAAGAAGAATGAGAAGGAAGAGAAGGAGAAGAAAAAGGGACCCAGCAAGGCCACGGTGAAGGCCATGCAGGAGGCGCTTGCACGCATGAAGGAGGTGAGCATGAAACAGAGCGTGTGTGACTGTGGGGATTTATCCTTATACTCAATATGTAGGCTTAGACTATAGTTTTATGCTTTTATTCCTGACAGGAAGAGGAGCGGGCCAGGAGGGAGGAGGAGGAGAGGCAGAAGAGGCTTGAGGAGCTGGAGCAGCAAAGGCTGGAGCAGGTACAACACAAGACCCCTGGTCACCACCATCCTTCATCTGTGAGCTGACGCATGTGCTTGTGGGCCAGGAGCGACTGGAGAAGGAGAGGAAGGAGAAGAGGAAGCAGAAGGAGAAGGAGCGAAAAGAGCGCCTGAAGAAGGAGGGCAAGCTGCTGACCAAGGCTCAGAGAGAGGCGCGTGCTCGAGCCGAAGCTACGCTGAAGGCGCTACAGGCCCAGGGTGAGAACAGATGCCCGGAGGAGCGTGGTGAAGTCAGATGGAGAAACTCAAGGTGCTTTGTTTTTAGGTGTGGAGGTGCCATCCAAAGACTCAATGCCAAAGAAAAAGCCTGTTTATGGAGACAAGAGGAAGAAGAAGCCCACAGTTCAAACCCCAGAAGGTGATTAATTCACGTTCTGTAATGAGACTCAGGCAGTTGTTGTGATGTTTTATTGAGATGTTTCCAACTTCATTTTGCCAGAAACGTCAGAGGTTGCCTCCCACGTTTCAGAGACTCCAGAGCCCATAGTAACAAGTGTAGAAGTGACACTGCCAGAGAAAGGTGAGTTAGGAGGTGAGAGGGGAGGTTCGATTTCATCAGGTATGACATGAATGGTTTGTTCACTGTGTTCTAGAGGTGAAGCAAGATGCTGTGGACGACTGGGAGGCCATCGCCAGTGACGAGGACCGAGGTAAGATAGTGTGGGAGGGGCCAACAGTAGTTGTTGTCACGGAGACGAAACAGCATGTGGACAACTTTTACAGAGGTGAAGAAAGTCCTCATCGAAGTCAAAGAGGAGGCTGCTGTGGCACCTCCGTCTGCTGCCAGTGAAGATGAGGAGGAAGATGAGGAGGAAGAGGAAGAAGATGATGAAGAAGAGGAAGATGAGGAGGAGGAAGAGGTGGAACAGAAGCCAGCTGTGCCGGTCCAGGTATCAAAGAAGAAGCCCGTGGAGAGTGACGACAGCAGCAGCGATAGTGACGATGGCAGGACGAAGGAGGAGAGGCTATATGACCGAGCCAAGCGGCGGATCGAGGTGAGCTGCCCCCACCCCCTCATGCTGTCCATATTTTCTACGTCACTGAGTGTGTGTTGTCACAGAAACGGAGGGCAGAAAACATAAAAAACATCAATTTGGACAAGTTGAGAGCTCCAGTGGTCTGTGTTCTCGGTCACGTCGACACTGGGAAGACGAAGATTCTGGACAAGGTGAGTTTGTTGCTTAAAGCTTAAATCGTTCTCCACTATCTAGCTGTCAATCATCTCTTAAAATATCTGCCAAACAGCTCAGACGCACCAACGTGCAGGATGGTGAGGCTGGAGGCATCACACAACAGATCGGGGCCACAAATGTCCCAAAGGAGACAATAGAGGAGCAGACGCGAATGGTGAAAAATGTATGTCCATCACACACACACACACAGTCAGCGTCTGTTTCTTGTCCCTCATGTAATATGTTGTTTCTTGTGCAGTTTGACAAAGATTCTCTGAAGATTCCTGGCATGTTGATCATTGACACTCCTGGTCACGAGTCCTTCAGGTAACACAAACAACCATTGCTGTGTGTCTTGGACATATTTCCCTTTGCCTTAACAGGCTTATACAATAAGACCTTTCTGAAATGTCTGAAATGTCAAAAAAAAACAAACAAACAAAATGAAAGCACACGTTCTCAGATCTCGAAACTCCACCTTGTCACTGTTGTCGAGTCTCACCTGACACTGACTGTCTTCTACAGTAACCTGAGGAACAGAGGCAGCTCTCTATGTGACATTGCAGTCCTGGTGGTGGACATCATGCACGGTCTGGAGCCGCAAACCATCGAATCCATCAACTTGCTGAAGGAGAAGAAGTGCCCTTTCGTGGTCGCCCTCAACAAGGTCGGACAGCATCTTCACTCCTGCTTGTCTGTCTGCCCATCTGTCTCACTCATTCGTGTCTCACCCCTTTTTTCCCATTCAGATTGACCGTCTGTACGACTGGAAGAAGAGCCCAGAGACAGATGTGGTGGCCACACTGAAGAAGCAGAAGAAAAATACCAAGGACGAGTTTGACGAGCGGACCAAGGCAGTCATTGTAGAATTCGCCCAGCAGGTGTTTCTTATTCTTATTTTCCCAAATATGAGAGGTTGACTCAGTTTTATTCCCACAAATTCTCTTTGTTGGAACCAAAACACTGAGGTCATTTGTCGCCTTCAAACAGTCACTGACTGACAAGTGTTTTGTCTCTCAGGGTCTTAATGCTGCCCTCTTCCATGAGAACAAAGACCCTCGCACGTTTTTGTCCTTAGTGCCTACCTCGGCCCACAGTGGGGACGGGATGGGAAACCTGATCGCCCTGCTGGTGGAGCTGACTCAGACGCTGCTGTCGAAGAGGCTGGCTCATTGTGATGAGCTCCGTGCACAAGTGATGGAGGTAATGTGTGTCCTGTTTCGTGGCGTGGAAAAACATTTTCTGGAGTCGGTGAAGTAGCTAACATGATCACATGACTCACAGGTGAAAGCTCTGCCAGGAATGGGCACCACCATCGACGTGATCCTCATCAATGGACGACTGCGGGAGGGAGAGACCATCATAGTCCCCGGAGTCGAGGGTCCCATCGTCACCCAGATTAGAGGGCTCCTGCTGCCACCGCCGCTGAAGGAGCTGCGTGTAAAGGTGCGTTTGGCCGAAGGGTGGAGATGTTACGCGTGCGACGAGATGACTTAAACATGTGCTGTACTTGTTTGACAGAACCAGTACGAAAAGCACAAGGAGGTGTCGACCTCCCAGGGAGTCAAGATCCTGGGTAAAGACCTGGAGAAGACACTAGCAGGACTCCCCCTGCTGGTGGCCCACCACGATGATGAGATCCCCGTGCTCAGGGTAACACACATGCACACGACATTGTGAGGTTTCTCATGTCCATAGCCCTTTACCCAGCCTCCCGCCCTAAACCTAACCCTCCATAACACATGGCTAACCTTAACCAAACTTAAACCCAAGTATAATGACCTAGTTATTTTGATGTTTTAATCCTCATATTTAGGCTTAACTCTCTTAGGGGCGGCCAAACTAAGCCAAATGTGTTATTCTCAGAACTGGTCGTCACAAGAATAGATAAACCAATTTATCTTTCACACGCACAGTCACGCACAATGTTGACCCGGTGGGTCCGGTTCCTTGACTGGGTCTGGTTGTTTCTCCAGGACGAGCTGATCAGGGAGCTCAAGCAGACCCTCAGTTCGATCAAGCTGGAGGAGAAAGGTGTTTATGTTCAAGCATCTACATTGGGATCCTTGGAAGCTCTGCTGGAGTTCCTCAGAACATCCAAAGTCCCCGTAAGTCTTTGTCCTCGTCAGCCGTCCTTCATTTGCTCTAGGTGCTAAGAGTGCGTGTTTGTTTCAGTACGCGGGTATCAACATTGGACCGGTTCACAAGAAGGATGTGATGAAGGCATCCACCATGTTAGAGCACGACCCACAGTATGTGAACTTCCACCTTTTTTCCCAAGACGCTGGTTCACTTTGCTTTTAAATCAAGTTCAGTTGAATAATAGCAGATGATGGCTGTTGTACTGACTGAGGCGGCAACTGTGACGTACAGGTTTGCTGTCATACTGGCGTTTGATGTGAAGGTGGAGCGGGACAGTCAGGAAATGGCAGATAGTTTGGGTGTCCGAATCTTCTCTGCGGAAATCATCTACCACTTGTTTGACGCTTTCACCAAATACAGAGAAGACTACAGGAAGGCCAAACAAGAAGAGTTCAAGTATGGCATGACCTCCTTGTGACTCTGGTCATGTGATCCTAAGCTCATGGTTTCAATCTTATTCCACCCTAGACATGTGGCTGTGTTTCCTGCCAAAATCAAAGTCCTTCCTCAGTTTATCTTCAACTCCAGAGATCCCATCGTCATGGGTGTTTCCGTGGAGGCCGGCATCCTTCGGCAAGGCACGCCACTCTGTGTGCCCAGCAAAGGAGTGAGTGTCGCCCCCCGTCTGCGTGTGTAACAGTGTGGCAGTCTGCTGACGTGTAACCATGTTTACCAACAGTTCGTGGACATCGGCGTAGTAACCAGCATCGAGATAAATCACAAGCCTGTGGACGTGGCTAAGAAAGGACAGGAAATCTGTGTGAAGATCGAGCCCATTCCCGGAGAGGCACCCAAGATGTACGGACGGCATTTTGAAGCCACTGACATTATTGTCAGCAAGGTAAAGAGGCACACACATAAACAGGGGTGGAATGTGGTTGGCTTTGGTGCGTGGAGATTAACCTTTGTTTGCTCGATCCTTTTGTTGATCTGCTGTGTGATCAGCAGTTCTGTTGTGCTGGTGCCCGTGCTGGCTCCGACGATGGACCTCTTATGAGCGAGAAGCTTTCGTTCAAATTCATTGATTGAGTTGATACGATCATGTGTGGAAGATGCTGACTTCCTCTTTGTGTTCTTGAACAGATCACACGGACGTCTATTGACGCGCTGAAGAACTGGTTCAGGGAAGAGATGACAAAGTCGGACTGGCAGCTCATTGTGGAGCTGAAGAGAACCTTTGAGATTATCTGAGAGCCTTACGGACGTTTGACATCTCCTGTGTGGCCGCTGCCTCAGACCGGGTCAAACCTGCCCCGCTTTCCACCGCACCATGTTTACGGTGGGGGACGTTTTTCTGCCATGGTGGACGATGGACGCAGAATCTGAACTCTTTTCCAAATGTTGTTTTTCTGCAGAAATTTCATGTCATATTTCATCAAGTACCCTGCAGATGAAAACAACATTAAACCATCAACAGTTCTAAAACAATTGGTTTGCTTTTAAGATTTTTTTGTGGATCAGGACTGTTTTAATCAACAAAGATAATTTCTGGGTTTGGTTTTAAATGAATACACCTCTATAAGCTGTGCATTTGCCTATGATATTGCAGTACACGTTACGTTAAGTAATTCCTGCTCACTCGGGCTTGAATGACTGGGCTTGTGATGCTCTGTTCTTCTGTAGCCCACACGCTTCACACGCTTGGCTGGTGGGGCTTGTCAGATGCAATCCTCAGCAGCGTAACTGAGAATGTAACTCAGAGGGTTGAGTGAGTGAATAGCTCTTGATACGACACAAGCAGCAGAATAACAGTGTTGTGCCAACACATCGTGACGGAAACTGTCAAAGGTAAAAGTGAAAATGGACTTTGAGGTTTGGAGCTGTGTGAAAGTCTCTAAAAATAGTTAAGAGCAATACATCATAAGACACTTCTGAAACGTGACATGAAAAACATCCGACCATCCGGATGAGTGGAGGAGGCACTCAGAGAGCACATGATGAAGTTGTGACCTGGACTTCACTAATCAATTAGACTGAAACCTGAAGAAGTCGACTTGAGTCAATCTGAGTTGAAAGCGACCGTTTTTAGCTCAATCAGTTGGTTTTGCTTCAAGCAACTGTAGCTGTATCCTGGATTTTATTTAATTGATTATGTCTAAATGATTTGTGTGAAATTTATCTCAAAGGTTGCAAATAAATATTGACATTTTTATTTTTCCACTTCATGTATTTACACAAAATAATTATAAATAATAATGTAATAAGTGCTCTTGGGCAGGATGAAATAAACCTAGTGCTTGGTGATATGTCCATCTGGTTGGTCAGTGGTCTGCAGGAATGAAAACTCCGTGAAGGTCAATATGAACCTGGGCTGGGATGGTGGCTCGGGCGATCTCTTTCATGTTTTTGGCGTCGAGCACCAGCATGAATGGAAGAATATTTGGGTCAGGAGAAACAATAGATGACAGGAGGACACCTGTGGATTTAAAGAAGTCAGAACACTGTGAGGTAGTCGTCTAATCTAATGGAGGTGCAGTCAGGACTCACCATCATCCTCCTCCTGTGCATCAGGTGATGCCACAAACACTGGCTCTGATGGGAAACAATTGTCCTGCTGCCACTGCTGACAGGTCTTTGTCACAATGTCAAACTTGGCGATCTGTGTTTAAAAAAGAAACGTTTTTTTCATGGTGCTGGGCTCCCCTCAAATTAAATCGAGAAAGTCTGGATTAGTCTGGTCATGAGTTGTGAAGCAAGTGTCTGGCTGTAAAAGCAATACTTCCAATGGCCAGTAGAGGGACAGTTGCATGCCTTTTTAGAAGACTTGATTCTTCAACTGACTGATCATGATCAAAGAAATCACCATCATCATTTTGTCCACACTACCTTGTTTGGATGTGGTGACCATTCCATACGGGAGCCGTAGAAGTAGCGGTACTTCTTACCACTGTATTTGTAGTTAATGTTGGGCAGCTCCAGACCTGTGGAGACACGTGGCCGTCATGCTGGTGACACCGAAGGTTTGAATAGCGCAGCGGTGTCTCTAGAGTCAAACCTGAGAACAGCGTTTCGGGGCGGCAATGAATGGTTCCATCCTCTCTCATTACAGCCTCTGCAGTCGTGTCTGTCAAGGTCACCAAATTGACTCCCCGAGGAGATTCCTGCGGTGCGTGATTGAGATTCTCATGACGCCTGAGGAAACACCATGCAGTGCAGTGCTGGGGTTACCTGGTGTGACTGCAGCGGCAGAACAAATCGCTGGCAGGTCGGGGGAGAAAACTGTGAGGCGTCTTCTATGAAGTCTTTTGTTTCTTGTCTGAGGTTGTGTAAGTAGAACATGTCGTACAAGTTGCTGTCCTTGTAGCTGATGAGATCCACCACCACATGGCCCGCTTCCTCATAGGCGTTGATGTGGTGGAAGACCACCAGGGCGTCGCCGCAGAAGGTAGTCGCGCTCCGTTTCCCTGACTTCTTGTCGATGATGTTAAAGACGGTCTGAGTGGAGACCACAGTGGGTGACTGTTAGCTGGCTGCAGTGTGACTCGACCCACTGTCACTTACAATGTCACCCTTGTCAAACTTCAGACACGCCCCCCAGTGGGTATCCCTGAAGTAGGCGGTGGCTAACTTGAGCACATCCAGCTTGAACGGCTGCTCCACAAACACAATGTAGTTTTCGGTCATTCCAAAGCTGTGGAAGTAGCTTGGGAAACGGCGGGAACGAAAGGGGAATGAAGAGACATGCTGCACATCTTTGAGGGCCGACTTGTTTGCATCTGCAGAGAGTCATACCAGGGGTTACCGCTGACACTCTAAACTGTTGACCTGGTTACAGTGGTCACTCTTAGATCGCCCGGGTAAGACGGTTTGTACCAGATGGGTCGGCCGGGATCTTGAAGATGAGGTACTTGGGGGGTCCCAGTCCAATGACTGCGGTGCCCATGTTGTACGTGTTTCCCTCCTGGTCGTAGTGTGGATGAGCCGTTGCCAGGTTCAAGGCAATGTGATTCCGGTAGTTGACCTGCAAAACCGTTTTTTGTTTTCTAAAAAAGCTCCACAACTTTCTCGGGCGGATGAGTTTACCCTGCCGACTGTGTCCAAGGTAGCCGGGTCAATCTGGTTCATGTAGTTCACCTCAGAGGACGCGTAGTAGTCGCGGCCATAACGAATGACGTTGATCAAGTTGTTGTCGGTGAAGTCGGGGATCACGTTGCTCAGGTGAGTGAAGAACCTGGAGCAAGCACATGAAAATGTCCGAAACACATTCCTCTCGGCTGCAGTGTCCCAGGCGAGGCACAAGCTAACAACATTCTAACCAACATTTTTTTTATGGTCGACAATTGTGTCCATGGATTCATGGATTCTTGGATCTTTCCCGCATCCTTGTTTATCACATCCCAAAACAGCACTGGTTATCTTCTTCTTCTCTTTTGACCTCATACCTCCATCTCCACATCCAACATATCCGAACCATCTGGTCTCCAAAACTTTGTCTGCTAAGGTCTCCATGCCACACTGAATCCAATTCACTCAACTGTCTGCACATTTGTCCACATCACTGAGGGAAGCGCTTCAGTCACACTCCTGTCAGCCAAAGATGATGTGGTTTTGTTCAAATCTGTTCCTAAATCATGTGGTGAAACTGTTGGAGCGAAGTGGAGGGACCTCTTTGAGTAGGAACAGGGACAAAAGTCATCTCTGAGTCCCAGTCTTGTTCTTCTCACAGAGGTATCTCTTGTGGCAACGGCTGGCACCGACGTGATGCCTCTCTTATCAGATGTTCCAGGTTATGTTGACCATGGTTTATTGAAGGTTTGGAAATAGTTGGCAGCAACATTTATGATAACCAGTTGACTTAAGAGGACGGGGTGATAGCAGAGCTCTACGACTGACACACAATATGTGGACCATAAAGTCTGACGCAGACACACCTGGAGAAGATGTTCTTGCATGGGTCAGGGTAGATCATAGTTCCGAATTCCGACACCACGATGCGGTTGGCTTTCATGTTCCTCTGGTACGTTTTGCTCTTCAAAAACTGGCTCCTGTAGATGACTTCGCCTGGAGCAGGGAGCCAGAGTCAGAGGGATCATTTGACCATCCACAGACGGAGAATGAATTGATGAAAGGGATCAAAGGAGTCAGGAGATGGTGATGTCACGGCAGGTCGACTCACCGTGCGTGAAGGTGAAGCTGTGCAGCAGCGACATCCCGTCAAACCAGTGGTTGTACTTGGAGTCGCCCACAGAGAACTTACCCGGACCATTCCGGATCAGAACCCCCTGCAGCCATGACGGCAGCGAGCCTGACAGACAGGAAGAAGGGTTGAGTCAACTTTGCTCTCTAACAATCAATTAGTTCTAGGAAGAAGAATTGATCAGGTAATTGATTCACCTATTTCCGTGTGTTCTGAAACCTTCACTCCAGTAATTTCACTTTTTTTCATTTCATAACATTAAACGTTTTATCTGATTCCTATTTGTCTCTGTTTGTGATCACCCCTCAGTCAGGCGACGACATGCCACCACAGTAACATGGAAACACGATTAATAATTTTAAAGATGTTCATAGCAGCCAGCAATAATTCAAATTAAATCTGAATAAACTGAGCTTTCATTTGAAGACGGCGATCATAAAACACAAATCAGTGGTCGCACTGTAGACTAGTTAGGATCCTAGCCAGGCTGAAACAAGTAACTACTCTGACCAACCATCACGATCGCCCACGCCGCCTGGCGACAAATGGGTTTTTGAAACAATTCATCTTGACATTACATCACAGATAAGTAATAGAAGTGGTTGACATAGAATCTGACCGGTGACGGTGGCCTTCAGCGGCTCCGGCGTTTCCACCCCGTTCCTTGTAATGATCGCCTGCATTTCCAGTCTCCAGCCCGCGGACTGCTGCTCCTGCTGTCACACAGGTTTTTGTCACCGCTCAGGTCTGGACTTTGCACCTCCTTTGTGTAACAGCTTATCTGGAGACCTTCATCTGCCTGAACTTGAATGATTCTCTTCAGATTATTTTATCATGTCACAAACAAATTCATTTATAGTTGTGTAAGAATGCATTGTGCGACTGTCGCCAAGGCAACATAGATTCAAATGAATTCAAATGCACAACAAACAAACTAAAATCGACACTGCATTTGTTTTTGCTGTAGTCCAGTGAGTCAGCTATAAAACTGAAGTGGAGTTATTCTGCTCAGTGACATTCCTGCTTCTCTGTGACCTCTGACTCAATTTGTTTTATCTATAATTGGTCAAATGGATTTACAGCTTTACAGTTGGCTTATCATTATTATGTCGACCTGTTATCAACGAACACGACAGCCAGTACCTCTGATCATGCTGGCTCATGCTCCATCTTACCACAGATGAAGTGAATCCCAAACACATTGCATCAGCTTTAATTCTGCTCTCCAATGTTCGTCTCCGAATAGAAATTTCAGTCACGCTTCAGAAAAAGGTGCACCTCACATGTGTCTGTGTCCAGTTCAGACTTGTCATCCATGCTGCACAGAGTTGCAGGTAAAACATCAGTGATTCAATCATTATGTCTGAGCATTTTTTTATTTCAATAAAGCACTTCCTGAAAATGTTTCCCCCCAAAAAAGCACAACACAAATGAAAATCAATTGCTGGAATTCAGTACAAACGTGGTCACTCTAATTTGGAGATTGATCTATCGAAGGAGGGGTTAGGAGTCATTGGGCGCAGAGAGCAGTATGCGTGTCGCTAATCTGGAGTTTTCAGACGGATTATCTCAGGTTCATCTGTCATTCCGTCTGCCTCCATGACAATCTCCTCACAACAACACAGGAGCACTCTCTCATCAGTGCCGCGCTCCACCAAAACGGCAGGTAGGAGTGAATATTTCATTGACATTTTGCAATGTTGTGGTTCTAAAGCTTCCTCACAGTTACTATCATCATGGGTAGAGAGAAAGTAGCTGAACTTTGTTTGGCTTGTTTGTTCACTTCACAATGTCATACTCGGTCAGCATGAGTTTCAATAAACCCAAAATTTATTTGGAACCAAAGTGAGCAGCTCCAGCTTTCCGGACAGTGAGAGAGGACATTGTTGAAAAGTATTTCACTGGAGTGAAAACTTACGGGTGTTGGGAGCTTCTGGTTGTGAGGATTAAAGAAGTCTAAAGACTCATCAGCTGGAGTTAGTGCAATCGCGACTGACTGATGCTGTTAGAGGGTGTCGTGGTTGGACAGTTTCTTAGGTGTTAACGTGCGTGTTGCAGGATGCTGAGTGACAGGTGGACCATCATGAACAACAGCAGTTCAGAGCTGGACTGTAAACAACCAAGGAAACACAAGGTAACCATGCATACTTGTACACATGCTTGTGGTCCAACTGAAAACCACATCCAGGTTGTTTTTTCCCCCGGAAAAATTGTGGCTACTGACTAGTTTCAAAAAGAATTTAGGTGTGCAACATAGGGTAATTAAATCTGCTGCTAAAAAATCTGCTTATAAAACCGTGCACATTTGGTGATGTTTCGTAAATTGAAATGCAAAGTACAGTATTAAGGGAAAATAAATAAATAAATGTACAAGAATTAAATGTATATTTATGACCATTATGTTCAAATGAATTGGAATTGAGATTTAAACAAATGTATGTAAAAAAAATGCGTGTACATAATACCATGACAGACTGCTGGTGTCACAGATTAAATTGCATTGACTGGACAAAAGAAGGAATTCTTGTCTCAACAACCGGATCAGTCGGACCTCAGGCTGCAGATTTGGGATTAATTCACACCTAATCACTGAAACCACTAATCTTCTAATTGTGTCCATGTGTTGTTCAGAAGTGCTGCCACTACCTATTATGGTCTGTCATCACGCTTCTGGCCGTCGTAGCTGTCGTCACGGTGACAGGCCTGATTCTGTACCTGAATGAGTTCCAACTTCCCTTCATCAACAGGTGACTCCACCTGTGTGTGTGTCCCATCTCAATGTGTCTCCATGAGTAGCATCTCATGTGGTTTTACTTCAGTGTCGCATGTGGGTGCTTTCGTCCATCTGAAGTTGTCACCGTTACAGGGCGGGAGCCTCCTCCTCCTCCGACTATCCAGTCATCTCCACTAATCCCACCAACACTGGTGCCCTGGTGACTGTGTCGCGTTTTGGAGGTGGAGAACCAATCAGTATCTTTTTGGACCCAAACTGCCCGGACCACAGCCAGAACTTTCTGCGCTGGGAGGAGCTGCACACCTTGCTGCTGCGGGCACTGACCAATCACAACAAAGACGACTGGCGTGAGAAAGACCTGGTGAAGAGGATGGCTGAACAAATGAACACCGTGTCCAGCAACTCCCACAGTCTGAGGCTTGAGGCCGATTCACTGAAGAGAGGTCAAACTTACTTACAACAACAAGTGGACGGGATAAAGAGTGACAGCCAGGTGTCAGATTCAGTTCTATTTGAGTTGTTGTTGGGATGCTTTTGTGATGCTAGTCTGATGTAGTCTGAGACATGTATTCACCGAGATTCATATTTGTAACAATCTTTTCGCTCATGACTTCTTCCATGTTTTCTCGATGAATGATCTTGATTTCTAAGTGGTTGTTCTATTGCTGTTGTTTGTGTGATGGACTGAGCTCCTGCCACACACTTACAATCGTGTCCGTGCACCCGCCCAGGTGTGGTCAGATACACACGCGGCTGTTATGAAGTTGGCCGCAGACTTCAGCGACTCGCTCATCCACCTGCAGACGGAGACAGACAGTCTTAGGCGGCTGAAGAGCGACCTGCAACGGGACAACAGAGGTGAGACTAACCTCCACATTGACAGTCGCCCGGACAGGTAACAGCGGGTGTGTCCTCAGGTGTGCGGCCGACCAACTGCAGGGACATCATCGCTGCAGGGGGGACAAAGAATGGGGTTTATTCTATTTTCCCACCACATGACGAGGAAGGATTCAGGGTTTATTGTGACATGAAGACAGATGGAGGCGGATGGACGGTAAACACAGGAGAATACACTGTGGCAGGGAAAATATTCTCGCAGGGTGTGTTTGTTTTCAGGTCATCCAGAGAAGGGAAGACGGGTCAGTAAATTTTTTCCGAGGCTGGGAGGCGTATAGAGACGGATTTGGGAAAACAACAGGAGAGCATTGGCTAGGTGACACCTGTTCCTCCAGATGTGTCCACACACATGCACTGTCCTAATGCCTCCATGTCTCACTGTGGTAGGTCTCCAGAGGATCTACTCCTTGACCCGATCAGGAGGGTTTGAGTTGAGGATTGACTTGGCTGACTTTGATAACGCCACTGCCTTTGCTCACTACGCCGACTTTTCTGTCGGTCAGGACTCAGTCAACCCCGAGGAAGATGGCTACCCACTGATTGTGGATCAGTATTCTGGAACTGCAGGTATAACAACTAGTACTCCAGAAAACTGAATGTAAAGTAAACAAAGGAAACTTAAAAACGGTCCTGTCAAAATGCACTGTACCCGAAGAGTATCTAGTACAAGAACACACACCTTCTTTCTAATAAAATCAAAGCAGTGGAGTTGAACAACAAACCCTAGAGACTAAAATCAGACAGAAGGAATATAAATCAAGGAACAGTTATGTTGCAGCAGAACATCCAAGCTTCCTGTGACTTGAAAAAAAAAAAAGATTATTATGGATGAATAAATGACATTCATTTATGGCACTGATCCCACTGTTTACAATAATTATGGTGTAACGACAAAAACAAAATTATGTGTAGCACATAGAAATATATTTTTCAAACAGGTCCAAGAGCTAGTCTGCTGGTGCCTACAACATCAGTGACCCCTGACCTTGAGCCTATGTTCATATAGACTAATACTGATGTGAGATATCTGGGACCAAGAACAAAAATGTGCGTCTAGAAATAGCAGAAATAATAAACCTTAGTTTTGAAGATGAATACTTGTCGGAAATTAGGACCCACAAGTACTCTGGATGTGTCCAGAGTAGATCCCGTACTAAACAGGTGCTAAGAAAGAAAATACTTGATGGGGATTGGAGGTGAAGTGAAGCTAATTGAAGCAACCAAGTAAAGGAACTGCAGCCATTACTCTGATGTTTTAAGAATCACCAGTACTTAGCTCATGCAGAAAATGCAGTATGCTTTCTAATATATAGAATCAGACAACAAAGTGCATGCTGGCACAGCTGTTGAAACTACAACGTGTCATTTAGTCATGGAGAGGTACCATGTACTGGTACTAGTAGTCTCAAGCGTACGATCATGTGTTCCCCCTGCAGGTGACTCCCTTCTGAAGCATTCTGGGATGCGATTCACCACCAAGGACCGCGACCATGACCAGTCAGAGAATAACTGTGCCTCATATTACCAGGGCGCATGGTGGTACCGGAACTGCCATACATCCAACCTGAATGGGCAGTACTTGGCTGGAGGCCATGCCTCTTATGCTGACGGTGTGGAGTGGTCCAGTTGGACGGGTTGGCAATACTCACTGAAATTTACAGAAATGAAGATTCGGCCCAGACGAAACCCTGATCCTTAACTCAGAACATCCCTCATCCAACATCTCGTGTTGTGTGTCTTGTGTAAAACGCCAAAGTTTGACATCACTAGTGAATTTCTTGATTCTGATACAAACTGTTTATACGGTTAGCTTGATAAATTTTCTCAGTGAAACTCTGTCTTGTCTTTATTAACAAACACTTCATCATAATCCTGATATAACTAAAATGAGTACTAAGCATGCAAGCATTTATGCTTCAGGGACATAGAACCTAGTTAAAACACACCAAATAAAGCAGTCAATGATTTCACATTTCAACACTTATATCCATAAACACATAAACAGAAAAGCAAAACACGTGGTTCTTGACAGGCTCAGGAAATGTGTCAAAGGGTCAGTCTTACGTCACACACGGTTTTCAGCTAAGTAAATGTATCTGTATCGTCGTGAAACTTTATTTAAGGCTTAGTGGGTTTACGGGTATCTAGAATAAACAGTCGACGAAGTGATATACCTTCATAGTTTTGGAGTTATTACTCAGAACGCTCCCAACCACTCGAAGGCGGCTATCAGTCTCACAAATTAAATAGACGAAGAAGAAAGCACGTCACGTGTCATAACAAGCATGCGCGGATTGGTTTGAATCAAACCGTGATGGCGGCTCTCGCGACTCGATAGTACGTTATCTTCCTCAGTAGTCCTGGTAAAAACGATCGATGATGGCGACATTAGTCTTGGACAACGGAGCAGCGACTGCGAAGATCGGATATAGTCAAGACCCAGTCACGTAAGTACACGGGGTCACGTGGGGTTTGACGCTTGAGTTGCGGCCCATTCAACACAAACAAGTACCAGCTCAGCGTTATTATACTTCAATTACCCAACAACTGTACACAACAAATAAGTCAGCGCAATATGTGTGACTAAAATTCTGTAGTACGTGTACTTTGTATAGCATGAATAAACCGTAATGTTGCTTTATAGCGACGGTATAATGTTGAGTCACTACATCGGTGTCACGCTTAAAACATTCGGCGTAACAAAATGCGCCACTGTTCTTTACATGTCACGAGAATCAAATAATGTGTCTTATTCGTCTCGGGTTGGATTGTTCTATAAACGATTGCAATTAAACTAGTGAAGCAAATGTTCTTTTGAATTCAGTGCAATGGCGTTGAATATACTGTAGTCTACCCCCAAAACACCGCTAGAAGCTGGGATTCATGTGGCAGACAAAGCCATTAACTACTCTCTGCCCTTCCTTCACTGTGGTTCGGATCTATTTTCAAATGTACCTGGTGTGTTTTTTGTATTATAAGATCCACAAAGTAGGATGACTGGCAATAGTGATCAGAGCTTTCTCTTTTGTGTGTCATCACGTGTTGCTTGTGTTTGGCAGAATCATCCCAAACTGTCAGTTCCGCTCCAAGACTTCCCGGCTAAAAACTTTCACTGCTGACCAGCTCGATGAGATCAAAGATCCATCTGGACTCTTCTATATCTTGCCCTTTCAGAAGGTGTGACTATGACTCCTACCCCATACTTGGGCCTTTTGTTGGAATATTAAAACCTTTGGGTCTCTGCAGGGTTACCTTGTCAACTGGGATGTCCAGCGAAAGGTGTGGGACCACTTGTTTGGGAAGGACATGTTCAAGGTTCACCTTCCTCTTCCTCCTGTTGCACGATCATCTACCAAGTTGTTTCCTCCACTGACTGACTGACTGACTCCTGAGTGCAGGTGGAGTTTGCGGACACGAGCGTCATCATCACTGAGCCTTACTTCAACTTTTCGTCAATTCAAGAGTCCATGAATGAGATTCTCTTTGAAGAGTACCAGTTCCAGTCAGTACTCAGAATCAATGGCGAGTCCAAGGCGCCCTCAAGTGGCCGAGTCTATACAGCACCACACTCATCCTGATTGTCTTTGACCACCCAACACTTATTTTAATGGATAGCCTCATCCACGGATTCATCTAATAACTGTTATTGTTGCTGTTTCAGCTGGTTCACTTAGTGCCCATCACTACTTCCACACGCACCTGTCGGAGCTCTGCTGTTTGGTGGTAGACAGTGGCTTTTCTTTCACACATGTTGCTCCCTACTGCAGAAGCAAAAAGATGAAGGAAGGCATCCTCAGGTGAGCTCACTGAAGTCTCATATCTCAAGCCTCAATTTTAAAATAACTTCTTCTTCTCTTATCCTCAGGATCAATGTTGGAGGCAAACTACTGACCAATCACCTAAAGGAGATCATATCTTATCGGTAAACTCCCTATCAACTAGAGAGTACAGCTAGCCTGCCAGCTACTTCAGTAAAAGTTACTGTTAAGTGTGAACAATTGGTGTTTTTTCAGACAGTTACACGTGATGGATGAGACTCATGTTATCAACCAGGTTAAAGAGGACGTCTGCTATGTCTCTCAAGACTTTTATAGGGACATGGAGGTTGCGCAGTAAGTACTGATGACATCATCAGTGCTGCTATCACCAATCCCCATGGTGGGAATGAAGATATGACTCTGTGTTCAGATTAAAGGGAGAAGAGAACACTGTGATGAAAGACTACGTTCTTCCAGATTTCAGCTCCATTAAGAAAGGGTTCTGTAAGGTGTGTGATTCGTTTTAAAGTTTTCATGTCTCAGTGTTGACTTGAATCTTGAATATTTTACGTGTCTCTGTGCAGGCTCGAGAGGACATGGTGTACAACGGGAAGTACAAGACTGGGGAGCAGATCCTTAGATTAACAAATGAGCGCTTCTCTGTCCCAGAAACTCTGTTCCACCCCTCAGACATTGGGATCCAGGAGATGGGAATCCCAGAGGCTATTGTGGCTTCTGTCCAGTCTCTGCCAGAGGGTGAGGGTCACAGTCGACACATCTTTTACATGAATTTCTGTTGTGTTCCTTAACGTGTCTTTGTGTCTGTGTAGAAATGCAGCCTCACTTCTATAGTAATATTGTTCTTACCGGGGGAAACACTTTGTTTCCCGGCTTCAGAGAGAGAATGGAGGCAGAGCTACGCTCTCTTGTTCCTGCCCACCTGCCTGTTTCTGTCACTCTTCCTGAAAAGTGAGTACATCTCTCAATCACCCATGGGGAATTAAGTCATCACTGGAACAATTTTGTCTATGTCAAATTGAGTGAGACAATTGTGAATTAGTGTCGTCTATCCTATAACTTCAGACCAAGACTAATATGGTTCTTTCCTGACCCACAGTCCTATCAGCTACTCCTGGGAAGGCGGGAAGCTTCTCGCGCACAGTCCAGACTATGATGAAATGGTGGTGACCCGGGAAGAGTATGAGGAAAATGGACATTGTATCTGTGAAGAAAAGTTTGATATATGATCAGAGCAAATTCTGGTCCGTTTGCCTATGCCTTTGTCTGTTTATCATGTTCAATGCCTAAGTCATGTGCATGGACATGCTCTTGTGGATTGTTGCTGCCATTGATACATGTTTTTTTTTTTTTTTTTTTAAACAAGAACAAGATTGTTGGTGTTGTTTTTCTGTCTCAGAAAGTGGATTGGCCAATTGTTTTTTGATATTAGGATTACAAATTTTATTTTTCTACAAAAAGGCAAATGGTAACTTTTTGGTGGTTATCTCAATAAATATGGGCATAAAAACTCTTCATAACAGTTATACTGAATCATGTGTTAATGTTTATTGTTGCAACAGTTTAATAGTTTTTCACCGGGTCTGCTACAGACCTGAAATCCCTAGTTGATCATTCCTTGGCTTTTATTATAATCCAAAACGTCTAAAAGGGATACTAGTAGTGTGAGTTCTATCAGTTACCAGATTAAATAATCTCTATCGTGATGCATTTACGGCAGATTAGAGATTACAAGTGTCATTTATACCCAGGCGGCGGTGCCTCTGTGTGAGAGGTCAATGACATGACTTCCTGAGTAGAAGTGGAGCTTTTATTTTGAAGCATTCAGGAAGCGAAAACGATTAAAAGAGAAATGAAATGCAAATGTCAGATGTGATCAATGTTTTTTCGGCTTTGCGGTCTCTATCACTTTTTCCATGATGGGAGCGTGTGTTTGGGGGCGGGGCCAGAGGCAGCAGAGGGCTCATTGTCTGACAGTGGAGGAGAGGGAGACACAGCCGAGCGAGACAAAGAGCGAGGGGGGAGAGAGAGGGATGGAGAGACACGGGGGGGAGGACAAGACACCGACTCTCGCTTTCTTTCTTCATATGGGGGACGAGAGGGGGAGGAGAAGGGGAGATTAACCGGCTGATCTGCGACACGCGCTGATACACTCTCATCACACACGCGCGCGCACGCACGGTTTCATCTGGCTCAGCGGCAGCATCACCGGCGAGGGTCGCGAGACAAAGAGCAGGAGACGGAAACCTGCTCCAGCGGGGATCCGGGACCCAGATCGGGCCAGATCAGGTAGAGACGGGCCAGATCAGGGACGAGGGAGAACAGGTGGGTCGGGAGAGGAACCGGGGAGAGGAGGGAAGGCCTTGGTCGGTCCCGGCAGCATCTGCATGAGCGTGTGATGGCCGACCACATGTGTGTTCGCTGAGTTCGCCTCGCGGTGGGTGTGTTCGCTGTGCTGCTGTGATGGGGAACACTGAGAGCATGGAGAGCCAGCTGGCGGTGATCCGGTCCAGAGCCGCACCGGTCCGGCTCCCCATGCCCGACCCTGCTGAGCTGGAGGAGAGGTTCTCCATCGCACTGGTGAGTACTCGCGCGCACACGCACGCGCGGAGCGGGCTGCCGCATCCACAGGTCTGATCGGGACCACATGATCCGGCGGACCCCTCATGAGACCCCTCTTTCAGAACTCCATGAATCTGCCTCCCGACAAAGTCCGTCTGCTGCGTTCCTATGACAACGACAAGAAGTGGGAGCTGATCTGTGATCAGGTGGATTCCCATCACGTCATAGATGCACAGGGAAGTGGGTGGGTTTTTGTTGACTGACGTCATGCTTCTCGTGTTGATATAGGAGCGTTTCCAGGTGAAGAACCCACCACACACCTACATCCAGAAGTTGCAAGGCTTTTTGGACCCAGCAGTGACCCGCAAGGTGAGGCATTGGTACCCAGATCCAGAGCCAGGTCCAGAAAAGTTGCTGAGAGTGAAGAATGAGAATGACTGACGGAACATTGAACTGTTTGTCTGCAGCGTTTCAGAAGAAGAATACAAGAATCAACGCAGACACTTAGAGAACTGGAGATTTCTCTTCGTACTAACCACATTGGGTATCTGTCGGCTTCTCTCACTCTGTCTCCCAGCTCATTCTCCTTCCACCTGTCTATCTCAGACTTCTTTCTTCACTGAATCCCGTCCAATACTGCATTCCATCACCTGTCTCTCAAACCAACTTTCAATTTCCTGTTAGTGACCTTTTCGTAGTCTGCCTGTCTTCGACCGTCCTTTCCATCGCTTTTATCTATTCTCCAATCCCATGTTTATCCCCGCACTTTCTAATATGCTCTCGTTTTGACTGCCTTGCCCTCCCATGTGCTCTTTGCTCTTCTTCTCTTGATCTTTCACATATACCTTTCGAGTGTGTCCTAAAAACCATGACTTCTTCAGGTGGGTCCGAGAGTTTCTGAATGAACAGAACCAAGGTCTAGATGTTCTGGTTCAGTATTTGTCCTTCGCTGTCACGTGAGTCTACCGTGGTTGGATATTGTTTGGTATGACAGCTGGTCACATGACTGACTCTCAGCTGCCCCACACAGGTTTGATGGTGAGCAGTCAGATGGCGGAGACTCCTCGTCCATCGACTCCCCCTGGAGTCGCTCCATTGAGGACCTGCATGGAGACTGCACACTTCCCTCTCCGTCCTCATCCGTCCCCCGAGCTGCTCGTCTCTCCATCAGGTGGACTGCAGTATGAAGAAGTGCCTGAATCTCTTAGCGTGTTTACTCATGCCCCCTGTGTTTGCAGCTCAGCCTTGGTGACGCGCTCCAACACACTCCCCAGCCGGCGCTCTCTGAAGAACTGGCGTCTTGTGTCCAAGAAAGACGACGTCCACGTTTGTGTCATGTGTTTACGAGCCATTATGAACTACCAGGTCAGACATGAGTTAGTATAATATTAAGACGGTCCGTGTGTAGGTTCTAAACATGTCGTGCCTGTTCATGTGGCTCTGCAGTACGGCTTCAACATGGTCATGTCTCACCCCCATGCTGTCAACGAAATCACCCTGAGCCTCAACAACCCGAACCCTCGGTGAGTCTCAAGTGCTTCCAGGAATGTTCTTGCTCCTTCTTCTAATACAGCGTCACTGTGCCTAGATATTTCTCTTCTCCTAAACCCATGTTATATGGAACTGTTGTAACCTGTCTTGTTCATTTATGTGACCTGCTAGTGTCATTGACCTCTCAGTCTCACTGTTAGTTTAAAATCACAGTCATCGAAAGTATTATTGTTTTTCTGTCTCAGTTTCTTTTTTACCAGCATCTCAATGAGCAGTTGAGCTTTTTGTCTAATGTACTGTATGTACTTGACTTGTTTTCCTCTCAGAACAAAGGCCTTGGTGTTGGAGCTTTTGGCAGCCGTGTGTTTGGTCCGAGGTGGACACGAGATCATCCTGTCTGCTTTCGACCACTTCAAAACTGTAAACACTCGCTCACAGACACGTTTGTCTTCCTATCTTAGTGAGGACTATCATTGACATACGTTAACATAATGCTTTCCCCAGCCTCTCACTCTAAACCTAACCATCTAAAACAAATGGCTAAACTTAACCTTTACTCTGAACCAAACTAAAACCCAATTATAATAACCCCAGCTATTTTGTAGTTTTAACCCTCAAAATGAGACTTGACAAAGTGAGGACCGGCCCACATTTTTGCAAAGTGTCTCACTCTGTTGATTAAAAACTCATACAGGTTCTCACAAAGGTAGAAGTACAAGAACACATGCACGTACATTTCAAGGAATAGCATCTACTTGTTTGTATTTTCTCACAGGTGTGTTCTGAGTCGATGCGTTTTGAAAAGTTGATGGAGGATTTCAAGAACGAAGATGACAACATCGACTTTCTTGTAAATGAATTCGAGCATCATAAAGAAGCATGTGGGGTGATGGTCTGATCTGCTAACACCTTTCCATGACAACTCGCCAGGTGGCTTGCATGCAGTTCATCAACATTGTAGTCCACTCGGTAGAGGACATGAACTTCAGGGTCCATCTGCAATATGACTTCACCAAACTCAACCTGGATGAGCACCTTGAGGTACTCCACTAGACTCCCGACCTCTGAGACCGCAGTCCCCACGTTGACCCGTGCAAACACTGTTCTCATTTGTCCCCTTAGAGACTCAAACACACTGAGAGTGACAGGCTGCAGGTGCAAATCCAAGCTTACCTTGACAACGTGTTTGATGTTGGCACTCTTCTGGAGGATGCAGAGACCAAGAGTGCTGCCCTGGAGCGGGTGGAGGAGTTGGAGGAGAACCTGAACACGGTGCGAAGAAAGAGACATGACTGAGGTTGAGAAGTATTGAAAGCTGCTAACCTGGTCTCCTGCTTAGATGTCAGAGCGCCTGCTGGACGTTGAGAATGAAGCGATGCTGAAGATCGTAGAGCTGGAGAAACAGTTGATGCAGACTAACAAGGAGCTGGACCAACTGCGTGTGCGTGCCATCTTGAAATTAACTCAATATTGACGAACTGGGCAGAATTTTCGAAGAAGTTTCGCTTCCTTGAGGATTGAATGACTGGTCTCATACCTGCAGGATGTCTACGCCAGCGCCAACACGCAGGTTCATACGCTGCGGCGGATCGTGCGAGAGAAGGATCAGACAATCCGCCGTCAGAGTCGTCTGGAGCGTCAGGCCCAGGAGGCCCAGCAAGCCGGGGGCCCTGGGGCCCCTCAGCCACAAAGAGGAGAAGGGGATGGTGGTGTGGCTGACTCTGCCTCCCCATCTCCTCCGCCGTGCACAAATCTATCCCCAAGGTATGAGTAGTCCGCACCATGGTCATGTGAGCAAATCAAGGTCATGCTTCCAAATTTTGTAACAATATGACAGCCTCATCACACTCTGCCATTCAACAGAAGTTGGTCTGCAAAAAGTTAACATCTTGTCGCCTTGTCACTCATTATCTTATAATGAACTTCCTGGCCACATGACAACATCATGATCACTCTCCATCTGAAGAAAAAAAAATGATGCTGCTCCCCAACACTACCTCATGATCTGACTCATATGACAGCGACGTTACTATTTGGCCCCGTATTACAATATGACATCACTGATTTTCTACTCACTCAAATGATGTCCTCCTTAGCCCTGAGACTGTAGCTTACCACAACATGGCACCAGGAGTCGGCATGGAGCCCGGTGTGCCAGCCCCTCCGCCACCTCCTCCTCCCCCTCCCATGCCAGGTTCAGGTAAGTCACACAGACCAAGCAATGTCAGTGACACAGAGGAGATAATGTGTCGTTTCTCCTTCTCCCTCAGCATATTCTGCAGCTCCGCCCCCTGCTCCGCCCCCTCCTCCACCACCACCACCCCCCTGTCGGACCAGTGAACTCTCTTCTTGTGTACCAATGCCACCGCCTCCACCCCCCGTGGCCCCACCACTCCCAGGAACGGGGGCGCCCACGGTCATCTTCAATTCTGGACTCGCAGGTTAGATCCCTGCTTTAGTTTGACAGCTCCCTGGAACATTGCCCCCCCCGACATGCAGACCGCTAGAGGTCTTGTTTCCATGATGATAATATCATGATAATTTTGTTTCCTTTCACTGCTGTCAGAGGGAGCGCTGAAACTATTCTGTAGGTCACACACCTGTCAGTCTTTGTCTTGGCTGTGTCTATTGGTCTCTGTCGCTCTGACCACTTGGATCATCTGTCTGTCTCTCGCTCCGACTAACTGCCTCTCTACCCGCCTGTCTATCTACCTATGTGCAGCTGTAAAGATAAAGAAGCCGATCCAGACAAAGTTCCGGATGCCCGTTTTAAACTGGGTCGCCTTGAAACCAAGTCAGATCAACGGAACAGTGTTCAACGACATTGACGATGAGGCAGTTTTGCAGGTAAGATATTTGGCTTTAACCTACAATCCAGACAGAGATATAGTCTCTTGTTTATGGGTGTTTAGGACCTGGACGTGGAGGGCTTCGAGGAGCTGTTTAAGACCAAGGCTCAGGGCCCAGCCGTGGATCTAACTCTATCCAGACAGAAGCTGCCCCAAAAAGTTCCGGCCAAAGTGTCTCTGCTGGAAACCAACAGGGCTAAGAACCTGGCCATTACCCTGAGGAAGGCTGGTCAGGGGTCAGAGGTCATCTGTCGGGCCATTCACACGTGAGTGTTTGGTGGAGACACAATCGCCTTAACATCTGTTAAGTGACCCGACAAGCTCCTTTCAGGTTCGACTTGCGAACCCTTCGTGTTGACTTCGTCGAGTGTCTGATGCGTTTCCTGCCGACGGAGGCGGAACTGAAGCTGCTGCGGCAGTATGAAAGAGAGCGACGTCCCCTGGAGGACCTCAGCCACGAGGATGCCTTCATGCTGCAGTTCAGTCGTATCGAGCGTCTCAACCAGAGGATGTCCATCATGATCTTCATGGGGAACTTTAACGATAATGTCCAGATGTTGACACCCGTAAGACACGCAGCAAAACAAATACAAGCATTAGTGTGTCTTATCCTGACAAAAGCTGACAACTGTGTTTTCCTTTCTTAGCAACTCCACGCCATCATCGCAGCATCAGTCTCAATCAAATCATCTCAGAAGTTGAAGAAAATTCTTGAGGTGAGCTGATCAGTCCAGCTGAAACTGTTGTGAGATCGTTGTGGTCACCGATTCTCTGTTCTTAGATCATCTTGGCTCTGGGGAACTACATGAACAGCAGTAAGAGAGGAGCTGTCTACGGCTTCAAACTGCAGAGTTTAGATCTGGTAACACACACACACACACATACAGCCTGCCACTTTGTGTAGCTGCTCTTGAGAGGTCATTATAATGATGACATCATGTGACGCAGCTTCTGGAGACCAAATCCACTGACAGGACACAAACTTTGCTGCACTACATCGCCAATGTTGTGAGGGACAAATATTCCACAGCAAGTCTCTTCTACAATGAGCTGCACTACGTGGACAAAGCTGCAGCAGGTGTGTTGGTGCTTCCTACATTCATGTGTGCCAGTTCCCCAACTGAAGAATGTCTGTGTGTAAGCAGTGAGCCTGGAGAACGTCCTGTGTGATGTCAAGGAACTGCAGAGGGGCATGGAACTCACCTGGAGGGAGTTCAGCGTTCAACACAACGTGACACTGAAAGACTTCATCAGCAGAAACGAATCACGGCTCAACAAGCTGCAGGAGGATGCGCGCATCGCTCAGGTGACGCTCAAGCTCACACTGTTGGTCGAAAAGTTTCTGCCTGAAATATGTCTAAATGATGCTCATTTGGGAATAAATAACCACTTGCCTTGATCTCAGGACGCGTTTGAAGACACCGTCAAGTTTTTTGGGGAGAGCTCCAAGACGATGCCTCCTTCTGTCTTCTTTCCCATTTTTGTCCGTTTCATCAAGGCTTATCAGGTTTGTCTTCATGTGGACCAGGTCCATCATCAAGCTGCTGATATGTGTCACCAACAAGAGCATGTGTGTTCATATGTAGCTGGCAGAGGAGGAAAACGAACAGAGGCGGCGTCAGGAGCAAATGCTGCTGGAGAAACTGGAGCAAGAGGAGCAGGAGCAGGAAGAGGAAACTACACAGGTGAGAAACACACAGGAGACTCGTACCACATGCACACGACGACAGAAAAAACAAATGAGGTCAGACAGACCAGTGTTACGGTGAAAGTTAACGCCCCTCCTCGCCCTGTAGTCTCCATCCCACAGGGGGAAACGCCAGCAGCAGGAACTGATCACAGAGCTCAGGCGAAAACAGGGAAAGGACAGTCGCCATGTTTACGAAGGGAAGGACGGTGCCATCGAGGACATCATTACAGGTAAATGTAAACTCAGGTAAACTGAGGGTGCCTCTGCAGCCATTCATTGTCTCCGATTGTGTGGTTCTTCTGCAGCCCTGAAGACCGTCCCCTTCACTGCACGGTCAGCCAAGCGCAGCTCCCGGTTCTTCTGTGACCCGGCCCATGCCGATGACCACTATTGACATGGACAGGCCGAGTCCGCCTCAAATTTACGAGGACAGATAGCACTTTCTTGACTTTCAACTCATTTCTTTCTTTAAACAAGCTGACTTTGGATGATGGGTCTGTCCACCAAAACCAGAACACAAACCACTCCGGTTCACTACGCCCTGCACCATCTGAGTGACTTTTAACGTCAGCGAGGTCCAGCTTCTTCTCTGCAGTCGTGACTTAAGTGCTGGTTCTGTTGGGTCCAATGGTTTGTTTTAGTTTTGCATTTTCCTGGATTCTACTTCCTCCTCAGTGCTGCAGGATTTTGCTTTCTCCCTGGTTTCCACCGATGTAAGCACATGGATCCGGGGTCTCATTTATCAGTGAATCCTCCACACTAAAAGTGTGTGCATGTACAAATGCAGGTGTTGTTTTTGCAAGAACCACACGGTAAATTAGTGTTTTAAATTGGCCCAATCCGCCTGTACACATACACAAAAATCAATACGTGGCCAAAACAAAGCACTTTGATTCTTCTGCAGTACTTGGAAAACACTGTATTGTTCCAGAGCCTTTTGACTGAAACCAGAGGTAGAGAATGAGTGAGAAGAGGAAAAAGTAAAATGGCTCTTTTTACATTCATTTGCAGTCAAGCAGTGACAAAAAAAGAAAGCTTTTCCCAATGCAGTTTATTTTCCTTGAAGCTGGTGAAATATTCTGATCCCTTAAAAGGGACTTGCGTTTTCATTGAAATGGTCCAATAAGAGAGAACATAATTATTTGGCAGTTACATCAAAATCCATCAGAAAATGTTGATTAATATTTCAGTAAATTACTTTATTTGCATTCACCGCCCCAACTAACTGGTTAGTTTAAACTTGGCCCACTCACTTCCAAAATGATGGCACAAATTGAAGAGTACCAGCACATTCTCTGTCCACCTTGTTTTCATACATCACTGATCTCAACCTTTTTAAATGAAACCCAGACAGAAAGGTCCTCTGAAGACAACTGTCAACACACAAGGTCATCTTCACTTGATCTAGCCCTGCCCAGTACTGTCTCTGACCCTAGCCACTCTCTCACTGACACTACTATCTGACTTACCACCAACCCCTTAGCCCGACTTCCCCTTCCATGTGAAAAAAAGGCACAATTTTATACATGTAGATATTTTTTCTAGTTTGTGTATCTTTGCTCGTTCAGTGTTTGTTGATGAAATAAAATGTTGTTGCAGTCATACTTTTCTAGGTGAGCAATTATCAGCCTACAAGATATCATTAAAGCAACTAACTTGAAAATGATCAAAGTGCAGTTGTTTTTAACCAGAAAATGCATGCGATGAACGGCCCTTGACCCCGAGTCCCGTCACCTGGGAGACAGATGACCATATCCTTGTGTGTTAAAAAGTCAATGTTATGCAGATGGGAACTGAGAATGTAAGAATCATTACCTTGAATGTAGCCCCGGCCAGAGGTTGCTGTTTTAACTCTGACTGGCTGAGGCCCAGGCTGGCGGAGGTCACGTACAGTTCACTGTAGTCGGGCCCGCCAAAACAACAAGACGTAGTTTTGGAGGCTGGAAGAAGAACAGTCTGCAGCCGGACCCCTGAGAGACAGCAGGTCTTTAGTGCAGCTATCTAGTGTTGCAGTTGAGATCACCGAACCCGAGACCATGAGCCTTTTTTTACTTTTAATTTGATCCGTTTTCAGTCTGGCCTCTTTTGTGATCTCACCCCTCATTGGTCTCAGTCTCAACTCGGATGGTCGTAAACCTCACCTGTTGCTGGGTCAATGTTGATGACCCGGCCCCCATTATAACAGGCGACCCACAGATGGCCATTGGTATCAACTGTCATCCCGTCTGGAATCTTTTCCTCTTCCTGCATCTTGTAGACCACACGCCGGTTACCTGGCCAGGACACGTGCAGTTATCATGCATGCAGCTGAGGAAGAGTATATTAAAGAAATGGTAGGATTTACTGAGCTGGCCACTGTTTATGTCGCAGTCGAATGCATCCACAGTAAACGCCAAACTATCAATGTAGAAGAAGGTCTTCTGATCCAATGACCAGTCCAATCCATTCGAGATGTCCACCTGTGCGAGAAAGGGGCTCAGCTCTGAGACAAGCAATCGAGTGAAAGACACTTCGGTGCTACCTGGCTGAAGTGTTGGGTGACAGTGAGGTCAGGAGACACAGAAAAGAGAGATCCTTGTTGTTTTTGGACCACACCTGGACTCTCTTCAATTCCCATGGTTCCTGCAAAGAGAACAGGCTGTTGCAAAAACTGTCTGGTGGCTCAAATGGACAGGCAATGTTTCACCAGCTAGTAGGCGCCCAGCGGGGTCAGCCTTCCCATCATTCAGTCTGTTGTTCACTTTGTCTTGATCCAGCTCCACCAATGGTGTCATTGTCTGAGTTGACCAATCAACAGCCACGACGCTGCGACCAATACCTGCAACGTAACCACCTGACTGACGAGGAATCACAAATCCAACACTGTCACCTGAAATCAGGAGGACAGGTAAGAGAGGCACTTGGGAATCTGACATATTCACGATTGGTTTACCTGTCTTCACAGACTGGATGTGATTGGTTTCTCGAGAATAGCGATGGATCTTTCTCCCAATGATATCAACAAAAAGAAGTGTCTGATCAGACTCTTCCCACACTGGACCTTCCCCAACCAAAGCGCTCTCCTTCACCACAGCATCGACTTTCACTGACGACATCCTGCACCGAACCTGATGTGAAGAAAATAATGTTATGTTTGTATCTACTTCAACTAATGTTATTGAACAAGTCACACTCACCACACAGTACTTGCACAGTTCTCATTAGAGGAGAGGCTAAGTAGATGGATATAAATATTTAATGGTTCTAATGACAATCACTCACTTTCCACCACTCATATTCCTGGGGCACTGAAAACCCATCCCAGCTACTTGGGCAATTTGTGGTCCACCTTTGGACCCCCGCATGTTTTGGACTAGTGCCGGAAGGAAACACGCATGCGCACAGCCTAAAGAAAGCGCTGCCGTGTTCCTCGGTGTCTACTGCAACTGAAAACAAATTACTGCCACTGCATTAATTGTAACGAGAAATACCTTCTTCTACTATCGCCATCTGGGTAATTTTAACCACTCTAAAATAGACGTATTCGCTCTGACGAGTAAACTACAACTTGGTAGCAAACTTACTTTGTTTCTTTGCCTTTCACCCAGAAAGCAAACCATTAAAATGCCTACAATGTCGTGAAAACTATGAACACGAAAAGTCTGACAGTAAACAAACGCTATTGATTAGCAACAAACTGGTTTCTGCTAACATTATGCCTAGTTGAACAACTTCGCGTCGCGTACATATGACGTCACAGTGTAGCGTTGTATACAGTTAACATTTTACCTGCACACTCACGTCACTGGATTATATTTGGATGTTGGCTCCAGAGAAAAGGAGAGACGTCTGCTTGTGTGGGTCCAACTAACTACCAGGACCCGCCCCCCCATGTGACCCATCAATCATTTATTTAAAGCGAGAAAAAAAACAAAAACAAACAGAAATAAAAAGCATATGTGCAAATGGTTTATTATGACAGGTCAACAGTAGGTTACGATGATCAAGATGCATCACTTCTTGGCCACTGAGGATTTGGCCCGGTTCAGTTTTTCAATCAACAGTCGATCGGATGCAGAGCACCTAGCCAGGACAGTGCCCATCTCCGTCTGGTTCCTGCGCTCAATGGCAGCATCTGCAGCTCCCTCCAGGTCGCTGAAGGAGAGATTTGGTGATCATTGGGATGGATGAGAAGGATCTTGGAGTTGGTGTACAGAGGTGGAGGTCTTACCCCACAGCCAGATGCGCTTTGACCTTCTGCTCCGGTGAAACTTTAACAACATATTTCTTTGCTTCTACTTTGTTGTTTTTCTTCATGCAGACTTCCACAAACACCTGCAGAGAACAAATCCATGCTATTTTAACCAGCAGCAGACATACTTGCGTCATCTCTCTCATATCTGATGACAGCAACATCCACACTATAAAATCTTGCTTGGAATTTAATGCAGGTCCTCTTCTCACCAGGTATCCAATGGGGGACTTTTTGCTCCTTGAAAACTTCTCTACCTCCTCCCATTCTTCCTTTTCTGCCAGGGACTTCAACTTCAGCCACCAATACCTGAGAAAGAGGAGGTCTACATGAGCTAATGACAAACTCATGAAGTTTTCAACTGTCGTCCCATTGTCACCTCTTATCTGGAACTTTAAATTCTCTGTAAAGTTGATCCGTTTCTTTGTGAAGTCCCACCTCCAGCAGAGACTCCATTGTTTTCTGGCGACATACATGAAGAGCTATCACAGGGATTCTTTTTGCTCAGAGACTGGGCTCAATAGAAATTCTGTAATCCACCTGCAGGGACATGCCCAGTAGCCCTAACGCTTTGTCATCATCCAGCTTCTTCTGAAAACGAAGCAGCCGAATCTGGTCCTCAGTGGCCTGCGGGAAGAGTGGACTGAGTTATCTGTGGTCACACCAGGTCAGTCTTAATTTACCTTGACGGCGAACTCATTTTTTGCTTTGTTGTATTCATCCACAGCTCTTTGGAGCAGAGACAGACGGGTGTCTAACCGCTGGACACACAATATCCGTGTTAATATTTGTCTATGAATAATAAAGAACTGGAATTGACCTTGAGTCACCACATACTACCTTCTCTCGGTAGCTGGCTGAGATATAGTAGTTGGCAAGCTCTTGGTGATCATCATCTTGGTTGTAGAGATCCTTCAGTGTTTCCTGTTCCTCATGTTTACAGAACTAGACAAAGGATGCATGCTGATTGATACACCATTCAAATGAAGAAAACTACAAAGTCCATCCATCCTTCCATACGTACTTGTCTGTAGAGGCTCAGTGCAACAGGCTGGTTCCTCAGAGTCATGAAGAAATCCCCCCTGTTCATCTGATTCTTCAGATAGGTCACCACTGTGTAAACTAGAACAGAAACACACAGGTGTGTGAGCGAACATCCTGATGAATCACTTAGCAGAGAGCCTTACCCAAGTCTGTGTCTCCACTTTCAACCGCTTTACTGAGAGCCAGCTGACTCCGCTTCATCTTCAGGAGAAGAGGAACCTGCTCTCCTGAGCGTGCCTCAAAGTCCAGCAGCTACGAGGTCACAACACTTCCATTGGTTAGCAGAAACCACACGTGAAGTTCTCATGTTACCTTGATCGCTAGCTCCGTGCGTCCACATTCATAGGCCTTAGCAGCGATGTGCGAGTAAGAAACTCCCGGGGAGTCCCCAACCTTCAAGCACACGGCTCTGGCTATGTCTTCATCGGATAAGTCCTTCTGTTGCACCTGGCCCCGCCCACAACCAAACACATCTTTAAAAATGATCACTGCCATTGTGGCTTTGGACAACTGGAGGTGGATAAGCTACCTTGCATGAGGCCCAGTGTTTAAGAACTCTGCTGACACCCTGGAAGTCTGGGACCTTTAGGTACCGACACACCTCCATCACCAAAGGATAATACTGTCTGTACACCAACCTGGTGAGACATACAAGTGACAGATAGACAGGTGAGGGGAAGAGAGACAACCAAAGCATACAACTAATAGATACAGATGGAAACTTTACCTGTCGATCAACACTGGAAGTGTCATCTGTTTAAATCTGAGGTCAAAGGTGAGGAAAAACTGAAGGACTTGTGCTTTGAGAATATAAATGTAATTGATGCAAGAGTTTTTTTTTTTTTTTTTTTTAAATTAAACTTCAGAACATGAAAAAAAAGCGGTAATGGCTGATTGCAAAAATGAAAACAACCGCCAACCCCTTACAACATTGACACAAATCTGTCATACCACCAAACATGAAAAATTTAATACATTGTTAAATACATAAATGAAAAACATCATATTATATATGAATAATTTATGTGTCGGTTCACAAGCATGTATGAGGATACTGGGTGTGTGTGAGGGGCAGACCCACATCTGGGTCTCTGACAGCATTCAGAACTCGCAATTCTCTGCAGATGTTGACGAACTCACGCGGACTCAGGTCTGTGAGGAAGCACTTGCCAAACGACGCCGCCTTGTGGACACATAAACACATTAAACCCCAATATTTGACTGAAATAACGCCAGTTATAATCCAGATTCCCTTACCCGAAGCAGAGCCTTCTGAGTGTCTGTGTCATACTCATGACCCGCTGCTTCAACACATTGTTGAACTGCTTCCTCCAGCATGTTTTGCTCCTTGATCTCTCGTAGATATTCATCTGCTTTTTGACTGCACTTCTACACACACAAACACATACAAGCAAATACACAATTTGATCCAGTTGGTTAAGAGAATATTGATGCATAGTTCTTTGAACTAACCTCATACTCGCGATGTGCTTCGAGCAGTAAAGCTCCAGGTGCCATTGAAGCGATCTTAAAGATATCCTGACACACGAGGGGAACCTCCTGCAACAGCTCATGAGAGCTGGGACTTATGATGCGTACACCATCGAGCTCTCCCACACACACACACTGGTCCTCCACAGAGAATCTGAGTTAGCATCAAGGGACAAACACGGACATGGCAATACTGGGGAGAGGCAAACGTAAAGTGAGTTTAAAAGGATACTGGATTGTATCGTTACACAAGCCGACCACCAGGAGGAGTCTGTCCCACACCAGCACCACAGATGGCTGCTGAGCTCTAGGCCTGCGACACCTGCGAAAACAAATAGGATGTGAAATAGACACACTTACTTAAAAAGCTTCAGATAAACATACCATAGCATCTGTTTTGGCTGTGACCTCATCTTTGTGTCTACGTCACCCAGTTTGTCCTTATGAAAAACACACACCTGTCAGTCATCCACAAAGAATCAAACAGGCCCAGTGAGCACAAGTTGGGAACGCACCTGCAGGGTGGAGGAACCAGTCCACAGGAGTCCACCATCAGTAAGGATGGCCAGATATTTGTAACTAAATGACACGCTCATATGAAGGATGCTGTTATAGGGACCCAGACCTGGAGGAGTCTACAATACATAATGGAAGTGTTACGCATACACACATACACACAGACACACGGACAGCCTTACCACAGACGTGCAGGATGTTGTATCCAAGACAAAGATTTCTGGTCCATTGGCAAGCAAAACCTTAGTCTGTCTATCCTGTGTGAGGACGACCCAGCATGACGGCACTCCCTGCAGACCTGAGAAACAATCCAGTTAAACCGAGATACATGTCATGTCAAAAGCATACAGAAACAAACCTGGAACTTCAGGTAACCTCCTCAGCTTCAAGTCGTCAATATTAGTTGCCAGGGTAAAACGGGAGGCGCCTGTTACTATGGCAATACCAGTACCATACGGCGAATGAAAGACTTTGGCTTCCAGAACCTGAGAATTAACTACGTCCTGCAAAAGAGACAGATGGAACACTGTTTAGGATGTAGAGTCAGACTTCGCACTACATAAAGGACAGGCAGCTTGACCATGTACCTGACCCATGCTGAAGTGTCTTTTGAATGAACCGAAGAGATCATAGACCAAAACTGTCCCATCTTCTTGGATGCACAACAACTCGTCAGTAACAGTCCAACCTATCTGGATTACAGAGCCACTCTTCCACTAGTGAACAAAAAGAAAGGCGGGACGCAAGTAAAGGAAAGACAATGGTTAGGTTAGATAGGAAAACTTGCAGTTAAACTACAGCACTTACAGGGAAACTTGCAATGGAAGCTCCGGATGAAGAGTAGATCTCCAGTTGGGGACGGGAACTCGGAGATTGTCTCAGAGGTTCTCTGAGGAAAGCTGAGGCAAATGAATAGTGTGAATAAATTATTCGAATGAATGTTATAATGAACAGAGTCCCGCGCCTTTCTTTACCTATAGGTCCACCATAAGGTGCAGCAGCAACCAAACTGTCCTTGAATCCATCCCTCAACTTCCAGGTCAGCTGATATAATTCTGTTTTGCTACTCACACGCACACACACGAGATAAACATGAATGGTAAACAATATAAAAAAGGTTTCGAAAATGCCCATGTCATGTGACAAACGGTATGTCATAAATTAACCCCTACAATTTGCACATGTAAAATTCCACATTAATGTAGCTGAAATATCTGGTGACGCCACTCATCAACAAAAGGATAAATAATAACAGTGTTATTGTCATTTACACGCTCATAGCTAACTGCGGAGCTCATGTTTACAGATGCCCACTTCCTGTAGCTTAGCTGTTAGCTACCGATGTTCTCTGCTTTCTATCCGACAGAGCAGAAAAATGACGAACCGATAGAAGGCGTCCCCAAGTGGATTCCAGTTGGCCGTGATGAACGCCATGTCGCTCCTCAATATGTTATAATGTTTATGAGCGGACTCGAATCTTTAGCTCAGTCAGCTGACAACAACACACGCCGCCCATTATTTTCTGTCAGCAACACACGATCGCCGATTACTGCCACCCAGCGTTCAAAGATATTAATGCCTCAATAATACGAATGAAAACGGCCTGACTGCTACTATAAATGTCAGTAAAATGCTGACACACTTTCCGTTCAGATCGTTATTTGGGGCCTTTAAGTGGCTTGTGTTTTATGAGCTTTGGTTAGTTTTACTTTTGACACCATTGATTAAAAAAAAAAGTTTCAAAAACACAAAGTGATTTTTTTTTACTGGACCACTTACATCGAAAGACGTATTCCCGATTGTATTCAGGCCCCTTCATGTTCTTATTGTACTAATAAACAATACAACATCATCTGGATATGGCGGAAGAGGAAAAGGAAGGCAACCACTCACTGGGGTAAAATGGAAAGGAAAAAGGATGAGAATGATGGTGGGGAGTAACAATCCCAAATGTATTCTGTCTCAGGCTTTAATAATTTTCCATTACATTATATTGCATGCAAATTAGTTGTATTTCAGCGTATTTGACCTGCAAGGAAATTTGATTTGAACTGAGCTGTGCCAATGTCTTAAGGTTTCTCAAGTAAGACTGGTGATTGAATTCCTCCCCGAGCATCCCATTGAACTGTACATAGACACAAAGGTTTCTTCCAACCAGCAGCAGATCTACTGAGTCTCAGACTTGTTCTAAGTTGCTCTCCTTCATTAAAGGAAATCTTGAGCAGTTCTTCACTCTCACATTAAAAAGAATATACAGTTGGTGGTTCAAAAGTTGAGTCTGTATAAAGATGGGATTTTAATTCAAGTTCTCTAAGATCTGTTGTGCTCTTTTCTCTCTTCTCTTTCTCAGTGTGCTCTGATGATGCTTTTGAACCACTGAGGTTTTATTTCAAACATGAGGTTGAGTGGGTGAATATGTGGTGCACATGCATAAGCACATGCCAGTTCTCAAAGACCATCATATATGTTTGAATGAGATTAGTTATGGATTGAATAGATGTTTAAAGGTGACTTTTCAATTGGTGCAGCAAGTTGGACAGGAAGTGCAGTGTATTGTGTTTGAAATTCCATTGTGATTTTTTTCCTGTTTACACCTGCCAGAAAGAAAGTGTGTGTGTGTGTGTGTGTGTGTGTGCTTGTTTCCTTGGCGATGACTTCACCTTTCAGGCATGAGGGCAAGTGTAAGGTCCTCCCCACCCTCCATAATGTTCACTCACTTCTGTCAGGTCTGCAGCTGCCACTACACCACTTGTTCTGTAAATCTACTATAGGCTGTTAGTCGAAGATGTTTTAGTACAAACGCAGTCATTTTTCTTTAATGGCATTTTAACAGTGGGACTCAACTGATGGAGAGCATGATATGAAGAGATAATAATTGTAATAAAACTAATAAAGCTAATGAATAATAAAGTTTAAAGAAGCTCTTAAGTTAAAGCTCTGAAGTTTCCGTTCTAAATGATACCAAAACAAGTGACTTGTTTCCATTCACATGACAAATGCGTTTCTCTCACGCACATATTCAAAACCCGCAGTTCCTCCCTCGACTGCCAGTCCGGTCCAGTTTGCGGCACCATCAGGGGGTTCCGTTCATTTCTTCCATACGTGGAACATTCCTGCAGATTCGAAAGAGTTAAAGTTCCTTTCCACCAGGAGGAAGGGGGAGGGAGCGGTGGAAAGTTCTGCTCACACAGGCGGAGTCTCCACTGTTTTTCAGACTCTCCTGAACTGTGTTTTGGGGACTCGGTCTTGTCTTGGCAGCATCCGTACCTCGTCATGGTGACCACCGAGACCCACCAGAGCCAGGACCTGATGGTCCCCTCCGAGCTCCGCGACCTGCAGGAGCAGCTCCACAGCCAGCTCCAGGACCAGGAGCACCGCGTTTCTCCCGCGGACGCCTTCGACCCGGAAAAATTGAGCCAAGGTCCCGTCAACGCCATCACGGTTCTGACCCTGCTGGACAAGCTGGTCCACATGCTGGACGCGGTTCAGGAGAACCAGCACAAGATGGAGGTGGGTGATGGGTGTGGTCGCGCGGTGGTACCGACGAGCGCAGACGCGTTCGTGCAGTCGTGTCACGGTGTTGTTACGGTGTTGTAAATACGTGTGTCAGCACAGAAAGTCATGAATCTCTCCTACCAATAAACTCATGGAAAACTTTCTGTGTAGTTGCAGCTTGTTACAGATGTGTCTTGGCACTGTCCAGGTGATACAGATGTGGCGCTCTCTGAAGGCACCTCACACTGTATCGTTGCTTTACAATAGGTAGCGCCTACACACAGTGTAAATATTCTCTAAAGGCTATTATGACATCCGTGTGTACCACTGAGATGTGTCAGAAGCGACAGGCAGTCTGTGCACATCCTAAACCCCTCGACTAATTCCTACTCATTTCCATGTGCCAATGTTTTACACAGCACCATGATATTTACTGTCATTAAATCATAAATCGTATTCTGAAAACTGGGTCCCGCAGTACATATGAATCAGTCCACTGCAGGGGTCTCAGGCCGGTCCTCAAAGGGCCACGGTGGCTGCACTTCAGCATGTCTGACCCACATGGACATGACTTATATCGGTGTCTTCAAAACACTCATGATGAGTGACTGCTGGTGTCTGCAGGTTCACCAAGTGCAGATGGAGACCGTGGTTCGTGGGATTCAGGCCGACATGACCAAGCTGTCAAAGAGTCACAGTCACACGTGCAACAGCGTCAACAAACTGTTGGACAAAAGTCGCAAGCTGTCCGTTACCATGAAGGAGGTAGGTTTTTTAACCACTTCTTCACTTGAAGCCACTTTACCATCATCTTTTGTACAGGTGAGGGACAGGATGGAACGTCAGGGCGTCCAAGTGAGGAAGTTGGAGGCTAACCATGCCCACCTGATCAGCAGGAACCATTTCAAAGTTCTTATCTTCCAGGTCAGTCACACGTGGTCTGCAGAATGTCTTCACTGGCACACACTTCTCCGTCCCAACATTCTCTCACCCACTTTAAGCTTCACACTCCCTAAATTCTTTCACACACCCTCAATCCCCTCCCACTCTGCATTCCTTCCTGTTATGTGTAAGGTTTTGACCGCTGGAGGACTCATTTATCGGTTTGGTGCCCACGCAGGAAGAAAACGAGATCCCATCCAGTGTCTTTGTTAAGGATCCTCCTCCATTCCCTCGTCATGAGGTTCCAGAGGAAGCTGATGAACTCGCGATTAGCGGCGTTGATGGAAATCAGTCCCATGAAAGTGGACTCCACACCATTGACCTCTCGTCCGACGAGGATGTGGGCTTGGAGGCAGACCTGGATATGGAGGAGGCCTGGCCTCAGGATTTGGAGCTCATGGAGAAATCAAGGGCAGAGAAGCTGAAGCACTCCAGTCTGAAAAAGGTGGCCCACACACACGCTCACAAACAAATGACCATCCAGGCACGTGACAATACCTCTCACCTCAGGTCGACAGTCTGAAGAAGAAGATGATGAAAATCAAAGAAAAAACATCCAGTCTCAAAGTTTCACCTTTGACCTTCAACATCAAAAAGGTGACGTTTCCCTGCAACCTCTGCTGCAGTGTTTGATTTTAATTTTACCAGTTAGTGACACTTTTTGCCTCCTTCATTTTCAAGCCTCGCAGCAGCTCTGACTCTCAGGCTCCAGAAGCTGAAGCCCTTGCTTCACCCGTACTTGTTGAAGAGGCTGCAGAGCAGGCGGAGAAGTCTGCAGAGCCAGCCAAGGACCCTGCTGAGCTGGAGGAGTCCACAGAAAAGGTAGCAGAGTATGCAGAAGTGGTTGTGACCAAAGCAGAGGTGGCGCCCGCAGAGCAGGAGGGGCTACCACAGGTGCCTGAAGGGGATCAGTCCCCAGGAGAGATTCGAGAGGAGCCTCTGGTGTCTGAAGATGTCAACGACACTGTGTCTGCTGCAGAGCAGGCTGAGCTCACCCCGGAACACTGAGCATGTCTTAATGAAACATTTGACCTTATTTACAACGAAAACCTTTATCCATTAGGCTCATCCAATTCCAATAAGTCATCTACACAGGTTTAAAAAGTCATACAAAATACTTGGACCAGTTTACATTAAGACCAGAGTCAAATTAGACAAATCCTTTCAGTAACCTGGCGATTGACACAGTTATATTGCGTGTTTCACTAACTTCACTATTGACATCAAATATGTTTTTAACTTCTCACTAAAAAGTGTTTCTCTCCGCCGTATTAAATCCTGTGCGTCATCACAGCGTGAGATTTTATCTAACAGGTCACCAAAGATTTATATACTGCATGTCCTTTTGGAGCTTTTACGTTCACATTCTGTGTGTTGTGTGTTCCGTTAAACACTTCCTTTTAATGTTTGTTGTCTTCTTACATTGAGAATATGCCAAAAATACTACAATAGAAACTTATTTGCACTTACTTCCATTCTTACTAATACAACCATTCCATTGTAATTTACAGATGGTGACGCAGTGTAATCGAGTTTAATTAAATGTGCAAAGAGAGAAAAAAAAAGTATTTTGTGTTGAATAATTCTATGAATTTTTAGGGACAGAGACAAGCAAAGCAGAATAAAAAATAGTGTTGTAAATATTAGCATACAAGTTACTTACAGATTAAGCTCTATATTAATAAAATATATGTATATAAATTGATCTAAAATTAAATACAAAAAGAGTATAAAAGCAGAAAAGCTTGCAATGTACCTGATGCAGGTCAAAGCTGTGACACTTCAAAGCAGAATTAGGTTGCAATATTCGATTGGAATAGGAATGCAAATTAAAATACTGTAGTTGACTAGAAGGCCTAATAGAAGTAGAAATAGAAACAAGAATATGAAATATGTTTGTGCTTCTCCCCTCCTACCTTAGCAAAAGAGAAATTTGCTTGTTTTAATATGAATTATTGGAAAGATGGAAAAGCTGAGTTGCAATATAATAAGTATTGAGGTGTAAAAGAAGTGCTATGCTACACAGTCCCAATGTGCCTCTGTATGTTTGAATAAAATTCCTACCAAACAGGAATGATCTGCACCTGGTCTCTTCTTCTACACCAAATTGGCAAATGGACGGACAAAATTCAGCAAAATGTTTGCCATCAATCAATATTTTCCTTCAATTCAGTGATTTATTAGACTCCATTCCAGCTGAGTGTAACATCTGTACAATAAATATAAGACACAGAAAATGCATTGTTTAATAAGCTAAATGAGTTTGCTCAACTTATTAATATTTTCAAGTAAACTGCCACCTTTGCAATAAAAACATTTTATTTCAAAATATTGAATAGGAGCAGGTAAAATTGATTTAAAACTGTAGTAGTGCTGTGGCATCTCAATTTTTCTTGATAAGTTTGTGAACAGATCTGAAGGCCTGCTGAAGTCCAAGTCCCTGCAAGGCACTGCAAGCCTGAATCTCCCATAGTCTGCCCTCATAACTGGAAAGGTCCAGCTGAGTGGAGATCTAAAGAGAGGGTGACAGCAAACCCCTTTGGAACTTCAATCATGAATAGGTCTGAACAAATATTTGGGGTATTTTTTTCTTACCTCCCGGATAGTCATCGTACTTGGCTTATCCTTCTTGTTTGCAAGAACCATCAGAGGGACTCCACGCAGTTTTTCCTCACTGAGAATCTTTTTCAAAGCCTTGCGAGCTTCCGGCATACGTGCTGAGTCGCTGCTGTCCACCACAAAAACCAAAGCTTGGCAGCCATCTAGGTACCACCTGAGCAACACAGGAAGCTGGCTTTGGACAATGGTGTGTACACACGTATAGCCCTTATTGTAGTCAATGTACGTCACCTCCAGTTGGGTCTCATGCTCTTCTGTCCACCTACATCCCAAACAGTCAGCGACGTCTTCTTGTCCAACTCCAGTGTTCCAACATTAAACCCAACAGTAGGTGAGCAGTCCATCACCTGCAGGCACAAAATGAGTGTAATCCAAGATATTACTTCACGTCAACTGGTTGTCAGTAACATACCTGTCCTGTCAGCAGCCTGGCCAAGAGCGTTGACTTCCCTGCAGAGTCCAGACCCATCACAAGCACCTGAGGCCACAGAGCAGATGCAGAAACATCAACCAAATGGCTTGGTCTTAAACTATTTTTTTATTCTAAACTAATGAATGAAATACATTGTGACACGGAGGCAAGCAGACTGAAAAATCTAACAGGAAACATATGAAGAATGGTTCCCCTTAAAAACAATGAAGGCTCTAAATTCAGCTATAAATCTGGAGGAATTCACGCAGTGTTTAAATAAGTCCAACTTTCCCTTCTGGTGACATGGTTTGCTGCGCCGTCTAAACCACAAACAAAGCACCACACGGGTTTAGTCGCAGAATGCTAACATATCAATCAATACCACCAATCTGGATTCACTGAAGAGAAGTGGTTTGATCCTCTCGAGGCAGAAACTTGGTCAAAGTTCAAGTCATGTCGAGATCAGTTCTGAAAAAAGCGGGATTACCTGCGGTGAAGCAGAGCTGCTGGTCAGACCCATCTTTCACCTCACCTGTTTCACAGTGATTGAAATGAAAACACTCCTGGCTAAAACCATCCTGGGTCCAAAGTCACAGAGAATTTCAGCCAATGGCAGAACAGCACTGCCTGGTCACGTGCCTGTGAAACTGGCAAAACAGGTAAGTTCACGTATTTTTATGTCAGGTTGCTTCTCCAGCAGTAATGAGGGGAAGTCAATCAAATGAACGCAGGCGTTTCCAAAATAACCCTCCTTCTTCTTGGCTAGAGCGGAATGTGGGCGGGGCCATAGTGGAAGGGCGGGGCTTCAGCTATATAGACGTGTCCTCGCTGACGCTGACCCTCTTTCCTCCTCATTCGGCGGTGTGCTGTTGTTGAGACCTCTCAATCGTCAAAATGGGTTTTGGTGACCTGAAGTCAGCCTCTGGCCTCAAAGTGCTCAACGACTTTCTGGCGGACCGCAGCTACATTGAGGGGTCAGTTCGCAATTGGCTCATTGGAGGATGTAGAAAGTCAAGTGACGTTGAGCTGGCACCGGCGCCGCCATTTTCCTTTTCTCTCCAGCATGTCGTGGCTAGGTGGCTAACAGCTAACACGCGAGTACTGTGCAGTGCGTTAAGCGGAAACGTCAAACGGTTACTGTAATACTAGGTATCACGAAAAGAAACTTTGAAGAACTTGAATAGCAATTCTCAAGACCTTTGACGATCAAACGGTTGTCATGCATTCAGGATGTAGGAATGAATTGATTCTGACTGAAAACATACGTGAGCTTTATATTTTGTAATTTAAGTAAACTTGGATTCATCTTTGACAGTGGTTTGGCATGTCGTCAGGTATGTCCCGTCACAGGCAGATGTGGCTGTGTTCGAGGCCATTTCCTCTCCTCCCTCTGGTGACATGTGCCATGCCCTCCGCTGGTACAACCACATCAAGTCCTATCAGAGTGAGAAGAGTAGGTAAGGACCGGAATCATCATGGCGTGTGCTTGTCTTTGTGCCTGATTTGTGGACTCAAACTACTTTTGCAGTCTTCCAGGAGTGAAGAAAGCCCTTGGTCAGTATGGTCCAGCAGGTGTTGCCGATGACACCAAAAGTCCTGCGCCTGCTGCCTCAAAGGATGACGACGATGACGACTTCGACCTTTTCGGATCAGACGAGGTACTTGGCCAGTCATGGTTTTCCTTTTAGTGCTTAGACCCTCAAAGCTTAGTGAGCATTAATATTTCTGTCATTGCTATATTCAGGAGGATGAAGAGTCTGAGAGGCTGAAGGAAGAGCGCCTTGCAGCGTATGCCGCCAAAAAAGCAAAGAGTAAGTTGTATATAAATTGAATGTGTTTTTGTCGATTGACTCTTGATGATGATTTAAACACCATCTTTCGACTGACACCTGATGGACATTTCAACTCCCTGATAAGAGTCTTTGATATGAGTTTTAAAATTACCCGCTGCATCCGTCAAATGTCAACATGCTGGTTTATTTCCATGACACCTGATTTTTCCTCTCTTCACCAGAGCCAGCACTCATCGCTAAATCAAGCATTCTATTGGATGTGAAGCCTTGGGATGATGAGACGGACATGGCAAAGCTGGAGGAGTGTGTGCGCAGCATCCAGATGGACGGTCTGCTCTGGGGACAATGTAAGTACGATACAGTGGCCCATGGAGTTGTCTGTTCTATCACTAGTAACGTGTTAAGTACATGGCACTCATGATGATCCATTTCACCATCTTTCGGCTGATGTTGTGATGACACTTAATGGTCTGAAATTGTCATGTGACATTTGTAATTGTTGTGATTGTGTCTTCTTGGATGAGAATATGGTTTTTCTGTTGACAGCTAAACTCGTTCCTGTCGGTTATGGAATCAAGAAGCTTCAGATCAACTGCGTTGTAGAAGATGACAAGGTTTGTGTGTCGAGAGTTTGCCAGTCCTTTGATCATGCGGTCCATGTCTAATTTCCGTGCGTTTTTAGGTGGGCACAGACATCCTTGAAGAGAAGATTGTTGAGTTTGAAGAGTATGTTCAGTCCATGGATGTTGCTGCTTTCAACAAAATTTGAAACAATAAAATTTGAGGCAAACCTGCTTTTTGTTGCATTTGTCATGTATACAAAAGGAGAGTTTTTCTGCTGAAACTGCAGGACAAATTTTCAGCCAATGGCTGAAGTAAAGACCAGTACAAGGAAGCGATGAATGTCACTGGATTTATAGATTGGACATTGAAAGCTAAAGGTGACAGTTGTGACAGGTACATAACTTTCACACATTTCAAACATTGTAGTACCATCGCTCATTTGTATCATTTGAACTGATGCTCCGGCCTCCTGTCGATAGGGGGCAGCAACGGCTCACTAAAGACGAGACCAGGATGTAATTCGTGATCTAGACGGAAGTGATTCTTGTTTCTGTGAAAATAATTATCAAAAAAACTTTAATGTCAACACATGTACAACTATCCTTCATCGTGTACGAATTTCACTTGTAAAAAACAAGGCGCGGCGACTCCCGGCAGCTAGCGTGCTACAATCACGTGACGGGCGACGTCACTTTATTTTGATTACTCGCGGTTATTGTGCGGGTGCTCGCAGACCGTCAATACTTCAGTATGAATTAGTGGGCGCGGTTATTTTTTGGATGTACTCGGGCCTCAGAAGGGCTACTTCTGCATAGATCCATTTAATTTGTCTCTGTATTTTCGGACCATGGATTCACTTGAACCTCTCACCTGGCTACCGTTGGTTACACTGCGATGGCTTCCAACCGAACAGATTCCCCGTTGATAGAACGCGCGTCTGACTCGTTTCAGATGATTCAGAAAACGTAGTGGACCACTCGAGACCAAACTTTGAGGTGTAGCTAAGCGTGACTGTCTTGAAAGCTAGTCCTCCCGGTGACCCGTTTGAGTGCGTCGAGATGTGCACCGAGTCTCATCAGGGGCCGCCCAGATCCGCTGCAGGTGGACGAGGATACTGCAGCTGCTGTAAAGTCCTCTACAACAACCTGGCCCAGGTGAGATCGAGTCGTCCTCATGTCAACGTCACGTGACGTTAACTCCGTATTGCATTGTACTTTTTAAGCACTTGACCAGTCTCAGGCACCTGGATTCTGTCCAAGCATCTTCCAGAGGCTCCAGCTGTAGCTCTGCCTGCAGTAGCCAAACTAAACGGACTCTTATGGAACGTTTTCTGCAGGATGTTTTGGAGCACCATCCACACCTCTATCACGACCCCAGGTACCCAAAGAGAACTGTGTCATGTATAACGCAAAGTCCCATCTCGGTAGGCTCTAATTTACAGTAAAGTAATGTCAGGATTAATTCATCATAAAGGAGCCATGCATAGCAACAGAATGTATCCATCCACAATTTTCATTTTTATTTACCGGGCCCATAGTGACACAATATCAGAACAGTGAGAGAGCAAATATCGCAGTTTTGTTTTGAACAGTTAACTGTGTTTTGTGATGAATGTAATGTCACAGTCTCTTGCATGTGAAAAATCCCCAACATAAAATCAGACTCAAGTGTTGCTCTTCAAACAGTGTATTAACAGCTAATCAGATATTTTTAAAAAGCAGACCGATTGATAAACTGATTTAGTCTATTAATGTTTTTTTTCTGTGTATACTGCATGCAGAAATTGACTCAGGCAACTCATGTATATCAACTCAGGTATATCTTGGCAATTGTGATCACCGAGGATGTTTTTTTGCTATGAAGTCCGCAAGGCAGCTGGGTGTCGTTTGACCTCTGCTGGCCTTAACTATAGAGTGAAAGCTAATCTCTGTGAAAATCTGTGTGGCACATTTTTCATGATGTTTGTAAAAGGAGCGACTCAACAATTATTTCATGATCACTACCCTCAGTGTGATTAGGTGCTGTTGTGTGTTTTAAGATATTGTAGTGCTTTTGTGAAGATCATTTAAGGTATTTAAAGAACATTTTACCCCCTCACTTAAGCGGCTGCCACCAATAACTTGTATCCCAACTCCACATTAAAACATAATCACTGACAAACTCGTACAACCCATCCATTCGCCTGGATCGCTGCAGTTCTGTGGTTTATTTTCCTCTTGCTGCAAGATTTTCAAAACTTGTTTGATTTCGTCTCATGATGGAATCACATGATGAATTATCTGTAGCAGTGTGAGGACAAATAAACACGGTTGTCAGCTGTGACACAAATTCTCCGACTGGAGAATGTCGGCGTAGTAATGAACTGATATGGTGTGTTAATGCAAAGCTGCAGTTTAGCAATATGCTAAACTACTAGCAATAATATAACTGATAAAGCTCCTATATGCTCATGAAAAATGGGTGGCACATTAGGTCACAGAGTAAATAAGGTTCTATCTTATTGTGTCCATGTGATATTTAATCTGTAATAATTGGTTTAGAGTTTTATCAGACGTTTGTCGGTCCTGGGTCAAGCTGAGCTGTAGAACCGCCAGGTCACATGCTACTTTATAGAACAATCTTTTGAAGCTAACTCTGATGAACCGTGATGAAAAGGATGTCCTGCCGATGAATCGTTTTTTGGAGTTATTTTGTTTCATGTGATTACAGGCCACCTCACGCAGACCTTCCGCTGGCCTCTCCCCCCCTGCCTCAGAAGGAGATGGTTTTGCAACATATGGCTGGTGATCATTCACCAAGGGAAGGAGAACCGATGGAGAAACAGGCCGAACCAGCCAGAGACCAAGGGCCAAGGCGGGCAGCAACATTGTCTGTCTGCCAGACGACTCCCACGCTCCCAGCAAAAGCTCAAAGAAAGACCAACAGGACGTATTCCAAGAAGGCCCCGTTTTCTACATTCAGCTCGGGTAGTCCTTGTCCCTTTATAGCTCAGGAGTCCACTCCAGGACCCAGCACTGGTCTAGGTCCAAAACACAGGAGAGACGTGTGGAAGGAGCTGCTTTTATTGACAGACGAACCAGACAGTGTGGACCAAACCATCGAGGAGGTTTGCCCTTTCATTGATCAGCAATCATTACTGGCTGTGGTTTACTAGTTCCTGATGTCTCTGGTTGTCAGGTGATTCAGACATACTGTTACAGTGACGGGTCTACTTCCTGTCAGTGGGTGGAGACGGAGAGCTTCCACTTGAGTATCGCTGTTTCCCTGGAATCTCTGAGCGATGACTGGGACACCACGGGCCAGGTATGTTCTACCATTGAAACACAAAACTATCAAGATATGACTCGCGCTGTAAACATGTGACGTTCGGTGCTCAAGATCACCACCACAGAAAGTTATTTGCCACTTAGAATGGCAGTATAGTTATGTTGCTCATCATCCAGTCGATGAAAAGTCATGTTTGTTGAATATTTCATGGTTAAAGGGATGCTTTATTTTCTTTGCAGATTATTTCATCCTCACATCTTGCCGGCTGTGACTCTCCTGTCAAGGCAAGACTGGACATCAGTCTCCTCATGGATGTCCAGGTGGACCTAGAGGACCAGGTGTACACCAAGCAGCTGGACTCTGCCCTCCACGGCCGTGTTTCGGCAGGAAGCAGGGTCAGACAGGAGCCCAGTTTCCTGACTATTCCTATTGAGCGGGTCTTTCCGTTGCCAAAACATTTCCCAGATTCATTCAGAGGCAAAAGCTGGGCTCAGATAGAGCGGGAGGATGAGGAGAAGATTACAAGAATGATTCAGCAGTTCAGACGACAACAATTTGTCTGCTACTTCGACAGTGAGTCTCTGGCCAGGTGAGAGCAGTGATGACATCATTGTTGCCTGATGATACTAATACATAATATCAACTTAATGATGACCTCACGTCAGGTATGGGAAGCACAGGCATAAAAAGATGGAGGCTGTCGATTACCAAGAGTTGGATCCGGAACCCTCCTTAGATGAGGAAGATCGACCTTTGGTAGTGCGGAGGAAGAAGAGACTGAAAAGCTTCAGGCTTGCATCCAGGTGCCAGGTGAGTGTTGTCAGGGATGACGTTGAGGTGAGAATTTGTTTGCCAGACGTGACTGCTTGTGTTCGATCTTTCCAGGTGGTCAAAATCAGCCATGCAACACAGACCACCTCTGTACCTCAAGCCAAGCATCACACTGAGGAGAGGCCCTCCAGCCTCCCTCCATCATACTCCAACGTCATCATGCCACTCCAGCCAAACACCTCACTGCTCTACCTGCTCCACTCCCCAGAGCGCTCCACCCCTTCTCTCCCACCAGCTTCAGGACTGGTAGCCAAACAATCCAGGAAGAGAAGGCACCCACAAGATCTTCAGGGGTTACAGTTGAAGTACAAGCCACTTCCTTTTCAATTCTATGACCTCAAGAACAACTGCATTCTGCCCCAAGGAGCTGCACAATCAACCCAGATACAACCGTCTGGAACTGAACTCTTTACAACTCCAAGCCCCACCCCCTCTCAACGGACACTGCTGCCATGTGACCGTCAATTGTTCAGAAGTCCTAGTCCCACTCACTCACACCAGACACTACAGCCATGTGTTCGTAGACTCTTCACAAGTCCGAGTCCCAAGTCGCAGCAGTTGCCTACCTAACATCTTCCACCGTTCTCATTTTACAAATGACACTTGGCACTTTTGATGATCAAAATGTTTTATTTCGTTATTTTCAACTCATCGCACAAGCGTGGCTGATTTGTGATAGAACTCTGGGTTAAATTCTATTTTCCTATTGATAAAGTTTTCTACCAACTCTGGCTGTGTGGTGTCATAACTGCTACCAGGTGGAGTATGGCGCTGCTCACCTGCTCTGCTCCCTGCACAAGCTCCGCCCCTTCTTCCTCACCTGCAGGTAGTACACACCACAGTTAGTCAGTGTCCTGTCTGGAGTGAAGTGCTTGTCATTACCTTCATATCTATGACTCTCCATCTCTTTCCTCAGGTGATCGATGGTCTCCAGTAGTAGCTCTTCATAACTGCCATCTTCCTGTTCCTCAAAGAGTTCTTGGTGCATTGCTTCCTGTGACTCAAAATGCTGTGTCACGAATGGAGAATTGTCATCGCACGGTTCCTCTCCATCTGTTGATCCACTCATCTGATCATCAGAGCATCTGTGAGTGACATCACTTCCCCCCAGTCCCTCATTTTCCACACCCATGTCCCCTAAGCTTTTCAGTTCAAGGCTTTCTTCTGTGACCACCATCTCCGCTTCTTGCTCTGCATCATCCAGGTCCTCTTTTTCATCATCTTCATCAGTGGTCACTGAGGACTCTTCTGTGTCGTCAATGTCCTTCATTACTGTCGATTCCTCCTCCTGCCTGTCCTTCATGTCTTGCACATCAACCCTTTCCATGCCGACCTCTGTGTCCAGGGAGTCTCCAGAATGGCTAATTTTCATTGTCTCCGCTAACACTCCTGTTTGTCTTTGATGTTCGTCCATTTCCATTTTGGTGAGAGCCTGCGAAGACACCATGACGCTGGTAATGGTTTGATCGAAAATAACTGAGCTACTGTAGATGCTGTAGCTCAGTTACAGTTCTGTACACCTGTGAAAGTGACTCCTGTAGACAGTGGTTCTTTTCCATTAGTCTTTCCATCATGGCCTCCATCTGAGCGCACCGGTCCTCCAACACACCATGCTCTGACTGGACTGTGAGTCTCCAAACCTGCAGCTCCTGCTCCAGGAGCCTTAGGACAGCAGTAAAGTGAGGCCCAGGTAACTTCATGAGTGGCCGCTGAGGGACGAGCTGACTCACCATTTGTCTCGATGAATGTTCCTGACCTCCGCCAGCAAGGAGGTTTCCACTCTTAAGTCTTCTGAGTCGCAGAGCTTCTGCACATTTGGTGTTTCATCAGAGGATGGAGGAGCAAGGCTGGTAGGCGAGCCATCCAAGCGAGGTGATGCTTCACACTGTGGCTCGCTTCCGCTATGCAAAAACTTTTTTAACAGACTGTTTTCCACAAAACCTGCTGGATCACCTCTCACCTCATCTTGGTGTCCTGTGGCTCTTCCCTCATAAGGCTCCACCTCCTGTCAGCTACTCTCTGAGTGTATCTTCGTGGCAGAAGAACACGACGAGAAGTTCTGACCAACGAGGATAGGGATTCCTTCCAGCTTGGCTGCAAAAGATGAATCATCGTTTTTCTTTTTTGTTTTTGTTGTGGTTTAAGGAAGACACTACAAGGTACTGTGGTAAACTCATGGTGCCAATGGTAAACAAAACTCAGGTCTGTAGACAGCACTTAGTCTTTGTAGCTCATTGAGTGCCTCAGTTCTCATCACTGCCCTCTTCACCTGGTTGCAGAACTCAACGACCGGATGATGTGTCTTGTGTCTCTTGGACTGTTTGTCTGTCAAGAAGCAGTTCTGACAGACCTGGACATTCACGCACTTCATGCAGCGATATCTGCAGACACACAATAGGATGAGTGTGAAAGCATCCTTGTCCTGACCCAGCCGGAGCGGCTCACCTGAGCCCAGTGATCGGAGCGGCCTTACAGGTGTGACACTGAACATTGTGTGTCACGTTCTTGGTGATGAACAGGCGGTACAGAGTCGGTAACCATAGCAATAAGCGTGGCTCACTATGCAGCCATGACAGCATGTGTTTACAGCTGATGGTCGAGGCCTGAACCTGTTCACAAACAGAGTCGTCATGACAACCATACATACAAGTTGGTGTCCTATCCATTACACTCACACTCACTCCATTGAAACAAGCTGCCACTGCCTCATCTACTCCCCCAAAAACCTTGGCCTCCTGCACCACAACAGGAACCTGGAGACGCATAAACATAGATGGAATGAAAACAGGGTGCAAAACTGCATGATGGGAAATGTGGTCTTCTTATACCAGGCTGACAGCCTCCAGGACTGTTCTGAGAGATGACCTGCTGACAAAACCTGAGGTCTCTGCCACACTCACCAGAGCTGAGAGGGACACAAATCACTCACTTTTTTAGTATGCAGAGAATGGTATTTATAATGAAAAGGAAAGAAAAACGCTACCTCTGTATTTGAGCTGTAAAGTTTCAGCTGATAAACAAATCAGAACCACTTGAAGATGGAGGAGTGCCACAGCTCCAGAGATGGTCCTGAAATAGGCAGACAGAAACAACACGCTGCAAACTCTCAAGCGTTGATCATGGAGATGTTTTGGGCACCACCTGTCAATAATCTTGAACAGAAGAGTGCACAGCTCCTCGGTCTTGGCACTGGTCACCTGACTGCCTCCATCCAGCGGTACATTTTGGAACATCCTCTTCAGAGAGCAGATCACTTCGTCCCGGGCCAGGTGGACTTCACCGCTCTCTGGCAGAGCTGCTGTGATGTGTCTGACCAGCACCACGTCCACTTAAAACGACACGTCACCAAACTTTCATTCATTCGTCAGAGTGAGCTGATGATCCTATATTGGCTTATGGGAACAAGTGGGATAGCAACACACATGCGAGATGAACACACTAACTTACTGTAGCAGCTTCTCTGCAACCTCTGGATTTTCAGTGCAGTTCTATAGACGGAAGGACGGACGTCTTCCAAATTCCCTGAAAGAAAAAGAGTGAATCCATGATTATCTATTCTATGCTGGCATTAGAAGCGATAAACGTACTGAAGTCCTCGTCCATGTTGCAGAGCAAGTGTGAGCAGAAGTTTAATATTTAAAGAGCAGGCACCTGACACCTGGTGTTCAGGAGCCAGCCCATCAGACCAGATGTCAGGTGACCGGCTCTCAGCTATTCCTCAAAAGAAAAAAAAATCAAGTTAATAGTGATGTTTAATTATAGAAGGATCGATAGATGTCACGCACACTTCTGCAGCCAGACAAAGGTTTGTCATTGCAACATGACAGATCGGTGGAACTCACTGTCCACAGGCGACTACAAGTTCCCTTTGTACAGCAACAATATAAGCTCAAGCATAATGAGGGCAAGTGAAGGCAAGAAAAAAGAGAACCTGTAGAGAGAAGACTGTAGTTCAGTTTGACATCCCTGTCATACTGTACATTCCCTTTCTCACCAGTTCACCTCATGGCATGGAGAAAGAGAATGAGTCTACTGCAGCGCCACACTAGACAAGAGGGAAAGCTAGAGAGTCATATGAGGACAAGGGTTGTCACCTGACCAGACCACCTAACCCGAGACCTCGGCATATGCAGACTCAGTCCAAGACCAGCAATTGGAGAGCCTGAGACCAAATCATTGTTTAGTAGTTTCAATTTTGAAATTCATTTCGGTCTCAACTCAGTGTCAGGCCCTCAAAATGTTGGTCTCAACTACAACGCAAACGGTGACAAAGAAAATAAAGAAATAAATGAAATAAAGAAACACACAAACACTGTCTCATATGTATGAAATTAAAGTGTATTTGTTTTTGGAATTGTAATTTTTGAGTTTGCACCTTTCATCTATGACGGTCCTTTGCACTGCAGGGCCAACCTAGCGTTCACCTCTGGATCCTTTGACACTCACTAACAGCTCATATTTCAGATCAACATAGACTGGTGTCATGGTCCCAGTGACGTCAAGCCCTGACAGTGATTTAACCTAAACACCTGTGCTTTATCCTTGAGTGAAATATTTGGATATCATGTCAAACCTTTGAACGCCATTCACAGCATTTAGATGGTTCGAGCTTCAACCTTTGACACACTCCTCTCATTGTCCCGAAACACACAGTTGTGTTTGTCTCTCTGTGCCATCGTTGTTGGGGAACAATGTCATCATTGGTCAGTGAGGTCACCACAGTGCTGCTCTGAGCCAGCTCCAGCAGAGACCACTCACTGTGTGCCGACGTCCCTTTGGAGGCGGAGCCACATAGGGTCCCTGTCAGTCATCAGCATCCTCAGTTGACCACAGTGTCAGTGTCTCCGCTGTGGCTGAGGACTCTAACACACTTGGTGACCTTTGACCTCCTGCAGACCGAGAGTTGGAGATTGCCTTCTGTCGAAATGAAGCAATTCTTCGGCATAGTGCTGATCGGTGCTTTGGTTGGACAGAGTAAGTGCGTGTGAGTCAGACTGATGCAGGTGCAATAACTTGTATTTGTGTGCCTTGCAGGTGTGTCAATCAAGTGCTACAGTTGTAAAGATTACACCGCAAGTTGCTCCAAACAGCGAGACTGCAGTTATGATGACGCCTGCCTGACACTCTACGAAAGAGGTAGCGCACACAAACACCAAGACACCATGACACATATAAAAGGTCAGCATATAGTGGCAACTGCTGCTTAACTTCACAGATGTTGACTCTGACAGAGGATGCGCTGCACAGAAAAGTTGCTGGTTTAAAAAAAACAATGTTGCTAGACTTGTCGCGGACAAGACAACTTCATTAACTCACACAGCAACAAGGTGCCGCTCGGAATGAAAATCTCTGGGCTTGTCTGGCTTTCACCAAAGACTTTTCTGATGACCTGCATCCTTGTGCTTCAAGTCTCTCTCTGTGGAATGTCGTGCTCCTTTAAGGATTTTATGAGGCGGTCTTACTTCAAGCAAGCCTTAAGTTGAAGTTCAGAGGTGCTGTGACTCATTTGATAATCTGGAATTTGTTAATGATGCTGGACCAAATGGAAATTCTGGATACAACTGACAATGTCTCGAGAATCAAGTGCCAGTCCTAAACTGAGAGAGAAAACACTGACCACTGAATCTGGCCCCTCTGTGTGGTGAGGTCGGGGAAATATCATCAACTCTCCCAAAGCATGAGATTCCGGTAAAGGCCAGCCATCTGAATGGCTGTGGAAATGCGACGCGCTTTGTGAAAGGATTGTGTTTCAATATCTGTTGATTTTGTGTTGTCGTCTCTGCACTGTGTTTTTAACCAGCCTTATATATATCCTGATGTTTTTGTGTGCAGGAGGGATGACTTACCGCCAGTGTCTCAAATATTCCGACTGCGAGTACAACCGGCTGGGTCAGATGTTTCCACAGGTAGTTATCCATTCATGTTCATTCAGTGATCTTGCTACCGAATAACACGATTATACTGATGAATTGACAAGAAATTCAACAACAAATACCTGTAGCAGTGAAATGCTTTGGTCAAATCACATGTTTTGTTCCTCAATTGAGTTGACTGATTGATTTATTTTTGTTTTTTTTTTCAGGTCTCCAGTTTTTCCTTCAAGTGTTGCAACTCCGACTTGTGTAACTCCGCCCCATCCAGGGCAGCAATCTCTCTGATCGGTCTCCTTGTGGCGCTGCTGGGAACATGGCTGATCCGCTGAGTCGGCTGCTTCACTTCATTGACAACTGGTCGGAAAATAATTTATCTTCAGCTCCCATGATGCTCTCCAATGGAAAAGCCTGCCACATTCAAAATAATTAATCATTCTTTAAGAATTAAGGATATTTGGCTTTGCACATTAATGTTCATGGGCAATTGACTGTTGGCTCAAATATACATTTATAATCCTCACCTCTGCGTAACATGTCTCGGAATACAAGTTAATAAATGTGAATTAAATCTTATAAGGTGCACTTTCTATTCTTCTTGTTCTTGTTCTTCTTGTTCTTGTTCTTGTTCTTGTTCTTCTTGTTGTTGTTCTTATTATTATTATTAGTAGTAGTAATTATGACATACATTTTTTGTTATTGATAGTTAGTGGAACCATTTTCTTTTTCATCCTTCTGATGGGAATGTGATAAATAAATGAATAAACAGAATCACCACCATATGCAGTGGAGTAAACATTCTCACACGATACTTATAACTCAAGTAAATTTCAAACACTTAAGTTCTGCATTAAGATATTGATACTTACTACCGTCGACCCCCTCTCTGGATACTTTTTATTGTGTGCACCGACTGTTATTAGTGACATATGGTTGATTCCCTTTATAATTGAATTTCCTTTTCCCTCATAAAGTTTTATCTTGTCACTGACTGTTACATCTTGTGACTGAACTACCCACTGTTTTGGACAGCATCAGCCACCAGAACCTAGTGAACCCACTCCGTGGTGGATAAGTCAATTGCCAGGAACACAACAACAGTTGTATCGTCTGGCTAAATGTCCGACCAAACTAATGTGGATCACTAGACTCGACACCGCCTCCACACTCTTCAGAGACTTTGTCCACCAGTGGTTTGTTGAGCCTCACCACAACACTTTGACAATGGTCAATTCTTCTTCTGAATAATGTCCTTGTGTTCTGAATAGACCTTTAACTCAAGGAATCCTTTCACTTTACCTTGATATGTACCCACATCACAGCATATGATTATTTTTTTTTTTTTCATCACGGTGAAGAAACTCTTCTAGCACTCATGGGACCTTCTATACAAGATAATTGATTTGAAAAATTCGTGTCAGTACAAGTTTTAAGACACAAGAAAACAAGTATAATGTATATGTAAGTATAATAGTGATAACAGCAACAACAACAATAGTCAGATTTTCTATTAATATATTAGATTAGATTAGATGACCTTCCCACCATGAGGAAATGAGTTCCTTGCAGCAGCACACATAAATTATGCGACCTGAAATAAATAACGTATAGAATATATGTATAGAATTACAGATACTGTGTGGTAAGTGAGTAATTCTGTCATTTTTTAAAAACATTTTCTTGGTGTATGAGTTGTCTTGTTTGTGGATGCGGGTGGGTGTGGTCATGTGACGATGAAAATGATGCGAGGAGGGTGTGGTCATGTGGTCATATGATTAGCCGATAGGCTCAGTCAACTCCAGTGGATCGATGAGTCAGCAGCTACTGACAACTTTGGTAAGTCCAGACCTAAATTATGATCTTTAATGAACTTTGGGCCAATTACATTGACCAACTCTCTGAGAGATAAGTACTTGTCTTCATTCATCTTCATATTTCCATTCATTAGATCAAAGGCTGACATCAAAAGACTTTCATTTCTTCTACTTCATGCGCTCACACAAAGATTATTCTTTACATTTAATATCACGATTGTTTGTTGTATATGTGGGTGGACAAATCCAAAAACATCTCACATTTGAATCAGAGTTTCTCATATTTTTACAGAATGATTGATCATACTGTGACCACATGCTTATGTCTTATGTCGCAAGTGACATCACCATGGAGCGAAAACTGGACCTTTCTCGTCTGACGGACGAAGAAGCCAAGCATGTGTGGGAGGTCATCCAGCGAGACTTCAACCTGCGCAAGAAGGAGGAGGAGCGACTCGGGTACGTCTCAGGAACAAGTCCAGTGACCTGGGTCTAAACCCAAGCCCTGGTCCAGGTCACTAAACCAGCAGATACGTCATGGCTCAGCTGCTGCAGCCAAGTATAGCTTACAGCCAAGTATAGCTTACGTGATAGTCTGCAGTTGTCTGAGCATTGTGAGAGTTGTGATCCATATAGCTGCTGCTTGCACTCTGTTGTTGAGACTCATGATTGGTGTTTTATCCAAAGTTTGCTTAACTGGCCACATTAGTCTCGCAGGAATGCAAGCGTGAAAGCTGCAGTGATCATTCGTAATCATGTCGAAGTCACACGGGGGAACAAACAGGATGCCAAACAAAGATGCTCTCTGTCTCCGTCTGCAGCCCACATGAGCCCCCAAGGGAGAGACACGAACACTCTCAGACATGCTGGGACGAAGCAGATATGGCAATACAAAACAAATAATCATCCGCGCATGAATGGAGAGAATGACGAGGTGGCGGTGGCATGAACATCATTGTGTTGTGGCCGACAGGGAACTGAAGACAAAGATTGAGAAAGAGGACAACAAGAGGGAGCTGCTGGGCAGCACCAGCAAACTGGTTGACTCCCTGTGCATCCGCTGCCTGCAGCCATTCAAGTTCCTGGTGAACAGCAAGCGGCAGTGTTTGGACTGTCATATGTTCACCTGCAAGTCATGCAGCCGCTACAACAAGAAGGAGCACGGATGGGTGTGTGACAACTGCCGCATGACCAGGTCAGTCACATGAAAGGTAGCCTCAGTTATAGCAACCCAGGGAGAATATACCGGTGCACTGTTCTCCTGGTATTTAAGTTCACTCATAAATCAAACCTCTGATCTGCTGTGAATGGTACGTGTCATGTGACTGTGTTGACCCCTGCAGGGTCCTCAAGATCGGCACTGTAGGCTGGTACCACGACAATGTTCGGAACAGGTTCAAACGCTTTGGCAGTGCCAAAGTGATGAGATCCCTGTACAAGAGGCTGAATGGAGACGGTAAGTGGGCGTGTCCTCAGACCCGCGCACACGGTGGTGAGCCTGTCCTAATGGAAGCCACTCTGTGATTGGCCAGGTGGTCGTGATGACGACACTCAGAGCATGCCGGACGTCCGCAACCGTAAGACAGACACACACACTCACGCACACAAATAAATGAATGCAACTCATTCATCATTTTTGCAGACATGTACAATGGCATTGAGGATGAGCAGCAGGAGCTTGAAGCTCAGCGCTACAAATCGGTCAGAAAAGATGAATCTCATTTAAAAATAACCACGGTGCTACATTCTCTCAGTGTTGGAGTTTGTTTTTCAGATGAGAAAAAACAAACGTCTGCTGTCGGTACACCCTCTTGACTTTGACTCGGAGGAATACCTGCCCTACTCCCGCCGTCCCTCCATCCAAGTAACACACAGGCATAGTCCCACCAAAACACACGAGACCCTGAGTGTGTCTTGTTCTGTAGCAGATACAGGAGGACCGGGGATATCGCCATGACGACTATGATATGTACTATCAACGCGGTAGCAGGAGGAAGAGCATGGATCGCTACGGGATGCGAGCAGGTAGATATGTAACTGCAAACTCATACAACAAAAATAGATAATAATTTAGAATTAATTTTGCATATAGTATAATCATTTAGCATGGATTTAGCATATAGCATAAAATCATTTAGCGTGAATTTAGCATACAGCATATAATCATTGAGCATGAAATAATATTTTCTGGTTGTGAAACCGATTGCATTTTTTTTGTTTTTTTTATACAGCAACATCTTTCCATTTTATGACTTATATTTCATACAGTTTTCATGAGTCAAGAAGCATAATTTCATTCCTATGACAATGTTTTCTTCGACCAAATGTTTCCCTGGCAACGCTGTGTTGTCAACTCGAGCTATGGAAGTCTATTGAAGAGTGGTCTCAGACAGCGACCATGTTAAAGGAAGAATTTAATTATGGTAGGGCTTGAATAGACACTCAATGACAATATTTATCCATTGTTTTTTGGTGGAATGGAGTGATTAAAATAGTGTATATTTAAAGAGGCAGACAATTCACGTGGTGTGGTCCTGAGGAATGGACGAAGAGTTACGCCAGTTCTATAGGACAAACCATTTGCAAAGTCCTGACCAAGTGTTGATCCACACATGGCACCAAGTGTGCTCCCACAACAGAACGACTAACAAGATGTGGTACGATCCACAGATGAATTCGACCCTCGATTTTCTTCCCCGCGCTCGTTGTCAAAGATCAGCTCATCGGCAGCGCGTCAGTACGTGGACACGTCGGATGAGGAGGACTACGCCAGATACCCGCCCATGTACACACTGCCCCATAACCGCCGTCGCAACAGTCGACAGGAGAACCTTGGCCAAACGCCACCGGTGAGCCCACTCAACAACCCCGTGGCTCACTGTTGTTTAGCAAGAACTAATACAACACTGTTTGCGGCAGATTAATGAGCTTAACAAGAGAATGTCAGCGATCGAGAGTTTGCTCAATCGCCTGGAGGAGAAGATGTCACCAGCTGATGACGTGAGACAGTACAGTAGAAAGTGTGCTCTGAAGTACCCTCTCACAGTCTTGGTGATGTTGCGGTGGTAAAGGCTGCAGGTCCCAGTGAGGAGGAGAAGCTGCGCCGGAAGCTGAGTGAGCTGGCTGGAAACCTGAGCGACAAGAACCTATCCTCGGACGATGAGGGTGGCAGGAAGATCTCCTCTTTGGGGGCAAGACTTGGAAAAGGCCTTGGCGGTCTATCTCTTGATGCTCAAAATGACAAAGGACTAAGCTCTTCCAGCGACGAGATGCCGACAGAGGCTCAAAAGGTATGTCGTTTTTTTTGGTGTATAACCTTGGAAAAGGTCCATTTTGGAGTTGTAGAATCGGGTCTGCAGTCAGGCCCAGGTCTTTCCAGGCGAGAAAACAAAGGTTATGACTTAGCTTCAAACCACCAAACACCATATTCGCGTTCCGACACGTGTACAGACTTGCGGCGTTTTTTCCTTTGGTAAAGTGGTCGCCCCATGAGGTTAAGGGCATGTCAGATGGGTTTGGCCTAGGGCCACTCTAATCCTTGTTGTCTGATTGGCTTCCAGAGATCGACCGCCGGCGCCCTCTGTGACCTCACCACTGAGGTGCTCAGAACCATTAACGCCACAGAAAACGCAATGGTTCAGTTTGGGTTTACCCAGCCGTCCGACCGACCCGTTGTCATAGCAACCGATGTTAAGCAAGCTGACGATGCGTTCAGGGAACTTGAAGAGAATGTAAGAATCCCTTTTGTGTTGTTTGTGTTCTGAGGATTATATAACTTGTGTTCATGTGATTTGGTGCCAGTGTGCGAGAGCTTTTGTTGACGATGAGTCAACTGTTTTGGACTTACTTTCGGGGGGCGGACATTGTTGTTAGTGCCGTGCTCGAGAAAGTGTGATGGAGATGTTCAGCCCACAGCGGTGTGTGTTGTCAAAGGTTCCTTGAAGTTTGTGTGTTTAAGTGACACCTGGGTTGGTGTGTATTGATTCCTCATGTTGGTATGCGGCTGACACCTTGGGGTGTCTCTGTTTCTGCCGTCGTAGGTGTACATGGCTGCGGGACAGTCTTATGAACTGGAGAGCAAACTTCGGCGTCTGGAACAGAACGCCAAGAACCGATTTGGTGGGACCCCAGACTCCGAGCTGTCGGAACTGGAGGATGTGGTGGCTCTCACTGCTGCCAGGGTCCAAAGTGCTGAGAGCGAGGTGGGTGTCGGTTGACCTTCACTGACCTGTGCAGCAGAGGGCGCTACTCTCATTCTCCCTGTTCTGCAGGTGTCAGACATTGAAAGTAGGATCGCAGCTCTCAGTGGCAGCGGGACCAAGAAAAAGGTCTGATCTGACCGGGATATATATAAATATATATAAATCATTGCTTTGACTCGTGAAAAATTATTGCAATGCTATTGTTGGAGCTGGGAAAAGCTGATGTTCAGTTTTACGAGACACCGGGAGTAAGAGAGACAGTATTTAATTTTCACATTTCAATTCAGGCATCTGGATCTCATCAGAAGAAAAAGTCTCCAGATCTTTCGAGTAAGCCAATTTTGGGACTGTTTTCAGACTTGAAATGTGTTTTAAATTCTTTGTTTTCTTGACAGAGGGAACAAACGGAGGCATGTGGAAGTCCAACAACTGAAGCCCACGTGACACCACGTGCCATTTGACTAGAAAATATGATAAAATACTACAAGATATTTGACCTTGGAAACGGTTATTAGACAGAAGAAAAAGGAAGAGATATAAATGTTTAAGAAAAACCTTGATCCCAGAAACAAGCTTTGCTACATTGCTAATTAAGCTTAAATATTTCAAATATATATAACGATAGGTTTGTATGTATTCACAGTTGAGTAACATTCATGCCAGTTTGTTAAGCGACAAATAATTGGGAAAAAAACTAAAATAGTTGAAGTTGTTCAATAGTATAATGAAATTTCTGCAATTCAATTTATGTATTATTTTAGACATGTTTCCTTCAATAAACATACTTAAGGTACTTACCAAGTGTTTGTCATCACAATAGGAACATCTACTTTGATTCATCTAAGAATAAAAATATATCAATAAAATTTCACCTAAACCAATGAGTCAAGAACCCTTGGGATCCGCTGCTTTCACCCAAAGACTGGCTTTGATAGTTTTTCTGGGCAAAAAATAAGGAATGATGAAATAAAAGAATTCACAAAAACAACATGTGATTTTTGTTGTCATGTTTACACCCTTCTGTTGAGACTCTGGAACAGACCAGGCAAAGAACGGCCCGGATGCCAAATGCGGCTCTTTGACTGCCTTTTGGCAGCTCCCTACTACTGTCTCACGAATAAAGACGATATGTAGTTGCTCATATTTCTCACCTTGAATGCATGAGTCAACATCTATATATATGAAATATATGGTCAATGACTGCAGTCTGTTCTCAACATTATGCAGAAGACATGCCGATGGCTGGCAAACTGACTTTTGGTTTCTTCTTCTTTGACTGCCCCCTTTACTGCCTGTGATTGGCTTCACCCATCCTATTGTGCTTTATGGAGCGACCCTTATTACAACTGCCCGCTGCAACAGGGCCAATGTCTACACTTGATGGAAGAAAACTTGAACAAACATTCAAAATGTCAAATACAAAACTACAAAAAAATGTTTAAAGTCCAAGTTCCATTGTGAGGCTGAAGTGATCAGAACTCATCTCCCCCTGATTGGTTCTTATCATTGAGACCATTTCCTCTTCATGGTCCCGCTGTAAATCATTGTCCCCTTCTTCCCTGCTTCCTCTCATTGCGCAACAGTCCCCCCCCCAAAGTCACAGTACAGAGTCAAAAGTTTGGAAATTATGTAAGTATGTACATTTCACAGTAAATGACATGCTAAAAATGATGCCGTGGCAGTAATAAATTCATCAAGGTTTTTTTTTTTTTCTTTCCAAAAGACGACACACTGGTGACGTAACTGAGGGTTTTCGTGTCTCTTCTGCTCCTCTTGTATCTTTGTCAAGTTTTCCCTATCAGGTCCGTGATGGAAGGGGGCTGGACAAGCAAGATATGGGATGGTCCTTAATGTCAAGCGGCGAGGCAGGGGTCAAAGGTCAATCAGAAGGAACAGAGACTTTCAATCACTGCTCATCAATCGGGCTGAGGTGAGTTTTGAAACATTATTTACAACCAAATTCTGATCAACATCGTCACGTCCATGACACCCCGCTAGTTATCTGTATCTGCTGCATGTTTTCTCAGCCTCATCTGTTTAGTTCAACATCCACTTATGTTACATAACATGTATATGTCACCAAGAAAATCTACACCGCTGCATCAGTTTTACTCAATGATTGTCTGTGTCATTCTTTAGTACATTTTTCACAGCACTTTTCAAGCACAGCACTTCACTGGCATCTGTACCGCACTGTTTATTCACTATTATTATTATCATCAGAAACATCTGTATCACGCTTCAATGTGGGAATCATTCCGAACATGAGCTTTAACATCCTGTTACTGTAACTACCATCAGTATCACACTGTATTAATATCATCATCATAAATGGCAGTTCGACCAACAGCTTTCTCACATGTGTTGTCATCGTCACCAGCATCTGCATCACACTTTACAACATCTGTATTGGACACGTTTAGTCTCTTATCAACAATTGTTAGTTACTGTTTCCATCATACTGTGTTAAAATCATGAAAATAGGTTTTGCTTTTAGTGATGTGTGTGTGCTTAATTCATGTCATTGAAAACATATGCGGCATGTTCCATCTGTATCGCACTCTGCAATAATCACAGTTTGAAGTCTGTGTGTATGATGCTTCATCACTGTGACAGTAAACTCCAATAGTTTCCAACGGATGATGAACTTTATTACTTCTTCTTCTGTTGCGGTCAACAGTACAGCGTTTTCCTCGAGCTTCTCTCAGGCAAGGATCCAAAAACAAGCCGAACTGAAGCCTCTGCAGTGGAACTTGAAGTCTTCTTAATTGTAATCCACAAATTTTACAGTCAAAAACCTCTGCGTTCTCTTCATCCTCCAATAAGTCATTCAAGTATTCGTGTCTCATGTCAATTCAAGTCTCGAGTCTTTAACTTTAATTTGGCTTCAGGTCAAATCACAAGTCATCAAAACAGCGACTCATCTCCCATATTCAACCACAGATGTAGATGGTATTTATTCTTATTGTTTTGACTCTTCATCGCAGCTCGGTGCTCAGTTGAAACCCCAGAAATGTCAACAGTCCAGGAGCTGAAGGTATGAATGCGGTAGAATGAATGGGTTGCAATCCTGAAGGCATTAACTGCAGATGAGTCCCCAGGAGACCTTGGTGGAGGCGGAGGAAAACTACCAGAGAGTGGTGGAACTGAACTCACATCTGAAAAAAGACAAGGTGGTGCTGATGTACCAGCTGGACGCGCTGAGGGAGGAGCTCGGGGAGCTGGAGGAGGAGCTGTGGGAGACCAAGCGAAGCTTTGAAGGGCAAATTAAGGTCAGATGTGAGGACTGAATGCCACTCGAGACAGTTTATAATGAGCGACTCTGAAAATAAAAAAATGAATAAATGTGTGCTCCTCAGTTACAGTTTGAAGAAATACAAAGACTCTCAGATGAACTGAAGGTAACTGTTGCCTAATAATCCCCCATTCCGTCCTTAAAGATCTACAGTCTCCTGCTATCTCTTATGGCTGATGTGTTTGGTCCCAGGAGAGAAAAAACAGATGCAACAGCGAAGACAAAGAGATGGATCACGTTCTGGGTGACTCCTTCTCTGAACGCTCTGTGACTTCTGAAGGCAAAGAAGGCAGAAAGCGTAGTGCGTCTACTCCAGGTACTCTCTTCTGTCACTCACTGCCATTCTGTCTATTCAACTTGAGTTCTGAGGAGTCACCAACTGACGTCTTTTTCCATCCTATATCCTCAGGTGCTCGGACAAAAAGAGCGAGTCGGACTTCAGGTCGCTCTCGGACCTTACGACGCTCAAGATTAGTGAACAGAAACCAACACGTGGTCCTTCCTGATCGAAAGAAATCTCCACCGTCTTCTGTCTGTGGACGCACTGAGCTCCACCACCACAGCTGCATCACAGACCCCGTCCATACAGTGGTAGCACCTCCAGATCAGGTTCTCACAGAAGTCCAGAGGGGTGCTTCTCCAGCACACAGGTCCAGGCTTCGCCCACCTCGACCTGCCTGTGACATCATCTTGGACGCAGCAGGAAAGCTGCTAATGACCCCACTTAATGAAAGAGTTAACATGGGCTGCTTTCTGATGTCACACTTGACCCAGAATGCCAAACGTGCAGAAGAAGCATCCTATCCAGGACTCATCGATGAACCCATACTAGAGCCACAAATAGAATCTGGAAGTAGTCCACAGCTGGAGGCACATTTGGGGCATCTGGAACCAGAGCCAGAACCCAATCCATCAGGAGGACCAAGAGCGGTGACAAGGCTAAAGAAAGAACAACTTACAGGCGAGGAAAAAATGGATTCAGTTTTGGGTCAGGTGCAGAAGGACTACATCAGAGCTACGTGGGATTTTGGAGACTCTTGGAGGACTCGGCTAATCTTTCATGAGTTCCACTTTGCTGAACCTGCGCAGCCCAGATACCAGGGGGCGAGATACAAAGAGACCAAGCTCAAACAGTCCAAGAGACGCCGAAACACCACCTCTAGTTTAATGGTGAAAAAACTGTTTGAAAAAACTGCTGAAGAAATTCTGGCTATGACCATCTCAAACATCGAGGACGGCAGAGTTCCTGCAAGCCCAAGGCTCCCGAAGCCACAAAGACAAGACACTTGGAAACAAAAGCCCAAAAGATTGGACTCACAAGTCCCTGAGATTTCAGGAATAGCTCTCCGGAGACCAGAGCTGGCTCAGAAAAAACGAGAGGCACAGAAAATGAGAGCAACTGTGCAAGAAACCTCTAAAGTAGTGCTGCAAGTGATCCAGGAGGTGGGACAGGAAGCCCGGGAGGTGGAAGGCCAAGCTGCTGGAAAGACTCTGATGCCAGTGGGCCGAGAAGAGAGGCGAAGGAGGTGGCTGAAGGACAGGAAACGACCGAAACAGCATCCAAAATGTAAAGTTTCCTGATGCTTGGATCGACACAAGAACCTATGTGTTTTCCAGACTAGTAAATTATTATCGACCTGTGGTGCATGAATCAATAACTGTAGATAGTATTGATTATAATAAACAAAAATAAAATTTTAAGGACTTTTGTCGTTTAACATTACTCTTGACTCACACATCTGGACACAAATTGAAGCTGTTCAGATATATTTTTATTATTTCATCATTAAAAAAAAAGGTGTCAAACAGGATGAGACCGACAGTGTCTCTACTTTTCATTCATTTGAATCCAGGCTGCGTTGCATGTATCCGAGACGCTCCGCCGAGGGGAAGTGGGCCCAGAAGGTCCTGGTTAGCTGCTCAATATGCTCGTAGCCACCATATCTGTGCAGCTCATCCACCCAGCCAAAGAAGTCTGATGATGTCAGCGACCAGTTAGGGATGTCACGCTTCTGTCGATCTGAGCCCCCTCCCACCACAGCAGCTCCTAAAGGGTTCACATTGGTTAGAAGCTTTGATTTCAACGGACAGAAAACGCTCTCTTACCAGAAGGATTCACGAGAAACAGAAGAATTAGTGACCCCAAAATGATCCATAGTTGACAACACATGTTGTGCAAATAATGAATTCAATATTTAAGTAACCTTTACAAAAAGCAACTTTTAGCACAAAGCTGACCTGGTAGCACCAGTGTTCTCAGAAGAGGCTGTTCAGCCTTCTGGGCCTTATAAACTACTGTTTATCAACATTTACCTTTAACCTGTTAATGTCAGCACTGACCTCTAACCTCTGGAGCATCATTGATCTGTGACAGACTGATCAGGAATTTGTGTGTGTCAGCAGATTGGAACAAAAATCTGCCAAGTAGCTTAAGGGGCTAGAATGATCGCCTGGCAGCCAAGTGAGCAGTTTAACACGACTTACATCTGAACTGGCCAAAGCAGAATGGGAAGAGTGACAACAGCTTCACCTGATGCTCCTTGCCTCAGCTTATCTCTGAGACACACTGCCGAGAAAACCCATTTCAGCTGCTTGTATTAGGGATCTTGTTCTTTTGCCCTCTGCTTCGACCGATGGCAACAGTTAAGTGTAGAAATGTAGATCAACCAGAACATAAAGAGCTTTGTTTTTTGGCAGCATGGAGCATACTTATGACAATCCTGAGTTTCAGGGTAGTGGAATTCATCTGCCAATCTCACACTACATCCACACTTCAATAGTGAACAAAAAAAAAAACTTGAACTCCGACACCAGGGAAAGAATTTAGCCATTGACCAACAGAGAACCACTATGTCAAGCTGATGCACATTCGGCAGCAAACATTGAGGTCACTGAGGAATTTTTCCACACATCCATTTATTAAATAAAAATACTTAATGTACATTTGCAAAACGAAGATATCATGACCAAAGGAGCAGCAGAACAGTCAGGGCGGTGTCAGGACTGCGTCAGCTGCAGTTTGTTCGCTGATGGAGCTTCGATAATGTCACCACAGGAAAACATATCCTGAAACAGAGACACACAGACACATGTCCTATGACACATTCACAGTTGATAATCCAGAGCAACATCGCATGTGTACTGTGGTCGAGCGAGTTTGTCCGTAGAGACTAATATACTGTCCGTGTATAGAGCTTACTACCTTGTCATAGATGACTTTGATTATTAACGAGCAGCTGGGGCAGGTAGCCACGTCCTCTCCATCCTCCAGGTCTTGCTGGAGTTACAGAGAGCAATGCGTTAGGACCAACTCATGTTTGATACACCACATCCACACGTCTCTTTCCACGATTATACCAATACGCAGCCATTAAAAACCACAGCTACCTACGTTTATAAGAGCTAGCTAGCAGTTAGTTAGCATCTGCAACGTACCTTAGTGACAGCGAACCTGTCACCGCACGGACAAGGGAAGTAATAAGTCTCGGTGTCTTCGTCGTACTCGAAGTCTTCGATCTCTACTTCGTCGTGAAAAACTGACATTGTCACCCAAATCCCCACCAAGCAAAACAACCGCACCTACATTGGACAAACGCGTGTTTGTGTCCCCGCATGATGACGTCAGTCGCCGTTGCTTGACGTCAGTGGTAGTGGTCTCGATGATCAAACCCTTTTGTTTTTACCGAGATGATCTCTCTCTATTAAATCAGCAGTCGTTGTCGACTGTTTGGACGATGAACAACAGTTTGATTATAACTTTGTGGCCCATGTGACGTTTACTGTTGCTGTTCTTTTTTGGCTTTTATTTACGATTCAACATAACGTTTTTGTCATCTTCCTTTTTTGTCTTTTCAGGATGAAATGTTAAGTTTTTGAATTGTCTTACTCAATAATGTACATGTGTTCAAATATGTATTTGGTATTACCGTTTTCATTTTCCTGTTTTTCCTCACACCCCAGAAAGAAATGAGTCCTTATTTAGTCAGAGCTTTTATGAGCTATTGACTCAAGACTCAAGACTCAAGATGGGTTTATTTGTCATATGCACCTTCAACAATGGGGCTACAAGGCAATGAAATGCTTATGATAAGAGGACCGGGTACTCGTTGACAGCACAGTGCTGGCCGCATGCAATGCCAGAACCACGCAAAGTACAGTGCAAAAGCACTGAAATTCGTCTGCCAATCTCACACTACATCCTCATTTCAATCGTGAACAAAAAAAGAACAACTTGTTTCTTTATTCGAACTAATCTAACATACAGTGGTACCTCGGTTATCGACCACAATGCGTTCCAGACGGCTGTTCGAGAAGCGAATTGTTCGAAATCGGAATCGATTTTTCCCATTACTAGTAATGGAAAAAGAAATAATGCATTCCAAGCCTTAAAATAGGCTTTTGTAGGAGTGAATGTTGAGTGTCTGCTGCAGGTGCACTGTTCCTCTATGTGTGTGCATGTGGGAGGGGTTGAAAAGAATGCCAAACGTCAGACGAAAACGTTCAGAGAAATGCACTAAAATATATGAATCAACATTTTTTTTTTGTAATTTTTACTCCAAAAATGTTTGAGATATCTGATTGATTATATGATTAGAAACATGGACTAACAATGAAGATATAAAATAAAAGTGTAGACGTATAAAAAACATAGACAACGTAACATAAAATGATTCCAAAGACACAATAATAATAGGAAACAATACACATGATGCAAGTTTAAGATGGTTGACAACATGTATTTATTACAACAAACAGCTGGCTAAAAATGCTAAATACAGGCTGAATCGTGTAGGACCTGATATTTTCCCATCATTTAATTTTTAAATTAAAGGGAAAGTGATAGTGAGAATTCCTGTCCGCATTTTCTTCTTTTTCTTGTTTTTTTTTTTTTAACTTTATTTTGATTAAAAAAAAAAAACTTCTAGTCTCATCAAAGTCATGGCAGAGCTTGTCACCAGCGTTTTGCCACCTGCAGCAGTGATGGTCTTACTTTGCGAGCTGGAATGCATAGATCGTGGACCTCTGTCTCCAGATGAACGCCAGGGACTTTGAAGACAGAAACAGCTACAGAGACAGATGGTGAATTCAAATCAACATATAAAGGGTTTTCGGCGACCAACAATGTGAAGTTTTGGAGAACTTACTGTCTCTCAGGTGGTGGACAGCTGGCGGCAGTGTGCTGAAGTACTGGTGTTGAAGAGCCTTTGATGCAGAGGGTCGGTTTTCAGGAACCAGAGTCAACAACTGCTGCACCAGAGCTTCTGTTTTATTGGGGAGCTGCTGCAACCTGACAAGTCTTGTTACCCAGTTATACTGCATGTCATCATCAAGCAGGATCTTCTTCTTACCTCTTCCAAGTGTTCCGAAGTGCCTTCGGTTCTCTGGGTACAAACTTGTCTGCGACACAAAACAATGTTTGTTCCTGCAGGTGAATAATGTGGTCATAGCTTACCTGGCTGGTAGAGCGGCAGCTGGCTGACTCCAGGCCAGAGCTGCTCAGATGGGACCCCAAACACCATCCAGATCTTGTGCAGTTGCTCCAGGGCATCACTGTTTCCTGGAAAGGCTGGCGCCCCCTGAAGCATCTCAACAAAGATGCATCCTGCCCCCCTGACCCACATGAAAAAAAAAAAAAAAAAATCAGGCACCAGAATTGGTTCTGAAGGTCCAACTGTCATGATCCACACCAGATGTCTACAGCTGTGGAGTAATTGGTAGAACCTAGCAGCACGTCAGGCGGGCGATACCACAGCGTGACCACCTCTGAGGAGAACGTCTGACTTGGGATGGACTTGGAGCGGGCCAAACCTGAACATGAACTACACGGCAGTAAGAGCTAAACAAGGAGTCTGAGCAATTGTGCGTGTGTTATTACCAAAGTCTGCTAGTTTGAGTTCTCCCAGGTGACTGATGAGCAGATTTTGGGGCTTCAGGTCCCTGTGAAGGATGTGCCGTCCGTGGATGAATGACAGACCACGTAGTAGCTGGAACATGAAGAGCTGCAGCAAAACCACAAGAAAACCAGACAGAGAATCTCAGAATCGGTGTAAGAACCTGTGTGCGAAAGTGAAATCAGGAGTTACCCGGATGTTGTGGGAATGGAGACCTCCGGGGTGCTGGGACATATACTGCGCCAGGTCTGTCTGCTGTTTAGGAGTTACGCAACAGTAAGAGTGTCCTGTGTGTGTGTGTTCAACAGAAAACCCACTTACCACATATTCAAAGACCAAGGTGAGGGAGTCACTACCGTGGATGATATCATGGAGGAGGACAATGTTGGCATGTTTGAGACCTTTCAGGAGAGACGCTGGACAAGTACCACCAAGTACGCACAAAAACAACAAATATGAATTGAACACTAGTGATTCCAAATGTGTGAGGGTGTGCTTTCACCTTCTCTAATGGCAGTGAAGGGCACGCCCTCATCTGTCTTCATGCGGATGACTTTAAGTGCCACCAACTGGCCGTTGATTCTTAACAGAGGGAGAATATTATACAAAATGAATCATATGCACTGGAAGTACACCAGTGTATTGCGACCACCGATATGATAATAGCGATATTTTATCTCTAAAAGACCTTTAAAAAGAAAAAGCATGGATAATGATAGTGATAATGTTTCCCACAGAACCCAGAACCACAGGGGGCGGGGCTTCACACAACACAATGATCCAGTTCAGCTCAGTCACCTTCAATACCACAGTAGTTGCACACTATCAATGATTTAGTTTTTTTTTTTCATTTAATTTGTCCTTTCTATTTTGAGTAATACACTTTTCTATATTGTGGGAATTGCTTGTTTTTGTCAGTTAACAGTGTAGAACATAGGAAACTCATGATATTGCGATAGATAGCAATTCAATCTGAGGGGTGTGTACTGACCTGCTAATGCCTTTAAAAACGGACGCATATGACCCCTCCCCCAGTTTCTCCAGGCTGACATATGAGTTCATCACGCCAAACTGTAGACCTGGCCTCTGGAACACACACAAACATTTCTCCACAGATCAGAATGCCACACCTTTAGAGCTGTGGAAATGATTGACAGGTGTCAGCTGACCCAGGTGAAGCCCTCCTGACTTTGCCGTTCTCCCAGAGGATCACTGTTACTGCGTTCACGCCGAATTCGTGAGCGTTTAGTCTGGAGAGTGTGAAACCAATAAGGCTGGGGCTCCAACACAGGCCCGGGTTCCTCCTGAACACAAGACAACACACACAGTATGGACTGGAGCACATGGCATGTCGCAGGACAAGTGAATTCAAGTCAAGGAGAAAATTTCAGTTAGTGATTTAACTCTGAGCAAATGATGTCCACGATACGTCGTAACCACCAACAGAAACATTGTGACCCAACCAAATTTTGACAACAGAATCCAGCCAACCATGCGGTTATGTTGGTTACTGAGCAGCTGTCAGAGTTGGAGCTTCTGAGGTCAGTGAAGGTAGCTTCCCTGTGCCCATTCATGAGGCTGCATCAGATGATACTGACTCCTTGCAGGATTATATGGTGGCTGCAATTGTTTCATCACTGCACTTTGCAGAACAGACAGAAACCAACAACACAGCAGCCCACACCAGCCGAGTTGCGATGGAAGCTGTGCAAGAGTGTGGTCACAAACTCATCCCTCACCCACCCCACTCTGCAGAAATTCCACTTCTTTCCCAGGCTGAAAAACACAGAGATCGCAGAGGGTTGGTTAGTTGATCGAGATGATGAGTTTACTGAATGGGAATTAATGACAGGCAAACAAGGTGGACCAAATGTGTGGTGTTGGAAGGGGACTGTATCATAATGATATCACATTCGCTCTCGGTATTCCCATCTATACTCATTCTTGGTGTTAAACAGGCTCTGGTCATCACTTTCTCCTAGAAACAAATGCTTAGCATACAGCAACATCAAGAGAGTGACACTTTACAAACAAAACACTTGACATTTTTACCTGTACACCCTCCAAAGGCGAGGAACTCCTACTCTCCTCCATCTCCACATCTTCCTTCCCATTTCTCTCTTCCTCCTCCACCAGCTCTCCACAACAACACCCCCTCGCCCACCTCCCTGCCTCCTCCCCCATACAGCAACGCCACCTCACCCACCATCCATTTTCTACTGGCTCCTCCACGGTGCAGCATCTCCTCACCCACCTGAGGGCCTCACCTATCCACTCACAATAACCCTCCATAGCTTATTCAATCTACACTCTTCCTCTGTCCTTCTCGCTTTGCTCTGCTTCTCTTTGCCTCCTGTCCTGTGTCTTGTCAGGATCACATGAAGAAGCAGAGTCCCATGACTTTCTCCCCCCACCCCATCCTCTCTGGTCGGAGAACAACACTGTGATTCAGCTGGTTAGATGTCGCCCTCTCTTGTGGAATTCAGTCATAACACCAAGTTGAAGAGTGAAGAGTTTTAATCTCCATTATTGTACATGGTAAATGTCTTCATGTAACCTAAGACACAAAAGGATATTCTTGAAGATTTAGTGTGAGCACAGTGGTGGACATGTGGAACGCCACCAACATCAGCAAAAAGATGGACTGATGATGCAAAAAGATGGACTGTGGATCTCCTGCATCACAATGGTGATGACTTTCATCTCCCACTCTCCCAGTTGTCATATGACATGGCTCATTTCCTTGTCTTTTCAAGGTCATGCTCTAGATAGATCAACAGCTGGCCTCGGGTCTCGAAGTTTATTTGTCCCATTTGGTGTCATCAGATGTTTGTAAACGTACAGCTGCAGCACAAATGTTGCTGAATTCTGAGGTCACTCCCTGTGATGTCCTAGCACTACCTGAAGGAGCAGGTTGGATTTAGCTTGACTCCAAGCTGGTCTTTGTTTTGGCTATGAGTCTAGTACATACAAAACCCCAGAATTATTTAATTCTGACAAGACAGGTAGGAGAGCCTTTCCCACACTGAAGATATGTCAAAACACAAACAAGCCTTTGATAGATGACATGGATGATCTCGGTTTAGTGCCATTCGATTCAACCTGTCACTCAATCAAATGAGGAAGTCATTTCAATAACTGACACATGAGACACAGCCATCATGAATGATGTATTTGGGTCCAACAAGAAAATGAAAATACATGGACGGACTGGTCAGCATCTTCCCTCGGCGGTTGCAAGCACAGCCGCAGCACTTGACTCTGCCTCCTTCAGGAGCTGTCGCGCCCTCACTTGAGTCTGTGAAAGAGTTAGAGTCAGCATTCCTTTCTTTGAATGTGTGTGTGTGGGGGGCATGTTTTGCCATACTTGTGAGTACCAGTTCTTGACAAGCCTTCTTGTGAGGACATTTTGTTATATGAGGACATTCTGGCATGTCCTCACTACGTTTAGAGGGTTACAACCTCAGCAATAGCAGTTTATTATAATTGGGCTCAGTTTTGGTACAGAGTCCTGGTTAAGTTTAGCCATGTGTTTTGGAGGGTTAAGTTAAAGGTGAGAGGCTGGGGAAAGCATTATGGCACAATAATAGCAAAACAAACATGGCTGTATGTGTGTGTGTGTGTTAAGTATATCTATCCTAGTGAGGTCCAAGCCCAAAACACCTCCTTGTGGGGCCCTTTTGCTGGACACAACAAGGTAAAGGCTTAATGTGGTCATTACAAATGGCTGCAAGTTGGGTTCAGAGTTCTGGTTAAGATATAGCCATGTGTTTTGGATGGTTAGGTTAAGGGTGAGAGGTTGGGGAAAGCATTATGTCAATGAAAGGTCCTCACCAAGGCAGAGATACCAACATGCGTGTGTGTGTACGTGTTTGTGTGTGTGTGTGTGTGTGTGTAAAATAGTCACTGCGGTCTTGAAGTTCTCATCAGTGATGTCCTTCAGGTTCGTGATGACGTTGTAATAGGCACCAAACACTGCAGCCTCAAGAGTCTTCGCTGCAACCTAGACAGACACACACACTTAACATAAACATATGGGAAAGAATATGGCACATCACTTTCTTGTTACCTGGGCATCGGACTTGCAGTTGATGTTACCGTGAACGACAAGTTCCTTCAGTGAAGGCCAGAGAACACTGATTCTTTCAGCCAAAGAGAGCGGGACCCCGACGGCTTTCTGCAAACCCTCCTGCAGGGCCGCCTCCCTCCTGACCAACCCAGTTTGTTTCATTTGACTTTAAAGTTTCATAGGACCAACAAATGTGCTGACTATACAACCAACAAATCTGACTCACACACCGTATTCTTTCTTCTTCTGAACCCTTTGGAAGTTTCAACGCAGCCTGAAATGAAGAAACAGCTAATATGTGATCAAAGACATCGATCATGTCTGAACTCTCTCACCATGTAGGTGTTGAAAGCCGAGGCGTCTTGGTCGACCAGTTCCAGGAGCTCAAGGCTTGCCTGGTGAAAGGGTGGGATGAGCCGTCTCATAAGGGAGTCCATTTCCTGGAACTGCCTTCGACCATACGTCATCTGTCCCACCATGGCCCCCAAAGCGGCTCCCTGTACGATGGCAGAATCAGCCTGGACCAGCAGGAGGTTAAAGGTTTTGCCTACCAGAGCTCCAACAGCTGCAGACACTGATCCTCCACCAGGTGCTGCTGTTCGTGCTCCAACACTGGCCACAAACTGATTCAGAGTGAGGGATACCAAGCTGCCCTCGTCCGACCTCACCATGTACCTACACAGAGCACAGGTTAAAGGCCTATGCTGCATCTGTTAACTTATGATTTGGAGAACTTACTCAATGATTCGCTCGGCTGGTTTGAACGGTCCAAGGGAGTCCAAACCAAGTTTACTGATCACCTGGTGATCCACAGAGGCTGTTACCATCCCCACCACAGGCATGTTTCAATGAAAATAGTTTCCTCACCAGTCTCACTTTGTGCTCCTCCTCCAGGATGAACAGCTTGTCTCTGCTGATGTAAAACTCGGCTGCATCCAATACCGCTTGCAGTGGGATCAGCCCCACAATCTGGGACCCCACAACTGGCAGCTTGAGTTCCTAAAAAGTTGGATCGTGCAATGGTGACTGCTGGAGGAGACCAAGTATAGAGAAACCTGAGCTTGGGGCGCTCACCTGGGCCACCTTGCACACCTCCTCGTACACAGTGTGCAGCGGGGTCTGCTCGTAGTCCAGTATATTGGTTGACACCTGGGCTAGGTTTTCTTCCTCCAGGAACCAGCCAAGACCTTGCACTTTTTTCAAAACCCCTGGCTGTGTAGCATCAGATTGTGGAGACAGTCAATATGCAGCCAATATATGTCAGTTTTTCTAGAGTTCAGATTACAATCAAGAACGCACCTGGTCCTTGCCTCGACCCTGCTCTCGGATGTCAAGTGCGATACGATGGGCTTGCTCTTTGGTACTGATCAAGTTCACATTGTAAGCAATCAGGAATTTTCTGGCGCCGGTCACAGTAGCACCCCAGGCTGGCACAAAGGTAGCTGGGCCGAACTCTGGAGCCCATTCCTTAAGTTTTAACTGGAGCACAGAGTGAGGTAGTAAGGTAGCCATAGCTAATGGAGACAGCGGTAGATGTCACCTTGTCAGGCAGGGCCTCATACTCTCCAGCCCTCACTGCTGGAAGGCTCCTCCGACTCTGGTGCCGAGCAGCTTCACCGTACAGATAAACTGAAACAAGACTTGAATGTGAGCAAGTCATGGCTGTGCTGGTTCATCTGCTCTCCTCACCAGGCACGTTGAGAAGGTCTGCTAGCTTTTGCCCAAATTCCTCTGCACACCTGACGCAGTCGTCCATGGAGACGTTCTGGACTGGAATGAATGGACACACGTCCAGAGCGCCGGATCGAGGGTGCTCACCTGCATGACACGCCAATGGTGATCAGGTTTATACAGCACACTATGGGCAGATACTGACACAATACACAGTGCATTTGTACTCTGTAACCAATGGTGATGTATTATTTTTTCTCAGTATCTGTGACTCTCCACCCCTGAGTAAGAGTTGCGATAGACACTCTGTCCTCTACGAGGCGCTGTTCTCACCTGAGTGTTTGGTCATGTCGATGACCTTGGAAGCGCACTGAGCCGCATTTAGTGCTCCCTTCACTACTGACTCAGGAGAGCCCACAAATGTGTAGACGGTGCGGTTGGTGGAGGCACCAGCGTCGACATCCAGCAGCGTGCAGCCGGGCGTACCGGATATGGCCGCGGCAATGGCATCGATTACCTGTCACACAAACGATTCTTTGACATCAGATGACATATTGAATAACAAAATCGGCAACAATAGTTTGTAAAGCTGTGGCCCAACTGCCCCACAAAAGGAAAATAAGGAAGAAGAAAAATATTTTAATATCACTTTATTTCGTATGAAACTGCAACAAAGTTCCTGAATATTAAGGCTCCATTAATACAGTATACAAGTATGACCAAAATAAATAAAATAAAAGCCAAATGCTCACATTATGTGCAGAATTATCTTGATAATTGTACATTAGTCAGTTATTCCATAAATTAGAACGGCATGAAACATTGTTTTACAATTTTACAATGGTAACTTCTGCAAGAAAGAAAAGTTTGAATAAATTCACAAACCTCCTTGTTTCTTCCCTCCGAGAAGTTGGGAACACACTCAACCAGCTGAGCCATTAGAAAGTCTGACAATCACTCTCAGAACACATGCAGACACAAGGCTGAATTATTAACAGGCTCAGACCGTTGCCGTAGGAGACGCCCCCTTTGTGGATTGAGGGTTAGCGTTCACGTGATTTAAATGATGAAAGAACAACCTTGTTTATTTAAATGATCGAGTCACAGGTCAAAGGTCAGAGTTAGGCAACCTCTTTTTCTTGTTGAAGGTGAAATAAAAGGGAGCAAACTAAAAGACAGAAATATATGAAACATTTATTTTTTGACAGATATGTAAAAAAAATATACAATATGTTTTTGAGGGATATAATATGGATGTTTTAGAACATGACAAATGAAAGTCCAATAGGATACAAAATATTCATCTCAAGTTTTCCATTTTGAGAGGCACCTTCTTGCTAAATATCTGACCATTTAATTTTCCATGGAGGCCCACAGTTGTGTCAAGGACATGGATCAACCATACAAACTGCAAAAAACGACAAGACGACACTACCGAGTGATAAATTGACCAAAGTCAGACTGCTTGTTTTCTTGTGTAGCTGTGTTGGGATGACATGTCATGATGATACTGAGGCTGATGCAGCTTTATTCCTCTCTGCTTATTTACAATTTCTCTGTGACAATAGTGAAGAGGAAAAGAGCTGTGCAGGACGTTGGCTTCATACATCCTTTAGCTTTTCTTTCCTTTCTTTTCCTGCCAAGTAAAAGCAACATATTAGGCTCTGGACACAAGTAAGCAGGATGCACCTCAGGTTAACAGTAGACTCCCTGACCGGTTCTGGCTCCAAAGTCTTGAAGAAGAGTTCTTCTGCTCGAGCTATCAGCTCATCGGGACTCTCTTCCTCCTCTTCTGCCTCTCCTCCACCCTCATCGTGGCGACTTTGCTCGGAGCGGCTGCGCTCTTTCAACTGTACCTCCCGGCGTCTTGACTCATGAAACTTCTCGCGTCGAGTCTCTCGCTCAAAGAGCTTTCAAGCACAAAAACGGTCCATTACTGCAAGCTTCAAACGCCACTGAGAATGAGTGACGTGGGCATCATGACTCACCTCAGACATGAGGCCCTTCTCATTCCTCTGCATCTCAGACACTTCTGATGATACCTCCATCAACGTGATGTCACCCAGCTCTGACCCGCACGCAACCAGACGCCCGCCCTCCTGGACCCGCAGGCTGTGGAGCGCTTCGTCACACACCTGCACACAAAATACAAGATGGAACCTAGGGCTGGCCAAAAAATGATCAATTTGATGCAAAAAATGTTCTTAAAATACAAGTTTGGAAGGATCTGCAATGAAATCAGTTGTCAATTAGTTGTTAAAACAGTTTATGAACTATAAACAGACAACTAAGGAAATGAAAAAAATATACAGTGACAATGTAGGAACATAAGAACAATCACTACTAAACAAGTGTAAAAATACTGTGTATAACAGTGCTGTCAAAACTACAAAACAAGTCCAATAATCTCCACTAAGCACATTGAGTTGGAGTCGCAGGATCTGGAGGTCATGCCATGAACAAGTTAGCTCGGAAGCTAATGCTCAATTTTGGTTTCAGACACTCAATGAGAGCTCACACTTGCGACAACAGAATGCACATGCTATATTTTGAACCACATATTTTCCAATCTTCACCGTCATCAGTCAGATTCAGAGCATTGCGACCTCTGGTGGTCAGGAAGGAGAAATGTAACCAAGTAGCCGTGGAGTCCATATTCCAATGAGAAACAGGCTGACAGACAATAATGGAGAAATAATAATGCAGAATTTTCCCATGATCATTAATCATCAGCGTATGACACTAAAGAGTCAGTTAAGCTCAAGGCTACTCACTTGCAAACTCAGAGTTGGCACACTTTGCTTAAAGAGGACGTCCCAAACATCCAGGACACCATTTGTCTTAACTGTGAAGAACACAGCTGGACGTACTGGACTCCAGCAAGCATCCATCAGGGAGGACATTTGTCTGCAACAAGATGAGAAGATGCAGTATGAACAATCTAATCCTTGCACTGCAGTCAATAAGAGCACAAACAAGTTAGGAGAGACGATCATGCGTGTGCCTGTTTTTAGGTTTGTGAATCCCTAATGCAACTTAAGAAACATTTCTGTTTGGAAAAAGGTGGATGCCTCAGCACTAAAAATTAGGTGCGGACGTCCCAATGTTTTTCACTAGAGCCGCACCTGATGCACATGATGGATGAGTCCCGGATGTCCTCGGACCAAATGCGTGCAGTCCAGTCCCCAACTGTTAAGAAGTTCTTAGGAAAGAAGGGGTTTCTCTGCAGAGCATGGATCGGGCCAGTGTGGCTTGTGTAGTTGCAAACAATCTTCTCGGCAGGGGTTTTGGCTTTCCTGTTGCAGGAGACGACCACACCCTCTTCTGTGCCCACCATAAACTTTGTTGGCTGAAGTCGAGAGTGGGCAGATGTAAGTCGGTGAGTCATTTTAAATGTGAAGCTTGTTGAAGCTCACCATGGTGCCCTCAAACTCCAGAGACACAGCAGCGTACGCCCGATCCCTGTTGCCTTCTCGTCCTGGATCCAGAACAAGACTCTCGGTGGGCTCGGTGAGTTTACGGACATCCCACCAGAGGACCTAAAGAGAGACACATGTCAACACAAATTCTGTATCCCTTTCTACGGAAGAACTGGTTTTCCTGCAAACACCGTGTCGCACTATCATCTTCAGAGGTCAAGGTTGTTCTTGCAGCAGGTCTAATAATGTTCCCTCACATGAATGTCTCCAGACACCGAACACTAAATGATGCCTCAATAGTCTTATCTTTTAGTTATTAAATCAACATCAGAACTCAAGAAAAGACTCGGAAAGGGATGTCGGAGGTAACTCAGATAAAAAAGAAAATTATTTCAGAAAGTTGAGGTATCCAGTCAAATAGCCAATTAATGCGAAACATTTTTTAAACAAGACACTGGTGATCTAGATGGAAGACTAGGGTCCCAGCCACCTGTCCATCAGTCGAGGTAGAGAAGGCGTCTGTCCCCGTCTTTGACTGCAGCCAGACGGTCTTGTAGACTGGGTCTTGGTGGCTCTGGTCCATAGCAGAGACTTCCACTGGTCGACATCCTTTCCGTGTGTCCCACACAACTTAAAGCACACAGCAAGACTAAGCCAATGAAATTCACAAACATCATGAAAGTGCACACCCACCAATCTGGCCGTTGTAGCTGCCTCCTACCAGGATGTGGCAGTCTTTGGGGTTGTATTCCAGGCACAAGAGCGGAGAGTGGGGGCTCAGTGTCACTTCCGGGCAGTGAGGGTTTTCTGGGACAATGACAATGCCGATTAAGAACCACCTCTTGTGGATTCTGATGGAGGGAACACTGAGGGTCTCACCAACCAATGTCCCAGATGTATGAGTCCATATTCTGGTCTGCAGACATGCCCTGGTACTCAGGGCAGGAGAATGCAGCAGCCAGCGTCCGACCGTTATCAGGGTGCCATGAAAGCCCAGTGACTGTCCTCTTCAGCTGATTTGGGTCCCTGCAGATGAGCACACATACAGCGATTCAACTATGACTACACCAGTCCAAATTGGTACAAGGTTTAGAGTGGTGTTTCTAACATACAACTGCAATACTGGAACACATTGAGTTACATGTTGAGCAGGAGGTGGTTCTAGTAGCCATCTTGATTTGCACACGTGACAGCTCATTGTACCTGAACATGTTGAGGGTCTTGGCAGGGGGGGGCTCCTGACTGTCGTCTGCGATAGGAGCCTTGGGACCGTCTTCCTCTTCATCAAGGAAGTACTCTTCATAGATGTCCATTGTGTTGGTCTGACGTATGCAGTGCTCCATGACCTAAAAAAATGCACAAGACGTGTGCATGTGGCAAGTTGATATCGAAGGTGTAGGATTGGTGACATTGATGCCCAGTGGTAACAACTAAAACACAAACCATGAAGACGCTCATGGTTGACCCACAGACTGTGATCAGGGAGACAAAACAAAACCTTCCAAAATGACTCGACTGACCATAAAGTGTCTTAAAGAATAAATAATAATCGTACCGGATGAAACGTGAAAGAATAGGAGGAGAGCAACGAAACATGATGTGTTTTGTTCAGTGTAGTTAAGAGTCTGGGCTGTTGTCAGTTCTTACTCGGCTAAGCTGCAGGACAGTGGCCACGTAGTTGTCATCTCGCTCTGTCTTCTTGAGGTAGCGAGACTTCTGCTCTGGGTCATTCGGGTTCACCTCTTTTGGCCAGCCACCTTCCACGTGGTTGACGCCACAGCTCTCAAGCTTTATCCGTTCTGTATTTACCTGAACACAGCAGCAGTCTGGTTACTTAGCAGCAGCAGCAGAATTGATTAGTGTAGACACCTGTGACCCACCTCGTGCTCCGACAGGTTGGGAGCCGATTGCACTCCTCGGTCCTGATATGTCAAGGTAGTTAACTGCTGAGCCACATCAGGGTCTGAAGGCAGGTCCAGCATGAGCTCAGCTGGCCGGTCGGAGAAATTGGTCTCCCCACCGACCTCATCTCCTGTCTTGGTGTATTCCTGGCCCTGCTCCATCTTTTTTTGTTCCTATTATAAGACAGCGCCACCCTCTGTCCTGCAAAGACTCCGCACAAAGAAATCTTTGTTGACTTCCTAAAACACAATTAACACAAATATATTGTTCATTATATGTAGTCTGTCATGCAAGGGCGCACGCCCACACCTGTGTGACATCATTGATAACAGCACATCTGTCACACATCATCCGTGATGTCACTGGACCGGACAAACATCACAGAACTAGAACTGCAATACCACACTGCTAATAGTACACGAGTACATAACGTAAGTGCAACGGAAGCCATTCTCCAAATTACTATCTCTTAAACCTCGTTAAACATATTATTACAACGCAAAACAAAATCTCACCTTTCGATCTGAGTCCAAATCCTGGCTCACCCTCAAAACCATAATCAAAAGAATGTTTGACCGTCTCCACGCAACGGCTCGACCGGAAGAAGGCTTTGTCAACGTGGTTTCAAAATAAAACTGCTGGGAACATTATCAAGCCGTAAATGTCATATTTTTGTGTGCAAATAGTACTCATTTTTATTTTTCATCTATCGCCATTTCACTTAAATTATAACGAATGCATTTAAGCCGGGTACGCGAAGTATGAAATGACGTCAGCGGAAGTCAACATTGTCGCCGGCTGCTGACCCGAACGATGTTTGTGATCGTGCCTTCTTTGGGTCGAATTTGAGCAATCCGAACTGGTCTTTTTTGACTTTACATGGGAAAAACAAGGACCGGGGAATTAGACAACTACTTTATCAAGGCTACTAGATGCTGCATTAGCTGCGGCTTGCAGTTAGCTGTCTGGTTAGCCGCCCGCCGCTTCGTTCTGCGGCCAGTAGGTTTGTGTCTGTTTGTTGGACCTTTGTTCTCGTCTAATGTGTTGAATTAACAGCTGACACTTGACTCCTGCGTAACATGTTGCATCCAGAAGTGCGCGGCGTGACGATAGATGTGTGCTCTAACTGCTACTTCCGACCGAACACCTTTAGGAAGTTGACTGTTCATGTTGACTCCATGTTGCAATTGACCTTAATATAACCAATGAATAAGGTTTGCGTTGTCCTCATTATGAAGTAACATGTTTTCAATGGTCTCTTTAAACTGCGTAGATCTCCGTGACACTTCTGTATCGTGTAGTTAAGCCATTCTACTTCATGCACAACATCATTGCAGTCTACCACATATTTAGCTCTAGATCATTCCCTCTTCCAAGTGGTACTATGAAGAGTCTTCACTGTTTCATTCAACATTTCTTGCCTGTGACTCTACATTGTAATCGAATATGTCCGCATTTAATTTACATGAATTAAGATTGAGTGATTTTTTTTTATGGCGTCTCTGGACTCAACGTTTGGGATCATTTATCTGTTGGTGTCAGGTTTTTTCCTTGTCAGCCTTGTGCTTTCTTTGCAACGTGAAATATCAAAACATATCAATGTCAACCAACCTTGTACCAGTCAGTGTCTTCTGTTGTTGATGTCTCATGGCCTCTACATACCTCTCCAACAAATCTCTCTGTTAGAATGACGTCGCACTTCAAGATACCCAAGAAAAAACAAAGTTCCGACTGCGAATCCCCCCGAATGCACATTCAATCTCCGCTATCCCGACTGCAGATCCCTGCTCCCGAATATGAGGTCTGCCTTAATCTTTTGTGTGTGGTGCTGATCGAATGTGCCCAGTGTTTTTTTTGTCTGTCCATTACTTACTATGCTTTTCTTGCTGTAGCGCTACGGAGGCCAATCATCTTGTATAAGCTCTGATAGGGTAAATGCTAAAGAGAGGTGAGAAGCAACCAACCACACCGAAAATATTAGCATTGTATCACAGATGCTAATATTGTTTGCCTATGTAGCAGGGTTCCAGCATTTCGTGATGTTGTTAAGACACTGCTGGGTCTCAACACGAGTGGCAAACCTAGGGAAGTGGAAAACAGGACTATCCACTCGCAGCCAGCCTTGGGGTGAGTTTTATCATATCTCCAAGACAATGGAGGCAAACTCAGACGTTGCATTTTCCTTTCCAGATGGCGGCCTAAGAGAGCTTCAGACAGGTTCCTTCCCGATGAGTCTCTGCCTCCTCAGAAAAAGTTGAATGGTAGGTTTTATGTCCAGTGCCAAAGAACCATACCTTCATTGATGCGTTGTTTCTCTTCTAAAGCAGCAGCCCACCCTGCACAGGGCTCCATTGCTGAGCGGCAGCTCCGCCTATCCAGAGAAGAGCAAGATGGAAGTTCATCTTCTGCCGAGGAAGAATCTCTGGGAAGAATACGGACAAAGGACGTGGTGAGATTTTATTTTCACACTGAAAACATGGATACATTGTATTTTTTCATCCAATTTATGACTTAGTTATTTTCTATTACTCATATATACATATACATATTTCTGAATTAGCAGCAGTGCAACTCATCTACCTCGGATGAGGACCTTGTGGTGCCAGGCACATCAGCTCCTGACCTGCCCTCCCGAAAAGTCCACACTCCTTCTCGGTCTTCAACAGCCTCCATGAGGCGGGGTCTAAACCAAACCTCATGGTTGCGCGGCATAACGGAGCGTGAAAAATGGAGGGCCATCAGGAACAAGACCATCAGCCGGCCTCCGGTGCTTGTCCCCCAAGCACACAAACATGGCCAATCTGAACCCAGTGAGTGAGTTCAGTTCCATAGTCAGCAAATGTCCAGCCACTTTTGGAACTACTTCTGGTGCCTGTGTCTGATGAGCAGTCTTCCCTGTCATTCCAGTTGTGCTATCGAGTGATGAGGAAGAGGATGAACCACACCTACAGAAATCTGCTGCCATAAACGTATGATATACGCTATTTTTGTGAGGACCTCTCATTAACATAATGCTTTTCTCAGCCTCTCTCCTTTAATTTAACCATCAATAACAAACAGCTAAACTTCACCATGTCTCTGAACCAAACTTAAACCCAATTATAATGAGCCTGTTGTTTTGAAGTCTTCCTCTTCAAATTGAGGCTTAACCTTGTGGGGTCCAGCAAAAGGGCCCCACTGGGATAGATATGTTTGAACACACATGCAGACCAGTTCCCCTGCATGCTAATTCAACATAATTCTCTTAAAAACAGGTCCAGGCCATGGACCCATCCTCCTTTCTCAAACTGGAGTTTTGTTCTCTCCATGCTGGAATGATGACAGCCACCGCTGACGGGAGCATGATGGTGACACACATAGGCTAACATGCACAATACATATCATACTTAAACGCTCATGGGCTCTCATGTGTCTGTGTGTTTGTTTAGATCACAGAGTCTGGAATTACGCTGCCACTCAAAGGTAGGCATATTTCTTATTGCTTGTTGGCCTTATTCATGTCAACAGAAATAACCAGGTCATGTATAAATGATGGACATAAAACTTTATTCAATTTATGTTATTGGGTTTTTATATTGTAGCGCCTCAGTGTGGATCCTAACTCATTTCCCGTCATAGTTGCCATGCATACCTTCAGGAAATACATGTGGTTGAAATCTAACTCAAAGTTAATTCAAAGTGCATCAAAAATTAGATCACCAACAAAGCATGTCTATCATGACACTATTCGGTGGAAGATGAGAAAGTGGGTAAACGTCCCAGAGTTGTGACTTGGGGGCGAAGAGAGGAGCTTAAATTGATGCTTTGCACTGGCAAATGATGCTTAAAATTTGCTCTTCAAAAATTGAAACAGACACTGATGTAGTCCGATTAAAAACTGCAGTTTACTGACTGCTTGGCCTGCAACTTGGGAACATTGTTTATGTTGTTCATTTAGATAATGTGTTACATTGTGTGTCCCAGAATCGGAGGATTGTGAAAACAGAGAGTCGACTCATGTCACAGTGGTGGCATCTCAGCTGCGAGGCTATGGTGTGTGGGATGGGGGTGTGGCTAAAGGGGGGACTTTGCTGGCTGGATGGGAAGGACCTGCCCCCTCACTGCTCTTCCTGTGGGTGACGGAGGCTCAGGCGTACATGTTGCATCGAGAGCTGACCCCTCTGCAGACCACAACCCCCTCAGGTACGTGTCGACACGTTTGAAGGCCACAGGCCAGGAACAAGTTCACCAACTTTCTGACCTTTCAGATGTGGCCTGCGGCTGTCTTATCCTACTGATGAAGGAGCAGTTACAGGAGGTGCAGGTGGCTCTGCTGGCCTCCATCCTGGAGCTTGAGGAGTATAAAAAGGGACGCTCCGCAAATGAGGGCCATCCTCCCTCTCCGCTGGATTGGTCTGACGGTCTGCTGCTCCTGTACTCTTGCCCCGCCCCCGTGGACCAGCACCTTCTCAGCCTGCTGGGTCATTCAGATGTAAACCTGCTCTCTGTAACCCTAAGGTTCTTGCACAGGTCAGATGACTCGCACAATTTCTTTTTCAGGAGCCGCACATCAGAATCATAAATTCCAGTCAGAAGTTTTCGTCCAGGTATGAACATGGGCAGTTTTCTCATGGTCCACATTGTATCCTCTGACTGTTGTGAGGGGCTGCCATGCTGAAAGATAAGACTGAGGAAAAGCAGTCTTAAATTTAACTTAAAACAACAATTTGAAATATTAATATCTATGTGGGACAAACAGCATACTGTGCTTACTGGTAACTATTTACATTTGGATTCCAGGGGGGAAGTACACATTTTTTGCAGCTTTGCTCTGACCGAATGAGGGCCCATTAAATGAAGGCAAGGGGCCGCATCTAGGCCCTGAGCTCTATTTGCCATGTCTGGCTTGAGTCGATTGATAAGACATGCTTTTGCTGCTTTGCTGCGTCCAGGTTGCTGCAGTACCCGCCTCCCCCATCCAAGGGACGGATCTCTGTTTCCCAGGACGACCTGTTTTGTCTACAGGACGGAGAGTTTCTCAATGATGTCATCGTTGACTTCTACCTTAAGTTAGTAACTTTTCATTATGACCAGGAGCGGGAGACAAATTTACACAAAAACATTGCACCACTTCATGAACCAACTGTGCTGACAATAAATCACGTGGATGTTGCCTTCACATCAGATTTGCTGCTATGTGATGAATAACAAATGTCTTCTTTCACTTTCCTGTTTTACAGATACCTTTTTCTTGAGGGGGTGGGAAGAGCCGTGGCGGAGCGAAGTCATATATTCTGCAGTTTCTTTTATAAACAGTTGAGCCGCAAGCGAGCAGCAGGAGAAGACTGTGCCTCTATCCCGTAAGTAATAGTGGGAGATTTGAACCCACCCAACCAACAAAGTGCGGTAAATGAGTTGTCCCTCCACAGGGATGCACATACACGACACCAGAGAGTAAAGACCTGGACTCGCCATGTTGACATCTTCACCAAAGACTTTCTGTTTGTTCCTGTCAATCATGAGTAAGATATCCGTCTGAAGTAAGATTTGTTGACATGCTTATTAGTCCAGACTGAAGTGTTGGTGTTCCCCAGGTCTCATTGGTTCCTTGTGGTGGTGTGTTTCCCTGCTCTGGAGGACAGTGTCACGGTGCAGTTGGAGTGTGCTTCAGGTAATAGAGGTGCGTGTGATTGATTGATGACTGTATGGTCTGAAAGCTGTCTATTTGTGCCTCAGGTGAATGGAAGCCAGCTCTCACTGGGCCTCCTCCTCCGGTAATACACACTCTTAATTACTTTTTGACTGGAACTCTTTGCACATAATCTCTGGTCATGGGTTTTGGCAGGATTGTTCGAGTCTTGGCTGCAGAAAAAGGGTTGTCGTCAGGAGGTAAGTCTGCAGGATCTTGTCAAGGGTACATTGGTTACATCATTAGAGCTGACTCAGCCCTGTTTGTGGTCTCCAGGCCATGTCTCCTCATCATGGACTCGCTGAAGACATCAATGCACAACAACATCTGCAGACTTCTCAGAGAGTGAGGCGTGCTATTACAGTATTGTTCTGTTGCAAATGTTGACATATAATGCATATTATTTGTCTCACAGAAGGTGCAGGGTTCAAATTATCTGTCAAGCTAGTGATCACAAAACAGAGGTATTGATCTTGGAGGAGCCCACTGGCAAAATTATATATCCCAAGTTTGAGTCAATCCAAACAGTCAAGGTGCCAATCAAGTATGCCACACAGAATCCATCGTAACCCTCATCCTTAACTCTCTTCAGTGATGGGCTTAACATTAACATGATAAAGTAGTGCCAGACTTATCCTGGTCATTTGTAGGATCTCATTGCTGATCCTGCCTCATGTTCTGGTTGGTCATAGGTTGAACCCACTTTAACACTGTGAATAAAGTGAATATTGTCGTGTCCAAGAATCTGAGCCGATGAGGTGACTTTCCCGGCTCCTTCTAGAGTGGTGGATTTTTGAGGATATCTGGGGAGGTGTTTTTTGAGAGGTGCAATTCAGGGGACTGGACTTGTTTGCTTTTTGATACTAAGATTCTGTACAGATCGCGGTCGCAAGTGCTTTTAAAGTCTTCAGAGTTGATTAGGTTATAAATAAATTTCAATATGTGATTTGGAACGCAGGCCCATGTTGGGTGGTCACATGGGTGCAGTTTCACCAATCTTTAATATGTGCAAACACAGTGCCCACGCAGGTGCCCCCTCGGTACGGTTGCTAACTCTGAGTGGGTCGTGCAGGTACCTCCAGGAGGAGTGGCTCGTGCGGCGGGGAAATCGCCGGGTGTTTTCGAACATGACCAGTAGCCACTGCAGAGTTCCTCAGCAGGACAACAGCAGCGACTGTGGAGTCTTCCTGTTGCACTACGTGGAAATGTTTCTGAAGGTCAGACCCTCTCCCACTGTGAAGCGCACAAGAAACACCAGCCAGTCGTGAACATTTGTCTCCTTGCCCCCCACAGAACCCCATCGTTCACTTCGAGCTGCCCCCTCACCTAGACCATTGGTTTCCACGACAACAAGTGCGGGTGAAGCGTGAGCAGATTCGTCAACTAATAATGAGGCTACACAAAACTCAGCAGGGACTGCAGGAATGACTGTGCTGCGTCTGTCACACCATAGTGATACTTATTGTAAACGCTTTTAGTGAAATAAAAAAAACATCTTTTTTACCTGTAAGGTTTGCATTTTGTCGTTTAAGCTCAAGGGAAGGCATAATGTGTCACCTCTTTCATCTTTGATTTTTAAGAAAATTGGCTGACAGGTGGTTTATGAGTTTAAATGGAGGATGTTCGATGCAACCCATTTGGTGGAGCAGAGCAGAGGTGTCAAACTACATTGCATGCAATGTACAGGCCTCAACAATGGCATGGGATTTGATGCCTTGACCTCTGCTGGGTTCATTCCGTGTTATGTACGAAGAACAAAGCTGTTTTTAAGTGCTTTCTCTGCAGTCAAATGACCCGATGCTCTGTACATGGCTCTACCTGATGAAGAGCCAAGTATAACAAGCTTCAAACAGCCACCTGTTTTTGTGTTACTTCTTAATTCTTTTTTTAGTTTTTCCCAATTGTATCTAAGAATAAGCTTGTCGGAAACTTTTCCTTAATGAAACGTCGGTTGATCATTGATGTTCCGAAACCTCTGCTCTCCGTGATGCGCTGCGGGGTCAGTGGTCACTAGGTTACAACGCAGTGTGTGTGTGCGCGCATGCATGATCGCGAGCGTGTGCGTAAAATCCTCGAACCCCCTGCCTTCGTCCAATCAGCTTACGCTTTGGTAAGCTGGTTAAGCAGCAGGAGGTCGCGTGTCCTCCGAGATAAAACATGACAAACAAGACAGACAATCGGTCATCAATAACACACACAAAGAAACCCATGTGACCGTGTGGTACGAAGGGTGAATCGGAGCACACTGGTGGAGTCAAGAGAATGTCACATATTAGCCACATGTTTTGTGCTCACATTTTAAATAGAGAATTGTCTGTATTAAATACATGATGAGGAAGTGAAGTCCTCATCATACACCATGGAGAACAGCATTGTGAGGAGTTGGTTAACACAGACGCACAGTGGAGACATGAAAAGGTGCGCTGCTGCACGTGTGACTCACGTGAGCAAAGAGGACTCAGCAGTCGAATATTGTAGCTGGTTAGATTGGCTGTTTGTCAAAGTGTCCAGTAGGGGGCCTCGTTATAATTACCTTTTTCCACCACCTGCAGTGCTGGACCATAGGCTGTAGTTGGGCCCTCAGTCGACCTGATGCACCGCTCTTGTCTCTGTGGAAACCAGTCAGAGAAAATAGCAACGAGTGCCGGAATATAGAGGTTTATTTTACCACGAAGCAGGGGGACAACTGTAGCACCTCTCTGCTTTGGTGGAATGCTATTATTCGCAGTCCTTCTGGATTTATTTAGCGAAATTATTGTGGTCCTGAAAGTTAATCTGATCAGTTCATGGAAGTATTAGGCCCCTTGGGATAGTGCTACCCACAGTGTCCTCGCCATGTAACCCCCCAGTGGTAAAGTTGAGAGAAGTTCCTTGGTCTCTTGTGGACGCCTCTGGTCTCTGGTGTACTCTCTCCTGCGTCGTGGCTGATCCGTGAGATTAACTAATCAGATTAACTTTGAGTCGAAGGGAGACAAAAATCCAGTATGCTCCATCTGCTCACCTGAGAGGCCGACGCTGCTGTCAGGACCGGACACTAGTGGACACCTGCGAGCGTACCTGTTGCCAGGTGGACCTGAGGACGGATGAGCTGAGAGAGGAGAAGGATGGGGAGACGGAGGCTGCTGCTGTGGATGCTGCTCCTTCTCTCCCACTGGGACATCAGTGGCCCGAGTCCCACCATCGCCTCCCTCCCAGACACAGGAGTGCTATGGACACCGGACTCTTCTGGACTCCTGCGGCTCGGGCCGACTGGGTCGCCGACCCGCCAGCGTAGACAAGCCCTGTTCCCCAGTGGGGTTAAACTCTGCCCTCAGGAGACTTTAGAGGAGATTGTGGAGAGCCACCGCAGCTACTTCCACTTGAGAGGTTTGTAGTAATCCAGCTGTACTGTAGTTAGCATTTGTCCATGTCAAACTTGCTGCATTCATCGCATTAGCATTTCCTGTAAGCATCGTCCCTGTAAAGTGATGATGAAGCTTCAGCATGAGTTAAAGTTAATGTCCCTAATCTAAGTTGCATGTGGCTCTGCATTGTTTGCCGGAGAGAAACTACCCATCGTAACATTACCGAGATATTTGTTTCTATTTTATATGCTCTTCTCAAATAACTCTAAAATATTTTGGTGTTTCGAGCAGTTTGTGTTCATATTAATGGGCCCCAAAATTGACTCAACTCTGAGTTATTGATCAGTTTTATTCTTTAACTACTTCTTTAACTTTGTTCTGCAACTACTTCCAGCTGCTTGTGTTTGTAATGTGGAAGAAATTGGGGAAGTGTAGCTGTCTGAGCAGACCGTTCTCATCCGTGTTGTCACAGTGTGTCAAGAGATGGTATGGGAGGCGTTCACCATTTTCTGGGATCGTCTCCCAGAAGGTGACGAGTACCAGGTTTGGGTGCGTCGCTGCGTGGACGGGGCTGTTGGTGTTGGGGACATCAGCGCCTTCTTCAGCCAGTCAGAGGAGCACATGGGGGTGGTCAGGACTGTAAGTGCCCACTGCATATATACATCAATTGTCATTCCAAATTTTGTACGCATTCATTTGTATGTTTTCTGGATGCAGAGGGTTACTATGACGACGACCGCCAGCAGCGCTGCGGGGACCCAGACGCCTTGCCGCTGCACGTAAGAAACTACTCTAGATCCACTATGGCAATCATTGAGCGTGAGGGAAGTGTCCACACCTAGAACGTGTGTTTGTGTCCCGCAGCTCGACCACCGTCCACACAGAAGAATCCACACAAGGTAATTCATTTGCTTCTGAACTTCACAAGTTTAGTCTAAGATTGATCCAAAATCCAGCCGACTCTTTTGACAATTCTGCTATGACTTGCTTCTTTCCCCCCTCTCTCTCTCTCCTTCCTATTCCTAGCCATCATATGCTTCCCTACGCCGTTCATCCTTGTGATCCTCTCTCCTCATAGTTCTTGAACTAACCTTCTATTTTTACCTTCTTTCCCTTCCACCCTTCTCTTTGTTGCACCCTTTTTTGTCACTTTCATTATGAAACTTCCTTACTATAGATTATGGGGTCACATGATATGAAGATCAAAGGGCATCCCAGTCCATTCAGCCTCTGCATATTCCCTGTATTGTGTTGTGTGTAAAAATATTAAAACAGAAAAAATGTTATTTATGTAATTTATCTCAGTGGTGGAACAATGACTCCTTATTGTTGGCAATCCACATGGGTATTTTATAGTATGTGCACAAAAAAATCAAGAAAAAAGACAAAAATCATGTATTCGGATTTTTAATAGACAAAAATGAAACAAAAGACAAGGAGCTAACTATATACTGTAAATATAATCTCTTCCAAACTAGAGTCGGGACCGTGTCCGAGCGTTACCCCTGTTCCTCTGATACTCCTGCTGCCCGTCTCTCACACAGCACAGTGATGACAACTGTAGTTACATGCCAGCTAGGTGCTAATCCTTCATCTCTGTTGTCAGACGTGGCTTTTTTAAAAGGATTGCTGGATAACAATCCAATTAATTTGCTCAAATGTTAGTCCTTTGACTGACAGCGCTGCCACTCCTGCCAAATTTCTATTTCTTAATTCCTTAGTGACCTTTGGAGCCATACAAGAAGTCGTGGCGGCTCCTTGTTTGTCTTGCTTTTCCTCGGCACGTCAGGTGTTGTTAGCGTAGCTACACCTGCGAAGATAAACACTGCTGCTCTTAAACCTCTTAGAAATGTGAGCTTCGCGTTTGCTTAACCTGAGCGCTAATGTCACAGCGCCATCACTAATGTTGAGCTAATTTTATCACATATAACACAAGCCTGTGACAAGATGATGGATATGGCTGAATTCAACACATCAAAAACCTTGAACTCTATTGCATGGCTTGGTTCAAGGTTGAATGGTGTTCGTGAGCTGGCTGAAGCAGCAACAGTGGGACGGTCATGTGACAGCACTTGCACGAGTAAATATCATCTGTTATGCTTATGTACTAAGGTAAAAATGAATGTCCTGCTGGTATAGATGATAGAAAATAAACATTCCATCTTAAAATACAGTTCAGCAAATGATACTGTTAATGAGATTGGGTGTTCTTAACACATTAAGCCCTTTAGTAAATTAGGATTTTAAGCATGCAAACGGCAGGTTTCATCGGCCTCATCTGTGTGCATCAGGTTTACACTTGAGATTTTTGTGCTTTCTACTGCTTAGTTTGTTGGCATAGTAGGGATAGCTTCTCTTTCACTCGTGAAAAATGCATAAATGAAAAATGATGAATCCAGTTTCTGTAGTGTTCATCGATTGACTGGAGTCACCCATCTTTCGGGGTTTTGCCCAAATTTGAGTCGAAAAAAAAATTGCAACATGGTTTTACATATCTAATGATGGCCATTATATTAAAAATAAATGCTGACACAGTGCATAAAATGTATGGGATATATTTTTGGAACATATTTTTAATTTCCATTCGCTGGCCATTGACATCGTAAAAGATGGATTAATCTGTTGTTAAGTACAATCATGGTCGACCGTCTGCCGCTTATCCCTCTAATCTTATATGCGCAGACAATACAGGAGGACACTATAGACAGCTTTTATGAGACCTATTATCCATCTTAGGCTGTCACACGGGTCAATCCAGGCCACAGGCCTGAAACTGAATCCATGGATGTTTTGACTTGTTAATGTTAATATCCTGGCTGATTCAATCTGAATTTTTGGATTTGCAGATGAGCTATCAATTCACCGTGGAGTGTGATGCTGTGATTATTTTTCATGTGCTTATGTTAGTGTTTAAATGAAATACTTCACTTTTGCTACTAAAGCAGACGACTGAGTCAGGTGTTCTGTCTTCTGCATCTGTTAGACGCTGCCCTCAGAAGGGGGAGAGGAGCTGCATTGGCTACTGCTTAATTAATTTATGTCTCTGACAGTATGTTCTATGTGCTGGTGTAGTTGTGGGGGAAGGGCACTATACATAACGCCAGCTACATTGTATGTCGTTTATCAGACGCTTATCCAAGAAACGTACAGTGGATAAGCATGTGGGGTCATGGACCTTGCCCTACGCTCAACCATCAGAAGGTTGTCTGCGTGACGAAGTGTAACACGCTGTTAGTAGCTGAGATTCAAACCTTCTGCTCTACAGTTGCAGCTTGTTGCAAAATGTGCTGCGTATAGAGGGAGTCTTGGTGTTGACAAATTGTAAATGTGATTGTTCCATTCAAATGTTGTTTGTTTAGGTTCAAGCTCAGATGCAACGCCGGCTGAAGGTTCCCCATTTGTTTCCGAGGTTGCTTCTGACCAGCTGTCTCACACAGTCACCCACAATCCCATTGGTGGTGAAGTTCTGGTCTCTGATGACCCAGGGCCATCTAAGGTTCCGACAGCTGCCCTGGTCACTTCGAAGTCTGTTGACTCATCAGCTCCTCAGCCAGAACACGGACCAATAAAAATCCCTCTGACTCCAGAGCCACGGTTACCAGATGACCTCCTGACTGTTCTCCCACGGACAGATCCCGTCCCAACACAGTACTCCACGTGGACCATGAAGGACCACCCTCTAAAGACTGAGGAGGTGCGCTCTGATAATGACGATTTGGGGAGAATTGTACCAAAACCAGAACACCACCCCCAGGAGAAAGAAGGGGATGAAAAACACACAGACGGTCCTGAAGCATCCCCACACGTTTCTAAAGAACCAGCCACTGTCCAACCAACCCTTTCTAAGAATCCAACAAGGAAATCCACAGAGAGGCCCCAATTAGAAGAAGAACATAAAGATGAAGTGGAACCTCCGGCAGTCACAGGCACACCTCTTGAGACAACAAAACTTTCAGCATTTGCTACTGCAGACCCAGGATTAGATGATGTCACCAGACCTTCTCACCCATTCTTAGAACCAGCAGCAGTAGCAGGTGAGGAACAGTTACCATCAGAGGATCAATCCGAGTCTGAACCTACAGAGGAACCCGGATCTGTGCATACTAGCAAAGAGTACGCCGGTGAGACCAACAATGGGAATTTCAATGATGCGACCGAAATGCCTCAGGAACCAGATCAGAGCATCCTTGGAACCCATGATGCCTCCGTAGAGGTTGTCGAGTCGGTGAGCTTTCAAGGAATGGCCCAAACGTTTTTAAAGATCTAGAAGTTAAAGCATACTTTGTTGCAGATCGGTAACGAGATACAAACAGGAGCAGATCTGGACCAGAGCATGCTGCAAGATCAGGTGGTGGAATTTAGTGTCAAACTAAGAGGGGAGACCTACAGCGATGCTCTCCGGGACCCAAGCAGCCACCAGTACCAGCAACTGAGTCGCCATGTCACTCACAAGGTACCTGTCCAAACAACTCACGGCTGACTAGATTGATGAATTCTGGATATTTGGATTGCTCCACTGCACAACTGCAATAACAACCCCAGTCACGCGAATATGCTATGTTTAGTGGTTTCATTCTATATTTAATTGGACAATGGATTGGTCTTTCAGGTCCATGATGTCTTCCACAAGCTTCCAGGCTTCAAGGATGTCTTCATCGTAGACTTCAGGTATTTAGATTTCTACTTTAAAACTCATTTATCCAGAGTACATCAGCAGTAAGGGTGAACTTGTTTTCTTCTTTTCAGACCTCAGAAAGATCTGGAGAGGTATGTAAACCCCTCAGATAATGTCAACTTTCCCAGAGCTATAGTTACAATCTAACTCTGGTCGCTTCCTGTGGACCTGTGTGTTGCAGGGGTCTTGTGGTCTCTGTCCACTACGGTGTCACTTTGCAAGTGGGCAGTGGTGGTATGTCCAATGACACCCTGGAATTTCTGAAGCTGCAGAATCGCTTGGTGGAAAAGAACTTCACGGGCGCTGGAGAGCAACCCACCATTGTCTACACCATCACTGACTTCAGAAACTTCATCACAGAGGCTCTGCACCATTCACCCTCCAACAGCTCAGAGAATAGTAGGATCCTGTATTTATTGTCCAGCTTTTATTCTGTATACACATACACATTGTTGTTTCATGGTTTTTAGAACAATCTATGAAGCACTTTCCTTAAAGGCCTTTGTTCCCTGTCTCCAGGAATAAAGTGTAGCTTTCTCTTTTCCTTCAGATCAAAACCTGCTTCCTCCTGTCAAACCACCAAGTCTAACTGATGGCTCTGCGGAAATGGTGAGAGTGGATGACTGAGAGCTCTTCATTACCCTCTGAATTTACTCATGAGATTGGTCTGTCATAGGGCAATGTCCTAGCAGCAGAAAAACCACCAGATTCTTTTCCTTCTGTGGCGACGGACGTGTTCCTAAAAAAAGACGACTTTCTTCTGGACTGGAGCGCTGCTCCCAATGAGCCCCCGAGTGAGAATGACGTACTTATGTTTGATGAGAGCACCGCAGCCCCGTCTGCTGGCAGCAAGATGGCTGACTTGCAAATGCATGATCGTATGTATCAAATGTCAATATTTGTTTGTGAATGTGGATAAAATGTTGGTCTCAATGGTTTTTCTTGGTGAAAGGTGACAGCAAATTGGTGGATGAAGGATTCCTTTTCACTGACGCTGTGGCCACGACTGTTCCTCCGTCACAATTCAACTATGAGGTTGTGCTTGAAGACGGGTCAGGCTCTGGCTCCTCTGGAGATGGGCAGGGTGCAAATGGGTGGCTACAGCCTTCACAGATCCTACCTAGTGGCTTGGAAGTCCTGCCACCGCCAGACCTTGAAGAGGAAGATGGAGAGGAGTTGATAGAAAAAATGGAAGAGGGTAAACTTTTTGAGGATGAGATGAACACTGAGGAGCTAGTTGGCATGGATGACATTGAAAAAGGGAGGCAGGGGAAAGATGGTGAAGGCACGGCCACAGGGGACAAAGTTGAGATTGAGGGCGGCGACAAGAATGAAGGAGGAGTAATGCCGGATTTTGACAGTGAAAAGATTGTGGCTGCCAGTGAGGAGGTTCAGGAAAGACATGGCATTGATGCCTTGGAAGGGTTGGAAGAAGAAACCAAAGATGAGGATTTTGGGGAGAGTGACAAGATTCTTGGGCTGTCCACATCCGAGGAATCAAACCAGCCCATATTTTATGACCAAACCTTTCCAGATCGGATTCCTGCAACCCTGCACTATAGCACTGATCCGCGCCTCAGTACGACCCCCCTTCCAGTAATGGTACCCAGCCAGAATCTTGAAGCCTCTGGGGGTGAATACAGTGATCAGACAGAATCATTTGACAGTTTCCCCACAAAAACAGCATCACCTGATGAGGAGCTGTGGTCTTGGAAGGAACCTGAAGACGCACACAAAATTGACCAGAGCGTTTTGGAAGAACAAGAAAATCAGTTTCATTCTGAGTCACCTGTTACGGTCCTTCCGTATGGATACTATGATCACCCAGAGGTGGAAGTGATTGAGGAGCAGCATCTTGGCATATCTGCAATTCCAAACTCTGGTCGGGATCTGCACAAAGACCAAGACCAGGAACTGACTGTGGATCAAGTTATGGTCATCATAACAACAACTTCTTCACCAATCACCACCTTCTCCCCCACAGCTGGCCATGTTTCCACAAGCTCACCTCATCCCTCCCCAAGCCTGATCCCCGACCCTGATCCTGTCCTCAGTTGGCCGGAGAGGGATTCCCCATTCACCAGAGTATCTGACTCTGTGCTGGAGGAGGATGACACAGTTTTTCAGCAGTTTCCGGACCTCCAGGGTGACGATCTTGCAAGCACACCTCAATCGCCTGTTTCACCAGTGGCCCCTTGGCACCCAATACAACCTACACGACAAGAAGACTTACATTATATCAGCACCGTTCAGCCAAACATCACCTCTGTTGACCCAAGCTTTAGTATGGATCAATATGAAGGCAGCATGGCAGTGGATGGTGAAGGCAGTGGGTTCTCCAGTGAGGTTAGAGGGAATGATCTGGGAGCCCATGGGCAAGACCGTGCCCAAAGCCAGGCAGGTCAGGACCTACTGGTGTTCTTTCGCCTTCGTGTAACCAACATGAAGTTTTCATCTGACCTCTTCAACAAAAGCTCACCACAATACCGGTCTTTGGAGCAACGCTTCCTCCATCTGGTAAGAACTACAAAGAACCACACGTACACTCATTTGCCACCAAATAGATTTCAGATCTGTGTTTCTTTTGCCCGTAGCTAGTGCCATTCTTGGAGTCGAACCTGAACAACTTCCAGAACCTGGAGATCCTGAACTTCAGAAATGGGAGTGTCCTGGTGAATAGCCGAATGAGGTTTCGAGAGCCAGTTCCAAGGGGTGTGGCTACAGTGGTACACCTGATACTGGAGGATTTTGCCGTTGCTGCACACCACACCATGGATCTGGACATTGATACATACTCACTGGACGTTGAGTCAGGTTTGTCATACATTTTTACCAACTGTCTCAGATAATGTGAAGAGTTGTACAATATATAGTAGCAACATTTAACAAAGTAGACAAGGTTTGGACATGGAACCTGCCTATTTTCAGCGTTCGTTCTCGTAACAGGAATGGACACCAAGAAAATGCTTTAACTGGCGTGAGACTTGCTGGTCAGGATTATTTATCATAATAAACTGGAAGCACAAGCAAGGTCGCAGAACAAATGGACGACCTTTTGAGAGCGGGTTCGTGTAGTTCATAGACTGATCCATGTAGTTTGGGACTGCGTCTAAGGGGATTGGGCAGATAACAGTGTGTACATTTAGCTAATCGGTGGATGACTTGAAAATAAGTCGGATAGCATATGTAGGTTAGTAGGGTGGGGGCATTGTTATCGTTCCAAGTTCACAGACATGTGAAGGCCCATGTTAGCGGTTCGCGTTTATAACCTCAAACTCATCCCAGTGTGTGGGGTGCGTGTATTGATACAGGATCTCTGTATAAATATATAAAGTATTGAAAATATATTTATTTGAAATCTGAATGCTATACTATAGAAAAATGTGACATTTACTACCATACTGCTACAGGTGACTATACAGTGCATGTTTTAGGTTTGCACGAGGTTTTATCACTCTGCGAACACAAGCCCTCTCAGGAACGTGTCCCGCCATAGAGCCCACCTTGGCAAACGTATAGGTAAGGCAGGGTCAGGTGTGGGGGGTCAGGTGACTTCCTCTTAATCACAGATTATCGTCTGAGTCTACGTCTGTCACTTTTTAAATCTCACTGGGTTAATTTTAGAAGGAAGGTGTTATGGGGGCGGAGCTAACAGACGCCTGTGGTCCGTTTGATCCTGATGATTTCAAAGGTGACACCCGGTCCGCTTGTTAATCCGTCTGAGCCTATCAGAGCCCTTCTCGTCCCCCAGCTCACCCAGATCAATTGACCCGTATCACATGACCGTAACGCCAATCACATGACCATAGTAACTGGTGTCTTGCAGGTAAGGGTGCGGATCCCTGTAAGTTCCAGGCGTGTAACCCGTTCTCCAAGTGCTTGGTAAACCAGTGGTCCGGCGAGGCCGAGTGCGTGTGTGATCCGGGATACGTCAGCGTGGATGGGCTGCCGTGTCAGAGTGTGTGTGACGCAGACAAACATTTTTGTCTCAACGATGGCAAGTGTGACATCATCGCTGGGAAGGGCGCCATCTGCAGGTTAGGAGGCTCATCGTCTTCTTGCGCATTGTTTGTAATATGGTAAGCATAAGTGTACGACATTGAACTCCTGTCCCACAGATGTCGAGTCGGGGAGAACTGGTGGTACCGCGGTGAACACTGTGAAGAATTTGTGTCTGAGCCCCTTGTGGTCGGGATCGCAATAGTGTCGGTGGCCGGATTTCTGACTGTAGCTGCAGGAATTTTCTACTTGCTCACGAGGGCGCTCCGGGAGCAGGACGATAGCGAGGACTCAGAAGACCCAGTGAGGTGAGAGGACGACTTCTGGACGACGGACCCAGCGTTAGATCAGATCCGGTTATTGATATTGAACTGCTTCTCTCAGGCAAGACGACGTGCTGACGGCAAAGCGATCGAAGATGCTCAACTCTATGTATGATTGTGAGCCCGTTACAGCTCACTATTACCATCGCTATGATGATAGCCTGCCGTCCTACAGAAGCTCTGTGCAGTCCTCCAGTCAGAACACAGCTCTAACGAGAGAGGTACAGAATTAAGCACAGGAAATGAGCCATCTCACTTCCTCACCAATGTTCAATGGTCCACAGGAGCTCCAGCAGAACCTGAAGATGATCGCATCGCAAGACGAAAACTTTGATGACTTCCTGAGACACACTCGAGTGTAAGCATCCAAAACACTTGATCTAAATGTGAATGAAGTGAAGTGAAATTAATGTGACCTTTTGCGTCATTATTTGGCCTACAGATATTTGGAACGAAGAGGAAGTTCAACAACTTAACAGGAATATTTTTAAACTATGGTTAACATTGGTGTTTGTTGCTGACTTCTGGAAGTGACCCTCCTGATCATTCCAACCAACTCCTTGCAGAGAACAGCCTTCATCTGCTTGTCACGCCTGTTCCATGCTTTTATTTACATACTGATGTTTTTTGCTTGAGTGAAACTACATCTGATTATCCTTCTTGCTTAACCTTTCGCTAATGTGTGCACTTCCGCTGCCGCACAAAGGACAGGTTTGATCATTTGTACTCTGTTTTTCCTCAGTTTGCAACACTGCGACTGCCGTCAGTGCCTGTTAGCATCAGCTAGCACCAGGTAGCATCTATTAGCACCGACATTTTTGATGAGCGGGGTTGTCGCGCAAAGTTTACATTTCTTAACCTCACTGGAGCGATGGAGTGTTTTTATTCTCACACCATGTTTTCTTTCTTTAAAAGTCACGCAAAATGAAAAGTGTTACTATAAAAGCTTGTAACATCAGACAATGCACAAAGGCAAAGCAGTCTTGTTTCTTGGTACGTCATTTTCAACTTACATCAAGCAGAACTTACACAATATTTAGCTTATTTATGTCCAAGTGCAAAATAAATACAATTATAGGACACGTTGGCTGCTTTGGCGTTGCCTGCTATTATATTATTATTATCCTCAGCCCAGTATTCTAACCAGTAGGCATCACTGTGTGGTTCTAATGTCCACAGAAATATCATCTGAAGCATTTCCCCGTCACGGCCGCTTTTATCTAATGTGATGTAAAGCAGTCTTATCCTGTAGCTCATCATCAAACTTAATCTGTGAATTCACAACAGCACAAATATTACTGGGGTCTTGTAGAGAAAGTGTCATTGTAGTCATTTAAAAAGTCCAGTGTTAATGTGGTCTGTTTTTTGGTAGCTAATAATATTTTTTCTGTAATAAATTTGTGATTTTTACATTGTTGTTGGGTCTGTTGTTCTCGAATCAACGAGACGTTCATACAACCCTTTGTCAATGGTTCACTGAATGAAATCAAACACTACAATGACCTTAGCTGAAATAAGATCACCCTGGAGGTAAAAGGCTTGGACTGATCTAATTTTGGTGACATCATGAAGACACTCTAATCGCACTACAGGGTGCCATTAAACTTTTGGCAGCATGTCCACACCCTTCCTCTGAACCAGTTCAAAACAAGGTGGACAAGCTGTCCCAGTTTTAAATACCAAGAAGAGTGAAGGATAAAATCTATTTTCATTAATCTGGAAAAGCTAAATTTATTTATACAGTTTATTTCATACAATGAGATGAGTACATTCAAACAAATTCCATGAGCGACTAAACATTTACAGAACATAAGTGTGAATCCAAAGGGAGTCCATTTTCAAACCCCCAAAACTACAAGTGAAGGTTTCAAACCTCACTTAGAAGTAGCACACTGAACATACTGGGAGATCAACATTATTTATACATTCCTACCATCTGATATATACTCAAATGCTGTCCTCTGTGCACTTTATGAAAAGTCGATATTGTCACCTGTTATGAAATTCAAACAACAAATGAAACCTCAACCCATGAGCATCACTACAGTAGGAGCAGCAAGGTGCCTGGTTTTAGTAAATTCTCCAAAAATACATTTTATAAAATCCAGAAATGTATTGCTTATTTGATTAATCAGACTAAACCATTGCTGTGCTGTAACACACACTTCCACTTATTGCTAGAACCCGTTTATGTAGGAATTTGACAATACTATTTCTTGCCAGAAGGTGACGCTCTCGATCCGTTTGCAATAACAATAGCGCGTCTGGTGAAATTGTGACGTAGAAGTGTAACGTAAGCGTGGGCAGTAATCTGAATGGATCTTTACTTAAAGAGCGCTGAAGTATATATATATATATATATATATATATATATATATATATATATATATATATATATATATATATATATATATATATATATCACGAGCAGACGCTTGCGTTCATCTTCACGCTATGAAGAGTACTGACTGACTAGTATTTACCATGTACCTGTCAGACGCTTCTCCTTGGAGACACATAAGCCTCACAAACCTTTCAGACACCTTAGTTATTTAGGAGCAGAATTACATTTGGCCAGTCGGACACCACAACAAAGTTGGACTGCTGGCCTTCAATCCTGCTGAAACACCTTCACTTCAGCCAAGAACACCACTAAGCAGTAGAAATGGTCACATTTTATTGAGAATTATTTAAATAAACACTTTCATTCCCTTCTTTCTTAACTATTTCTAGTCCTGAGAGCCATAAATTACATTCCACGTCTGTTGGTATTTGTCCATAAAAATGTGTGACTGGCTTGGCCCTCAGGTCATGTCTGCTGTTGGCCTCCTACATACAGCCCTTCAATTGGCATCTCTGGATTTTCCATTTGAGCAGAACCAGATGAGTCCCTAAGCGTCCTCCACCATGGCAGGCGGTCCACAAGCATGCGTGCGTTGTGAGCCTGACGTGCACGAGCTGCGATTGTTCCGGAGTGGCTCAGAAAGGAGGGGACATCTGCGGCTGTGATGTCTGAGAGAGCAGGGGCCTCTGTAGTGGAAGTTTTGGACAGATTCTCAAAACAGAGCTTTCGATTGCATGAAGAGTTGAGTGTATGAGACCTTGAAGTAGATCTAGGTAGTTGTTAGTTTGAATCAGCAGAAGTTCCACTCTCTTCTGATCATCTGACACCTGCAGCTGCTGCAGTCGCCTCTGCACGTCGTCATGGAGACGCTGGCAGTCCTGAAAATGGACACCTGGAGACTACATACAGATAATGATATATATACATGCAAGTCATACAGTTAAATGTCATACAGGAAAAACATACAGGATGATTACTGATGTATTCTTCAACTTGCTTCTTGAGCTCTACTCTCCTTGTGTCTGTCAAACCATTTTGGCCAAACACTGTTGCAAGCTGGGCTCTGGCTGTGCGTCTTCTCTTCAGAAAGCGACGCACCTGGAACAATTACAAGCCCATTAAAAGACGGTGTAGGTAGATGGGATGTGGCGTGCGTACCGCCCTCTGCAGGGTCCGTGCCGCCTGCTGTCGTGTCCGTGTCCGGCCCAGTGTGGCTTGGTAGTGCTGACGCACTCTAAACCCCCTCCACATTCTCTGGATGATAACAGCTGCTCGCTGCTCACAGTTCTGCAGGAACCACTGCACCTGCTCTGAGCACAGACACGTACTGTATTAACCTGTCTGTCGTCTACACCACTTCAGCGCTCTTTAAGTACCAGCAGGGAGCTTCTGCAACAGCTCTCTTTGCTTTTGGTGAAAACGTCTCCTTGCCTGCTGACGCCTGACACGCATCTGAAACAAACACACACACACTCTGTGGGAGTGTCCTCATAATCCCTCTCTCTGATTCTCACCTGAAACTTCAGCTCTTCCTCCAGCTGCTGAGCGATCTTCTGTTGTTGCTGCTGTCTTTTACGCGCTCTGACAGACACAGAAACACAGAGCACACACACATGGCTCTTCCATTTTTCAAGTTCCGGAAAGAGGCATCTGTACCTGAATCTCCTCTGCAGAGTTGTCACAGCTCCACTCAAACTCTTGACTCTACGTCTAGCGAGGTAAGACCTCCACGCAGCTTGGATCACACACGCGGCCCTCACACACTCAGCAGACATCTGCACACACAAGTGTGAGGACCACCTCAACAGATAAGGTCATGAGCAGCCAACTTACTTGGTACTTCCTCGTGGGGTCTGTGGGGTCACTGTGGGGTCTGAGCTGATGAATTAACTTATTGACATCTGAGTCAAAGCCCCGTCCATGCCAGTCTTTGGCCAATAGGCTTTCCAAACCTTAGAAATATTGACGGATGTAACTGTAAGTCATTCGCTGTAAGGTTATGAATCAAAATCCTGTTTTAATTCCTGACCTTTAAATCCATGAAGGAAGGGCTTGAGATCCAGCTGATCGGACATCAGTAAGATGAGCCGGATACAGGCTCCGCCCACGCTGGAATTACTACTGACTGCTAACTGGCCCACCGCATCATTCAGCAGGAGGAGGATGGAGTCTTCACTCAGAGCAGCCAGGAAATCCCTGTCAGTGAAATATACACTGTGAGACTGCACTGGGAGACAGTCAGGGAGTCATTACCTTGAGGCCTTGCAGATGTGAATCCACATCTGGATGCAGAGCAGGGAAACTGTGGCATCATCACACATCTGAATGCGTTCATAATGAATGGAGCTGAGGACTGAACACGCACAGACACACACACACAAAAATAAACAGAGCTAGTGTACGATAAACATCTGCACAAAAAGTGGGTGTTTTTATACCATGGGCTGTGAGGTGTGAGTGACGTCTCAGCAGCAAGCTAAGTGATTCCAGTGCCATCCTGTAGTCAGACTGAAGGGCAAGAGGGTTAGACGTCACAGAAGTGAACATATTTGTTGACAACATTCTCACCTCTGCTCTTAACATGAGTTGACACGTCAGTGACAGAAGAGAGTCAACCAGTGAGGGCAGTAAAAGACCCTGGAATGATGCGGACATGCTGCCCTCACAGGAGCAACAGTGACTGTGAAAGACAGACAAGGTTGTGTTAACTGTATATAGCGAGGTCAGAGATCTGTTTCTGTGTGATACAGGAATTTACCTGATGAGCAGGGCAAGTGTGGCGCACTCACTCCAATGTTCCTGCAGGTGCCTCGGACCCAGGGACAAAAGTGTGACGCAATTAGGCAAAACGCCACTTCGATGGAGGTTTGACAGCAATCTTGAGGTAATTTCTCCATGATCAGCCAATTCTGACAAGAGACGTGCATCGGGTCAGCAGGTGCCTTCACTGTGTCGGGCCTGTCTGCAGACATTCTCACTTTGAAGAGTGCTGATGAGCAGGTAGAGCCTCTCTTTCACTCCCAGGCCGGGTGCTTCCAGCAGCACCCCCAGCTCCTGCACCTCCTTCATCTTAGCCTCCTCATCCATCTGAAAATAAGTCTTCACAATCAATAGGTTTGTCACCTAAGATGACATTCACTTGGATTGTTGAGGCTTGGAAGTAGGTGATTTCACTACACTGTTGCGACAACGTAAAAGCTTAATTTTATCGTACATAACACCTTTTTTTCAGAACATGTGCTTCTGCCCAGATGTTAAATTAGCTGGTGTAATATTAGCATTTGTGACGAAGGTGTTAAGAGGAATATAAAACATACAAACATACAGAAATACAGATACATGTACGATCTGAAAACACGATAATGATCATCGATATCAGCGCTAGCAGTGACCCGGAATAAACCATATTAGCATCATCGTTAGCATCAGTGACGTGAGCACAACATGTAAGCGTTTAGACTCAAATACCAGGAGCTTTAGCTCACACTTGCGAGGCAGAAAGCCACCGACCAATGCAGCAAAGTCGACCGGGAGGTCTCACATGGATCGGTTTGTTTTAAAACCAGGATTTTTTCCAGCGAAGCTTCTTCGGCTCGGAATACAGGAACTCGCCGGCGACGCTTTCCTGTTTCCCCGGACAACGTGACGTCACCGCGCCACGACGTGCCCGCTCCTCTGCACCAAACCATTGTGAGAACATTTGACCGATTAATTAAATTAACAAGACCATTTTAATAACATAAAAATCAAATGTGTGTGGTTATTTCCGGCTGATTGTTGTTCACAATCCAACGCTTGTTCGCGTCCGTAGCAGATGTCGAATCTTGATGATCTCAAAATTGCTTTAATTATTTAAATCTCAACATGAAACGAAGATGATGCTGAATATATCTATATAGCTATACATATATAACGCACATGTGCGTCTGTGCAGCAGCAGCAGCTACTGCAGCGCTCGCGCACGCTGGCGCGCATGCGTGTTGGAATCGCACCGAAGCTCTCTCTCCTCGGTTGAGGCGGGCGGCGGCGGGATCAGAGGCACCGGAGCCGTTTGCGTTCGGTGCACGCGCGAGCGGCGGTGTGATGAGAAGGCGAGTAGGGTCCCCGTAACCTCAGCATCAGCAGCCGCGGAGGTGGGGGCGGAGGTGGAGGAGGAGGAGGAGAAGGACCGTCGACGAGGATGCTGCTGCACTGAGCCATCCTCGGCACCGTTCAACCATCCGTCCACGCGCGAGGCTCCGGTATCTCTAGTAGGATGAAGGAATAAGCTGGGAGGAGGCGCAAGGAGCAGCAAGGCAGGATAAAGGAGGAAAAGCGGAGGAAAAGGAGGAAGAGAACGAGGAAGGGGGGGCCGAAGAGCAAGGATGAATCCGGCGGATGGTGGAGGAGAAGCGGGGCCCGATGGCCTGGCTACGGCAGGTGGGGTGTGTGCGTGTGTGTGGGTTGTGCGTGCGCGCGAGCCGTGTATCGCTGCTGTCGCCATGATGCCTCCACATCCGCCCATTGACTCTGCGAATGTGTGTAAATGAAGTGTGATGTCATGTCAGCTCACTGATGCTTCACGCGTCGGTAATACAGATGTGTGTGTGCGGGTCCGGGATGCTCGATTTCAGCGGGTGTTCCGGACACGTGCATGTCTGCCTTACATATGTGTTTGTTACATAAAAACGAGGGCGAGCGGGGATGAGATGTGTGTGGGTTCCACATTTTCGTTTCGGATTTGTGCTCCACATGAGTGTGTGGGGTTGTGTCACGGGTGTGTGTTCTGTGTGTGTGTGTGTGTGTGTGCTTCTCAGTTAACACAGCCATCCCATTGGTCACCTGCTCAACTAGCCTGCAGGTGAGCAAATCACGTGGCTACACGCCTCTCAGATCATTGACAGATACACCACATGATGAAGAAAAAGCACTGTCTTTCATGTTAGTTACTTTAATCTGGCATGTGTCAGATTACACCCCAAAACACGGTCACAGGACATGAACAAGATCTTGTGAAGGCCTGTTTAAATGAGACACATGCAAAAGCACTTTCAATTTCTGGTGTAACTTGATATTAAGTAAAAACCCAAATATTAAAAATGATGGAGTTAGCAGTTATAGAATTACACCCAGTATGAGTTCAGGTGACTCCAGTATCGTCATTTTCTTATTTATTTTTTTTTGCAACTAATGATTCATATGATAGCCAGGAGTCACCGACTATCTAAATGATTTGCCAGCGTATGGCATGCACGCATACCCGCCAACATTTCTGATTGTAGTGTTGTAAAAAGAACGTGCGTTTTCCTGACTCAAGTTTCCTTTGGAAATCAAAGCTGAGGTGTATATGATATCACGACTAGTTGATGAATGAACCCGTCAGTGACCAAATAAATCAGCGATTGTAAGTCAGCATTGACTGGTGGTTGCAGCCCTTCTCTTACTAATCCTCATCACCCTCCTGTGTCAGGCTCTGGGAAACCCAGCAGTGTCCGTGCCGTTGACGTCTTGACTGTGTTGCGAGAGAAGGTTGCCTTTGTGTCAGGTGAGTTCACTGACTTGGTAGCTCACTTGCATCTGGCCTTCTCATTGCTGACTGGTTTTGCTGTTTTCCAGGTGGGAGGGACAAACGTGGAGGACCCATCATGACCTTTCCTGCTAGAACTAACCATGATCGAATAAAGCAGGAGGACCTGAGCCGGTTGGTCACCTACCTGTCTACCATTCCGAGGTATCCCTCTGTCTCTGAGCGTTCTCCACGCTGTTTCCTTGGTGATAACCTTTACTCGCGCGTTTCAGTGAGGAAGTGCGTGGCAGGGGCTTCACTGTGGTGGTGGACATGCGAGGCAGTAAGTGGGACAGTGTCAAGCCGGTCTTGAGGACACTGCAAGAGACTTTCTCTACCCACATCCACATAGCGCTGCTCATCAAACCTGACACCTTCTGGCAAAAGCACAAGACCAACCTGGGCAGCGCCAAGCTAAGTTTTGAGGTACCTGGACGCCTCTGTTTGTCCCGGATTAAGGATGACTCTTGTTTTACTATTTACTATTTTTGCCATTCTTCCAGACGAGCTTGGTGTCCCTAGATGGGCTGGCCAGGGTTGTGGACCCCTCTCAGCTCACAGCTGATTTGGGTGGTTCCCTGGAGTACGACCATGTAGAATGGACGGAGTTGCGTCTGGGTTTAGAGGAGTTCTGTGGTGCTGCCACGCAGCTGCTAGCCCAGCTGGAGCAGCTGGAGGCGGGACTGAACAGTGTGCCCGAACCCCAAGATGTAGAAGAGGCTCGCAAGTGAGTATCCTGGCCCACTTTCTGTTCAACCATTATTCTAGTGACTCACTGAAGGTTGCTCTTGTCCTAGACTTTTAGACGATCACACTCGACTTCGTAACACTGTCACCACAGCGCCTGTGGACGTGCTGGACCGAGAGGGGCGGAGCTTGTTGCAGCGTATGCGTCTGGGGTCCACAAATGGTGATACATCGGTTGAAAGTAGTGGAGGTGGTGGCAGTTGGTTGTCAGGTGGGGCAGACTTCCATGGCGTCGCCCCTCAAGTGTCCCAGCTGCTGGAGCGACTGCAGACATCGAGAGCTCACCTGCTCGAGGAGTGGAGCAACAGAAAGCTTCATCTGGACCAGCTGTTGCAACTGCATTTGTTCACTCAGGACGCCGCAAAGGTGGTGTCAACGTTCATCAGCACAGTTCAAGAAGCAGTAGTGGGAATGTTTGATGTCTGCTGATGTGCAGTGGAGATAGAGATCTGTGTCTCCTCTGCTGTCGCAGATGTCCGAGTGGATTCGCCACAGTAAAGAGTTGTTAATGCAAACTCTGGCGGAGGTGGGCCAAAACCATCAGCATGCACTCGACCTGCAGACACAACATCAGCACTTCACCTCCAACTGCATGGTGAGTGCAGCAGACCAGATGTGGACCAACACTGTGTTGCGTTCAAAACTCTCCTCTAAATGATGAAGCATTCTTATGGTGTCTGAGGTCAAATCTCTGATAACAGTAGTGAGTGCTAATAAATGTGTGCATGTGTGTCTCTGGCAGAACGGCAGCGTGAATGTGGACAGCGTGGTCACTGTGGCCAGCCGGCTCTCAGAGGCCGGTCACTATGGTGCAGAGAAGATCTCTTTGGTGTCCTCACAATTACAGGAAGACTGGAAGTCCCTCACTTCTGCTCTCGAAGAACGTAGCAACACTCTGGCCATGGCGACCGGCTTTCACCAAGGAGCAGAACAGGTCCGTCTGGTTCTTCAGACTTGGGGAGACCTTGTTTGTGTGGTATTTGACCTGATTTTTTGGGTTGTAGTTCCTGCTCAAAGTTGGAGGATGGGTCCAAAAGTGCTCTGAGGCCTCGTTACCATCAACCAGCTCGGATATTGAAGCGGAAGTGAAGAAGCACCAGAAGCTGAATGAAGAGATTACCTCCGACTACACCCAGGTATTCTACTGTCTGGTGACAAACTAAATAAGTAATCATGTTAAAACATTTGACAAGTGTGGAGCTACAGTAAATCATGGTCAGAAATCTGAATGTATTAATCTTTGAATTTTATTCAGTAAGTTCGCATTCAAGACTCATTTTTTTTGTCTGATTCAAGATGTATTTTCACACTCAAAACCTTTGACCCTTTAGCTTAGAATCAGGTGGATCTGCGATTTGCATGTTGTGCTTCTGCAGCAACCACATTTACATCAGATTTCATTCCTGCACAACATTACATCCTCCTCTCTCCTTCTTCTTCTTCTTCTTTTCCTTTCGACCTCTCCCTTCAGGGATCGCCGCGGCGGATCATCTTCCTCCATCACACCCTCTTCTCTACCTACCTATAAACTTCATATTCTCCTTCACCACGTCCATAAATCTTCTCTTAGGCCTTCCTCACAAAATAATTGTTGTCAATCTCTCTTTCTCCTCATCATGTTCTGTCGTTACCAAAAATTTTTCCTTCTATTTCTTTCTCTGTAAATTCACAAGTTGTTTCTCAATCATTGTTGCAAACATCTCCATCTCATGGAGATTATTTTTGTCCCATCAACAACTTTCCCTCCCGTGGGCCTAAGATTTTACATTTTACAAAAATCAAAGTATTGTCAAAAAAAGACTGTAGTTGATGTGTTACTATTCAGCACAATACATTGTGTGTAATCTCACACGTTGTGTACTTATCTGCAGGTCAATGAGAGCGGGAGAGCCTTAATGGACGTCCTACAGCGCTGCTCAGCTAAAGAGTCTGACGACACTTCGGTCAAACCGGACTTCACCGCCGCAACTCACTGCATTATGGGTATCTTACACCAGATCATGCAGGTACAACTCACCTCTCCAATACTCCTCCTCACCTCTTTGTCTGTTGCGCTGCTGACTTGCTCATGTTCTCTCCTCCAGGGCCAGCAGGAGGTGGACGGCGCTTGGCAACATCACAAGTTACGTCTGCATCAGCGCCTGCAGCTCTGTGTGTTCCAGCAAGATGTCAGACAGGTATGATGGCGGAATTTATGCAATGAGGTTGTGGCTTCAATTCCTGCCTGACGCTAGAGTGAACCTCCCACAGTACAAACTCATAATAGACTGATGACTCGAAACAGAGCATTGGTGTGCGCATGGGTGCCGGGATTGTCAGCCCCTGCCTCCTGCTTAAAGGGATGAGCTGACGAAAATGAATGATTGAAAGCGAGCCACTGTGTCACGCAGGTGCTGGAGTGGGTGGAGCAGCACGGGGAGGTTTTCCTCAACAAGCATGTTGGAGTAGGGAAGTCTCTCCATCGAGCAAGAGCACTTCAGAAACGCCACAACGACTTCCAGCAGGTCGCCCAGGTCTGTTTGCTTCACTTCACCCCTCATTTTGAGGAATACTTGACCCTCCTGTGATTGATGTGGAATTGACAACCGTGTGACAATTGTTAGAACACATACACCAATGCTGAGAAGCTTCTGGAAGCAGCTGACCAGCTGGCCCAGTCCGGAGAGTGTGAGCAGGACGAGATCTACCAGACAGCACGAGACTTAGAGCTACGCATGCAGGTTAGTCAAGCAGCTTGTCCATCAATGAATGAAAAAGGCAGTCCGACTCTTAATGTTTGGTTGTGTGTGCAGTCCTTCATTCAGAAAGTGGAGCAGCGGAAACTTCTTCTCGACTTATCTGTCTCATTCTTCACTCATATCAAAGAGGTGACGATCGTTCTGCACAGTCAGCGGCTCTTGATGATTTGAAATGATTCCATTAGCTTTCTCTTTCCACCCACCTGCTCAGCTCTCAGCGTGGATGGAGGGTCTTCAGACTCAGACGGTGTCGGTGTCGTCAGTGGACACAGTGGAAACGCTTCAGAGTCTCATCAGTCAGCAGCAACAGCAGCAGAGCAACACACAGGTAGCTGGACTCTTGTTGTAGCTGAGCCAAGACTTGCATGAAATAAGAATCACAAGCAGAACAACTGACTAACACGCAGATCATATGTAGATGATTTTTGTTTTTCGCAAAAAAAGACAGGAATCTAAGAGAAACAAACATCAATATGATGGAACTAAATCAATGATATGTGCCGTAAAATAATGTGGCAGCCCATCCGGGGGTGCACTGCCTCTTGGCCTCAGCAGCTCGGTTAAGATCCTGCACCCTGTGATGGAGTGAATGTAAATATAGGCTCGGCCCTTCTGTTGAGTTGGCACACGTCTTGGCTCTAACTCCACACCAGTCTCACCTCTAACCCTCACTGAACCCGCCTCTAACCCCAACCAGGAAGCTGCATTGAGCGTCATCCGTGAAGGAGAAGATCTCACCCTGCAGCTCAGGTCAGTCCTGGAAGGCTTCATCAACTCACCCCTAATACTCATCTCCATCTGCGGAGATATCTGTCCATCACCTCATCATCAGTGCACGTTGAGATGACAACCTCAGATTCTCTTCCACTTTGGCTCATCAAGTTTTCTTTTTGAAGGCCTCTTGGTGGTTCTGTCGCTCATGTTGAGGCAGTGCTCCAGCAGCTGGAGGAGTCCCACGTCCAGCTGGAGGAGCTGTTTCATCAGAGGCGCATCCGGCTCGACTTGTATCTGCAGTTCAGGATCTTGCACCAGTGCACCCTTGAGGTTCAGCTTCTGCTCCAGCCTCTTTCACGTTATCCTTCACTGTGATGGCTGATGTCACCCATCTTCTGCAGGTGACAGGGGAGATGGACGCGTGGAAGCAGGAGCTCCAAAAGCAGTCGCAGGACTTCTGCGCCGAGAAATTAACTTCACCGCGTGTGTCTGACTCTAACCATGAGCAGGCCGGGCGCCTACCCGAGGCCAGTCCAGAGGCACTAACACTGGCACAGCAGCGCATCCACAGGCACATGGAGCGACGACTGGCTCTTAACAACATGGTGTACGACATCCTGCAGCAGGGGCAGGACCTACAGCAGTACATCAGTGAAGTCCAGGCCACAGGTGAGCGGGACATTTCTGGACAATTCTTTGTCGAATCTGAATTCTGACTGTCAGCTGGAGTGAGTGTGATTATCAATCCTGATCAAAGACGAATTCACACACACACACACACACACACGCACACACTCACTAGACTCACACACACGCAGAAGAATATTCACACAGATACATGGATGGGGTTAAGGGGGATAAGGGGAAAGGGTTACCATGGAAACTGCTCTCTGAGACTTTGGGTTGGTCTCTATGGAAACCGCACTATTGAATTTACTGTGTAATCACACTCTCAGGGTGATTCGCTGCTATAATGAGGACCTGTGCTTTATGACCCATGTGTGGATGGTGTGTGTGTTTGTGTGTATGTATCAGGCATAGAGCCAACAGAGGGAGAGTGGTCCGTCCTCTCGTCAAAGGTGGATGAGCTGCAGAGCCTCTTGCAGGACAAGCAGAAGGAGCTGCAGCAGATGGCAGACCACACACACACACACCTTGAGCAGAGCCTTCAGCTGAGACACCTTCAGAGTCAAGTGAAGCAGGTACACACATCTGAGGGAGCCAGGTCAAGCAAGAGCATGGCCACATGGAGCTCTGCCTGGGGGGAGGGAGGAGTAAAAACATGTTGTACTAGTAGTTCTCATCCGACGGTGTGATTTAGGTCCTGGGGTGGATCTCAGAGGGAGAGGTCATGCTGTCGTCCTGCATGTTGAACTCTGGCTGTTTATCCGAAGCAGAACAGTTGCAGAGAGAGCACGAGCGCCTGCAGCAGTCCATAGAGGTAACGGCATACAAACCACACTCACAGAATCCAGAGTTGTCTCACCAGTGTTGACCTCTTCAGGCGCTTCTACACGCTGACTCCCTCCAGAGGACTCACCAGGTTGCTCTAGCTCTGCAGCAAAGGGCCGAGCTTCTGGTCAGGTACCCAAGTTCTTGACAACGTGTATATTCTGTTAAGTTTGTAAGGAGCCTAACATCTAACTTTATATTCCTTTGCTTGTCCTCCTCAAACCTTCTGGCAGAGCTGGTCACTATGATCCAGATGCAGTAAGAGCGTGTGCCCAGACGGTGGCTCTACACTGGCAGACTCTGATGTTGAGGATTGAGGACAGACTGAAGCTTGTGAACGCCTCGGCTGCCTTTTACAGGACCTCGCAGCAGGTACCCATTTATTTCAACCAGTGCTTCTCCATGTCTGGACCTTCTAACCTGTGTCCCAACTCTCTCAGGTGTGTGGGGTCCTGGAGAGCCTGGAGCAGGAGTATCGGCGGGAGGAGGATTGGTGCGGTGGAGGGGAGCGACAGCCAGAGCAGCTGCTGCCTCTTGTCAGCAAACACACGGAGCAAAAGGAGGCCTTCTTGAAGGTGAGGTCCTGTTCATCTCACTCGTAAATGGACGGGCTGATGGGTATCCATTTTAGATTCAATCCCAATGAGAGGTTTGGTGCACAACGTCACGATTTGAAGACAGCCAGGATCAATTGTAGATTTAGGATGCAACATAAAAGCGATCATAGCGGTCTGTGATGAAGGCTCTGACCATAGAGAATCTACATCAAGGTCCAGGTTAGAGTGACAGAGAGACCGCAACTATCATTCTTTTGAAGATTTGACTGGTTCATCATTAATTTTGAGGCTCTATTTGACAAGATTGGGTATCAAAAGCTTTTGCCCCATAATGTTGCAGCATTGCATGTGGATGAACCCACATAAATACACTTCTGAATCACTGGGTTGAACCTTATTCTTGGCGACAGGCCTGCACACTGGCCAGACGCAATGCCGAGGTCTTCCTCAAGTACATCCACCGCAACAGTGTCACCATGGCAACCATCTCAGGGGTGACGGGTGTCAGTGAGGTCAGCGGTCATGCTCACTCCAGAGTCCCCGAACAGCAAGTCAAAGGTAATTTAGCTCCGTCTCTTTTCATCATGACTGGGACTGCCATTGATTGTATTCATCTCCAGGAATCCTGAGTGAACTGCTTCAGAGGGAAAACCGAGTTCTTCACTTCTGGACTTTGAAAAAACGCCGTCTAGATCAGTGTCAACAGTTCCTGATGTTTCAGAGCCACACCCAGCAGGTTGCCCCGCCCACCTACTCCTCTTACATCCCACAATGCAATTCTACTCAACTCTATCTCTCGACAGGCTTTGGATTGGCTTCAAGATTCTGGTGACCACTACCTTGCAACACACACATCTCCAGGGTCGACCATGGCAGAGACACAAGAACTGCTGAAACAACACAGAGAATTCTGTGTGTCTGCAAAGGTGACCTTCGGTGCACAGGCCATGATGCTGATGTGGGAAGATGTCGAGTCACTAACCATGACACTATCTTTCAGAACACTCAGGAGAAAGTTCACCTGCTCATCCAGCTCGCCGAAAGCATGTTGGCCAAAGGCCACGCCCACCGGACGGAGCTACGCCGTTGTGTGTCAACAGTCGACAAGCGCTACAGAGATTTTACTGCCAGGATGGGGCAATATCGGAACCTTCTGGAAGCTGCCATGGGAGGCTGTTGCCAGGATAGCCAAGATCTGGACTTAGAGTTGATCCCCAACAGTCTGTCTGACTCTGACCCCGAGGTCAACTTGTCTGACCCTGCCCATCAGGTCAGCGATGAAAAGAGGCGCTCTGCACGCAAGAAAGAGTGAGTAGAAGGCAATTTATAATCCGCTGCGTCAAATATGCCAACGTATGTAACTTTGTCAATTTAGGTACATCATGGCTGAGCTGCTGCAGACGGAGAGGGTCTACGTGCGAGACCTTCAGGAGTGCATCGAGGTACAACCTTTTCCAAAATTCTGTCAGTATCATTCAATGTTTCATATCTTATGGTGTGGCTTTTTGCACGCATCCCTGCGGGCTGTGAGTCAAAAGATTACTCTGCCTAGAACGTGGGCTGCTTGCGAGCTACAGGGGTGTCAGTTTGAAGTTCAAGTATCCACTCTCGCATCGATCTGTGAACTAGAGCGCAGGAGGATTTCTGTAGTCCAGCCAAATGTGAATGCAGGGAGTGAGCTGTCGCTGCAATGATGTGCCTTAGTTCCTGGATTCATCACTGAAGCAGGGATCGATCAAATGCATCGCCACTGTCTGCTTCTGTGACGTGCTGCCTATTAGCCCTGAAGGATGCTGACTGAGTGACATTACTGTTTGACAGACGTATCTATGGGAGATGACCAGCGGAACTGATGTCCCCACTAGTCTTGTAAATAAGGACGACGTCGTGTTTGGAAACATCCAGGACATTTACGAATTTCACAACAGGTGACGTAGCCAAGCTTGACTCTCCTGTGTGTCCTCGTGCAGGTGCTCAGTGGTCTCTTTCTCTCGACAGTATTTTCCTGAAGGAGCTGGAAAACTACGAGCAGCTTCCAGAAGATGTGGGACATTGTTTTGTCACCTGGGTAACTAGTTGTTTGAGCATGTTGGTTGATCTTTTATTACCACTCTGACTGGACCTTTGCTTGTTGTTCCAACAGGCGGACAAGTTCCACATGTATGTCACATACTGTCGCAACAAGCCAGACTCCAGTCTCCTGATCCAGCAGCATGGAGGAGGCTTCTTTGAGGTCAGTGGGAGAGTCATCTGAATTTCTCATTTCTGATATTTGGAAATAATGGACTTTTTCTGATTGTTATAATAGAAACTATAGCTGACAAACCTAAGCACAAAGAGGCAAAAACTATGAATACACAGTGTGCTGCTTTTAAGTTGTTGGCTGCAATTGCTGTTATTGGTGTAGCATTGCATGAAAGGAGTTGACATACTGATGGCGGGAGTTTTTCTTTTTACCGGAGGCCAAAATAAGGTGGCTGATGTTCCTTGAGTTTGATGTGACTGTGACTGAGATATTAAATCTCTTTGACAGAGCGTGCAGCGGCGGCATGGTCTTAACAACTCCATCTCATCCGCACTCATCAAACCAGTCCAGAGGATCACCAAGTACCAGCTTCTGCTCAAGGTATCGCTTCTCACCCTCTGTGACCGCTGTCAGTCTTCTTCCACCGTGTCATGTTTAAAGTCTCGTAAACATCGATCTGTCTGCGCAGGAGCTGCTCGCGTGCTGTGAGGAAGGGAAGGGAGAGATAAAAGAGGGCCTGGACGTGATGCTGAGTGTCCCCAAGAGGGCCAACGACGCCATGCATGTCAGCATGCTGGAAGGTATGACCTTGATTTGGAAAGCCCCTGACCGAAGTCTAACACAAGTCTGGGCTAATCATTGTCAAGAGGATAAGGTCGCCTTCACTGTGCCTGCAGGACTGGAGGAAGGGCTGGAGGTTCAGGGAGAGCTTCTCCTTCAGGACTCTTTTCTGGTCTGGGAGCCCAAATCACTGATTCGGAAAGGACGAGACCGTCATCTGTTTCTGTTTGAGCTGTCGCTCATCTTCAGCAAAGAGATTAAAGACTCATCTGGACGAACCAAATACCTGTACAAGAATCGTCTGAGGGTGTGTGTGCTTTTGTTTGTTCCTCTGTTTGGATTCTGCACAGATCTGCTCTGGGCTGTCAAATGGCAGCAGCAGCAGATGACACGAGAGTAATGGCTGCTCCTAAGGCAAAGACAGCGTTAAATGAAGCGTATCATCCGTCTTAGCCAGTTTGTTCATGTGATGCAAATGTGCTTGCTTTTGTGGTGACAAGTACCAGTGAAGTCCTGATGTGTGTTGTTGTTTTGTGTCTGACTAAACATGTGCCCAGGCATGTGAAGTCCTCATGTTTGTGGATCTCTCTGTTTGATTGACAGACTTCAGAGTTGGGCGTGACAGAACACATAGAGGGTGACGCCTGTAAATTTGCTCTGTGGGTCGGACGCACCCCAACATCAGACAACAAGACTGTCCTCAAGGTAAGTGTGATTCTTTTCTGTAGGAATTCACCACAACCATTGAGCGTCTCCAGTGTGTGTGGCGTCCAGGTGCCTGCATGCACCTCTGACATAGTCTGGGCTTGGTTCTCATCAGACGGTGAGTCTTCTCCGGAGGGATTTCCTCCCTGCTCCAGATCAGGGCATCAATCAGCTCTTGTAGTCTGTGAGCGTGGATTGAACTGCACATGATGTCCCAGAGGTGTTCGATTGGATTCAGGTCTTGGGAAAGGGCAGGACAGTCCATAGAATCGATACCATCGCCATGCATGATTGAGCTATGGGGTTTCTTCTTAGTAGGTGGAGGAAACCAGAGTCAGTCATTCATTATCATTCTGTTGGGCACTTTGACTAATCCTTTAACTGGGAATTCAAATTTACAGCAAGTATGTCACAGTTTCAGAGTCATGATCAGAGTTGAGAGAAGATTATGTTTGTGCTCAGGCGTCATCCCTGGAGCTGAAGCAGGAATGGGTCCGCAGCATTCGCCAGGTGATTCAGGAGAGACGGGGCCACCTGCGAGGAGCGCTCCGAGAACCGATACCTTTACCCAAGACTCCCAATCCGACTCTGGGGCGCCAGCGAAGCATCAATCGAAGGTCAGCTGTCTCATCCTACCTGCCAGATTCGCCAGATGTGTCCATTCACTCTGTAAATTCTTGCTGTCTGTTGCCAGGGATACGAGCGAGGACGCTGACAGCCTGGGAGACGCCAGCAGTCAACCCGACACTGTTTCTATAGCTTCCCGAACATCTCAGAACACTGCAGACAGTGACAAGGTACATACAACACTCACACACGCAGCCTTGAGGGTGTGTATCATGACTTCACTCCTGCTGCAGCTGGTGGGTGTGGTACTATGGTAGGGGTTTTTGGTCAGATCCCTCTATAAACTAAACTTCGATCTCCTGATGAGGAATGACCGGTAAGAGTTCTGATTGTTTTCATGATGTTGTGATAGTTGAATTGTTGTTTATGGGTCAGCCTGTCTTTTTATGAGTTATACATCTTCAGTGGATGGATGGGAGAAGCTGGGGACACCATGTGTTATAATAACTGAGTTCTGGTTCTTTATTTCACAGTAGATTTGGCTTTAATGTCACACTTAGCTATGGAAGTCATGACAGTGATATGGAAACTCTGCATACATACCTTATTACCTTACCTTGTTTCAGCACTTTCATTACACTGTATTTATTGTATAATTTGAGGACATATAGGAAGAATTGAATTTAGAGTTTCAGAAGATGTTGATGATGGTGAACATATTAATGCTGTTAAATACTGTTGCATGTGTGATCAATATGAGGAGCTCACTTCTAGCTGCACATCTGGATTTGATTTGCTGGAAACACCCTCCTCACACACGCACACTCCTCACTGCTTCTCCTTGTTTTTGTTTGACACTTCTTTTCATTGACTGAATGTAGATGGATTCCCAACTTGTGTATGAAGTCTTTTCACCAGATTAGAGATTATTTCAGAGGCTATCCTAATGAGATTAATTCTATTGTACTCAGTGGTTTCAAAGTTTTTGTTCTTATTGCTTATCTGCAGTGATAAAGAAGGGTAACTAGAAAGACATAGCTATGTAATAAAATGGTTCTTAAAGTCACTGATAATGTAACTGACTGAGCAGTACTTATTGAACTAGAGTACAGTAACATTAATTTAGAATTCATTCACTGGATCCTTGTCTGTGTTTGTTTGTTTTTGAAATGCATTTGTTAAATGGTAACTTTATGGAAACATAAAGCCTGTTCACCATTCAATTATCATGGTAGTAATAATATAGTAACATGACAGTAAGAATGTAATGACAAGCAAGACTTGATTTCAGAACTGGTGTAATGTTGCAGCGAGTGAAACGATTCCTGCCTCTCAGTGATTCAAACTTAATGCTCCAAACTGAAGGGAAGTTTTCATTACATAATGAAGTCATAATTAGCCACAGAGGCGTCCTAATTCTCTCAAAACCCACATGACTCAGCCGGTTTAACAGATTACGCTGCGGCGGTACATGACAGTGAATCACAAATAAAGCGTGAGGGATTTGTGTGTGTGCGTGTGTGTTTGTATTGGCAGATGTCAGGAGGTTGTGAGTTAGTAGTGGTCTTGGTGGACTTCTCCTCCGGCTCGCCGTCAGAACTCAGCGTTCGCTCTGGTCAGACTGTGGAGCTGCTTGAGCGACCTGCAGACAAACCAGGGTGGTGTCTGGTCAGAACCACAGACCAAACCCCACAGATGGTGAGCTTCACGACGCTCTACTAACTCTTCGTTCACACATTTTTTTTTGTCTGACTTAATCTGTGCTTGCACTGCAGGAGGGTCTGGTGCCGGCCAGTGCTCTGAGTCTGTCACACTCCCACAGTGCCCCTGACATGGAAGGGCTTCTCCCACCATCCACCACTGCTACCACCACATCTTCTAGCCCTCCATCTTCTTCTAATAATGCTATCTCCTCCAGCTCCATGACGACCAGCACCTCCTCAACAGTGAGCAGCACCAGAGGTGAGTTTGATCTCGATACATCCTGACAGTGTAGCTCACACACAATGGAACTCATGATTAACACACAATCAATCTCACAGACTCTTGTCAGGATGGTACTGCCTCCCAGAACCAGAATTCCAGTCCAAGTATGTCAATGAGAACCCATGAATCAGGTTTGGGCCAATGGTTGACTTTGTTCCTCCCTCCATCAGGTGTGGTACCAGTGTGTGGTGTGAACACAGCTCCAGGTTGTGCTGTTAGCTCCCCGGGCCCAAAACGAACCAGCTCTGGAACTGGAAACACTCTAAAGGTCATTGTCAACATATTTGTCTTCTTATATGTCTTGTTGTAACTGAACACATTGGAGGTTTTTGTCCACTGCCAAAAACCTCCTATGCATAACACAAGGCGACAATGAATTCCAATGAATCATCTTTACCTTACTTCTTGAATTACATTTCAGCAACCCCTCACTATATATATGCAGTATATATATATGTATATATACACGCCCCAAACTGATCATCTACCCAACAAACAACAGTATCATTTTACTATTCATTATCAGTTCAAGTGTAAATATTACTTGTAAACTTGGCAAAATGAATTGAAATGCTAATGAAATGAAAATTTATTGGCCCACCTCTGGTTCAGATTCAAGAATGAGCAGTATTTCTTCCTCTCTAACCGTTATGTAGGGCAGTGGGTAAGAAAGTCTCATTGTGAGTGTAAATGAGCTGCTTGTGTTGCGCTGTCTAGTAATCTATTTTATTGTTTTTTTTCACCACTATGTGTTCTTTCAGCACCACTATTTTATTAGAATTATCTGCCACGGCATGTGTACTGTTCAAGAATCGATCTTTGTTTGTGCTCCACAGCGCTGGTTGACCAGTCCAGTACGCAGGCTGAGTCAGGGAAAAGCTGACGGACAGAAGAAACTGCCAATCAGAAACAGGAGGCGGGACAACCGGGCAGAGCTGGCCACACCTCTCACTGTCAACACGGTAGGAATGTATGAACAGGAATTGTTGAGACAAGTCTGAGTTAAACATTCATATCATTTGTTGTAGCAGAAGGCCAGGAAGGATGAGGCAGGACAGAGCGGAGGTGAGGAGGAGCCTGAAGAGGAGAGCCACACCCCATTACCCCCACCGATGAGGATCATTAAGGACCCCAATAATGCTGAGGTGAGTTTATGTCGGTTTTAATCGGTGGTTAACTCCACTCATTACTTCTTCTAGATGTTGCCACTTATCCGCTTCATGGAGTCTCTGGGGAGTGAAGTCTCTCTGGACTGTGCAGGGAGAGGCAGGAGTCGTCCTGGCCAGGTTGCATGTACAGTGCCGGGCACTTTGAGTCAGACAGAAGAGCATTGAATAGATCACTTTTGCAGGGTTGTTTGTGGTCATGGGTGTCTTTTCTGTTCCTCACCATGCCTCTGTCCCTCTATGGGTTGAAGGAAGCCTTGTGTGAGGGACGAGGAGGTGGTGGAGAACAGGAGGACGATTGGGTGAAACGGTCTGTGGTGTCAAGATATTCCTGCCTCCTGCCTGTGTCAACACTTTTAGTGGTGGGATAGCTCATGATGGGGATTGGGGTTGGCAACAAACGGCAAATTCTTCCTTTGATGCAAGTTTTCTCTGCAGGCTATGGACTCTGATCAGAGCTCGAACGAGTCCAATGAATCAGAGACCAGATCGAAGAGCCGAGCCCTGAGAGGACGCACGTAAGCCAAGTCATCTGAGCGCTTGTGTGCACATGGACGTGCATGTCTTAAGTCTCTTAATGCTGCCACAGGTTTGTGGTGAATGAGATGGTGCAGTCAGAAAAGGACTACGTGAAGGACCTGGCGGTCATCACTGAGGTGACACTTTTCAGGATAGCAAACCTGAGGTTGCATACAAACCAGACGGTAACCTGCGTGTCTTTGACAGGGCTTCATGTCCAGGCTGGAGGTTCGGGGGATTCCGGAAGACATGAGAGGAAAAGACAAGATTGTGTTTGGAAACATTCAACAGATCTACGACTGGCACAGAGAGTATGTGACGCTCAAACACGAGGACAGAAACGGACACTAATGTAGCTGTGTTTTCCAGTTTCTTCCTGGGGGAGTTGGAGCGCTGTGTCCAGAATCACGACCTGCTGGCTGACCTCTTCATCCGACATGTGAGGGACGTCTAAAGGTCGTGGAAGTTTTTAAGATCTCAACGCAATGTGTCTTCTTTTAGGAGCGTCGTCTGCACATGTATGTGGTCTACTGTCAGAACAAGCCGAGGTCTGAGTTCATCGTCGTCGAGTACGAAAAGTTCTTTGAGGTAACATCCTTGGATTTTTTTATGACATCAATATTATACATTCTTTGTCACAAACGCTTGACTTTAAACAATATTTCAACACTGTATTCATCCAAGTGGAGTGTGCTGTGAAGTGAAATGTGACTCTGAATGCAGGAGATCCAGCGGGAGATCAGTGTCAGAATGTCAATTAGTGATTTTCTCATCAAACCAGTGCAGAGAATCACCAAGTATCAGCTGTTGCTCAAGGTGAGGTGAAGGTCAAGTCTCTGGGATCAAACGTGTGTGGGGGTAAATCTAAAGTTTCCATTTGCATTCATCTCAGGATTTCCTCAAGTTCTCCTTAAAAGCTGGACTGGACTGCGAGGAGATTGAGGTAGCTGCTGGTTTGGTTAGCAGATGGCAGAGTGATGTCACAGGGAGACTAACAATATCTATCTGCGTCTACAGAAAGCAGTGGAGCTGATGTCGCTCGTCCCCAAACGCTGCAATGACATGATGAACTTGGGACGGCTGCAGGGATATGAGGTGTCTATCCACATCTTTCTAGTGTCAGTACAGCGCTGTCTGACACGGCTGCTCTGCTCTAGGGGTCGCTAACATCACAGGGGAAGCTTCTGCAGCAGGAGACCTTCTGCGTGTGGGAGCAGGACGGCGGCGTCTTGTCTCGGAGTAAGGAGAGACATGTCTTCCTCTTTGAGCAAATTGTCATTTTCAGCGAATTGCTGCGGAAGGGAACCAGCAATCATGGCTACCAGTATAAGAATAGCATTAAGGTAAGGCAGCCTTCGAGGGTCTCCAGGTCCAGTGGTGGGAACCATGCTGTGTCTCCTCAGGGGAGTTACCTGGACATGCAGGACAGTGTGGACGGGGACCCCTGCAAGTTTGTGCTTTGGTCTCGCGGCTCAGCTGAACGCTTCACGCTGCAGGCGTCTTCCAGCAGCATCAAAACCACCTGGGTGGAAAACATCGCCGCCCTGCTGGATGCTCAGAATAATTTCCTGACTGGTGAGACCAGTGGAACATTTTTCTTTCATGCATGTTGGACTACACTAACGTGTTTTTAAACTGCCTGTCTGGCTTTCAGCTCTTCAGTCTCCAATTGAGTACCAGAGGAAGGAGGGGGTGCTCTCTGTGACCCGCCCACTGTCGTCAGGGAGACAGCAATCTATACCACACACTCCCAATGGCCATGCTCCGCAGCCTTTGCCCGACAGTGAGCAGGATGACCAGGTTTGTCATGTCCCCTTTCGTTCCCCATTTCGACTTGAATCCGCCAACTAACTTACGTGACCTCTGACCCAGGAACTGGTGCTGGTGCTGCAGGACTTTGTGGCTGTTAGAGAAGATGAAATCTCTGTGTTCCGTGGTGAGAAAGTTCAGATATTGGGATCCAACCAGCAAGGCCAAAGCCTCGTGTACCGACCCGCCAACACGGATTCTCCAGCAGCGGAGGGCTGGGTGTCACGAAGCGTGTTGAACACACACTGACACACAAACTAAAGGACACACATGCAGCAGGTACTGTTCAACTCGCCCTCTTGGTGCTCACACTTATTCACCTGCCTCCTGTTTACTGACCTGAGCAAAGAGTGGACATCACGACCATAAGGAGGAACATCACATATCCACGTGCCCAGAGCTCGTTGCCTAGCAACAAAAAAAAAATAAAGTTTACAAAATGATCTAATCAGGGCGCAGCTCAGTGTGTGATGAAGATTATAAATGAGAATGAAGTATTCGGTTTCATCTAACTAAAGAAGAAAATGTGTGTGCCAGTGTGTCGTGGTGTAGCGTTGCCATGACAACCCATGTTTGTGGTGACTCCATTTTTTTTTTTTTATCTTGATTTTGGGCCTTTTGGTGAATCACAATTGCCACGTGCATCTTCTCGTATGGTCCCCGACCTTGCCATACATGAAACCTTCTGGTTGTTTTGAAGTGACATACATTTGTATATCAACCATGACCTTTATTCTGGACCTGACACACACTATTTATTATATATATATATATATATATATATATGACATGTATAATAGACAGGAAGCTCATGATTGACAGGCGTAGCATATACAGAGTCACAACCAGTGCCGTGTCCAGCAGGTGGGCGTGGTCACTCAAGGACATCCACAACCTCAACTTGTCTATGGGACATTGTTATTTGTACAGACATGCAGCTGATTGGTTGTCAGCTACTCTCTGTTATTGTTTGTAATAAATGTCATTTTTCATCCACGCAGTCGCATTTTAAATCCCCGAGCTGCTTACTCACACATGGTCCTGCTGCATTTGTAAATATTCTTTCTCTACTTCATGATGTATTTGACCTGTGGCCTAGAAATATCCTAATATCGTTGCTTTCTTTGCCGTATAATTTTGTCACTTCATGAAAGTGTAATTTCATGACATTTAGCGGCAATAAGAGCATCGGGGGTTGTGGGGACTGGGAAAGGCACGTGTGGTTGCCGTGTCAAAATTCAAATTTATCTGCGTGTTCAACTATCTTGTTTAATCCCGTCAATATCTGCCGACATCAGAACACACCATATGATTCAAAGATCACCTTCCTTGGAAGCTGATGAGAGGAAAAACAGGAAGAGATTCCATTCATACATATTTTGCTGTATTAATGAATTACAATAGAAACCACTCACCATATAGCCACAATAAGTATAGGTCGATTTATGACTGGTATTGCTGTCAGTAGCAGCTATTGGCCACTAGAGGGCACCACGTGCCTTCTCGACATGAACTCAGCGTGTTGGTTGTAAAACCGCAATGCATTGTGGTTTGTGTGTTGACGGAAGTCTACAAGTATTTCGCGTTTGTTTTGCTTTGTTTTATTTTTGCTATGGAGTAAGGTATTGTGAGGGTATATGGGAGTTTATTGGCTAGAGTGTGAGTGAAAAGTATGCTAGCGTTTGGTGGTTATGTCACTGAGTTGACAAGCCAGCTGCTACTCACTAACTACTCGCGGGCGCCCCCCAGAGGTAGGTCGGACACCTACAGCCAGGTGGATGCTACGTTCTAATGACGTAATAATGCTGTGCGCATGCGTGTTCAGGTGGACTGCTTCTGACTGCTTTGGTCTCTGACCTGTAAGAGTCAAAAAGTAGTTAGAAATGTTGTCATCACTTTATTACTGTTGTAACAATTCACGATACAGTTGGTATTATTATATTGTTTTTCTGTCTTTTTCATAAGTTGGAATGCTAAAGTGAAACCTTTAGAGAATTTAAGACAATTCTGGAAAGTGAGAAACATTTTCGCTGACTGCAACCGATGTCACGTTGCTCAGCCAAGAGTCCTCGGTCAAAAAGTCTCTTCCAACCAAGTCCTCTTCTTCAGCAGCGCTTCTCCTCCTACTGCGCGTGCTTCTAGGTGCGACATTTGCTCTGTGGAACCACAGGACGCAGAACTCGCTTCTCCTTCCTCTCCAAACCTCATCCGCACAAAGAATGAGGGTCGATTCGTCGCTCTCGTGGCAAACCTGAGCCCATTCACATAAAGAATGGGCGTCATCTTGGCATGGACGGGACGAGAGACGACGGTTCACGGGGGCCCGGGGGGCCGGCGCCGTGCTGCCTGGACGGGAATCCTCCTCAGGAGTATCCAGGGATGAGTAGAAACAGAGTCATCCTCTTGGTGAGGATGAGTATTTCCAGATAAGAAGCTTCATCGTGGAGACACGCGGCTCAGATCAACGTGCTGCGAGGTTGATCTCGGGGACCCAGTCGTTGAGGCGCCTGCTCTCCTCACAGAACAGGTGGAGCTTCTCCAGAGCTGGGTCTTGCCAAGAGCCCTCATCTTGGTTCTGTTCATCAGAGAGAGGGGGGAAGAACGTCAGCTGACAGCCTCCACCACGTGATGGACATTTGCACCTAACAGAGTCTGGACTCAACCTACCGTGATGAGGACGCAGTGGGCATCTTCCAGTTGCGTGGCTTTGTCTCCAACGATCTCCGAGAGACGCTGCGTGTCGCTGACTCTCACGATGCTGATGTCGTTGTCGAAACAGAAGGACTGGATGAGGGTGAAGTGGATCTGCAGAGCCACGTCACACTCGAACTCCTCGTCCACGGCCAGCACGCAGAAGGACACGCTGTCTGGGTCACTGTGGGAGGAAGGTGGCTCGGTCACTCTGCTGCTGCTTCATCTCAGTATAGAGTGGCTTATCTGGATCATCGCATCACCATCGGCTTGGTGGGGTCCTTACCTGGTCATTATTTTGGCGCTCTCGTAGACTCCGACAGTGAGGCGGTCTTCTGCCTGAGCAGAGGTCAGCGCTTCCTCAAGACATTTTCCAGGAGAAAACATGTTGCTTTCGATGCGACTAGAAATCCAAGGAAGAGGGTTTGCAGTGTTGGCTTCCACCCGAGAGCAGCCTTTATAGTCACACACCAGCTGTCTGATTGGCTCTGGCCGGCACAATAGCTACAAAGTCTACAGACCCCCCCTGACCAGGAGGACACGTGCCACAGAGGTCCTGAAAGTGGAAGGAAGCTTTGTTCCACAGACCAGGCTACAACTTCTTTGAAGAACAATAAAGCATCACAGCGTCCTCCAAAGTAGCTGCATGGCCAATTGAGAAATGTTTTTCTGCATTAATAGAGGAAGTGTTTACAAGAAAAGAGAAGTTGACTTTCCTTTCAATTAAACTACAAAAAAAAAACACGCAGAGATGATTTTTTTTTTCATCTGTGGGTTAATTTATCACAAAACTAAATATACATTTATCGATTTCTATCGATTTAGACTTTTTCTACTACCACTATAGACTACTGCACAAGCTTGTGTAACTAACATACAATGTCATACAATGCTATGTATCAGATCCTTCGTGTACACTAGTCACACCATTGCTGCCTCTCATAGTGTCAATGTCCATCTGTCACTGCTAGAACCACTGGTCCAGATGGGTGTTGCAGGTCAGGAGAGGTCCATGGAGGATAAAACGCAGCTGATCCAAATATGAGCTGCTGGTGCTTGAAGCGTCTTTTTGTATACATTTTGCAAATAGTGTAAAATCTGTATTCAATCTTATATTTATTTATATTTATATATCAAATAACGTTCCTTGGTTCGATAGATAGCCTTTATTCTGCCCACGGTGGGGAAATTCACCTAGACATAAACTCAACTCAACATTTGAATAGCAAATAAAAATGAACTGTATTCATAAGGAAGTCACATATTCCATAATTATTCATATTATAAAACAAACAAACAACCATATATTAATGCTGTAAAATATGGATGGTGGTTATACGAATAAATATTCTAATTCAACAAATATAAGTACTAAAAATAAATGATAAAAAAATACTGCACACTGAGTCCAATCAAAGTTTACTGTTGTGCAACCTAAATTCATAAAATACTGAACATATGATGTGCTCTGTGTCTGTCTGTAGCAGGTATTATTCATGTGTACTACACACACTGAACGCCAGAATAAGTGTCCGCAACATCAACATTAAAATTTAGGGTGATTTAATCAAAAGCTTTTGCGACATTTTTAATGACAGAACTACAGACATGGCATTTCTTGTACTTCCCCCTTGTAATCATTGACAGTGTTTATCGCAGTTTAAATGGAGGAATTACAACAAAAATAAAGACTTTAAATTCTAGTGAAATCCATGACGATAATGCAAATTTAAGCACGTATTAATAATGGGGTGTTTGATGTAAATATTTCTTGTTAGAAATGGCGTGCAATAGCGCATCTTGACACCGGTAAAGCTGACGACTATTATCGCCAACACTGCAATCCAGACTCTGCATCTGGTGCTAATCCCTGGAGGGTTGGAGCAGGTGGTGGCGCACTCCACACTGGCTGCAGCGCACTCGAGACGCGTGTCATCTGCCAGCACTTGATCAGTCTGTGTCCGTCACAATGGCCCAGCTTCAGATAGCCGTCAGCTGCTGGGGAGGGCCGGCGGGGGGTGGGGGGGAAATGCACATTAACATATTCGTGCTTCACTTTGGATGAAAGTCTGAGGTTTGATCCATATTTCGGATCACATCACCTTGAGCAGGGGATGGTAAGGTTTAGATCTTAGAGCGCAGGATCAGGCGCAGGCAGTTCCACTTCCGAGGCTGAACACCTGCTGCTGTCGGCGGCAGATGTGCTCCAGCTTCAATGAGTCCGTATCGATTTACAGCCTCCTGCCCCCGAGGACACGACGGCCAGTTGATCCAACACCTCCGAGACCTGCGGTGCGTTTACGCACCTTAGATCTTATTTTAGAAACTCAGAACCGCTCAGAAGTCGACTGAACTGCTATAACTTGATTTCGTCCAAACTCAGACACGAGGCGAGAATGTTAGTAGACAGGCACAGGCTGTGGCCCCGGGGTCACCGGGTGACCCGCGTTCATAGAGAGAGTGAAGGAGGGGGGTCTCTGCTCTCCACAGCTCTCCATCTGCCGCAGCTTTCAATGGAACAATGGAGGTGAATGGCGCTTCTATCCATCACCGCGCACCCGCCCCTCCTCAGCCCCGCAGCGGGTCTTTGAATGATTATACAGCTGAGGCGGACAACCTGAGGAACACAAGCAAGTTTCAGTGCCATGCTGCATGATAGTCACTGCTATATTGTAAACGCGAGGACGCATTTTCAATTGTTGAGCAACAAAAAGTGCGCACATTGTGCGACGCAACGAACGTCAGCACTGCGCTTTATCCTATAAAATACATGCTGCAGCGTGTTTCAACCAAACACATCAGTGTTGTGCGCATCCAACGGAGTCAAATTATATCATGCTTCATTTCGACTTTTCCGATCCTTAATTGCGTCACACTTATGACGTTATGAAGTTTGTGTTTTGCAACTTTCATGTGGCTGATGTTGTGATTCCCTCGCGCATGAAAAGTTGGTCATAAATACTGTCTCCGCTCGTGCCACCTTTCATTCGAACTGAGCCAAACTTGCATATGAATTGGAGAAAACACAACAAAAGCTTGTGCGGAGCAGCAGCTGACTGTGGGGTGGAGGGGAGCGAGGGGGGTGTCTCGCATTCTGGCACGCGCAAGTCATTTGCATTTGTATGGTCGGCGTGAGAATGGAAACAATGAGCGCAGCCGCTCGTCCACAGATGGCATCAGCCGGCTCGCTCTGCTGCTCAGAGGTCAGGCCGAGTTGGAGGGTGGGGGCGCGCTCTCAAAACAGAATGGAAACCAAAACATCGACCATGTGTCTCGATATTAAAAATATATACATATTACACTTAAGAAATATCGTGGTAATATTCCAAAACATACTTCGGAGCTACAACAAAAACACATTTAAAGTGGTAAATATATGATAATATTTCGGAACTGGTGTTTTGGTTTCTCGGATCCTAAAATAAACGCGTCCTGATGCGCTCTTGGATGAAGTGACGATCAAACTATTTTTAGATTCAGATGTCGTAGATAGAGAGGAGGGGGGGTTGAACACCCCCATCAATCTGCCACGAGCCAGAAGTGTGTGACAATACCATTAGCATAGCAATGGAGCCTCGCGCAGCAGCCAATCAGATGAGGCGCCGCAGCAGCCGGCGCACGACCGTGACGTATAAAAAGGACGGCTCCTCGTCCGGACTCTCACTCCGCTTTTGGATTTGCTTCAAGCTCTTCTCTGCTCCTTTGTGGAAACTCGTACGCACCAACTCCAAGATGACCTTTGAGGAAGTCGTGAGCCAGAAGGCCGCCGATCGCGCTCAGAGCACCGGCAAGGCTCTGGAGGAGGTCCTGCTGAGCGCCAAAGAGAACCGCTCCCTCACCGTGGGCGTCTACGAGAGCGCCAAAGTCATGAACATGTAAGTTGGAGAGCTGGAAGCGACGCTTCTTCTGACCTGACTGCGTGTTTTGGCTGCAGGACTAATGGCTTCTTTCCTCCCACAGTGACCCAGACAGCGTGTCCTTCTGCGTGCTGGCCGTGGACGAGGAGTTCGAGTGTGACGTGGCTCTGCAGATCCACTTCACCCTCATCCAGTCCTTCTGTTTCGATAACGACATCAGCATCGTGAGAGTCAGCGACACGCAGCGTCTCTCGGAGATCGTTGGAGACAAAGCCACGCAACTGGAAGATGCCCACTGCGTCCTCATCACGGTAGGTTAAGTCCAGACTCTGTTAGACGCAAATGTCCATCACGTGGTGGAGGCTGTCAGCTGACGTTCTTCCCCCCTCTCTCTGATGAACAGAACCAAGATGAGGGCTCTTGGCAAGACCCAGCTCTGGAGAAGCTCCACCTGTTCTGTGAGGAGAGCAGGCGCCTCAACGACTGGGTCCCCGAGATCAACCTCGCAGCACGTTGATCTGAGCCGCGTGTCTCCACGATGAAGCTTCTTATCTGGAAATACTCATCCTCACCAAGAGGATGACTCTGTTTCTACTCATCCCTGGATACTCCTGAGGAGGATTCCCGTCCAGGCAGCACGGCGCCGGCCCCCCGGGCCCCCGTGAACCGTCGTCTCTCGTCCCGTCCATGCCAAGATGACGCCCATTCTTTATGTGAATGGGCTCAGGTTTGCCACGAGAGCGACGAATCGACCCTCATTCTTTGTGCGGATGAGGTTTGGAGAGGAAGGAGAAGCGAGTTCTGCGTCCTGTGGTTCCACAGAGCAAATGTCGCACCTAGAAGCACGCGCAGTAGGAGGAGAAGCGCTGCTGAAGAAGAGGACTTGGTTGGAAGAGACTTTTTGACCGAGGACTCTTGGCTGAGCAACGTGACATCGGTTGCAGTCAGCGAAAATGTTTCTCACTTTCCAGAATGGTCTTAAATTCTCTAAAGGTTTCACTTTAGAATGCATTTGAATGAAAATAGGTTTACCCTATTCAAAGACAAAAAGGAATGAAAAAAAAAATGTTAGCATTAGATAACATCTAAATTAAGGATATATAACACAGTGTTGTGAGAAATGTCGTCCACTCATATTAATTAATGAGACCTATGACGTCATTTGACGAAATTTGTAATGGAACTTATGGCTTAAATAAACTAAAAAGAAAGAAGTGAACTCTTTGTTGTGATTTTTGTGTGGCAGCTGCTGGGAGGAGTGGTCAAACTAACAAGAGTGAGACCCCTCCGCTGTTGCACTCATCTGCATGTGTAAGGAGCAGCAGACAATAGTGGGGCTGCAGGCCTGTCAGCTCCAGAGCTCCACACACACACGCAGCCATTGTCTTGACGGCAGATGTCTGCTGGGCCACGCCGTGCCATCTGCCTGGTCACGCAGGTGGGAGTGGGTCAGGGCAGGACGGAGGGGAGTGGCCTGGCCCTTTGTCTTGCTCTGTCAGTCTGTTTTGTTTGAGGGGCCCCGAGTATCATCTGGTGGTCTCCATTGTGAGGTTCCAGCTGCTGTCTGGATCTTTGTTCGCCACAATCCACTCAGAGAAACTTCCTTAAACATGGGGCTGCAGTTCTAGACCAACACCTTACGCACCCGAAAAAACTTTATTGTCAAATTTAATTTAACAAAAAAAACGTAGTGAAACAACCAGCACCAGACGGGCAGTCGGCATAAAATGAGCTCTAAAACTTTGACATTAAAAAGTTTCAGTGATTGACATTCCAAGGCAACAGGTACATTATTTATCCAAACAATCATTGCATTGAAATGCTCGACCAATAAATTACACTGGGTTCATGTTCATTCACTTTGTAACATCATCGGAGTTGGGATCGAGTTGCAGCAGCAACAAGAAGCGGCTCTGAGGCGCAGCTGCAGTTTCACCCTGAGCTCCTCCAGGGGCCGCCACTGAGTCACGTAGAGACGTGCCAAACTAAAATACAGCACCTCTATTGGAAGAAAGGTGAACCCCAAAACAGACCGAGATTCTCTCATGAAATAGAAACATGAAACACACTCCACTCCCGGTGTGTAATAGCCCCATTGAACTATCATTCCATTACCACATTGTATACATTTTCAAATTTAACTGGCATCATTGTAAAAACACATCTTCTTCTGACCTCACCACAATGAACATTGATGAAAAACAAACAGCATCAACTACAAAGGGTGAGAATGTAAACTGTGTTGTGCCCTCGCCCAAAGTCCTATTCAAACCACATGAACAGTCCAACATAGGAAATAATAGAAAAACAATAAAGACGTCACTCAGAACGAACTCAACAAGGAAGCGGTCGTGGTGGCCACTACTTTCTGCATAGAGTTAAATATCAAACGCTCCGTCAAGGTTTCCTCTGACGCCAGGCACTGTGAGCTTTACATTTGAAGATGCACTCCTGGGAGTCAGAAGCTGATCAAGGAACATTGGGAATGGTTAGACTCAACCCATTGTTTGTCCAGCTCAGAACCTGACTTGAAACATGCTGAGTCAGTAAAGCATGTCTGACCAGATGTGAGTTGATGTCATCCACAAAAGTCCATAGGAAACCACATCGACGCATCTTGCCGTCAGCGGACAGATGTGGATCATGAGAGGACGCAAAGCTTGGAGGAGTGTCTGAGCCCCCTGTACGCCCGCAGCCCTTCCCTCTTTGGGTCCCTCACCATCCCCCGCACCACTGGCAGAGTGTCACAGCCCCTCCTCTTCTGGGCACGGTGCAGCAGCATTCGGTGAACCCCGGTGACTGGGTTTCGAATGTCTTTCAGCTGGTTGTTGAGTAGATGCTCGGGAGTGAAACCCAGATTCCTCATCGTGTTCCGGACCTCTTCCTCCAACTCCCTGTCATCATTGTCCAGATAATCCCGGTCTGAGTCCAACAGGCTTTGCAGTGGACTCATTGGTTCCAGAGGTCCCACTGACCAGGGAAACTCCACGGGTAACAGCCAATCACAGCCCAGCATCTGGTCAATAGCGCAGCGTTCTTCAGGGACTGTCTTCAGGATGCCTCTGATGAGTCTCTGGCAGGGGCCGGGGACCCATGGTGGGATGCTATACACGCCGTCAATGATGCTGCGCCTGAGCTTGCCGATAGTTTCGGCTCGGAAGGGCATAGTGCCGGTCACCATGAAGAACAGCAAGACCCCCATGGCCCACACGTCGACGGGGGGTCCCAGGTAGCATTCATCCCTGAACAGCTCCGGAGCAGCGTACGGTGGGGAGCCACAGAAAGTATCCAGTGCGTTGTTACGGTTCGAAACTCGTGTGCTGAATCCAAAATCCGCCACCTTCACGCACCCGCTGCTGGTGAACAGAACGTTTTCCGCCTTCAGGTCCCGATGGATGATATTCAGATGGTGCTGGAAACACACTGCTCATCAGTATAACATTTAGAGCTGAGACCTCAGATCAAACATGACCTCAAAGGAAGCCATAAACACTCCACTCTACAGCTACAGAAGTGTCAGGTGATGGACTGTCTTCCTCCATTAACAAAGGATCGAATGTTGAAAGCTGTTTGAAATAGTGACAACTGACTGCTAGATGTTTGGTGAGAGAGAATCACAGGAATAAAAATGCCTCTTTTGAAAATGGTTTTGATGGCCCAGCCTGAATATGACGGCCCAGGAATGGACCAGAAACCCCAACTAAAATGATCAACTCACCATGTATTTGATGGCAGACAGAATTTGAGCAAAGATGACCTTGGCAGTGTTGTCAGACAGCTTCCCCTGATTGCAGAGTCGGTTGTGCAGGTCTCCCCCTCCTGCAAACTCCATCACAAGGTGCAGGCGGCTGGGGGTCTCCACCACCTCGTACAGACGCACCACATTGGGATGCTGCAGGTTCTCCATGCTAGTGATCTCTCTGGAGAGCAGACGCTGGGCCTGGGTGTCCAGCCGGGTCTTGTCCAGGATCTTCATGGCTACCTTGTCTTAAGGGGAATAAATTATGGGTCAAAGATTCAGCCATACTGAATACACATTCAATACACTATAGGTCTATGCTGACTCCTCCATCACTTGCTGCAAAGCTGCGCATGGTGCGGAATGCCCCTCTTTTCACACTCACAGTGAAGTAGCTGGTCATATGCGCAACTTCCAGTTGTTTTTAAACCTGATGCGACTCTAACTTGACCACACACCTTCACGACAGAACAATGGAGTGATCCTTGACGGACCAGCGACGCCAAAGACTCTGCACTGCAGAGCTAACGGCTAAAGTGACGTCTAACTTCAAAACTTTATTCACATTCAGACAAGCAAAGTTTGCGCTGTGATTTAAAGAAGAGCGGAAGAATAATTGTAGCTATGTAGCTGGGGCAAAGAATGCAAAAGATTTGCCTGGAAATTCCCCAAACCAGAATAAAATCATGCTAAAAAGAGTTTGTAATAAAATCCAAGTTATTTTAAATAAATATTTCTCACCGCACATTTTTAAACAAATACATTTTCTGCTATTTGTTTCCGCAAATAAGATGCCAAAATAGCACAGCAGCTAAATATTTCCACAAATTAAAAGGACTTTCACTGAGCACAATTGCGCTTTGGCCGAGGCTCCTTCGGTGGTCATGAGCCTCAAGATTTTTTCAATGAACCAAGTGAGCCATTGCTTAAAAAATGTTGAAAAATATTGGGTTGTAAGTCAACCACAACAGTACACTACATTTGTTCTGAAGATGCAAAACAGACAATAGAGCCTGATTCTTCAGACATGTATTAAAAGTACTAGTCATGATTAGTGTGTGTTCAATATACCACTGGTCCTTTAGCTGCAAACTTAACTGAACCTGGCAACAGGAAACCATCATTGGAGTGGTGTAGTGCTCAAGAACCTCATCAGCTGTCTCAACATGGGCTGCCCTGAACTGAACAAATGCCTCATTGAATGAAAGCGCTTCCTCTGGATTTTAGAAATTTTGCTCGACAGGGGCGCATTATGTTGATGGTTGATCAGGTCAGCACCCATGTATTCACCACCCAGTCATCTGTATGTGTCTGGGCTGACTTTGGTGTGACTACGCATGGCTACCCAACGTGACATGACCAGCAAAGTCACGTGAGTTCACGCTCAAAGAGAAATGACAGAGCGGTCCCACAACAACTATCTTTCGATTTCTGCAGCAGTTTAAGCAGCGCATCATCAGTTTCATTTAGTGTTGTGCGTTTGAACCGACTACTTGCGTCTAATCCCTCTGACGTTCAGGCCACCATGATGTCAGTATAGTCTAATCGATTCTAAACTCCATGACTATGTCACTGCCCTCCTTCTCCAAGCCAACGGGACATGAGGAGAAACTAGAGACTGATAAATAACCACCAACCTTTAGTCAGTGCGTGGAAGGCCAGTTTGACTTTGGAGAAGGTCCCGTATCCAATCTCCCCTCGCACTTTGTAGAAGCCCACCCGGCGGCCGATGACCAGCTCCTTCACTGTCTTCTCATCCTTGCACATGTTGGTGGTCAGCCTCTGCAGGGGGTTGAGGCGGGTGGAGGCATCTGACTCGTCAGAGTCCTGGTCACCATCAGAGCTGTCTGTCAGGCTGTAGGTCCGGTGGTGGTGGGTGGTGCTGACCTTCACCTGGTACTGACTTCCAGGCATCTCAGAGGACAAAGTCATCTAAAAAGCATGAAGACTTCAGTCAGAATTTTGACTGGAATTTTCATAACTGCAAAACAAGACCAGCTAAACGCAAAACAATGTGCTGCTGTTTACATTTCCTGTTCTGTCAGTGTGGGACAAAGCCATCAAAATGAAAATCAAGTATATAAAGTAAATCTTTCTTACCGAGTTCATAAGCTGCAGCTCTGCATACAAACTCAACGGTTCAGGTCATCCACTTTCACAGCAGGACGCGAACTTGAAAAGCTACTAGTCTTACACATGATCACAGTCCAACCTTCCAGAGCCTGAAGGGTAGAGCAACTGACAGCAGCTCTCCTGTCCACTGTGTTCCCACCTCCCACCCTGCAGCCTCTGAGAAAGGAGGGTGTCATGAACTTTAATCCTGTTGAATTTAGCTTCGTCATGATCTCTTTAAAGTGATAACATCAGGGCAGAAATCTGTGTCTGAACGTCAGATACCAGATGGAGCTTATTGAAATTAGATCCATTGTCTGATTGCTTTAATTTATTAGTCCCAAATTCTGAAGATGAAGCACCTTTCAGCTGGTATCCAAGGTATGTTTGTGAAGATGAGATGTTACACAACAGCATTAGTCAATGTCCTCCTGGAGATTAGTGCGGTCTCCTGTCATGCCGAGCAGCACAGGTAAAGAGATTACAGAGCTACAGGTCAACTGTGCCCTCGGCAAGAACACTGACTCAGAGTCATGTAGCAAACACACCTCTGTATACCAGTGGACTTTCTCCATAAAAACAAACAACCATCAAGCCTCATGCTGAAAACTTTTCACCACACTGTTGAACTTTGACTCGTAGATCTGTTGGGGCCAGTATTCTCTCAGATAGGACACAATTTCCAGCTTCAATGGTTCTAAACTTTTCGGTGCGTCTGATTACCATAGCCACATGACATTAAAAACAGACCAGTCAGCTATCCTCACTGAAACATTTGTCCCTGTGGCTTAATATCGACAAAACACACAGGTGTCAGTGCAATCAGGTTGCAGTTCAAACGTCCACAAAGGAAGCGTTTGTATTGTTTGGAAGAATGGTGAGGTGTTTCATCAGCAGACAAGAATCTGCACTTTTCCGGCTGTGGAGCATTTTAGTTAAAGATATAAATCTGTGTTTGTCGTGGCCTTCAGGGAACCGCCACGATTCTGCTTAATGAGGGGCGGTCTTCATGTCAGCGGCCGAGCTTGTGCTTGTGGTTATACATTATCAGGGAACTCGTGAGCAACCCAGTTGCTGCAGCCGTAACTGTAAACAAACCACATTTACCAACTTTATTGAGAACTCAAGTGATAGATTCCTGTATGCCAGAAATGACACACTTGACTACAGTGGAGACAGAACTATAACACCAACAATCAAAGTCAACAGAAGATACATTTGTACAGAGCTCAGGAAGGAACCGACTTCTGGTTTAAATACACTGCAAAACTCAAGGGTGAGAAAGTTGAAGTTCTGCAATAAACATGCTCAAAACAATGTGTGTTGCCCTGTATTCTAACATAAGGCTCTATGCACCAAGTTTAGATGGCTTTGGTATTTTTCATCTTTGCATTATTTAAGTGAATCTTCTGGTGTCTAGTCGCTCAAACCATCGCTGGCGAATCTCTCAACAGGAGATGTTGATAAAAAAGACAAGAGAGAAACAGTCAGACCGTGTTACTCATTGAAGGACTGGAGATTAAGATGCTCAATTTCTTGAATGGGATTGACGTAGTCTGAGTAGATTAGAAGCCTGAGACGAGAATAGAGTTAAACAGCCCTCTCTTCTTGCCAATGTCCACCAACATGCACCCAAGTGGAGGACTTCTCTGAAAATGCAAACACCTGAAGCAGAAAATACCTAATAATAAAAACCTTAAGTAACTAAAGTTTTTTCTTCTTTGGATGGGGATCATGTACATCACCCAGAAGCTCTTCCAGCTCTGTGATTCTCTGACGCAGAGCAGCAATTTCTCGGTTCTTCTCCTCTTGGATGAAGTTCAGTTTCTAAAGAGAGAGACTCACATGTTGTTAATCCACACACTGTAACACGGCCACATACAATAAATGCACTACTTAGAACTTTAAAATCATCTGAACTGTTCATGGCTCTTTTTACAGGTGCGTGTAGGATTACATCAGCTCTCTTTTTTTATTTGAAAGAGGAGTCTTCATGATGTTCCCTGATGATATAGTGGTTTGTGGCGTGAAGAAGAGGAGGTAGAGAAGAAGCAGAAGAGGCGAGGGATAAAGAAAACTTAGATACTCACATAATGATAGAGCCAATATGAGGAAAACATGACTACTACTACTATATGAAACGTAATTGTGGCAAGGTTAGAAAGTTAGAAAACAAAAGAGCCGAGGAAGCTGATACATTGTAAACGATTTAACATGATCATACAAAAAGTACAGCTGAAAAATGCAATATTAATAGAACAACAAAATAAATATGAGGTAACACTTCCAATTATACTACATCTGAAGGCTCAGCAAAGACAGAAGCAGACTGCAATTGTCAACAAGTGAATCTGTTTTGACATTGTGTTGACTGAAGCGTTGGCCAGGTTATCTTAATGCCCAGCGCCAGTCCAGTAGAGGGAGGGATTAAGCACTGCACTGCATCAATCTTCCGTTGCTTTACAGGTTAAATACCATATTTGACAAAACTTAAACCCAGAAAATATATGTGCTTACCTCACCAAAGTGATCCCAAAGAATAGAATTTTATGAAACAATGTTGTGAAGAAACAACTCAGTCCAGGCCGTGCATCGCCACCCTTGGGATCAACTCACCTTCTTGTAGACACTCAGTGGAATGGGATTGCACATTTGTTGTTTGTGCTGCTGTTTGGTCCACTGAGCTGTGTTCTGCATCCGAGCCAGCTTTGCACTAAACTGTCAGAGTACAGAATAAGGTGAATGAAATGCTAGGTCTTACAGAAAACCTGCTTCTTGTCCTTGTGTCAGCGCTACGGTCTCTGAACCATTTTCATTTTGCCCTAACTGCCACTCACCTGTCACAGATCACCCCTGACAGTCGTCTCTTCTCTGAAACTGTGTCCAGCACTCTGTACAACTGATGCCAAGTACTTCAACAAGCATACTTTATTACTGTATTTACCTCCAGCTGCAGTTTCAAGACTTCACTTTGCTTTTCTCTCTCCTGCTCTGCGATCTTCTTCTGCATGTCCTGCAGATCAGAGGCATTCTTCTCCAATACTGACTGCATCTCTGCATTTTTAGCTTCCACTGTCAATGTTAAAATGTGCATTAACAGACTGTGCAACAATATAACCGTCCTTAAATGGATCCAAATATCATGGTAGAGTAAACCTTCTTACACTGATTACACAGGTCTATGTGTGCCTGCTCCAGCTCTCTCCTGTACTGCTGCCTGACCACATCCAGCTCCCTCTGGTGTCTCTCCTCTTCCACTTTCATCTCAGCCAGCACTTGCTGGACCGCAGCCTGCCGATCCTGGTGACATTTCAGGACTCAGACATCATCAACGGAGTACAGGTTGGGCAGGCAGGGCGGCCACACTTAAATATGGGCTGTTATTGATTATTAAATCTCACCATCGTCGACTTCGTGGACAGACTTCACCAATAATGATTGGTACAACACAAATTTATGGCACTTCTCACCTTTTCTGCTCTCTCGTTCTGCTGTCTCAGGATCGCCACATCGTTCTTCAGTTTAGCATTTACCACTAAACAAAGACAGACATATGAGTTATCCAAGTTTATCTTGTACAATCCCAGCCAAGTTTGTGGCACGAAGTTCCTGGCTCTCCTCAAACGTGCCTGAACACCAGCAGCCAAAGAAAGTGTAATGAGTTGGCAAGTTTTCATATATTTACATATATACACATATACATACATATGTCGAATTTCCCCACTGTGAGACAAATAGAGCATTTAATCTCATATACATATATATATTTTTTAAATGAATAGAATTTAAACGGAATGAGAAAAGTTGTCTTTAGACTTAAGTGTAGTTCTATATTTGAAAGATACTTTTAGTAAATGTTTTAGTGATGATTTGGTTCAAAATAAATAACCTTTCAGAGACACTCAGAACCTTTTTGAAATACTTCACAAAGTAAAACTCAACTTGAATGGACCAGATGAAATATTCAGACGAATAAACCCTTTCTCAGTATGTTTCCATACAATCTACATGCAGGTTTAGTGCGTGTTACCTAGGCCAGCATCAGACCATGAAACTGCATCCCACACATCAATAGACATTTCTCATCTTCCCGTGTTGCTTGTTGAATGCCATTTTGTCATCCTGAAGTTCTCATTCACTCTTCAACAGAAAGCTACAGTAAACCCTCTACCTATCTTCAGCAACATTGTTGTAAGCTTTACTATAGATTTGTCAGTAAATATCAAGGTGCGACTTCATTTGAAGACTGTTCAAAACCAGACCACCAATAAATAGTTGCAGTAGATATTTAAAAACTTGAGAGTTGATTTCCGTCAAGAGTTACTAGTGTAGATGGACTTGTATTCATTTAATGTGCGTCAGCTTCTACCTACAACAGATTGATGCTTACCTCTCAGGTGGCACTGCTCCTGTATATTCTGTTGGAGATTTTTGACAGATGAAAGCAGATCATCTCTTTCTGCAACAGGTGTAAAAAGTTTAATGGTTAGATGTGTGCAAAACAAGTGCTTGACAAGAACAAATCACATGGTGAGTATTTCAATTTTCACTTCATATTATTATCATGAAAAAAATATATTTAACAAGATGACATCGGACATGCTAAGACATGTACTAACTGTCTAACTCTTGTCGATCTCAGTGCAATGGTGACACAAGACTCACCCTCAATTATACTTTTCTCCTTGTTCAGGTGAAACTTGATAAGAGCCTCTGCCTCTTCAAGCATCATCTCCAACTGACAGTTTCTGGTATGCAGCGCCGCGATTTTCTGGAATGAGGCAGTAAACAACTTCACTACAGCTCTTCCATCGTAGCTAGCCTTCAGAAAAAATACGTTCACCCAAATCTGTCAAAAAGTATTGCACTCATCTTTGAAGACAGTCTTTAAAGATGTGTATAGTGTATGTAACAACCTTGTGCTAATATTTCGGTGTGTTACAAAAACAAGTACTGTGAGAAAAACACGGCAGCAATCACGTTTAAGTATTGACAGTGTAGTAGTGACGCAAACGTACATTTTAAATAACAAAGCTTCAATAATAGTGCATCGTGAAGACTATGCTACCGAGCTCATACCTGTTCGAGTTGGTTGAAACTATCCATGAATGCGTCAAGATTTAAACTGTGTAAAGTCATTTTCAAATTCAGAAGAAAGCTTTTATCACTGCCTTTATCGCACTATACAAGAAAACCTCTTGCAGACATAAAAACTGTCAAGTTTTGACGGGAAAATACAAGCGCCTAGATGGGGCTGTTGCTAACGTAAACGATAGCTTCAAAAAAACTTTATTGACAACACAGAACGCCTCAAAGCTAACCAGACTTAACACATTATCGTGTACTTTACAATGAGTAATAACTGGCTAACATACTTCAAATAAACAGTAGTAACTAAAAAAAGTAGTTCATTTTCGTTAACATATAATCCCTAATCTGAAAGTAGCCAAAATGCTTTAGAATACATAGCAAGTACTTAACAAGCAACACTTTATTATAAATTGTTTATTATTTTAAAAGTACAAAGTCTTCACTTGGGTAAATAATAATAATCCCAGCAACCTTTAAATTATTCTCACATATTTGTGAGCGTAATACACACGCATTGACTATAACACTGAAGACTCGGATTAAACATGGAATATAGCACATGAACAAATCACATTTATTCCAAACAAAGACACTCAGTACGATTGACAGTGCTTAACAGAACAAGAATATGCATTTAATAACACTGTCTCCATGATCGAAAAATGTCTTTTAGGGTAGGCACGGTAGCACATAATAGTTGCAGCTCATGCATAAAAATGTGTAGAAAACTGGGCCAGTCCATCAGCCTCCTATGGTGTGATGCTTCCCAAAAGCTCCGGGGTCAAGTAACAGTCAGGCAATAAAATGTGTTTTGGGTTCATCGACAGTGGTGGTGGAGAGGGACTTGCTGCTAGCAGGACACTGGTTTGCCCTTGAATGCTCTCCACTGTGGTGTAGAGCGGCGGAGGGTCTTGTCTTTGACCACCTTCCAATGAAGTCGCTTGCTTGCTGTCATGGCTTATGGTGTCCTTCTCAGGTTCTTCTTCTGGCATCAGCAGCACTTTTCCTGAAGCCTTCACCTCTTTCACCTGAGCGTACAGCAGCTCCCGCTCCCCGTCTCCAGGGGGCACTTCTGATGTTTGCTCACGCTGCTCAAGGACCACAGACGTCGGCACACCCTCACACAGGACAGAGTTAAGGACGGCAAGATGGGAGCGGCCACTGTGGGCGTCAAGGTCACAGCCACTGACCTGACCTGAGTCATTGTCTCGGACGCTCAGCGATGAATCTACAATGCAATCGGCATAAAGGTTTGCACAACTGTCTTCCAAATCGACATCAATGAATTCCACCCAGGGGTCATTTTCCAGCTCTGGCCCCGGGTATGCTGGAGCATGCATGATGCTGTTCAGCTCTCTCAGGTTCCCCTTCTATTAAACAAAAACAAAAACAATAAACCACGTGACAAAGACTCCTGGAACAGTACAGTCATATTTGTAATTGCTCAATCTTTGTAATAGAATGTGAAGTCCAGAGCCACCTAGCGGTCAAGCAGCAGATCGCATGTATAGTGATGGAAAAAAAAAATCACACCACATAAAAATTCTCCCCTTTTTTATGGATACAGACGTGGATCAAGGTAACGACTTAAAAGCTGAAAAAAGAATTTCCACCCATCTGCGATTATATGAGACTTCCTGTCTACTGTGAACGGCCACTTACGTAACCAAATCCAAAGATCTTCCTGTTTCAAATCAATGCTATTGATTTCTACATTACTTGTTCACAATAATCCACGACTATGTTATCATACAGATTATTATTACTATATTGATACTAAATTATTTGTGAAGGAATAACTAGAAAAATGATGATACCTTGAGTAGATGCGAATCGATCCCATGAATCTTGGGCCCGGGAACAGGAGGCAAGAGAAGAAACATCAACCTTTGTGGAGAATAACACATCAGAGAAACAGTTTCACACATCATACGTGATTCACATACTTTTCCTGCTGTGAGATGATGATCAACATGAGGACGGCTATCAGACAGAAACTCCCAACAACGAGCAGAGCCAGCACTGGAAATTTGGACACTGGGAAAAGAAGGTTGAAAAAGACACTGGTTGCATTAAAGGGTGTTTCTTAATCCAATATCATTATCTCATATCATGTCATTCCACCTTGTCTTCAGTGTGTTTTTACATTTACCCTGCGTTGGGACGTGAACCACTATGGAGTCACTGAAGTCTCCAAATTCCTTTGCACCAAGCATTTTACATCGAATCCGAATTTCATGATCAACATTGGTCTGTAGACCAAACACAGACTGATGAGTGCTTTTCGCCAGCGCCCCCTGTGGAGGAAAAAGATAACATCATTTATGCACGACTACAAGACTAAGATATCTCAATCAGTTTTATTTCTATTGACGTTCATCAGTATTTCATCACGCAGCAGCTCAGCAATTATGATGGAAGGTAAATATAGAAGCTTTGGCTGTGTTAAGAAACTGAATACTTGCAGTATCTGTTGGAAAAGATGACTTAACTTGTTGGCTATTTATCTTTTCATTTGCTTTGGAATACAGTTGTTGAATGACAAACAGACATCCATGTACACAACTATGACCATAATTGCTTTGAAAATGCAGATCTGAATTCATGTAATAATACAGTGGGTTCTACTCGTCTAGTTAAGTTTGCGTCATAGATTTTCACAGATTTTGATCAAATGAAGGCTAAATAATTAAAAATAATAGTAGTTTGACCTCACAATTTTTTTCTCTGATGGAGAATCAGCTGAAGTCTTCACTCCATCTCCAGTTACAGTCTGGACCTCAAATTCACAGTCAAATGGACGTAAAGCTGATAGAATCTCCTCTGTTAAGTTTCCATCACAACATAACGGTCAAGCTCAATCGCAGATTAAACTCAACAGGTTTGATCAGGGATTCAAGAAGAACTTTAATAGCTGCATGAAGCGACTCCAATAATAAGATAAATTTGGGGGAGTGCAGTGGGATGTATATGATTATATTGGGGGTTGAATGCAGCCTTCAGGCCTTGTGTTTGACAGGCAGCTTGGATTCTTTGGCTCACATCACACACACTCACACTCATAAACATTTCCACTTGTCTTCTACCGCTGCCTGCGGACAATTCCTGATCTCATCTACTTCTACTTGACAACATTTCATTTGAGAAAATACTCTCTACTTACCGCTTGCCACGAGCCGGAGTTGATGTTTCGATACTGGACCTCGTACTGTAAAGTTATCCAGCCCGTGGCCACATCACAAGACGGAGGGGGCTTCCAGCTGACGATGATGTCGAAGTAGTTGCTTGTCAAGCTCATGTTCAGCAGGGTCCAGTTGAGAGCGATGGGTGGTTCTGGTTGGACTGAAAAGATACAGCAATCATTTGACCCAACAGAAGAAGCCGAAATTCAGTCGCCTTGTTTTATTAACACGACACTGTGAGCTGAAATTCATAACATTTCCAATAAGCTCTCAAAGATTTTAATGATTACCACCTTACAATAAATACAGGAGTGACTCGCACGACAAGCCGCGACATGTGTTGTTGCACTGACAAGAACAAGCACAATAACGTGACATATTCTTAGGTTTCTTTTGTGAGAGACAATAAGCGGACACATTGTTACTGAATAGAAATGAACCATAATGAGCCAGAATCTCACCAATGTCTTCAACATGGAAGAGTGTCTCATCATACAGGACCGCCTGGTCTCCTGAGCGCAGCTGGACTCTGTAATGCGTCCAAATGGAAGTGTGGTTTTCATTGAAGAAGCATTCATGGGGCTGATCGGTGCTGTAGTGAGGACACTCCGTCCAGTTGGTTCGAGCAGTATGTGGAGATCTGGGTGGATACAGAAGATGAATGGGTGCAGATTTGGCAATGTAGGAAATAAAAAAAAAAATCCAAATTCATACACTCACACGCACACACTCACACGCAGCCACGCACACATACACACATACATATTATTATTTATCCTCCTCCACTCCCAGGTTTGTGTGGAATTCAATCATCACTACTCACATGATGTTTAAATAGAATAAACGGAGGTCTGCAGGCTCCGAGTGACTTTCATAGGAGCCAACATTCCATCTACAGCGGAAAGTCTCCATGTTGTTGGACACGCAGCCAGTGAGGTGCGGGAGAACTAAAGGGAAACACAACACACACTGTAGGAATTAAAACACACACTGATTCCCGACTGACTAGCTGAAGGGCAAACAACTCCCTTTTCCTAGAAGAGACTTCATAAGCTTTTCGCTGAAAGCTGCTGCTGCGATGACTCACTTGGCCACACAGAGCTAAAAAACATGTTCTATGTTGAAAAGACCAAGAGACAAGAGTTGAAAAACAAAATCAAATGAGTTTTATATATGAGCTGAATGTGCATCAAATTAAACAAATGCAAACACGAATAGACTTCTTTACTGCACTACTTGGTAGGATTGGTCCAAAGCATTTGGATATGTGTCGTCTAAATGTTTTACAAATGTTTAGTCATGCTGTACTATGCTGTAGTTTGATTTCACCGTTACTCGAAAGCTGTTCGAAGTTATGAAAAACATCTGCCTCACACAGCTGCACTCATCATATTGACAAAAACAACGTTAGGCATGTTCAAATTTGAACAACAATAAGGCAGTACTTTTAAACTGAGAAGAACTTGTTAATAGCTTTAATGTTTGCAAGTCATGCTTAACACATTAAAGGAGGATGTAATGTGACAGGATGTCAAATCAATTTCACTTCATTCAGAACACCATTTACATCCAGACTGGTAGTTAAGGAACATTTCAAGCAGATTTGGAAACTATTGCTCCTTGTGAGACACGTATCAGTATAAGTATTCAGGCAACACTGATGCAGGGGAGAGTGAAATCTGCCTGAAAATGGGACAACATTGCCCGACAATCCTTCAGTTGGGTTAAATATAACCCACATCTGACTGTGTGGCCAAGAATCAAATGTGATAGTTTCGGAAGTGATTATTAACAGATTTTCCTACACACTTGTCTCTAAGATCCTCTTCACATGGGCCAGGAGCCTGCAAACGCTACGTTTTCAGCACTGCATTTAGGCATAAGCCTTCAATATCTAAATATTTTTCACATTCATACATCTTGGCATCAAAAAAAAACCTTCGATTTTCCATAGCTCAGATTATGAATATCTAAATCACATGTATGACAAAACACCAATCCCCTAAACGTGTTGTATCAGGGATGTCCAAATATTTTTCAAAAACGACTAATAAGAGAAAATGATTGGAGGTTATATTGTATAACTTGAACTGGAATCTTTTACACACACCAAAAAAAAAGTTTCAGTCCTGAAGGATTGGCATCTAAAGAGCAAAAAAATATATAAAGTAAAAAAAAAAAAAAAATTTAATTAAAAAAAAAGAAATATATATATATATATATATATATATTCTGGAGCACTGGAGCATCACTGGAGCACTTCTGACTTACGTGTAAACTTACGTGCACAGATTTAAGTTAAACTTGATCACTCTGGAGTCAAAACGTGATTGTTGATTGTTTAAGATTAGAAAACTATTAAATGAGACCCAATCTGGTGTACTCTGCTCCATGGATGTGTTAAACGCAGTGGTCTCTCGAAGCAGATCCACCTTCCATGTCAACCATTTGATGTCAACATGTTAACATTACTGCTGCTGTTGAATGCAATATTAGACTGAGTTAACAATTCATCCTGAGCCACAACAGACACGGCTGACTGAAGCACATACCGTCGCTCACAGGTGACTCCAGTGCTGCAGCAGTGGAGCAGCGGCAGAAGAGCAGCAACACCATGATACTGCACTGTGGATAGACAATATGATTAGTTACTACACTGACTCACTGGATCTGGAACTGGATCAGTTTATTGAGTCGATGACAGTGGTGACTGAAATGAGATCTACCATCCTAAGCGGCTTTCTACACTGGTCATGGCTGTAATAAATGGAGAAATAGATGTGCACTGATGGCCGTAGGCAGACTGAGTAGTTACTCAGGTCTGTGTGGATTTTAATCACATTTCCTGGTTGTGCACTACATCCTGCTCATCTGGTGCAGGGCATGTAACTGTGTTTATTCCTCGAGTCCTTCGCTCCAGGGAAACAGGTAATATGACATGTACAAATGCCTCCTGTTGTTTGTCAATAAAGCTCAATTTAACAGATGATTCTGGAACTGTCTGGGAGTTTTCTATTTGGACCCAAACATTAAAATCTGGTCGGTTGTGTTCCTCGACAGCTAGTTATGTACAGTACTGCATGCAGTGATCAATACCAGATGATGATCACCTGGTATGATCAACCACACTATGCAGGGCTCCAAGAACATTGTCCTGACCTCGGCTTGAGCAATGTCAACCATTCATTGCCCTTTTATTTTCTTATCTCTTCATCCATTCTATGATTGCAGAAATCTTCATTTCTTTTTTTGAGACTTTTATTTTGTCACGTTTATTAAATGGAGAAATCCCCACAGACAAACTAATTTCCCAGAGAAACGACTGGATAGGTCTTTCTGGTAAGAGGAATGTGCTTAAAAAATGGAAACTAGGATTAATATTAAGCTCAACTTTTGCTGGAACAGCACATCACTGGTTCGTGGACCATTACAATAAGCATGAATCTTGACAGTTTCTTACAGAGGGAAACACTGCGCGTCTCGGACCTCTCGGGAAGCTCAACTTTCAGATTCAAACATGGGCAGAGGTCGGGAAGTAAACATTCGTGGAAGTGTATTTTTAACACTTCCGCACTGCGCGTCTCGTTTCCCACAAACAAACCCCGCGAACGTGTTTCCATCGACACTGAACGAGCCGCTCGTGAAACGCCACTCAGACGGGGAAGTGCGTCCAATGAGGAACGTTAGCGTCCTCCTCATTCCTGCCGCTCCAGGAAGGAAGCGCGGAGCTTTCGGTTCACACGCCGCTGAAAGTGGCAGATGACACTTACCTGCAAAGAACACAGCGACATGACCTCGGTCTGTTGGGCAAGTCCAAAGTGGAGGAGTTTCAAACGTCGCTTCTGCTGTCGAAGAACATGTGCGTGTGGGAGAAGGAGCAGGGCGCCCTCTGCTGGTTGTTTCCAGGGTAACATCAACAACCTGACGCTTCCAAGAACTATATAACAGCGAGGAGGGGAGGGGGAGAGGGAGCCCAAACCATTTGTGTTCAAATCTCACGGAAGTGTAAGAGCAGGATTTTGACTCTCGAACTTACTAAGGCAGTGTGCATGTTATTTGATACTTGGGTGTGGAGCTCTCCAATGGAAACGCTGCTCTCAGAGCGAAACATAGTTATGGATGATGGGTAGGTTTGGTCTATGCACCTACTGCTGCCATTGTTTTCAGGATTCAAGATGTACATTTATCACACAATATACACTGTACAGGGCGAGGTGAACTGCTTTGTTTTTGAAATATACAGTACAATGCAGTGCAGACAAATACATTTACAATAAAATACTAAGTACTAAACAATAAAGGTCTAAGATATACAAAGTAAAATTGTTCTTATCCTCTCATGTGGATACAGCGGCTACTGTTCTTGCTTTGTACTAGAACTGCAGAGAGTCTCCACTGATCTATAGACACCCTTTAATGAACATGAACAACAACAGGTTTGTTTCTACACATGTTCCTTTGAAACTCACTCACCGGAAAGAAAACTAACTAAGAGAACATGCTGTCGACCTCTTCCTGCGCTTGTTGCTGGAACTCTGCCTCTGGAGTCCAGACTTTTTTTTCATCATCACTGACATTGTTTCCCAATGCTGAAGGAACTGTGAACTTTGGTCCACTCAAAATAAACAGACTGTGTAACTGTTTCTGGCGATAAAGTAAACAATCAGGCCGTTCAGACGAAACACAGTTCCCAAAACTGACTCACAATTTTCACTCACCTGACCACAAACCTTGAATACTGTCGTGATCATTGAGTTGGGAAATTCCTGACCCTGGCGTCTGGGATAAATGGTCCTCTGGGAAACGTGTGACAGAGTGAATTAGATCAGACTCTTGAGGACTCATCATGCAGGTGTTCTACTCAAGTGAAGTCGGGGACCGCGGGACCTGGACTGCAGCTTGGTCTTCAACGGTGACCTTTCTTATTTTGATCCCTCACATTTGGTAGGTACACATGTCCACATGTGGCAGCGTGACAGACACTTGTCTGACCAACGTGTGGTTTTCAGTTGTCAGCAGCCGGTTAACTGCAGGTGGCAGTCCTACAGCGACTGGAGTGAGTGTGACGGCTGCACCAGAACAAAGGTGCAATTTATTCTCTCACCTTTAATGACATTAAAAACAAAATGAGTCAGAGACACACGTCAGAGTCTTCAAATAGTCCATGGGATTAGAGTAGATCAAGATGTTGAATTAATTTGGTGCCGGACTAGCTAGGTAGGGACAACTGTCATTTGCATTCACTAATGTATTCACCTTACACAACGCTGTTGTTCAGGTGCGCACTCGCCACATTGAGGTGTACTCTCAGTTTGGGGGGAGACCGTGCTCAGGTGATGCCACAGAATCTCAGCCATGCTCCCCTGAGAAGGGCTGCCCCCTCGACACTGGCTGTGGCGATCGCTTCAGGTGCACGTCAGGTACGTGGTTCTCTGCTCTTGTCTTTTCTTCTGAGGATTTCACAAATTCAAAATATTATTTCAGGTCACTGCATTAGCCAGTCTCTGACTTGTAACGGTGACCAGGACTGTGACGATGGAGTGGATGAGAGACACTGTGATATAAACAGGGACCAATACTCATGCGACATCGATAAAACACCTCCTAACTCTGAACTCACCGGCCGAGGGTAAGGGGGAACATATGCTGAGAATGACTCTACATTTATTGCTGCGATAGCTATTTCAAGACACCAGTGACAGTTCGTTTTATGTTCAGGAGAAGCAAGTCATATTCATCAAATTTACTAAAGAAAAACGAAAAAAATACACTTGATGCAAACTGTTGAGGAAATTGGGGGAAAAAAATTAATACAATTCTGAATAAAATAAATATAATGAAACCATGTCTTAATATTAGAAAATAAAGATGTATTCAGTTTAAACCCCAAAGAAGATATAAGTGAAATGTAAATGAAAGTATTGCCATAACTTCATACATAAATTCAGTGACACACTACTGCCACCATGCGTGGCTCATGTATTAAAACTGAGCTGAACCTGCGGCCTTCACTGCCCAACGGTGTAAAACAAAAAAACAACCGTGGGGCCCGGCCCCATGGCTAAGAATCACTGCACTAGTGCACCTCAGCCCCTCCAAAGATGTTGCTGTAAATGTGACCCGGCAAACCAAACCAAAATTCCTCTTCCTGGTTTTTGTTTACACACAGATGTTCTCTGTTCTCTCCACTCTATCGTTGCAGCTACGACCTACTGACAGGTAAACTGAGGGCTGGTGTCATCAACACCTTGAGCTTTGGAGGGCAGTGCCGGAAAGTGTTCAGCGGAGACCACCTGGTCCAGTTTAGACTCCCACAGAGCATCCTGAGGTACACCTTTGTGGTGAGTCTGTCCTGTCGTGGAGGTGCTCAGTCAAATGAACCATGTTTTCAATGCATTCAACCAGGTGATGAAAAAACTCTACAGTATTTGTTGAATAAATAAGTGTTATTGATACAAATAAAATTTCTTAAATTGCAAATGTATATGTATGTGTAAATGCAAGTGTCTTCACTACAACGGTTGCTTGCGATTTACATTGCTATGCTGACCAGCTCTTAAAACAAATTCCCCAGAATATTCCTCATTGCATTTGCTCATTTTCTCTCAGTAACTGGAGGACACAGTGTCTCTGCTGCTAACCATTCATTCTATATAATCTCACAACGCACTGTTGAAGTCAGAAAACACTTCTATCCAACGTGTGTTAATAATTAAACCTGGTAGGTTTCAGAAACACAAGAAATGTGAATCCTGTCGACCCTAGCTGACAACATTTCATTCATTTTTTCATTTCATCATTTTCCTCAACAGGATGCATAGACTATTATTATTTTTTATTTATTTACACTTTTTTTGTACCAGGTTAATGTGGAAAATGAAGAGATTGATGAATCGTACGACAGCTCCTGGTCATACATGCAGCATGTCACCTCCAACGCCTTGGCAGGCCATGACTATCGCACCTTCCACCAGGAGTTAACAGACAAGCAGGTCGTGACAAAAAAAAATATTTCGGAAATTCTCACGTTGCTGCTGTTTCTCACTTTTCACCCCTGACTAACAGGCTCACAAACTCATCATCCTGAAGAATAGAGTGAAGCTGGCCCAGTTTCAGAACTCTGCACCTCAGTACCTGACACTGTCTGAAAGCTTCTGGAAGGCTCTGTCGTTACTGCCGATCACATATGATTACTCGGCATATCGCCAGCTGCTTCAGACTTATGGCACACACTATCTCGCTGAGGGATCACTGGGGGGTCAATATGAGGCTCTGCTGAAGCTGGACCGCTCTGTTCTGGATTCTTCCAGTAAGAAAAGCACTACATTAACATGAACATCTCTATGTATATAACCCATGGTTCATACTCTAACCTGATGTTCTTGAATCTTCACATGTAAAGGCATGACCAGCATCGACTACCAGAGGTGTTGGAGAAAGGTCAAGCGTCGCTTCTTCAGGAAGAAAGTCACAACCGTCTGTGAAAAGCTCACACAGGCTCTCTCTTCCAGCAGTGGTGGGAAACACTTGCATCTTTTTCGGTCCCCACTGGACTGGAACGAAAGCTGTGGACAAACAGATGTGTCACGTTGGTTGTGCAGGACACAGTATGGAGAGCATGCCCATAGATGTGAAGACTCGAGGCGGAGACCCATCGTTCATCAGCGCCCTCAGTGTTCTAAATCTTGAAAATCCAGAAGGGAACGGAGAAGTGTACGATAACTGGGCCTCGTCTGTTAAAGACTTTCCTGACGTCATTGACAAGAAGGTGAAGCACAATGGTTATTCCCACAAGATGACGAGGTACGAGAGAAGCACTGGAGACGCGTTGTGATGTTACAGCTGGTGGTTTACAGCGTGTAGCCAAGTGACCGTAACAAAGAAAAGCCTCCTGTGTTCATGTGCTAACAATATATCCTTTGATAATATACAGACTCTCACTTGATCTTGGTTTTCATCACCCATCAAAACTCTGATGTGACCAGCTATTTGCTCCCCAGAGTGACAGATTTAGCATGTTTAAATTCAATTTGTCTTAGACAACTCACTTTATTTCCACCTGATTGACATAAATCCGCTCAACTAAAGACATAACAATGTAGTGTTTTTGGTGATTTTTAGTCTTTGCTTGTCTCTTGAAAATTGGCGTGCGGTCCATTATGACCTCTGGCTGCACATCTCAGATGACTTAATATATTTATCCTGCGCATGACCCAGAAATATAATTATTTTAAAACTAAAACTAAGTAAAATATACAGTCGTGTGAAAGTGCAAATTTCTTTGTCACAGTTTAAAGTCAGTTCAGTTTGACTAAAAGTGTTTAAAACTTCATGTTTCAATCATTCAAACTTGGAATGGGAGATTATGCTGATGGATGGAAATTTAAGGATTAAATATTTTCAAGTTAGAAGCACAAAAAAGTCTTGAGCACTTTATCCAGCGAAGAGTTCTCTCATCACTGGAGCACTTCCACCCTGATGTTTACGCTCATGTATTCATTTCCTTCCTCGCAGCTACGTCCTCTCTCTGAGCTGGTGAAAGAGGTCCAGTGTGCAGGGTTAAAGAAGCTCCATCTCAAACGGGCTATCGAGGAGTATCTGTCCACAGAACATCCGTGCCACTGTCAGCCCTGCCTCAACAATGGGCAGCCGGTCATCTCTGGCTCTCAGTGCTCCTGCTTCTGCCGGCCAGGAACATCGGGCAAGGCGTGTGAGAATGGGCAGGTCATAGGCGAGCAAGCAGGTAAAAGAAACTTTCAAGAAGCAAGCGAGTCAATATGCAAGTTCCTGCAAATATGACCCTGCGTAATATGGATTGTGTATTTCTTTTATTAAATCAAAGGCTCAGATCCCAGGAAGACTTGCAGCAGTAGAAGCATCTTAAAAGTTCTATTTGGGCTCCAACGTAGTTTTATTTCTTCATCTACAACAGGTGTAATACATGGAAGCTGGAGCTGTTGGTCACCCTGGACTTCCTGCTCTGCCGGCCAAATGTCAAGGTCTCGAAGCTGCAGCAACCCGGCCCCAAGCGGAGGCGGGAGGCACTGCATTGGAGAGGACAGTGATCGGAAGACTTGTGAGGATGCAGAGATTCAACATTTACAGTGAGACCACCACCATCATTGGTCAAGTCAACACTAGGAATGTAATATCCAAAATGTATAGTTTCTTTTTCTTCTGTGCAGGATGATGGAGCCTCAGTGTTTCAGTCTTTCCATCCAACCACCAAAGACATGTCACCCTCCTCCAAACCTCAGAAATGGCTTTATTTTGGTGAGCTTTTTTTAGGAAATAGTGACCACATAATGTCCATCATTATTGCTTTGCCTGTAAACAACACCGCCTCCGCTAATATGCTGCAATTTGGAGTAGCATTCCCGATCAACCTATATCCCAGCTGATTTATGTGTCAGATGTTTGCCTGCTGTTTGCCCTGCAGGACCCTAAAGACGTCTACATGGTGGGCAACACAGTGGCGTACACTTGCATTGACGGCTTCTATCTCAGTGGAGCTGCTGTGGCAGAGTGCATGGAGAACCAGACATGGAAGACTCCGGTGATGGTTTGTAAAAGTATGTCAGGGTAGCACTGCGACTTGGCTAAAAATAAATGAATAAATAATCAAAACCCTCCTTCCGACATCTGACAAAATTGATAAAATAAACACATTCTTTATTGTTTTAAAGAGAAGCCTGCTGCTGTTTAGACATCTGCTGGCAGCACAAGATAATAGTTCTGTATTATTGGAACACGTTTCCTCACAGGCTCCACATGTGAGAGTCCACGACTCAACAGTGAAATATCTGCAACTCCTGTGAAAGACGTTTATCAGATTGGTGATAAACTATCTCTGTCCTGCCCGGCTGGATCTATGCTCGAAGCGGAGGAACCGGACATCATGTGCAGTCCCAGTCTGCAGTGGTCTCCATCCCCAAAGTCTGCTCAGTGTAAAAAATGTAGGTGTTTCTTCACACGGCAAGACACCGACTCATATCATGCTTTGCCTCCTGGGTCTTGCAGACATTCTTATTGTTATTATACAAAGTAGTTTCTCATGGAGTAGGAGCTCACTCAAGTGGTCCAAATAGTTGCATGCCATCCCTACTCCCATGCTGTAATGTATTGACATTGAGAAAGTGGACTTTGGCATCGTATACTGACGTTTTCAATGTTGCATGTTGACGCGTTAGGCTTTCAATTGGACATGTTCTGCCTTCCACCACATACATCAAAAAAGTCCACATTCTCAACATCAATATATGACGCCTTGTGAGTGAGCATGGGTTGCCAAAAATAATTACAGACTTCTCTAGTGTTTCAAATTCAATAGACTTTTCAGGAACTTTGGTGAACAAATGGTGAAGACTCCCTTCTCTTCTTTAAGCAGCCCCAACTTCTCCTCCACTTGAGCTCAAATGTAAACTCTGGGAGAACGTTGGGCGAACACAGTGCATCTGTAAAATGCCCTCTCAGTGTTTGTAAGTATCAAACACCTCGGCCATTGCAGGGAAGGAAAACCACCAACTCTATTTTGTTGTGCAAAGATCTTCTCTACAGCTGTGTGCCACAGTGGCTTCTGGTCGCTCCCTGATTCTCAGTGTTTGTCAAGTGGGCGCGCTGAAGTGTTTGGGCCGAGGCGTCGTGCTGGCCAACGACAGCGACTGCAACTGGCCAAAGGAGGCGTCCTCTTCCTGTCAGGACTGCAAACTTGGAACTATTTGTCAAGGTGAGACTACACCACAACTCCCCCAGGTTTGTTTCTTAATGGTGCAACAGCTCAAATACAACACAAGCACACACAAAGAACAAAAAATGTTTTCATAAATGTGTTCAATTAATGATGTAACTAAAAGGTGACAATGCATTCTGAGCATCAAAACTCTTATTTGCATTACAATATGGCATCTAGGTGGTAGTTCTAATTCCTTAAAGAGACAGTAACCCATTTTTTTTTTTTTTTTGTAACACTCATAACCAACAATAACAATCCAACCGTTTACAAGTAGTGGTGTTTGTCACAGATAGCATCGCTATCTGTTTGCTCAAGTTTGCTCATGGTCTCAACAAAACATTATTGATACATCCATTATTATAATGTGTGAATGATAACACTGTTCTAAACACAACAGGTGGAGAATGTGTTTGCCAGGACAAATCTCAATGCTCGGAAGATTCCACCCCGCTGTGTATCCGAACTGCCGCTGGCATGGAGACTGTGAGCGAATGCCGAGCTGCTGCCAGGAGGTGCTCCGGAGAGAGGATTGCTGTTATCAGTATCGATGCTTGCACAGACTCCGACCATTAAGGTGAATGTAGATAACGAAAACGGTTTGCAACACTGTCTTGGAAACCTGAAGAAAAAAGGCCATTCAAGTTGTGACTTTACGTTTGCTTTATTGACAAGTATTACGGCAAAAGTAGAAAACTACTGTACATGTGAAGAATAGCAGAAGATAATCGCTAAGGGTAAAAAAACAAAACTGGCAGGCAAAACGGTACTGGATTTATGAAATGTGGACATAGTGTTGTGAATGAAGAAGGCTCACCTTCCAGCTTCAGCAGGAAGAAATCAGTTTACCAAGCTCATTTTAGAGAAAACAAATAATTCAGAAATGTTTGGAGCGTTTTTTTTTCTGAACTTCTAATTAAACAAAAGCACAAAACTAATTAGTTTTTGTGTTCTTTACATACCAAACGCAAATGGTTTTAGACAATATCGTATGCTGTGATTTTTTTGGTTAAAAGAAAATAATAAAATGATAACAGATGACTTGTGTCTATATTGTACAGGGTCAAAAACAGCCACTCATAGAGATCACAATGAGGCGTAAGACCAGAAGACTGAACTCCTTAGTGCACTGCATATATGTCACGACAGTCTTCAGAATTCAAGGCATTTTGCTTGTGTTGTTTGAAAAGATAAATGTTCAGCTCTCACATAACCCCATGTCGACGATCTCCAGGTCATAACCAACACATTTAATGGCAGCCATTGAGCACAGGTCCATGCGGCGAATCCTCTGCATTCGGAGCAACCTCACGCAGAACTTGTGCTCTCCGGAGCGAGGACACTGGTTAGCTGGTCTGCACTCGCACTTCTGGGAAGCTACAAACAGTATGAATGAATGAACTACAGGTTTAATAGTTAACACTCATTTTTCAACCAGAACCTCAAACTCACCAGAGCAGGTCTCCCACTCATAACAAATGTCCAAACCGCAGGGCTCCTGAACGGAACTCTTCAGCCCAAATTGTACTCTGAACCTTCCCCAGTCAAGTTTGGCTGCATCGATAGCGCTGCACAAATTATCGCTGATAAAGAAGAGAGGATCCCCATGGCACCGTGCGGCAGTGAAATAGCAGGTGGACATGGACAGGGTCAAGTCAAGGTCCGAATTCAGGACGCAGATGTCATTTGGATCCGACCTAAACACACACATATCAACAATAACAAACTTTGATTTGTTATTTTCTCAGTATGATTCAAGAGTTGCTGAACAGTTACATGCAGCTCTGGCGCGGGACACAGACACATTTGGAGTTCTGCCGTCTCTGTCCTGGACCGCATGACGTGTCTACCTCACCAGGTATTTCTGCAAAGCACATTCAAATAAAACACATGATTATACGGTTTATAAAAGTGATCGGTTTTGAGCGTTAGTACCCGCAGTGCAGCGCAGACTGGCAGGTAAAGTCGGCTCCCAGCTGAAGCTGCTGCTGCACTGATAGAATCCTGACGGATGGGGGAACAATTTTGGCTCCCTGCAATCCAGCCCGATCGAATCACCAACTTTGTACTCCTCTTTGGTCGGGAACAGCTCCATGTCTTCTGGGATTTCCGGAGGAAGACATATCCTTCCTTAGAAAAGAATAATAAATAAAATAAAAAGTGTGAAACTGACCTCAAGAACTTGCAGATGAATAACTAGGAGGATAAAGAATAACATTCCCATACTGGTGCACTGTCCCTTCGGGGCAGTCCAGGTCCCATCAGGAAGACAGTTGATGTATTGAAAACCTATCAGGTCAAATCCAGTGAAACACTGGAACTCCTCATCCTCTCCAAAGTAATAGTACTCCTTTGCTTTCTGTGAAAAAAGGAAGATGATGAATCTTGTTGGCGCAGTTTGTTTCAGTAGCTACTGAGAGGCCATTCACCCGGAGGAAGCTGTTTGCAGGTGTTGTGGGTCTGAGACAACCCTGCACACCCGGGGGAAGCTCCGTCATCAAGCCCACCGTGTAGTCATCGTCATTGTCGCAGGTCTCTTTTCTGGCGCCAAGAGCATGAAGATTATGATTGTAGATGCAACACAAAGTTTGTCGTTTGTCGTGTTCACCAGTTTATACAAAACTGGTGAATAAAGAAACGCAGATTTGAGCAACTTCCGTCAGCTAGTTTAGCAGCAGGATTTAACACTGACGGCTGTTTACCTCTACAGATGTTGCATCATGAATGTGGAACGTTGCCATACTTTTTTTCTACATGAGATCCGAAGTCATGCTGACATGTGAATAAAATAGAAAACTTTACTTCTCAAAAATTGAGACGTGACATGACTCCTCATTTCTGTCAGGACCCTCGCAGGGCTTCCCCCCTGCCTGGGGCGCGGGGTTATCACAGCGCCGGGTCCGATGTCTCTTCATGAAGGCACCACATCTGGTCCATGGCCCCCAGCAGCTCCAATAGCCGTCCACTCTCTCTATCACAATTGAAAATTCACTTTTAATAACTGCTTTGTCGCGTGACGCCGTTAAAGCTACTATGTGTAGTACTGGAATATTTGCTTTTGGCGGCACCACACGTAAATAAGTGTAATTGCAGGCTGTCGTAATGCTGGGTCTCCGGTCCTGCTCCCCCATCCCACGTTTATGAGGAAAGACCGTGACGAAACAGTCAAAAATATAATTACAGATGGCAATATACACAACACTGTCCAGCTTATACTTGCAAAGGCAACTCTAGAAGCATCTATCATTCCACATCAGAGATTGAACTTCATCATGCAGCCAGTGAGGAGAGGCAGGATCCAGCGAGAGAGTAAGTTGTATACTCCAAGGGAGCGTTTAACAGAGAGCTGGACTGAGTTGGACTGTTCAGTATGAAACCTGTCATCTCAGGAGATCTGAAAATAATCTATTTATGTCTAAATATTACACATTGCTGCTTTAATACAGCAATCTAAGAGCACTAAAAGAGGAAGGTCAGCGGTGCTGCCTGCGATGTTCACGATAATGAATTGAAATCACTTTGGTACCTGAGGTGTAGTCCGGCGCTCTCAGCTCACAGTTTTCTCCGAATGTCCCAGTCTGGCAAACACACTTGCACTCGCCCCCAGAGCGAACTGGCCTGCCATTGTTGGGACACGGAGAACACTTGCACGTGTCAAACTCCTGGAGGTACTGCAGCAGGGCTCGTCTCAAGTGCCGCCTCTTTGTCACGGCACATGGGATCCCCTTCACCAAGTCTATGATGGAGAGCACCTGGCCACACAAACACAGCATCTCATTGCTCCCAGCCAGAACAACAGGTGACTCACTGTACTGTAAGTTTCTGCATTTGACATATTTGATCAACTTGACTGATACTTATATACGCGTTTGAGGAAATCTCTACACTGTGATGGGGATGTCACCTGCCCCTGCTGTTTCTTATTAGAATAATCAACATGTTGTTGCCAAGCAGAAACTGACCTCATAGCTCACTACAGCAGGGTTGTCCAGGACAGACTGAACCCAGTTCCTGTAGGCCGCCTGGTTTGGAGTGACGTCCTCTCCCTCCCAGGCCAGGGAAGCAGCTTCTCTGGCTCGACCTCCCTTCACCTGGGAGAAGGACTTTTGTGCTGCTTTGACATACGAGCCTGGAGGAACGCAACTTAAATAAGTACTCACAGATCATGTGACTGTATAGGCACCTGTGGCCAACACCTTGATATTTTTCAGTCATCTTGTTGCTCCTGCACATGGAATGACCCCGGTGTTGAGTGTAGAGGACGGCGGTCCAGGCGATCTCTCTGGCCAAACATCCTTGGATGTGCTCCTCTGACTCACCTGCAGTTCACCAAACACAGAGGGTTTAGGGACCGTCTGATTTGGGTGCCGACCCCATTTGTATGGAGCTTCTGATTTATGGTGTTTCTACTATCGATGAGATTTGGTTATTGCGATTTAAATTTCCTTATTTCAGTTCTTTAAAAAGCTGAATATCACCTGTCTTCAGGCCCCTCAGACTACGATGACATACCTGAGCTTCTCAGTTCCTCTCGACTGTACTGGTATAACATGTCGTAGTGTCCCCCCAGAGTGCCCGAGCTGTAGTAGTGCGTCCCAAACTGCAGGAAGATCTCCCTGTAGAGGGCGTAGTTGTACTCCAGAGGGAGGGCATGGAGGAACTGCAGGAAAGGTCCAGACAAGACCAAATCATCTGGAGCACGAACTTTGAAGGTGGACACTGGAAGGACCTGATGAATCCGGATGAACTCGGAGTCCTGGAGGACGGACGATATATTTAGAAATATACACTGCTTCTCTGCTCATGCTTGTTATTGCCAAATACAAACTGTTGAGCATCATCAACACAATACATTAGACACTGCAAATGTTGTAACTTTTGTCAGTCACCGTCTTCTTTGAAGCCTCAAATGCGTTCCTGTTAGAACTCAGCTGGAAGCAGACATTCTTCCTGAAGATGTCAATGCACTGTTCATGCGTCGATGATGAGGACCTCTTCAAATTTATAGTCTCGCTGTGCAGCTTCTGTGGCTCATTGTTGAAGTCACCAATCTCTCCTACCTTCAGTGAGTGATGAAAAGCATTGTTTGCCATGATCATATAAACCTTTTTAAATATCAAATGTTTTTCACTCGCTTCTCACCTTAATGTTAAAGCTCTCAAAGTTGTGAGGGATTCTGTGATACAGCAAAGTGCTCGCAGGTCTCTTTATGGTGCAACTTTCTCCCATGAACATGTTGTCCAGCACAGCTCCTTTAGACTCCTGAGCCAGAGCATCAAACCTTCATAATGAAAAAAAAATTCTAACACAATTCGGACAAGAAAATTGGCCACCAACATGAAATACTTTTTTCTTACAGGAAAAAAAAAAGATTTAGAAATGATAATGACTTTGAGGGTACAAGCCCATCCATGGTCATATTCCAGTACTTGGATTGTTTGGATGTTGCTCAGTGGTGGACAATGTGTGGCCCAGGGGCCACATGGGGCCCCTTGCCATGTATTCATAGTAAAAGCACAATTCCGATTTGATCTAAATAGATTTTAAATGGAAGTCATTTGTTATTTTTTTGTAAGTTACTTTTCTTTTTTTCTTTCCAGATTACATTGTTTTAAGTAGTGCTCATTTGAGCAGCATTTTTCTGACCTTCAAAATTAATAAATAAAAGCAAATATCTTGTTGGAAAGGGACTATTTCAAACCATATCAATATGTTAAAACCAGAGTTCTGTTGCCAGGATAATCAACACTAAGAAAGATATTCCATTATTTAAGATTTAAATTCAGAATCTTTAAATACATTGTGCTATATTAATATAGTTTGAGTATTCAATGTCATGGGATAATAACTTTTTTTTTCTGGTTTTAAAATATTGAAAACTTTCTCCTCTGTTCTTTTGGCTGGACGGCCCCTCATGATCTATAGATATAACCAATGTGTACATGCAAAGTTTTTTTTCAACCATCATGGTGGGATGTATTATGGCCTTGAGTTTGACCCACATGCTTCGGCTCCCTAAATCAATTGACCTAGCTAATCTGTTTCAATTAAAGAGCATGTTACGTGTCCAACATGATGGATATCAATGATGGATGGGGCATCAGTACCTGTATTTTATAATCTAGTTCTTCCACTCCGCAGTCACTACATTTTATCAATAGCACACAGGAGAAATAAATCTTATCCAGGCCAGCACAAAATGATATTCAAAGTGACCGAACATGAAGCAAGGCCAAGATCAGACTGACCCATTCCCCACCAGGTCGGCCCCCGGTGCCACTCTTTTCTCTGTCGGACACACAGTGCTGTAGCTGTCGCAGTTTCTCTCTTCAGAATTGTCTCCACAGTCATTCTGTCTGTTACACGTCAGGGTTGTGTTGATGCAGCGACCTGCAGGCATCAGTCACTACTTAAGATTCAGTCACTTTTGTTACCCTCAACATAACTAGTCTACTCACCATTATCACACTTAAATTTGTCTTTGCAGTCCATCTGTGGTATCATACAGTCACTGGAGGGATGGCAGGCTCTCTCCTCTGTCAGCTGCTCGCTGCATGCTGAGCCCCCAAACTGGGCTGGCCTTTGAACCGACCGTGTCCGATACTTCGACGACAACAAGGGAGAAATTGCTAAGACCTTCAGTCATTTGGATTTTTTTTTTTTTTGTTACAACCTTCATAGTACAACTATTAACACGTTACTTTGTTCAGCTGTTGCCTTGACCAATGCAAATGAATAATATTATGAACAAGAAATACAAAACGATATCATCAGTATATTAACTTGGTCGTGTGAATTTGTAACAACAAACTTTGCAAACTTTATACCGCAAGATGATCGTTTTAATGTGTCCTTTCTCGCAATGATTTAAGAATATTAATGTATGTTGTCAGTTTACTTTTAGTAAGGCCGTGTTTTGAAATTGATATGGCACCTGATGTTCCCCGATTATTGCGCATTAAAAAGGAACTGTAATTTTAACGTTTTTAACGAATTTAGACCAACGTAAGGAATGCCACCCAATGTTTCACGATCAAAACTGAAGTTCAACTTGCCTGTTTCTTGGTACAGGAGGAGCAGTCTGACCAGGATCCGAACTCGTTCAACACACAGTCGATCGGACACGACTGTTCATGACATGCTCTTATATCTTTTGTCTGGCACAGCTGTTGGCAACTGTTCTTCCAAAAATAATCATCATACATGACATTCCTGCAAAAGAGTTTCAGTTAGGGCTGAAAGATTTGCGAATAGTTCTTTGTCTGACTGAAGCTTAATCTGCATATCACCTGCTTCTGTGCTGAGTGCCATGGTTGCAGGTCTTGGAGCAGATGGACCAGGAGCTCCAGGGGTAGCGGTCACAGAAACAAGCAAGACTAAGCGACCCCCAGCTGAGGAGTTGCAGCAGTGTGAAGAAAAAGCTGAAAGGAGCCATCATGCTGCAACACATGAACATGAGCGATATATATGACAATAAAGAGTATGAGGCTGAAGCGGACTGTGGGACAACTCACCACCTATGGAGCATCTGTGGAGGTTTGTTTTGAGAGCTGCTATGTGAGCTTCGGTAGCACTAGGACCTCCTTCTGGGATTCCTCAGGGAAAGCCAGTTTTAGAAACAACAAGAAAAGAAAACATGCAAAAGCCTTTCGTCCATCATTGTGACGGGAATCTGAGGGCTGCGGAGATTCCTGCCCATCACAGATGTGAAACAGATGTTGTGTTGACTGCTTCATTCGGGAGTTTTCTTGTTGCACAATTTTAATTCCTTTGCTCTTATACGGAAATAAAACACAGGCTCACACAGGCAGGAGTGAAGGGCCTTTCGCTCCACACATGCAGTTTAATGAATAAGAATAACTTAACTCAGAGGAGTATGTTACAAATAGTCATCATCTCTGCTATCAGGATGACACATTAATGCAGACATGGGACACACATGTAGAGTTAAAATAAGTGATGAGACTCAACTTGAGTGATTTTACATATAAAACTTTATTCCCATTATAAAATATTTTTGATCATTACACAGGTGTCTCTGGGAAAATTCACACAACTACAGCATAACACTGACCGACGTCACACTTGACACACACCTTCACAAATATGCGGCTCGTACATTCAGTGAAATGGTTTGTGATTCTGCTCTAACCTGCAGCAAACTAGTTTGAGGACATATCTGGAAAGCGCCTCCGCTGGCGCCCCCTTCTGGAAGTTTTTTTTTTTTTTTACCGCGAGACAAAATAAATGTTTTCCTGCTCTTTGAGTCATCGGTACAATTTTTACAATTTGATTACACACTCTAGAGCTTATTTTCCTTTATTTTTAACCACAATGCACCTGTGATGATTGGGTAAATATGCAGATAAAGGGATTGAAAAATGACAAATGATAAATTGAAATGAAATATCATCCATTTAAAGTCAAAAAAACCCATATATATATATACACAGCCGAGGATCATCCGGACACGAGGCAGCAGAGTCCAGTGAAGCATCGTTTTCTCTGTCTGACCAGCGGCTGAGGAGTCAGGTTTAATAAGCTGCTGTCATCTGGGAGCAAAGCAAAGACAAGCATGGCAAACTTCTGAGTAGTTCAGTAACAATCAAATATGTTTGCATTCACCATGATCAAGAGCCACGATAATACCTGAAATGTCAAGAGTGTAATCCGTTGTTTTTATGCTGAGGATTAAAAAAAAAAAAAACTGGACTCACCTTGATTTTTCAGTGGCAAAGGCAGTGTGTCCCTGAGTTTGCTGAGCAGGTTCCTCATCTCTCTAACGTCACTGCAAAGAAGTAAAAAAAAAACAAAGTCACATGGTTGATGGATGCTTTGCTGACTCGGTAACAGTCACAGGGAGCAGAGGCGAGGTACCGTTCTATGTTATCAATATCTGTTTCAACCAGCCACAGTTCATGAGGGAAATCAATCGGGGAGGAGGAACGGTCTTCAAGGATGGGAACGTCAGAGCTTTCATCCATCCTAAAATCCATCTTGGGTTCAGACTCTGGCCCTTCAGGTCCTAAATGCAGCAACACATCAATATTGACGACACCACTGTTAGTCTTCCATTTTATTAAGTTTAAACGTGACTTTATTGCAGAGCATAAAAAATATATTTTAGAAGATATATTTTAACCAAGAAGAAGCCTGAAACATAATAACAAACTGGTAAACCTGTTTTCACTCCTTTTTATCCATATTTTTCTGTGCTTGGAACTTCAAAGTTGAATTATGTTTAGACAGAGAGGGCTAATTCATCATGGTAAAAAACTGTTATCAAGGGATGATAGGAGTCAGGTAAATTAAAAACGCTGTAACCATGTAATAAATTTTATGAGAGAATGGAGAGTTTTAGTAACCTTTAAACAGTGTACAGTAAATCCCAGAAATACATAAACATACTTCTCTTTTGCAGCTGCAGCACTCTGAGCATGCACATGGACTTGAGCATCTCAGTAATAAACATCTCCAGACAACACTGCAGCTGGATGAAGAGGCGGCAGATGTCAGGGTGGATCTCTCCGTCTTCTGGCCTGCAGCAGGGCCGTGGACAAAATGGGTGAGAGGTTAGTTCATCCACACAGTGCTGGAAGTTACATCGCAATACTCATGTTTTGATGACCTCACCCTGTCACAGACATGAGTGCGAGGTCTTGGTGGGCCGCCCGTGCCATGGAGCACCCTCTGGCCCTTGCGTGGTGCATGTGTACCCGCAGAGAGTGACAGTCAGCTGAGATCTCCCCCACAGATATGACCTGCTCCCGGTACAGAGCCACCAGGGAGTTGAACTCCTGCACTGTCTGGAAAGGATGACGACATTTTCACAGTTTAACAAGTCAAATACCTTTGAAATAAATGAGTCCAGTTAAGTATAGTGACGAGAGTCACATCAAAACTCCACCTGGAAGCAACCAAACATTTGCTTCAAGAAAAGAACATCGTGGAATGAGACAATGGTAGATCAGGGTTCATGCATCACTCTTGATGGACATGAGGATTATTTAAGTTAATAAGTTGCTCTCAACTTATGGCATGATCGTGACCATCTCTTTTTTCACGTAGTGGCCAACATTAAACAGAGTTTATGAAAGATTAAATTGTTTTTCCATGTTAGCAGATTTTAAACCAGACAACTGAGGTGGCAATTTGTAGGAAATACAGCCGAAAATCATCGCAAAAAACCCACATAAGCCGTATACATTCTTTGGATTGTCAGGAACACCGCGACCCTAAAGATGAAGTCTAAACCCTGTCGTGACTGGCTGCTCCATTTCTTCTAAATTCAATGTGTTTCTCAAAATCCACGATCCATCAGCGTGACGGTTCCAACCACAGTTCTGCAGCAGCAGGGGTGAGCCATGCTATCCATGGCAACGGCACACGATGGCCGTCAATTTCACGACCTAAACGAGCCGCGAAAATGACCGCTGCCATTGCGGGTGTCGGGACACTCACCTTCCTGCTGTCGTCCAGGGCCGCCTCTCCCGGCTCCGCCAAACCCCCTCTGGGAGCGATGCTTCCCGCGGATCTTGGGCGCCTTCTCCGCCCGTACGGTGCAGAACACATTCATGCACGGGCTAGCACAGATGGACTCACTCGCAGAAATGCAGAATCGCCGTTCCGCCAAACAGGAACCGCCGCGTGCCAGCGCGTCCAACGGTCTGCGGTCTGGTGGAGGCTGCCGCAGACGTCCGCGTGATCAACGGAGGACGAGGGACAGGAAGCCGTAGGACCGACAGGAGTCACCTTCAGTCGGCCAAACAGCGGAGCTCCAGAGAGCCGGCGTCAGCCACTAACTCCTCCCCAACATAAAAACAAACACACACACACACACACACACAAAAACGTGAGGTTGTGCCTTCAATAATTTTAGAAAACAGTTCTATTATTATTATTATTATTATTATTATTATTATTATTATTATTATTATTATTATTATTATTATTATTATTATTATTATTATGTTCAGGGGGAAGTGGTACAGGAAGGGCCACAGTCGCTCAATTCCATAATATAATTCTCATCCTGGTTGTGTAAGGGGGGCAGTATCATGAGCAAAGTGGCTCCTGCTCAAGCTGATGCCTGCTCTACAGTGAATTTGCAAAGCCATTACAAGGCCCATTATAGAAGCTAAGATTACATTACGCTTGTTTACATAGTGTTGCTTTCACACTTGGGTCCATTTATATAAATCAATCAATCTCCAACAGATATCGTCACAGTTGTGGCTCAGAACTAAAAAAAAGATTGAGTGTGAAACAGTGTTGCAAGTGCTTATGCCACGCACACACAAAGTTCATGCATGCTCCTGGTTCACAGCATGCATGAACTTTGTGCTGCAATACTTTTCAGAACAAATTTCAATCAGGAAGACACAAGCATTACATTTGTCGATTGAAATGAAAGGTCAGAGAGGCGTGCCTGTTCTTGCTGACAACATGCAGTGTGTGCCAAAAGTGATTCCTACTGCTGATTTAGTTTTCATTCATGATTCATGTGTTGATGCTGCCACCGGCTGCACCCCACCCACTGTGGGCCGTACTTTCAAAAGTCGTAGGATTTAGGGGCCTCCTCCAGATACCTGGACATACCTGCAGGGTCAAGCAACCTCAACTGGTGTGTCAATGAGGAGCAGATCCACTTCAACTCTGTAAGAGAGAGTTGCGCCAGCCTGTGGGGAAAACTTCTGCCTGTATCCCAAACTTGTGTCAAGGTGATGGAGAGAATGTAGCTTGGCCATTCATTCCCCATGATGGACCGACACAGAGTCGGACTGAGGGCTGTTGTTTTCAGAGTTACAAAATCACCAGTAGAGGACAGTACATACCATCTCAAGTTCCTTCCTTAAGGTATTTTTTATTACACTCCTACTTAATTTAACACTACCAAAAACAAAAACACACTTGAAGAATTTAAACAAAAAAAAATAACCTTGCCGGCAGTTATAACATTACACAGTGAACAATTAAAAGTGTAAAGCACCTTCAAACTTACTTAAACATGACAAACATCTTCCAACATACTCAAACCTCTGTCTTGTTAGTGGCTTGGCCAAGATATCTGCTCTGTCATATCCACTGTTGGACAATACTGCACCTGCATTTGTCTGTTCCGCTCACCTTCATGAATATAATGGAAGCGAAAGTCGATGTGCTTGGTCCTCGAAAGGCTGAAAGGATTCCTTGCGATTGTGATGGCTCCTTGAATTTCATCCATGATCACTGTTGGTGAATCACTCACTCCAAGATCACTCAGTAATGGCTTCAGCCAGATACTTTCTTGAACTGCTCGACTGAGTGCGCTACACCCTGCTTCTGCTGTTGCTGTTTCTTACTGAGCCAACTCACTGCTCCTCCACTCGGTACGAGCATGTTCCCTGTTGTTGGGCATCTGAAAGTCCAATCAAAGTTCCTGACCTTGACCTCTCATACAGTACTTGAGGGCAAGATTCACAGACGTCTTTAAGTATCAAAGAGTCCTCTTCACGAATGTGCAGCATTTGGATTTGTGTTGTACTTTGATGCTACACTCACTGCTTGTACTGCTACCTACCATAGACTGGCATGTATTCGGATTCACTGATTTACTGACGCCACCATCTTTTTTCAACTTCACATTTGCATCTGCAGGTGTCAAAAGGAGATTCACGTTGTCCACTCCATACTTCTGGAGAATGGTTTCGATGTAATGCTTCTGAGGAAGAAGTACACAGTTGTTTACTTTGTCTTGTACAACAGAGATGTCCCCAATATAGGACAACTCACCCATGTCTTGAAGTCATCTGGAAGTGTGTCTTCAGTGTTTCTTTTAGCTCAGCCATGCTTTCCTTTGATTCTGTGATCAAAATTAGATCATCAACATACACTGCTAGTATCTTCAGCTCCTGTCAAGATCTAACAAACACTCATGGATCTGAAGTGCTCTGAGTAAAGCCTTCATGAATGCTGTGAAAGCCTTGCTCCAGCAGTGAGGAGATGTCGCTTTAGTCCATATATTCATTTATTCAGTTTAAACACTAGATGTTCCTGTCCTGGTTTACCACTTCCCTCTGGTTGCTCCATGTATATTTCCTCTTCCAGGTATCCAGTTAGGAGGCGGGTTTGGACAACATAGGCAAACAATGTACGAACTGAATTGAAAAAGGCCATCACTGTCATGCTTCACTTTGAAGACCTACCTTGATCCCATGGCCTTGCAACCTTTGGCCAAATCCCATGACATATTTCCAGCAATGACTCATATTCCAAGTCAGATGCTTCAATCTAGATTTTTCAGGTGCTTCAGCTTGCTGGTGTGACCAAGGAAGGCACTGATGCCACGGACCAGCTGCCACTGTTGCACTTGATGCACCATGACAAATGATGAACTTCCCTCAACGTCCAGCTTCAACCATCCATCAGATCTCTTTGTTTTCTCATCCCAAGAAAACAGTTTTTTTACGAATGTAGCAGCGACCTATTTTTAAACTGCACTACCTTTCCATTTATGGTAGCAGCTACTACTGAGAAAAGATTCCCAGATAACTTGGGAACATACAGTGCATCACACATTGGGACAGTGTTCACTCCACTGGATTTGAATGTCATTTTCAGCTTTCCAAGTTTCCAAGTCTTAGGGCTTCCAACGTCCTGCCGGCACCAAGTCTCACAGACTGTAGCGCCAGAAACTGCTGATAGACTTGAAGATGTTCTTTGTGACATACCATGTGCTTTGATGCTCCAGAGTCAATCGACCGCTCAGCCTGTTGTGACATCTCCTCCATCTTTGTCTCTTGAACTACAAAAGTGCTCAACTTCACACATCAGGCTTTTGACCTTGTGGGTTCTCATTTACTTTTTTTCTGCTTTGGCACAGCCAACTTACATGACCTTGTTTGATCTTTCCCACATTTGTAACATCTAAATGAGCTGCGAGTGTTATTTCCAACTGCCTTTAAATTAGACTGCATATCATATCAGGTTGCAAACACTATCGCTCTTCATTTACAGTATCAGTGCTGGCTGAACAAACAGCAGTGTTAAATTGTCCATCTTTGTCCCCAATGGAGTGATCATTGTAGCATGGCTTGATGGTAAACTAGTGTTGCAATCTGATCTTCCTCCTCAATAACAGCAACTTCCTTCATTCCCTTGAAGTGATCATTTTCACCTTCTTTTATTTCACATCTTTTTCTTCAGAAACTGTTTATTTACAAGAGTATCCCCCTCAAAATAGTACAACTGGGGAGGGTTGACATTCGGCTCACTTTTCATTCGTATTTTTTTTATTCGGCGCTACAAAGGTACCAGCAGAGGGCAGTACAATACCTTCTGAAATTTCTGTGTTAAATCACTCTTTTGACAGTCAAGTTCACCCTCCATCTGTCGTCACACTCGGGAATTAAACAAGACAATTGAACTCATCCACCAGGATTTGACCAATTTCCCTGCGCAAACGTAAAAGCTGCTTTTTGGTTGTGGGGCTTTTCTTTTGTTTTTATGTAGTTTCTTTGGTTGTACAGTCAAAAACTCAAGAGAAAAATAGAATAAAACTTAAAAAATTGAAATGTACCTTAGAGAGGTAAATCCTTGAAGACAGTGGTTGAACCGGAGTTACAACAATAACCAGTGAGTGAACGCATTTTCTTCAATGAATTCTCCATCAAGTAAAAATATGGGTTCATGTTGCCATAGCCTCATCCTGACGTGTTCAGGCCGTCTGACGCATTCATGTCCAACCTCCCGGCCCCCTCATGCTCACTCAGGCTGACTAGTGTGAGTCCAGCTGCGCACCATGTGGATTTCACTCTCAGACCAGTGAGCAGTGCGTCCATGGCTGGGAACAGGTCTGCCCTGGAGCCCAATTCCAACCAAAGCTCTGAGGCTGAGACCATGGAAGCGAGCTCCCAGGTGGTCACGTCTCTCCTGCTAAGCGCCCTCATCCTGTTCTCCATCATTGGGAACGCGTGTGTGGTGGCAGCCATTGCCTTGGAGCGCTCACTCCAAAACGTAGCCAACTACTTGATCGGCTCCCTGGCAGTGACAGACCTGATGGTGTCTGTGCTGGTCCTTCCCATGGCAGCACTGTATCAGGTTCTAAACCGATGGACTCTTGGGCAGATTCCATGTGACATCTTCATTTCCCTGGATGTTCTGTGCTGCACCTCCTCCATCCTCCACCTGTGCGCCATCGCCCTGGACAGACACTGCGCCATCACCGAGCCCGTCGACTACCTGAGGAGAAGGACTCCCAGGAGAGCTGCACTCCTCATCGCAGTTACTTGGCTGGTCGGGTTCTTCATCTCGGTTCCTCCGATGCTGATCATGCGCTTTCAACCCGGAAGCCTGGCGGAGGACAGAGCCAATCATCAGCAGTGCCGGATCAGACAGGACCCGTGGTACACCATCATCTCCACTTTAAGCGCCTTTTACATCCCGCTGGTGCTGATGCTGGTGTTGTACGGACGGATATTCAGAGCTGTCCGCTTTCGGATCCGGAACACGGTACCTAAATCTGACAGCAAGGTGTCCGATGCCTGTATGGGACTTTCTACGCGGACGCAGGGAGACGCACAGAAGACAAGGAGCTGGAAGAGGAGCGAGGAGCCGGAACACGTGCCCGTGTTCAAATCAGCGGTGGATGGAGCGTCTGTGGAGATCATTGAGGTCAACAACGCGTCCAGCGGAAACCCGTCGGTCCACAGCAGCTCGGTGCCGCTGTTCGAGAGCAGACATGCTCGAGCCGCCGAGAGGAGCAAGATCGCGCTGTCCCGGGAGCGCAAAGCTGTGAAAACTCTGGGCGTCATTATGGGCACCTTCGTCCTCTGTTGGCTGCCCTTCTTTATCGTCGCTCTGGTGATGCCCTTCTGCCAGCAGTCGTGCTTCATGCCCCGCTGGCTGCGGGACGTCATCAACTGGTTGGGCTATTCGAACTCGCTCCTCAACCCGATCATCTACGCTTATTTCAACAAAGACTTTCAGTGCGCCATTAAAAAGATCCTCAAGTGTCACTACCGCGCGACTTAAACATTTGACAGTTCTATTTTTGTACCGTGGTTGTTTTCGTATTTTTGTGGTGCTGTTAGGAGTCATGTGTTTTCCTCATAACATAGTCGTTTTTATGTCTATTAAAATGTGTTTAAATTAAATTTGCAAGGTCGAGAATGGATTATAGTTGAAAGTGTCAAAAATAATTACCAGTGTGCATAATAAATGTATTTAAATCAACAAGTGCTGCGCGCTTAAACCCTTTTTTTCTATAATATATTTTATGTATCAACAATGGTTGTTTACATGAAGACCTGCATCTAGATGTAAATATTATATTTGATGAATGTAATGTAAATGTAATATATGTAGAATTTAACCATGTAATAGTTATTTATTGTTATCATAAATAAATGATTCAACGAATATTTTAATATTTAATATAGCTTATAGGTAATTATAGTTGAGACATAATTTCCTCTTTATTCTCCTATATTTTCGCTTGTTTTATCAATCTAATAAACCATTTATTTACACAATCTTCATTAATTTTCTATAATATATAATTAACCGCTTTCCAGGAACACATGTTCGGATTCGCTCACCATTGCGTTAGGTCAGTCTTGCTTCTTCATGACGTCACTTCCAGCCTACGGATGTTTTCCAGTGAACAAATATCGACGCATCAGCTCTCTGTTGACAGAATTTCTGTAAGTTGATATTTTGCTGTAGAGCAAGACTAATTGGTTGTTTTGGTTGTATTGGTGTGATGCTTATTTAAAATAGATTCATGTGCTTAAAATGGCCACAATTAGAATTACAGAATAAGTGCTTCAAAAAGATAATTTTCCTTTGTCATTATTATAAAGTGGTGAAGAGTTGTTGTTTTATTTACTAGTGTTCTGTCATGTACACTAGTCTATTTAGTCTTTTAATTCTAATGTACTTACATTGCAATGCAACAGTGGATCCTAGCCAGCTTATTTATCTTCCTTTGACATCTTGTTTGACATCACCTGTGTGCAAAAGGTCATATTGTTCCTTTAAAAGACTACTTGTTGCACTTGTGAATTCCCTCACTGACGTGGTCCTTGAATGCATTGCAAATGGAGGAAACGGCTGAGTGATTCTGCAGTAATGAGTTATGTTGATTTATGAAGCGTGTACACTTCTGTTAATATTTTCTTCATTCATCAGTTAAGGATTCACATGTCAGTCGCTTTGGTCACTGGAATTTACATCATTATAAGCAGTTAGCCGCTAGTTAGTGGCAGGCAGTTGGTAGTGAAGTCCATTCTTGTTCGATGTCATGTTCTCCGCCCTCAACACCTTTGCTATTGGTTAATCCATCTCGAGGCATCTTGGCTCCCAGCCAAGGAAGGCACCACCCACCTCTGTATGAACCCCCTTGCCTCCCACTACTCTGCTCCTTTTTTCCACTCAGAGACCCAGGAGGTTTCTTCCTCACCTGCAGCCAAGTCCTGTCCGTGGGCTTACGAGCCCCTCTGAGGCTGGTTTTTATGAACATGAGGCTGATATACAGGGGTTGGACAAAATAATGGAAACACCTTGGTGAACGTGGTGAGGAAAGGCTGGTCATCTACCTTGGTGAAAGTAATAATTAATTATTTCTTATCATTTGGAATGTCACATTCGGACTGACTGGCTGCACTAACACCCAGCTGCTCAGGAACCAGCAGTCTCACTTTCATGAGGCCAGAAAACTCTCCGTGCTCCATCAAGTGCTGGCGCTTTAAATGGCGTGTTTGATTTGAAGGCGCTTCCCTGCACTGCATATTCCTGTGCATGTGCTGGATGCAAACTTTACATGACGGCTTGAGAGAGTAACCACAGCAGATATGCCACTGCTTAGGGAGCAGCGAGTTGGGAGGAGCGGATGCATCACAACAAGCGGGGCTTCATCAGAGCGCCGGCTGTCACACGTGATCAGTTGTTGTGACAGGTAGTGATGGGCATTCATCGATCACGCTGAATCGATCGATCGGAGCATCCCTAGTCCTGTGGCTAAATGGCTCATCGATTCCTCCTTGGTCCTCATACCAGGTGGTTCCTTCCTTTCGTAACTCACTCTTTTACTCCCACACCTTCTTCTGCGCATACTTGGTCAAATTGAGGTTACCTTACCCAATATCACAGTTGGATTCAATCTTTCATCAGACAAAGCAGTTCATGCAGTAGCACAAGATAACTTGATTCATATAATCATAAGTAAAATATCATTTTTGCTATAGTCCTGACCGATATTCTGAAGTGTTTACTGCACCTAAGATCCACACACAATAGCGTCTCATATAACCTGCCACGGACCGAAAGGTTATTTACACAAGTTTGGCAGAAGTGTGGGGAAATGGTGCACAAGAATCGTGCACTGCATTATACACGTACTCGTAATATATACACTCAACTCAAGAAGGCAGGGAGAGCCACAGGTGGATGCTGGAGTCACCATAGCTACATATGGAGGGGCGGGGCATTAACTCCTGGAGTAGACGGAGTAATTATGTGATGAAAGGCAGGCTATGCACAGGGATATGGATGTGAGTGAGAGGACTGCAGCTGCTCACATCATCACACAATACACAGGTGTGTTCTCTACTTCCTGAGTTTTTCTTTCTTTCAGAAATATCAAACATGACATATCATCTCTGAGACAACATTTTCTGTTACAAACACACAGTGTCACAAGGACGTCAACAAAGTAAGCATTGAAATGGGGAGAATACAATCACATTCCTTTATTTAAAACTCATTCATATAGATATATAAATATGGCAGTTTTTTTTTAAAATCCAAAGCACTAAGCCAGTTGAGCAGCGTTTAACAAAGGGAATGGACTTAATGTGAAATCCTCAAGTGATTGAGCATTTATGTAGAGTAATTGCAGTCTGTGCCACGTCCTGAAGCAGAGGTGGGATTTAAACTATATACATTATATACTCTGACAAATGTGAGGGGCTGCTGAAGTGGAAGTGCTCAACATTGTGAAAGTGTTCACTCCATTGAGTCGTAATGGCGATTGTGACATATTCTTGGCTCTTCTGATTGTTAGCCTCTATTGTGTTGGTTGTCATCAAAGCTCAATTCTCCGTCTTTGTACTAGAAGTGGAAAATAACTGCTGAACAAGGGCTGGTGTTACACCTGTCATTTACTATTCTCTGTTTGATCGTCCTTGGTCCAAGTGACAGGAAGCTCACCAGTCATGGGTGTGACCCATAATGTTCAGGAACGGCTGTTCTGTATGTTGCCCACTTAAAAAAAAAAACAAACCTCATCCGTTTTTTTGGCAACTTTGTTCCTTTTGGGTTTTTTTTTCTTTCTTGAGTTGGACAGGCTGGAACAGTCAGGTTCAACCACATGTTGCCACACACCGGTTGCACACAACAGCGTACTCTGAGTTAGCATTAACAACAAAATAGCATATTTTTAAATGTCTGAACACAGTACTGTAAAGTACTTAAAAAATAATTACGAGAGAATTGTTAAATCTTTCAGATTATTCAGGTCCCCACAGCCTCCACCATAAAAACACTTATAAGTATAAGTAGTACAGTACATATACATATACAGTCCGCGGTTCTGATTTCCACTTACGGACGATGGCAGGCTCCGGACAGTTTCAACCATGCACCCTGACAGCATTGTACTTGAAGAACTGGACGCGAACTTCTAGATTCAAGTACATTGTACAATGCGCTGATACACACAGGGCAGGACCGGGACCTTTCACTGAAGATTAAAAATAAAGTCATTGACTACTGAAAGCACTACAGGCCAGCGTCATGACACTTCTAATGTCTCTCTCTCTCTCTCTCTATATATATATATAGAAGACATTAGAAGTATATGTGTGTGTGTGTGTGTGTGTGTGTGTGTGTGTGTGTGTGTGTGTGTGTGTGTGTGTGTGTGTGTGTGTGTAGACCAGGAGGTCATACCTGGGAGATTGCCTTGAGAAAGAACCATGACACTGAATACTAATTTACTATAACCTGTTTCGCAACATAAACATGGGTCTTGACCAAGCTGGATCTTGACCAGCAAATGATCTATAGAGTACATCACCTTCATGTTTTAAACATGCTTCAAACAGGCATTTCCCACTTCACTGTGTGTGTGTCTGTGTGTGCGTGTATGAGGCACCTGTGTGGAAATTGCATCATGATGCCAGCAAATGTCTGCTGCAGAGAAATCGATAAGGTGAAATGCTTTTCGAAAGCTCCGTTTGAATGTAGAGAGACCCTCTGCCGTTGCTCTGTCACTTGACATGAGGGAATTACTTAAATAAATTAAAAAACACATGTAGCTCAATATAATCCAGTCAATTCAATGTCATTAATTTGTGAAGTTTATCCTCCTGTGATTAAAGTATGAATTGTGTGTAACATGTTGTGTTCATTTTCATTTTAGGCATACAGTGGATTGGTCCTGTTCCAGGCCGACTCAACTGCATTACAGAACACCCTGGGTTTGAGCGGAACTGTCAGAATCCTTGGACACTCCAGAACATCTTTCGTGCTGACGATGGTGGTCTTCGACATAGAGTGGAAACAAGAGCGCGTTGATTTTCTTCTCAAATCAAAGAGTCAAAGATGATGCTGTTGAGCTATTGTTTGATATATCCGGGCGTCATTCCACTGTGTGCTGTGCTTTGTGATCAGCCTGGTGTATTCATAGGATTTTTACCACGTTAAGTGTGCATTATTTTGAATCATGAAAGAATTTCTTCTGTCAAATTTCATTCTTCACCAGGCATATAAAGTAACATCATGATAATCACAGTTGCAGCTACGTGTAGGAAATATCAGGGTTGTTCTTGTGTTATAGACAGACAGAAGGATGGATGAAGTCTCTCCAGCTTCTTGGACAAACCTGCAAGATGGAGTCAAAAAACAGTGACAGGTGTACATCGTCTCACCAGGTTGTTTGAGAAGTAAATGTGAGAGTTGTGACCCTGCTCCAGGTGCCAGATACTGCACGGTGTTGCTGTTGTACTTATGTGTACCGATCAGTCACAATGTCGTCCACAGTCTGGAAGTCCTAATACCTTTTCAGTCCCTCATTCTCCATATAAACACTATCTCTGACCTTGTTGCTCTGGAAAAAAATAAATAATATCAAGACATAATCTGATAGTCTTTGCAAATATTCCTATCTTACCTGAACCAGGTGAATGTCCTTGACTTTGTTGCTATCCAGGCGCACCAATGTATAGCTGCCATACCTGGCCTTTTTTCTAGGTGTTTTCTTCATTTTGAAGCTGTTCTGCTAATGTACGCGGTTCTGATTTCCACCTATGGGCGATAGCAGGCTCCAGACAGTTTCAACCATACACCCTTGAAAGCATTGTACTTGAAGATGTGGACAAAAACAATGGAGCCAGGTGGAGTGTATAATGCGTTGATGCACACAGGACAGGACCAGATTATCTCAGTGCCTACACCTCCGGACATGACAGCGGTCTGTGTTGCTTTTAATCACAAAAGTGGGATAACAAATATGTCCATTCTTCTTACTTGTCTGTTTTTCTTTTGTAAGCTGCACCTCAGATTCCCCTGCTGACGTCTATGCGACATAGATGACCATCACAATCATGGCTCCTCAAGTGAAGTCACGGACTTCTGCCGATGCATGTAAACCTGAGTCGGTGTAAGCCTCTCACTGAGCTCACCGTAATGCAAGGAGCGTGCTAGTGTGTTTCAAGCCACGTCACACATGGTTCATTGAAAAAATCCAGAGGCTCATAACCACCAAAGGAACCTCGGCCAAAGCACGATCGTGCCAAATCCAAAGTCCTGTAGAAAATCCCTTTTAATTTATGAAACTCTTTAGCTACCTAGCAACACTCGGCTATTTTGGCATGTCATTTGCAGAAGCAAAAAGCAGAAAATGTGTCTGTGTGTCTCCAGAAAGGGGTGAGCAATATGGCAAATTATATGTGAATAACTTGCAAGTTTCTGACAATTTAGGCCAAATAACTTCATTATTCTAGTTTGGGGAGTTTCCAGACAAATCTTTTACATTCTTTGCCTGAACTTCATAACTATATAATTATTATTTCTCTCTTCACATTTTGGACCACATTTCTTTGGGTCTGCATTTTATTTTTTTTGCTGTGAGTGTGTGGGAAGGTGAGCACCAAGCGCAGCTGTGAATGACTGACAAATCAACGCATCCGCATAGCTCTATAGTGTATAGAAGAATGTGAGCGATGCCATGTGATCTCCTCACGTTGGTAGATCGAACATGTTCGTTCATGATTTATTGTCATCATATCATCCACCTCTATCTCCAGACAGATGAGGTGAAGGAATTAAACAGCTCACCCAAGTGGTAATAAGGTAAATTGCAACTTCAATTCAACTGAGAATTTAAAAAAAAAAAAGCACACGGAAATGGGCTTCACTAGACTCTACATGTTAATTATCAGCTTTTACGCAATTCAGGTGTGTTTCTTTGTATTTAAAGAAATATAATTTAACAAAATATTATAATTTAATAAATGTTGCTGGTACCACTGTTGATACCCACAATGTGTTTTGTGCACTTTTAATGTGCACATGAAAAATGGCAATTGTTTTGATATTGGACATAAAATCACTTCAGGTTTATAGGAAGCAACACACATTCCATGTCCCCATCAAAATAGCTTACTTGGAAGCTCCAGTGTATTGAAGGACTAGCAGTTGCCATTTCTTTAAATGATCTGTTGAATGAAGTTGCACTATATCTTTCTACCTTATGAGCCGTTTTAACTCCTGTTGTTGTGTGATAGTCCTAATATGAAGAAGAACATGGTAACTTCTAAGTTTGAAACTCGGAGTTTCTGAGTTTGAGACTGATGAATGTAAAATGTCCGCTTGTTGTAGAATTCTAGAGCCAATCCGGTGGCAATCCACTCCATCCCAGCGGAAGTCGAGCCTTTGTTCAGAAGCAACTGCAGGGCGCCTGCCACTGCCTGATCTGGCCCGTCTGCCTGACGTGGTCCGGAAAAAGTTGTTGGTTTATTGGCAAGCACTCGTGCACGCCATTATTTTGCACAAGTTTGTGAATTGAGTTTTTCATTATTATTATTATAACAATAGTCAACATTTAACACTGAAGGTGACTGGGCACCAGCATGCCTGGAGCCCGCCCCCTGCTCTTGTGGCTCTCTTGAGATTTCGATGGCAGCGTCGGTGATGACATCAGAGCCGAACTGTGCTATCCTGCACAATGCACTCAAATACCAAGGGACTCAAATAACATACGTAAGTACCTCTCCATCTTGTATAGTTTTGTACATTATCACCAACTTATTTGTTTTCTTGTTCTTGGACAGAACCATCCTCCAAATTTAAACTAGTGTATCAGGCAGTACGATCTACATAGTTCAATATCAGTCTAAAACAGCTCCTCGATACCTATCAGTTTCGACTCTTCTTTCTGATCAGTCACAGAAACCGGAAGGAGTGAAAAGGTCACATCGGCACCCTTCATTACGAAGGTGAACTACACATAGTTTGATTTTCTTTTGAGAGAACATGATGCAATCGGACTCAGTGACTTAATCGAGCCACTGTCTTAGTTGAGCTATTCTCTCCATGTAACCGAGATCTTTCAGTCTTTGCTCCTGTTTGTTCATGACTGGGTGAACAATGATGTCTGACCACACACTTGTGCTCAGCTAAAAGCTTTCTGTTTTCCTTATCAGAGTGTTATCACCATCTACAACCATAAACTCTGCACTGTTAACAAAACAAATAAGGCTGAGTGGATTTCCCATAGCTGCTGGATAATACACTTCCACATAAGACACCAGATAAAACCCTCGGTCATTGGATTGCAAGTAGCCGCTGGTGGTGGAGAGAAGTGAACTGAAGCTGTGACCACATCACTGCAGTTTAACATCAGCATCTTCTTCATTGAATCTCATTAATGTGCCATGTCACCACCTTTATTTTCTGACAAACTTGTGAATTAGTCAATCCATGATGGTTGGTTGTTTTCAACTGTGAATGAATGCGCACAAAATGAAGTCAAAGAGACGCATGCTCAAACCAAATGACCCTCGATTGGCTGGACGACCTGAAAGCTCCAACCTGAGAGTAAATTTCCACGTCTGAGCGAGGTCTCCATGACAGGTGAGGGCTCAGAGTGGGGGAGTGGACAGCAGGCACAGTCAGGTGAGGAGGGTGCAGGGGTGGCGGTGGTAGGGGTGGTGGTGGATTTACTGGAGAAGAAGGCAGCAGAGGTACCATGTCGCTTTGGACAGCGGGTACAATTTGATCCAAAGTCCTTTTCTTGTCTGCGTGGTGATCACCAGACATGGGGTGTTTGGGCGTGTAGGTGGCAGAGCGGTAACAGCTGTGGTACTCCAGCGCATTCCTTGCGCTCATCAAGCTCAACCTGCAGAAGAAAATTCAATAGGTTGTCACTCCAAAAGGACATTGTGGTTGCTTTAAAAGAATATAAACTGTTTATATTATTCTTGACCCAGCCTTTCAACACATTGAACGATGAGCCTATCCCAGCTGCTTTGTTTAAAATGTGTGGAAAGATCTTCACCTGTGTCTCAGCTGTAAGAGTCTGTAGAGCAGCAGCAGGAAAACAAATCCCGCCAACATCACCAGAAGCATCAGTATCCGTATATCCAAACTCCAGTCGGAGCCGGGTGGTGCCAAGGGGCTGCATGTCTTTGGGGGGGTTGGTGTTGCAAAGTGTCCACCAGTATTCATCCCCCGCTTTGATAGGGATGTGGATAAATGGCCCTGCTGATGATGATGTCGAGTTAGAACCGAAGGTTGGAGGACTGCAGGTCAAACATCAACAAGAGCCGAGTGCACTTGAGTAGGTTTGCATCTGTGGGCTGACTGGGTGAGGAGATGATCGGTGGTGACAGTAGACAGCTTAGAATGGAGAAACAGCGGGTTAATTAAACAAGGACCTATAATGACACATAATATTGGATTCGGAAAAACTAGAATTTGAATTGCTCAAAAGAGCAGACATGAATGTTACGAAAACATAATGACATTCAGTAAGAGTTCAAACGCTGCTACAGGAAAGATCAGTGTAGATCTATTAAACAAACAATGGCACATCGACTTTGGCTTCTGCCGACCTCCTCACACCACACATACGTCCAGAATCCTTTAGCTGAAGAGTGAAAATGAAGTTTTCACACATCAAAGAAAATCACAACATAGAAATTTTGATTGAGAGTTATGTTTACTTACTAGCAATTCGATTGTTTCTGGAAGACAAGGTTCCTCTCTCTAAAGCATTAACAACCTCATGGAAAAAGCTTACAGTTTGACTTTCCAGGACCAGAATGCAGTGGTCTGAGTCACAAATATGGGAGGAAAAGTGAGGGCTTCCTGCACTCACTTCCTATCACCATAGTTACAGGAAACTGCCCCAGTGAGGGGCTTCTTATTTGAGGAAACTCCTCTGACTCGAGCATGCACGCACACAGTTTAAGATGAGAGTTTTTCAACCTGTTTTAAGCCACAGCACACTTTCCTTCATTGAAAAAATCCTGAGACTCGTACCACGGCCAAAGTGCAACCGTGCTCAATGGAAAGTCCTGTAGAAAATCTCTTTTAATTTGTGAAAATCTTTAGCTACTGACAAGTGGCTAAAAATATAAAAATATTTTATTTTTGTCTGATCCCTTCTGACCAATATCCAGCAAATCTACAAGCCTCTGAAAAAACATTCATATTGTGCTGTTTTCAGGTATCATGCGTCAAGCTGCTTCCACCTGAAAACATTTGACACGCAGAAAAGTTGACCGCATTGTCACAGAGGATTTGACAGAGATTTTATTGTTCTGACCTCATCACAGTAGAAGAGTCGTGAACATCTTAGCGATATCAGTCTTCTCAGCCACTGCTGCTATTAGCTGCAATCAGATGAAGAAGGAAGATGGACACTCAAGAGGGTGTCTCATCAGTCCTGAGATTGCATCCGTGTCTTCTCTGATTGAGTCGAAACACTTACAGTACGACCTATGATGACCCTTGTTCCTGCGAGTGTCTGTTATTCCGTCTTTTTAGCATTCATTCGCCCGCCGATAAGAGCGACAAGTGTTTGCGAAATGGAAAAAGGAACAGCGGCGATGTCCTCCCGCCACATTCAATATAATGCTGCACAAGAGGTCATGAAATGTTCCGGGACAAAATCTGTTTGTTTCAATATCAAACTAGAAGCCAAACAGATGCTTCCCATCCGTGATGGTCACTTCACCACGTCGATGACCAGCTGAACAATCAAATTATCTTGGATACGCTCGACCCTTCCATGTCACTGAATACTGGGACCGTGTGACTGTATGTAAAGATTTACCTTGAAGTGTATTATAGAAGCTGAAGAGACAACGCATCAGTCGATTCATGAACAAGCAGGTTTTATGTAAAAGATAGTTTTATTGTTTCAAAATGCTATGTACTCTCACAATCACGTTAACAATTGGGGAAATGTGCAAACAAAATGGATGTGTATATAATCTGACGCCATAGCTCTGACTTGAAAAATACGTTTGCTTGGAAGAGCTGAATGTCAGTCTCTGACTGGAGCTTGTGCTTTACTGACAGAGATGGAGCCGAAGTGAGTCTGTTCCCCTGTTGACAGCCTTGAAAACAATGTTGACTGAACCATGTGATCTTATTGTTTATATAAATACAATCTTTTTCAAACTTGAATAACTTTTTAAATCAGCAGAACAGAGGTGCGCAGGTCCCGTGCTACGTGTTGAGTCTTTGTTTATTTGGCTGTGATGACGACGGGCATGTCGGTGGAGGTGTCGGGTCCTATTCCCTGCTCGTCCGACTCGCTCTCGTCGCTTTCGTCCGATTGCTCAGACTCTTCGTTGCTCTGGCTCTCGTCGTCCTCATCGTCCTGGCTGGCACTGGCACTGTCCTCCTCTTCTTCTGGTGTGCTTGAGCTGCCGCTGTCGCTGCTGGCGGTCGCCTCCTCCGCTTCTGCTGGGAGTGAGGCCTGGCGGGGTTCCAGCTCCTCTGGGGTTCCAACAGAGTTGTCCAGACTCTGACTGTCCACCTCTGGAGTGCTTGTGTCTTCCTCCAGGTAGTCAGGGTGGACCTGCACAGCCTAGAAAACAAATGCAGATGCTGGTCAACCTCTTTTTTTTAACTGTGAAATAAATTCAAAACAAATAAAGCAGTTTGGTCTTTGGTTTGGACATATTTTACAAGTACATGTCGATACCGATACAAGTAATTCATAATACAAGAACAATAACAACCATTTTGAATTATGATTCTTTTTTTTGTTCCCTGAACAAACATGACACCAGTGTCTCAGATTCCACTTTTAACCTTTCAATCTCTGAGTATGCTGATATGATATATAATATCAGAGATCCTGGTGTCCCAGTGTGGACTACTTTATTTTGCACATTCTATCATCCATAAGAGTTTGTTTTTTCCCATATTTAATGATCTCTATTATTTTTCATGACTTGTGACGACCAATTATCAAAATCTTCAAGAAATGTTCCACAATTATACAGTGAGATCAATTGACCGCCCAGCTCTTACACATGCTATAATTGAAGACCTAGTGGCGGGTTGCCCAACTGCATCCTGCAAATGGGCCACATTCTATCCCTTAATGAGCCTATTATTACTGAAATTAATTGTGTAATAATGTTGCTGAACAAGATTGTTATATTTCACTGTTATTCAGAACATGACACAGGATAGATGTAGTTCCAAGTGTGTTCTCTTTTTGCCTAAGTTTGAGCAGGACTGCCTCAGGACGGCTGGCAACTTTTGTTTTGCTATGGTCAGTAGCTGTGTGGAGGGTTGAGAGGGGAGGCCACCCACCTCTGCCTTAGTCACTGTGATGTGATGTGATGTGTCTATCTTTATAACCATCAACTAAACACAGTGGGAGACAGTCACACTGACCTGTACCTTATACACCATCATGGACTTCTCCACCTCATTGCCGTGCGTCATGTCGTAGGCCGACTTCTTGCCCTCCTCCACGTACTCATACGATTTGTAAGGAGATGGGTTCTTGTTGTAGGACTTGTCTTCTGCGTAGACAATGGACTTGTAGTCACTTGGGTAACCTCCCAGACTGTCTCCGCGCCCCTGATCTGGGTCAGTAATGATCGTGGGCATGATGGGCTCGATGGTAGTCTCAGCAAGGGGCTCCTCCGTGACCATGATGGGAGTAGGGGTCGCTGGAGAATCGGTGGTGGACTCGCCAGATTCTGAGCTATTGCTGGAGTCCTCCTCCTCCTCCTCCTCTGCTTCCTCCTTAAGGAAAAGGTTGGAAACATGAGTTTAGGATTGTCTTGTATCATCCAAACTTTTTTTTTCTCTTCACTCACACTCTCTTCTTCTTCTGTATCGTCGTCGTCCTCACTGTCTTCACTATCAGTCTCTGAGGGTGCATTTGTGTTAGCGTTTCCATCGGTTGAATCATCAGCAGCTGCCTCTTGTTGCTGCTGCCATGACACCCACAGAGTAAAACACACGGCAAGGAAGTTGGCATAAGTCAAGACGTCGGATCAAGTAGGTCTTACATCGTCCTCTGTGCTCTCGTCCGAGTCGGCACCCGCTCTGAATGTCTGTGGAATCATAGATGACAAAGTAAGTCATGAATAAAAATGTGTGAGGCATGTCAGTTTTCATCAATTGATTCATCAGTGACATTTAATTATCCTGAATTTTAGGTGATTGATTTAGTGTGCCACTCATCGACAGTCTGAGGCCTAAATTTAAATATTTCACAAACGTGATTCTACTTAAAATATAGTTGGGAACTTGTCGTCTCATATTTGTCAAGTAACCTTGGCTTCACAGTTCAGATAAGGAAGTCAACATAAACTCTTATACAAGTAAAGTGAACGTGTAAGTAAGTGATGTAAGCTTGACTAGTCTAGCAAGTGAAACTGCCACATATCAAGCTGGTTATGAGGTTAGGTGACAGGGGCCTAGCATTTGTTTGTGTGTACACACAGTACAGTCCAAAACAGATAAAGGTATGTCAGAGGATATTTCAGGGTTGGTTTAAAATGGGATGACATAGTGCAGATTTCAAATTTCCTCATTTGTTTCTGTCCAGGACTGCTGGTGCTACGACTACAATGATGATGATGATAATAACAACGGTAATAATAACAATAATAAAAATAATGATTATACTTCGTTGACTCACTTTATTTCTTTTTAATAAGAGTAAAAGGGAACACATACCTGCACTAGAGCGCCACGAGTTTGAGGGATTAATGTCCCTTTCCTGAGGGAAGATGTTGGTCGTCTCATCTGAGGACAAAATATAACCTCAAGACCACGTGTTGACATTTCATCCAGATTACACCAGATTTCACCCTCCATGATCATTATGAATTTTCATTTCCATCCTCTCATACATTGCAAACGTGTGACACAACAAGTTATATGGCATTTGTGTAACCATTGTATCACTTGTCTTCTTAGATGACACATTGCGTACATCTCAGTTAGTTCTTCTTCCAGTACATGATGCAGAGATTGATGAAGTTAACGTTTATTTAAAATTGGTCAGTGAATAACATAAATAAAAATAAAAGAGAAGAATTTCAAACTCCTGGGGATAGATAAATGATGGCATAGGGCTGACTTGGGCCCCTGAGCCGACACTGACCATGCTGAGATCTTTATTGTGTTTCCGAGCTTTCGGATGTTAAATGTTGACAGGAGGCTGCTAAGATTTCTGTTGAGTATTTTGCTGTTCCAGTAACATACCTGTCAACCTATTTTCCCAGTATTCAATAACAAGTTTTTTTTACAATTTCAAATCATGTACGGCATATAACAACTTTTATACGTGGACAAATAAATTAGAACAAAAAAAAATTCACGCCAGACCGATATTGACTCGCCAATTTCGGATCCAAAACCGACGATGGTCGCGCATCACACTAGTAAACGTTATCCTCAATCGCGCATTTATTTTTCTCGTTGCTTTCGGCTTTGACGATAGGAGTGTTGTGTGCGCATGCGCGTTGCACTGCAGCCCACATCCGTTGTTTGAAAGAATGATTCAGAGAAAAATCATAGAAGTAAGCATGGAAGAGTCGGAATTACCACCTAGTAAGAAGAGAAGAGTACAAGGAAGAATTATTTGTTTTAAAACATGCTGCACATGGTAAATGTAATGCAAGAGCTTTTATATATGTTATCTTTGTTTTCATTTTCCACTACATTGTCTGTCTTGCTGTGATGTAAAACGTAATAATGAAATAGTGTGAGGCTTCTTCACATCAGATCTGGTCTGTCCGAACACCCCCAAACTTACCACTTCCTCTGAACTGTCTGAATCGCTGTTGGAGAATGATCTGGCCTGCGAGATACAAAACAAGCAGTCACAAACTAGCGCGGATGCTCGGTCTGTTTTAAGGAGGCGACAGGCTCACCGGTCGACTGAGAGCCACGCCAAAGAGCAGAACGAAAACCACAAGCACTTTCATGGCGTCACAGTTGTGTGTCTGGATACACTGAGGGAAGAGTTGGGGTTAAAACTGCTGCCAATAAGAAAGCATGGAATCACAACACTGACAGGAAATTCAATCAGACTGAAAAAGAACTATTTATAAAGGAAAGTGGATGAAGCGGAACGCCCAAGGGAGGCTGCTGAACCCAAAACAACATGGCTGCCATGCCCTCTCTGTCATTACATAGCAAATCACAGTCTTTAAAGAGACTGTATATTTAACAATGTATGTATTTTTAAATCCTCTTCTGTATGATTTAAATGCGTACAAGTGAAACCGACGGTTAGTTGAGCTTATAAATTAAAAAAAAAAAAAGTTGGTATGCTGTGTGGAGGAATTCAGCGAGTACATTGAAGATGTACAGTGGAGAGAAGTGAATCAGCATTATTCAACTTGCTAAACATTTATATGCCACATATGACTACAATCTAGACCTAAGTTGTTTGTTTGATGAGGTACATTTTCTGCCAAATGTCTCGCAGTCTTTAAAGAGCTCAGTTCCAGCTTTCAGAGGTGTTCCTGGTTTGAACACTCAGTATGTGGATCCTGACCCATCAGTAAACCTATTTTTGCATCGTGGTCCACAGAAGATGAGGGCCCCACCCGCCTGTGCTCCATCTGTGTGAGCCTTGACCACCCATGATGCCGTCTCCACTGGGGAGAGACGTTGACCATGAGCACCACAGAATCGATGCAGACATGGTTGTTTAGTTGGAGGAAATGTCCAGGACAATAATTCATGATGATGTCTGTGTGACTCACAGGAGATATTCTCTCTGTGAGGACGAACCCCTGGTGTTTGTCTCATGTGTCTCTGAGGAAAATGGTCTGTGGTTCATCAGATCAACATGAATACCATTTAAAGCAGCAGGTGTGATTGATGTAAATACTTAATAATCGAATATTTCTCACAAACAAGTCTCGGATGAGTCATCAAAAGCCCAATTAACAATGACATTACAACCCTAACAGCGATTAAATGCAAGTCCTGTTTCATGAAGACATGCTAAACACATCAGTGTTGTCCATTTCAAGGATGTGATGTGTTTAAGTGTGACAAACATGTATGAAAATAATGTGTCAAATTCATCTTCAAGGCACAGAATCAGAGGTAGAGGTTTGCTTTCTCATACACTTTATTTCAGAATCGGTTAGTTCTACTTAAATAAAAGAGAGAAGCACTGACCTTATTGATGAAGCAAAAGCAGACGTAAATCTTCCTCTTCTTCTTTGTTCAGATGTTGAGACTGTCGCCCAAGTTGCTTTATAAAGCCTCGAGTTTGTGTCTCCAGCCAATCACAACAGAGCAGCCAATGCCATTAGGTTAACCACATTGTGGTCAAACTTTTCTCCTCTACTCCAGTCTTTTTGTGGTTAGCGCGCACACAAGTGCACGACTGCATGCACACAGACAGACAATTAAACCCCAGACAGAACCTCTAAAAGCAAAAAAGACACTCAACAACATCTAACGCACGCACACACACACACATGCACGCGCACACCCACTCAAGTTAATTTAAGGACGTGCAGTGACTTGCTCTGGGAACATCACCACCGATGACTGTGATTCAACTTCCTGTCAGACAGAAGATGGTCGACTCACGGTGGTTTTTGTGGATAATTGACAATTTGTCTGTCACACCAGACAGATTTGTCTCACTCTCAGCGATGACGGGGTGGGGGGATGTTTGTGTGGGGTTCTCGTTTTATTCTCCGAGGTAGTGATGAAGTGATGAATGAAGTGTCACAGCAATGAACAGAGGGAACAGAACTCAAATAAATAAAACGCAGCCACAACATGCTCATCATGTGTGAACAGAGTCACATAAAGACTTCTGTTTTATAAAAAAAAAAAACAGGTCTGCTGCAGTTATCATACACTGCGAACAGATAAACTTTGTTGCCCAGACACTGTTGTGTCTGTATAAAGGCTTTTCTTTAAAGCACACCTTTTGTTTAATTTAACAAAACCAAAAGAAAACTTGGAACATTGTGTAACCCATCTTGGTCGTGAAGTTATGGAGCAACGCTTTGTTGTGGTGGGAATATGCATAAAACATCTAGTCCTCAGACAGAGGAGGCACATAATGCTCTGGGAAACTGGGGATCAAGGGATTCTGCTTTGAGCAAACTTCGATCCCGTTATACCCATTGCAATCTGCTTCTCTGGATCATTCTGTAAATGTGATGCAAGGTGAATGCACTTTTACTGCAGTTGTGAGGAGTCAGACGTGGCGTTGTTGAGACGATGACACTGTAATAATAATGTGTAAGTGATGAAATACTTTCAACAATTAAGGTGAAACTCTCAGTCTGAGTTTTGATGTTTTTAGTGGTGATATATCACCTGGGAACACACACTTGCACGGTAACATGCACCCGCCTATTTTCATATTTCTTACGTCTAGACATGCCACTGACAAAAACAATCTATAAATGCATTCCTCCAGTGGAAGAAATGTTGCTGTGTTTGTTGTTGATGAAGTTTGGATTCATCAGTTTTTCAATTGTTCTGTCAAACTGGGCAATGTGGCGTTTATGTTTCACAGACAACATACAATAGCAGTGGGGAGCAGGGAAAGACCCAGAAAATATGAAGAATGACAAACACTAAATGCTGATTATGGTAGTTCGAATGAGTAATACTGTATTACTGACTCTTGACCTGTCCAGTGTGTCTCCCACCACCACACCAAGTCTAATAAAATCTGATCAAAATCAGCTACAGCTATGGATTGGACGGTCCTACAGTGACATGAGTCCCAACTTTCAAATCAGACAAAACTCGCCCCGTGACGATGATAAAATATTCTGACCTTTTGTCGCCTAAGGTGACTCATTCTAGAAACAAAAGCAAGCTGTCTCGAGGCGGTCTATTAAGAGAGATTTAAATTTAGTACATCTCAAAATAGAGCGCCACATGAACAGACGCCTGTCCTGAAAATACAGCAGGATATTAAAGTGCCCACTCCTTGGTAATCTGGAAGTTACCACATGTGGCTGCTGATGTCACTTTTGCACTAATAAACTAAACAAAAGGAAATGTGCGATGGTTCTGCGTCCAATTTGTCAGCGTGGGATAATTGAATAAACGCTCTTGGTCCCAGACGTTATAGTTTTAGTTGCTCTGAGAACAAACCTTCTTTGGCAGGGTTGTCCCAGGCATACTGAGATTTGTTGACATAACTATCTACAGCTTTTTCCTTATTATGTAATGGTTGTTACTTCTCACGGAGAGTTGGTCGGGTGAAGGAGAATTTTTTCCTCCTAGTCTTGCATGATGTTGGACAACACATCTGGAGGAAGACGCCCGTCCACGTCCTGTCTGTTATGTTGGCCTTTTCATCCGAGACATGGCCGTCACTGCTGCTGCACTATTCCTGTTTTATGGATCAGCTAAAATGGTTGGGGTTGTTGGGATTACTGTTCAGTTATTAGCCTTGGGTCTATGCATTAGAAATCTCATTTACATCATTCCATCGCTTGTCCTGGACGGAAGACATCGGTCTATCAAAACTTCTTTTCATGACAGAACTTTTATTTGACAGATTTTTATGACAGATTTTTATTTAAAGACCAGTGGAGACCCACAGAGAAAACAGAGGCACAGCAGCTGTTGTGCTGGTGTCACACACTCAGGGTGACCATGCCCCCTCTGCACGGCGGATGACACGACACACTTATTATTCAATAACTTGCTGGAAAGAAATGTTGGGGTTGCATTTACGTAAAAGCATTAAGGGTAAAAGAAAGATCCCAGATTTCTTTTCTTTGATATTTATCTTGGTTCTAAAATGAATCTAATCTAAAAAGACCTCAGTGAAAGCAGGTTTTTGTTGCAACCTGTCCAGAGCATTGCCAAACGACAATGTTTCGTTGGAACAAAAACATGCATCCACTGCAGTTCATTTGTGGATCACTTTGAGTGTCCTTCTATCTCGATACTCTCTAGTAATGTTTTGGCTCATCTTGGCTACATCACTATTAAAAAGTCTATTGATCTGGACCAGCACCGGGGGCATGACACATACCCAGTGATGGTCTTTCATTTTCCTCCATACCTTGAATGTGGACTCATGTGCTTCACCCAGTCAACTACCATCAGTAGAAGCAGCAATCTGTGACACACATTCAAGGTTCACCATATGTCCAACTCGATCGTTCAACTATTTGTGTACAGCAGGTCATTCATACGTACAAAATCCACAGGGAACGCTGTTCATGATTGTGCCTGTCAATACTACCCCTGACACCATTTGTCCTCACAAGGCCTCAAACACCAATTCATGATTTGATTTGTGATGGTTATGGTTAAATGTTGTGAAAATGAGTTGCAACTTGCTCTCATCCAGATAACATAAGCCACCGACACACATGCAAACAGTTTGGACTTTTGGGTTACGTCTGGTACAACACACGTCTCTCTCCCTTCCAAACGCAACAAACGAGACCTAGTGTTATTGGAAAACCTCAAGGGAAAATTTAATAGATCAATAAAACCAGACCCAAGTGAGTTAGTAAAAGATCAAGAGAATTTAAGCAGCTATCACCACTGTGTCCTGTAAATGTATTTTACTGCTGCTGCAATAACATGTCCACATTTGTCATATATGGTTTATTAATTCATCATGATTCATTTTGGCTCATACTAAAATATGTTGCCCTGCTATGGAAAATGTGGTATTCTCGTTTTGAGGACAAGAAAAGAGGAAGTAGAACCTCAACCATGGTCGAGCTGTCTGGCAAATTCAGAAGACTGATAGTGCTCATTTCATTATTTTTAATTTCTTAAAATGCAGAACTCTGAATGTTTCAATCAGACGTCACACACATGACGTTTTGGTGTGTCACCTGAGGAACAGGGTTCTGGGGAGAGGAAAGTGTGGGCCTCTTTGTTCTAGATGGTGCTCCTGCAAAGATAAATAAATGACACATTCATGATGAAAAATATGGAATGTAGTACATTTTTATTTCCCATCACTGAAGCACCAAACAAAGCCCCACCTCTATCCTGTATATCTAAGCTTCTCCCCCAGTCCTACCACAAAAGCATATTTGCACAACTTGCGTTTTCTGTCAGCCTTTTGCACTGTAACACAACCAAACAAAAATGCACCATAGTTCGCCCAAACATGCTGAATCTTGGGAAGTTTTCTCAGAACAGACATTTGTCATTGCTCCTGGTGTTTTTGTGGCCGTCTGCATTGTGCAGTGTAAAGGTTGGATGCACATGGAATAACAGTCACCTCTGTCACTGTGGTGACTGTACAGTACAGTTAAAATGTGGAGGCATGTTCCTGCCGTTCCTGGCAGCGCCACCCCTGGACACACGCCCTGCAGACACACACTATTTCACAATTATTGAGCGGGAGTGAAAGAAACACCCTGGCATCTTCACTCAGACCGGAAACTCATCATATATTTTGACTCTTTTGAGTCACATGGTAGCTTTCCTAAAGCACCTAAATCCCATCGTGGAACATGTAACAGGTGGAGGTGGGTATTTTTATATACAGCTCTCAGGCAGAGGCAGCCAACCACTGACTCCGACAGAGTTGGCCGGGATTAAAAACAAACTGGCAGAGAATTCTCACTTCAATCTCAGAATTCCAACTTAAGTGTCAGAAAGTGTTGGCCTCTTAGCTGTAATGATAATAATAATAATAATAATAATATCGATATTATTATTATATGGTTGGCATAGTCATGCAATAGCCTCTCAGCAAGAAGGTTCAGGGTTTGACTTATTGTGTCGCTGGGTTATTCATCAGAAGACTTTTTTTTAAAATGATCAACTAATGCCCAAAGAATTGTGGGCAAGAGCTCCTTGGAAAAGACATGTTCGAGCCTGTCATTTACTACAAGTCAGTGCCAAATTCTGCTGATTCAGACTTTTTACTGGAAGCTTATGATGACTAAACAATGGGCCACTCATGTTTTGAGGCGAAATTACATGGCAGATGACGAACACTGTGAATCCTAAATACTTCAGGTTTATGGTGAAGTTCATCAGTTTTTTACTCTTCAAGAAAAATAATAGAGTGATTTCTTTATTTTATTTTTTTTGCAGTCAAGTTGGGAAGTATCATTCATACTCAACAGCATCCTTCAATGTCTGGCACAACAATGCAGGCTTCCTGATATGTAATGTCATTGATTTAATATTATTTAGGAAAATTTACTCTTCACACTTTTGTGAGATGTTAATACACTCGTGAAGTGTAGATGGATGAATTGTGTAGCTTCCTGTGGTTTTTGAACATCCATTGGGCAGCCGACATTATGTCCTCCACAGCCGCCTTCATATGTGTTATATTTGGTGAAGGGTGTGTCTGTGGAGATATTTCGGGTCTTGAGGATGGGCAGTTGTGGTCATGTTGTGGTCAGACTCAACTGTTGGAGCAGACATTTAAGGACCAAAGAGACTACAAACAATCAAATGAACAAATGAACCGTCATATGGCACCATTAAAAAGCAAAAGAGTTGTGTTGTCCCGGTTGTGAAGGCAGTGTAAGGCAGCCAGTTATGCCATGAAGGTTTTTGTATAAAAACCAAGTGTTGATTCTCCTTCTACAGTTTATGTGTGTATTAACATCTCACATCATGGGTTGCTAAAACTGACGCGAAGGGCATGGAAGGACTGGGATTGTGTGTGATTCTTTGTCAACTGACTCTGCTGCAGTTGCGGACAATAGATGACATAAACAGTTTCTGTTTGTCATCACTGTGGTGCGGAGCCGCTGTTTGTCAGGCGGACTGGAGTATAAATAACTGCTTCTGAAAATCCCCCACTTTATTTTTCATGGTTCCACTTTGGAAACTCCAGCACCTGAATGAGAGTAAAAAAAAAAGGTTAGTTACAAACATACCACAATTTGAGAGTTTCAGCGCCAACACTGTAGCAGAAGCTTCTACTGTATAAAGACTATTGTCTGAGGTTTGGATTAGATTAGATTAGATTAAGGATGATGCACTATGCATCTTGATGCAATGTATCCAAGCCCATATATAAGCGCATCTAATCTGTAGAATTCTGTCATGGGATAGGATCAATACCCAAATCACCCTCCCTAAATAAGAATTTATGATTCAAATCCCCTGACTTTTTATCATAATGCACATTTTGTGCAAGCTATTTCATGACACTTAAGAGTATGATGTTTCAATGTTTTACCATATGATGAGCGAAGACAAGTTAACCATGAAAATACTTTGTAGCCTGCATATTATTGTCCCTATAAATACTGCAATATTGGTGTTTCACCTGTTGGAATGCCACGATTGCGCAAAGCGCATATCAAAGAAAAGGCGAGTTGAAGCTAAAATATAAAAGACCCCAAAATAGGAAACTAAAATATAAAAGATTTAAAAGAACTGGTTGTTGATAAAACACTCATACACACAAAAAGGGAATTAACACAAACACAAGTTCACGCACAGTTATTCTATTATACAGATTCGAAAAATAGGCGGGTGAAGTGTAAGCGTGAAGAGGAGGCAGAAGTTATAGGAAGTGTAAGAAGAAACATTGACTGAATTGTATGTAATGTATCAATTTTAAAGCTGTGTGGTATAACAGTAGCACAATTATCATTTAACTTGTCATGCAATGTGTCAGAGGATTGAAATATATACTACTACTACTATTATATATACTTTCAGTATATGTGTTGTAATTTCACACCATTGTTTGTCTGTGTTCATTCACAGCTTTGACGCGTTCAGTGAGAAAATTCATGCAAATCAACAGTCACAAAATCAATAAAGAGGATCAGATGAGATGGTGTATCCAAACAAGGGATAAAATAGACTAGAAAAATAATATGTTTGAAAAATAATTTTGAAATGATAAAAAATACAACTATCAGATGCCCAAGAAGAGCTCACGCAGTGTATGAGCTATAGGGGAGTTAGCATAGACAACATGAGGCATAACACCTGACCAGCTCTCAGTTCATGGTGCAGCGGGACAGATGGAAAGATCAGCCAGTGAATAAATAATCATAAAAAGAAAACCACAACAACTCACTCAATCCAGCACTTTTGTCTCACTGCTGTCATGGTAAATACTTAGATGTGACCGAATCTAATGAAAAATAATTATAAAAAAGAAGGCTTGTGTCATGAACCCAAGGGCAAGTAATCAATAACCTGGTGAAGAGCAGAGGCAGAGTGACAGACATTACTCCAGAATCAAACCTAAATAAGACAACATGACTGTGAATTTAATGGTGTGCTGTTTTAGAAAATACCTGATCAGTGGAATCAGTTTTAAGATGCGCTAGTTTATAAAATATTTATAATGATACAGTATGTATTATTCGAACGTGCTGTGCTCAGCATAGGGGTCAAGGGTCAAACCTCTGCTCTGCCAGTGAGCGTCGTAACCACCAGCTCCATATTAAACAGGCTGGATAAGCATGAAGTACGGATTTCAGCAGGGAAGACTGTATGTTGTGTACTTAAAATAAACAAGAGGCACGAGTGCACCTATCAACACAGTCGCGAGAGCGACCGAGAATATTACGGCTGACGTGAAGAAGGTATTAACCGTACGCTGATGCTTGTGTATGCTGCGAGGTGTGGTCAGAGGTGTGCCGGTGGTAAGGGGCAAATGTTGTGTTGTCAGTGTTGATGCCAGAAAGCAGCAAGGACAAACTAGAAAAATGAATCGTCCGACTGAGCATTGGTGCGAATCCTACAGACACATACATCTATGTGTCTAAAGAAGTGGTCTTTTACGTTGGCCAACGTGTAATTTTATGTTTAAACCCGTGTTTCGTCTCTAATTCAGAACATTTCCTCTCCAACTGAAGTAACACTTATGTGGGTCTGTGACTGCAGCCTGATCTGGACGATCCGACGCTAATTACAGACTACAAGGCGGAGGACGCTGGTATCCTCGAGGAGAGGCCCCTCTGCAGCAGCAGGAAGAGACCCTATATGGGCACATGTCCGAATCTCTCTTTAACCCTGTGATGCGCCACACAGCCAAGTCAAAGTGGGGAATAGCCACTTACATACCTGGAGGCTTCGTGAATTTTTTTTGAAAGGTACCGTATTGTGCCTTTCCCTGTTTACAGTTATAGCCCTAGTCTTACTTAAATGTAGGCTGTGTGAAATTGTGAAATCCATCTGTGAGTTACAATTGAAATTACAATGTAATAACAACACTATTAGCATTACTTATTGTTAGGGATGTCCTGATAAAAGCACAGACTCTGACCTGTACTGTATTCTCCGAATACTCGCTCATGATGGCACGCGACACATTGCTCCCTCGCAATAGTCACCTTCCGCAGATTCAGTGCTTGGAGGGTTTTTGCAGGGCTGTCAACTCTCACGCAAATGGCGGGGGTCGCAGTTCATTGAAAAATCCAGAGGCTCATAATCACCAAGGTACCTCGGCCAAAGCACAACTGTGCTTACTCAAAAGTCCAGTAGAAAATGCCCAAAAAATGTAGCTACTGACACTGTGCTCTTTTGACAGCCAGTTTGCAGAAATAAAATTGAAGAAAATATTTGTTTAAAATGTTTAAAAAGGTTTGCATCATGCCAAAATATATCATCATTTATTTATTTACTTTAAACAACTGTTCGATTTTATCATGATGTCATTCGCATGATTTTATTCTTTAGTTTGTAGAGTTTCCAGAAAAATCTTCAACACTCTTTGCTGCAGCTTTCTTCTCAATAACAATCATTCTTTCCACATTTTGTCGCAAATTTATTTGGTTCTGCATTTAGTTTTCAGCCAACTTTTAAAGAGCAAATCAAACTTTGACAGTCTGCCATTGTCAATAAAGTTTTGAAGCGAGACATCATGTTAGCTCTGTTAGCTCTGTGGTGCAGGCAGTTGTTGATGTTGCGGGTCCGACAAGGATCACTCCATCATTCTGTCTTGAAGGTGCATGTTAGAGGTGCATCGGGTTTGAAAACAGCTGGAGGTTGGGCATTTGACCTGCTTGTTCACTGTGAGTGTGTGGGAAGAGGCGCATTGAGCGCAACACTGCAAGTGATGGAGGAGTCGCATCAGCATAGATCTATAGTGTATAGAAAGAGTGTGAGGTGTGACTTACAGTAATATTGCTCTTTGGATTCTCACCTGTATGTGAGAACTATCACAAGATGACTGTCTAACTCAATTACGCATGACCATTTTTTATTCATATTTCAAGTGTGTACTGAGGCACCAATGAACCAATAAAACATGTGACGCAATAAAAATTGTCTCTGTCTCCTTTAGCATTGAATATTGCTATTGTAACTGTGTTTAATCATAGTTGCCAGGTCTCGTTTTGGCTGGGAAACCACCTCTTTCTTGATGCCCCTCCATATTATTACTATTATTATCAATAATAATAATAATAATGATATTATTATTATTATTATTATTATTATTATTATTATTATTATTATTATTATTATTATTATTATTATTATTATTATGCCTGTTGTTAAGGACTTGTTCGCCCTCTGCTGTCGAACATTTGTCACTATGGGAAACATTTCAGTGTTTTGCCATGTCTTACTACAATGTTCGAATGTTCACTGCTGGGTCTTTTCACATTGGCTGCAGATCCGCAACCCTGTCTTGAATAAGTGGAAAGGAATGTGGAACTTTGAGTCTCATATGCTGCAAGTATCATTTGGTTTCAAGCTGGAATGGAATCGCCACGATCTTTATTCTTCCGTTCAATAAGCAGTGGTTGTAATATTTAACTTGAGCCGCAGGGTGGCGACAAACGTCAAAGTACAACCCAGGGTAAAATTCGGAAAGGTGATGGAAAGTGATGAAATGAAGTTGTGATTTATGAGAAAAACATAGCCGCTATGAGAAAGACGCCATGGTTATAAAAAAAAAGTCACAGGGCAAACAATTTATTTGACTTTATTGAAGAGTCTACATCTGAAACAAGTGTTTCTTGTGTCATTCAGTTGCTTAGCTTTCTTGAGATTGGTGTCTTGGTTTGATTGTTGTTGTGCTCGTTTTCAACCTTCCTACTGGCAGAGGCACTGTTGGAAATGTATGTGGATCAAAGTGTCTCATGAGTGACCTTTAATGAAATGGCTCTATGGGAAAAATGTTGGGCCAGTGACTAAGAAGGGTCGGGTGCGAGCTGATAGAGACATTGTAGGACTATAACATAAGCTTTGTCGACAGGAAGTGAGGCTAAGTTGGGATCACTGGAGAGGGACTCAAGGTCCTTTGCCATGGAGTTGCTTGTTGGATTGGTTGAACAAAGCAAGACATTGCGCTGCCAATTTCAGAAAATCCTGTTTGTCTCTGAATTAAACTCTCAAAAATGTCCTTGTGATGATACCACTTTTGAATATAATGAAGCTTAAGCTCATCTTCCACTGCCAAAACAAACATTTAAACGTTTCTAGCTTTAGACATTTCATCCTATATAAGTAACTGTGGATTATTAATCTTGCTTTGTTAAGAACAGCTATAAACAGTCACATCCTAATACTGTCAATTAAAAAAAAAAAATGGAGACGTGTGTGAGGGGATTTTTTAGAGAGGAGCGAAGGAGAAGGTTACAACTCAATAACAAGGTGTCCCCAGCCCACCACTATTTTACATTCAACTTCCTGCAGGAGATAATTATAGCACAGTTCCTTTGCAAGATGCGGGGGTATGTCAATTAGAAACGCCTCGTCGTCACCACAGGGGAAACAGACACTTCCCTTGTCAAACAAAGTTATTACTATTCAATTCACCGAACATGTTTCCCGTAACTGAAACTGGTTTGGTAGCTTTTAAATCAGAAGACAACTGGACTCGCTCGGCGGCATCTTCTATTGACCTTTAAATGACAAATGTTTTTCTGATTCCATTCATTCTTTCTTGAGATGCTCTGCATCTTGGCTATGTAACTGGAAGTGTTGACAGATCAATATTTGATGCAGAATTTGCCACCTGCGGGGAACAGGCCTTTACAAAGACCTGGCTGCAGTCTGCAGCCACTGGTGCCACCGAACAGCTACTCTCTCACAGTCGTTTGTTTTGGTTGGTGTCTGAGGAATCAATCAAAAAATATTTTCAAGTGGTAGCTCAGGAAGAATTCCGGAACTCTTGTCGGGTCTTGTTCACCTTCCCGACCTAATATTGTAAACGCTGAGTATTTCAGTTCATAAGGTGACGTGTTAAGAGTTGGGGCTGACAATCATAAAATGTTTGACTGTTAAACATGTACAAACAAACATGTGACAATATCTACAGCCAAAAATCTCAGTGTGTGGGGGAGAACTGATCTCTCGGCCTTGATGTGATGCCAATCGATACATGTCAAACATTTTGACATTTAGATTTAGACTTCATGTTTCCAGACAGCAAGAGACTTTTTGTTCTGTGAGCAGAAGACATATTCCTGTCATTTAGTTATTGTGTTTCCTTTGCAACTCTTCCATCAGAAAGCTCATGAACCCATTATCATTCAGCAGATTTCCATGTTGCGACTGGTGTTTTTATGTTTCCACCTCTTTTTATCGCATGATCTTGTGAGATTTCTGGCTTGGAGGACGAGGTTCTCGGACAGAGCTGGGTCAGAATCCTTGGCTGTGGTGGTCTGTGTTGTGGCCCCAGTCAGAGAATCACCATAGTTGGCACTTGAGTTCTCACAAACGGGGGAGTTGCTGTTTTGAAACATTTGTGCCCAACATTTCCAATGAACCCCGTTTTTAAATAAGCCACACATGAAGCCTCATCAGACATCAGAAGAGGCACTGTGCCAAATGTTTTTGCAGCAGTAATGACAGTTATTTGCATGTGGTACGAGAATAAAACCCTTTGACTTTTTAGTTGTCTGTCGTTTGTGTGGGTAGAGTGTGTCATTGTTTTATAAAAACAGCTCCTCCGCATTTCACAGCCTATTTCACCTCCTCCGAAAGAAGGAGAAAAACTAGGGGAGGAGTTTGAAAAATATTTTTCTCAAAATATTCACAAGGGTTTGAAGTGGAAGGAAGTAGTGCAGAATAATGAAAGTTGACATTTGAGTGACTGCGGCAGTGTAAGAGAGGAAATAGACTTTCGGTTCCGTAGAGAAATATTGTTCATAACGTAAGTGATAGTAGTATTAATATGTATTCACAAGTTCATTTATTAATTAATCAGACTGCTAATGTCACTTCTACTTTCTAATATTTTCATGAATATTTTTCATTAATATATTTAGTTAAAAAAAAGTCTGACAAGACCAGCATGGTGTTTTGCTGCTGCGCCAGTATCATGCAACAAGGACAATAAAAACATAAATACACACCAATGAAGGGGACAAAGGACACAGCCGAAAGTGCTCCGTGCTGACCTCCATAATGCTAACTTGTTTTTCTTTGAGCACATTATTTGTATTTATTTAACAGTCTGCTACACAGAGAGCTCAGTACAGTGGTGGAGGGTTTATGACAGGATTGCAGATGGGGAGTGTTCTGAGAGAAGGGGAAGTTATTTACACGTTTACAGCTGTGAAATGTGATACTCTCAGTTTTGTCATGACTTCTGGGTTGCCTTTATCTTACTGTACTCATGCACTGACTTCACTTTGAGCCTGCATCTCCAAGCCAGTGGGGAGACGTCTACAACACAGGAAACCCTTGGTACTTATGAAATACAGAACTGCTAAAAGAACCAGCAGGCAAATGAAGAAAAGAGTCACCTTATAGGTGAGTGTGACACCTAAACCGTCATCCAGCGGCGTGCTCCTGCCACCTGAAATCTTTCCCTTTAAAACAAAATAAAAACTGCCGTCAACACCTTTCTGAGTGAGAAATTGAAGAATCCAGACTTTTAACGGCAAAAGTTGTTTGGCTGCATGGAAGTTGGTAAGTAATAATATCCAAGAATACTTTTTAAAAAAGGAGAAGTGAGAGTTTGTTTTCTCTGGTCGTCATGTCCAGTCGTGGTGTGTTGGGTGAGTCCAGTGAAAAAGACATGAGTCATGATTCTAGCAAGAGGTTAGTCAGTATTTACATGTCAAGCGATCACCCGCTTCCTTTTCAGAGAACAGCAGACGTCTAGAGGTGAGGTAAAGGCTGTCTCATGCGGTCGATGCACACTGCCTTTGCTGGAAATGAAATGATTCTCGGCCCCTTGTGAAAGTTACTTACAGTTATCAACCTTGTTTTAAGAGTGTTTTTCAACACCTCTTATAAAAAAGGGATTAACCATCAATATGTTGTATAGTATGAGTTCAGTCTATATAAAATATGCTACTTGCTTCTGATATTCTTTAAACATTTTTTTTTTAATTAACTTTTTTTATTTCAATAATCATCATTTTACACTCATCTACAATGACATCATAGCGTTCAATAGGCCTTGATGGAAGATCATGAATGTTTGTTGTCATGTATAGTGTCTTATGACATGGTTTAAAATGTATATGTAACCATAACCCTAAACCCAACCATAATATCATTACTAATAACACTATTCTCCCAAATTTGCACTTAATAATGTAACCTTGTTATCAGCTGCAGATAATCATTCATGATTATAAATATTCATAACAACATCTATAAGACCTTGTAAATGCATTATAGGTGAGACCTTAGTATGAAGTGCAACCAAAATATTTTATAGCAATGTTGTACTTCTTGTTATATTTATGAGGAATATGTGATGAATAAATGTCACAAATCTGGTGCGTGATGTGAAGTTAAACAGTCCCACAGGACAATGCACTACAACGGTGGCAGCAGAGAGGAAGACCTGTCCTTCCAGCACCTCTTCCCAAAGAAGCCAGAGGTCCAGGTCTGATTTGCTGCTTTGTGTTAGAAAAATAAATGAATGTTGGAGCTGATGAGATAGCGCTTTCTCATCCAGTGTGGATTGATTTAAAAAGAGTTTTGCATCATCATCTGTACAAGCTAAACCACAAGTTTTGATAAAACGGTGCTGCTGTCTGGACTTCCCCTCTGTGCGATGTTGTAACCTTTGCATGAACGAATTGCTGTATGTATCCTTTCACATACAAGTACAGCTGCCTCTCCATGTGGACGTGTTTGCCCTTAAAATGATGCTGTGTTTTTGAAGAACTTTTTTGAAAACAGCAGGCAAAATGGAAGAGATGTATTTACTTCATCACCAATTCATGTGAAAATGAACATGAACCCCAGCCATGACCCTTACATGTGTCTCTTCCCATATCGAGTCTCCATCAGCAGAGAGCCACCCGATTCAATATCAGGCCATTGACATTTCTCATTGGCAGCATGACTAGTATGTGAATTGACTCTGTGGGCATCACTGTCTTTCACTTCAACTAGAAAGAAAGAAATGAGTGGCTTGAAATGTGCACTGATTTTGCGTCATACGTGCAGTATCTTACTCTGGCTTTGTCTTTGAAACTCTTGACTGATGACGGGGAGGAAGCAGGTGGTGGGGTGGGTTCTGTTGTTTGTAAGAGCATGATATTTCCCAATATGACGGCGCGTCTGGAAGAATATATGCTTGTATATAAGTGGCGACCACCATTGATGTAGTTGAGGTAGAGCAGCTGGGTGAGTGTCGTGAGTGCAAGTTTTTGATAACTATGTTTTAGGATACATCATTGAGAGGCCAACAGTAACTGACAGAGACCAAGACTGAGACCCAGCTGAATACAGACACAGCAGGTCTATCAGTCAGATAGACACATGCATTTATTCCTTACAGCAGGGGTTCTTAACCTTTTTGATCTCGGGGCCCACTTTTCCCAGAACAAACAGCCCGGGCCCATTTAATAGAACTGATTCATTCCTCTCGATTTCATTTGTGATCAACAACCCTATTCAATCTACTCAGACGTAAACAAACCAAAACCTTGTGAAATTACATGAAACCATGTGATCATCGCAAAAGATATTTATTTGTCATAGAAAAGCCCAACCAGCAGCAGAACCAGGTGCAAGTTATGTTCATCAAATTTACTTTACTAAAACACTTGATGCAAACTGTTGGAAAAAAAATTTGGAAAAACTGAATCAAATTCTGAATAAAATAATTTTAATAAAACCACGTCTAAATATCATAAAATACAAACAAAAAAAATACATTTTATTTAAACACTAAAAAGATATAAGTAAATGAAAGTATTGTCATAAAATGTTCTAATTAATCTTCAAAACTGCTTCAACAGTTGCTTTCATGAACAGTTCTTACAGTTCTTGCGTCCCTACAGTGGGCCCCAGCCCTATAAATAAGATTCACTTTACAGCAAAAGAAACTGTAGTCATTCTTCCAAAATAAGTCAAGAACAGAAATGCTACTCATGTCATGTTTGTTCTGTATTCACTTTGGTCCTGGTCCAACTCATTCATATCGGTCATGGTCTTGGCATGGTCTTGACAACAACACTGTGAAGTTGATATGTCCAAAAAGTGACTCTGCCTTATGCCAGGTTTCCACTCCTCAGTCTCCTCTCAGATAACCTGTACAAAGAACACCTGCATTTGGCCCTGGTTTTCGTTTTGCCTGTTGTTGATTTTAGTAGTTTTCAGCTAGGTTTGCTAACAACAATGGCTGCTGTCACATCTGGACTCAGATTTTGCTTGCTCTCTCCCATCCGATCAATGGTGTCCTTGGGCATGTCATAGGCAGCAGTACCATTTTCATCCCCCTACAACACCCCAAACATAGACTCGCCAAGAAATGGTCTGGGTTGGGACATTTTTTTTGTTTTGTTTTGGCCCCTTTCAGTGGTAGAAACATCCTTATACAGTAAGTGCAACTACTCTTACTGTATACCCCGATTGCCCAGGTGTACACATTTGATAGAAGCAGAGCTGTCAGGACTCTACCTCTTCTACAGAACATTTTTGAGGCGTGACATTGGCTTCTTTTCAGTGAAGTGATTAATAATAAGCTGATGCAAAGATGGGATTTATGATGTGGGCAAAGCTTGGGCAACAGCACTGGTGTGAGCTGTATGGCAATATCGGTGCAAGTTTCATTTTCATTTCTCCGATTTTTTGATGTGAGTGGCAGGAAGAGAGGGCGAACCTCTGCCCAAAACCAAAGTTAACATCTGTTTACAAACTCTCTCAGTTCTCATGGCCCCTGGAGAGTTTTGCTGAACTCACACCGGGACGATGGTGACTATTATGTTCCATGATAAAATCAAACGAGGACGACAACACCCATGTAATTGTGAGTGTGGACATGAGTGTGTGTGTGAGAGAATGGAAAGTCCCATGGTTTCTCTGATGTCCCCTACACCTCAGCGCACTTGTGCGCCCACAGCATTGTGGCCAATGATATTGGACCACCGGTTCACGCTCGGCTCTGGTCTGACCAATCAGACGCTGCATCTGGTGGAAGAGGCCCCTTCAGGAAATGACTTTTCGGCGTATCAAGGCTTGAGATAACTTCAGACATCCTCATACCCAGACAGATGCTTCCTTCTGTTTACGCGGTTCTGTTTTTTCCTTTAGCATGAAGTGGTATTATTAACATCCAAAGCTACGGAGATCATTTAAAAAGCCATATTTGGTATCATTTGGAAAAGTATGGTACAGGGAGCTTTACTGAAACTGGCATGTCTGGTTCATCGGAGAGGAAGAAGTCGATAGCCAAATGCTCCAAGCTGAGCGTCAGGATGTGTGTTCGTGAACCGAGGGATATCTTGTGAGTCTTCCATTTCCTGCGTATGTGTGTGCGCGTTTGGTTTCACTCTGGTGTTTACTAGTTAAAATGCTGTATTGATTTGTGATTTGACATTGATCTCTTCAAACTTCTGCATCCACTACCTGTGGAACGTCCTGTAGAGATAAACGCCTGTGTGATCATGCTGACTGAGTGTGAAAATAAGATCAACATTAAGTTAAGTCCAACATGACTGCTATGGTCGCAAAACTAGATTTATGGCATCATGTGTTTAGGCTAAGATTATACACTCTACACTTGACGCTAAAAAGTAGCTTTTTTGTTTTGTTTTGTTTATTTATATATATATATATATATATATATATATATATATATATATATATATATATATATATATATATATATATATATATATATATATATATATAAAAGCACTGTTGTTGCTGTTATTTTATTTGAAGGATTACAGACATAACCTCCGACAAGTGACAAGAAAAATGCTTTATTGACATTATTTAAACCCCCACCTTTGCAGCAGCATCACGCTGATCATTTGTATCGATAATATGACTCATTTTGGAAAAGTTTATCATGTTCACTTTTTAAACTAAAGTGGATGTTCAACCCAAATTTGGTCAATTGCCCTCACATGACCTTAAACACGTAAAGCATTTATTTATTTTCAGTTACCGGAGGAAGAGGAAGACGGTAAATCATTAAGTTCCTAATCACATTTATGGATTGCTTTTATTTCTATGAAGTATTCCAGCATTTTCTTTTCGGTCATACAAACTAGTCCTGCTACACGGGGATTTTGCGAATGTTAAAATGGATTGTAAAACTATGAAAGTAGAGAATCACTTCAACAGTGCAGACGTCTGTCAAGCAGCTGACTTCCACCAGTAATGTGATTTTCATATGTTAGAGTCTGGACAGGCTGTTGGTCTCGCAGTGGTGTCACAACGTCTGAGTTCCTGAATTAGCAAGCCTCCAGCAATCTTCTTTAGCAACCCCAGAACACATTTTAGCACCACAGTCACACGGTCTTTGTCATATCCACCTGGTTTGTGAGCTGCTTTAAAGAAACATGCGACTGTTTGGCGGAGGAGATATCAGATGTTTAATCAGGAATTGTTTGTCAAGCATCTGTTCATGGACAACAGATCCAAAATACTTCATTTCAATTTATTTGATGGTATAGTAAAATTTAATTGGCGTATCTGTCATAGTTTTACCAATTTATTTCTAATGGTACGGATAATTCATATTATTTACCACTGCTTGTGAACTGTGCCGCCTATTCATCAGATCTTCCACTGTACAGTGCATTGTCTAAATATCTGTCAATCATTTGCAACGTGTTGGAACATGTCACAACGCAGCGCCTGACCCCAAAAGAGAATGTCACGGACTCTTGGGGTCTGTGTGAACGACAATTACAGGAAATTCTGTCTTCCTCTGAAGTGAGTTTGTGGTTGGGACACCTGCAAGGTTCGAGTCCACACAGCTTCCGTACTAGCCGTAGTGAGTTGGTGATCACATGCAGATGTTTGATAGTTGATCTAAACTGTATCACCATAATATATAAATATAGATACTAAATATGCATGTATATATAAAAATTAACAACAATAAAAACATATATATATTATTGTTGTTAACTATATATGTATATATGTGTATATATATATATATATATATATTTTTTATATATATATATATATAGTCAATCATTTCAAGTTTTTGTCACATAAAAGAATAGATACAAAGTTCAAATTAAATTCTAGACTAGACACTACATCACATTATCGCATTATCAAACTAAAAAAAAAAATACAAGCAATGAAAACAATATAGCAGAGAATAAAACCAGCTCACCTATGTTGTGCTCACAGGCAAGAAGTCGCACCTTGCCCAGGTGTGTTGACACAGGTTGCAAACTCTTGAACAGACTGAACACACACAGCTCGGCAACTCGCTCAATATGACCGTCTTTTACATTAAGTTCCACTATTGAGAAGATTTTGGATCCATTTCTTTGTTCTTCATGTCTTTCACTGCTGCAAGAAACAATTGCTTTCATTGGCAGAAGGAAATCACAACAAATAATAACTTCCCTTCCAGTGTCATGCCAATGCTGGAGCTCTGTGATGGAACACAGGACTGAAAACAGAGTTCAGCTGAGTCACGCTGTCACAGGATCACAGTCATCAGCACCTGAACTTTATTAGCTGTTTAGGCTCCGATTTGCCGTTAGACATAAAACAGTGAATAGTGGCTATAAAACACGAACTGGCAGTTAATCACTGGCTGAGCCCCTCTAGTTAAACATTTAAGAGACAGAACTATAGGCCTGTTCATGTCTTCCTGTCCTGTACCAAACCCTCTGCTACATCAGTGATTTCTCTCTTCTCCCAGAAGCATGTCATCTCCGGACGTGTACCACTGGCCCATCCCGATGCGTGCGGTCGGGGCCCAGAACCTCCTCACCATGCCTGGAGGAGTCACATTTTCAGGATACTTGCACAAGAAAGGAGGCAGCCAGCTGAGCTTGATGAGATGTGAGTGTATGGTCATGATAATTTCAAACCATCACATCATTTAAATAACATTCTTTTGTTTTTTTAAAATTCAGTTAAGACATTTGAAGGAGGAAATAAAACAAAGCAGATTTAAGCTTTGCTTTGTTAATAACGGATTCAAGCAATTTAGGCACAGAAATTATTAGATAAATCAATAAACAGAATAAATATTGTGAACTGATCATTCAAGTCTGTCATCTAGGGCCACTGAGGTACATCATCATCCACAAAGGTTGTGTGTACTACTTTAGGAGTAGTACATCTCCCTCGCCACAGGGGGCGTTTTCTCTCAACGGCTACAACAGGTAAGTCAAACGGTCTTTAACATGCTTAACAGATATATATTTTTTCAATTGTAAATTAACTTTCTCTACTTTGACACTGCTCATATAGTATCTCATGTGTCATTTTAAATATCTCTCAGAGTCATCAGGGCAGCAGAGGAGACGACGTCCAACAACGTTTTCCCTTTCAAACTCCTCCACTTCAGTAAAAAACACAGGACGTGGTTTTTCTCTGCAGCTAGTGAGGAAGAAAGACGGGTAAGTACGATCAAAAGCAACGCTGCCACTTTCACTTTAGCCACGTCTTTGTTGTGGAATCTTATCGCTTTCTTTCTGAAGCGTTTACGACAGCGGTGTCGAACTCAACCGCAGGGGGCGCCAAAACCAAAAAATATATTATTTGGGTTGCAACGTAAAAAGATCTGGAGCACAGACCTTCACCACGCTTGTGTCTTGCAGGAATGGATGAGATCCCTGCGCTGGGAAATTGAACACTACAATGAGAGGAAAGAGTCCCACGTTCATGGGTAACTACATTGCTCTCATTCATTACTCACGATGTTGATGCATTATTGAACAAAACCTGAAACAACTATAAGATTTTGTGACAGTGAGACACTCATTCAGTCCCTTCACAGCTACAACAAAGTGTTATTTCAAGAATAGAGTTTGCAAAGTGGGCAGTTAGATATTGTAATGCAATGTTTCATTTTTCTTGGTAGCTGTGACTTTGACTCAGATGCAGATGGTTTCTACGGTAGCATTGAGAGGGTGCTGGACCTTAAACAGCCACAGGATGTCACTGACCATGGTGGGTCCCTTTCTTATCAACCACACCTGGTTTAATCCGATAACTCCAATCTGAGATGACTCTTCCAGATTACGTTGATGACGATGACGATGACAAAGACTATTTAATGCCAGACAGAGATGCTACGATCCAATCCACGGGTAAGATTGAGCACCTTCCCTCAGCCTCTGAATTCACAGGAGTGTAACAACTTATCTTGATTTTACCTTGCCAGGTCGACCAACATTCCAACCCCCCTCCTATCCTCCTCCTCCAGTTCCACAAGTGAGTCAAATCCGGCAACAATCCAGTCCTGTTTTCCATGAGGTCCTGCCTCCTCCAGTTCCACCGCACAACAGACCGTCTGGCAACAGCTGGGTTCACAAGTCACCCTCTCCATCGTCTGTTTCCCCGTCATCCTCCATACAGAGGGAGTCCCACAAAGGTCCCCCACCTCCACTCCCATTCGTGCCCCACCTGAAAAGGCCCACATCTTTTACACCGGTACTGTTACCCAGTCCAAAACAAAGCCACACTCCAGTAAAGGGTGCAGAGGATGAACGTAAAGACAGGAAATCTTCCGTTCCCTCACCACTACCGTTTCCAGCCCCAATCTCAGATCAGTTTCACTCCAAAATGAACTTAAATGGACCACCTCACTTCCCCCCAAATGCAAAAGGGGGTGTAGTCAGTACTCAAGCTTCTGCATTGCAAAATAAGAACCTCAAACCTCCTGTCCCGGAGAAGCCTCCAAGACCTGCAAACAAGCCCCGAAGACCTGGACTTCAGCTTCAGTAAGTCACTCTCTTATTATTTGGCATGACTGTCTTTAGCAACAGCTCCTCTGGTGGACTGGAGGGGTTCCAGTCTCTAGTGTGTTTGTTCAAAAATAACTTACAGACAGCTCGATCACTGCAACACTGCATCATTCTGAGGGAATTAGTAGCAAGCGGGTGAGAAATTTGGTCAGAGTTGATGGAACAGCTGATGGAAATTCCTGAAGCCTGTAGTTTTCACTTGAAAAGAATCATTTGGAAGTCAACCCAAGAAAGATTAAGATGAGTTTTGCTTTCCCATTAGAAGAACGTCGCCAGAAGGACGGAGTTTCCGTTCACACTTGGGCGACACAAAACGGATGCAGAACTCCTCTGACATTGCCATTGACTCTGATGAGGATTATGAGAACGTAAGTTTGAAGAAAGGCCATTTCTTTCACATCTTTCTGTTGGATTTTTTCCCCAAAATTCATGAAGTCATGAAACACCTTGTGTAACTGCCATATGCTGTGTGAAGTACAATTGATCTATTTACTGAGTTCAGGTTTCATGCTTTGCTGATTCAATTAAGGTAATCTGGTCGAGGTCTTACTGATGGTTGTTTTTAAATCTTGATCTAAATGAGTGTTGGTTGACAGCTGTGTAACACATTTAACACAATTGTCAGTCGTTAACATGAATGAATTGTGTGTTCACAGATGCAGCTGCCAGACTCAGTGTTTGTCGACACAACGGAAACCAGTGCTGTCGAGAGGTATTTCCCATCCTTTCATTTTATGCAATGTACTTGTATTCTTGCCTTGTATTCAGATTGGGGTTGGCTTAGCTGAATTAAAAATGTAACTTTGCGCACAGGCTGTTTAAGGAAAACTCCTGCTGTCCTGAAGATGGGCTCTACTGCATAAGAAACTCAGGAACAAAAACCTCAAAGGTACAACAGCATCTTTTCCCTGTTTAAACCTCTAGATGCTAATGTGTGCCATGCACAGGTGCTGGTGGTGTGGGACGTCAGTATCAGCAAAGCCAGAAACTATCGCTTGTTTACAATGGTGAGAGCCCACTTGAACTTTGGCAACAAGTCACTCATATATTGCTATAATATTCATTTGTTTTGTTGTTTTTCCATAGGACAACCAAATATTTTTGGACAGCGAGGTGCCCTTCACGACTCTGTCGCATCTGGTGGAGCATTACCACACCCATCCTCTTCCTCAACATGGCTCACTTTGCCTCCAGAAACCTTTCACCAACAACTGACTGTCCTGACCTGAAGCCGTGTTTGATTTTGTATTCACAAATGTACTGTATGGAAATGGAAGGAAAAAGAAGCACTCCGTGGGTACTGGGTACAAGGACAGCCCCTCCCAGACTTCATACGCAGCGACGCCTGATTCCTTTGTGGGTGGTTGCAGAGCACATTGAAATTAAACGGTAGAACAATATTTGGTGAATGAAATCATCACCATTATAGCAACACATGGAAGCACCAACTCAGTGAGGTGTATGCTTGGCTTGGACTTCTTTGTTTCTAAAGACTTGCGCAGCGGTTGGATTTTTAAAGGAGGAGTGGAGTGAGTTTTTGTCCTCCACTCACAGCTTATTACAAAACTGTTTACATGACTTAAACACACCCTGCACCGTCTTGTTCTCAAACAAAGTCCACCTTCTCTTCCACTAAACTCAGAGTCAGCTGAGTTACTGTGGCTTTCCATCCCACTGAGTCGTTTTGTTCTAAAAGATGTCTAATATACGTATGTCGGCTCCTCAGACGTCTGGTCGAAAATCGGTCTGGTCTAAACATTTTATTTAGCCGTCTAATAATCTGTATATTGATCACAATAACTGCTAATGTTTTAATGCAACATTTGGCAAAAATGTACACAACTTATAGTTTTTTTTAGATTTAATAATTAATAATTCAGGGATTAAGTTCTATCGTCTGGATTTAGGCTAAAATATAGACCTGTTCTACACTTAGACAAGCTGTCTGATGGACATCTAAGACTATCCTTCTCCTGCATATGTTGCCTGAAACTGCTGAATCGTCAGCCTGGCTCCTCTCTTGATTGTAGATTTTTGCTTTGACGTGTGCACAGGAGCGATGTTCTCCAAGTAAGACTTCCAGTTAGGTTTAAAATTAGGAAGTCACACTCACTTACAGGATTATTTATTATCTAAATCTAGTTTATATACTGTCGTATCTTTTTGACGTACAGCTACTTCATAGTGCTTTAAATACTGAATGTATGTAAAGATTTTATACACAAATAAACGTTTACTTTTTTACTGAATTAAACGAAACGTTTTTTTATTTGGAGATGAACGTTTTCATAGAGACGAATGGCAGCTCTCAGATGGAGTGGAAAGGGTTAACACTGGAGGTGACATGGAGCCTCCTCGGCGGTGACGGCTGCGGCTCCACTGCAGCCGGTTGACGACGCGATGGTCAAACCCAGGGAGACCAAGCGACTGCGTCCAAACAACCAGCACGACGCGTGACCGTGCGTGCATCTGTGAAGCGCGTGCCTCTTCAGCTTTGACGGCGAGCTGATCGGGATTGGTCCTCGAGGGTGTGTGTGTGTGTGTGGGGAGGGGGCGCGTGAACCGGCGGAGTCCTGGAGCGAGCCGCACGAGGCCAGCAGGGAAATTAGCCGGAGCACTGACGCAGGCAGCCCGCCAGCGCTTAGCTAGCAACCACCCGAGAGATGGTGGCTCCCACACCCGGCTTCTTGGTGCTGCTGTTGCTCTGCCTCCAACGCTTCTTCCACGTCCACGGTGAGTCCCGGTCATGCGCGTGTGTGGACTAGCTTAGCTTCCGACCTGTGCACCTGCCCCGGTATCCCCTCGGAGGAAACACCGGGCTCTCGAAAGCAGTCGAACCTCACCCCCCGGGGGATTTCTACGGCTTCCTTCCGCCATCTCGCTGTCATGGCAGTGAAATATCAGCGTCTCGCGGCGGCTGGATGGGCCTGCGCGTAGATCAACCACAGGCGAATCTCCATGGAATTAGACCTCTTATTACCTTAAACAGCCTCAGGTTAATATGACATGAATATTTGGCCTGCGTTCGTGTCCTGCGGATCATAACGGTGGGTTTTCATTTTCATAACATTGCCATCAAGGCTTATTGACTGGTGTCTCTGCTGTTGTCCCGTCATTGGCTGTTGATGTCAATTCAGTCAGTCCTCTCGGCAGCTGACTCGCTTCACACCAGTTTTCAGATCAGACACGGATGTGTTTGAATATGTCGTCTTTTATGAGCTCGAAATACTGTACATGGTTGAGAGTCGTTAGACTGCATTTGTATCATTCGTGAGGGTTTTCGTGACCACTATTTTTGTTAGTTTTTACTTATAAAATTACGTTTATAATACGTTGGTAGTATACATCAAAACACGTAAAAACCCAACAATGGAATAGGGCAGTCATTTTATTGTTAAAGGAAGAGTCCTTTAACACGAAAACCCAAGACTCTACTATCAGCGGTCTCTTCACAGGAAGATGGATGGAGGTCTTGGTCAGTACTATCTAGTACACACTTGTACCATGATACATTTCCCAACCATGTCTGTAACAAAATAAGCTTCAGTGTTAGACAGGGATAAATTACATTTAGAAGATGAAAGATTTAATGTGTTCTGAAATCTAAAGAATGTAAAATAAGTGAATCCAGGACCAGCATCAATAGTACATTTGAACTATAAAGTGCACAATGGATACTCAAACCTACTGTCATATAAATATAATATGACTTCAAGTGTTTTTTTTAATATAAATGTTATAATTTTCAAATTCTTTCAAATATATTGAAGCTATTTTTTGTATTTGCAAATATTGAAAATTGCTTACTTCACAGAGAATTTGGTCTTGCATAATGACAAATTTTAATTTAATTTAATTAAATCCTGTGATGGAAAATTTATGTCATTGTTCCGACTAATTGCAAGTTACAGGTGTAGGCTGCTTTACTGTTTTTGGTTGTTTCCATAACTCTGATTGCAGACTGAGCGTCTCACAGATGCTTGTTGCTACACACTCTTTGTTATCTTCGATGTTGTAGTCTACCCTTCCTGTCCAGTGATTGAAGTGTATGCTCGCTGAGAATTCCTCTGTGACATTGTCAACTTCATACGGCGAACTTGTATTCTCACTCTCTTTGCAAATATTGTTTAATACGTATTCTCTCTCCAAGATCTTTATTGTAGTCAGGAAAGTCCACAACACCCCAATTTGAGCAGATTAACTGCCATATAACTGCCATAAAGTGTGTTCAGTAAGACAAGAATGCCTCCACAGATTGATCCTGATTAAGCAAAATTCAAATGAAATGGGGAAACCAGGAAATATGGCATAAATTAAGCAATGTGCTTGCATGGTTATTAGTCATCTGCAGGCAACAAAAGTTCAGTTCATCTGGTTTATGATAATGTCAGGCGTAATGACTTTTTGTGAGAAATGTATCTTGGAAAGTCTCATATAAACATACTATTTACTCACTTTTTGTCTAGTCAATGGTTTTTTTTCGACCTCGATGTCACCTCGACATTTGTAGCTCAAAGTCTTAAGTTTGCTCCCATCTGAAGCATTGAGCGATTTTAATTTAATTTAACACATACATTTTTGGAGTCTCTTTTTCAGTGTAGGTGTCTCCATTAAGGGTGCGGGGGCAACGATGTGTCAGATTTTGGGAACATGTCCTTCTGATGATCCTGCCTACATTGGTGGAGTCCTACTTGACTAATATGAGGGAGCACTGACAGTTGGAGTCATATTGTTGGTGGATTTTTCCTGCGTTTGGGGGTCAAGATCTCAGTGTGCGGCTTCTATGCTGCTAAAGCGCTGGGGAGAACCCTGCTGTCCCTATAAGAGCTTGTCTGACACCTACCTAAACACAGCTTCAGGCAGTCAAACACTGTTGCCAAATCCACAGCAGAACCACAGCTGTAGTTGGATTAAAATCGATGTTCTTTCCCTTCATCATTACTGTCAAGCAAGACTGGACTCAGATCCTGGAAGACTGACGATACACTGTTCTTACTACTTTTTTGTAGGCACCGGTGGGCAGTCGCGAGGGCTTAGTGTGACGTCCAAGTGGTAGAAATTGCTTCAGTATGACCTTCTGTGTGACACAGTTTATATAAAGCATGGTGATATCTATTTTTGGAGGCTGTTGAATCGTTCAACAAGTGCAGCATTCGCACACAGGTCAGCTCTAATCTTTTCAAGGTTGTGGCTGTGTCGTTAGTCACGTTCTCCCCCTTAGTCAGCTAATGCAATAGTTTCAGCACAGCACTGCATCTAAAAGCTCTACTGCATGACACTGACGTCTGAGACACTCACTGACACAATTTTTTTGGCAAAAGTTTGTTCTTCATACATTTTGTATCATTCAAAAGTAACATTCAGGCGATATTTGGTAATCTGTGTGGTAAGGGTGTTTGATACGACGACATTCGAGAGGGCAGAATGAGCCTGGGTTCTTTCAGTCAGTGTATAAGCAAGTTAGGAGCTAAGAGAGTTAACAACACTCAATTACAGCCTGCAATACTTGGTTATTTTCCGAAAATCAAGCTTTCATTGTTGCAATGGAAAATGAATGTGAGAAGGGTTTATCCCGAAAGAAGGTCATTTTGCCCTTGTTTTCCAGCAAGCTTAGTCTTCAGGTCTGTGCCATTATATAGATGTTATAACTGGCATACACTGCTGTAATTCTGAAATTGCCCTCTGTTGCCTGCAGCGACGAAAACAGAATGTGAAGCAAACCAGTTCCAGTGTGAAAATGGCCGTTGCATCCCTTATGTGTGGAAGTGTGACGGGGACGAGGACTGCACAGATGGCAGTGATGAAAGTGCTTGCGGTAAGTAACAACTCTGCCTGCCTTTGATGTTCCTCTGCTATGCTTGACTTAGGCATCGTTCAGTGGTGGGAACCTTTGACAATGATGCAAAATTGCAAGTATGTATTTGTAAAAATATCCATAGAATGTAATGGTTTATCTGGACAGGTAAATGCATGCTCTGGCTTAACTTAAGTGCAAGAAATAGGTTGTTTCAATACAACAAGGAATTCAGCAGGGGATAATTACTGTGTCATAGGCTTGCCTGATCCGACTTGTTCATAGTAATTACTACCACAAATCTGGGCAATACCAAATTTGCAAACTGGTGAAGGTGCAGATTCATGTAGAACCATTCTTGCACCTTAGATGAAAGAGCTGTGTTTGCCACATGCAATGATTTTTTTCAGATGGATTGCCTCTTTTGGAGTGTTTCTTTTAGCCTTTCTTTCTTAAATGTACATATTTGGGTTCTTCAGTGGAATCCTCAAAGTCCTTAGTATGTCTTTTAGAGTCACCATTTCTGTATAAACCCATGACCACAGTGGTGAACCAAGCGTATGAAATTGTCTCATATTTCAATTTCACTTCTGCTCTTAAACATACTATACAATATTCCACTGCTATATTGACTTCTAAAAAGGTATTATTTTTTTGTAATTAATTTTATTCAGTTCTACATTCTTCTTCTTAAAATCTCAAATTCTTTACTGATGTATGTAATGTATACTTTATTTCTGTGTAATTATCAGGTTCAGATTATCAGTAATATTTCGAGTTAATATGTTTTGGTTTTTATGACGGGGTTGTGAATTACCCTAAGCCAACTTCCTCATGGAACTTGCTGACACGTTTCCTAATATTTACCCATTATGACGTCTGGAAAATGGTGCTGCGGAACGAGGACAGCTCATTTTTCATAAGTCAGTTGTGCAGAATCTGTTCTTTTATCGAGGCAGTCGAGCTCCAGGGTGTCGATGGATGCCTTGACAGGTCCTTGTTAGCTTGCCTGAACACGCCTACAAGTTTCTTTATGCGGACACACCCCGACCCAGTTTGATGGCACCCCTTCCTTCAGCTTTGTTTTCTCTTCCTACAAATAGTATGAAAGTATCGACATCGCACCAACAATTCATGCATGGGTGGAACTATAACATGATTTGATACTGTTTCAGGTCAAAATGTTTCACCCATGTGGCTATTACACTCTATGTCTAGGTCTTAGTAGACTGCACTTATAACTGCTAGGATATTTCCCTCATTATTCAGAAGACATCAATATCGTGGGTTTCTTACTCCTAAAAGATGCCTTGGTGATTGCCTCACAGGCTACATACATGTTCTTCATTTTCTTTTCTATCTGGGTCATGTGAGGCTGGGGGTGGGGTGGGAGAACAAGGAGGAGGAATAAATCAGAGCAGAGGGATGCTGCTACTGGAGGATGGTGTTGGACAGAATGAGTTGTTTAAATCCTCAGATATACATTTACTCTAAATATCCAATAGTCGTCATATCATACATCAAGTCGATTCATCCGTCACTGTCACAGACTAGTTTGATCTGAAGCGCCCAGACTTGTGAGATTCATGTCAAATAATTCATGAGCAGACCTCGAGATTCTCTGTGTGGCTTCAGTTTGCTTCATACGTCTTTTTGGAGTCATAAAGGATTCCATGAAAGTAACTGTTCTGTGGCTGTGGCCTATACAACTTAAACAAATATTTTAAATATTTTGGGGTTGAAGAGGCAAGTGGTGACTGGATGAACTTGAAATCATAGGATGCAAGTGCTGGGCAATCCAAGCATTGGGTATAGAATCCAATCAGATATTACTTCTTCATCCTAGGAAAAAAAAAAAAAAAGAAAAAAAAAAAAAAAAAAAAAAAAAAAAAAATATATATATATATATATATATATATATATATATATATATATATATATAATTGGGAAGTAAGAAGATTGAATAGATTTTTAGAATTTTCTCTTATTGGTCTATCATTGGAGGAAGTGACATGAGTTTGAGTCATTTTAGTATGCAAGTTTTTAGATCCCTTGTTAGTCAACCGATGTATACTGACTGGTACATTGCTACTGTGTTTAGTCACTCTACAGTATATGGCATGTATAAAATATATTCATTTTTTTCTTCATTTGTAATTGGACTTCATCTAATGTGTTAACTAGTTCTGTTCTAAATGAATGTACATGGTCTTTCCTGGTTTCAGTGCAAAAGACGTGCAGTGAGTCTGACTTCGTTTGTCACAATGGCCAGTGTGTCCCAGGGAGGTGGCACTGTGATGGTGAGCCAGACTGCGAAGACTTATCCGATGAGAGCACTGAAATCTGTCGTAAGTCTTGCCATCTTTTTTTATCCTTGTGTAAAGAATGTTTGACTACTGTTGTTTGTGTTCTGCATCGTGGGTGTACACTCACAGGGTCTTTGTGGTTATGTTCGACCTTTTAAATCACTTGCTGAGGCGTACATAAATGTTTCCATGTGGTTTCTTTTGTTGTTTGCATTTAGCCAACAGCTTACTGGTGAATGATTGGTCCAAGTCCGTGGACAAGTTAAACTACAATATTTCTTGTGATTTGCTGTGTTGTGTTTTCATTTTGAAATGAGACAGGAATCAGATTTGGGTTAGTCAGAGACATGTGTCTAACTATTCCAACTAGACTGACGTTGAGACTTATGGCACGTTGATTTGAAACAAAACTTGTGTTATGCACGCTCTCCTAACATGGTTGAGCTAATTCTATTTGCAAATTCGTAATTGAAGGCCTCTGACCAACTGACTGCAGGAATCCTGTGCAGTAGACGCTCACAACCTCTCTTGTATCCTCAGTATTGATGATGAAAATTTTGCCGACTTGTTTTAATGCTTCAGATTCAAAGACGTCTAAATCAAAGTTGTTTATCCTTGCAGATATGCGGACATGTCGCTTGAACGAGTTCAGCTGTGGGGCAGGCTCCACCCAGTGTATACCAGTCTTCTGGAAGTGTGATGGAGAGAAGGACTGTGACAATGGAGAGGATGAGGTCAACTGTGGTAAGTGGACATCTAAACTTTCTCTATAGCCTCAGCATCAGTACCTGTCAGTAAGAATGTATGTTAACTTATGAAAAGTAATCTATGACCAATCCTACTGGTGTTGTGGAATTTCCTGACTACATTAAAGATCTTGTGGAGCGGGAGAATTGTCTTTTATGAATATTTATTGAAGGATCTTTGCAAAGAAAGTGAGAATGCCAGTTCCCAGTATGAAGTTGTCACTCTCATTGAGGCATTCTCAGCAAACATACACTTTAATCACTGGACGGAAGGGTCAGACAACAACATTGAAGATAACAAACAAGAATCTAACAACAACATTGAGCATCAGTGAGAAACTCAGTCTGCACTCAGAGTTCTGAAAACAAGGGGGAATAGTACAACCAAAAACAACGAGGCAGGCTTCACCCGTAACTTTCCATTAGTCTGAACAATAATAATTTTCCATCACAGCAGTCACACGTCACCTAGAATGGCTGAGGGTGTTTGAGTTCATAGGTCGTCGGCATGTTGCAAGCCAAAAGTTCAAGGATATAGCTGTTGATTGAGGGCCATAAAACCCCAGTGGAATCAACTTTCAGCACTCTGGATTCCTCATGCTGACCTTGTTGAATACTTAATTGTGTGTCGAGGTGAGAGTATCTTTTTATAGGTGCTCCATATTGGTGTTGCGTTGCCGTCACTCCATTGCCCTTTTGTGATTTCCAGTTCAGCTCTATGATCACTAGGTTTGGCTTCTCTGAAGACTATAAACTAAACTAAAATAAAAATGTCTACTTTTGTCCAGGTAACATCACCTGTACACCCAATGAGTTCATGTGCCTCAGCAACAGATGCATTTCTCGCAACTTTGTGTGTAATGGTGAGGACGACTGTGGAGACAACTCGGATGAAATAGACTGTGCTCCATCCTCATGTGGCCCAACGGAGTTCCAGTGTGGAAATTCATCTTGCATTCCTGACAGCTGGGTGTGTGATGATGATGTTGACTGCCAGGTAAGAAGAATGGACATACATGGCCGATGTTGACATATTTGTGATTAGAACTTTATGATTTTCGTGCGCAAGTTGTTTTATGTAAAGCTAGTGCCCTAAAAATAGCAATGAATTAGTGGAATGTCTGCGATGATCCAAAGAGAAAGCAACTATGTTGAATTTTTTTAAGTTCTCAGCTTGCTGCTGTTATTTTTTTTGTTTACCATGTACTGACTTGTTTCATGTCTTCAGGACCAGTCAGACGAGTCCCCAAAACGTTGTGGACGCAACCCAACGCCGGCGGCCAAATGTGCAACCAGTGAAATGCAGTGTCGCTCAGGAGAGTGTATTCACAAGAAGTGGCGATGTGATGGAGACCCCGACTGCAAGGATGGGAGCGATGAAGCTAATTGTCGTAAGTACATTGTCGTGTTTGTGTGTCTAAGGTGTCTAAAATGTGTCTAAACTTGTACGCTTACAGCTGTGCGCACATGTGGAGCAGATCAGTTCAAATGTGCGGATGGTAGCTGTATCGTAGGCTCCCGTCAGTGTAACGGCATCCGAGACTGCAGTGATGGATCTGATGAGGTCAACTGTAAAAACAGTGAGTAATATTTATCTTTATCTTAATTTTTTTTTTGTCTTTGTGAAGTGTCGATGGCTGGTGTGCATTACAGCATTAAGTCTGAATGTTTGGAGAAGAGCAGTGTTTTAGCGCCAACCCTGAATTACACACGTGGGTTGTTAATGGGTCATAGAATGTGGAGGTAAAAATAGTCTTACAGTGGGGCACTTGGTCGGCAGGCTGCCAGTCTTCTCATGTGTCTCACCATGTACTCAGCATTTGTCACTATACGAGCGTTTCAGTCAGGACCTTTCTCCAATTTGAATGACAGTATTCTGCCGTCAGTGGAACTGAATTATGTTCTGTGCCATTCTTTGCTTCTCACCCTTCTCTGTGAACTGAGTTAAATCTGCTCAACACATGTTCAGCATCGGAATATTTGATACGTGTTGTGTAAAATGTAGTGGGTTGACCTGCATTTTCATTTTGTCATGAGTTTGTGTTGTATTGTGCATGTCTTGTTTTTCACTTGTAAAGAAATTAGGTTATTGCAAAGTAAAGGGGAATCGACCTGATTTACTGTAATAAACCAGTGTTTGCAACTTTGTCTTGTTTTGAGTAAGTTTGTGTTGCTTGTTGACAGTAACTCAGTGTAACGGACCAGAGCGATTCAAGTGCCGCAACGGGGAGTGTATCGATATAAGCAAGGTGTGCAACAAGGTACGAGACTGTTCTGACTGGAGTGATGAGCCCATCAAGGAATGTGGTGAGTGAACAAGACTGTTTTTTATTTTTATGTCCACCGGATACTGTGTATGTGAGTTATGTGTAACCACTCCTCAAATTAAATCTATGATTTTATCAAGCAAAATCCTTTCTTTTTCTGTTTTAGTCACGGTTAGATTTTGCTGTCTCCTGTCACTCCTGCTTGATTTAGCTTTGCCACAGAGTCGCTTCATTATCTCATCACTGCCCAATTCCATGACATTTCCACTAATGCCGGCCTGACTGTTGAACAACGAAAAGTAACTCATACGGAAACAAATATCAAATATGCAATTGGATGTTCTGCTAGTGCTCAACTGAGACTATGTTGCAGGGGAAAACGAGTGCCTGATGAACAACGGTGGCTGCTCCCACATCTGCAAAGACATGGTGATTGGATATGAGTGTGACTGCACCCCGGGACTGCAGCTCATTGATCACAAAACCTGCGGCGGTATGTGGCTTTAGCTGCTCAATTTCTGCCATTCAGTTATGTTCAATAAAAATAAAAAATCTCAAGAGTTCCACACAGACCTTATTCATACCAATCATGCACCTTTGTGGTTACACCGTAGATTAGGGAACATATATTACCACAAATAAACTACTTATTCATTTGTGTATTTGCAACATATTAGCCTGTAATGAATCATTATAAAGTACTGATAAGTACCTATATTTTACACTGGAATGGACACTGAACATTCATGCTAAGCAACAATATTACTGATTATTAACAGTAAATAAGTTAGTAATTACCTAATAGTTCATATGTGTTCCCTAATCTAAAGTGTAACCCGCTTTTTAGTTTAGTTTTGTTATCTTTGTCATTTAAAAAGCTAACTAATAAACCCTGTTAATGAAGCACCATTCATTGATTTGTTGCAAATTTCTATATTGAAACAAGTCACTTAATATTGTTCTATTATTCCAGATATTAATGAGTGTGTAAACCCTGGAATCTGCAGTCAGATCTGCATTAACCTGAAGGGAGGATACAAGTGCGAGTGTCACAGTGGTTACCAGATGGATGCTACCAGTGGTGTTTGCAAGGCTGTGGGTAAGTCACTATTGTCAATATTGATTTCACTTTTCATTTCACTTTTTTTTGGTTGAAAACTGAAATTGAATAGTCAATTGAAGGGCAATGTTTTAAATGAAGTCCTTCGTGGAGTGATCATTTTATTGATTCTGATATCAGTGGTGTTGATCTTATTTGTTGGTTTATTATACTAGATAATCAGAAAGTCTCTACTTGTTTCAAACTCGACAATGAGTTCAAACGTGACACGTGATCCAATACGATCATCTCTCAGGTAAAGAGCCCTCACTGATCTTTACGAACCGCCGTGACGTCCGTCGTCTGGGTCTAGAGAGAAAGGAGTACACGCAGATTGTTGAACAGCAGAGGAACACAGTGGCTCTGGATGCTGACTTTGACCAACAGACACTCTTCTGGGCAGACTTGGGCCACAAAGCCATATACAGGTCAGTCTAAACCATCTCATGGTCCAACTATTGAGAGCAAATGTGATGCCTGAGTGAATTTGGAGTTGAACATTTTTGACTGTTGGATATTTAATGAAGTGGCAGAGTTGCCTTTACTGTCTTTGTCTGAACTTGCAATATGTAAAGAAGTATTTTAAACTTCATGTTATTATACCATTTCCAAAGCACCTTGCTGGACAAACGCAGTGACATCAGTGGCCACAACAAGGTCATCGACAATGTTCAAACTCCGGTTGGCGTTGCAGTGGACTGGGTTTATAAGAACCTGTACTGGTCGGATCTCAGTACCAAAAGCATTTCTGTGGCCAACTTTAATGGGACAAGACAGAAGGTTCTGTTCAACCATGGGTTAAAAGAACCAGCTTCCATTGCTGTGGATCCACTCTCAGGGTAGGTTCGCACCCGTTTTCTCTGTGTTTCATTCCCTTACAAAATAATAATAACGTGACTGTTGTAATTGGAGTTGAGGACTGGTTAAGCGTCCAATATTAATGAGGTTTTGTCTTGAAGGTTTCTGTATTGGTCCGACTGGGGTGTGCCAGCGAAGATCGAAAAGTCTGGCATGAATGGAGTGGACAGAGAGGTTCTTGTGGCAACTGACATCCAGTGGCCAAATGGGATAACCCTAGGTACGCACGCACGCACGCACGCTCGCGCACACTCTAGTCTTCCTATCTTAGTCTTAGTCTGCCATTGACATACATTGCCATAACCCTTTCCCCAGCCTTAAGCTTAACCAAACTAAAACCAAATTATAATAACCCAGCTATGTTGTCGTTTTAACCCTCAAAATGAGACTTGACAAAATGAAGAAATGTTGATTAAAAGCTCATACAGGTTCTCACAAAGATGGAACACTAGAAGCCAAATTTTATTTACATTTTGTGCAAATTTATCAATTGTCTGTGACGACGAAAAATCGTCTTTAAAATGGATCTTTCGCATTAAATGTGAGAGTATTTTTACTTCATTGTTTCTAATTTAAAAACAGCGGGGTGTAACTTTGAACTTCAATTTCAGTACATTCTGCCAAAACTATTACTGCTATCGAGGTACTATTCATCTGTCACATGAGTTTGGAGACATTTTACTGCATTTTTGTGGTGTAATTTGATCTGTGGTTTACAATAAAACATTATGAAGGTAACACCACTGCTGACCAGTCAAACCCAATTTACTTTGGGGAGCCCACATTTAAGTCCCGAGTTTTCGGAATAATTCTTTTTTTATCACGTATGTATATATGTATATATATGTGTTTTATCTCCTGAGTATTTTGTATCCTGGTTTCTGTTTTGTCTTTTGTATTTTTTCGTGAGGTTTTTGTCTATTTTGTTACACTTCTAAAATATATATATGGGCACTTTCCATTTTTAATAAAATATGTCTTCAGTCGAAAGAAAACTGGATCAATATCCAGCCTTCAAAATAAAGTCTGTGTCGATTCATTTCCTCCTCGTTCCTTTGTTAAAATGTCTTTTATTCAAGTTGTCTTTCCATATCCTTTTGACTAGATCTGATCAAAGGGAGGTTGTACTGGGTGGACACAAAGCTCCACACACTCTGCAGCGTTGACATGAACGGTGACAACAGGAAGAAAGTGCTTCAGTCTGCAGATTATCTGGCTCATCCCTTTGCCCTCACGGTCTTTGAGGTACACCTTCATTTCCTTTGTGCCACGATCCCATAAGAGAAATATGAATGTCCATGTGTGTGTACAGGACCGTGTCTTTTGGACTGAAAGTGAAAGTAAGGCCATCTACGGTGCAAACAAGTTCACTGGCGCGGATATTGTCACACTGGCCAGCAACCTGAATGACCCACAAGACATCATCGTGTACCACGAGCTGATCCAGCTGTCAGGTGCGATGGTGACCGTCTTCTGCTTCATCTGATCGCCATCTGTTGGTGAATCGTAGAGTCATATGGTCACAGATTACAGCATGTGTCACTATAAACAAACTGTTTTGTACTTTTATTAGCTGCATATTAGCCAGCAATTAATCATTAATCCATCATTACAAAGAACTCACTAGTGTCTTGTTTAGCCTGACGGTACTGTACCCTGGAGTGGTCTCAGAAAGTTTATACAGCGAAATAATGACTGATAATGAACAGTAAATAAGCAAGTAATTTGTTTATTGATGATGTGTTTCCCAATCCAAAAGTGTCTCAGTAAAATCAGATGAAAACGCTAAAACGTTTCTACTTTATGGAGAACGTTGGTGTGCGATATCGTTTGTTCGCTTCCCTCTACTGGTTCGCTTGTGAACGATACGGTTCGTGCTACTTATGTAAGCTGTGAAAAGAAACGTTAAATCGGGAAACTTGAACTCAGCGTTGTTTCATCTGCTAGCTGTGTATGTACCATTAGGGGGGAAATAATTCCTCTTCCCACGTGCAGGGACGAACTGGTGCACAGAGAAGGGTCCCAATGGAGGCTGCAGTTTCATGTGTCTACCTGCGCCGCAGACCAACAAACACTCGCCCAAATACACGTGTGTCTGTCCAGAAAGACAGGAACTGGCTGCTGACGGCCTTCGCTGCCGACCAGGTGAGTCACGAGCCACAGCAACGTGCGGGGTCACTCTGTATGAAAATAACATTATGAAAGATGTTACGAAGGAAGCTGACTGAAATGCTCTTCCTCTTCCTTCCAGAGGCCAACGTGAGCACTTCCATCCAGGTGGATTCCACAGCCAGAGGTTCGGCAGCAGCCTGGGCCATACTTCCTGTCTGTAAGTGCCTCCGAAAAAAACGTTTATTTTGCGCTCAGTTTTTCGCCTCTCGATTGAAGTTATGTTCTGTGCCAGCAATTCTTAACTGGTGTTCCTCATGTGTGCATCCAGTGTTGCTGGCGATGGCAGCTGCTGGCAGCTACCTTATGTGGCGGAACTGGCAGCTGAAGAACCAAAAAAGCATGAATTTCGACAACCCTGTTTACCTGAAGACCACTGAGGAAGACCTCAACATCGACATCACACGACACAGTGCCAACGTGGGACACACTTACCCTGCAGTGAGTCTGCCAGAACACCTGATCACTCACTGCCTACTGCAGTTAGCTTTCATGTCTACGACATGTATTATGAATGCTGTGCTCAGAGATGTATTTCCACTGCACTGACTTATAATTCTCTGTCTTTTCAGATCTCTATAGTGAGCACAGATGATGACTTGTCCTGATCCTCAGTGGGATTCCTTCAGCGCTGGGTCTGTCGCTGCCGTGGAGGCAGAACTACCACTGGCCTTCTCAAGTGCATTATGTCATCGTCTTGAGGAGGATGACGGTGGACGTTATTTATAATGTGAATATCGGTACTTGTGTATTATTGCGTCCAATTTTCTTCTCCCTGGTTTCCATGTGCGCCTGAACTCCCACTGACCAGAGTGAATCAGTAACTTGCACGGTTTGAACTGAAACACAAGTAGAAGAACAAATGAGGCTGCTGGATCCCACCAGGTGAAACTTTTAATGTTTTTTAACAGGAAGGGGTCAATGATCTAGCAGAGCGCCGTTCCAGCCATGACCAGCCCAGAAGTGTGTGCTAACTATCTCTAGTGTAAACTAGAGAGCTGTGAATGTTGTTTAAGACATACGTGTTGCCATAGTTACAGCTTTTGTAAATGCTGTATATAATGACTCACTCATCTTTCCTCAGAGCCATGTCTGTCAATCAGGACTCTTTAATGCACTTTGATGAATTGTTCTTGGTGTAAATAAGATTGTATACATTTGACTTGAACTCTTTTTGCTATGATCCGGGCAGTTCTGGGGCGCGCCACACCTATTTAACAGAAGATTTATCTGTTAACAACAAACTATTTTGTCTGTTTGTGTCGTTGCTGTGGAACTTTTCTAGACTTTTTTGGGGTGGGGGGACAAAATCAACTTGAAATGCTTATATGTGCAGAAAATTAAATTAATCACATTGGTAAATTGAGTTTTTATTTGATTTCTTTCGCCTTAAAGGTTGTGACATGTGGTTCTGTGAGGCTTGAGATGTGAAAATGCTCCTCTGTTTTGGTCCAAAATGAATGTTCTCCCATTACCATGTATGGACCATGTGTCCTGTCGCTCTTACACTTCTCTGCAGTAGATCAGCCATGTTCTCTTAGCTAGCCACTGGGTTCAAACCAGGGGGACTATGCTCTTACATCACCCCATGTTTGGCCATCTGTGGTCATGTGACTCGACATACAAATGTCAGCTGATGTGTGTTCAATTATTTGTTCCCACTTTCGTAGGTACTGAGCAGTTCTGATTCCATAGACCCTGCATGTTTGACTCAATTTCCTCTCACTCTCCACTGTGGTCTGATCCCTGTGACTCTCCTCACAGATTGTTTTGGGCTCGGCAACTTCCATCTGTCCTTCAATTATGCATCTGCTGGATTAACCTTGAGCATATCTGGGCAGATTCAGTCTGTTGGAGATCAGACTTTGGCAGCTGTTTCATGACTGTCATTTAACTACTTTGCAACATTTGTTTTACCTCTAATCTGTCAAATGTGAATCGCTTGGAAACAACATTAATGTCAACAGCCTTACTGTCTGTCCTGAACCGTTATCTTATGAGCTTGTTCCATTGCTTGTTTTATGATTTCAATATTTCATTTCTACTGCTATTTAGGAAGTTCCCAATAAGCCTGCTTGCACAATGTCATGATATTACATTAGGAGCGCTTTGCATTTCTCTCACATCTCTGGACAGTTGAGAGGTGGGCGCTGGATTTCTGCATTACCTCACTGAAGGTATAAATGTGAGGAATTGAGAAATGCTCTGACCTGCACCAACAGTCTGTTTCCATTTGTCTGCTTTTAGTGTGGTACGTGTGAATATTTGTTGGTCTGCATCCAGCTGCACGCAGGGATCAGCTGGTCTGACCTTTGCATTGTCTCCCACCTGCATGGATGATGAAGAGTCACGATTGAAAGCACAGATTACAGATTAATAGTTGAGATGTTGCGGTAAGTGGGAGGAGAGATGGACATAAGAGGATAATCGTATTTGAAACTTTAAGCACCCGCATCATTTCAGCCATCAGTGATGGCGAGAGCCACTTCATTCGTGTGTGTGTGTGTGTCTGAGACGAGGCTAAGATCTGTGTGTCTGTGTGCATGACCTGGATAAATGTATCCTCTTGTTGCTGACATCCAGCGGATCACTGCATGACCGCTGAGATCCTTCCACCAGAATTCATGTTGACTTCAGGCAGCATGTGGACCCGCATTAGAGCTCGCAGCAACTACAAGACCCTGAGTTCCACCCCCGACTCTCAAGATCCCACCGACCTTCTGGACCTCGGCAAGATATTTGTGAAGCCATGGAGCTCCCTTCAGGTCAGCGTGTAACCTTGGTGTTTGACTTGACAATGTGGACTTCATCTCTGATCTGGCACCTGTGCATTGTTTTCCCTCGTAGTTTGACCTTTCTAAATCAGTGTGTAGCCACTGGCCTGTTTCATAGTCACTAATCACGTCTTTGCTCCATCCAGACGTGAAACACTTTTATTATGCGTCTGTTGTTGCAGCTATTGACCCTCCTCAACAGTTATTGAACAAAAGTAATGCAATGAGGGAAACCACTCCACCTCTGGTGCATACGCTATGTGTACGCATATGTATATGTCGGCACGAAAACCTCTGTGTCAAAATATTAATCTCAGAAAAGTCAGATTAATAAGAACACTTGTTTAGCACTATGATCTTGGCAGCAAAGAAAACATTAACTTGACAGCCGATGCCCCCTGACTCACCCGAAACAGAAGGTTGAAAACATTAGCATATTTTACACATAAAAGGGGCCTAATAATATTCTGAATAAATGTAGGAATTTCAAAGATTAAAAGACGCAGTTGATAGCTGTTTAAAAACTATACATTTTCCATATTCGTGTCAAAAAAAAAAGGTAAATGAAGATAAATGAAAGGTGAATGTGAATCTGATACTAGGACTCGACTTTGGATTACTTTATGGTGGCTGAGGAGGCTTAAGAATTCCTACTGTATTATGTATGATCGAGTGCTCTGGTTAAAATCCACTGTCTTAAAAGGAATTAACATCTAATGTATGTCTTGGATCAACTGAAGATTAAGTGCTGAGACTCAACTTTCTCTTCCTTTCAAGTTCCTGAACCCTGATGCGTATGACCTCTATGGTGAGGACTATGACGATGAGGAGGGTCGATCATCAGCTCCCCATCCCTGCCTCCTGGTCTCTCCGTCGAAACAAGTTACTCTGAACATCAACGTTGGAGGAACGGTAATGTTCAGTTGGGGAGCTCACCACAACAACAGTACAACAGTAGCCATGAGAAAATATGACCCGTTTATTCTAAACATACAGGTTCCACGCATAAAATGGAATATATTCAATGAAAACATTATTACAAAGTAACCTAAATAAAGTCAATACAAACAAATGAGACATTTCTAAGTGCACAATGTCAATACAGGTTCACCTCACATAGTATGGGGGGCGTCATGTCAAGACTTTGTGCTGGAGATGTTAAACTTTGTTTGCAGGTCCTAGCATCACATCCACTTCAAGGACATGACTGACAAGTTTTCAGACAATGATGTGGATCAGATCAGCGATCAACACTTGATTTCATTTAGAGAGTCAGTACAGCATTTGATATTGTTATGATCTGCACCACCGCTGTCGCTTCGCTTCAAGGGGAGATGAGAGCTGGGCGTATTATCTCTGTTTCCTAGCTACCATGCTAGGTCCTCCACTGATGCTGTTGGTGGCGTCCTGACACAGGAGAGCTGGAGTGGATCCTGGAATGGAGTGCTTTGTGTGTGTGTAGTATATAAATATTAGATTTAATATTTTGATTTAGCATTTACTTTTAACACTTACAGAGATGAAACCATGGGACGTAACGTGTACAAAGTGTAGTGTCTCAAATGTAACAAGTATTTACTAAATCTGTGAAAATATTGCCAAAGATTTCTGCTAAATCAGGAAAAAAAACTGTCTTCATTTTTACATTCGGTGTCCCATATGTGTGAGCCTGTTTATACTGTCTCCTGGGGACCAATTCTTGACAAAACACTGTCCTTGTGGGGACTTTATGGCTTCGTGGGGACCATTTGCTGGTCCCCACAGGTCTAAACCTCAATTTGAAGACTTCAAAGTAACGTGGGGATTATAATTGGGTATCAGTTTGGTTCAGAGTCCTAGTTAAGGTGAGCCACGTGTCTTGGTTAAGTTTAGGGGGAGAGGCTGCGGTAAGTATCATGGCAATGGAAACCTCACAATGTCCCCACAGGGATAGCAATACAAACGTGTGTGTCGGACAATTGCATATTATATATTAATATTGTGGACGGGCGTGACGTGTTCCACCCTTGACAAATAAACCCACCTGCAGTTGTGAAAGATGCTGAGTAACCTTTAGAAACAATCTCAAATTTCTAGGTCATTTCAGTTACCATTTGTGATTGATGGTACTCGTTGTCGACTGTGCATCCGGTCGTTGGAGGCAGCAGGTCATGGTTCATGATTTTCACCAGGTCTACCAAATGCCCTCAAGATTAGCTGCCAGGTATCCCCAAACTCGGATTGGCCGTTTGGCTCTGTGCACTGACCCCAGCGGGAAGATGGACCTGTGTGACGACTATATCGTCCAGAGAAACGAGTTCTTCTTCGACCGCGACCCTGAAGTGTTCCACAGCATCTTCCACTTCTACAGGTGGGTTGAACTCTGGCTCACATTGTCGCTTGAATCCACGCTGCGGCGCATCTGTGTAGGACTGGAGTGCTGTGGATCAAGGAGGAGCTGTGTCCGCGTCACTTCATGGAGGAGATCAACTACTGGGGCGTCAGGATCAAGAACAGCCAGCGCTGCTGTCGCATCTCCTTCGAGGAGAAGCAGGACGAGCTGGACGAGCAGCTGAAGATCCAGAGGGAGCTGATGGCAGAGGTGTGTTGCCTCCTTGGACAGCTGTCTGTGGGGGGTCAAGGTCTGTTTTGAGTGAGTCATGTCTCTTCTGTGCTCACGGCAGGTGGAGAAGGAGGAGAACGAGGAGTTGTTTGACAGCATGATGTTTGGACCCACTCGGAAGAAAATCTGGAATTTGATGGAGAAGCCCTTTTCCTCCATCCCCGCCAAACTGATGGCTGTCGCGTCCTCCATCTTTGTTCTGGTCTCTTTGGTGGCCATGACGCTCAACACTGTGGAGGAGATGCAGTACAAGGTCTGAGGGAGGGTAACACCACTCGACATCAATCCATGAGAACAGTTCCTCACCGAAGATTGAAGCCCAACACTGATTGACTTGTGCTCCAGTCCGCAGCAGGCGAGCCCAGCGGAAAGTTCTACGGCGAACACGTGGAGATGTTCTGCATTCTGTTCTTCACCCTGGAGTACCTGCTGCGCCTCGTCTCCACGCCGGAACTCAAGTCTTTTGGACAGAGCGTTCTGAACACTGTGGACCTGATCGCCATCCTGCCGCACTACCTGCAGATGGTGCTGGAGCACTTTGATGAAGAGGACGTGCGCCGTCATTCCGGGGACATCGAGACAGTGGCCAGCGTTGGGAAGGTCAGAGCACCAAGATACTGATCTCTTTTGCTTCTTCTGGGAAACAAAGAATGAAAGAAGTGAAGAAACATTCAAGGATATGAATTTAAAGCTGCATAAAGCCATAAAGGTCGGCTGGGACAGATCCGCTCCCATCCTGCAAGGACCACAAACAGTTGTAGAAGCCAGTGTCTCTCTTTTTGGCCCAGTGATGGGGAGAAGTTGTTGTCTTGATGCCATAGAAGCTTGAAGATTATTTTATTGTAATTACACAATCCTTCTGAAGATTATTTTTGCTGGTGCAGGTGGGCCAGGTTCTGAAGATCATGCGTCTGATGAGAATCTTCAGGATTTTAAAGCTGGCTCGACACTCGACTGGACTCCGAGCCTTCGGCTTCACGCTGAGACAGTGCTACCAGCAGGTGTGGTGCAGGTCAACACACACACACACCATCACATGTACGGTGACACAGTGGGTGAGTCAGAGAGAGTGGGACAGATGGAGAGACAGACCAGAGGCAGGCTGTTGTCATCCTTGAAGACCTCGAGGAGCAGACGGATGGAAGGGAAATGATCCAGTTTCACCTCATTTGTCCAGAGATAGAGGTGGACGACATGATGACATTAAATCATGAATAGTGTGTTGATGATCTACCAGTATGAGGAGATCATATGGATTCAGTGACACACGCTGCTCATGACATGCAATGCTCCTCTTGAAGAGAGAATGATTGCTCCTCACCTCCTTTGTGCGCACAGGTGGGCTGTCTGCTGCTCTTCATCAGCATGGGGATCTTCATGTTCTCTGCTATGGTCTACACTGTGGAACATGATGTGGACAACACCAACTTCACCTCCATGCCCCACGCTTGGTGGTGGGCTGCTGTAAGTCACCTGGACATTCAACTATCTTCTGGCATGACCATGCGTTGACGAGAACCTCCTCCCGCAGGTCAGCATCTCCACTGTGGGCTACGGCGACGTTTTACCAGAAACCAATCTGGGACGCATCTTTGCCTCTGCCTGCATCTCCTTTGGAATCATCCTCAACGGCATGCCGATCTCCGTCCTCTACAACAAGTTCTCCGACTACTACGCCAAACTGAAGGCTCAAGAGTACACGGCCGTCACAAAAGCTCGGGGGAACCTGCACTTCACGCGCAGGGCGACCAAGAAGATCGCGACGTGTAAAAGATTCATGTAGCGTTGCTGGATTCACCAGGTGCTTCTCCTGAAATGTCAACATAAAACATGCTGACTGCACTTGTACCACTTTTTTTCCTTGGAGACTTCAAAGCTGTATTCACTGTTGATTTCCTCTGAGAGCCATTCAACATCAACCATCACTTGGAGTCATTTTCCTTTGACTGACTGGACATGAATTACACCATCAGAGCTGTCTCCAGGTCGATATATACAGTATATTGAATACGATGAGTCCTGAAGGTGAAAAATGGCACAAAGAACTGAAAATGAACGGGGTGAAGATAAACTTTTGTCCCCATCAGTTTAGAAACATTTAATTGATAAAAAAAAAAAAAAAAAAAAAATCAAGTTACAAACTTGAAACATTCAGAAAATTAAAGTTGTGGCTTCCATCATTCACACAGACTTTATTTCTGTTATAAAGCCGGAAAACAGAACAGAAACCTGGATGTTAAAGTCAATGTGTGGTCATGTGTGGAACTCATACACTCATACTCATACAGTTAAACCACGTAAAACACAAGTCACCAAACAGTATTTGGTTATGGAGCATGTTGAGTCGATGAGTCATCGTTCATAAGTTACAACTGCGTTTCTCCTCGAGTCACAGCAGGAGGGTTTCCAGATCACTGTCCTGACATCAGTGTTCACTTGCTGAGATTCTCCAGGAGGATTTCAACTCCTTTATTGTTGCTGATGCTCTTGAGCTCTGAGGCAAACGACTGCAGTGTTTTCTTCACTTCAGAGGCAACACTCTTGTCGCAGCTGTTCAGCAGGCTGCAGGGACACAGACACCAGAGTCACTTACAAGTCAACCAGGAGAGGGACGAGTCCACTCAATGCACACTGGCCGTCCGTTTCAACCAGCCAGTTCACCAAAGAACAAAACAGATGTGCAGCTTGTTCCAACTCTGATCTGCACAACTCAAGAGTTTTCAGTTTCTAAACAAGGGTCAAGCCTTTGTTTAATCAACTTGGAGTCAAAGTTGATCTGCTAACAGCCTGTTTTTGAGGATGTCATTGGAACACGTGAAACAAAATGTCGCTCCTCCACCTTCTCAGTGTATTTGAAATATTTATAACACTGACAATGTTTTGTGGAAGCCGCAGCTATGCTTCACATCCAGGTTGACATTAGGGAATGACATAGCGCTGATGATCATCCTCTCCAGAGCCCCCACCCCCCACACTTTGAACCAACATGCTGCACCATCTCTGAGGCTGACCTGCAGAGCACCATGGCTCCTCTGTTGACCTTCGCCCAGCTCTTGAGGTTGTCCAGCCCCACTGTGTCCACCAGGATTCTGCCAAAGCGCTCTGGTGAGAGAGGAGAAAGACGCCTTCAGAACCATAAACCTTTTTCAACTAGAAAGTGTGTGAGTGCGTGTGTGACCTTCTCTTCCAGCTTCAGACAGTGCAAGGTCCTGCTCAATGAGCCACTTCAGCACCAGATGTCCAGCTGGATGTTCTGCCATGTGAAGCTTCAGAGAGGAGGAGGGAAAAAAAAAAAAAAAAGTCAGCCACTCAAACCTTTGCATCGTCACACAGAGCAAGTTCACGGCAGCCGTCAGGCAACACAAGTCCCTTGTTCTGAACCTTCCAGACAGCGCCGTGAGCTCTTCAGGTGCATGTGTTCTGCCGACTCTCTCCTGAAGACACGAGCTACTCAAGCTACCACACCTCAGTGTCCATCTCGCCTAAGAACATCATGACACACTGAGACCTCCTCATTTTAAGATTTTAAACGTCTCGAACGACAAAATTACTAGTGATGCGTCCATCTGACTTCTATGGTCCCGATACCTGGGCGATGGAAATCCACTGATATGGATACTGATCTGATACCGGTGTTGGAAGTAAAGCAAATCGAGTAAAAAAAATATGACGAGGAATTACAAACTTGGTAGGTATTGACACGATGTGCCAAATGTTGGCTGCGCTACTGTACCGCAGCTGCACTGCTTCAAATCAGCAAGGATTCTATTGTTCTTGCAGAGCTACACAAGGCTGCGCTTCAAGTTGGAGTGGAGAGAATTAACGGAGGGGATATTAACCTCTGAAGTGATGTGAATCTGGGCACATTTCATAGTAAAAGACGATGTATTGACGCATTTTACTGTGAGAGTAAAAGGAAAACCACAGCATGGGCTGCAGCTCTGTGCTGCATGAAACTGAAACCAAAGCATTGCACCTGGCCATTCCAGTGTAGAGGACTATAGTTTGTGGTTTTAGTTCTACTTTTGACACAAGAAACTCTCAACAGTTGAGAGTTGAGACTGCAGACGGTCATTTCATCAGCTGATTTATGACCTGCTACATCTCTTTTATTTGATGATCTGCGGATCTGTGTTTGGATAGCGCAGTGACACGTGATCTAAGCTTGTTAGTTCAGCGTTTCGCGTGACTATACTGTTACCTAAACTTGTGTTGTGTATTGTTTATGATTCATAATCACTCGCTCAATGAAGCACTTCCCTCAAGACACACGGGCAGCTGTTGTGGGCACGCACGCGGGCGGGCTGGCAGACGGACGGACATCCATCCATCCATCCGACAAATAGTGAAGCACGACTTTATAGTGAGGCCAAATATATGTGGGCTAGCTGATCTCTGATTTACTGAGCCATCGCATCCTCCATTACTCGTCTCTGTAAATGGATCAAGTAACTGCGTCCTCACTTGACTGAGTGGAGAACTGCTGCTCCACTTCAGCTGTTAGCTTCTGCCATTATTATGACACGCCTGGTGCGACGTCAACATGAGCACTAAACATAGAGTTCAAATGCTGGTATCGACTCCCAGATGGGCAATTTTCACCGATGCCTGATGCCACTTGAAGAGGCCGGATCAGGTCGGTACCCGACACCAGGATCCCTAACAATTACTCCACAATTGGATTCTGTGTGTTGGACTACCTGTCCGTCTGTGCCCCCCGGGACCAGCTCCTGACAGGCCAGTTGAGCCACCGCCGTCATGGCGGGCTGCAGGTCACCGCAGGCTGAGGCTAGGATGTCGCTGACCGTGACACTTGTGGCCTTGTCCATCACCATGGATGCAGCGTTCTCACAGAGATAGTGCAGCAGTGGGGGGGACACCACCTCCAGGAGCTCCCTCCTCCGAATGTCTTTGTCCTTTTTACTGAGACAACACACTGGGTTATGGTCTGCTCACAGAGGTTTGAGGCGGGGGGTGTTTGTGAGTCTGTGTCACCTGTGTGTGTTGCCGTCTCCCTGCTCCAATACCTTGATAATCTCAGGCAGGAGGTGAGCGGGATCTCTGGGGCTCAGCAGATACAGCAGAACCTTCTTGCCATATTTGTTGCTGATGACCTCCTCTAGAGAGCTCAGGATTTCCTGAAACCAAACATGAATGTGCTGCAGCTATATCGTGGCCTGAACCTGTTTCCGTTAACCACTCACAGAGAGCACCGCCTGTCGGACCAGCTTGGTGTCGTCCACACAGTCGAACAGCGCCAGGAGCACCAGGTGACCAAACTCCCCCTGAGGATGCCGCAGGTGAGATTTACCAAGGTGATTGGTGACAGGTGAAAACAAAAGCCAGGAGAACTCACAGTAGCAAACTTGACCATGTATGTCTTCATTGTCTTGATGATTATTTTTCGGTCCTGTAAAACATTGGAGTCAGTTCAGAAGAACATCTCACGTATTTTTCCAAGCGATGCTGGGAACTGCAGGTACAAACCTTGGCGGTCCCATGCCACAGACAATGCATGGCCACTCGTGCACCGTCGTGTGTGTAGGCCATGTAGACGACCGACTCCCTGATGGACTCGATCATTTCCTGCACGTAGATAAACGTGTATGAAGCCCAAGTCATACTTAAGTCAAACACTTTCACGAATAAGACACTCACTGATCTCTGTTTTTCGTCGGCAAAGAAGAAGAAGTCCAGGAAGACTTTGTGGACGAGGGAATGTTTGATGACTTGCTCTCTGAAACAGGAATGATTGTTTTACAGTCAGTACTGAAACGTTCAGTGTCGTGTTATCACACTGGCATGAAGGGGGTGAAATCCCTCTCTATGTGTGGTGCCACTGAGCAAGGAGGAAGTCCATCAATGGATTTGAGTTACTAAGAAAATCAAGAGACACTACTGAATGACAAGATAAGAGGCTAAAGAAACGAAAGCATCCAGTGTAAAACCGCTCTCAAAAGTAAAGACCCTGACAGGTTGTCCTTCACATAACACACTCACTTCTGGGCCATGGGCGTGAGGATCTGCTTCATCTCCTCCACAATGTGCTTCTGTTTGTCCGGCTTTTCTTTAACCACTTTCTCAATGGTGTTACACACCGACGACTGAAAACACAAACAGGTGTGAGCTACAGGCCGACAACAACCAGCGGTGGTGCACAAGTGTGTGTACCTTGCACACAGTGAAGGTGTTTCCATACAGCTCTTCCGTGAGCATGAGTCTCTGAGCCAGCACAGCTTTGTCGTTGTACGCATACTCCACGATGGTGGAGGCTGCTGCGTGGCGAAGCATCGTGCGAACGTGACCTTTGAATGTTAGCATCACTGACGCAACCAACTCCTTGTTCCTGGAGAGACAAACGCATGAAGGAGACGCATCAATAAAAAAGGACAACACGATTATCGTTTGCGATTATTGCTAATGTCAGGGACAGTAGCCACATTTTTGTTGCTATAATTTAACTTTGCAATCACAAAGTGGAATTCTGTAGAAACAATTACACAATACAGGAAAGCAGAGTCGTCGTCTGCCTCTCCAGCCCAGACATGTGGTGCTAGCACAGACTCCGGCAGTGGGAGTCCAACCAGTCCACATGCTGTCCTCAAGCAGGAAACGCAAAACCTCCCCCCCAAATACTATTTCAATTGTAAATACTTTTTTTGCATGGATGTCTACATCTTTCTCCTCATTGTACAACTGTATTTCTCCCCCATATTAATGTACTGAAAAGTTCAATTCGATAACACGTAATGCTCATTGTTACAGGGCTGCTTACAGGGACCTCAAAAACAAATGAGCAACGCAGAAAAAAAAGTGATTAATTTCTGCCCTTTATTTTTTCTTTTCCTCATTTTGAAAGTTGACAATTTTAGACGTTTTTTGTCCTTCTGAATTTCTGCACTAGTCACAGGATACAATGTGATCTTGCCTGCCCCTGAGCATGTAGCCCATGAGCATAAATGTGGCTAAATACGTGAGGCGACATGTGTCAGGTTGACACATATGAGCCAGGATTTACATTATTTACTCAGCAGCCTGTCACCATCTTAGCATCCACCACACGCCGTACTCAGACTGGGTGACAATGACTGACAGGGCGCAGCCATCGCGCTTTGTTTGAATGAAACAAGAGTTGGTCTGAGATCTACTTGCAATTTCTCCAGAAGGGTCACAAACAGAGACGACGACTCACCCATACATCAGCAGTTTTTTCACCACGTGTCTCCCATACTGTGACTTGCACAACGTAATGACATCATCTGTCAGAAGAAACAAAGATGGAGCCGGGTTTACAACTTGTTTTGTTATTAGCATGTATCACTTCCTTTGTCGTAACTTTGTAGATTTTCTTTAATTCATTGCTGTGTCACGACTACCTATGCTTGACCTCTCACCTTTGAGTTCCTCAAACACCTCGCCTCTCTGCTCATGACTGGCAAACTGGATGAAACACTGCAGCACCCGAACTGAATCATGAGCATACGCCATCTAGCGGACGACACAAGACAACACTGATTCGTAGCTCCAAAGAGGCTTCTTCAGCTCTCATTCATTTGGGGAAACGAATGTATCAACATCAATACATGTGTAACAGAATAACATCAAATGATGTGAAGCTGGATAACAGGTGTTTCAAATGTTCATGCAACATTTGTGAAAAGCAATTTTAGACAGCATCACATAAGATGTTCTATGTTTCAGCAGACAACAGAATTGCGTACCTGTTTGACTTTTCCTCTCATCAAGTCATGAAGTTGCTTCATGAGTTTCACCTTCACTTTGTCCTCACACTTTTTTCTGAAAGCAGATCAATTTGTCAGAGGATTAAAGTGAGCGGAAGAAATGAGAGCACTTTTTAAAGTGAGAAGTTTCTGCCTGTATTTTCTGACCAAACTGTTTTCCAGCTGCTTTAAATCCAAACACATTGTGACCGGCTCAGTAACAGTCCGGTTTCCTGAGCGTTTACCTTCTGAGTTCTCCCCACACTTGTTTGGCTTGGGAGATGATTTCAAACATGTCCTTTCTCTCGGCTTGCTGCCTAAAATTCTTCAGGTCCTTCTTCCTCTGCTGTCGGTTTTTCTTCAGCTCCTCCTTATCAATCACTTTCTTTGATTGGGCGTCTCCTTTTTTCACCTTTTTAGGTCGTGGTCCTGTTCATGAACACAAGTGAGAGGAGTAACGACATATAGCAGACAAGCACTCACCAATATGGAAATTCATTTAAAGACACAGGGACATGAACACTGTTATAAACACATCCCATCTCATGGGCATTTTGGTCATATATTACAGCTGCTTCCAATCTTACCTCCATCGTCTCTTTTTCGTCCATCTTTAAATGTCTGCAGCTTCCTCTTCTTTCCATCTCCAGCTTTAGAAAAGTTGTTCTGTTTCTTGCCAAAGTCTTTATTGTTGGCTGGATGACCTTTCCTTTCAGCATTACTGAATGATTTAAAAGGTTTCTTTCCACCAACAGGTTTCTTTCCGCCCAGTCTGAGACCAGCAGATTCTGAACAGAGCATGAACGTATTAGAAGCACAGAAGAAACGTTGACAATGATGCATTTTACCTTTTCCTTTCTGTGAGAACTTCTTGCCTCCTTTAGAATAGGGGGATTTTTTTGATTTGTTCTCCATCCTGATCTGAACTTAAGTGACAACAAAATCCTTGATCACAAACATTTGCTCAAAAAACAGCTACCAGTACCAGTTTGTTTCGTATTATAAATACACAGCTTAAAGGGCAAAACTAACATCGCGAGTACGACCAACACAAACAACAAAATGCCATCATGCACCGTAAAAAATAAATAAAGACGTAAAAAGATTTAGCACATTCCAGTCAACGAACCGTAAACAATGACTTCTAGTTAAATGAAGCACATACAATAACATTTCAAAGAAGTAACTTACATTTCTGCCGTACACACGAGTACAACCCGCGTGCTACTTGCGACAACACTTTACGGCACAAACTGTCCAATCAGAAGCCCCCGTCTCAGTCCGAACGTCCCCACTGTTACGACAGACGTAAGTCAAAATGATGGTGTCATTTCGGACATAATAAAATCTACACGAACGCCGACGTATTTTTCAGGGACATCATACTGTGTCAGTTTGGATTACATGCCTTTTCATCATCGCAACAACGACCTCATCTTTGTAATATTCGATAGTTTCAACGTTTTCTACAGTTTTTACACGTACGAGAAACTTCGATTCCCAGAATGCTTTGTAATACGTCTCATTCAAGTATCCTGGCAACCAGAAACTTCACCGGACTCGGCTCAAATAAAACATGACTGATGCATGAACTAATAATGTAGACCACAACAAACAAAACGAGATGGTATTAGCTGCATGCGGAAGATAAAATGTGAGTGAACTTTGGCAACAAAATGTCATTTATGCCTTTCTGTTTAGTTGTACACGACTTTCAGTGAAATGCAATTGCAATTTAATCCCCGAATGTTATGACGTAATTCTACTGCTGCCAGCGAGAACGCATTCTAGGCATGTACAGACATGTCTTACCATGTATTTTATTTTGCGAATATTCGGCCCAATCAAATTTATTTATGGTGTTATTCTACATAAAAATAATGGAGTCAAACAACCAAGCAGTCAAACAAAGTAAAAAAAAAATGTTATGGTTATAACAAATCTGAACATAAAAATGCATTCATTATTTTTCTTTTGTTTTTCCTCTGCAGATACAAACACAAATGAACGACTCCATGATCATGGACTGCAAGCATGATGATCTGCTCTCCAGACCGTCCATCACACCTGACTCTGACATAACAGAAGAGCTCCTGCATTTGCAGTATCCTCTAATGTGTTTAGTTATAACTGTGCTTTTGCCCTGTTACATTGCTGCCCTTTTCAAGCATCAAGTGGTGGTTGCTATAACAAATGACATATATCTGTGGTGTATGATCCTGATCCTGTTTCAAGTCATTCCTTTGGTTATGATAGTGGACGCAGATCAAACCTGCAGCTGCTGGAAGAGAGAACACTGGTGTTTATAGCTGGTAACCATCTGGTCTTCATTGACATCCACACGAACGAGCAGAGATACCTCAGGTCCTGCAGCGGACAAGGGATCGGCTCAATTGCAGTAAGACTTCATTTCAATTTTACCCTCACAAACGAAAGGATAAGCATTTTTTTTTTATGATTCATACCTTTAAAATATAAAGTAAATAAAATGGAGCTCAAACCTTCTGTTTTCCATGTTCACTCTGTAGCTCAAACAGTAGATACTACTGAATGTTTTTGTGTCTGTGTATCATGTAGGTGCACACAAGCTCGAAGTGCTTTGCTGTTGGCGAGAAGGGAACTAAGCCCAATATTATTGTGTACGAGCATCCATCCTTGAAGCCGTTCCACATCCTAAGAGGTATATGGTCATTTTACTTCTGACACGCAGAGCACTTACAGGCTGCAACATGGACAGGAAAACAGAGAAAATATTACAGACCAGATTATAGCTATAACTTGTTAACTGCAGTGCTCATGGTCTGTTTAAATAGTGTGTTGATATGGTAGCACTGAACTATAGACATTACACATTTAATCCATATTTTTGTACCGCTGCAAAAATGCAGGAGGAGCTGAGCGAGCGTACAGCTGCTTGAACTTCAACCATGACGGCAGTCTGCTGGCCAGTGTGAGCAGCTCTCCAGACTTTATGCTGACCCTGTGGAACTGGGGGCAGGAGGAGGTGATGCTCAGCTGCAAGGTCATGTCTCCGGAGGTGTATCGGATCAGCTTCTCCCCACACAACCCTGGGTTGTTGACATCTGCAGGATCAGGTCACATCAAGTAAGCCAGATGTTTGAGCTAGCACATACAGTATAGTGATATTACTTATCTATAAGTAATCTATATCCTTGGTTTCTGTGTTTACAATTACTAACCTTTATCAGTTTCCACACATCTTTTTCGTTTTTTATCGTTTGTGATCTCATGTTTGCCTCCAGGGTTAGAATTACATTAAGGATCCTGATATTGTTCCAATGAAAATCCCTCTGTCTGCATGTTCAGCTAGTTTTCAGACTATATATGTCAGTGTTGACCTGGACCTACAGTAGCAAATGTAGACTACAGATGCTCCTGTCTTTGCGTATACAACTGAATGATCTTCTCTGCTATTTGTGAACACACTAGTGTAATCCCAGGAGCTCTTTATTTCTATCCAGATACGACTACATCTTCGTCATCTTGTCATGCTTCTGTAATGAGCTCCTAATAATTCATTGTTGGCAGGTTCTGGAAGATGGCAAGTACATTCACTGGCCTCAAACTACAGGGACTCATGGGACATTTTGGGAAAAGGGCAGCTACTGATATTGAGGGTTACGTGGAGCTCCCAGATGGGAAGGTCAGTCATGGACTACAGAGTGATACTGTATGATTTTCCATCCATGGTCTTTAATGGGCAATTCCGTTGCATTGTATTGATGTACTGTATGAAGGCTGTATTGCTGTGTGTTGTGCTATAGTATCCCTGTAAAAACCGGCTCAGTGACGCTTTAATGAAACCTTTTTGTCAGGTTGTGTCCGGGTCAGACCGAGGAAACATGCTGCTGTGGGAAGGAACCGGCATTAAGGTGGAAATCTGCCGAAAAGATGGCCGTCCCTGTCACGAGGGCACAGTCCAACCATTTTCTTTGGAAGATGGACAGCTGCTGACGTTTGGCTCCGATGGTGTAATTCGGGTATAATACAAAAAAGCTTGGTTGTCAGTGTTAAGTGTTAACTAGAATGAAACAAACGAAAGACAAATACTGGTAACTCTTGTGATTCATAAACAATATCAGTCGATAGCGTTGGCCTCTCTGCCTCTGCAGAGCTGGGACCTGGAGAGCATTGACTCTGCTGAAGCCGACAGTGACTGGGTTGAGCTGGAGCCCATGGATGAAATGATGGTTGGATACAACGTCAGCCTCTCTTGGATGGTGAAGAGCCCTGTGCCTGGCTCCTTCGTCTGGTTTGCTCAGGTCAGGGATCATTCAGCAACAGGAATTGTGAAACCTATTGTGTGTAGTACTGTGTGTAAACATAATATTGTTTATTTTGGATCAGTTTGACAATAGCACAACAAATCACGATGGTGGCTATATTCAAGTTTTTATATCACCTTATTTAAACTAAAGCTCTTTTAATGTCTTAAAAATATTTGTATACAATTTTCAATTTTATAAGAATTTCAAGTACATTCAGATTACTGGAAACCCTGGCCATTGTGTAGTGAAAAACATCCCTGAATAAAAGCAGACAGATGCTTTTGTTTGCTTTTGTTCAGGGATTCCTCCATGTTTGTTGTTGTTGTTATCATCCTAGCTGCCACGTGTCTTGTGCATCAGTGTGATCACTGGACCAGGAACTCCTGCACTTACAAAGGTTCCCTGTTGTCTGGAGAGCAAACTGTTCAATTTTTTGTTGTAATGAATTAATCGTAATTAACTCGCCCCACCACTAATATATTTGTGATGCAGGATTCACGTGGAGCCATCTGGAAACTGGATCTTTCATTCACCTACACCGTGAGATGTTGACAGATGACACCCAGATTTTACATTATCTTGAGGGACAGGCCGTCTTATTTCCCCTTATTCCTGTCTTGTGTATTTTCAGACTCCCGATCCAGAATGCCTGTTTTCTTTCCATGCTGGAGCCATCCAAGCGCTACATGTGTCCAGCCACAGTCACCTCATGACCACCACCACTCTGGATCGTGAGTGATGACACTGAACTCAATGCCAACATTTTCATCCTTTCTACTTCACCTCCTCCTCAGGCTCTGTGAAAGTGTTTGACTTTCTGGCTAAAAGAGAGTTGGCCCAGATCTCCTTCAACCAGGGGGGAACGGCTCTATGCTGGGCTCCACGTCTGGTACGATCAGTGAATGAAGCTGAATTAAACAGAAACTGATTTCTGCATCTCTCTTTATGTGTATGTAGGGAAACCAACATGGGGCTCTACTTTTGACTGGCTTCGAAGATGGTGTCATCCGCTTACTTGAGCTGTTGAGGGACGAGTATGGGAGTGGGAGGAGCAAAGGCCTGGATGCTAAACTGCACCTCAGACAGGCGTTTAAACCCCACGATGCACCTGTGACAGCTGTCGCATACGAGAGAAACGGAGCGACAGTAGCCACCGGGGTGAGAGGGACAGACTTTCATTGTGGTTTTCAATGTTACATTTCAACCCCTGGTAATGATGAAATTTCTTTAGGCTTTTTACTAATGCGCTTTTTGGAAAAAGAGAATATTCAATATGAAGATACTAGTAACAAAGCCTCTCCTGTAATCTAATAATCTCTACTTTTAGTGACAAAGTTTTCAACCACAATTCATGGAGGATTTATTTGAAACTATATTGAATTTGATAACTTAGTTAAGTCATTTATTCTGGGAGTTAAAACATCTGTAATTCTAATATACAAACCTTTCATTGAGGGCAGAGATGGAGAAGGCTTCTGCACCACCTTGCCAAAATGTTTGCCTTTCATACAGTATATGGGTGAATACATTTTTTTTCAAAATGAATAAAATTAACTGCGCTGTCATGACTCACACAAGTCCAAATAGTTTGAAGTTGTAATCCTGGTTCCAGAAAAATCTAGCTGAAACAACTACAAGCAAGCAAGCCAACATTAATCTGGTGACACTTGACTGTCTTGCCCCCTCATTGGACTTATTGTGTTGTATTCCTCTCCTTCAATTGCAGAGCTCTGACTGCACTGTCTTCTTTTTCACCGTTGGAGAGACTTACAGGCCAATTGGGTTCATTCATGTTCCTGGGCCGGTGCAGGGCCTGGAGTGGTCCCCTCTTTCTCATGTAAGTGTGTGCATTGGCGAAACTGGTACCAGTAACATTGTAAAATTAAGTACTATTTAAAATACACTATGTCCATATTCACAATGCATGTTTTAAAATAAAGCTGCTGAGACAGTTAATAAAGCTTCAACGTACAATGCGCTTTGCTAATGTTTCATGGTATCATTAAAGTGACTCTTTTTTATGTGTCAGACTGAGAACCGACTCCTCATCCTGTGTCAGAATGGATATGTAGCTGAAGTGCACTGCCCCAAACTGGAACACCAGAGTCAAACAAAAACCTTCCTGCTTGCTGAGCTGCCCAGAAGGTCCTTCAGATTCAAGAGCATCAAGCACCAAATGAAGGTTTGTCTCCGACCGTCGGATAGAATCCACGTCAGGATAATCCTTGTGGATGTTTGTGTTTCAGACAGTGGAGGAGCCAAGACTGATGGGCGAGGGGGAGAAGTGTGGGAAAAAAGAGGAGTTTTTAGATCCTCTACCGGATGCAAGTCTTCTGTACTGTGGGTTCTACTCAGAGCCTGGTCACATCTGGCTCTCCATGGTACACAAACACAAACATTATAGAAAGTCAATGGTTCATTTCAGCACCGTTCCTGAGGCAGTAACTCTGGAAACCAGATGGAGATGAGACAACCAGAACTTAGAACTAGAAATCTGTCGTTAGATTTGTCTTTATTCTGCTCCCACAGAAGTATTTTAACCTTCACTAATTCTCGACGATGCATTATTGATGATCCTGAAAATGTCTTTCATGATTAAGAAAACTTACGGCACTGCACTGAAGTAGTCATGCCAGTCATGTGATTGTGTGTTTTGCACATTTCCCAGAGGCTTAATGCAGTGAACTATTTCCGATCAAACCAGGCAGAATGTTAACACTGAACTAACCCCGGGGGTCTCCTGCAGGGGGGTGACGATGCTGGATCACTCTATCACTGTAAGTTCCCTGAGAATCTTGAAGAGGAAACCGAGCAGTGGCAAGCGCCGTTTGACCTCAGACGTTTGCACAACAACGACCCCATTCTCTCCATCACCTTTAGGTAACTGCACAGTGTGATGAGATGACTGCAGTATTCACACTTCTGTTAAACTGCATACATATTCTTCTTTTTTTCACATTGTCAGATGAAAACCAGCAAGCTGTTGTGCACCCACATGTCTTTTACTATATTTATTTTTATATATTTATTTTAACCTTGTGCAGACCAGAGCTGTCAGGGGGCCACATGTGGCTCCTGAACAGCAGAATTCCCAGATTAGCAATGGATGAATTTCACAACACAAAAGTACCATAGTATCACATATAGGAACTGTGCAAAAATGATTGTCCCTATTAAGTATCTTGATATTAAATGATGAAAAACATTTTTGCTTCTGTTTTGTTGACGGTTTGCACCAGCTCCACAAGGCACTTGATGTTCTGTGGCCTTCGCTCAGGCTCCATCAGGGTCTACAAACTGCAACCCAATGACCCCTGTTTGACCTCCTTGCATGCCTGCTGGGAGCTGAGTGTCCATGACAACCATCATGGATGTTTGAAGCACATTTGCTGCAGCTACGATGATCATTTTCTGCTGACAGCAGGGGATGATGGAAACATCTTCTCATTCAGCCTTCGCTCAGCAGAGGAGCTGCAGAAAGGTCTGCGTATGGTCAAGCTTCCTGGTCGCAGGGTCAGTGAAGGATTTCGTCCTGAGGATTAACCCAGCATGTAGACTGAAATGTTGACCTGCTTCTGCCACAGGTCAGCCATGAAAAGGATGACTTGGCTCAGGACATTGATGACCCAGCAGCCAACAGGCGAGTCAGCACCTCTCTGTCAGTTGGTGGTCTTGTTAATGCCAGTGTTCTTCTGACCCTGCAGCATGGAGGCAGCCATGCAGATGTTAGAGAAGGAGCACGTTCACCAGGAGGCTTCTGTAAGGTTGGCAGAGAAGCTTAAAAGGCTCGGTGAGCTCCAGAGAGCATATCAACATCTGGTGAAGGAGAACCAGAGCCTTCCGGAGCACATACGCCTGACCCCCATGGTACGCACACCTTCCTGACGTTTTATTTGTACATTTAATTCCATTTAAAACACACGTCTGTGCAGGAGCTGATGCTGGATCAGCGATTCAGTGAACAGACAGAAAGAGAGAAGACTGAGAAAGTGAAGGCGGTTCAGAATCAGCTTGCCTGGGAAGAGGAGAGGAGCAGGAGAGGTCTACACAAACTACAGGAATGGTACACACGAGTAGTATTTTTTTTCAACTATGTAAAGATGATCTGATCTTGATCTTGAGAACAGAGATTACTCACATGTCACCTCCGTGTGTGCAGGTTTAAAGAGTCCTTAAATTCCAACCTGGTGACTGTGGCAGCCATCACCAGCAGTCATCTGGTGACCACCTACAGCCTACAAGAACCCATCGATCCTCCAGGCTCTCGCCCGCCGCACGGCAGAGCAGAGCAGCTTGGTGCTGATGCAGCTGCCGCAGTGGATAGTTTCCCGTCTGAGGACAGACTTTCAAGAGAGGCCAGTCAGCTGGATGGTAAGAGGCTTTTTGAAATCTTAATTTACCATCATTGCACAATTGTTTGGTAACCCTCAAGCAGAGGTCCCGGTGCAGATGCCTGTACCTCCTCCTTCCACGATGAAGCTGGCAGACCGACAGATGGAGAGACTTCGGAAAGCTGCGGAGAAAGCTGAGCGAGCTCGAGCCAAGATTGAGAAGAGGAGGCAGGAGTGGGAGCAACTGTGAGTGTGAAGGACAAAAATCATCCATGGGTTTGGAAGCGTCGAGATCAACAAGTGGAGTTCTGTTTTGCTTATTGCATGCGCTTCTGGTGGGTCAGTTACGCGGAGAGACCAAAGGAGAACCATGAAGATCCGCAGGATGTCCAGGCTATCTGTGAGGCGAAGGAAACGATTGGCGACTTTAAACTGAAGTCAGCTAAAGACTTCACAGTGCCCAAACACTTGAGGATGACCCTGGAGAGGAAGAGGGCAGAGAAGAGGAGTCTGGAGGAAAAGGTGTGCACGAATAAGCAACAATATTGGCATAAATGTTGAGCAATGAGCTGTATTTTTTTGTACCTTCAGTTGGGACTTATGCTACTTCTTAATGGCACCAGTATTATAAAACAAAAACATAAGGAGTAGTAGTACAGAGTGAGAGGGTGAATACCAATTACGTGTGTATATTTACTCTATATAGGGTAGGTTCATGGGGATTGGAAAAAAATCTTAGGTCCCATGAATGAATGGAAGTCAATGGGGAGATCAAAGTTATTGTCTGGTCCACTGCACATAAGTTGTGCCTTCATTTAAGTGAGGTTTGTAGTGTAATTTATGATTTATTTTCTTGTGAAAACGTGGAATTATTCTGACTACAAATCAAATGACGCATGTATGACATCACAGTGGAATCCAACTGCTGGGATGCTGAGGCAGATGCTAAAGGTACTAGACTGTCAAAGGTGGAAGATAGCAAACATATGACTATAAATTATTATCACATCTTAGTGAAATAGTAATAACAATGTCCTCCACGCACCAGTTAAGAGAAAAGCAGGTGGAGATGAACAGACGGATTTGGGCACTGAGAGACTCAAAAGCTCGTCTGGTGTCTGAGCTGCATGAGAAGTCAAACCAGCTCCAGAGGGTCCACAAACTTCTGCCATCCCATCTCCATCGTCTGTCACCTAGCATCCCCAGACTGCTGCCAGAGGAGGAGGGCGGCAGCACACTGACAGAGCACAGGTGCGTCTTGGAAGCCATTAATAATGATGCTTGTTTATGGGTCATCGTCAATCAAAAGCACGTGATCTTTTCTAGAAACATTTTCCCAGCTGTGGAGAAGGACCGACTCTTGGGTTTTCTGGAGAGGATAGAAGAAGAGGAGCAAGGAATGAGTTTGACAGCTGAAGATCAAGAAGGCAGTTTCAACGCAGAGCTCAGCCAACTGGAGGAGGAGCTTCTGAAGGGAGCAGAAATCAAACTTCTCTACTTGCAAGACTCGCTCATAGAGCAGGTCTAGTCAGTAAAATATTTCAGTGAACATGGATAACATGTCAGGCTCATTGTAGCTCTTCCACCAACAGATGGAGAGGTCCGTATCGCAGTTTGATGCCCAGCTTGTGCTGCGTCAGCAGAAGCTGCTTCTGGACTGGGAGCTTAAACTTGCTGACATGCACCAGCTGACGCTGTACCAGGAGCTCCTGGTGCTGCAGGAGGTGAACCAGAGGGAGGAGCTGCTGCAGGAGAGGCTCTTGGCTCGACTGGAGGAGCAGAATGGCGTCACGGTGAGAGAAAACAAACAGTTACAAATAATGCTGACAGCTTGTATAATCATTTTTTGGGACATTTAGACAATTCAAATCCAAAAGTAATGGCAACAAATATGTCAAAAATCGTCTTATTGTGTTGCCACTGAAGCTAATGAGTGCATTTGTTTCAGTCGAAGTTGGAGGAACGAAATAAGCAGCTGGATGCGAGGCGCAGAGACGTAGCAAAACTGCAGGGCCGGGACAAGTCTCTGGCTGCAGCCTTCCGGGCCTCACTTGGGGAAGATAACAAATTTGAGGAGTTTCTTACCAAAGTCTTCCAAAAGAAGGTCAAACGAGCAAAGCCAAAGGAGCATGCGGAAGGTGAGAGGACTGAAATATCGAGTCACCTGAGAAGGTCCAGTGTGAAAGATGCTTCTGCAGGTGAGGACAACACGTGCGATCAGTCCGGGGAGGAGGATGACTGGGATGAGGACGATGAGGATGAAGATTATTTCAGCAACACAGAAGAGAGAGGATCTTCTCTGGATGACAGTGTTTGCCCTTCAGGTATGTTCAGAACTTTATATTAAAAAAAAAAAGCCTAGCACCTGTGGATTTGCCTATTTCAGAGGCAGGATTTTCAGTGTGGAACATGAATTTACTAAAATGCTGAGGCTCAGTGGGAACTGAAATCCAAGCAATGTGATCAGTTAATGCCCGACAGTTGAATCCCCCAGCGTGAAAGGTTTTTCATGAACTGTAAAAGCTTAACTTTTCCTAACTGACCATGTTTAAATGTGTCCCAGGCTGTGACCCACAGTTGTTTGACAGCACACTGAAGCTTCGTAATCATCGCTTGGATCTGGAGGAACAGCTGGCAGAAGAGAAGAAGAACGTTGACACTCTGGTAAAGGAGTGTGACGCCCTCATGAAGAAGGTAGACACAGCTGTGACATCATCACTTTGACTACATAGAAATGAAAAGAAGGACCTGGGTCCAACAACTGGCACCAGTCTCAGCAATAAAGCAGACCATTCACTTGATAGGGAGGTCACACTGTATTATTAGAGCTGCTCGCTCCAAAAACTACCTATTACCATGATACATTTTCAACTATTTAGGCACTGTGTGTGTTTGTTTCATAGCCTCCCTGTTGTGATGTGGCTCACTGACTCATCACCTCATTTGAATTTGCAGAAGAAATCAGCGGAAGCCAGTCGGAAGGCAGCAGAGGACGACTTGGAGAAGATCAATCAGGAGAAACATCTGAGAAGTAACGCTCTGGATGTGGTGGTGCCCCTGAGACTTCGCCAGGTACCGACTCAGGCAACAAAAATAGAATCAAGCCAAAAGACAGTACACAAAAAGTGTCTTGAATTTTAACTTTCATATGGCTAAAATATCTTAAAACTAGAAAAGCACAAACCTCCACCAAGTTGCTTCACACCACTGGAACAGTCTCCCTACATACTCCTTTTTAAAATTCCTAGACCCAGAGAGTGATCCATATTACTCCCTAAATTGAATGTTCCTGTTTAACATATTTCCGGAAAATTGAATCTAAATATGTCAGTACCTTTATATTATTTTGGTCACAGACAAGCAGACACACTAGTGTTGACATCTCCTTGGTGGAGGCAATGGTTACAAATAGTGAAGACTATGCAGAAATTGCTGGGGAAAACTAGAGAATAAAGACCTGAAAAAGGGTTTCTTTTTTGTATCTTTTTCTGACCTTATGAGGGCGACATGTTATGCCCAGGCCGCTCTTGGCCCACACCTAGTCTATCGCAATGTTTTCAAGTGGACAGCTCTTAAATGCCTCTGACAGCCAGATTTGAATACTGTCACTTCCTGTCAATGCTAGATTGAGTTTGTGGTGGATGGAGCATTGCCTGGTGACTTGAGCCTGGCACTGGTGCTGCCAAGAACGGAACTGAAGCGACTACAAGAACGGATCGCACAACTGCATTCGGAGAAGATCCAGCAGAGGGAGGTCTACACTCAAGCCCACCAGCAGCACTTCAAGCTCATCCAAGAGTGTAAAGACATGGATGCTGAAATTCAAGGTCTGTGTGCTGTAAACCCTTCGACAAGTGTCCAAAATATAAGGTTGCTTTTGCATTGGAATAGTTCTAGAGAAGCAGTGCAACCAGCTGATGATGATGAAGTTTGGGAGGCAGGTGGATCTGGAAGCTCTGCAGACGCTGTCAGGGAACCGGACGTTGGAGGAGTTGAAGCAAGAAAAGCTTTTCCAAGAGAGTCAAAATGACAAGGACATGAAAGGCTGGGAGGCAAGTAACTGGATGACCATCTGATTCTTTTTCCAAATGGAAAATGGTGTTTGTTTTTTAACAGGCAAAGGTAGAGGAGGCAAGACAGTCACTGGCTGAAGTGACAAGGTACAACACAGAGCGTCTTCTTCGCTTAAAAAGCCTCCTGGACGAGAAGAACGCTCTTGAACAGAAACTCAAGACTCAGCTTCGACACATTATCTGACCGTGACTGTTCTGAACCTCAAACTAACTTGGAGTTGTTGATATGTTTTATTTTCAATGTCAGCCAGCACCTAATATATACAAGTCATTCATTCCATTTTAATCATTTCCCACTAGGCAGAGTAGAGCACATGAAGACAATGAAGGGAAAACAAGTTTCATTTTTTTTGCCCAACACGTGACCGGTCTTTTCATCCAAAGGCACATTAGTTCAGGAACACAAACTAATACAATGCATCAGTTGAAGCTTGACCAATTCAACGATCAGTAGTCATTACACAATTGATGGATAATATATGCAGCTCAAGATGAACATATACAGTAATAATTTCTTTGGAAAAATGTTAGATAATAAAGTATTTTAGACAACAAAATGCCAAGCTAATGGTGTGTTGTTCGTCTGTGAAAGTGAATAACTTCAGGGTGAAACAAAGGTGAGGTCACCTAAATTAAAAATGGATCTAAAGAAAAACATGAAGTGACTTGCACCAGTCATTCAGAGCAAAGTGGAATCCCACACCTCCAGATCACAGCTCACTCAGCTCCCGCAGCAGTTGCTCTTTCTCCCGCTGCAGCTCCCCAATGCTCCTCTGGTTCTGCTCGAGTCGGTCCTCCAGCCACTGCAGCAGCGGCCCGCTCACCGCTGACATCTGGCTGCACAGGTTTTTGGTGAACACGGAGCCATTGTGGATCTTCGTCACGGGGTCCAGGTGGACGAGGCCGTGGATCTTGCGGTAGGTGTCCTGCTCCTCCTGGCACAGCGTACGTGGAAGACCCACTGCAGACTCCAGGCACACCTTCCCGATGCACGCGCGCGGGACTACGTGAACGGGGATCTCCACGCGCTCGTACTCGGCACCTTTCTGGGCGTGTGCCGACTGAAAGCAGGTGTACAGGACGCGGCCGGTTTTTGTGGTTTTGTCCACGATGAAGCAGGAGAATATCAAGCCCACGAAGCACTGGTCCAGCATCTGGTACATAGCCTGAGTCCGCACGTCGACGTGGGACGGCCAGACCGTGATGTGCGGGTGGGAATGGTACCAGCCCACCACTCGCATGGGTCTGCCCGTGATGTCGGCCAACCTCTCAGCCTCCGTAGACGCCGCTGACAGCTGCTCCGGCGAGATTTCCACCCGGTCCTTCCTCTTGTCAGAGCGGCGGAGGATGATGACGGAGTGGATATGAACTACCCGAGTGGCCTCTACCTCCCCGATGCACAGGCCCATCACCTCCTCCTTCTCGGTACTGAGAGCGTGATTCATACACACCAAGAAGGCGTCAGCCTCCAGGTGAACGGCGCTCACCGCCATTCTGTCGCAGCAGCCACCAAAACAAGTTCACTTCCGCCTTCTCCACGGTCCCTCAATTAACGTTCCGGGCTGCTGCAGGTTCCTCAAATAAGGTTCCGCTGGTCCTTGGATTCATACCGCCACCTACTGCTCAGAACTATAAAAACACTGACTTTCTCCACATTTCATACGAGATTCTCAACAAGTTATGTAACTACAGGACTAACATTTTTACTGAATGTGATTATTTTATTAACACAGCAGACGTAGAAGAAAAGCGAAGGCTTTATAAAACCCATCTAAAGCTTATTTAAATTCTTAAAATCACAACACGTCATTTTAATCACAATCTGGATGAGTTGACTCGCTAAACTCTAAAGCTGAAAGACGATTGCTAAGATGTTGGTTTGGAGCGCTCACATATATTTTTATTTAGATGATCTGCCTCTTTTAATGTGGGCTGTTACAGTTGCATTCAAGGCTGGAGGAATTATAGCGCTGCAAAGAAACGCACTTCTGAACACTTATTATCCATCTATGAATTCACAAATCACTAACAAACTAGTACAAATACAAAGATTATCGTTCTACAAACGTAAACTATAGCATAATCAGACATGGACAAAATAACTATAAGAAAAATCTGCTTCCAACTATGTAGGAGTACAACCAGTAATGGCTTTATTTATAGCGTTGGTTTTCTCACTACACACTGAAATGTAGATATGTAGATACTTTTGCGTGCAGACATGTAAATTCGTGAAGATGCTGTTGATATTTTTGCGAGGGTCTATAATTAAAATCCCTGGAATACATGTTTATCCCTGAAAACTAACTCTATATAAGAAAGCTAATCCGCGATCGTCAAGCAGTGGTTGAAAACGTAGCACCTCGTTTCCGAGCTTCCCTGAACGTCTCGGTAGTGTCACTCCACCCCTTTGGTGAAGCGGAGTAAGATTCATCTGCAAAATTGTTCCGACTCTCCACTATCCTCCCAATGAAACACTCCCTGTCTGTGTGTCGACCCGGTGCATTGTGAAGCTTGGCGTTGGTGTCTCCCTGGCTTCCCTCTGGATCGGAACCTGAGGAGAGATGCGACGCCTCGGAGGGAGAGTCGGAGCGGCCAGGAAGCAGCAGCAGCAGCAGCAGCAGCAGACACCTGCGAGCAACATCTGACTTTGTTTCTGAGCGCCCCAGTGAAAGGTAAGAGGAGGCGAGTGGCTCACGGTCGATGCTTGTGCTTACTGGTGTGTTCGCGTGGCGCGCGTTTCTGCACCAGCCACGGATGAGTCATAAGGCTGGAGGATCTCTGCAGCATCTGGGAGTCCACCGTCAGACTCCAACGTGTCTCTCGTCTCCGCTCACTTCACCCTCAAAGGCCTTTCGCTGCAGCCAATTCTGCAACAGTTTGTCCAACTTCCATTCGGCGTGACGTCATGAGCTGCCTTACATTCCGTGAACGCACACGTTCATCTCACTTCAAAATGACTAAGTTTATACAAACACCAGTTACATTTAAACATGCAACTGACATCTGTTAAAAATGGCTCAGTATGTCCGACTGTGATCTGCAGTAATTCCTATTTCCATCATTCATCAAGTCACTTAAATGTGTTTGTCTGTCACCAGGGCTTTTGTCATTTAGCTGCTGTTTTTCTTTCATCATTATCATCATTACAGGAGACAGTAGTTGATCTTGTGTGAATCATCTATATTGCAAAACAATTCGTTTAAACCCCATTAAAACCAGTGAAAGGAAAGTGAATACAACTATTTGTTCATGTACTTGTTCAGTGCTCAGCTATAGCGTCCTGATAAAAAAAAGAACAAAACAAAAAAACACCCATGATGAACATCTTCATATTATTGGACTCCTTTAAAGGTGGGCACTTTGGTGTTGAGTCTTTCACTTCCTGCTTGTCTTGTGTGTGTGACCATCTCTTATTAAAAATAAAAAAAACAATTTTGACCCATAATAAAAACATACACACTCCACATATCCTCCGCCCGTTGAGGCGAGTGCTGACCTCCGTTACGCCCTCAGCCATCTCATGCCCTGTTGCCCTCAGTGGCTCAAGTCTCATGTGATATTAAATCAAAGCAGCAGCCATGTTTTTTGTAACATGTTTGCAGTTGGGGATCACTGGATGGTTGTCTGGTGTTGTCGAAGGAAGCAGCAGCAGCTTAGAGACTAATTGCAGGATGTTAATAATGTATGTCTCGAGCAGCAGTGGCTGCAGCCACAGTGGGGCATCCAAGCTGTGTGTGTGTGTGTGTGGTACTGTAGAGGCAGCGTTGTTACAGAGCGCCACTGATTCTGAGGGACCCATCAGCGGAGAAGCAGGAAATGTGGGAAGCGTGATTGTCCTGTTTGGGAATGGCTCAACAGGTTTGTCTTGAGCCAGTGTTGAGTCATGTGACCTTCCTCTGGTGAGAAGCGTACTGCTGCTCTCTGCTGCCCCCTGCTGCCTGGTCTCTCTCCCCCACCGGGCCTGCTCTCCAGCATTCCTTAATGTTGAGAAGAATGCATGATTCAGATCACAGGTGATGTCACCATGTCTGTGATGCAAGAATCTTCTGCTTCCGAGTAGGTGAAATCTAAGGTACAGGACATGTTTTAGGACATGAGAGTCAGATTAACCAGTGAGCCTGCGAGGGGTGGCAGGAAGATCTGTGTCCTCAACGCATGCCACACACTCTGTGGATGTTGGGCTTTTTTCTTAGTGTGGAAATGTTGCGTAGCCTCAAACATAACAGTTTTATACGGCAGATAATACAGTGGTAGCTCAGTTTTCGACCACAATCTGTTCCAGAGGGCCGTTCTACAAGCGATTTGTTCAAAATCTGAAAGGATTTTTCCCATTACGACTAATGGGAAAAGAAATAATGCGTTCCAAGCCTTAAAATAGGCTTGGAGTGAATGTAGAGTGTCTGCTGCAGGTGCGCTGTTCCTCTATGTGTGTGGCCGCTGCATGTGGGAGGGGTTGCCGAGTGAGTGACGTCTCTCCAGAAGTGAAGAGGTGCCCGGTGCGTGTCCAGCTCTGAATGTGCGCTTCTGTGCAGTTTGGCTGTGACAAAGTCATAAACCAAGTCACGCTCTGTCCCAGACTCGCCTCATCCCTGTCCCAGCTCCAGCCCACAACAGGACATCAAACCCTGGAGTGAGCGCTCCAGTCTCGGAGGTGTGGAGAGCGAGCACCTCCCCTGTGACACTCTACCACGGTCCAGTGTGGAGACAGGAAAGGTTTTACACCTCAATATGAAGAAAAAACAGTCAGTAAATGTAGCTAACGGGACACGTCTGCATACAGAGGCTGCGTTAAACGCAATAACAATGCGCATCGTGGGTCAGCTGATCGGTCCGCGCACGTTATGTTTTTTCCGGCTTTTTTCGGGGGCCTTCGAGTTCTGGATATTTGTTCGAAATCTTCGTTTTTAGGGCTGCATGACGACTGGGCAACAGCCACGCTATGCCCACCTCTGCTCTAAAAGGTCCAGAACCTTCGGCTCATCTTCTTCACTTCCTTTAATCTCAGTTGCTATGGCTGGGCTGGGGAAAAACAGAAGGGTCTTAAGGGTGATCTCTGACGTGCTCTCACCTTGAATCCCTCTGTTACTCGTACAGCACACTTCACCACAATCTCACTGTCTTCATGCACGTACTGCACAGGCCTCACACTCCTCTCTGAGTCTGATACAGTCGCACACTTCATGAGGCCAGAGGAGGGTGGAGGAGACAGAACACAATCCATTGTTGATGGTTGCAGTTGCAATCTTGGATGAGATGAAGACATAATAGATTCAATGCTCAAGATGCTCTCAACTGCTGTTCTATCTTTGAACAGAAAGCGATAGAAGAATAAAGTCACCATTTTTTCCTCCTATGCGGGGAAACAATCGCTTGGGTCATTTATCACTGATTCCCACCAGCGTGTGGAATCGCCTCTTATGTTTGCATCTCTGGGGGGCCATGCCAATTTTCAAGTGCTTTTCTGTGCTGTTATTCATCATGTGCGCAACTGGATCTCAGAGTTGTGTTAAAGCTCCGTTCCCTCTGCGCCCCTCAGCTTTCCATGTTCATTTGTGGCTCCTGATCTCCCCTCATGACCCTGGAGTCCCATCAACAGAAGGATGGTGTGTCGTGATACAGATGGATAAACCTGTTCATCTGAGGTCTCCAACTTTATGACACAGCAAAAGTATGTAGCTTACGTCAGAGGTGGGTGCACTTTCAGACCTGCAGGCCACAATGAGTTGCTGAGTTTGTTGAGGGGGCAGGGTGGAGCAGAGGTGTACTGGGGACCGTATCTTTGTGTTTGCATGTAGGAGTCATGACATAAAAGAGTCTGAGAGGAAGCAAAAAGTGAATATTCAAAGTACTAAACAAATATTGGCCTCCGTCATTTTCCACTTGACAGAAGGATACTCCAAAGTCCAAACCCTAGTAACGGTCCATGTGTCTCCATCTATTGGGGAAACAGGTGCACTGCAGGTAGCATGTGTGGACTGGTGCGGCTTTGAAGTTTCGAGCTTCAAAGATGTTTTATTAGAGCTCTGTGATGAGGTACGAAGTAATCCCACTTTTTTTTCCATGTTATTTACTTTTGATTATTCATATTGTTGTTGTCAAAATGGTCGCTTTTTAAACATATCTAATGAAAACTACCATTAGACAATTGACAACGAAGGAGAAACAACACACACCAACGAACATTGGAACAATCTCCACTCACATATGTATAAAAAAAAAAAATAATAATAAAGTAAATATAATTAAACATCGGAACTATCTTCACTCAGCACAGTGAGATCAAATCACAGGAACTTCTGCTGTGTCTTGTTGGAACAAGTAACTTGCTGGCTAATGCCACAAACAGACCATTGCCATAACAACCAACAAACAACCAGCCAAATCAGGCTTTCTGTCAGGATTTTTTTACACAATGGCAGAGTCTCCCGTCCACCCCACAACAGGCACAGATTGTAGCCAAGCAGGAGGAGGTTTGACAGAGAAACATAGAAGCCAGGGGGCTTTGGATATGTATTGAATAGATGACTGTGAAATGCTAGGTTTCAACAATGGCATCTAAGTGAGACGCGCAACTTTAGTTCTGACGTGATGTTTTAGAAGTATCCATTTTTTACTATGCCCTCAACCTCATGGACCCCCTGTATAATCATGTGACCATACTGTATTTGTCCTGCCGCCCAGCAGTTTTCACGTCTGTCCTAGTCCAAACACAAAAAACATTGAGCAACTAATTCAACTGTTGCAGTGCATTCTGACAATAGTTTCATCACTAATGATGCTTGTTACCAGCGGGGCATTAGTTGCAGATATAATGAAATGATGCGTGCAGTCTGTTTTTAATGAACGTTGTCTTTTTCCTAGTGTCAAGTAGAGTTGACAGTGACTGAGATTTGACTATTTTTAGCTTCACCAGTCTGAAGACTGTCGATTGTCAGTCTGCTGCTGCTCGTTTCAGCTGATATCTCATTGGTGAAACCGTGTGTTTGTTGGGTTGGTACAAAAGCTCACAGTGACTGATTGGACCTTATTTGGCAAATCATTCAACAGTACTCTCCGGATGAATAAACAATATCCAGCGAGAGAGCAGGAGCAGGTGGGAGCATTTCATCACCATCACATTTTTAATGAAAAGGAAACATGTGCTTTCTTGCTCTGGATGTTTCACATAGTTTTGTTTTCCCATCACCTCCTCAAGTCAGAACTCATGAGCTTCCCGGTGGCAAGCTAGCACCAGCTCCAAGGTCACTTGACCTGCTGTAGTTCATCTGCCGTCACAGCGTGAGGACAGTGGTCGTGATGATGGATAAATGCAGCAGGTGGTTTGTTGGGTTTGGGAGTTTGCTGAGTTGATCAATACTCAAATAGAGGAGGCATGACTTCCACATGAACCCACCTTGTCCTCCTTCATCTCATGCATGAACCTCAACGGTTGTCTTCCCCTTCATTTCTAACATTCTTCATCCAGCGCGGCCCTGTCTCAAACACCCGTCCATATTCAGATGCATTCATGTCAGCTGATGAGACGGGAGTCTTATTCCATGAGTCTGTTGTCAGTGTTTTCTGAAATATGACGGTTAGTGCGCAACATGGGAAGGCTGTCTGAGACAGGAGAGGGTGAAGGAGTGCGACTCGAGCTCATGCTCAAGTTAAGAGAGAAGAAACAGAGCAAATGAAGGCTAGTTGCCTGGTGACAGTACAGCTAGTATGGTTAGAAGATGAAGGAAGAAAAGAAAACAAGGAGGAGGAGGAGGAGGAGGAGGAGAGAGAGAGTGCCATGAGCTAGTGGTCACGATGCCGCTGCCTCCATCCTGCTTCCTCAGAGAGCACTTACGTCTTGACTTTAAATCATATCAGGCTCTTTTTATTATCTTTCAATGCACTTTATTAGCCGTCAGCTGTTCCAGTCCATCTGGTTAGTGCCACTTCGAGCCGCCGGGAGCAAGTGAGTGTTGAGGTGCGGCGCCTCAGAAGACTAGAGGTTTCGCTTTGACACATGCGGGGACTGGACCCTGGTCCTTCCTTGAGAACACATTACAAAAGTGAGACTATCATTTCTTGGCTTCATTAACTATGGAAGCGACAGCTCGGGACACACCGTGGTGTGTGCCCATCACTGTCACAGGGCGTGGTGCAGACACACTTCCTGGCTCGCCCATCGTTCAGTCTTCACCTCCCGACAGAACCTTGCTCCACTTTCATCTTCATTTGGACATATTATTGTCTATCCTGAAATATAAGGAGCAAAGGCTGCACGATTGTTAACGCTCAGTGTACACAGCCACTCTCTTTGAAGTTTTTCTCATGATCTGCCTGAGCCTGAAGAGCTGCTTTGCCTGAAATTGTTTACTGTATCAACTCACTCTGAAGTTTGTGCACATATCCATATTTAGTTCCTCCGTGTCAGCACAACTAGATGAGAATGATTGTCTTATTATTGTCTATGGTACCTGTTTTGTTGACTTAATGCAGGTTGACTTTGGTCAGAGCATCATCTGTCCCAGGGGTGCGTCCCAGTTTGAAGCTTACATCCCGGGGTCACAAGCACACGTGGAGGCAGGACAGAACCGGTTTATGACCCGATGCTTGTTTCCACTCTGAAGAGGCAACTCATCAGCTGAGAGTCGTCTCTGCTGCTGGTTTAAATATTCCTCTTCACCCCCCGTCCCCCGTGCTGCCGTCTTCTCCCTCCCCCTCCGTGTCATTTTCTCACCCCTTATGACTCACGCACCGAGCTGCAGCTGACTCTAGAAGAGGTCCAACAGGTTCCTTTGTCTCCCACATTAATATCATCTGCCAGTATCAGGATGTCAGTCAGCACCCAACGTTTGTGTGGGTTTACTTTTTTTCTCTTTGCGAACGATGCTTTCGATATATTCTGGGCAGTGACCTCTTCTACATGAAGTTCTTCTAGTCATCTGAACACATTGAGATACTAAAAACTTTCTTTCCACTTTGTTTCCACTGCTCCCTTGGTCCTTATTATTGTTACCATTTCATAAAGCCAGTGGTTGTCTGTGCGTCTGCACGCATCATCGAAGGTGTTTTGCTGAGTCAGTGACTTGAGCGTGACTTGTGAGGAGCGTGACATGATATCATGACTGTCAGCAGGCGCGAGGCAAGGACCCCCTTTACGCAGCTGAGAGCAATATGTTTTCTAATTCTGTGCTGGAGATGAAGAGTTGGAGCTCCATGTAAGCTATAAATAAATAGCTCATTGTGCTGTAAAAATTCACTTGCTAGGCTCAGTTTGAGTTAAAGTGAATGTGCTTGTCACTTGTTTTTTTTTTTATCTGGTAGCAACTCTGAAGAGCCAATTGACATTTATATTTAGACGAATTAAGGCCTGGTAATCCAAGTTTGATGCTTAAAAAATATATGTATTTTATCACTTCTTGACCAAAGAACAGCTCACTTGGTGTCAATACACACACTGTGGACGGACATTCCTGTGTGTATGCTCTTAAAGTAGGAGTGGACATTCCAGCAGCGTGATGACGAGTGCATGACCTGATGACTTGTTTGCTCTCATGCTCGTAAATGCACATTGTTTTGAAAAAAAACCTCTGGATCCTTCCACCACTGAAGGTGAGGCTGTAATATCTTACACTGACCGTTACTTTTCAGTTTTTACCCCTGAATTATGCTGTCAACATAATTCCATTGAGGAAATGAATTATTTGGTAATAAACCCTCTGTTTTTTTTCCCTGGTTCTGAGTCTGTAGGTTTTGTTGGAGCTGTTAGAAGCTGTTCATACAGGCAGTGACTGATGGTCATTGCTCTGCTGGGGTAGTTTGAGTTTTCCCGTAGTCAATCATAACAGACCCTGAATCTCATCCTTATCACCACCTGAACCTGCTCTTGGCGACAGCTGTGCTTCATTCCTATTCTTTTGGAAGATGCACCTCGCTTGCACTTCATTGATTTTCTTCCGCTCATTCAAAGTCATGCTCTGAGGGCTGCAGCTTCAGCAACAAGGCTCTGACTTCACCTCCTCAGGAAACCTCTGGGACCATAGCGAGTTTGTAGGGTGGCAGGTAGATCTTTGTGTCTGACCTGGCTCTGACTCCTCTCCATCAGACGCACCTCACCAGGTGGAATGAGCCACCACAAGGCGGTTGTGAAAAGCAGACTTGTGTTATTGAGAATATTGAGAGTATGACATTTTGTAGGTGGCAGCTGAAACCATGCGTTGATTCGAGGGCTGCTTTTAATCTACTATAATATTCAGAGCTGCTGTAATACATCGCCAAGGTTCCTTATTCAACGGAGAGCCACAAATCCTGGCAGAAGATCATGTCTCCAATTAGAATCCCTGCTGAGGTCAGCCTGTTGATGCCTGGTGTCAAACCGCTCCATGAACATTTTCTAATTTTTATGTTGCGTGAATCCCACGCACCATCCCCCAGATACCCAGGCATGTTCTCACTGTGCTGTCCAACCAGATCTCAGCCCCCGCCGTCATGTGAGCAGTGAACCTTTATTAAATGTTGCTGTGTGTACAGCCGTCCTGACTATTGTCTGCTACGGCTCCGAGGGTCGAGCATCCATTTATTGATCACTCATATTAGTCAGGTAATAATGTCCATGCTACCAGGAAAAAGGCTTAAACAACACAAGGTTATGATTTTTCCAAATATTTTTTTGACCTTTAAAAAAATTTTGACGTTCCCAAATGTTCCCAACTGTCTGGTGTGGTTTAGTAAAAATCACATATGGGGGCCTCAACATATTAATAACATAAATGACATTTCCTGAAACTGGCCATGTCTCAACAATACAGACCTTAATAAAAGAATCTTTCATTTTAGTCGTGCAAACATGTATTTTACAAGCTGATTGATCAATGTTCTGCCCCTTAATAATAAGTACACCAGGGACAAGATGTGATTGAATATTTTCTATATTAAATTTGATCAATTTTCCGACAAACTGATCCACCTTGCATAGACCTGTGGTTTTAATTGCATTTTATTTCCGCTACTTTTGTAAAGTGAGTCTTTTGCTTGTGTTTGGAACGTGACTATAATAGCTGATGCACATATAAAGCACAGTCCTGCATCCCAAACTGACTCTTCCTGAGGATCTGTCAATGAAGCGCGCCATAACACCTTCCACTGCATGAACTTTAGCATAGATAGCGTCACACATTCTAACTCTTTTTGTCCGTTCCATGTTACTGGTATCTTTTTCAATCCAGCTCAAAGCTGTTGATGTGCGTGTGTCTGTGTTCTCTTTCTTCCTGGTTTGTTATCGTTCCATCACTCACTCTTATCTGCAGTGTGGTGTGGTGTCATGTAAAAGGAGGAAAATCTGTGTGTGACCGTGTCTGTGTGTTCAGCCACACCCGCTCTACAAACAGGGAAGCGGTAGGAAGCAGTGAGAAGGAAGCAGCTGGACTGAGAGAGATCAAAACCAGCAGTGAAGAGGTTAACCAAGACAGTAGCTTATGACTAGTTTTTTTTGGGGGGGGGAGGCAAACGAAGTTATCTGGCTGTCCCTGCAGCGAGTCAGCTGGTCAGAGCCGTGGTGGGGGGAGTGGTCTGCAGCTGAATGGGAGTCAGGCTGTCACTGTGAGCGAGAGGGTCAGTCAGTCGGTGGTGTGGACGCACGGCTGCTGGTCAGCTGCTCAGGACGCTTGGTTTCCCTCAGGACGTGAGCAGGTGAACCTACAGTGGAGCCACAAGAGGTAGGTGCTACATGGTTTCAGGACATTTTGGGTTGTTTGGTGAGGCGGGGAGACTGGTTTGTGCAGAGGCAAAGGCAAACACTGAAGTTTTTCAGGGAAACGTGCAGTCGGATCACATGTGCACTCTTTTATCTGGCAAGTGGATCATACAAGTTCTATCTGGCTGGCACATGTGATGCTGTGAAGACGGACGAGAGAGGTAGTTTTTCTCTTTCTGTGTGAAATGAGTTCTGAACATCATGATGCTCTTCAGATGTTGGCGGATAGTTCGGGGTGAAACGTTTTTGAACTTATGGCAGCGTTGCTTAATGGTCTGTCGAGAGACCGTGTGTGCTTTCTTCCGCCATATAGATTTTGTGGAGGTTAACAGTTGCACTGACGGCCTGTTGATCAGCCCACGACTTCATTGATAATCCTTCGACCAAAGCGCTGTGTGGAGTGCTGCTAGGGTGACTTGATGGTCTGCTCTCCATTAGACATCAACAGTGTGTGACATTTTTCTAAATCAGAAATTCAGTTTGAAGCAGTAGCGGTTGTGTTTCTGCCGTCCCAGTGCAGTTAGTTGGAATCCCATCCGGGGTGGACTTGAGACTCGATCTCGCCTGTCTGGCATAGATGCCCTCAAACACATACAGTTGGATGTACATTGACTTGTTGGTAAAGCTGCATGTGTGGCAGCGGTTGTGGGAGGTTTCCACCAATATATGGTCCATTTTTCTATCATTTTCACATGTATACATCTGTGTCGTGTTGATCTCCTCGTCCAGTTGCACCCTCCTGTGTGATGGAGCTATTATCCTATGAGTCACTAGGTGTTATTGTTCCCTCAAGGCCTATAATGTGGTCTCGAGTAAATGTAATGTATTCATTTTACTTTCCCTTCAAGTTATGACAAAGCTTCAACAGAATACTATACTATTCAGGTTCATGTGAGTTGGTTGGGAATGTTTATAAAACCATGGGCATGTTCACACAGATAGTTCAGGGCCAAAATTGGACCTGGTTGGCTAGTACCTTTTTGGGCTGAACAAAGTTGAAGTAACTGTACTGACAATGTAACATTATTTAACAGATATTGACCGTCCTAACCCTCTGGATATCAGTGTTTTGAAAACTCTTTACTGCTGAAGCTCGGAAAATCAGTACAGTACACGAGGAGCCTAAGAGACATTGACCAAGTTTGAAGTTCATTGGAATCTGAGGGATGAAACCTTGATGCATGAGCAGCCCAGTTGGAGACAACTAATGTTGGTATGTGAAGCTGCAGCCTAGGTTTTAGCTTGAGAGGCGTCCAAACTCAAACGTGAGAAATTGGACGCCCTAAATTTCCAATCCTTACCGCTAAGTACAAGCGTACTTATCGTAGTTCCATCATTCTGGTTTCCGTGAAAAGGGTTTGCTCCATGTTAATACCACTGAATTGGATAGAAATGTGCTGATTCACATGCCTTCGCCGACCCACGGCTTTGCAGAGTACTGAACCTTGTTCAGTACTCCGACAGGGAAAGAAGAGCTTTTGCATCTTATTATGTAACTGCTTATTGGTGTCAAGTGATCCCAATACATTCACAGCCTGGAGAGTGTCCTAAGGTTCTGGTCACATGGTGATGAATCAAGAAGTCACACAATTAACTGACTGCTTACAATAGTTATTCATAAATAAAATAGCTCTGTCAACTGAGTGGCTTGTTTTACCGTGTTCTATTAAATCATCAACAGCCATACTAAAATAAAGTAGCAAGATCACCTGACACTATTGGTGTGCTGCCTCGTTCAAGTGTCCATTGTTCCTTGGGAACCACCACAGTCGGCCTCTGGCCTTGCTTGGTCTGGGTAAACAGAATAAACCCACAGAATTTCTCTCCAGTTCACTTTAGTTGGTGAATCCCGGAGCAGACGGAGGAAGTTTATGGCAAAAGACAGTTGTTCTTGTTGCTGTCCTTAGCTGATGTGTTGTTCATACTTTAGGTGAGAGGTTGACCATGTTTTATAGGTCACTTACTCAGGCTCCACAAATCAAATGTTAAACGCGCAGAGGAGGGTTTTCTGCAGTATTTTCAAATTGGCATTGTAGTCAGGGGGGACATTCACGGCGGTCTTCAAAAGATCTCATCGGTTTGAGGGTCTTTGTGAAAGCGTAAGACTAATTAAAATAGATGGACCATAGTTTCAGACTATCATTGGCTCAGTCAGGCTCCAGTTCTGGGTGACGCCGTGACAGGCTCCGACGCCAATTAGACCGCCGCGTCTGCGGTAACTGGGCTGAAGGTTCCGGCACCTCATTAAAGCCCGAGTGTGGCTGCTCTACTCCTGTTCACGCCTCAGGTTTTGGAGATGCCGAGTGAAGTGTTGAGATGTGAACCAGGAAGATCACGATCCGCGGGAGCAACCCTTGATTGCTTATGCTAAAACGGCGCAGGTAGAAAAGGGAATGTAATGAGCTAGTTAACAAAACATTTACTTTGACTGTAATTCACTGGAACTGGTTCGACCGACCGTCACATGAGTCTGAGGCATAATGTTGTTTAAATTGAAACCTGTAGGGCTGTAAACAGATAGTGGAAGCAGTTGTGCCGACTTGACACGGACAAACAACAATTCCAGCTGGTTTTATTTTCACCATCACTGTGCAGTGCTCTTGTTACATACTTAATATAATAAGAAAATTGTTTAGCCTTTTGTCTGGTTTCTGGGGGTGTGCCCGGGGTCATGAGCCGTGTCAAAGAGTCACCCACAAGGCTGTGGGACTATGAATAAATATGCAGTATGAAATGATCTTACTTTGTCTACAAGGTTGCTTCTGCTGAAATAGAAGGCTAAACATGTGTTAAAATTCTAATTCAATTCAGACTCAGCTCGGTGTTGCACCAAGCGAGATGAGAAAACGTGCTTTGATGACTTGAGTCAGCTCCTGTCGATGCATCTATTAGCTGCAGGCAAACAAGGTCTTCAAGCGATGCCCAACTGTGGCGGATGTAGTCATCATTTTGCTTCATCTGATGTTATTTACTTGCCTTGTCTTAATGTCATTGTGAGCCTAAAGAAGATCTGCAGATCTGTGTTGAAAAAGACCACCAGTCATCCCTCAAATGTCCGGCGCGGTCGTGAAGTGTCTGCAGGACTGAAAGGCCTCACCATACTTCTGTTTGTACGATTTCTTTTTATCCTTCTGCACGGTTGTCATCTGTTCATACTTTCAAAATCAGATGCGGTAATAATGGCTGCGTTGGGATGACATTAATAGGATATTGGAGAGATTAACTGGGCACTGCAAAACTGCATCCTGAGGTGAGGCCGAAGGTTTGAGCCCACTGATGTGGAGTGTGTTCAGAATTGGGTGAAGCAACTTAAAAGAACGTGGCACAAGCAGCAACCTTTGGTGTCGTATGTACTCTGCAGCCTTTGCCTGCTGTCCTGGAACCTTTTGACCAGAAAGTTTTCCTCAAACAGCTTCTGAAACCATCTGGTTTCAAACATGAAAAGGAATCTATCATCAAAGTAGTGGTGTCAAAACTCACCTGGAAAGGAGCAAATCCCTTTGTTTACCCGCAGGCATTCTACATTTTGTACCGCTGACCCTGATGGAGTGACAGTTCATCTACATCTTTGTTCTTATGAGACCATTTACTGCGGCTGTATGGAGCCCACCAAGGTCTGACTCCAATTTTTCAGCTTCACATCCTTTATTCTCTGACAACTGCGAGCCATCGCTTCCAGTGTGACATGGTTTGAATTAAATATAAGTCCTTCGTTTACATGAACCTGCTCATCTTCCTCAAAAACTCTTGACAAATCGCCCAGAACTTTGCAGATATTGCTTGTGACTTCCGCCACTTCGATGCACTCAGCTGTGCTTGTTTACACACTTGGTGCCTTCGGTTCACAAGATGGGAGAAGTCTGACTGGGATCACTAAGACAAGAGACTTTCCACAGCCTGGAATCTTATTGTTTTTGAATGGAGGCTTTGTGTTTTCCCGGTGTATTCGCTTTTCACAGGCCACCACAGCATATGTTGGCCCCAGTTGCTTGCATTCGACAACATACAGTCCAAGTCATGTCCGCTGTTCTCTGTGTTTTAAGCATCTTTATTTAATCCAGTCCTTCTCACATTGTGGAGCTTGACCCTCTGGTGGGGTGTTTACAAGGATACAATGTAATGCAGAGGTGTACTTACCATAATTTTATAGACAATTGATACTATTTACAGCGGTGGTGGAGAGTTGGGGGCCACGAAACATTTACTTCTTCCTGGGGTGGGAGGCGCAGCAGAAAACAATTGAGAAGCACTGATTTAATCTGACTTTGACATGCACAACACTTTGTATTCAAGCAGAAGTTATTGCAGTGTGAGAACTCAAATCTGAGTTTCTGCTGGCAGTGAGTTAGATTCAGGGCCAGGGGTCTGTGGTTCTCAGCTGATCATGATGGCATGTGGTGCAGGGTCCTGAGGCCAACTAGACAACCTCACGTCCAATCAGGTGACCCATCACATGACGCGCCCAATGTAATAAGCCAAGAATGTGTTCATGGAGGAAGACAATGCTGAAAGAGGCTCACAATCTCTGCGAAACACTCAAGCACTGAGAAGCCGTCCACGCAGTTTTAGTCAAGTAGAAGCCAATGGTGTTAGGCTGAGAATGTCCTGATCATGGTCTTGAAGTCGGAGTTGTGTTTTCCGCCTCTGATGTCTGTTTCTCTCTTGTCGAGCTGAAGCAAGTGCTGCGCATCAGCTGATCAGAAACATGTTTCAAGCGTCTGCCAGTGAAAACCTCTCCAACTCTTCAAAGCGGTGACGACTCCTCTTTGAACCCGTGAGACTCTCAGTGAGAGCACAGAGTTGTTTTGTCCCTCCATGATGATTTCCCGCAGCATTTCCTCAGCCTTTATTTCATCAAGGCTCACATGAGCTGCCGAGTGTACGGTGCTCTGCCTCATTTCTTCAGCGTCAGATAAGAGCGACACAAACAAGAGTCGTCTCCCTACTTTGTCATCGGCAGGTGACTCCCGTTTCTCCCGGCCTCCGGCTGCTGTGGAAGGCTGAGAAAGGGCTCTGTTGTCTTCCCCAGCGTGTGGGCGAGTGGACACGGATCAGTGGTGCGCTCAAGAGACCGCAGAAAGAAAAGCAGAACCTATCGATTTGATCAGAAATGTCAAGGGTTCCTCCAGCTGAACCTGAAATTCCTTCACTCAACAGGGATTTATTTGGCGGCAATAGTGGGAATCCTGCCGTTCAGCGAGTCACTATAGTGGCAGCCTGCGCTCTGGTCTGGAAGAGGCCGCCTTGTCTTCATTTGACATCAGCATTTGTTTCTGTTTCAGACTGGTTTATAGGCCGTATTGAGTTTCGGTGACCTCTCCTCTCAGTTGGCATCTTTTCTCCTGGACTTACAGCACAGACGGTGACCAGGACCGTATTTATTTGTATGATACCAAGAAGAGCAGGAAAGTCCCTGTGGGTGCTCTCTGATAACTAATCACTTTAGCTAAAGACCAGCTGAGTCCTAATATGATCCGTAAAGGTCAGCTGTGATGCTTTTGGGCTGCTTGGCCTGAGGAGTCCGACTGCTGCTAGGAGACAAGTGCTTCTTCACACTCTATTATAGTTACGGAACACAAACAAAAAACGAAAACTACAATTGTAAGTCATTTTCGTTAACAGAAATAAAAGGAAAACTGAAACACTCCACTGTCTGTTTACAAAACAAATAAAAAATAGAATTATAGCGAAATTGGCCATTATTTATTTCATTTTACATAATTTACAATCTATGTTATTTTGGCTGAGCTGGTTTTACGACAGCTGTCACATTGTGCTAGTGACTTAAGTGACTAGCACGATGGTGGTCGTTCTTTCCAAACTTGATACATTTTTTTACAAAGTGTGTTTTGTTGAGTTTTTATTGCCGACTATTTTTGTGACCTATTTCACCCTTAGATCTTGTTCCAATACCCCACAAAAAAAAACAAAAACAAAGAACTAAAACTAACTCTAAAACTACTAAAAACTAAACAGAAACTAAGCATTTTTCAAATACTGAAAGTAACGCCAGCCAACCCTCTGAAAAAACAAAACTAGCTGAATTTAAAAGACAAAAATTCAAAAGTCATTTTGAAGCAAAACTACTGAAAAATATTATAGCATTGCTCCATGCGTGGAGGTGTCGTGTGTTTGTAGCTTGATCAGTCATGTGTGCTCGCCCACTGGCTTAAGGCTTTTGTCTCAAACCTCAGAAACATTGCCATTGCCTTTGGTCAGGTCAAATGAATGGACTGTTGCTGCGAGGTGGACCACTTGTTAAAGCTTCCCGTGTTTCTTTCCATGTATCTATGGGCTTTTACTGCAGCACTCTGTGTGTTGCCCCTAAGGAAATGCATGTTCCCTTTCCATGGTGATGAGAATTACTTGAGAGTAATTAAACCAAGGTTTTTTTAAGGATACAAAGCTGTAATTCCTGGAACTTCTTGTCAACAACCCTCTTGATGCTACTGGCTGAGTGACCCAAAGGCATTTGTTTCCTGATGCACAGTCCTGAAAGGCAGCTGTGTTTAACTTGAATGGTATTTTATGACTGGTGGGTGATGTCAATCCACAAGCAGTGATTCACAATAGCTGACAGTGCACCGTGTTGGTGGCCCCTGGTTGGTTCTGAAGCCACAGGAGGTGTAGTGCTGTTTCTCAAGTCCGAATGTCTGGTACAAGAGTGAGAAACTTAGCGGCCAAAATTGCCTACGCCTGTGCCTCCGGCTCTGTCGCCATGCCGACGCTATGCCGTCTGCATATTGTGATGCGTTTGGGACTCGATTTTGGAACGATTCACTCTACTGTTCCGCACTGGTCCACAAAACAATGAAAAAATGTTGCATGTATTGAAGACTGGGCCGCTGCTTGGACGCCTCCGAGCGACAACATGTTACGAGCCTCAATCCTCTCAACTTTGTAGTGATTTTAGTCAGACCGAAAACCTAAACTTACAATTAGGAATGTAAATTTTAAAAAAAAGAACAGAAAAAAGCAGGTTGGCTTCTGCCCTGGACCCCCACTTTGGGGCCCCTCCTGTAAATCCAAGTCATTAGTCTGCGAGATCACATGGTGACATCATCAGCCAAACAAAAACGGCCCCTCTGAGAGAGACAGAGAGAGAGGGAGGTGATGGGTGGTGTGACTCAGCGCGTATCATTTATTGAGCTGTCGATAAAGCGTCTAGCGTTCATGGATAACACCGGAGCTGGCGCTGGTCAGCAGGGAGTGCTGTGTGTTTCGCCGGTGAGGAGGTGGTGGTGTCTGCTCCAGGGCACAGTTTATAGCGCAGCCTTGCTCAGGATGAGCGGTGTTCTTCTTTGTTTTCGCCTGCTCATCATTCCGTCAGTCGCTCAGGTTTTGTGTTCAGTGCCGTCTTCACTGTGTCTCTGTACATCTCCATTGTTCCCTTGCCTTTTTTTTCTCTTAGTTTCTCACCTAACCGTCGGGTGCAGAGACAGTCAGGCTCCCTGGATGGGCTACATCCGCGCTGACCTTTCAGATCAGCTGCGCTGCCGCGTGTCTGTACAGGTGTTGTCCCCCCTCCTGCTGAGGGATTACTGGAGGAAACAGGAAGCCTGTCAGACCAGCCTCAAGTCCATTTTCTCCAAAGCTATGATTTAAACTATCAATACAGTGGTTTATTTGACACGTACCGGCTGCTTCTGTCTTCCTCTCAGATGAAGCTGCGTTCCAAACTGGTTATTGGACTGAATCCATGTTCTGACTAAGTCGTTCTGACAGGTTTTGTTCATGGTCAGTGGCAGGAGCCGCCAGAACCGCGAGACAAATGGAATAACCAGGATCCAATCTCTGTCCGTGTTAGCGCACATCGATTGTGGACTCCAGAAAATCATCTAGGCAGAGGGATGGAGGAGACTCGTCTGATCAGGTCCTGAAAATGGGAGGTGAAAGGTCTTTCACCTGCGTGACCAGGCGTGTCGTGGATCTGCTTTGGTATATGATGTACATGTGAATGCACACGATGAATCTCAAGTTTCAGGGTTCATGTTAGTTGTTGATCTAGTGCTCCAAAAATACTGCACTTGTTTTCCTGTGTATTCATCTTGATAACAAAGAAAGAAGCTTGCAATGATATGATGGGATTTTAGAAACATTAATTTGCTGACCGTTACTTGGGGGGGAAAATATTAAAAATAAATCTAATAAAGTATATTGCAATTGATTAAATAGAATATATAGTTTTTTAATGTTCCCCTAATGCAACAATGTCATGTGTGTCCTGCTTTTCTGACTGTGTGTTTAGAACTTGTTCTACATGATGTGTACGTGCCACATCATGAGGTTGGTGGGTTTTTACCTAAGTTCTGGCTGGGATCATTTTTATACCTCTCTGAATGTTGTGAGTAGTTCACAGCAGTGGAAGGGTTACTTTGAAAATGTAACAAATATGTCAAGTATTCTTTGAAATGTTGAAGTATACCTAAGACAAAACATGTTCATACCCGTCCTATGACTATGTTATAAAGAAGAGAAAGGAAGTAACATAACTACTTTGTAAGCTTTTCTGACCACCTAACAAATGCATGCAGCAAGGCTCAAGACTGAACTCTCCAAATAAGTTAAACAAAAGGCACAGTTGCCGCAAATGTGCAGTGCTGCTTCACAAAAACACACAGAACGTTTTCACGTTTGCAACCTCAGTCCTACTTACTGTAGTCTTCAATCCAGTACAGGTGGCTGTAATGCAGCGACAGCACCCGTTCTGTTTGTCTGTCGTGTGGTGTGAAGTTATTAATTTCATATCACATTACTAAACAAACTGAATGGGTGTTTCAAGCCTCTGATACATTGCATTCTGATACCGACTCACTTAGTACACTAGCAACAGTGTATGTCATCAAATCTATGGATCTACTTCTGTCTGTATTTTCTATATTTTTACTGTGTAACACAAAGGAATTTTCCAATGCTGAGCACAACCATGTTCAGGCTAAATGAAAAAACAAAGTTGTCAATCTGATCGAACAACCTCTACAGTATATTTGGTGACTATAGAGCAGGTACGTGGTTAAATGGCTGTTTAAGCAGGTCTGGTTTTAACTGCCGTCATGTGATACAATGAAGTACAGCAGAGTTCATTTTACCAATATATCTGTATTCTAAATACCACCAGTGAAAACACGGTGCAGTTACTCATAATTTGTATTCAGAATACACAACACATGTATACATGTATCGCATTACTACCCAACACTGGTAGTTGAGATGATGATGGACTTTATGGCAACTTCCAACTGACATTTGTGTTTAATACAAGAAACTTCAAACTCTGATGTTAGTTGTACTGTAACTGCAAAAGTCAAAGTTCAGACTTCAGTCTAAAAGGTATTATTTACTCTTTGTGTATTATATATATATATATATATATATATATATATATATATATATATATATATATATGTGTGTGTGTGTGTGTGTGTATATGTATATATATGTGTGTATATGTATATATGTATATAAAATTGAAGGCCATGTTAAGTACAAGCCAAACCATCAGAATGTAAACTACAACGGCAACATGAACACTGACATTTCTCTCAGACCTAATGAGGACGGACAAAGGGCCATACATGATAACAAGTGTTAGTGGACAGAGACCCAGACTGAACTTGTTTCCGTGGCAACGGTCCTGACAAACTTGGTGTTAGAATAAATAGCCCAGGATTTAGCCTCTTCATTGAGAAAGGCTTGGAGGGTGAGGCGGTGTCTTACATAATTCAGGAGGAGCTCCATGTGGTCTGGTAGCGGGAATATGTCTTTGTGTTCCATGTTCTGAAGTGAGCGAGAATCCTCCTCTTCCGCTCCCACTTTAGATGATCCATACATTTTTAATGTCTCTGGAGCTCAGCCGTATTTTAAGCTGTATCCGTCAGTCCTTCAGTTCTTCCAGAGTTGGTGTCACATTTTACCGTTCCCAAATCACGACGTCCATTCCTCCTCCTCAAGCTCTTCTTGTGCCTCTTTGACCTAAACTGTCCAAGAAAAACAGAGTGCGTTGCTCGTTGTTATGGCAACTGAGGTTGTTGGTTTGGTTAGCAATTGGAGCAGAGAGTCTGGTGTCCTTGTGGGAATAGTCACCTCGTGCTAAACAATCAAGGCCTGACACGTCCCGCTGCAGATCGATCGACACCCTCGGCTGCTCGCTGCTGAACTTTGACCTCCCCGCTTTTCCCTGTATTGAGACAGTAATGATTACCATTGATCAACTCAATGTTAAACCACTATTATTGCTGGGCCTTAAGCCTTGGCTGCTTCGTGAGCTCCGGTTTCCTCCCAAGGTCCCCGAACAATCTTGCTGTGCAGTTGTCTAATCCAAAATGTGTGGTGCGTTGTTGTTGTCCTCTGTTCCCTATAATGGACCTGTGACCTGTCCAGCGTGACCCTGGCACTGGCAGAATATCCTCTGGAAATGGGTTCCAGTGATCCTGGATGCTCTGTCAAGGTTGTCAAGTCACACGACGCAGGAAACTAACCTCAAACCTGGGCTCAGAGTTGACACTTGACAAGAGAAATGAAGGTGATTCACTCAGGATGGGGCTCATTTCACTGTCGTGTCTCTGTCGGAGAGACAAGCAGCATGGATCACACACACCTGTCTGTCTGTGAAGGAAGGATTCTCACCCAGTTAGACTGTGAGTGGTACTTCACCACGCCGACCAAACATTCCCGTCTTCTCTTGACAATTGAGCCGTCTGCATCTGCTCACAAATACAAGGCTCAGAGTCGTTCTTTTTTTTACTTTGGTTCATGTTCAAGTGAGTTCAAAACTCCTTGCTCCCATTAGACAAGAGCAACTATAAGACATAAATTGAAATACTTGTCATTTACAAAAAAAACTTTCTGTGAAGCAGTTTGATTTTTTACTAACTGAGTTGCAGAGAAATTCCAAATCTGACTTGTCTTTGACAGGAGTGGAAAATATGGATTTAGTTTCTGGCAATATAAATATGTGTTTTGCATTGCAGGGGCCAGTAGGAGATTTAAATATGTATTTCAGCCCACCTTTAGTGAGGACATGACTCATAAGAGTTAGCAACCTCATGTTTCCGGATGCTAGTTTGTGATTCACAGTTCATTTAGGTCATTGATCTTATGTTGATCCTTATTTTAAAAAGGTCTGCTCCACTCTGAGACGCCACAGTCTGATGAAACTTATTCCCAAGAAGGTTTCATATGATTGAAAGTTAAGCTCACATCCAATAATTCCATCCCATAATTTCTCTCTGCTAAAGTCGATAGTCACTTTTTTGGTTTTGGTTTTCACATCAGTGATGTTGCCGCTGTTGTGATGTTCATTGTAATATTAATATTATATTAATAGTTTTGTGAAGACAGCTTTGAAAGCTCTTTGCGTTCGGTTAAAACCTGTGTGGAGATGCTAACATTGACTTGCTTTGGCAAACATTTCCAGTCTTGACCGATATTTGAACTTGTGTCATCGGAATATCTGTTTTTGTTTACTGATGTGTCTCTTGTCTTCAAGAGACGTTGTTCTTGTTGACGTGTCAACTGTCACATTTTCTTTTTTTGTGACACAATTACACGTTTACGTGGCAAATGTTTATTGAGACTGGCCTCCGCTGAGGCTTTCAGAAGTGATGTTAGTGTTTCGGCATGTGTCTTTATGAAGTGTTCAGACGTGTGTCTCCCACGTTCACATGCTCACCAGCGTCTTGTGTGTGTCCGCAGGTTTACTTCTGGTCACCACTATGACTGATGGGGATTATGACTACCTGATAAAGCTCCTTGCTCTCGGGGACTCCGGCGTGGGGAAGACCACCTTCCTGTACCGATACACAGACAACAAGTTCAACCCCAAGTTCATCACTACAGTCGGCATCGACTTCAGGGAAAAGAGAGTGGTGAGATTTTGTTGTCTTCCAGGCCCTTTGAAAGTGACTTGTTCTCGTCGCTACAGTCTCTCTGGTTCACACTGCACACATTTGCCACACCTGCCTGCACACATTTGTGGGGACCTCTCATTGACATAACCCTTTCCCCAGTCTCTCACCCTAAATCTAACCATCCAAAACACACGTCTAACCTTAACCAGGAGCAAAATTCTGCCCAATTATAATCACCCACATATTTTGTCATTTGAATCCTCAAATTGAGGCTTAACCTTGTGGGGCCTGTCATAAATGTCCACACCAAAGCAGAAGGACTGATAAACAAGTACACTGACACACAGTGTGGTGTGACTGCCATCAGACAACTGATGCAGTGTTGCTGGGTGTCAGGGTCAGAGAAATGTAAAGCTCCAACGTGACACGAGCAGCGAGACCTTCCATCCTGGCTCGAGAGAGTTTCCGTCTTCAGCCCTCACTGAGAACAGTCAGGATTGACTGAAGTGTGTGAAGAGCGGAGGAGTCAGGCTCACACACACCAGCCAGAGTTGTGAGCCAAACTGCTTTCTTTTCAATGAGCAGTGACCCTGTTTTTAACATGGCATTGGGACCTGAGACCTGAGACCATCGAAACTCAAGACTGACCAGCTGGAGTTTCTTCTCATGTGGGAATCATCTGTCGTGTTTTTAGGTTTACACGGCCTCCAACCCTAATGGCACCACCGCAGGGAAAACCTTTAAGGTCCACCTTCAGCTCTGGGACACAGCAGGACAGGAGAGGTCAGTGCCCCCTGCGTCTGCCTCTCTTCATTATTAAACCGAGAGCGCCACCTGCTGAGCTTTTTGTTCTGATGAAAGCCGAAGTGTGTGTGTGTTCTCAGGTTCCGCAGCCTGACCACAGCCTTCTTCAGGGATGCCATGGGGTTCCTGCTGATGTTCGACCTCACCAGCCAGCAGAGCTTCCTAAATGTCCGGAACTGGATGAGTACGTGAAGGTGTCCCACGCCAGCGCAGCCCTGGCCCTGGCCTGACCTCTCTGAACTGTCGCTCCGCAGGTCAGCTTCAGGCCAACGCCTACTGCGAGAACCCCGATATCGTGTTGGTGGGGAACAAAGCCGACCTGGCGGATCAGAGGGAGGTTCAGGAGAAACAAGCAAAAGAGCTGGCTGACAAATACGGGTCAGTTGTTGGAACCCAAACGTGGCCGAAGGACTTGTTGCTAAAAAGCGCTGTCTGCCTCGCAGGATCCCGTACTTCGAGACCAGCGCCGCCACGGGCGTGGAGGTGGACAAGGCCGTGATCACGCTCCTGGATCTGGTCATGAAGAGGATGGAACAGTGCGTGGACAAGCCACCCGCCGAACCAGCCAACGGCAACGGCGCCACCAAGCTCTCGGCGGCTCAGCCCAGCGAGAAGAAATGTGCATGTTAGAAGAAGAGCCACTGCCCCTCTCTCCTCAGCCTGTCACCTTTAACTGCATGTGTCTTTGTCTGAGTAACCTTCTGCTCCTCTGCCGTGTTGTAGTCTTCAGTCTTTCTTCACATTCCTGCCGCTCTGGGGGAATCCTGAAGTCTAACTCTGTCTCACTAGACGTGCCTCCTTTGCCTGACTCGGACAGTTCATCCAACTCTGGACCAAAGTGTTTGCGTTTTTATCTCCCCCCTCGCTCTGTGCTACAGCCGTGTTAGGGCCACCGCAGTGTTGGACGGTCGGCAGAAGATCTCTCTACAGGCCTGACCAGGCCTGGTGGCCTCTGTTTATGCATGTTTACAGCTGCGGTTTTTTATATTTGTCTTGAAAATAAATTTACTGTTGAAAAAGATGGCTGTCTTCAGTGACGTCCTGTGTTGTGCCAAGGTTTGGCAGCTGTCATCCGAATAGTTGAACGGCCTGCAGCCAGAGAGCAAGGCTGCCTGTATAGTTCCTGCTCCTCCCGTGAGATCAGTGAGCACCATTCTGCTCTGCACTTGTTTCATTCCAATTGGGATGTTGCATCTCAACTCTGGCCTCTCAGGGTCCCCAGTGAGGAAGGAGAAGTTTAGAAAACCTCAGTTTAACCCCTTAAAAGCCAGTGCACTGAGTAGCATCACATTGTTTCAGTATGTTATCAACAAACCTTTTCGCCTGCATGAGCTTATTCTCCTTAATAGCCAGAGTCACTTCTGACTCTTATTTCTTCTCAGAGCTCTTGGTGTGAGGCTTTGTAGCGGCTAATGCAGGCAGAAGGTCAAGGCTGACCTGGGCAGTGTGTGGTCCTGGGGGCCACATGCAGCCCTCTTGAGGTCAGAGTAAAATTAGAGAAAAACTATACTTCGATTACCTAGAGATGTTTCTGACTACTGCCTGACAATTTTATTAAGTATGTTTTTTTTTTTTTATTTGTCATCACAAGTTCAACTCTAAATGCAAGTTGTTGTTCTTTGTTTTCTGACTTTATTTTCTCTGCCTCTCAAAATAAATTGAAACAAAATCATTTCCTTTGCTATGAAGTTCCTTTAAATGATATTTACAATTTTCCTGTACATAGTTGTTTCATTATTCATATGGACTATAAATGATAAACATATATGTTGTTATTCTATAAACTGCACATCACGATTTGGGCTTGATAAGATTTCATGTGTTGTGTGCTATTAACACCTCAATTTTTCATAACCACCTGAGCTCCATCATCGTCCTATGAAGTGACAGCTATTGCTGTTAACTTCAGAGGCGAATTGTTTTGGTTCCCCAGGTTAACCTCCACCCTGCTCCAGGTTGACTCTGTAAATCCCTCATCTGATGGAGCCCAGGTCACATCATCGAGATTCTTTGATAACGTTGGTCCTAAAACAAGTGTTTTCAAAACAAAGATATTAAATAAACACATCACTGTAGTACTATATGGATGTTAAAAAAGTTATTTTATCAAAGCAGAGCTAAAGCTATATTCTATATATTATATAACGTATTAATTCACAACTCGTATTTTTAAACAGATTTGTATTTTTAAGGACGGCAAAAGCGTATATATAGAAGAAATCAGAGGTCAAAACACTGCTACCTAAGTCACTCAAGTCAACTGCAGTTAGCTAATATTGATGCTTTTTATGTTATTTCTGTGTTTGTAACATATATTTTCAAACATCTTTTCATTTATATTTTATTGTTCAGAGTTGTGCACCAAAATTAGCTAGTTATACCCAAGCAAAAAAAAGCCCTTGTCTGCCTTAAGAAGTTTCATTTGAATCCTTTGCACCAATCGATGCCTCGAATATGAATTCATCTGTCAAACTTTGTCTTTGGGATGCTGATTTTTTTTAAATTTAGTTTTAGCATCATCCTCATCTGCTTTTTTTTCTTCTCTCATGCTTGTATTCGCCGGCTTTCGGGATCCTCGTTCTTCCCAGTTTCTCATGTTAGTCATGGAGCTGTACTTATCTGGCCTCCGTTTGTGACCTTCTCATGATCAAGTTGGACCTACAGATCATTGAAAACACCTCTGACATCTTGTGAGTTACTTGAGGCGTATTATGGATTCAGTGTGTGAGCAACACCAACAACTTCTGTTCGATTGAAAAACTTTTTTTAAGAAATCTTTCGTGTGTAAAAGTCCAGGTGCCTGTGAACATATCAGTGTATTCATGGCCGCGTGTGTGTTTGTTGCATGTTTGACGGCAGCAGGAGGAATGACTTGTGATGCTGTTTCTGATGTCAGAGCTGCGAATAAATGTGTGTTGCTTTTATCACGTCTCCCTCTCCTAATTAAAGCCGGATGAAGTGAGATTGCACCGTCAGCGTCTCTTCTAAAAATAACTTTCTGCGCCTTCTTTGTGTAACAAACACAACTCTGAGGACGAGCGGCTGAAGAGTCAGATCAGATCAGGATCAGTTCCAGTCTGACCAGGTGATCCAGACACATCCACGAAAGCTGGAAAACGACATCAAAATGTGCCTGAATGTCTGGACAAGTGTCTGACACAATGGTCCAAAATGTGCAGCGGGTTCTTTTAGGTGCGGTGGTGATCTTCGCTGGACCGAACCTGGCAGCTGAATTCGTCACCATCTTCCTTCCTCTCACAGGGGGTCAGCATTTTCTAAACCATTTTGAGGACTCGGTCACAGAGAGTGAAACGTCATCTCTCCGTAAACACCTCAGGACCTCAATGGGCCTCTAGCAGACCCAAACATGCTGAAACACACATAAAGTCTACATATAGAGAAAGAAAAAAAAGGAGCCAAAACGCTTGAGAGAAGAATTTATTAGGCAAAGACTTCTCACCAGTGAAAACACAAATAAATACCCAGGAACGACATGATCACCAGAAGAGGAGGATGTGATCCTTGGACAGAAGGATGTGAGGAGGAAAATAACAAAATGCACAGTTACAATTTAAATAGGTGTAAACTGAAGAATCACTTTCCTTCAAAATAATCTACAAAAATGTGAAAAAGCTCCAGATGTTGATTGAGGCCGGGCCTTTTCTGGTCGACTAAAAACAACACCAACCGCTTTCAACGTTGCTTTACAGAACTCATCATCTGGTGCAGACATCCAGCAGCCAACCACTTCAATCACAACTGAAATCACGCTGTGCCCCACAAGCCAACACAATAAATGCAGTGATCTTCGTGAAGAGAATATAAATAATTGTCAGAAACACAAGACATCTTCTCTCATTTTAGCGGATTTTGGCCGAGGCGGAAACAAATACTGCAGACAGAGGAGGGTGAAATCCTAGTGGAGCCCAGGGAGCACGGAAGACAAGGAATCATGAACTTTACATGTGATTGACAAAGGACGTCTAAAACTATAACATATTTCCTCTCACGATAAAAAACCTCCAACCCTTAGGTTCCACCTATTCTCACCGGGTCAGAGGTGGGGACCAGTTAGACAGTGGTGACTTCTCCTGTGGGCTGCTGATCCTTCACCTCATCCTCATCCTCGTCGTCCACGCTGAGGTCCAGACGCAGGTTGTCCAGAGTCTGGCGGATGGTCATTGTGTCTTTACGCCTGCAGGAGACACACACACACAAAGATGAGTTGACAACAACAAGATATGAAAAAGAAACAGTTTGTCTTACTTCCCCTGTTAAGGGGATTTTAAAATAAAGGAGCTGTATCCTCCACAAGTCCCATATATAGCCACATGCTGCCTCACCACGGGCCTTTAATTTTTGATAAATATCATAACTCAGGCAGGTTCATCTCTGCCCAACAATCTTGCATTGACTATCAAGGCCAGTGTGCGCACATGACAGAGGCCATGATCTGGTTCTGGTGATCCAGGAAGTGTGTGTGAGAGGCCCTGCAGAAGACAGGTTGTTGTGAACCCTGAATTGAAGCGGAGCCAACCGTGACTGTGTCTTCAGCGGTGTGTTTGTGAGGACACACCCTGCTGTATCACACCAGCTGATACAGATCTGTCTATTGTTGAGACGTTCATGGCAGTGTGCGTTGATGGCGTGCTGTGATGCAGCGTGACTGGTGTCTTTGTTGTTGTCAATTTTGAGGTTGGAGTTCTAGGTGGTCCAGTGTTTTTCCATGTTTGGGGTCTTTGTTTTTTAGCACAATCTCAGTTATATGAATGTACAGTCAATGTTTTACTTTGACACATTCTGACCCATTGTAGTGAAAATCACACACAAAAGCACCAAGCATGAAAAACAAAACAACGTGATATATTGCCATTTATATAATAAAATGTAGTATTATTGAACTTTTTTGCTTTTTTTTTTTTTTTACAACAAGGCAGAAGTTTAGTAAGACTCAGTGTGTCACGTCTTCTGTTGGCCACATGGAGGCAGTAGTTGCACCTAAGTGGCTGCTGTTAAGTGCCTCTATGCTCTGTCGCACTGGAGGATGATTTCATTTCTGACTTTCGAGAGAAAATGCAACATCAGTGCGTCACATCAGTACTGTTTCTTCCTGCACTAAAGAAAAAAGAATCAATGAAAGTCTAAAAATATATCATAAGTGTTGTTTAACTTGACCTATCAAGAGAATTTAAAAAAAGGTACATTGTTTTGAGTCCGCACTTTCGACTCATTTGCGAGGCTACTTCATTTTGCTCTCTCTAACCGGTGATTTCTGACCCTGCAGGGTAAATACTGTCATCTATAGCAGACACTAATTCAAAGTAGTGACTGTGTTTTCAGCTAGAAACGTGCCTCTCTCTCCTCACGCGTCTCTTCTTTACTGCCGTGTAGCGGGCAGCTGCTTGTTGAAACCGTGACTGGCGTGTCCCGCACATGACGTCATGCCCAATGACGCAGTTGTAGAAAGAGAATGGTAACATTTGGCCTCCCGACGATGGCAACAATAGTAACGCCCAGTGACTTAGATAAGTAACTTTAATTTGATGACCTTGTTTGAAATAGTAATGCATTACAGGTTGTGCTATACACGCATGGCTGGGTGCGTGTGTGTGTGCGTGAGTGAGTGCACCCACTTGGTCTGCAGGTGTTGGTCCAAGAGCTGCCTCTGCAGCCGAGCGTTGGTCTCCCTCTCCTCAGCCAGCTCTCTCTGCGTGTGTCGGTACTGCGTGTCCTTCCTGCTGGCCTCCTCCTCTGACTCGTTCAGCTGCCGCTTCAGAGAGCGGATCCTCTGGGTCATCTGTGGGAGGTCACCATCACACAACAGGTCATCAGGTCGCTCCCTAACAGCTTCCAATAACTGGACGTCTGAGCGTGTGTGTGTGTGTTACCAGGTCTTGCTGTTCGCTTGCTATTCTGTGCTCCTCCTCCATCTGATCACTGAGCTCGTTGATCCTCCTCTCCAGTTTACTGATGGTGTTCGTGAGAACAACTTTGTTCCTGCACACAGCGGTTCACACTGGTTCAAGATCGCGCAGAATACAGAAGCACAAGCCTTACAGACACAAGTCTGGACTTTGCATTCTTGGGATGAAAACATGCAGCTCAGATGCACAGTGGGTCGAGGCCGACAGTCATGTGACTCACCTCTCCTCGTTCCTCAGCGTGTTCTCCAGCTCTTTAACTTTGCTCTCTGCCCTGGAGATGAGGTCGTCTGGAACTTTGGAGCTCTGAAGCTCCTCCACCTCCAAACGCAGCTCACGCAACTACACGCACACACACACACATCATCCACTTTAAATCATCAATGTGAAACATACCTGTAAGAATGAGTGCAGCTCAGCTGAGGAGCAGTTGGTCAACAAACCTCCTCATTTCAATGTGTCACACAATCACAGACTTTCAAGTCTCTTAAGGAGACAGAGAAAACACTCCTAAAGACAAGCCATTATTTTGGCAGCTTAGCAGGAAGTGAGTAGGCAGAGCAACTATTGTTTTTGTGCTGGACTGGTGGAAAAGAGTTATTATGACATAACATGAGTGAAGGGTTGCAAAAGGTTTGATTGTCAGTGGAACTTTCCATCCACCCAACCAAGACCCACTACTGGTTACCTGTCTCTCCGTGAAGGCCTTGTCACTCTCCAGCTGTTCGTTCAGATCTTTCTGTTGGATCAGCTTCAGCTGCAGCTGCTCTGTCTAGAGGACACAACCCACCAGTCAGAGCTGGACTTCTCATGTGCAAGTCTTGGCTGGCTGTTCACCTGCTCCAGCGCCCTCTTGTGCTTGGCGGCCCACCTCTGCTCACTGTCATGGAGCTCCTCCACGTCCGTCTCCAGGTCAATCAGCTTCTCCTGTAACCGCGAGCCATCGGTCAGTCTGCAGTGAACTCTTCCATGACTCCGGCAGAGGCAGAGCAAAATTCCAAGAGCCGAACTGGTCAGATGGAGAAGTACCTGAGCCATCTTCAGCTGCTTGGTGATGTCATCTTTGGCTTGGTTGGTGGCGTGCAGTTCCATCTGCAGGTCATCCACGGTCCTCTCAGCCTGCTTACACTGCAGCTGGAGCCTTTCTCTCAGCTGGATCTCCTCCTCAAGGGTCCGCTCCTTGTCAAACAGTTTGCCGGACACCTACACACAAACACATGCATCCAAGGACGGTCAGTAGATCTAAACATTTTGGGGTGACTCCATTGATTTACCTCTCCTTGTAGCCTGGTAACCAGGACCTGGAGTTTCTGCAGCTCCTGGTCTTTCTCCAGCATCAACTCCTCCAGCTCCTCAACCCTGTTCTGGGCATCCTCACGGAGTTTTTGCTGCAAGTTGACCTCAGCTGAGTTCTGCGTCGACATTTGCAGAGCCTCGGCCAGCTGCAGACACACAACAATAGGATATTACGGTTCAACTTCATTTCAGAATTAAGGTGTGAGAGAAGCACTACTTTGCGTGGTACTACTACTAAGCAGTGATTGTTATTGAGGTGGACCCGCAACACGATGATACTGGGTCCTACAAGATTCCAGCACGTGCCTCAGTCTCCAGTCTGAAGACGGTGTTGTTGAGGTCAGACGACCTCTTGTCTCTCGTGTCTTTGTCCACTTCCAGCTCCTCCAGCCGCCGCTCAGCCAGCCACAGCTTCTCTGAGAGAGTCTGCGCGTGCTGCGTCTGCTTCTCCAGGTTTTCCTGAACACACACACAAACATTTGTTTTGTGAGGACCTGTCATTGCCATAATGCTTTCTCCAGCCTCTCACCCTTAACTTAACTTAAACAAATGGCTAACCTTTAGCAGGACTCTGAACTCTGAACCAAACCCAATTATAATAAAGTGCTTTTACTCACATTTACAACCCTATAAACCTTGTGAGGACAGGCCACAAAGCAAAATGTCCTCACAAGAAGATGGATTGTCATGACTTGAGTAACTGCTCCTAACGTTTCGCCGCCATCAGAACCAAGACTTTAGGAGAGGTTAAAGGGACTCAGCTCTTCAATTTAGCTCCAAAGTAACTCAAGCTAGTTCTGTCATGTGACTCAAATATGTCACCCGGTGCAAACGTTATACAAATCGACATGAGGCGCCAGACCCAAGTCACCATCCCCAGTCCTGTGGCGAGATATACAGGGGTTGGACAAAATAATGGAAACACCACACCGTTTCCATTATTTTGTCCAACTCCTGTACATGTTTTGCAGAGTTCCGGTGACAGTGAACGGCCATTACCTCAGCGTCTTGTATCTGGTTTTTCAGGGACTGCTGGAGGAAGTTGAAGGCGTACTCCTGCGTGTTGGCCTCCACCATCATGTCCCGGGCCTGCTTCACTTCAATCTGTGGGCGAGAGAGAGGCGTGGCCATGTAAGTCCACGCTCTCTGGCCTGTAATGAAGCGCACGTCTCTCACTGCTTCTCACCTCCATCTCCCGGACGCGCTCTCCCAGCGTCTGTTTCTCTCGGTCGATCTCGATCATCTGCTCCCTCATCCTCTTCATCTCATTATTCATCTGAGCGTTGGTCCTCAGCAGATCCTCGTTGTTCACCAGCAGGCCGCGCATCTCGAACCTGCACATCGGGATATGATGTTCAGAACCACAGTTGAAAGTGAAGCGGATGACCAACATTGGCGATGAATGATTCACCGGATTTGGTTTCGCTCCTTCTCCATCTCCACACTCTCCGCCTCCAGAAACTGGTTCCTCTGGAAGGAGAATCGTCAAACATTGAACACTGTCGATCACTTCTTCAAAAGCAGTCTTGAGAAATGACTCGGCATAAGCCATTTCTTCAGATGCTCAAAATCAGCATTGCAACAATGAACAAAGTGAAATGAATCATTTGCACGATGATGTTTAAATAAAACATTTCACATGTTTGAGAAAAAAAAAGCTTCACCTTCTGGCAGGCGTCCAGCTGTTTGGTGAGTTCTTCAATGAAATCTTTCCTATTGGGTCCCCCCATAGTGTTGGAGCGCATGCTGTAGTGGACCGGCGCCACCTGCGGCAACTGTATTGAAAGTTACATTCAAGGGTGAAATTACATCTAACAAATACAATTTAGCTGGTTTCATTAGACGCACAGAGTGGTTGGTGTCGGTTCTTCTCTTTAACAGTGTGTCGTAGGCTGAGAACCTGGGTCTGTTGGAGATGAGGGTGGAGGACGTGCTCAGCGGCACCGGACTGGGGCTGCGGTTGGTGTAGCTAAGAAGGTTCATCTCAGAGGTGGCAGGAGAAAGACCGCCCTGAACCTGAAAAAAGACCAGCACAAACGTTCACTCACCGCTCAGGGAACACAAATTCAAACACAGAATCCGAGGCGAACCTTGAAGTCAGACATGCGGTGCATGGGGTTGTACTCCATGGATGCAGTGGTCGCGTACGGACTGTTGAACACACGTGGAGGACTGTCGACGCCGATCTGCACACACAACGGTTTAGTTTGGTGCAGCGTGTCTTTCATTAAAAACAATCAAGCAGCTGAAACAACATTGGCAAGAGTCCTCCTGTCATAATTCTTTGTCACAGTACAATAAAAAAGTAAAATTATAAACTTAAAAAATGTATGTTGTTAGAACACTCTCTATGTACAATCGCTTTTCAAAGCTGTTATTACTATTTTTTGTGTGCATGACTTATTGTTGGACTACTTTTGGTTGACTCTTGCACTGGATGTTTACTGAGGTCAAATGATTCTTATGGTGAGAAAGATACATACATTGAAATATATGTATTCAAGAGCTTCATAGAAAAAAATGTACAGTGTAAAACAAATGGAAAGGATATACATTTTCTGGCAACTAAAACTGCACTAAAACTTAATGAATTCTGCCCCATTGTGGTGATCATACATTTTAAAACTGCAGCAGTCAACAAAACCTCACTGTTTCTTAGGACGATACCGTCGATCGGCCAGTTGGTGGCACTGTGTAACCGCGCTCAGCACAAAAAAAACCAACCATCTCCCAGATTCAGTTGTACACTCACTCTGTCTGACATGGTGTCATAGTCCCGCGAGGCCAGGGACTCCAAGGACCCTCTGTAGTGGTTCACTCCCGGCCGGGTGGTCTCCCACCGAGACAGCCTGGAGTTGCTCTCCCCCTGAGACCCACCGCCACCTGGACCATCTGCATCTTTGGCACTCAGGCCGTTTGTCTTCAGGTCGTTGTTGAGAAACAGCTGATACTTTGGGTTCTGTGCGGGGATCACTCTCGAAGTGAGGGGCTCCTCCTCAGACAGGCTGTCCGGCTGCTTGTTTGAATCACTTTCAGATTCCTGGAGCAGAGAGACTTTTGTTAGACCTTCAGCGGACTAACCTGACTGGATCAGACGGTGCGAGAGAAGATGGGACACACGACACCACAGTGCTGAGCCACGAAACAAAAAGTGACGACAGATGGAAGAGAAGTGTCCAGAGAAATGATTTTCCTTCACTCCAACAAATCAGAAACATGTTCGCACGTCATCACTTGCCTCCATGAAACCACATCTTCAACAAAGCCTAGTCATATACAGCTGTGGGAAGACCGTAGACGTTTAGGGCAAATAAGTAATACACCAGCATGTGATCAAGATCAAAGTCTTTCTCAGACACACCTTAAACATGATCTTGTTCCCTTCAAACAACCGGGATTGCAGGCTGAATACAGTGAGTAGTGCTACTGTACTGACACTTTGGACATGTTGCATCCTAAAAGGGTCAAACCAACACTGTCTTGGCGCTGATATAAATCGGCATCAGTGTTGCTCATTTGACAGCAAACACAACACTGCAGCAGATTATGATACTGAATGTCAGTCAACGATTACAGCATCACATTTGATCTTGAACACTGATTTGTTTTGATTCATCGGGAGGCAGATCATTTTTCTAACCGTAGGCTAAGTCAATTCAACACCAACCCACAAATGACAGCATCCGACATGACAGAATTAGCCCGGTGAACTTCAGCTTACACTTGCTCCTTGTACATTGTAGATATACTTGGGAATCGTAATAGAATAGAGTCATTTCTATGCTTCCCTCAGAGGACCACACGCCGACAGTGATTCAACATGAGATCATTTCATGCAACACACAAAAGCAGGATGCTGCTCGACACAGAGACACGAGAGAGACGAGGTCTGACAGAAGGTCATGCAGAGGAATCTCCTCCTTCACACTCCTTCACACTCCTTCATGCTCTCATGCAGTTTGATTTCTTCATGCAGTCAAACGTTTGATTGGTTTTCGATTTCTTTTCGCTGCTTACCGATCCAACGTCAGAGTCCACCTTTGACCGTTGGCCAGCGGCAGAACTTTGTGTTTTGTTGCTCGCCGCTGAAGCCTGCTGTCCACCGCTGCCCTCTACTGCACAACTAGTCCTTACAGCTACATGACTACCCCTAACACCTGACCTCTGGAGGGCCGGGGTCACCATGACGCTGGGAACGGAACTCTGGTCTTGGCTCGTCTGCTTAATCTGAACTAACATTGTCTTTGAAGACTTTGGGGACTCGACAGACTCCACGGAAAAATAACTTCCTGCTCCAGAAGCCAGGCTCTGAGGGGATTCTGGCCCAGAGAATTTATCAATCAGGTCTTTAACACTGCTGGATCGATAGAGGTTCGAGCCGTATGAGAGGCCCACAGGCCTCCTCCTACGCTGGGCCTCATCCTCCTTGGTGTTCTGGTGAAGACTATAGGACGATTGAGATGACTCAGTCGTGTGCTGAAAAAGGTGAAGACAATAACATCTGACAAAATGTAAGCACTCAACACTGGTCTCCTCCACCACCTTGATAAATTAAGCAGTGCTTTTGTCCCATATAAACTGTACAGCAGCAGAAGCTCTGCCTTTTTGAAACGACAATCCAACAGGACAGACTTGTGCAAAGTGTGGCCAACAGTCCTCCTGGCCCTTTACCTGTATTCATCTGGCAGTCATCAGGTCAGCGTGAAAGTGACCATGGAGAAATGGCTCCTTTCTCATAACAGTTCTCATGATAATACAAACCCATTTTGTATTTCTCTTTTTTAGTATTTATCACCCACAACTTACACAGTACAGTTCCAACCATCTTTCATGAGAGTTCATACCTTAGAGGTGCCCTTCCATTCTTCCCTTACTCTTTCCTCTTTTTTAACAACCTCTTATTTTCTTATAGATACAAGTTTGGCTAATGGCTACCTCACCAGATAAACACTAAAATAAAAAAATGAAATTATATCAATTCACATTGGTTTGAAATATCTCACATTAGATGTGTCTACTCAACATAGAAAATATTACTCAACAATGAGCTGTATTAAGGCTATAAACAGCATAATAAGACAATATTAATTCTTGACATTTAGAATTTTGCATTATGTTTTGTCCTTGCATATTAAAAATTGAACACTGATTGACCTTGTTAATTGTAGCTTTTCGAGGTAATCGCCTGACATTCTTTTTTTCTGTCTGGATCTGCGGATGTGAAAATGGTCTCCAGCAGAGGTGAAACTCATTAGAAAGTGCAATGGGCCTTTTCTGACAAATATATTTTTGATTAAAGCCCAAATGAAACTGTTTTTCTTCGGTCTGAAACAACAGTCAACAGTCAGTGTGTGTGTGTGTGCGTGTGTGTGCGTGTGTGTGTGTCAGGCATAAATCCCTCTTGAGAAATGGCAACATCTGCTCACTCATCTGAAACATAACCCCCCAACCCCAAAGTCTCTCACACAAATTATAAATAATTCCATAAAAACAGGAACTCCGAGTTCCACTTCATTTTCAAATTGGAATAATATGAAGATTTGGAAACTGGCATTTCAGTTGTTTACTAATCAGCCTCTTGACTAAATCCAACTTTAATTAACAATAATAAGACTGATGCCACTCAAAAAAATGAGGTGGCGGGAGTCCAGGGGTTTAACTTCCTGGGTTCTGGTCCAAAGCAGCGAGTGGCCTTAATCCAGGGACTCGCCTGGCTGCCTCCCCTGGGGACGGAGAGTCCAGGATGGGAGAGTGGTCCAGGCCTGGGAGAACAGAGGGGGGGACGGGTGTCTGGGGGGGTTTAGAGCCCTGCTAATCACCGTGGTATTAACATGTTTACAGGCTGTGCTGGGATTAGCTGAGCGCTCCCATCATTTTAATGTCATTTCTCTTTTAAATTTAAACACTGACCACGTCCGACACGGCAGGACAGTAGACCCCTGTATGTGCACATTGCATATGCACAGACCATATTTCATCTTATTTGATACAGTTCCAAAGCCTCCGTCCCATTTCTTCAACAAGACGTCTAATGTCCTCCGAGAGTGTCGGAGCCCACATTTACGACACTGGTGACCTCTATTGGATGAAAGTCAAACTGACTGGTTTCAGGGACGAATCCATCTTCACTGCCACATTCCATCGATCTGATTTTCAGTAACTGAATTCTGAAAAGAGTAGAATGAGTTCAGGAAGCAGAACAGGACTGTGGAGCAGAAATGGCCTTCAACACGGCTGGATCGATGACGCCTACTTCCTGAAACTCTTAAATGTTTATCTCTTTCACTTTACTTCAGTTGAGTTCACTTATGAAAGCTTCAGCTGATCCAGTACATGACGGGACTTGAAGTATGAATGGATGGGGTGCTGCCCATCAAGCCATCAATAATGCACGTTGTGAAATTATGTCATGGCTACTGATGATAACATAAAGACACAATTTGTCGTCCTGACTGAAGGCTGCCTGAATTGACCATATAATGAACTGAAAGGATTCATATCTGGACAAAACAAAGGCAGCTACCGTGATGATCTTCTGAGGATCACGACGAGGACGCCACACAAAGATCCCCCAGCACTCATACATGAACACGATCCACACAGGCAGACACAGAACTTCCCTGAGGCCACTCTACATGACAGACATATGGCGCAGCACACAGCACAATGGATCTGACCCAAATAGACAGCAAATCAAGGAAGTTTGTGGGTTGTAGTTGCAGCCTGATCATGTCTAATTCTATTTTAAATTCAATGAAGGAAATTATTATTCCTTTCACAAGGGAAAACTGCTTCTTTACAGAGTTATGATCTGAAAAAAGGCTACATGGGCTGGATTCAGTTGGGTTAATAGGAGTCCCTCCACCCACCATAAACACACAGAGATAATTCTATGAAATGATTTGGAGCTGAACACAGAGACAACATCTATTTAGTATACATCTAAGCATAACTCCACCGTGGTAACTGGACGGGTACAGTGGCCAACACAAGACGCACACTGACAGAGCACCCCAAACTGACCAGTGGACAAAGGAGCTGCCTTTAGTTTATTATTACAAACCACAAAATACAGATGCGATCTGCCCATCCAACGGCCCACCCCTTTTATGGGCCATCAGGCTCCTACTATACCTTTGAGTAACGTCAGCGCACACCAACATGTGACACTGGAGGAGGAAGTAAGTTGTTCACCTTTAGGGTTAGGTGTACATTTAAGTGGAGTGTCTTCTAATAACGTGTCAAACATTTGGTGCAATACAATGAATGATCCGTGGACTTGAATGACATTATTGGCAAATGACAAGTATAGGACATATGTATTTTGTCATTTAAATAAAGTTATGGACTGAGAGGAAAAAAAATGGTAGCACTTCTAATGAAGCTGGGATGCATTATTAGTACATTCATGAGACATCCTTTTGTCACTAATAGGCTTTATTGATTGACAACTCTTCCTGAAGTACTATAAAGTGCACCATTTGAGAGAATAATGTGATTTGTAATAAGCTTATATGGTTAGGTTATGGTTATGGTTAGAGGTTCTCTAAATATAAATACTAGCCTGGGCTTATTATACTTCATCACTTCAACACTTCACCTTTTCATCGATTGAAATACACAATTATTAACATAACATCTTCTACATTGCCTTGTGATGTGTGATGAATGTTCAAAAACACATTAAAGATGAGAGCTTAAAATAGTCATACCACAGTGAGCTGCTAAACATTTTTGTTGAGTAAAAAGTGTTTTGAGCAAAAGAATCGGCCTCCAACATTGTGTGCCCCAGCCTGCTGTACCACCTGGTCAGCCTCATGAAAAGCCATATGAATGTGTGACGTGGACTGTACTATGAAAAGCAAAGGTCATTCAGTGGACTTATGACATCCGTATCAGATAACAAGGGACCTCAAGTGGATGTGTTGCTGGTATCTCGAGGCCCGATTAAAGAGAATTCTACATGTTCATACGTCAACATTGTCACTTTGCTTCTATAAATGGGCAAACATAATGAGTAGAAGCCAAAAACCTCAACAATTAGCCGTCTCTGTACTGCGCTGCTGCGTTGCGCGATAATGTGTAGGGGAGCCGCCGCACGCTGGCAGACGGCCTGTCGCCTTGTTTGTGTTGAAGCTTCTGCAGTTAAACTGTGATGACACTTTGACAGCTTCCCTGTTCTAATAACACTCCAAACCTTCACCATCTCCTGTCACTGCTGGATCGCTCTATTATGCTTTTTTAGGGAAAAGATACGCCGCATGTTTGTGTGTGCGCGTGTTGGTGTTTGTGAGAAAGAGAGAGAGCCAGATGAGCAGGCAGATGTTTCCTCTGTATCTAATCCAACTGTCTGAGAAAGACTGACAACAGCTGGACCAATGCCAGACACATGCACACACAAAACACTCACACACGCTAGCGAACGCTAGCGCACACACTCGACTGTGTTCTACTTCAAAGGAGGGGACGGTTTTCACTAACAACATTCAGGTTTAGATCCACATTTAATCAATACCACAAGACACAAAGGCAAGTCATGAAATCATTTTGGTGGATCATCTTCAGCTAATAATGACTGAAGTGGAACAAAGACCACAGTCCCATTTCCACTCACGCTGGACTCTCCATGCTCAGACATGAGTGATCCTTGCTCATGAAATTATCCCCTACAGTATACAGTATGCACTTCCCTTTCTGAGTAAAAGGTGAGTGAAATTGTACCATTGTGTTTCCCTGTTCGGTCTGGTTTTTTCCCTGCATGCCGGGGGCCCTGGGGCAGGTGTGGACGTCTTCTCTTGCTTGTGTCCTGTGGATAAAAAAAAGACACTTGCTGTAACTACGTCACGTCTCAATCCAACTCACCATCATCTCACCTGCTGAGGAGCTCGGTCAGTGCCTGTGTTGCTTCCTGGTACTGCTGCAGGTCCTGGGTCAGTAGGTTACTGAGCTCGCTCACAGCTTTCTCCTGGAAGAGCAGCTGCTGAGACTGATCCAAAAGGTTTGTGATGCAGGTCTGAAGCCCACGAAAAGCACAGAGTTGGACCTGTACATGATGCAGGCGACAGGTCTGAGATAAGTTATGAGCAACACCAGGTGACAAAATGAGACAAGGATGAAGAGGAAGATCACATACAAAAGCAGCTGAAAAAACGAACATACTTTTCCATGACCAGAGCTTAATTGAGAGGATGCAGTGACAACAGAAAATATTAAATGTAATATAATGTCATATAACACAAGCCGTGTCTGAATGTGGTCCCTTAAAACTCTATGCAACCTCTTAGTCAATGCTTAAACAACAGTAAATAGTAGTGTTCCATCATCAGCCAAACATGTCATTATCCAAAGCAACTGAAATTACTTCCTGTGGTCACTTACAGCTGATTCCTGCAGGCTGGTGCGTCTGACAAGTTCTTCTTCGATTCTTTCTTTCTTTTTCTCAAGGCGTAACAGTTCAACGGTCACACGCTGGCGCCGACCCGTAATCTGCAAAAGTCTGTCAACACAAACAAGGATGTAAACTTCCACGCTATGCAACAACACAATCCAGGTCCAAAGGAAGTTCATTTTGTTCAGGCAACGAAACTCAGCATCAAAAAACAGCCACCTGCAGCTCATCATCCTGACATTCTGCTGCGGTAGGTATGACTCTCACCTCCTGTGACCTGAAAACGCCCTTCCCACCAGCACTGTTTTCATACGAACCACGTTCTGCCAGAAGCAAATCATGTGACAGTCACAACATCAAAAATCTATTTACCCAGCTAACGCATGGCAGGACTCGAACAAGGTGAGTGCACTACCACAGGCTCAGGAACCTGCTCTTCACAATACAACAAGGTCTGATGCGTTGATCCAGACTGACTCAGGGGTTTTGCCCTGTACTGTATAGAGCCACAACACATTCTCCCTTTAAAAGCTACAGCAGCAAGCAGCTTACACCATTATCCGAAGAACCTCAATAAAAGTTTCCCACCAAAGCCACCAGTATCTCCCACTGAACCAAGATCCTGTCATCACAAAGATATGTAAAACACATGAGCGACAAAGAAGGTGGTAATAAGTCAAACTGCATTCAGAGTGAACAAGCTGTTAGCTAATATGCAATTCTAAATCAACCCACTGGGAGTCGCTGCACCTCTTCCTCACGCGCCAATGTAGTTGTACTGAATAACAATAATAATAATAATAATAACAGCAACACAAAGCTCAGAACATACAGCATATATTTTGCCCAGGATGCATTCTTTGTGATAGACCCGAGATGGAAGACTCCAAAGCAGCGTTTTCAAGTTTGGAGTACAATGAATATATGTTAATGACATCTATCACCTTTTTCATTACGTTTGTTTAAACATCTGGTGATGGATTTTATTCAGATAATTCCTCACCTCTCAGTCACACATGTTCAGCGCAGTAGCTACATTTCTCACATTATGGTGGACCGTGGGGGGCCGGGGGTGTGTATTATTAATGTCTTCAAGTTCAGCTGATGTATATATAAAGTAGCAGTGAAGGACCGAGTGTTTTTAAAGTAATCAATGTAGTTGGGAAAGTTGATGTTTTCTCGGCAGTGAACTGGACCATGTGAGGTGGTGGACTGAAGCCAAAGTGGCAATGGTTGTCATGAAGTATTCCCTGAATACACAGGTCTTAGTTGGTGATTTCTGTGCAGCAACTTCCTGATGCACTTCCTTTATGCAGAAACACTTAGGGACACTTTAATGTGTCTTAGCCTGAGATTAAAATGACTGTTTAATAGTCAGTGGTCACAAAGCACAATTTTAAATTTAGGACTGATGGGATACTTCCAAAATGGTTGGATATGAAATGTGTCATCATCACATTGTGACTTTGAGCATTATTAATTGAGCACTTTATGAGCCATATTTAGTTTTCAAATAAATATAAAAATGATCCTGTGGGGGAGGAGCAAACTGTGCAGTAGCAATGTTAACAAAACTATGAGATACAAGATCTCCACACAATTTTTGTGTTCAATCTCACTCCTACACCACATTGCCAAGAAGATATGATATGCAATGAAAGATAGGCATCTCACACACACACACACACACATTTGTTTTACTATCTCAGTGAGGACTCTCATTAACATTAACATAATGCATTCCCCAGCTATCTAAAACAAAAGGCTGAACTTAACCTTTGCTCTGAACCAAACCAAAACCCAATTATAATAATGGAGCTATTTTGTAGTTTTAACCCTCAGAATGAGACTTAACAGAGTGAGGACCGGCCAAAATGTCCTCACTCTGTGGATTAAAAACTCGTACAGGTTCTCACAAAGATAGAAGCACAAGGACACACACACAGCCAGCTGTCAGAAAGTGTGAAAAAGACTGATTACACAAATGTATGTGACAAAAAGATTCCACTCAGTAATTGCAGGTGAAGAATTGTGTGGGTGTTATTTTATATTTATCTCACCATTAATGTATCACGGCAGCGGCTGGTTGCTGTATCTTCCACACAAGCCTGTGGTAATTGTGGGCTCATACTAGTGTCTAAAATTCTAATTCGATTTGAAATACTAAGTACGTAATTATGTTCTTGTAGTTTATTCTGGATCAAGAACAAATAAAAGTAAATTGCAACTTGCGTTCTATATGATCTGTTACCTGACAGCCGGTGTAGACATTTATGGCCTAATAATAGGGCATAACAGACTTAAGCAGTACCATCTGAAGGGCTATAAATGCCAACATACAGCTATATTCTTCGCTCCTGTGTTTTAAGAGCCATCGGACAGTTACTTCTGTGAGGAATTTGGCTTGACTATAATTTCAGACTGCTGCCAAGGGTTTTTCTCTTTCATCTCCACTTTCAACTACCGTTAATTTTGTTTTGTCAAGTTGAAAGAGAGAGTTTGACATCTGCCAGTTGATCTATGATGCGATATATTGCCGTCAGCCATCCAGCCAGGTACGGTCGTGTCACAACACTGATAACTGGATTTCAATCTCATCGTGGGCCAACAGGTTTCTTCTCTTGTCTGGAGTGGAAGCGTGTCAAGCTCAGTGTTGTCGTTTCAGTTGAATTGGTGTTTCATAATGCCTCGTAACAGGAGGGTATATAAATGGTAGTATGAAAACACTTAACGTGTGCTTTCATGTTCATTGACCATGTGATGCAACCATTAGCTTAACAGTTGAACCTGTTTAAGCAAATCAGTTGTTTCACTTGCTTCATGCCTCTTGAAATATTAAGCAACTTATTTGGTCGCACACAAATTGCAGGGAAATGTCAATCATGCTTGTGTTGACTTGACCGTGGGTGTTTCAATTTCATTTGTAAATAAAACAAAAGACGCTTCTCTTTGTGACTGACAGGAAAAAAGAGAAAGGCAGGGCAACTGTTCCAAGTCAGCATGACTTCAACTCTTTCCCTGCCTTCATTTGTGCCGTCTTCACCACATAAGCCGCTCTGAAAGAAACAAAATAAAAGCGGCGTCTTGTCCTTACAAGCCCTGCGAGGATGTGGAGTGGAGGAGCTGAGATGGAGAGAAGTTTCTATTAACAAGCGTTGATCAAAGCGGTGACATCAGCGTTGGCGAGGGGCCCAGCAGAGATGATGAGAAACGGGGAGATTACCTGGAATATTGTCAGTGGCGTGTGTGTTCTGGCACACCTTGGAGTCTGCTATGTTTTATCTTGTAGGATAAATAACAGTTAAAATGGCTTGTCGAGGCAGAGGGAGGGAAAAGCAAAGGCAAAAACCCACAACTTCCACTCTCTGATGCTTGTGGCAAAAAGTCTAGAAAGGTCTTTTACACATCATGGAGGTCAACATTATTTTTTCCTTAAGCAAATGTATAAATAAAATATTGTATAAAGTAGTTTTTAGTGAATCACAATTACAGTTTGTCATGGGGGTACACTGAGTAAAACAGTATTTGGAATCATGCACCAGAGGAACCCATTCCACGGCCTGAAGTGTCAACTAGGGACTGTCTTCAAGAGACTTTGTGGCTTACACTGAAGCCTTCTGGGTGGCTTATTGTTATATCGTTGGGCTGGACATTTCCAACTGTGTCTTTCCTTTTTCACAATAACTTTTTCCCCCCTTTTTTTTTTTAATAAATCAAGAACACACCAATCACAATATTGACACAAATTAAGAATGAAACTTAGCTTCTTGTTTTGCTCGCTACTTTAGCTTCAGTGTATTGAGTCAGTATTTCTCAATGAGCATCGAGTGGCTTAGCTCACACACCAACTTGCAACTAAGTCAGCGTGTGCAAGACAAACAAATCAGAGTGTCAGTGTTGGACACCTTACACTTCAGATCATTGCCGCTACTTCTCCGTGATGGATGAAGTGTCACTACATCCACGCTCTTGCAGGCCATCATGCAGAGAAATGACTGAGTCTTAAACAAAGCATTCCTTCTTTATCGCCAGTGAACCTGAATGATTGTAGCTACTCTGGCATTCGACCAAATTGGGTGCCTCATTTCAAGCAGCAACAGTGTGATGTAACATGTCCAAATCAACCTGTTTCAGCTGACATCATGTGAGTTACTAAAGCATTCTCTCAACATATGCAACTCAATCAGGTGCCCTTCGCCGCAATATGACCCTCAGATGTTTCCACTTATTTCCTCTTAGCATCTTGTCCAGGTTGCAACCAGCAGCAAGACTAATGCCTCTGCCAACTGATTCCAACTTTCTTATATGGCAGAGGAATCTGGAGATATATTATTTCTTTATAAGTGTGAGTGTATATTGCAACACTTTAAAAGATATAGTACTGTCAAAGTTAGCCAGAAACGCCACGGATCCGGTTCAGTGGGACAGGTGGGATTCACCATGGCAACACATCATACAAAGAGCCGAATTCAAGAAAGAATGATGAGTCAATGCAAAAGAAAAAAGTTTCTTCCAAAGCGTTTGAGTGCCCCCAACAGATGCCACCTGCTAGCAACTAAGGCTGAAATATTGGACTATAAAATATATTATAGCATTATTAAATGACATTCAACATTTCAGAGGATGTTGAACTTGAAGATGTCCGATGATATGTGTTGTTCAGTGACCAAGATACACATGGCTATCATACATCATTTGGATGAATGCATTTTATTGGATACAGTGCATCATCTTTTTCTTGTCCTACTCTATATTTAATAATAATTTATTCATAAAAAAATTATAAATCACCTGGCTGGCAAACTAATTTCTTTGAAATCACATAGGTCTATCAATAGTTATGTGTTTGACTAATCTAATACACAGGCTGATGACAAACAGATTGAATCTTTTGAAGAAAAATTAACTTTTTTTTCTGTTATTATTTTGAAATCTATCGACAGCCCTATTTTTTTTTTTATAATAATGCAGATTACTGGGTGGATTAATTAATGCACACACTTGACACTTGACCTTTCTCCCAAAAAATGCAGTTTTACCCCGACACTATTTTCATCTGTAAACTCATTTATAACCCAGTTAAATGCCCTCTGGTCTAATCTAACTGGTGTAATCCAACACAAATATGCACACGCCTGCACAAACACTCATCTATAGGCGTGAGTCTGCATGTGACAGGCATGTTTGTCATGTTGTCAGCATGAGGAACTGTTGTGAGACTGTGGGAAACCTCCAAGGTATCTCAGTTAACCCCACATGTCTCACCTGTTCAAACAGAGGTTCATTATGTTTCATAGATTTCACCCACCAAATCTATAATTAAAATATATACATGGCTGTATTCCACTTCACCATCTCGCTAGTTTTCATTCGACTTACTGTGTATGAATACTGCTGAGTTCCTCCTCAGTCTTCCTTTGCAGCTGCAGGAGGTGAAAGGTCAGTCCTTCACTGAGGACGGCAAAGCTCAGCGGAATGGCCTGGAACATACAGTTTCATGTAAGATATAAAATTGGGATATGAGAGAGGATTGTCTGTGACCCAGGAAAAATATTAAAAGCTTCACAAATGTGCCCCTGATGTTTGCAGAATGAAGCCGGTTCAGACTCAGACATGTGATTTTGAGCCTCCAGAAAAATGAGGGAACATGCAACAGAAATTGTGTGTATAGACATAAGGAAAGTCCTGCAGTCACAGCAATAGCTGTCTTTTCTAATGCCTCGCAGTTGTACCTGTACATACTGTACAGAGAACTGAATTCTTCAACGTCAACTCTTTAGAGGAGCTGACATTCCAATATGGCTGCTCAGCATTCTGACTGGCTCTTTGGCTACTTGTGCTCTGTCAGGGTCAGAGAGTGTTTTATTTTGCATAGCATACAGCAGTCTCAGTGGTTAGCAATTTGCCTTAAGAAGATCACTTCACTTCACAACTTCAAAACCTAAATTATTGATACTTATTGACACCAGCATCTACATAACCACACCCTCAACCCTATAAGGTGCAGTATTGTAGTAATATGTACTTTAATTTAAAACATTAATGGATGAGGATTTAGATTAGAGTCTGAGTATGGGGACTATGGGTTGTGAGTTTCTCTATTGAGGGCCGGAGGGGGAGTTGTGTCCGGATCCTTGGGTGCAAGTCCGATGTGTTTCCAGTGGGGGTTGGTCAGGTGAGGTGGTTTGGGCATCTCATGAGGATGCCCACTGGACACCTCCCTTTGGAGGTGTTTCGGGCACAGCTAGCTGGGAGGAGACTGAGGGACCCAGGACCAGGTGGAGGGATTTTATCTCTTCACTGGCCCCAGTCAGAGCTGGTGTATGTTGCCCGGGAGCAGGGCGCAACTTTCTGAAGCTGTTGCCCCTGCGACCCGGCAACGGATAAGTGTACATGGATGGATGGATTTAGATTTATCATAGCACCACACACAAAAACTTACAAACTAAATGATGACCTTAAATAACAGTACAAGCTGAACAAGCAAAACACAATGTCTGAGAAATGTGTCTGGCAGACATCCAGCAACTTTCTGAAGGGAATGCAGTGGAGCCACTTGTGTGCAGCATCGTTGTACAGTACAATAGACAACACATGGACATATTCTTCAGGTCTACTGACATCCAATTCCTTTGAAGATTAAATATAGTTGGTATGAAAATACTACACCTGATCATTGTAATATAAAATAGACAATAAAGGAACAAACATGAGTTGACCTCATTGCTGCATGGCTGACAATGACAATCAACCAAATCCTAAAATCACCATAAAAGAGAAAAATGAGAGAAAAAGAAGGTAAGAAATTAAAAGTCAGGTCGGGAAAATACAGGTGGAATAATGAGATATATTAGGAGTCAACAACAAGCCTGGTAGTATGTGAAAGCTGCAGTTGCAATTGATTTTTTGGTGTCATGGATTAATCATTTTTTATCATCTAAAATGACATGGTCCTCTCAGTGATCTGCCAAAATAACCCTCTACATATTACATTAAGGAGAAACAATTGAATTGGGTGGCTGCAGACGGAGTCAAAGAGAGTCTGAGGACAATCAAGAGAATGTCAGTGAAAGTATTCTGTCTGTAGAGACACAATGAAACACCAGTTATGATTGACAGAGCAAAGGAGTATTTTGAACACAACTACAACCATCACTAGGAAAATGTTCTTAACAGAAGGTGTCATGTTTCCTGCTCAGCTGCTGGGAAACTCACCCAGCAGGAACTCTGCCTCATTCTACATAACTAACCGACAAAATGTCAGCCCGACTGATCCTGAATGCCATTCACCATTTTAACACACATTTCAAGGACTCAAACAGGTTGCTGTCGTCTACCTGTTGCTCCTCAGTGAACAGCAGGAACTGGATCTTCTCTTCTATCAGTTGGAGTAGTTCCTTTGGCGACGCACTGACGTCTTGCTTCAGCAGGAACGCTGGAGACTGAAGAGAAAAATAAAAGAAAAACAAGATTAGTGAAGCGTCAAATAAGTCTAATCTCTTAGAGTAGAGGATGAAAATCTAAACGGTGACATAGTTCAAGCACTTAGTATATAATTTTTACATTTCGTCCAAAATAAGTTGAAAAATATTTCATAAAAAAGCCTGACAAAATAACCTTTGAATAACCAGAAAACAAATGTGATTGAATGTATTGCAAAGAATATTAATTAATTTAAAAAATAAAATGAAAGAGACTGATTAAATTGCTACTCAAATTGAATGCAGATTTTTGAAAAACAATTCCACATCCCCCAATAATTTTCATAATCAATAAATTAGCTACATGTAACCAGACCCAATAGTTTTTGATCCGGACTAGAGATGATTAAAAAAGTACAGAAAACAGCAGAAGAATGGTCTGTACTTCGAGTTACAGTCAACGCTGTCAATAATTAATGACTTCAGAGAAAATATATTTAGACAAACACAAAAATTGAAAAAAGAAAAGAAGCATTTTTGGAGGTTTAAAATGGAGGTTTGGATATTTGGCGCTGAAGAGCAAGGCAGAAGCTGTTCCAGAGCGATAAATCAGTCTAGTTTGCGAGCACTTCAGATGCAGACATTTTCTCCTTAAAGTTCCAATAGGACAAAATTGTCCACAAGACAGTAATTGGTATAAACCAAATTGTATTTGCAGTTCACTCATTTATCCAGGAGCGTTTGTTGTGCCGGAGACTGTGAAATTGGCACTAAGGAACCGCCAGCTACGTCACCCAATACAGGTGGTTGCAAACAGTGCATGCGTTTATCAACGTGTTGCTTATATGCAAACAAGCCACATTTGATAATATCTTTCATGGATGTCGCTATTTTGTTTCCCAACTTTGATAACTAGAACTCGCATCATTCTCACACATGAAGTGCTGTTTCAGATCCAGACACTGAGTTATACCGAATGAGACGGTGCTATTAAACTTTTAAAACTTTTACTATTAAAACTATTAAAAGTTGGGTGGAATTTGAATTCCATGGGTAAATGAGTGCTGTCCAAATGTCTCTAATGCTGCAGAGTAAAGAATGGAGATGATGAAACGTTTCCTCCCACCTTCACTGCAACAACATCAAATTATTCAAAGAAGGAAGTGGCCATTTGCATCAGGAGACAAAAATCAAACTGCTGGATGAACGCTGGGTAATGAATTCCCCTCTCAGAATGTGAGCCCAAGCATCATAACATGAGTGGGCTGGGTGTCCATGACACACGCAGTCTGTGTTGTCTCATTAAAAGCAATCAAAACAAGTCCATTGTGTTTTAATCCCCCTGAGAAAGACGGCTCGTACCAACCGGAGCGTCTCCATGTCTCAAAGACGATGGAGGAAGGATGAAAACAAAGTTCAGTGGACCCAACAAACCTGTCTTTGTTCAAAGAAGAATGTGGGATGATTTCATACTCTGGCTGTTACTGACAGAGACTTTACAAGCCAGGTATCATGTCTGGTTGGTTTTTCTCATTTGTCTTATCAATAGAGCCATGCAGACAGAAACAAAGCAGCAGTTCAAGCAGCTCTTGTCTGAAGGAGTGAAACTTAAATCCAACTTCAACAAATAACACCGCCAATTTATTTTCATGTTTTCAATTGTAAGGGGAAACAAAAGGGACAAAAAGAGAGTCTTGAGAGTCTTGACCACTACCAGTGTGATGCGTCAGGTGACTGTTTTCATCTTTAAATTTAAATAAATGTTAAAATTGAAAGCAAATCAGTTCTGTGTGTCATCAAAACAGGTGGACCTAACTACATGCCACCAAAACATTTTGTTTTAATAACAAAAGAGAGTGAAACTACTCCCTAGGGTTGATAGTTGCCTTGTCTGAAGCATCAGTTTGTACCAAAAACGTGCAAGAGTCAAGACCTGTTGAGAGTTTACTGACCCAGGCAATGCTATTGCACATGAACAGGAGAGGCAGAAGCAGTGCAAACGTTGCATTGCAGAGACTGTTTTCAAATTAAGGTATCGCGCATGTAGTAGTCACCTGAATGTAACTACAGTTCTACGAATGTGTGACGGTTCCACAAACTAACAAGAGACAGACGAACTGCTCTGTAAATCGTGTTTGATTTGACACAGTACACAAAAACAACCCAACACGTCTATTCACCCTAGGATTGAAATCTCAGTGGAGGGTGTCAAAATCCCAAGGATGGGGTGCCCGACACGGCTAAAGCGATTGGGACCCAGAAGTATGTCTTTAACTAAATGTGTCAGTCACGTCATTCTAATTCCAGTTAATATTTGATAAAAATAATCTTTTTTAATGTACTGCAAATTTGAAATATGTGTCTATCAGCACACTCAAAATGAGGGCAGTAGGTGGAGATTGCACTTATATCAGGCCTGGCTCGTACCCCAGTTTCATGTGACCCTTCACCAAATGAGCCGCCAAACTGGCTGCGATGTTGGTCAAGTTGCTATTGTTGAGATGATCGTTTACACAGGAAATACGACGAAAAAGTAAGAGCTCTTCAGGGGAAATTTCAGAATATTGTTCAAAGACTTTGACTTGCCTTTGACTTTGAAACATAAACAATAAACCTCCAAGCCCCCCCTGGCTTGCGCGTTCAATGCAGATGTGAGTTGCGATCCTAACTCGGATCATATTGTAGGATGTGGCTCTTTTCAGCAACAGTAAAACAATGAGGCTCTTAGCCTCTGACTGGTTGGCCACCCCTGATTTATATCAACACGATTCAGTCCTTATGAGTTTAAAAGTGGTGTTTAATAATGTGTGGAAATGTAGTGTTATATTCATCCAACCATCCAAACTACAGTGCGCTTCTTGCATTAATGGTAAAAATTAACATGAAAATGAAATTGTGCACTACTGTATGCAAGTAACTGTTTCCCCGATGCAGAGATGTCTCTTTTGTTTGTTTGTTTGTTTTTCAGCGCTACGTCAAAGAGGCCTTTCACACCGACATGCTTCTGGTTCTTGAACCTGAGCCATTTGGAACTCACAGAACCTCTGTGCTTTGTATCGAACCGGCCCGCGTTCAGACTAGTTCAAACGGAAGCAAAGTATGACTTAGGTTGAACTAAACAACACGTGGGCAAAATGACAGGTCGCTCCGATATTGTGAAAATACTTGTTGCCTGACTGGGACAATTTGTTTTCATCCAACATTCAAGAACGTGATGACTCTCGATGATGAAGAGACACGGAATTCATGCGTCATACATACCTGACGCATCCAATAATGCTAGATGCATCTGGACTTGGGTTATATTTTACAGATTGGACTGATATATATATATATATATATATATATATATATATATATATATATATATATATATATATATATATATATATAGAGAGAGAGAGAGAGAGAGAGAGAGAGAGAGAGAGAGAGAGAGAGAGACTTGTGTCTTGTGTATATTGTCACACTGGCATCTCTACTTTATTCTCCAAATGTTCTCAAAAGGGGTGAAGGGGTATCATTAAATCATTATATTAAATTCCAGACGAAAAGGCTGCCAGGTAGAAGGGCTTTTCGGTGATACTTGAGAGTACAAAAGCGAGCTTAAGTGCTGTTTCCTTTCTTAACTGACTCCATTGAAGGTAGAGCTTTACTACCTTTGAGCGATTCTACGTTAGCCCCACATGTTAAATAAACATGAACGGTGACTCAAAGGTGCAGTAGTCGGGCCATACATCACTTGCCTATCGGTTGCTAACAACAAAAAAACAACTTTGTCTCGTTCAGGACTGAAACCTTATGATGATTAAATCAGACAGCAATATGTGAAAATAAAATCTGTCGTGGTCAATGCACTTGGATTAGACCCAGAATCAAATGATGCTAATAATACTTCAACAAATCATTCTGAACTGGAGACAGAACTCTACTGATGTACAACCAGCCACCGACATGAAATCAAATACAAGCAAATCACACAATCTTATCTATTGAAGTGAAATTCCCACCATTGTTACTCCACTAAAGGCTTCGTGTCACGGCAGCAGGAATAATCCAGCAGTAGCTCTTGTCTTCATCAAGTCAGTTCCATTATACTGTCCATTCTACAACCTGGGGCTGAAGTTGTGGGAAACAATGGCTACACTCAGCGCTATAAAAGCGATATTTAGAACCCACTGACATCAGGATTTAGACTTAACAACTACTACTTTCAAGCCCAAACAAGTGGGAAAATACTCACTTTAGGACGGTGTGACAAACTGCTCATGATGAGAACCGAGTTTCCTGACTGAACTCAATGTGTGTGGCCAAGTCAGGGTCATCTCCATGTAAACAGTGAAACCCACCCACAAACATACACGCACCCACACGCGCACATATACACGCACAATTGCACACGGACATGCAGAGTGAGTCAGAGCGGCCAGAGTTTGCCTGATATTAGACCACAAAAGGTATGTTCTGGTGCAGCACTATATTTGATATCAGTGTTTGTATGTTTATATTCACACATGATGAGCAATGTTATTACTACTTTAAATCTTAAACCACAATGTAAAAAAAAACAGATCAGGCATTAGCATCACCTTGTCAGGACTTTCAAAAAATCGGCAATCATTATCGGCCAAATCCTCTTGAAAACTAGTTTCACTCAATGAGATTAAACATGAGCAAAAAAATGTAACAGTATTTAAAAGAATCAATTCCTCAAAAACCAAGACCAGAACCAAGCATGCATGTAAAGTGTGACTTTTCATCCTACGATACTCAACACTGCTGTCCACACAGCTACATCACGGATTCATGTAGCTGGCCACCATCCCAAGAAACAGCCCAAAGTTTTGAGAGAACTACGGCTTTTAATGAACATTTTGTGTTCTTGTGTATTTTGTGTGTTAAATTTTTACATTTCGTGATCTACGTGAACTATCCTTGAGAGACATGAATGTGACAGCCCTTTGTAACCAGAGTATGGAGCACGTTCATGTCTGTGACTTTGCTTGTGTCACATTTGGATCATTTAAAAAGACAGTCATTATTGATTTCAGTAAATATTCACTTAAGCTAAAACACGTTCACTTTCGAAGCCAATCTTGATTTTCCATATTGATGTTTGAGGGATGACTTGTATTTATGACTTGTGTTTTGAGGACACTTCACTTCGAATCAGTTTTACAAGACCTTAATCCAAGCACTGCATTTCCCTGACACTTTGAAAAATGTACCAGTTTAAAAACACAGAATGCACGATTCAACAGACGCCATCAACACGCACATCGAACGTCGACACCAATTTATTAACAGGTGAAAAACTTTTCAAGCCTAGACCTGCAAGGTTCAAGTCCTCATCCTTCAACAGGACTAGGTCCAAGACCTGGGTGTGTCCCAGTGAGGCCTGATGACTCTGGCACAGAGCCAGGTCAGACACACCTTGATAAGCAGGAAGCGATGAGTGGGCGGAGCCCAAGGGCAGCAGCTTTCTTGCCTACCTTCTTTCACCTGTCACTAATCTCTGAAGGGGTTATGTTTGAGAAGGGATGACCTGTTTAGTATTTTTCTGGCTGAACAGTCAGTCATGTCTGTCAACTGTAGAATTACGGTGCTTATTTTCTATCAACTCTTGCTTTATGTTAGCTGTGAGCAGGGCAGGCAACACGTACCCAGAACATACAAGTCATTCAGTTTTGTTTTTAGTAAATTTGTTGTTTTTTCATCAGGTCTAAATACAGTCTCACTGCAACTTAGGAAGATTTATGTTTGGTGGATGACTTTGAATTGTTGATCGACTAAATAAGAGAAAACAAACCTAAGTACTTACAATAATTTAGGGTGTTTTGGGTGTGGTAGCTGACAATGATGTCAGCAATTAAGTCAGAAAAGAGGCATGGCTCTATACATTATTGAGAGGAGAGAGTGCTAGATAATAACCTGCTATCAAGTCATGAGCAAAAAATGGTTCTGGTGATGGAGGGGATAATTTGTTTAACATTACAGTGACAGTCATTCACCACTGCAGTTATATTAGTAAAGGTAAAATATGTCTATAAATAATGCAATTCAATACCGACTAGTTTATTGTGAGGTGTGTTCCACAGGACTGTCCATGGATTTGGATGAATGAACCAATTTCAGACTCACAGCAACATATATAACAGCATGAAACAGAGCTGACAAGTGAAAGGAAATGTCCATCACCTCCAAAGGAGACATGTTTGTTCTCGTGAGATCACCAGTCCACCTTGTATTTGTATATAAAGCTTATTTGTTATCGATCTATTATAAGTATTTTAAGGATGTTCAGTACAACTAGTCAATATTTCACACGATACATGTGCTCACGGCGTAGGAGGCACTTCAGGTCTTATGTCATCTGCATCAAGTCAAGTGAAAGCAGAATAAAGAGTTCTTCTGAGAAGTGTCATCGTGGGGAGCGTCTCATTCTTTTCAGGTGAGACACGGAAGACTCTCCCTGTTGGAACAAATGAGATCAAGCAGACAGGTGAGGTAGCGTCCCCACCCACAAGAAATTATGAATCATCTTCTGCAGCTTGGAAGCTTCACGTTTTGAAAATGCATTTTGACATGAGCCGCTGAATAATGCTGTTTGGTCCAAAAACATGCACTGTACTGATGTGTGTCTGTTCTCTGATAGTTCATGAGAAACTGTTTCTGTGCTGATACAATGTCTGTACTGCCCTGCAAGTAGAAGCATCACGATGACGGTGTGTAAAAGAGGGGGTGGAGTGATACGCACTGCTGCACTTTGAACCACAGCTGACTGGAAACAGGAAGCACCCTTCAGACCCACTGACTGTGTGGCACCATTCACACCTGATTGATTTTTCTGAGTCATAAAACGGCATTTGGATACTGAGGAGCTCATAAATTGTAGGCGTGGCAAAGGTGGTGAGTTGTGTAAATGTCAGGTGACCTCATTGGATAACTCATGATCAACAGGCTAAATAAAGCTATTGACCAGAGTTAAACTTTAATAAAATCAAATCCCTTCATAGCAACGTCTCAGTATGCTGCGATAGAAATACACACAAGTTCAACTCACTATTCACTGGCCACATCAAGCCACCCATCAGCATTATGTTGGCAGGACGCAAATCTCTACCGTTTCCTTGAAACAAGATTAATAAAGTATATCCCTGAGTCTTGGACTGGACTTCAATCTGTTTAAGGAAATGAACATGCTCTTAGATTGAAAGCTTGGGGACTAATCAGAACTCCTTATTATTCAAATTATCAGCATAGTTAAACCAGTTTCGGATAAAAAGAGGTGAGCGGTGTATCATCACCAGTGTAGCGTAATCCAACTAAAAAAATAATAAAAATATTTTAAAGTTCAACTGGTTTGTTTGCATGCCACAAATATTTGTGGAGACACAAAAGTATTTGTTGGATCAATAAATACAACTAGGACAGAATACAGTAAACACCTTGGCTCTTGACTGCATGTGCACAGCAACTCAGTGAAGACCGCCATCATTCAGTTGCAGAAGAAAGCTTTAATTTTCCAAGAATGTTGATGATCAGGAATGTCAAGTGACTCAAACATTTGTGAAGCACACAAATACTATCCCACAAGATCCACAGAAATGATCTCTGAACTAACAAACTATGTGATGAAATAAGAAATTGCTAGACACATGAAGCACATGGAGGGAAGAGACGGTGGTGGAAGGAGAAGGAGGACCCCACCAAGGATGGACGTAAAAGGCAAACATGAAGAGGATAGGTGTGTCTGGGGAGGATGGCTGAGATAAGCCAAGGTGGAGGAGGCTGACTTGCTGGTGCAACCCCTCATGGAAAATGATGAAAGACAGTGAGGAATGTCTATACTGAAACACTGAAAGAAATTCTGTTGATTTAAGCAATGGTAACCAAGAGGTCGCTCACCATTGACAGGCAGATCTCCGTGCATGTCACTTCTCGATCGCACATCTTTTTCAAAACATGATATTGAGGTAGTTAAAAAGAAAGTTTATTAGTTATTCAGACTTTTTCTCAGACTTTGCTGATTTTGTTCACTGTTCATTTGGGTGATCACTGGGTCATGCTTTGATGTTTTCGATTTTCACTCGAGTAATGGTGTATTGAGGCACCACAACTTTAATTTAGTTGACATTCAATTTTAGTTGACACAAAGCTTTTCTTTATATTAAGAAAGAAGAAATGATGTATTTACAAAAAAAAAATGAAATTATATTATTTTTCATATACAAGTATAAATGACATTGCGATAGCGATGCTTGGTTGTTATAACTGAGTCAAACACCGGCGCCATCTCATGACATCACCGGAGGTACCGACTCTGTAAACAAGTACAACTGAGTGCATACACTCAGAGGAAGTTGTGATCAATATCAGCAAACAATTGATCAATTTATGAGGAAGAAGAGCAGGTTCATTTAAAAGCGATGTCAGAGGATGAATGGTCTGACACACAAACAGAGAATGGTCAGTGGTGAGGAAGATGAACGGGGTGTTATTCTCTCTTACGTTGCTGTTTACCTGCACCTGCAATTGAATATATAGACAGCATCTGGCTCTTGTGATGTCATGTCAACCTTAGAAGATGGACAACATTTCTGCGCTTGCTCAAATTAAGATTTTACAAACTCCTCAACTGATATTGCTGCTACAGAAATGAATGTATATTCATGTCTTTGTGTGAAAATTGTTCAATATAATTCAGTTGAATTTCCCTCCATGTTATCAAAAAATATTCCTATTCAAAATAGATAAAAACATGATGATGAGATGAGCACCGTCTTTTCAAACAAGGGCAACATGAAGGAGCAAAAACTGTGCCACCTGCTCATACTGTTCTTGTTTTCAATAACCATAAATAACAGGCTCACTGTATGTTGGTGTGTCCCTTAAAACATATGAGGAAACAAAGCACTAAAATAGCCACAAAAATTAAAAGGTTTTTGAATATTTTTCAATGAACAATGAGAATCAATCACAGGGAGAACAACGAAAGGGAAGCTTGTTTTAACTTCTTCACCTTCTCATCGGTATGAAAAGTGGAACACGTAAGACAAACAACAACAACAACATCCGTCCCCGTGCACAGCAGCTCCCACCCAGCCTGCACCCAGCCTGCACCCCTCGGCCCTCCGACGATGCTTAATGAGTAATAAGCACTGGGTGACCACAGTGTTGGAGTCACGCCAACTTTCCCAGATGCCAAATTGAAGCCTGGAGGTACTGAATAATGCAAAACAACGCTCATTAAAACTTGGAGGAACAAACAAGGAGTTATGAAATGCAGAAGAAAATCACCATGATGCACATCAGGGGGAGGCTTGGTGCCACTTCCTTAATGACGGAGTTGCATAATTAGGACTCTAGCGCATCCATTAGTGGGAGAAATGACTAAATGAAAATGAAATCTTTCCAGAACAGGTCATATGCTGATGAAATGCAAATGGTCCAAAAGGTGTTGACAAGCTGGAACACATGATGAAATCTTCAACTGAGAGCGCATGCATGATGAGATTGCCGTAATAGTACTTCAAGCTTCCAACACTGCTGCTAGACAGGGCACACGGCTGTTGCTTTCACTGTTTGCAAACACACAGTGTATTGCTAATATGAAAGCCACTTTTAACAGTGTTTCTCAAAAATCTCCCGAACATCATTGTCGCTCCTGTGAACCATAAGACAACTGCAACAAAGAAGCTTTGACTCATCAAGTAAAAAAAAAAAAATCAGTTTCACTTTAGATATATCTTATCCGAAGATATATCTTAAAACATTTGAAGTAGAACTGAGATGTTTAATAGTCAAATTCAACTCAGCTCAATACAGCAGTAGATGACAGTCACACAACCCTGTAGAGACCAGGCAATAAAGTCAGTCACAATGACAGTGGCAGAGCCGAGCGCAGTGTTCTGCCCAGACTACCGTGCTCCTGTCCAGTGCATCGGGGAAGATTCCTTGTTGCACATTTGATAATATATCGACAAAGCAAAAAACTCGCCCTACACTAGGAATAGGGACGGGTCATTTTATTCATTCTCCAATACATATAATAATGTGAAATCCAGTCTGAGGTGACAAGTTAGACAAAAGGACTCAAGAAACAGTGTCCCTTAAAAAAGTGTAATCGGAAAATTACTGAATCATATCAATGAATGAATGTCACAAAACATGTTCAATCCAGAACACCACCAAAATGTAAACATCTGTTCCTCCCCCCACTCTCAACATTGCCTGAAATCTATTCATCCAATATATTCATCCAAGTGATTGTGCTGAGAAACAGATAAATGCCAACCAAACCAAAACCTTGTTTCTGGACATAGTTAACTGATGTCAGAAGAAGCCTGCAAAAACAGATTTGTAAAACTAATTCCAAGAGTCTGAAATCTAGACAACATTCAAATTTTCAAAAACATAACTGATTTATCAGCATATTGGCTAGAATCACAGACATGAAGACGACAATCATAAACAGCTCTAAACGTTGCCCAGATAAGAGGAATCGGCTCATAAAATGATAAGTCATGGTAATGTTATTTTGAAAACCAATACTGATTCTTCTACTTTCGTATAAGTTGGCATGAGTGTTTCCTTTATCAGGCTTTCTACACTGTTCTGCATATTTCCCCATGGGAAGAATCAAGGCAGTCTAATAAATCTGCACAGTCCAATGCATTTCTCAGACTATTACACTCAAAGGCTGCCTGCGTTCGATTTAGGAAGAGTGGTTGTATACATATGGTAGGCTTTCGTTTGGAAACCAATGCTCATAGTTTTGTTAATGCTGTATTCACTGCAGTAGCTAAAATTAGATCTCAAAATAAGAGGAGGAGGTAAACTCCCCAGTTCACATCTGTCCTCCCACTCTCAGTATAAGTACATGTGTCTTACAGGTGGTGCAGTCAGAAACAACAGGTTAAATCATATCCAGGTTTGTGTGTGGAGGTCAGACCTTCAAATATCTATAATAGCGTCTCCAAGGAAAAGGATTAGAGACCAGAAAGGTGAGTTTCTGCCTAGCAGGACTATCGCCGCACAACATCTCGGCTGCCACTAAAACTCCACACTTTGCATAACAAACTGATATGGACACAACAAACATAGTAAAATCTTAAAAAGTGGCTCTTGTTTACATGGTGACACACTCAGGTAACATTCCAAACAGTGTGTGTGTGTGTGTGTGAGTGCGTACGTTCACACCCTCATTCCTGACATTGCTACCAGGCTCTTCTACCCATCGGGTTACTTTCCCGACACATTTTAACATGTAACACAAGCTATTGACTGCGATTTAAGGATCAATTTAATTATGTGAAGCGAGAGCAAAACAAATTCACTTGACTCGAGTTCACAAGGAACAGCGAAGAGGTGGTGAAATTTTAAACTTACTTCAACTGAGATCATTGAACATAAAGGGCATCATGGTAATCTGGTGAAGCAATAACAAAAGTCACAGTCTGTGAGGTTGAGCCACAGAGATAGAGGACTGCTGTCGACATCAGAGTAATAAACAAACAGAATTCTAACTTGTCATGAAGCCAGAGAAACATAGACGCTTCATAACCATATTTTACGACAAGAAAAGCGGACCCTAGCCTATTCTACAAGTTCAGGGTCCACCTTACACCACTTTTATCGCGAGCAAGTTGGTGCATTTTGGTTGGTTTTACTTTGTGTACTGTAAACTTGTTTGAGTTCTCTCCAGATGTCCATACTCATGACTGTGGATAAATCACATTTTTCACTGTAGTAAACTGAAGTCAAATGACTGATTCACTGGGTGAGTAAGAAATGTCACGACACACGAATATACATGAAATGCGAAGGCACAAAAAACTCAGCAAATACAAGTTAGTGTGCCCAAATAGTAGCAACAGGCCTAATTCTGACTTCTATTCCACCGGGTAATTGGGAATGACATCACAAAAGCATTGGCCTGGGTAAGAACGTGACCGTCAGTTAAGCTGAAGCTTAAGTTAGCAAAGTGTACACACACACATACATGGTCAGTTAACCACCGCTTAGACCTGTTCTGGTTTGCGTAGAGAGACGGAGCCTATCCCAGCAGTCATTGGGCGAGAGGCAGGAATACACCCTGGACAGGTCGCCAGTCCATCACAGGGCATACATACACACACCATTCACACACACACACGCACACCTAGTAGCAATTTTATGGTGTCCAGTTGACCTAGTGAGGATGTCTTTGGACTGCGGAAGGAGAACCTGGAGAAAACCTGCACGCACACAAGGAGAACATAGCGTGAGTTAGTGCGGCTGCTATAGGTAACAGAAGCACTAACTGGAATGAGTTAATGACAATAAATTAGTTTTTAAGGACATAATATTAATATAATATTGTTTTCTATTTTTACATGGCTCTTATTGATTATCATAATTATCATTGATGTCCTGATTCCAGCATCAATATTACACCCGCACAGGCCTATTTCACTGCATTCAACTTGTCAAATAATCGGTCATGACAGCACACGATACCTACTACAGTGTTCACTTACTATATTGCACGGACTCAGATTTTTATAGGCCTGTTAACTCCGGTAAAAATGAGGGTGGTTGCAGGGATGTCTAGGAGACAGGTAGGTACTTCCTGATTCGCAGGGGTGGACCTCTGCTCCGCTTTAAATCGGAGATGGTGCTATTTCTCATGGAGCTCTGCACGAAACAAGAATAATTCAGACAGGAAATAAAGCCCCTGAAAAGAGCACTAACCCAGAGTTACATGGTTATAAACTATATGGTATGTTTTCGACTTATAAATAACCAGGGCTCACGTCTTTAGTGAAGATATTTTTATTTTTATTTTTATTTTTATTTTTTAATCCTTTGGGAGAGTGTGGTGGGATGTGTTATGTATGTTATAATAATATAATAAATACTACAAAAAAAGATATTTTCTGATTCTTTCTGTAGTAATCCATATAAATTGTTGTCAGAAAAATGTACTGCAAGATGTAATCCTTACCGAACTTCCGGCCAGCATGTGGCCACTTATTTTCAATTCAAAACAATGAGTTCTGATAAGATGGGTGTTTCAAGTTAGAGCTAATTGTGCTGGAGGAAATACATCTGCCATAGTCATGTGTTGATCTACAGCTACGTTATAAAATACTGCTTTTATGATTAACCCACACAACACTATCAATGTGGCAAAGGTGGACATAACTGACACATCTGAAAACACCTGAGCAAGAAGAGTATATCAACATTTGAACACAGTTCAAAACCTTTTTCACTTAACAACAATACAACCCACATCACTGTGTATTCAGTGTGTAAGAATCTTACCGTGAATAATCTTGATCTCATCAGGTTACTCACCGAATATCATTACAATGCAAATGTAAATGCTTGAGAGTCAATACGAAACACTAGTCGGTGGCTGATGTGAACACTCAGGTTTTATGTGAATTCCTCAGGGTTAATGATTGATAGGCACTAGATGCCTCCTCAGGGTGTTACTCATTCCAGAACAATTGACATTCAAATGAAAATAGAAGTGAGTCCTGCGCTCAATGAAGGGCTGGTTCTGTCACACTTTGGGTGGAAGCGTGTATAACAGAGACAAGCTCCAGCTACTTTCAAGTCTCAGACTTGAACTATTCTGTCTACATAGTCAGCAAGGGTTGAGATGGTGATGTCACCTCTGAGCCACCGTAGGGCTGTGCATCTTGCATAGCTAACATAGTTCATTAAACGTCTTACAAATAAATAAATATACAGAAGGACAAATCAAAAATAACGTCAGTTTTCAAAACAAACAAAAAACCCTTTAGATATATTAGCACAGCTGTCAAGTGTTGCATTATTATGCAATAATAAAAAAGAAACAAATACATGCATAAAATGAGATTGACCAAACAAGATGATAAAAAATGACAGCTACAAGCTTTAAGCTAGCATAAAGTACTGAACATCATGATGTCAAATACTGCTCAACAAACTGCTAAAAGACAGTACTGAAGAAGTGCAGTACAGAATTTTCCCTGTCAATGACTTTAAACAGTCAGCCACACTATGTTTTTCATGCCCTGCAGTGGAAAAAATGATAGTGTTGAAAAGTCAACACAGGTCACATTTTATTAGCAAACCAGCAGGTCAGTATGGAAGACATATGGGTTATGAATATCTTGCAATACGTCCAGCAATTTCAGAGCGAATAATTTTGTCGTGGTCGGGCCCATCACAGACTGTTTCCACTGGTATGAGACACTTGTACTGCTCCTCTTTTACATGAGCAAAGAAAGTGAAGACAAACACAGACAAAGCATTTTGACAGCTGTCAGGCACACCACACCCTGAATTAAAACTCTGAATGTAGCACTGAAACTAAGTTATGCGTCCCACTTCTGTCTCTATCAAGCTCGCAGTCACAGACTAAATTTTTCAGAAGTCACAATCCAAAGCAGAAAAAAAAGGGACGGGACAAAACCGATTCACACACCAAAAAAGATAATGACCGTATTACGTTCATGATTATGCAAATGAATTAAGTTGGAGCTGGAATCTATCAAAAAAGGAAAAAACCCTGGCTTACATCCCAACTAACACACAACATTCTCCAAATAACACAAACGCTTAGCATTTTTAACAATGTTTGAAATCACAACATGGCAATTTTAACGATTTTTTTTTTCTTTTTTGAGGGGACCAGACAGAGTGTCATGCCGTCAAACCTCTTTACCTGTCGAACCAGCAGAATATCATTACAATGCTCTCATGTGTCACAGATGGTTAGACCAATAACCTGGAAAAATGGTACACTAAATATGACATTATTATGAAGCACATTGATCCAAGATGACTGCTTCTGCCATATGGAGGCAAAAAGGGATAGTTTTTATCACCATGGCCACATAGTTGGTCACGGTGATAATTTTTGTTGTTGTTTACATGTAGCAGTAACACTGTACTTTATACAAGCACAGGCTTACGAAACCTAAAGGAGTTGGGATACGTCAAGCTTTTTGAAAATGCGCCACTTATATTGACGGAATGAATAAATGGAGAAATTAATGAAGGGAGTGGAATTGTTGGTTTAAGTAAAGGTGGAGGCTAACTTGCTGTGGCAACCCTTGACAGGAATTGCCGAAAGACAAAGAAGAAGGTGGGAAGGCAGTCATGACACCATGTAGGATGAAGGACGGGGCAAGTAGAAGTACATAAGGAAGGATTGTTGGAAGGAAGCGTTGAGATGCGAGACAGAAAAATTGCTAGCTGAGCCTAAGAATAACAGCAGAGAGATGAAAAAGGGATGAAAAGGTACGATGTGGAGAAGGATGGCCAAAAGGGGACAAAGAAAGGCAGGTAAAAAAAATGATGGGGGATGCATGTGCGCAGGTAGCCACAGGCTGAACTGTGTTGGCAAGAATGGCATCTGACATTAAGGAAGAAAACGTGAAAAACTGAATTGCAGACCAATACAAGTTAGGCTAGCTTGATGTAAGGGAGGATGGCAGAGGGCGGTCTGATGGACGTAAGGAATAATGGAGAAAGGTGAAAAGAAAGAAATGTTGAAATTACATCAGCTACGAAAAAGGTGGACTAGTGGACAGAGGGGCTCCAGATGGAGACCGTATGGGCAACATGGAAGATGATAGTAAGGTAGAGCATGTAGAATGTTCCTATGAAGGAATGGAGGAAAGAGTGAAGCATGAACGCACAAAGTAGGGGAGGTGAAATGGCTTGAAGCATGTAGGAATGAACATGCTCTCGGCTCACGAAGACAACCTTATGCCCGGCAAAAAAAATCAGGGGGAGAACCATGGATAATGAAACTAAATGGACTTTTTTTTTAAGTACTCGACAACGAGTCTGAACTTCTCAGCTAATGTTTTCTTTAGCAGTTTCCCATGTGGAAGCTGTCACAGCGTTCTTTCTCACCCGACCAGTTCTGGCTGTCGCTCAGTGTAACAACTGGCAGATCCAGCCTCCACCCTGCCGTGATAAAGATCATCACCGCAGCTCCTTATCAGAGCAAAGTGCACTCACTCCTGCACTTTGAGACCTCGTTTAATGTCAACCATTTGTCATTCCTCCCAAAAATACTGACAGCTGCTTCTTGACAGTAGTCTGAGATTTAGTTACGTCAAATGCTGTATCTGTCGGAGTGATCTACTGGTCCACTGGAGTCCCACGTTATCTGTGAAGCGGCAACAACTTTCACTGCCGCTGTGAGGACACACTGCGGAGTCCCAGTGCCTAAAAGTCTAGCAACCTTTTTCAAAACGCAAAGTACTCCAAATAGAGACAAGCGAGTTTGATGTGGACCTCACATTTTACTGTTACTATTGGGACAATCTTTTTATTTATTTATTTTGGCACATTTTTGGAAGGACAACTTAGTGCTGATCATTACATAAGTGACACCGTACTGGTGAGCTATTCATAATATAAGCCCTTCAGAGGGAGAAAAATCGGCCTTTCAACAGCAGCATCAGTAGCTCAAGCATCAGTAACCATGGTGATAATAATAACACTGGCTCACATTGACATGAGTTCAGCTACCAACTGGTGTTGGCAGGAAGTGATCATTGACTGACAAACACGATGATATAAGTGCGAATCAATATTTTACATAGCAGGCTGTTTTACCTGTACTTTTATTGTCAGAATAATTCTTTTATTATCAGAAATATTCCCACAGTTAATCACTCAGACGTTCTCAGTAATGAAAAACATATATCGTTGATAGTTAACTTCCATCGAAAGACAATCACCACACATTGCATAACAATAATCTGTCAGTAAATATCACACAATTCTACACTAACAGCTCATACACAGCTACAGTATTTCCAACCAATATACCTTGACGCAACTATTCTGAGCTCATTTCAAGATGAAAGTTGTGTTGAATAACTTCGCAAACTTGTTTGCTCAGCTAAAACGAGTGCGCTCAGCACCTGCTCAGGTATAACACTTGGGTCCAGCTCATGTTGTTGTAACGCTTTTCTTACTTATTTCCTGTTATTAGATTAAGTCCTGGATGTGTACACCGGAGTTAATTCAGTACAATGTACCGTGAACACAAGTTCGCTTCTTGTGTTTTGGAGGAAGTCGCCAACAAAGTTCGCGTTTGGCCGGAAAGCAGACGGAAAGTCCACACCAAAGTTTCTCCTACCTGGAAGGTGCTCCGCCGCTCTCTTCTTCGACTGACTTTGCACTTTCAGACTGACAGGAGTTTGAGCTGTGGGCGGGGCCAGGGCGGCACCTGCTGCACGCGGGGCCTGCGCTGTTCACGCGCGGGCGTGCGGGTGCGCATGTGCGACCATGAGCCTCCTATTTACTGTAAACTGGATTTATTACAAGGGCCATGTTACAATACTGTGACTGTACATTCAGGATATGAAAGAACAGCCTGATCTTGTCATGATGGAAGTGAACAAAGTCTCAAAACAATATAAATGGGGGTCATATAAAGAGGTGCAGGACATTAGCTGGGGAATGACTCCACCTCAACTGTGAGTCCGTCATGACTTGTCTCACCTAATATCAAGTCTTAAACTGTCGGGGACCATCACTCACACTGGCATGGGAACTGGGTTACAGCTACTCCTCCAGGGGACACGTCTTTGGTCTCCAGTTGTTTTACGACTGGAACACTTGTTCCTCCAGCACTTCAGGGCTGAGAATAGGCTGGATCTTCTTCTAAATCCTGCTGATTGTGAAAGATGCCGGGGCACTGATCTAAACTCCTCTGGCTCCCTGTCTCTCGTCGGCCTCCAGGCTCCGTCAGCCTCTTCCATATCAGTGCTGTTTGCATGTGTTTGGCAGGACTGACTCACCCCCCCGTCTCCCCACGCAGCACCTACTATTACACTTAGCAAGCTGGAGCAAGAGTTCGGGGCCATTAAGGAAAGTCAGATTTAATAGCGAACAAGTGTTGGTGAAAGCATTTGGCTGTCAGTGCATGCAGGGTTAGTTTTGTTGAGCAACTGGGACAACCACACCTCGCATTCCACAGCGCCACATCTGCCACACCCACACACCATCATTAGGTTTACGTGGGACTCACGTGTCATTTCAAACGCACAAAAGGCACATTTCAAACCAGGACTTTCATTTTACTAGAAGCTCTACTCCACATGCCCAGCAGTCGACAGAGCTTGAAGGACATCTTCTAACTGTTGCAGATCAGGCATATCAAATGGATCAACATGTCAACATGCATGTATCTGACAACAAAGTGACGCCAGCTAAGCCAGTCCACATATTTACACACTAATGTATACAGGAGCCCCGAAGGAGGATAAACTACTTGATCTACTACTCTGAGCCTAAAACGTCACAGAAGTTTTGAGTTTTGTCTCTTAACCGAACTGATGGGTTCATGAGTCTATAGGTGCATTAAAGGAGTTAGTGTGTTTAACTTCTTTAGCAAGGATACACAATTTTTCAGACACCCCATGCATTCTAGTGTGTGCTAATGGCAGGGATACTAACTATTAACTTGATGATGTAATGATTTATTCACAATTTATTATTGAAAGTATTTAGTTCTGTTACATTTGTTAGCATCGGTTTCATCCTGACATGTCCTTTGAAACACATGGATTTTGAATGTTTGAGACTGTGTTCAAGTACGTAGCTAATGCTAACACGTGGAGCGCACTGCTGCTAAGGTTGCAATCCTTTATTTATTTAACTTGTGTTTGAGTCGATCTCTTGCGTATTCAGGTGTCCTGAATGCAACACGATGTTGCCAGGCTGGTGTCATTTCTATGCATCCGCTAAGCAAATTTTTCAGGATCCCATTCCGGACGCCTTTTTTTTTTTAAGTTGTTGGTTCCAGGCAGCACTGATGCTGTCGGCATGTAAACGAACACTGCATCTGACCCAAGGCGGGGGTGGATTCCATCGTTTCTGTCTCGGTGTAAATCATGAGGTCAAACCAGGGCCGGAGATGGAGGGAGGGAGGGTTGGGAACCCTGGAAGAACTGCTGCTGGAGTCCACATGGCAACTGTCTTCCACAGACAGACGGTGAGCTACAGTAGGGATTAAGGTAAAATGCAACTGTTGGTGGTCCAACTACTTGGCACTGAAAACATCTTCAGCTAAATAATGTTATTAGCATCCTCAGCAGCTCTTTAGTACTTGAAATGGTGGGGACGGCTTGGCAGCGGATGTTCCTTGTTTTTCGGCATCGAAGGAGCCAACCGTAACTGCTGCTCAAAGAGGCTAATAGCTTTTGGCCAGCCTAGATCTTCTGACGTTAATCCCATATAGTGGTGCCAAAACTGAGCATCTATACATGGATATAGTGTCGTAGTACTCGAGGTTGGTCTTGGTCTCAAGACCACTGTTTTAGTGTCTCGGTCTCGAATGCATTTGTACTCGATCTTGGACTGGGCGGACTCAACATTTCTATTCAAGACCGAGAAAACTGTCATGCTAGGTAAGGATAGTTGTCTAAGGAAGGATTCAGGCTTTTTGTTCAGTTTCGTTGTTTTTTATTCTTTCATATGTATCAGGGGTCTCAAACCGAGCCACTAGAGGGCCACAGTAGGTGCAGGTCTTTGTTCCTAAAAAATCAGGAAGAGACCAATAAACACCAATAAAGTTTCTGAAGACTCTTGTTTGTCAGACTGGTGCTGCTTGTTTCAGCTGACACCTGATTGGTGAACCAACCAATGTGAGCCTGCGCCCACTGCTGCTCAGTTGATATATTCTGTCTTGGTCTCGACCTCCAAATCTCTTGGTCTCATCTTGGTCTCGATCTCCAATTATTCTGTATTGACTACACTTGCACTTTCTTCCTGTAAAGTAATGTTATTTTCACATCTAACAATCTATAAAAAAAATATCATGTCATATCAGTTGGTTCACATCTCTGTGCCCCATAATAGTCATTCTCCCACTATGCACCTGGTAACACCATTAAGTCATGTATTATGTCCCTAAACTATTATGTAGTTTAGGGATCATAAATCAATGGCTGAGTTTTATGGTTATGGATACATGCTTGTCATATGTACATGATTTATTCCGGTAGTGTGCTATGAGTTACAGTAGAGGTGTAATTGTTCTTCTAAGCTGTACATTGAATCTAGTTTCAGAAGAATCTTTTCAGGAGGGAGAACTCTGCTCCGAGTGACAGGCATGTTTTGATCGTCTTCGCTGGCTGTGAATCAAAGATCCTCTATGTCCTGTTGTGTCAGTTCAGGGTGTGACTGCTGAGAAATTCTGGCGTTGGGAGCGTCCCACTCGCAAACCTCTACGCACACACTGATAACGCTCGGTTGCATAATAGCCCACCAATCTGCAAGGTTGTTAAAACTAGTTAATTTCTGTTCATGTTTTTGAAAGAAAGAAAGCGAATATTTATTTCAATCCTTCACCAAACACACACACACAAAACACTCTTTCATCTGCACTTGATCTTAGGGAGAGAGAAGCAGTTTTGAGGTACATGAAGAAGTAGCACTGGTTTTCAAAGCGGTTTCAAAATATCTAGGCTTCATCACTGGCACTTGTTTATTGCTCAGGTGAAGAGTTAATAAAATAGGGATGTCTCTGCTCAAATAAACAAGTATTTATTTGTCCTATTATTGACTTGTAAATACAAACCTATTCCACTAATATTTCTATACTTGTAGATGCTGTCACCATCCGCCATATCAGCTGCCAGGCAGCAGATAAGATCTCTTGTTGATGGATTGTTTCATCTGAATTGTTCAAAATATCACCAAACCGAATCGATTTTTATGTGATTGGTGACAAAATGTGTTATATGTGGGCAATGCAAACTTCAGAAACATTTGACTGCATGGAATCACAAGCTGACCATAAGAAAATAAAAATTTGAATCCTCTAAAGATCATTTCCTCCATCCCAGGGAGAAAACATTAAAATTATGATGATAAATAAAAAAAACTTTTACTTTATCATGGAGGCTGGATTGTTTTAGAGGTCACTTACAAATGCAGTTCCAACACTAATAAACAGTGCTGCTCGCAGATATACCTGTGCATGTACAGCAGGAAGGTGACAGCAATATTTCAATGACTCACCACACTGCGGTGTATGTGAGCTGTAGTTACTGTTTACAGAGGTTAATGTGAGTAGCTACCTGCTCTGCATGTATACTATATTCAGAGTAAATAGAGGACTTATTGTTCTCAAAGAGCAGTCGCTATATGTAAACAACATGTTGTCCACTATACACTAAACATTGACTGTTCGTAGAGAGGTTACACCGCATTACTCAACGTTCCGGAAACCTCTTGACACTAACATTTGCAGAGTTTCGACTGTGTTTAATCAGGTGTCTCAGTCAATGGACTCCAGCACGAGTCAAATCCTCAGACCAACACGAGGATAAGAGCAGTACACCTGTCAGGGACGTGATCGTCGAAAAGTCCACCGACCAACCTGACATAGCTGTGTCTTCGACAAGGGTCGCGTTCTGATCCACCCCAGCAGAGTCACAAAGGACTGCTTGTTCGTGGAGCTGGAATGAACGGAGTAAACAGAAGAAGAGTGAAGGGTTTTAAGGTCGGGGTTCAAGTGGGTGAGGTCGGGCCACCGCTCTTTTTCCGCAGTAAAGGAAGAAGCAGTGTGTTTTAACCTGTATGTGCCGCGGCACACTTTGTTCATTGAAAAACAAGAAGCTCATAAACGCCAAAGGAAGCTCAGCCAAAGAGGCTGATATATTTCGTATAGTGAAATATTTCATGAAAAAATGGATCACGATTTATTTACTGTTTCAATTTTATCACAATCTCACGTGTTTTTGTGACTGACCTGTAAGTTTCTAGTCAGTGTTAGACCTAAAGGAAAATGAAAAATCTTACAATTTAGGCCAAAGAACTTTATTATTCTAGTTAGGGGAATTTCCTGACAAATCTTGAACATTCTTTGCCTCAAATTGCTTCATAACTACAATTATTCTTTCTCTCTTCACATTTTGGAAGCACATTTATTTGGTTCAGCATTTTGGTTTTTGCTAACTTTTTCACCAAGGAGCAAACCTTGCTAGTCTACAAGTGTCAATACAGTTTTGAAGGGAGTCATGTCACGTTAGCCGTTGTTAGCTCTGCGGTGCAGACAGTCTCTGGAGTCGCAGGTCCGACAGTTAGGAAAACAACTCAGTTACATATTTGACCGGCCTCTTCGCAGTGAGTATGAGTGAGCACAGCTGCGACTGATGGATGAATCAACATAGATCTATAGTGTATAGAAAGAATGTGAGTGAATCCACATGATCTCCTCACGTTGGTAGATCATCAACACGTTCTAATTGTTCATGGTTTACAACATATTGCCCTCCTCAATCTCCGGACAAATGAGGTGGAACTGGATCATTTCCCACGGCGCACCTGACCCTCTCTCACAGTACCGCAGTTAAAAAACACTGCTCTAAAACATGCCTAAAAGTGACATGTCTTTAATGTCAAAAAGAGTTGCGATACTCTTAGTATACATCCACCATCTAAGCATCTAGATCTAACCCTGACCTGTTCCACCAAAGTATTCAGTCTGATGTGAAAAACCACGTTTTTTTGAGGTGGCATGTCCTCGGATGGTCAGTAAAGAGGATGTCAGCTGTGATTCGATACAGCTCGACTTAGTAGCCACTGTGAGATTCCAAAATTATTTCTTGCTCTCTGCTGTATCTTGTGTCCCAGATACCCAATATTAGATTCCATATAACAAACCTTGTCTGTTACTTCAGGGAGAGATGTTCCATTAAAATCAGCAGCATTGGTATTTCTACAAGTACTGACTCCATCATCACCATGTGGTTTCCCGCTGCCACCGAGTTAGACATTTGGAATAAAATGTGAATCCATTCACACTGACTTCTGCTATCAAATGACGTCAGGAGCAGGACACGACGGAAAATATTGCTGATGACTTACAGAGCCTGGAGCATTCTGACGTCGCTTCACTTCCATCCAGTAATAAGAAAAGGCTGCAGTGACTCAAACAAACGTCGCCCAGAGACATTTTTCGATCGCTGCATCACCGTAGGAGTAGACTGACAAGGATTGGTCGTCTGAACTTGTTAGAAGAACCTCTGATGCGTCAGCTCAGACAGTCATAGGATGAGGATCATTTACATCACTACTGTCGCATTTCGGGCGAAAACATGACTCAAAGTGAGTAGGTAGAACTGCTGTCAGGAGCCAACCTTCCACTGTCAGGGTGATGAGCAAAAGATGGGCAACAGAAAATGACACTCGCCTGTCCATTCTTATGTCTGTTTTTTTTTGTTTTTTGTGGATGTCTATTGTTAACAAGCTGCCAGGAATATGGATCATAAAATCAATGTACAGTTAGCAATATGACATTATAATGGGAGGTAGGAAATATAGTAGCCAAAGATTAAAGGGATTTATCCTCCAGTGCGTTTTGACAACCGTCGAGTCTGCAAATAAATACCCTGGCACGACTCAATTTATTTTAAAAGAAAAAAAAAAGATAATAAAATCAAAAATGCATGTTATCATGATTCATTATCATGATTTGTGTTTTTTGACGTTTGAAATGGAAGGAATGATTTTAAAGAAAAAAGCAAAACTAGGAATGGAGTGGGTGAGGAATAAGTTCTTCAAGTGGAGAAGTTTAAGTACCTTGGGGTCTTGTTTTCGAGTGGGGGGGTAAGAGAGTTGGAGATTGGTTGGTGAATCAGCACAGCAGTGGCATATTGCAGTCACTCTACTGCACAGTTGTGTGTAAGAGCGAGCTGAGCCAAAAGGCAGGGCTCTCTATTTACCTATCGAGCTTCGTCCAACCCTCACCTACGGTCATGAGCTGTGTGTTGACCCAGGACCAGTTGAAATGAAATTCCAGACTAATATGAAGCAATAGCCAGATCATCGACAGATCATGTTGATGTCGCAACCAACAAAGATTAATGTTCTAGCTTCCCCCTTCGACAGAGGATCAAGAGGAGATTATGAATGTCAAGAATTAATCTGGAAAAGTTCCTAGAGATTGATGCAGGAAAAAGGGAATTCGCTGAAGGATGGGGTTTTGAATGAATGCGCTTCAAGAAGAAAACCAGACTGGGTCTTGTGTGGCGAGTCGGCGTTGAGGGACTGAAGCTAACCACAAAAGCCTTCTGCTTAACTTAGCCTTCAATGATAAGTGACTGACATCAGACACTGCTTTTCTCTATCAAAGAATGCCATCTACAGACCGCTGTGCAGGATGAATTTCAATTTTGATCTTTCGGCTGATAGACTTTGACGCCTATGTTTTAAAGGGACATACATTAGACAGGTGGTGGGAGGGGTCACGACGCAGCCTGTCGATAGTACATTAGGACGATCCGCTTTTAAAATAGTTTCCCCTTAAATAAGCAGTTATTTTCCTCTCCAAACCAACCATACACATCAGAGGCTTTACTGGGCCACATCAAGTCAGGGGTTGGGACGGTTCTGGCACTCGCGCCATGACTTTGACAACAGCCTCGGATGAAGGCGTATAATGCAAGAATAACCCAGAGGAGGGAACTTGTTTCTTCACAGACAAATGAACAACAACTCGGCCATTTTGAATTCAACTCATTATTGCAGTAAAACTGGTACAGAGTAACAGATTACAAAGCTCATGACACAGTCACTAAAAAAGAGAAATCAGGAGTGTATGTACAACAAGGAGGGCCAAATAAAAAGTGGCTGGTAGAAACATCAGGGGGAACAAAAATCCGAGAAACAGCTTCATTAAACATCGTAAAAGAAAATATGAGACAAAGCATTGAAAAAAAAAAACCCAAAACAGAACAACCCATTTATTATAAATCAGACAGGTTCAGTCCTCGTGTTTACACCAGGTCCCACTCACATAGCTTTTCAGCTACAAGCTCCATGGAAATGTCAAACACAAACACTTTTGCACATGGTCCGATACATTTTTGGGGAAATAGCTGGTGTGATTGTTTGCTGACAATCTTCTCATTTATGTTCAACCAATCACTTAAAAAATTTCCGAGTGCCAATGGTCCAACATAGTATTCACATTAATAATACAGATACTGCCAACAGGGGGCGATGCAATTGACTTATTTTCCACCAGACACTCCGAAACTAAACTAATTAGAAAACCATCCATAGTGTTTCTCATGACAGAAACCTTCCCTTTAACAAGAATTCTTGTGTGCGCAGTTTCAATTTGAGAATAAATCCCATTAGTGCCCCCGGTGGTGAGAGCAGGCAGCACACAGCACTGAGCACCACGGACATGAGGAGTTGGCACTGTGCAACATCACCCACACAACAAAAATGACCTCACAAGAATCTTCCACTTGTTCTGTCCTCACAAGTCTATTTACACATTTGTCTGCAAATAAAAACTACGATGAAGACGCAAACGTCATGAGGGGCAGAGAGATGAAGGGGCTTCAGCTCCCCTTCCTCCAAAAATGAACACCATTGTTCCACATTTATCAACAGGGAAAAAAAGATTTCTTCATTTTCAAAGTTGTTACAGTTTCAATGTGACACTTAAAAAAAACACACACTGAATGTTACCTTTTTTTCTCAAAATAAAATAAAAAAAAACAAATGAACGATACATATCTAAAACACAAAACAGTCTACATGTAAAAATATAACTTTTACATACACAATTTTAAAATAATGGTAAAGTTTGTTGCATACAATTTACAAATGTTCATGTTGAAGACAGATTTTAGTATCCAGTTCCATGTTTGTCTCAGTTTAAAGATCTCAAGAGTGTTGTCACGGCAACAGAGGACCTGTCTGCAGACATTTTATTTGCTCGGGGGCAACGACATCTTCTACCAGTCCAGTTGTGTAGAAAATTATTCCTCTCCAAGCAAAAAGAGAAAAATAAAAAAATGGAACCCTTCTAATATATCCACTATATTTTTGTACACTTATATATAGATTAATTTCTTCAAATAAATTCTGTTCCAGTCTCCTGTCAAACAATAACAGACTTTTGTTTTAATTTTTTTCTTTCTTCGACGTACAAACCAGAAGCAAAGGTTCAAATGAATCAGAGAAATGACATTTTTCTTTAAAAAGGAGAAAGCAAAATCGTTTTACAACGTACAACTACACACTCCATACTGAGACTACACTGGCTTTCCGACAAGCCGCTCAAATATTGATAAAAAGCCGATAAGCTATATTACAAGAAGAGACGTGTTGTTCACTGATGAAACAGGAGCAGAGTTTTGGGGGATTCAGAGGGGCAGGAAGAAGCTGGCCAGGGCCTGTCCTGTCAGCGCAAAGCCAAAACACGCAGTCTACTTTACATAGAAGTACATTACAGTACATTAAATACAGTTTTAATCCAAAAAAATACTTTTTTCCATTTTATCTTTTTTTGAAATTCCCAGGTCTGGTAAAAAACTGACTGCATAGAACCTAACCTCTAAGAACCGGGTCCAGCTTGCATCCTATTAAAGACCAGGTGTCCTCCTCTGGCGACTCCCGTGATATGAACTCTAAAAAAGGCACATTGGTACGAGAGTGACGGGTACAATTGCATCTGTGGGGCTGCTGGAGAGGGGGGGTGAATGAGGAGGAGTAGAGCTTCACTTTACAGGTTTGGAATGGAGTGGGTGTCATCACTTGGCAACACTGTCACTGTGTTATCACACAGTCAGGCCAGGCAGGGAATGTAGGGCACATTTCATAGTGGGCATGTTTACCATTCTTTCACATAATGGACCTGGGCAATGGCTCCTGTGAAGCTGCTACAGCTGGTAGACTCAAGTGAAAAATATCTCTCTTGTCTTGCCAATTTTATTTTTTCATTTTAGTTTAGACTTTTTAGTTGTCCCTTGTCAAATTCTTCTGCATATTAACTTGGCAATAGAGAGGATTATGTTTCTGTAAATATATATATTCAATATATATATTTACAATTTACAACTCTTGATGATTGCTTTTTATGTCACCAAATAGATTTAAGTAATTTTTGACTTGTATCTTTACACATATACGTTATCAACAACTATGTCAGTCAAACTATGACACCTTTCTCTTATGACAAATACATTTATTTATGTGGCTATATAGCCCGCAGCTGGACCGGATTGGGTTCTCGGTTTTAGCTGCTGATAGATGGCGATGTTGATCTCATTTTCTCTCACAACTATGTCATTGATCGGCTAAAACATTTATGCTTCTTAACCAGCTTCTACAAATCAGCCACTGATCCGATGACCGCTTTAACAGGGGGCTGCATTTATTTTCAAAATGGAAAACATTTTTTTTTTGTCAGAGATGCCACACATGACGATTAAAAACATACAGCATGGAAGTGCACCTGAGGATGGTGGTTTTATGTTGTTTATGTTTTTTTGTTTATTTTAACAGAAGCGTCTTGAAAGAAACACGATAATAACTAATAATAAAACAGGAACACATCTGCTCACGGAACTAAGGTTTGTGTATGCGACCCGGATACCTGAAGGAATGGACTGGGTGAGGACGGCTGCAGATTTGAATGAGATTTGCTTAAAAACTTGACTTATTATCATCAATTCCCCCTTTGCTTCTGTTTCTCTGTTGGATTACTTCTCGAATGGCTGCATTCTGTTCCACGTCACTGTTTAAGTCGGGGGCGATCGGTTCTTCCCACATATTAAACGTGTACGTACGCCGGAACAGTTTTCCGGGATGATTATTGGAATGTATTGACTGTGAACACACCCAGGACATCAGGATAATCTAAAGAGTTACAGTAACCGGGTGTTTAGAGTCCTTGGTTGGGAAGGAGAGAAAAAGAATCCAATTCTAGTTGTGTGTGTGGCTTCCTTAGATGTGAGACCAAGGTCACCGCTCAGTTCACCGCTGAATTCTCTCCGCTAACGTGACGTGTTGCCGAAGTGACACCACTCATAGTGGCTGAAAGACCTGTAGACTTTCGCAGCGCTAGGTGGGAAATCCACTAGCAAAAGTCATAAAGCACCCGCACCAACAGAAGAAAAGCCCTTCCCATGGGAATCACCAACCACCTCCCACCTCCATTCACGCACTTCCTGTAAAACTTGGTCCACTTGGTCTAAACTGCCCCATTGGACGGCAGGAGAGCTGCGTACTCACAGATGGAATGTGCTTCAGGTGGAACTGGAACTATTTTATAACACACAGGTGAATGTGTGTCCCCCTGGATTCACTGACTGAGATGATTATCTTTGAGCTGAAGATGTGTGCTGGAGGCTGACATTAATGTCTGAACGATCTTTAACTGTTGTGGATTATGTGTCTTCTCAAGTTTGTTTTTGTGGCTTACTTGATCATTATGGAATCAGATTTTTTGTGATGCAGTGACTTTGGACCGCATCGGCTCTGACTGACTGGTTTTCTTAGGTGATAATGCACAGCTTCATCCACAAATACGCAGTAAATCTCTGTCACCTCTTTATGATATGTGTAGTTCATTCATGGACCCTCCATGTTTCTGACCCTTCTCACTGCCCCCCTGTCATATTCACCCTTCGGCGTGGGAATGCTGATTAATTATACAAAAGTTTTCGTCCATTTCACTGCAAGATAAAACTCTCCAGGTGTCACCACAAAGTCTGTTCAAAGTTTGTCTGCCGGAGCTCAGAAAAGCAAAGTGACTTTCTGTTTCTGGACAGGAGAAGAAGAGGAAGAAGAGCCGCTGGTCGGCTCTGATTGGTCGGCGCAAAACTCCACAGAATTGGATCGGTCAAGCTTGCGGCGGCGACAAGTCGACCGCCCAGCTATCATGGAGACGTGGTCAGAGGAAGTGGTCACTCATCATCTTGAGGAACTCTGGCACCTTGGACCTGGACAGATGAGGGACGGTGACGTGAGGACCTTGACAACACACGCACACTGACAATAAAACACACACACACAAACTCACTAGTGTTCATACACATTATCATGTCACAGCAAAGAATATTTAGGCAGCGACGTAATGGGTTTGTGAGCACCCAGATGACATATATGTCTCTGAGCTGATGAGCACAACCTCAGTGACTCTGTGAGAACATATTTCACAGAAGTTTGTGACACACGTGGAAATAAAACTAGATTTCAATTAGAAACTAAACAGAGAAACAATGTTTTCAAGGGACAAAATGAATGAACCATAAATCAGAATGCATTTGAGGGCAGTCACAATACTCGTGTTGTTTGCGGGAGATTTTTCTCCTGTGGAGCAATATCAGCTCTAAAAAACACAATGCAAAATGGAATTGGCAACTAGTCTGGATCTAGTGAAGCGTAATTGCAACAGAAGTTGGGGACAAGAGTCACTTAAATATCAGAGCAGATCCTAAAAAATGAACATAATTTGCACACCTGGTTATTTCTATTGAGCCAGTGGTCACAGTACAGCGGGGACTGAAACAGAGACACTCTGGTCCGCCCATTCATGGACAAGGTGGAGGGCTTTAGGTAGCTCAGCATGTGAGGAACATATTTCTAAACTGATTTTTCTCATCTCAGCAAGGATGCCTCAGTGAGGGACTGACACTGGAGATGAGCAGCCTTGTATTCTCTAATCACAATCAGCCAAAACACACAGTCACACATAAAATCACACTTACTGCCAATCTGTTGTTGAAATGTACCCAGAGAATCATCAGCTGATGTCTGTGAGGATTTTTAATACTTTCTGCATTTTGGTCACAAGTGACAAAGTCACCTCCTGAATGGAAGTACTTCCACTTACTGCAGGGTGCAGAGTGAGCTGCAGAAGACTGAAAATCCCAGACATGCCTGACTTCTCCTCAGAAAACTGCAGCCTGAACTTGATTTTCTTAAATTTCGTCTCAAATGTAGAGATTTACTGGAACATCTCGAATCAGAAATGATGGATGTGATTGGAGTAAAAGGTACAACAGCAGATTAGTTTATAAGTGAAATCTTCTGACCATTCGGGGGGAGGAGATGTTGCTGCGTTTTACATTTGTCCCATGGGATTTGAACCATCAGCCATGGCGGCAGCGTGGTGCGCAGCGGCCAGTGAGAGTGGTGTCCCGTCAGATGTCACAGTCACCTTCTCCTCCTCGCGGCGCTTCAGACAGGCTGCTTTGGGATTCAGGTTTCTCTCTGGAAAAAGGAGGAGGTGCAACATTTGTGAATTTAAGGCTCAAAACAGTGTAAAAGAGGGCAGTGCTGCCCCCTCCTGACACTAGTACTGCAGCACACGTGTGCTGGAGTGACCTCTACACAAGTAGAAATTGAAATAGCAAAAATAAAAACAGAGAATAGAAACCTACAAAGTCAGCTTTGGAGCAGCTATTGTGGATTCATAACTAATAAAGACTCCAACCCACCTCTGACTTGTTGCTCCAGGCTGAGGATGACAGCGACGGCCTGGTGCAGGATCAGTAACTTGGTCTGTGGTTTGTCGCTCTTCAGGTGCAGCTGAACCATCCGGCCTAGTTCCTTGAACGCCTCGTTAATGTCGCGGACCCGGAGGCGCTCCCGAGCGTTGTTGGCCATCCGCCGCTCCCTCTCACGCTCCATCTTCTGCTCAGGCGACAGGTCCTCATCATCGTTGTTGCTGCAGTTCGCAACGGTGAGCAGCAGACAAAAGTGGTGGAGAGAGGAGGAGGAGGAAGTTTAGACGGCCGTTCAATGAAATCTAATTTACTGACTTCTTGTCTAGTTTTTATGTTTGGTGATACATAAAGGTCATAATGCTAACTTGTAACATGTATGCATTCTTTGAATGATCGAGCGGAATTTTGACTGAATCATAGAATTAACGAATGTGTGAAGTATATAAAGTACAGCACCATTAAGTCGTCATCATCATCATCATCATCATGACCGCCACCTTCATGACTTGTCTGGGGATTTGGTGTGTTTCAGAATTAAGGCAGTGCATTCAGGAGAAGGATTATTTTACTTTCAGAAGCTGCTTTCAATTACGCATGAAAGCTCAAAACGATTTTTACGTATGTAAAAATGTCTCTCATATTTAACAGAAATGTTAATATTGCATTTGTGTAACTGTTGAAATATCATTACTATATCACTAAATACAATTTTGTATTCTTTTCATACGAATAACAAAAACAGACAGAGAAACCCCACAGCTGTACTGCACTGGATTTAACTCTGGATTCAAACTCACACTACTATTTTAGTAGCTCAACAATTATTATTGATAAACAATAACTAATTTCAGGGGTGCAACGGTACACAAAAACTTTGCTCCAGTACGGTACATTTTTGGTACTGCAAGGCACTTTTCTTTCTTTCTTCTGAAGTGCAACATGAAGCATTTTCTTATTAAATAAGATTCTAAACCAAGGGTCACCAACCTTTTAGCAATTGCAACCCGTTGGGCACTGTGTGACCCGAAGGGCTGCCATTGGTTCAGTACACACTTCTGAAATCACGATAAACAATGGATGATAAATTATATTCTTTTCAAATACTAGACTCATTGCTGAGTTTTCACAACAATTCCAATGGTGGAGCAAAAACAGAAAAAAGAAGAACAAAATCAAACATGAAAATTATTATTATTATTTATTGTAATGGAACGTGGGCACCACGATGGAGACCCCTGCTCTAAATAAACAAAGAAACAAAAAAGCAGGGGACCTCCTTTGTGTTTTGTTGCCGCTTCAGTCAGGAAAAGACCAGTGCGATCCAGTTCCTGAATGGGTCACATACCTGTTTGGAGGCTTCAAATGTCAACAGCTGCGTCATTGGACGATTCCATATTGCTTGCTTGTCCAAATGACCTGCTGGATTACTCTACACACACGAAAGTCTCAACAGAGGAGACATCAGACATCATCGGCAGGGGCGGAGCAGCCTAGTCCAAGTAAGTGTACCATTGCACCCCTGATCAATATTATTTCCATAGCCTGAATGCAAAGCCTTTCTACTTAGAGAATTTGGCAGCTGGCTACTCTGTTGTGTGAGAAGCAGCTAAAACCAGGCTCAAGACTCTGGATGAAGCTTTGTGTTCCACCAAGATTCTCTTTTAATCTCTGCAGCTTCAGCTGAGCTGCAGAGTGAAAAGAGAAACACCTGGTGAAAACAGGAAAAACGATCTCAACATGAAGTGATTATTTAGCTGCTTCTCATCACACTTGGTCACTTCATCAAAGTCCAGAGGATGCACCACAAAACTTTCACCGCCTCAGTCCTGCGGTGAAGACAGGCTGAATGTCAAGTCGGACGCGAGCGAAAGCTTTGGGAGGACATCCTTGTGAGGGGTTTGATGTAAGCGAACGTCTGAGGGTGGGGCGGGGTTACCTAGATCTTGACCTATCAATAGATTTGAGATCCTTGCTGTCCAAGTCCTCCTTCTTCGGGTCCAGTGGCTTCGTATCCTGCAGGAGGTTCTCGTCGCCCTCGTCTTCAGACTTGATCTCGGAGCTGACCGAGGAAGTGCTCTGGCCCTGAAGGCCTCCAGATAGAGCTGCGGAGAAGAGAACCAGTGATTACTATCTGTTACTTTATCAAACTTTATAGTGAGTCAATAAAATATGTTCTGTGTTTTTGGTTCATAAATTTTGCTCAAAGTGACAAATGTTGAAAATATATATATGTTGACGGTTCATTAGCATAGTAAAATTAAGGAGGGAAATAAAAGCAGGTCTGCCAAAACAATTTAATAGCCTTTATTTACAATGTGTGTGTACGTGCATGCGTGCGTTTCGCTCCCTCTCACGTCATTACACACTTGGCTGTGGTCGCTGCCGGCTGAACTTTGCTGCCAGCAGAGTCATTTTCAGCCTTTCAAACCGCGCTCAGGGCTAATTTGCTGCTCATATACACTTTCTTCTTTAATATTCAAAGCACAGACACGAGCTGTGTTAATGTAGTGTTTTATTTTTTGGCAGCAGACTCCAGGCATGCCAGATGAGATCCAATAGTTTGTTTATTCTCCACTTTCTTCCCTTTTTTCATGAATGTGCTGCTCGTCCTAGAGCCAGAGGACGCCGCCTAATTTTTGAAACAGATAATAATGGCGTATAATGGTGTAAATTTCACAAGTCACTTAACGTTACACTCCAGGGCCACTTCAATGCATATGAATGCAAACTTAAGAGAAACATATGGACGCACATTACAGCAAACATAAGCTACTACTACTGTAAACAAGCAGTTTCCTGTCATCTTACCACGGTAAGGGTCTGGCTGGCTGAGGTCTGGAGATGTGGCTGACTGGACGGCCAGCTGAGGCCCCGAAACTTGGCTGCCCATCGAGTGTCCCCCACGTAATCCCCCCACGCCGCCGTCTTCTCTGTGCTGGAGAACAAAGAGGAGGATGTGAACAGATGCTTCGATCGACTGGAGATGAAACACTCGCACATGGTGTGAAGGTGTGATTTTGCTGTGACTTTTTATTGTCATTATCCATCAGAATAGTATTTAAGACAAACCTCGGTCTACTGAAGACTGCAGTTATACCAATGGTACAGAACTAAACTGAGTAATGTAGGCGAATGAAAGCCTTTAAATGCAAAACAATTCTGATAAGAAGATTAACCACTTAAACAACAGTTTACTATCCACCATTCAGCACGTTTGAAAGCAGGATTTTATTTCAAGGACAGTCATCAAGTGTGCAGCAGAACTCCACATTTTGGAGAAAATGGGGAAAGAAACTGTTTGCCGGAAACCAATAAAAACACAAGAATGATATTTAGTATTCGTATAATCTCACACGAAATATATAAAACATATCACTTCACATTCATTACATCGCTTTCAAAAGAAGCAGTTCTTTCTGCGGCCAGGTGAGGGCATGATCTGCCTTCATGAAGCAGACTTGGCTCGTCCCTCACACAAAAACAAAGAAAAGGTCTTCAAACCATAAAGGAATAAAACGTCCAGTGAACCTTGAGCTAAGGCCGCAGTGTTCACTGTCTTCGCTTGTGCTTGAGATTGTGTTTTATTACTATAAAAACATGAGTAACCAGAAACCACAGCATGAAGTGGACATTGCCTCCTGATATTTTACACATGACCTAAAGACAAACAAAAATGAGTCCTCCTCTAACGTGTCTTCATGGTATGAAGGAATGAACAGACTTCACAAGGATTGTTCACCACCGCCACCACACCACTGTATGTTACAAAATATTATCTGCATGTATGTGTGTGTTTATAGACATTGGATTACTGCCACTTCCCAAAAATTCCATGAGAAGAAGAAATGAACTTCAACATCATTTTCAACATGCTTGCTTGTGATCTTTAAACATGAACACGAGTGTCACAGTTTAGCAAGCTTTCCCTGGAGATTTAGTGCCCGAATGCAGACTCAGTGCTGCATTCACTTCAATAAAACTGAGCAAGGACTTGATGTTGATCAATGGTAACTGAAGGTCACTTTTGAAAGAACAGCATCTTTAACACTTAATCCAGATTAGCAGAGAGAACCATCAGTACAGTACAATAAGTCCATAATTATCAAAGAAAATACATTCTGTCGACAATTAATTGGATCAACAATGCAGTCATTAATTATGGCCATGGCTAATATGATATCAAATGTATGAGTATTAGGATAAATTCAATTAATTTAGTCATTCAGAAAACCTGGACTGTATATTTCACATTAACATAATGAAACCATAACAATTACAGGCACCAGCAGGTCTTTGCCAGAGAAGGAAATGTGAGTTTCGTTTTTTTTTTTGTAAGCATGACACTTCAATATTCGTGGCCACCAACACATAATTGCTAGGCTTCTTACAAAAGGCTGAAAGACTGAATAAATCTGATTCATATTCCACTGGAACCAAGTGGTTTCTCTGACGTGGATTACACACAGATTACAGAAGTGCATGCATCATTTGAGAAAAGCCAGCAGTGGAGCAGAATTAAAAAGCATTAGTGAGGATCCGCAGTGATGTGATGGATGGTGATCCGGTTCTACCTCTTGACCTTTACTCTTCTTCTTTAACGAATCCACGCAACTGTATTTCAATCACACACTACTCTGCACAACTTCTCTGACATCCCGTGAGTTCAATTGTCAAGAAACAGTCACAGTTACTTGGACAGACGTCAGCAGACAAAACAAAAGGAAGGTAACAAGAACCACCTTGCCCCTTGTGGTATGACAGCAACATTGATCCAGCTCAAGGACGCGTACGTATCCCACATATCTAGTGTTTTGGGACAACTTAGATTTCCCAGGGCTCCCAGGCTGTGCACAGGAACTGTTTAGTGAGTGGCACCATGCAACTGTGAACAGTCAGTGACACAGAGCAGAGTATGGGACAAAACTCCAGGGCTGCACGATAGACCCAACAAAGAAACAACTAATGACATCAAATGACTTTGATGGTTAGTCTACTAAAAGATACAAATGTACAAAATGGCCTGTTCAATTCATTCATACGCAAATGCAGCTGTGCATCACTCATTCGACATTATTTTTTGAGGGAGTGTTTCAAATGAAAATTGAACGTTAACCTATTTTTCATAATCATGATAATAACTTTTTTTGTATTTATATTTTTTGCATTTTAAGTACTGTCTTAAAAAATGAAAATAATGTGTTAAACTGCGGCATGTCGAATGCAGCATTTATTATTTATTTCCACTGGATTAAAGAGTGTATGCTTGCATTCATCTTCCTCTCTCTCCCTCCAGTCCCACATCAGTCTACCACCTGTTTTCCCAGAGTTATGACCTCAGCCTGCAGGCGTCTCTGCCTAACACTGCGTAACTACATACAGCTGTGTGACTGAGTGTGTGTGTGTGTGAGACAGAGAGAGTGCGTGTGCGTGCATGATGATAAAAACAAAAGTGACAGGAAATATGTAATAGAGTAAATATGTTACGTATAATAGCAATATAATTAGTATACTGTGAGACAGAATGTAGGACTGTTGATGTGTGTGACGGAGATGTGTGTATTATACATAAAACCTAAATTTTAGCTTTTTCATAGACCTGGTGTTTATGTTTCTCATTTCCTACATTATTAGTCTGAATAATGCTTTTAAAATAATGTCACTCAGCATAAGAATTACATCAATAAAGAAAAGTGTCATTATGAATGATGAAAGCAATAAACTCAGGAAGTTGGAAATCTATTTGGTGATAAAAAAACAATTGAACAATGGGAATGATTTTAATAAAATAACACAAAACTCTTTCACAAGGTAATGTTTCTTAGATATCTGGCGGTACTCTGCCAAAGACTTTAAAACACCAATAACACTACATCGACCGTAAAAGACGAAAAAGCGAAAAAGGCAACCAAATGTGATTGAGTTTTTACAAAGAGGCAGTGCTGAGTTCCAAGAGCCAAGACGGCCGGACAGCTATGCGTGAGAAGAGCACAATCTCAGTGGGAGCCAGCCAACACATGCATGCACGGTCGCCTACACACACAAGCAAAGGATGCACACACACACACGCACACAGGTGCTCTCTATTTAGCAAGAGCGCTTCAAAGTAAAATCTTTAACAAAGAGCAGAGGGCCAAGCTGTTCAACTACTGTGATGAGAATGGGGGATGGGGTGGGGGTCACAATAATAACCCACTGCCATAATTAATAACACAGCACAGAGTAAATACTGACACACAACATACCAGTAACACTCAACTCAGGAATGAAGTCACAGATATACCTCTGCAGTTGAGTGTGAAGTGCTTATGTCCAGTGTGCCTGTGTGTGTGTGTGTGTGTGTGTGTGTGTGTGTGTGTGTGTAAAGGCAGAGCAAAGATAAACAAGAGCAGGTCTGAGTGAGCATGTTGAGGCATCTGAGCGTGTTTGTACTGGCTGTGTTTTTATGAAGCCGGCCCTCCCACATCTCCTGATGTTACACAGCTGTTCGCGGCCTTCAACTGTTTGTTGCTTCAAGTTCATTCACTGATTCTCTCAACCGCTGGTCCAGGGCACGGTCACAGTGGAGCAGTCCTTGTGGATGCTTTTATGACCGGTGGGAGGGCAGCAGAAGTAATCAGAGGAAACACGCAGTAGGCGTTTGCTTTACGAAAACTGAAGTCCTGGGTCAACCCTGTTTCATGTGAAACGCCTGACTTTCCATACAGTAAAATATTTAACAGGCTCTCACTGATGTCCCAAGAGAGTGAAAGACAGAACTCCCCAACACTCAGTCTTGGGTTAGCAGTTTCTAACTCCATGATGCTACTAGCCAAGACTGCTTGTGTCCAAGATAAAAAAGACAGTGTTGTTCAGACATCATTTTCATCATCCAACATTAAAAACATTATTGAAGGACACTCCAAGGATGTACCCACCAGCATGCACAGAATTGCAACATAATACTGAACAGATATTTGTTAACAGATGATGATCTTTACTTCTGCCACGTCCTTCAAACTGATGTGAAACAATGCACTGCAGTAAGTCCACTCCTTGCTATAGAACAGCAGTTGTCAAACCCAAACCCAGCAGAGCTGCACATTAAGAAACAGCTCTGTCAAGTCGTTCTTTCCGATTTTTAATTTTATTGTTCTTTCTCGAGATGCTCAACATTCCTTGCAAACACCTTGCAGGGTAAACTGTTTATACGATCTATCTGTCTGTCTGTCTATCTATGAGAGAGAGAGAGATAGATCACACTGGACGAAAAAAACACAGATGTATACAGGGATATACTAAGGAACTGGACTTACCATGAGCGAGTGTCTGTTGCTTGAAAGCAGTCCTGAGCCGTACCCACTCCCCAAAGCTCCAATGGCACCATTGTGCGTATGTGCTGCCCCGATGAGACTGTGCATGTCACTGTGCCCGCTGGACATGCCTGGCGAAGGTCCCACGGCATGACTTCTCAATACATGAATGGCGTCGTCTAATCGCTCCAGACGATCTTCAATGCGGCTTTGCTGCGGAGCACAGAGATAACCTTATCACTCCATAAACGGGAGGACAGTCTCTTTAGACCCCTTGCAAGCAGCACGTACCAGAGAGTGAAGTGGCGCCTCGTAATTTGGCGATGAAGCTCCTTGACCACCATTTCTGGACCAGACAGCCGAACTGGCAGCTGCAATACAGAAAATCAAAAGAAGAGATATTTAGGGATGAAATGAGAGGAAATAAAATTGTGGAGCCGAAAACAGTAGAGGAAATTATGTGAGAAAAAGACCCATAACAAAACAAAACAAAAAAACATGGTAACTTTCAAGACCGAAGAGGGAGTTACTCAAGAGAACAGAACAGCTCAAAAATGAATGTTTTATTGCTGACTCAACTTCACTCCTGTAGTGCTGTGAAGTATATACAGCAGTGATGATCTATCAAACACATCAATGTTTTATGGCAGCTAATTTAGACATTGAAACGCCATCAACTAAACCACGTTGCACGTTGACTTCTAAGAACACGACTGATTAAATTCCTGACGACTCAATGGAGAACTTTGTGGTTTGTGGTAAGAATTTCCAATCTGTGTTGGGCGAACAATGATTGTTTACTAATTGAACGACAAAAGTATGTGTCTGTCAACCATAACCCAAACCCTGTCCATTCTGAAAGGTTCATTTGTTTTGTTTTGGAGAATTTAGAGTAATTAAAAAAAAAAAAAAAAAAAAAAAAACTTTGTGCCCCAGCAAAAACATCATCGTAACTGTCTTTACATTCAAGTCCTTTTTCACCATTTGCCAGCTTTGTGGTATTCATTCATAGTAACCATTTAGCCAAAGAATCAGAAACAACATTGCTTCATTACCAATGTTCCTCACCTCTAAGGTGCAACAGAAAAACTAGTCTCATGACATATAATAGAGCACCAAGAATTGGATATTAATTTAGTCGCCGACAGCTTTGAGTCAGTACAGCATCTCTGTCTTTTCTGTGCATAATCCACAGTAATATCAGAAATGGCTGAAACTCTGGACCATCAAACCCCAACACTTTTTAGTATGGGAACATTTCACGATGATACATCGAATACTAAAGTCAGCTGCAACTTTTGCCCAACATCTCATTCAAACTGCATGCTGAGTAATTAAAATGTTATGTTTCTAAGCAACACTTAACACTATTTAAGTGTTTAAAACGATCAATGTATTTTTTCCGCATTTAAATGAAGTTAAAATTTATTGTTAATCTACTTGCAAGCAACAGTGGATTACTCCTGGACCACATAACATAAAACGTTAAAAAGGTTAGCATCACAAGTGCACCTTATCCACATTGTGAGTTTGCTCAGGTGCAGCCCAACATGTCACTTTTCGATTTTATATTTCTGTTAAATATTTCAATTGTTCCTGTCACAGAAAAAAAAAGGCCTTATGGAGTAGATCAAACGCAAAACCTTGTATCAGTTATATCAAATAAACCACTGAGACTTTATCACCCTCAAGGGCTTATAATTTCCACTCCTGATCCTGGACAACAGAGACAAGAAGTGAGGACAAAAGCTAATCATGAATCATAAACAGAAATGCTAATTTCAGATTTCCGTCTTTGAAATGGAACACATAGATGATTAGCATGCACTCTCGGCGGAACAAACAAGCTTTGTGTTGCTTTGTGAGCCTGCCGCTGCTCTGAAGGGCTCCCTGTGAACGGACAGGTCTCATTAGCCGGTAGACAGAAGGGACACTGTCTCCTGTCTGAATCCACATCAACACGAGGCCCCGAGTGTTGACAGGCCTTTCACCAGCCGTTCATTTCAATGCCACGACTTCAACTTTAGCCTTACTCACGACTAGGACATTAAGAAAAACATCACTTGCTTGAGGAAAATTAAAATCCAGGTGGAAACTTCCAAGTAATACAATTTCCTGATTGTGCAATACTGTCTTAAGGTACATACATTTGAGAAAAAGGAAAAAAAACCTTTTGTCCGCTCAATAGAGAAAATCTGGTTAAACAATGAAAAATAAATGTGGCCTTTAATAAAAGGAACAAGATTCAGCCGGAAGAGTGGATTATCTCTCAATGTCATAAAACAGTCAGAAAAATAGAGAAATTGAAGCCAAGATCTTAATGCAGTAAACACATTCAGCCCTTTTCTATACACATCAATTTCCCGACACCAGATGTGGGCAAAGTGTGGCCCTGCAGCACCCATTCTGCATTTATGTGGTAAAGTGAATGATATACACACACATATTTGTATGACATGCAACAAAATCTATACTTAACATCATAGCATAATTAAAGTTTCACACAATTCCTCCTAGTTTCATGACGCTATAGTCACAAAATGAAGTTAAATTTAAAAGTATTTCTTCAGTTCTTTCGGCTCTACGACCGCCACAACACAGGAAATTGCCCAGAAGACTGGGTTGGTGTAGATATTTGTTCCGACCAATCACGCACACACAGTTTAACCAATGAGGTTTCTTCTGAAACAAGCAACACCAGCCTGACAATTGACTGACTACAGTCGTAAGACACCTAATTGGTGAAAAGGTGTCCTCTTGATTGGTTGGAACATAAACCTGCCCCCACTGTGGCCCTCTGTGGAACTAATTGTCCACCCCTACACTACTGACTATTCTAGTTCCAGTCTCTGGCTTCTGCTTCCACTCATTTCCTGCTCGACTCTCTCGAACCCCCGTTCCTGCACTCTCCCCTGATCCCTTGGTCCTGTATTGCTGATCTGATCTCTAGCCTTGTTCCTCTTTCCTTTATACGTCTTCAATTGTGCTAGCAGTCGTTCCTTTCCCCACACCTCTGTTCAGATCGCGAGCTCATTTCCATATGCTAATTACACACTAATCACCTGGGAACATTCATGTGCAAAGACAAATACAGTATGTGTAATAAACGGTAGAGTAAATTACAATGTAAGACATCCATGCAAAATTAGCTCTATATTAATTTGCATGTAGTTTATTCTAATAGCTGTCATTTTAGATTAGCTGAAACCTCAACACTGTGTTAACCAGTGGCAAATAAATTGTGATTAAATGCAAGTGTTACCATTAATACTTCAAGATGAACTCAAACAGTGAAAATGGTATGTCGATCGGTTCATTATTTCATTTATAACATGCAGGGAACAGTTCGCTAGGAAGCATTTCCAACAACCGACGCAACTGTGGATATCACTTATGTTACAGGTTTACTGGGAAAAAAAATATTCAGCGCTTGAGATGAGCTTAAGTAAATTAAACATGATCTTTTCTCTAATATATATATATATATATTTAATCCCAACAACAGAAGAAAAGAGAGACCAATGGGGCATGTAATTATTGAAGCATTATTAGGGAATAAAATAAATATATAAATAAAATACATGCAATTTCACACATTGTACTAATGAAATTAAAAATGATTTCAATGCACAAACGTGTTTTGCTCAAATATTTTCACCCAGCTTGGCTTCAGTGATTTATTCTTGTCCGATAAAAATATTTGTCAAGTCAGACGTGAGTGAAAAGTTTGTACGAGTCATCAAGTGGAACCAAATATTCAGAAATAGTCATTTCAGTTGACAGTCGAGTCTCAAATCTGTCAAGTCGATGAGTCAATCAAGGTTAAGATGTAAATTATAATCATATAACAAAATCAAATTAGGCTGAATTTATAAATACCAGGTCAGCTCTGTTCGTATGTGAAGTTACATGGTTTCCTGTGAGTCACTGACGATGATAAAGGAATGAATCGTTGACAAGTGGTGGAGGGTAGCAGAGAGAGCAACAGGTGGAGGACTTGATGGTTGATGACACAAATTAAAAAATGGCTGCAGGTGGGATAACAAGTGTTAGAATTCAGACGATGAGTGGCAATGTTGGAAGACTTCATGAACGATGAGTCATAATTGAATAATCTTAGGTTGGATAAAGATCAGTTGTGAGTTGAAGCCAACAGATGGCGAATGAAAGGTCAAAAGTCACTAGCAGAGACAACAAGCTGAAGGTGGGATATGAGTGACTCGCGTGTGTACCTGTCAGGGATGGTGGTGAGCCGACGGGGGTGGAGGGGTTTGACGAGTAGCTGTTGTTTGTGTGGTCTGGTGAGTAGATCTGAAGAAAGGGAATGAAACAAACACAAAGCAGTCAATCGTTTGTAAAAGAAAAACAAATCAATGTCAAAACTGAATGATTTAGAGGTCCCATATTACGCTAACTTCAGGGGGTTTACAATAGATGTTAGATCCCTACGCAGGACTTCAGTAAGTTTCTTAAAAGATACTCCATGAATCACATAGAACTGTGGTGTTTCTCCCAGAGCTACAGTTTTGCTTGGCACCTGCTTCACCCTGGCCACGCCCACTCTCTCACCATTGGTCAAAGAGTGAGTCACATGGAGAAGTGAAATAAAAATTCTGGCGCCAAATTGCCTCTAATGTATCGTTTGTGTACATTCACTAATTAAATAAGGTGATCTTTTCTCCACAGCAGTGGTTGGATGTGGTGTTGTGATGTCAAAGTTCATGATAATGAATGAGGCCCAACTTAAAGTTTTGGCAGGGTGCATTCAAATCTAACGCAAAAATGCACAATGGTTTTATATCAGTGTTTTGCACGCACATTGAGGCAGGAAACAACTGAAAACAGTCAGTTTTGCATAACATGGGACCTTTAAAGTTGAGGAAACTGCATGTTAATATGTACAAGAATCCATGTGTGTTGGTTTAAGCATGCATGTGGGCATTGTATTTACCGATGCAAGTGCTTTCCCTAAGGCATCTCCTGTCTGAGAGCTGCTGGCTGCTCCACTCTGCGCTCTGTTTGCTGCGACACACACACACATAGACACACGCATCTGTAGAAATATTTCAAAATTCAGGGGTGTGGGATGCTTCAATCAGAGAGTGCAAAACTATTTGTGCTCTTATCTTTGATCAGAGGATGAGAAAATGCTACTGTTATTGCTGTAAAAAAATAATCTTGGGCTCAGGATGTTCCCGTATAACTTACTTGCAGAGACCCAGAACACATCCACGATTGTGTGTGTTTGCCCGTCACGAAATGTGTGTGTGACTTTATGTGAATTAACATAGTGGCAGAAGATGAAAGTGGAAGTGGAAGAAGATGACCTTACAGGACACACAAACATGTACAAATATCCAGATGAACATTTCCTGCAATGAAACACAACAACTGACTGACCCAACATATGAAGAAACAGATAAAATGATTGCGTTCTTCAACAAAAACAACCACAGACAGAAGAAGACAGAAGTGCGACAGGTAGAGAGGGACAGGATGCAGCCTAATTTTGTTGTTAAAGCCTGCCTCACTCACGCAACACAACTGGCTGAGTAAATCATCCGGGGGGATTACTGCTCTACAGCACACAGACACACACACAAACTATGTCCGATGCATAACGTAAAGCATATGCAGAGAAAATCTTTTTCATAAATGAGAGATTACGACCACAAAGGAGCCAAAGATGAAAGTGTTTTCAGTACAGCCCCTTCAAAGAGAACGTAAGCTCCTTTGTCATCATATTGTCGTGCATTGGGCAGCTCATTCAGAATAGAAGAACACATTGAAATATCAGTTTATATCCCTCTAAAAGCACTTATTATTTTAAAATTATAATTTTTTGTTCTACTCTTCCAACTTCTCTACGCTCCTGTTCGATCCCCCAGATCAAGTTTGACATGAGAGAGTTGTATGTTTGATTGGGATTGAAATATACTTATACTTCAATTGGATATTTAGTTTAATATGTGAGAAACAGAATATCCAGGGAACGCAAAAACATCCTTAATAAGACATGATCAACATAATGGTTATGTTTAAATTAACACACAATAGTATGGAAACATATCCATCCTTTCTGCCATCTACAAAAATATATGTGCATGAGTCACATGAAGCAGAAACAAAAACAGCTCTTTGCTAAATCACATAAAACCAGCCATTTTGTGCTACCGACCGAAGACACGATTGATAAAAGAAGTGTAAATATGGTTGGGATGTGGATATGCTAGCTCAACCACGTACAGTTTTGATCACATACAACAGAGCTTCTGGATTGCTTTTCTTTATTTCTTTCAGAGAAGTGTTGAATCAGGTCAGTCCAACGGGTCAGGTCGCTAAACAGTCCAGTCACAAGTCCCACGTCTGTTTCAGGTGTAACAACAACCTTAGCCTTTATCTCCTTGCTTTGCTTAAGAGGTGTTCACGAAAAATGTTTTCATCTGATCCGTCCATTTATAAAACATTTTTGGAAACATGGCTTCTTACCCATGACGCTATCTGTGCCGTTAGTGGAGGCCGTACACGACGCTGTGCTGTAGTGATTGGAGCCACCGGAGTTGCCAGTGCCTCGGTGGAAACTGGACATGGGAGGAAGGCTGGAGTTAATGTCCGCTGATGAGTGTGGAGGATAGTTCTGCTGAGAAAAGATGGAACAGTGTCATCCAGGTGACATGCAGACACGTCAATGTGCTTATGAAGGAACAGATATTGAATCTAAATGTCTCAGGAGAGCTCTCATTAATGCCCTTTAATATGGAGTAGCAAAACATGGCTAAAAGTGGAACCCAACATGTCTTCATACTATGTTACTTAACTATTTACACCACTGGAACATTTTGTCTAGAATGCTGTCTTTGTCCCCCTAAGTTAACAATTGGACACCTTGACAGTGACATTTCTGCTTTGACATTTTCTTACCAATCTGTCGTGAGGGTGAATCCCACAGTAGGAGGAGCCTTGTGAGGGACCGTGCGAGGAGTTGCTGCTCCCCAACATGCTGCCGTGGTAACCTTGCTGGCTCATACTACTGCTGCTGCTGCTCCAGGGATCCCCACTGTGGTGACCATCTGATGGAGAGACAAGGATGATGAGGCTGGACCGGAATCCGCAAACCAGTCCAGTGAGTGATTAATAGGTTGACTTTGGTGTCAGTTCAGTTTCTCCCCATCCAACTGGCTTTGGCTTCAACTGACAGTCTCCAAGACACAATATGAGAGAAATTGTGATAGTCATAACTGTCAATACAAACCTTAGACACTGGGCAATTTTGGCAAAAATGTTTTTTTTTTGTAAAAAAATATGAACGCTTGAAGCGCAATAACAAGGTGTAAGAGCACCTTCTGTCAGGGAGATTTGGGGACCAAATTTGTTTCAGTGATTGCGATCCTATCGTCAAATAGAAAACGCAACATTATCGTAACTCTTAGAAGATCACTCTATAAGAGAATCCGTATCTCTGTGAACCTGCCCTGGTATTTGGCTCTGAAAATGGTCAGAGCTGACAATCACAAATGTTAGACAAAGGCCAAATATGAGTGGGGAGAGCTGATCGCTACAGACTGAACTGTGACATGGAATGGAATTTAGCCACTCAAGAAGTGACCCCATAGAGATCCAGCAGAAGCAACAGGACTATCGGTGCAGACCACAGACATAATGATGAACAGTAGACTTTTTATCTTCATGTGTTGGGTCTGGCATTTGTAAGCTGTGTTGGTTCAAGGGCTTTTTTTGACAGTTAACTGGCCAGCCCTACATTTGCCTGTATAATAATGAACACGATGGGTACCTGGCATGAAGAAGGAACTTGGGAAACCGGCACTAGGGGGCTTAGAGGACGGGTATCCCGGCGAGTCCCTATTGTAGTCCGCTGTACTGGCAGATGGAGCGTAAACCTGTGGCAGAAAACCAAAGAAAGTTGGTGAGAAAGATGGAAAGAGTGTCAAACACAAACAATCTCAGTCAAACATAAAGTGCACTGGTTCATTGTACCCCACTTTCTTCAGCACATCTTCAGTTGTCTGTCAGTGAGTTGGAAATGCTATTGTATTCCGCGCCTGTGTTTGTAACCCCTCAGTTTTGGGTATACTCTTTGATCTCTGCAGACCTGAATGTGATCGGTGAAGTGTTCTCAGTTTATGAAGTATATGGAGGAACAGATAATCCATGGGTCAAGGGCCAATGACTTTGTTCAATCTTTTTTAAGCACATCTCACTTTATTTTAAAACAGAACACTTGTCCAATTTTAACAATATGAACAGAAGCTGTTCACAATTGATTCTGTGCTCTGATCTTCTGTGATGACAGCCGGGATAGCAAGATTGCTTTGGACTGAAATAATAAAATAATGCAGGTTTGCCTGTTATCTTAGCTGCTTTGTTGTCAAAATCATGGTTGAACCTGTGCTCTTGCTACATGGTAAAGTACAAATGCACATGCAGAAGGAGAGCGATCAGCTGGAAGACATCAGGAAGTCTCCACATGTTTGAGTGTAATCACACACAAACACACAGGTCTGTAGATGCCATTAGAGCTGAACTCAATTTCCCTAAAACATCCTCCTCATCCGCTGTTTCCCTTCCGAGAGCTGCTCACATCATAAAAGCACATTTGCAGACTGACCAAAATACGCACACACTTTTTAACAGTTCCAGAGTTTGCGTCATGTGGCGTGAGTGAGTGTCATGGCTGGATGACACATGGATGGTTTACATTCTTTGTAAACACATGTTTTCCTGTTGAATGCATTGGGATTTATGTCTCATGTCCTGCAGGCACATTTTCCCATCGTATGGGTTTGCTGAACGAGAGGACTAAGTATGTGAGAATGTATGTGTGTGCAAGAGGACGAAAGACAGGGTAGGGAAAGGAACAGAACGAGGGAGTGAGAGAGAGAGAGAGAGAGATTGAAGGATAGAAAGACACTTTTGTTGTGTCTCACTACATTCCTCAAACTTGAACACACTCTGCACCTGTTCCCATCTATCCAAACACACAAGAACATACACACACTGCTCGACAAGTATTCCCACAGCGCTGAGGCCCTGACCCGACCAGTGACCTTGACAGTAGTGTCACTTCCTTGACAACTCCAAAACTGACGTCAGAGAAGGAAAAATGCAGCCATGATGGAAGAAACATGACGTTTTTTTGTAATAATTCACAATAACTTAGTATTTATTCTAAATTATTATCTCTTTGCTGGGAGCAACCATCAGACTGGTACGCTTTTTGCGAGACATTACGAAAATAATCACGAACAACATTTATTAGAAGAACAGACCTAATTGAAGTAACCAGGTTGGTTGATTATTGAACAAAATCTGAAAAAAAAAAAAGATCTGGGGCTGCTGGTATTTAAATGAATAAATAAATAAACAAATAAAACGTTTTCCAGATACAAAAAGAGCAAAAAAAGAAGTGTTTGGCATGAATGAAGTCTGACACGCAAGTACCACTGAGTAAAAGGAAAAATATTTCATGTTTTCAGGAGTGCGTCAAGCATAATGCATAAAATCAGATCAGAACAAAAAACATCACAGGTTGCATCAAAGCATCCCTCCCGGCAAAGGCAGCAGAGAATAAAGACACATTCCAGTGAAAACTGATTCCTCATGCATCTAACACACTGGCACGTACAAACACTAGCACATTACCCACTGAACAGCTTTCTCAATTGAGCCACAAATAACAGCTACCAAGAGAGTTTCATCAGTTTTCAGTAGCAGACAGTACATTAACAATCTAAAAAGACTGAGATACAAGATCCCTGAAAGTATTGGTATTTTAGTGATGATGAGACAGTTGAATTGATATATGTATGAGAGTTTGTTCAGTGTTAAAGTGAAATAGATCGTAAACCAAGTTTGGCTACGTATCACGCCACTAATGTGATATCATATTTCTCATTAGCATACATTTTATCTTGGGGTTATGATTCATGGACGTTCTGGTTATTTCTAATGTGATGCACGTGGAATTGAGCACAGAAAAATGTGATACATAGTTTAAATGGATTAAGCAGTTAAGTCCAAGTCTTTTATAAGATTACTGACAAATGAATTAAAATACTGTTCAGAGTAAAAAGAGTGCCATAATAAAGAAAACTATTTCAAAGAACCAAATGTTTGATTGTGGTTTAAGGAAGACATATGAAGGTCTATTCTTAAACAAAGCTCACGCTGAATTAACAGTCAGTGCAAAGCTCAACAGTTGATGTAGTGTCTTAATGTTTGAGGAAATTACCGAAAAATGTGGTGGTGGCACAGAAGTAGAGATGAGGGTGAGTCCCATGTGACAGTCCATCAAATATGACACTTAACAATGCGCAATAAAAAGAATGTGTAGTCATTGAGCCGAACGGTGTCCTCTGGTGTAAGCGCTGACAAGGACCAACGTTGAAGGGAAACAAAATGAGACCTTCCTGCAAAGGCGCACTCTCAGTAGCAAAACAGATACCCTCATATTCTGGACTCAGAGGGTTAGCATGTAGTCAGACAGCAAATTTGAAACGTACTGATCTCTTGTTATATTACATGGTGCATAACATTTCAATAGCTTAGTAACAGGCACTAATTTACTCATAAGGCAGTGTTTTAATGAACAGAAGTACCTTGTGCTCAAAAAGGAAAAACACCACAATAAGACCAACATATGCCGAAAATGTATAAAGGTTTAGAAGTACTAACTGTACAAAATGGATTGGAGGAGAGAAATTCATACTTTACTTGCATGAGAAAACAAACATAACCTCTATGGGATGCTCTTTTGTCATGAATTTAAGATAATGATGTACCTGCCGCAACAACAAAGGAATGCATGTCTGAATATTTCCAGCTGAAGGTAAGACGGCAGAGGGAAGGGCCATCGTTGTGCAGCTTCACACACACACCATACACACACAGTTCGCCATGCCTTCATCCAGAGCAGATGTGTTGGAATGTTAAGGGAGCAGTCACGAAACCTCATAGCACACACATGCATACGAGCGCATGCACACTCAACTGCACCTGTCTGGTTTTTCAAACCGACGTGTGACACGTCTCAGAGTAACATCTTATTTAACGCCGGTCTGCTTACATACATATCGATCCATGAAAGTTTAATTTGGGGTGCAGAATAATGAGAGAGAAGGGCAGCGAGCTGTCTCTTCACCGGCCACCGCAAGTGGTGTGACCGACCACAGAGAGGCAGAGTGGGAACTAGGTGGGAACTAGCTATGAAATGCACAGATGGATCAAACATATTTTCGAGGGGTTCTGTTTTTTTAGATGTATTTTATGACAGAGATCTGAGCCACAGCCACAAAATCCTCTGAAGGTTAATTATCTAACTGATTCAGAACACATGGTGGGAAAAAATGTGTGTGTGCGTGCATGCACGCGCATGAGAAAGCGGAAGGAAATCCCACCAAGCTGAGCCTTATTCAACCAACCTGCAATTGGACTAATGTGATCCAGATGTGTGTGCGCGCGCACACCAGTTCGTATTTCTATCCTTGTGAGGACTTTTGGAAGTTTCTTATTGCCATAATGCTTTCCCCAGCCTCTCACCCTAAACCAAACCATTCAAAACAAATGGCTAACTTGAACCAGGACTGTGAACCAAACTGAAACCTAGTTATAATGATCTTGATGATACTTCATCCTCAAATTCAGGTTTAAAGGGTTGTAAGGGTTGTAAGGACCGGCCGAATGGTCCTAACTAAACCAAATGCCCTCACAAAGAGGAGTTGAATTGTTCCCCACAAAAATAGATAAAGCAATCACACACACACTCAGTAATTGACTCCAGAAAGATCATGACTGACCCAACTAAATAAAAAGGATAAACATAATGGCAAGATAAAATGAAGAGCCAGATTTGTAGATTAAATAAAAAGATTATAAAAATAGAAACAGGATGCAAGACAGAGAGAAATAATTACCAAAACATGTCCGCAAAAAAATAATCACAGTAATTTAAACTCTGCTAAGTTAAAAAGAAAACAGAAATTGATATATTAAGGATAAAACCAAGATGCAGACACCTGTAGATGTGTTCATAAATGTAATTGAAAACATCCAGTCATGACACACATCCACACACACAGGCATGTATACGCACGCACGCACAGGAATTTAATGCACCAAGACACATTCCTCAACTCATTTTTTTTGCGGCACACACTCACACAGACACACGAAATACATACACTCTTGCTCCCTGTGGAGCTCCTGCTTCCTGCGGCTTGATTAGAGCCCCCTGTGAGAAGACAAGTGGACTTGTGCAAGAGTGTGTGTGTGCGTGTGTGTGTGTGTGTGTGTCTGGGTCTGTGTGCACAAGGCGCGTGCGTTTTGCACCTGTTACTGAAGACAGGGGTGGCTGTGATTTGGACAGACAACACATTGGGGGCCACACAGAGAGATAAAGGCGAGAGTGTGTGCTTGGGTAAGAGGTCTGAAAAAATGATTGGCACTTGATGCCGCTGATCAGGTTTTCAATTTCACACTCTGATGTTTGATGCAATTTTCAAGAGTAATAATCAATTTATAAAATACTTTTTTCAATACATTTTCTTGAAAAGATTTTTTTTTCATTTGTTCATGTCAACTTCAGTAAACAACAGAGGGACTGTGAGGAACCAGGTCATCACAAATTGAGAGCAGTGAAACACAAATGTAAGAAACACAAACAAGCAGGAAAGAGTGTGTGTCTGGTCCCGTGGTGTGTTTACACTGAGGCCTGGAAATGAGTTCAAGATGGCCTCATCAAAGAGTCAGACAACCAGCACAGTCACACCGCTCTAATTGACCACTAATTACACAGTCACTCTGGTGGACACGCATGCTCTGTGTGTAATAAAGCAGGACTCGTCGTATTAATCACCTTCAAATCACTACGAGACAGACACAGTGCATGGTGGAGAATTCGTGGGAACAATTATACATCAAGAATAACACAAATAACACATACATAACGTGACCACAACAACAATAAATATGTATTTACTAAGCACAGAAGTTGACTGAACGAGCAACATTAATACGAACTATGACACTGTACTTTCAGACTCGGACGGAAAAACTAACATGGTAATACATGGGGTTTAGCAATGTAGATTTAGCAAGAGTGAGTCAAGAATGTGTGTCTCAAACAATCAGGACCTGGACCAAACGGTTCTTCACATAAACAAAAGAAATGGAGCCAAAAGAAAAATCACAGTTCCGTTTTACTTCACACAAAGGGATGGATACTAACTGCTCATCTTAGCTGTGGAATGTGAAGGTGTCCAGCATGACGGATCAAACGGAAACGGAATTGGTCCTCGATTCCCAAATTCACTATGATTGGACTGAATGAGGACCAAAGCAATATTTCACAGTAGAAACTCAAAAAATGTTTGTCGCCCTTATTTTCTGCAGCAGGAAGCCTAATCCAGTCCAGACACGATTAAAGCGTTAACCTCCTCTACAAGTTCACCCTGAAAACCCCTAGAATAAAAAACAAAATCACACAACACAACACAAATCATTAAATATTATTTCAGATTATTCATCATAAAATCTGATGTATAATCGTCTCATGACTAAAACTAAAGGTGTCTCAACTGCAATACTTTTCCTACCAGTGTGTTGAATCATGAGATGATTCCTGTGTGGAAATGAGTGTGTGCTTTGAGAGGTTTCACAGACCGGAGAACAAAACAACATCTTCACAGGTGACGCCTCTTTACAAGTCTCTTCCACACTCATTTTATTAGCCGCCCATTTTCCTTTTACCATCAGGACTGTTTTTTTTTTTTTTTTTTTTTGCGCCGCCACCAAGCAGACGTTTTTCTTTCTATTCCACCAATTTCCTTTGATTTAATTACTGCCACATGCTGCCGACTGCCAGCAATCATTAACACGGGAAAAAAATACAAAGCCTACCAGCATGTTGATAGTAAGGAATAGGCACATATGGTTTAAACATACCCAGATTATTAAAAAAAACAGCATGTCTATGATGAAGGACACTTCAGTCCCTGTGGAGAGATACTTTAGACCTTTTCCACAAGTTTTAATCCAGCAGAATACAATGGGATTCCGGAACTCACAATTCAGAATGCAGGGTTACCCAATGTCTTGAAAGTAAAAATATACTGTAAGAAACCTATATTGGTGTGGTAAAGGCAAAGCCCTATATAGCGTAAAGATCTTTCACAACTAGATAAATTATATTTTTTCGTAGAACCACCAGGAAGGAGTCCAAAATAATCTGCATGCAAGCAAAACACAGGATGTCTAGTTTTAGCTATAAACCAGTGAAAAGAAAACATTGACAGCTAATCAAAACGTGTTATGATACCGTTCACACACACAATGAGACCTTTGCTCGCCACAGCAGCCAAGCTGTCAGAGTGAGAATTGGAAAGTGGAAATACCGCAAGCTAACCCACACAACATGTGTGATATTCAATGGTTTATTTTTGTATTTTTCTTCACCTACTAAAAATGAAACCGCTGCCTTAAAAAATTCCATGGTTCTGACAGTCGTTGATGTATGAAAATGAGTTCTTCATACTGCTGATAGAAACCATGAATAAATGGAGACTGAAGTATTTGATGCTAACCAACATATACAGACGCATACAATTATATGTATGCATTACGCATCCTTTCTCCCTAGATTAAGTAAATTAAAGAATCTATTTACTGTGACAAAAGCAACAAACCAAGGAGTTTGGTTGAAAATGAAATAATAAAACAAAACCTGTTCCCAAGGCAACGCACCAGCAGGCAACTAAACTGTGCCCAAAGCTAAGATGGCGGCCTCGGCATGTCAATAATTGAAGAGGGTACAGACGGAGCGTCGGCAGCAGAGAGCAATGCTGGGTCACACTGATCCCGTTGCCACAGTGTTCCAAGCTGGCATCAGGCCCTCGCTCACCACGGCAACATGGCATGACAACTGCAGCATCGGACCAACGCGCACACAAAGTCACACTAAAATGGCTGCCACGTAATGCTACTCTCTCCTGCGGTGTCAATCAGGCTCAATCAATTCAGTATTTAAATACAGGGTTCAGAGGGTTTTCTAACACCCATATAAGAGTATAAACATTTGTATGATAATAACACATCAAATCAGGATCAGATGGGTTTGGAGGGCAGAGGGAGCTCTGATCAGCTGGGTGATGTCAAAGATGCACCGCGACAGCTTGTGAGACCCACATGAAGTGCAGCTGATTGAGAAGACCAATGTAAGTGGCTTCACTAGGTCATTTGTGCACTCCATTTACTCAGGAGTGACATTGACAAACATACACTTCATTTTGAAGAGGAAAACAACAACATTTGTGATGAAATAAAAACAGCACAAGGTACCCAAACATTTGCTTAACGTAGCATGCTTACCAAACATGAACACTGTGAGGTCACGCTCCTTTTGAATTAATCTCAATATTCTGCATGACTACACGTGAGCCTTCCTGGCCTAAGATTTCATAGACAGACGCAGCAGCAGTGTGAAGATTCTGTCAGTAAAAAGCCTCTAATAGCCAACATATGGAAGCTTGCTGGTTGCCAGCAACAAAGTCAGGAGTGCATTATCTGGCCCACACTGGAATAATAAAGGAGTTGGATCAAAGAGCTGATTACTGCCGCACTGCTCTTTCTTTCTTTCCCTTTATTTTCTACTTTCTTTCCTTCTTTTGTTCTTTTTTTTCCAGTATTTTGTTCAAAGAACCGTACATAGTTAAAGCTGCTGGCTGAAGTAAATTTAACTACAAACAGAAACATGAAACAATTCAAAATGGTTTATGAGTGAAAGGAGCAAGCGTCATGCCATCCAGATGTTGCATAGGTTTGACACTATTAATTTTCATGGACTGATCAAAAGAACAAATGCACCGAAGATATATTTTTATCACCGGTTTTTAGAAATGATCATTCTTAGGTTAGTATGACATCTGTCCACAGGTGGGATTTCATCATATCATGTGACCAAACAGCATCATCAGTGGAGCAAACACTCCAGTCACGTGGTGTTAAAAGGAAGTTACATCCATTAAGAGAGTCATGGTTTTCTATTAAATTCAAGACTATTTTGACACTATTCTAGGTTGGCAGCACGTGTCATGTTCAGGAGAAATTCTTTAGGTCTAAGCACCAAAAATGAAGTATTGGTACTTGTGAAGGCTAATTTAATTTCTTCAAGGGGAAATAGCATAATTGAATGCAGCTGTTTATAATCTAAATAAATATTACTTTAGGAACGACACATGATTTTTAACATCTTCCAATCAGCGATGTCAAAGTTGCATTCGTCCACACTGTTGTTTTAGATAGCAAGTTCAAAACAATCCAGTGGCAGCTGGCTCACAATAATCCGTGTAACTGCATCATTCATAATCACAACTAACATAATTTGTGGGACAAATGTGCCACTCCGTCACCTGTCCACCACACTCCAGTGTCGCCTATTGCAGCTTCTCTGTCTTCCAAAATGAGTGACAGCTGCGTACTGTTCATCAGCACGTCCGTGCAGACTCCCTAACAACTCACCACAGCATGACTGACCCAGTACATGCGCCCAAATACACACATGCACATACGTGTCACCAAACACACAACAGCCATCCCATTGTCCACTTTGATAATGAATGCTGGATTTTGCCTTGTTGGACTGCCAAAAATGTTCTTAAGCCAGCTTTTTTGTAAGCAGGCTTCTGCATTAAGATTTAGAATTTGTGTGGCACACATTGAAGAGCAGCAGTCTGAGGGATGGTTCATGTGCCACTGAATCTTCGTGATCACTGAAGAATCCACCAAACTGGATTAAAAACTAAGGAGATAATACAGCTCAGATTGTGATTTGACAGAAATCCCTGCTTCGTCTCTGTTAAGTTCCCTCCATTACACTTCACGGTACACGCATGCTGCAGGGTAGTGTTACATTACATTCATTCACGTAGCGAGGCCATTCACAAAATCTGTTTACAGCGAAACTCTCCTATCCTGGTTTATTCTACAAGTATTTACTTTAAGCCTTTGAAAATGTATGAGGGCTAGTTAAAATGAATTAAACAGCCTACACTTCATGGACAAAATGCACTTTAACTTCCTTGTTTTAAATCAATCACATTCTGTCTGTGGACATAAAATTACACTGCACACACTATAAGCATCATGACATCATACATAAAGGCTGAAAAGGAACAGATTCAACAACAACTCTAATTACTGCCATCCCCCTGCCTTTCTTTATTTATGTTTCTATATGTAATGCTTTTTGTTTGTTTCTTCTGTGCTTCTTCTCCCTTTGATGTTGACATAGTTGGTTTTCACTCGAGTTAACGTCCTTCATCTTACATTATTTACTATCACTATTTTCTTGAACCTGATCTCTTCTTTAATCTTAAATACCTACTCAAACAATACCTAATAACCTGTTACCATGTTGCTACAGCAACAATAAACCTGCTCGGATGCAAAACTCGTTGCAACGACAAGGAGAGAGACACATCTGGTGTATTTTCTCTTTGGTGGTGATTCATCAAAAACATACATCGATATAATGAAGTTGCCAAAAATGCATATCACAGTCTGTCTCAATGCTAATGTTATTCGTTGTGTCGGTACATTGCACATCGCAATCTTCTTTCACTGACCCAGCGTTCTCAAACTAGACGGGTGTGTGAGAACGACAAGACTGAGGACACAGTTATGAAATTAACAATTAACCTTGGGTATTGATATATTGAGCAGAGGGCAATATAAGAGAATGAAACTCACGTGAATACCACCAATGCACAGCCCATACCAGACAAAACCAAATATTGCATACATACATCAATACCTATTTAGTGAAACAAGACCAAGTAGATGTGACAATAGTCTCATCTGTAGTCAAGGAGAGAAGCATTTGCTTTGATGATGCTTTCCCAGCCTACAGTGAAACAGTCATGTTTTTTGGCCGCATCAACATCATAACTGTCTGACATTCCAAACACACGCAGCATCCGCAGCAAGTTAACCCATTCAGCTTCAGCTATTTAACCACCTGGGCAACAAAAGGGATTAAGACTGCAACGTTTAAGTGCCATATTTTCTTCAAATGGCACAAAAAATGCCATAGAAGTGAATAAATAAAGTATGTAGACTATATTTTGGACTCAGTTTGTTCACTGTGTATTTGATCCTAGTTCACAAAATAACATAATGAGAGAGGCCAACAACTGATGATAAAATACATCACACATCACAGCACTCCACAACCGACACAAAGAGGGAACATTTCCCTTAAAGCAAGGGTGTAACAGCTTTAGAATATATATATTTAGTAACATTTTTAAATATTTTACCCTATGACAGTTACTTTTCAGAGTGCTCATACATTTGATTGCCTGAATTCACCAGCATTAACAAATGAAAATTTTGTGAACAATGCATCAACATCAACCTGTTCAGCGATCTGCTTTTGCCAGCCAAATGGGGCAAAATGTTAATTTAAAAGTATTTGTTTTAATTTTAAATAGCAAAAGACCAAATTGCATTTGACAGATAAAACAATAATAACAATTTACAAAACATGCTCATGTAATAGCAGGTTGTACTTGGTTAGGGACTGTACACACACCACTTAAACCTCTGTGTGTGAGTGTGTGTGTGTGTGTGTGTGTGTAAGCGTGCCAAAAACATCTAAAAATAATTTTAAACTGTGAAGTGCACCAAGGAAGAGCATAACAACACGGACCAGCAACAATGCTACAGTAAGTGGGTCAGCAAGTTAATAAAATATGACCCTGCTCAGCAGCTCCCGACACAAATAAGGTGTTTATTCTATCTCTTGCAGCAAATAGGAGGGTATTGATGTATAAGAGCGTTTGTGTGTCAGTCTGTGTATCAGCAGCATCAGTGTCAGATAATCTGATGCAGAAGGATTAAAGTTAAAGCCTTCGCTGTGAGCGCCTGGCTTTGACCACGCAGACACACAAGTGAGAGCACACACTCTGAGCACTGACTAAATCTGGGGGGAATCAAACTGACCCCGCTATGTTTAAACCACTGCACACACATCCACATTTTGGATTGAGAATAAGTAAAATGGTGCCTAAAAAAGACCCAACAAGACTCGCCATCAACACACACAGAATCAAAGGTGTGTCACCCTGCTGGCGCACGAACCGCATGGTTCATTTCTATCATCTAGCGATCAAATGATTCTAAAACACAGACATACACGGACACACAAACCATTCCTGAATACGAGCTGCAATGTTTATCTCAATAAGATAAATACATACACGTTATAAATCATAAACACACCAAGGGGTGTTCCAATTTTTACCCTTGCATAACACGATGTGCTCCAATTCTGAACGGGTGCACATAGCAGCATTAGTCATACACTTCTATTGAACACACAAATTTAAGTGAATGTAGTAGTGCAGAATGATGATGGTTCAAGCAAAGTTAGAGGAAAAGGAACTTTACATTGATATAAAATGAAATGATCTATCACAAATATGTTAAAAATATAAATAACAATAATGTGTTTCCTTGATTGTTGAATCTTAAAACAAATTAATATTAAACAAAAAGTATAAATATTTGGTAAATTATTAAGAACATCTCTGCTAGCTTTGTAATTAAAAAGTGTGAAAGAAAAGCAGACAAACAATCATCAGTGGGTGACAGTGTGTTTGTGCAGACAGAGCGGCCTCCAGTATTTTGGCAGGCAAATTCAGGACCGTACTAATTAAAACTTACTGAATATTCAAATGCTGTGTTAGCATAACAATAGCCGGCTGGCCAGGCCCCACTTAAATGAGGCCTTTTGTTTTAGCCCGGCTTTCCACTGCCTCATTAAGCTGCTGGAGCTTAAGTTAGTGAGCCGACAGCCGCTAACCGAAGCCCCGGCCACGGCCCGCTCTCTTCTCTTCCCATCCGCCTCCTCAAAAGCCAGCCCCCCCCCTCGCCCAAATCCTACCTCAGCAGCACTTGGTCTCATTGGGCCCGGCTTAGTGTTGCTGCTGCAGATCTGTCCTAGCTTTAAAGCCCACAACAAATCTTGCCTCAATTACTGCTGCCAGTCCACATTCGGGCCCATCAAAGGCCCACCTTGTAGACGGCTTCAACTAAAATGAATGTCACATATACTGAATTTTCATCACCGTTTGTTCTGGGTGGTGTTGTTTGATATTTTGGGACATAGACACAGACTAAAATGGGGTCCACGAGCAGAAAGAGAGGAGCTTGGCACCAGATCAACACCATCATGCCAGACTCCTAACAAAGGGGGGGGGCACGGTGAGCCCTGTGGCTCTGACCTGGAGAGCGTACACTCCGAAAAAGACACAAAGACAGGCTGGAGACTCTGGAGTCGACCAGAAGATGCTGAGTTCAATGGTGGCTATCAAACCAAAGAACCTGCATTGCACTGTTGCCACAGTTCTGACTAAAACTAACTGACACAGTGAATGAAACAAGATGATCGTGAAACAAAATAATAACCCATGGAACAAACACATTCATTTTTTATGTTGATGAATAATATTACAGAAATGAAGGCCATCGGTTTTAAATCACCAATGTCATACCATGTAGTTATCTACATCCCATCCGTTCCACAGAAGTGCTTAAAATGTGCATTAATATTTAAAAACAATTTGCTGGGTAAAGAGGAAGGGTGGCTAACACAATGTCAGGTTGTTGGTGTGTATATATAATTTCTTCATTTCCATCAGCTTTTCGCTGCATGCCTTTGATATGTGAAAATCGTCTGCAGGTGACACACACACACCAAGTTCAAAGGAGGTCAGGCAACAAAAATGTTATGTATTTTTATTTTTTTTTATTTTTAACAAGTGTGACAATATACTAAACGAATATCTAGTTATATATACATTATAGATATTTATTAGGAATTGAAATGACCATACAACAATGATTGAAGATGTGAAATCGGCGGGTGATTCAATAAAAGGAAGAATCAGCCGCACATCTGCGATTTAAACTGAAGGAAGGCTTCTAGTGGTATTTACCCTGGTTAGGATGATGGATATAATTGTTCGAGTCAACAGATTCACATTAAACGCGGAGATAGTTTGTTTGTCTGGAATTGTCCACCTCGGCGCGAGCCTTCCTGTGCTGATCACACGCAAGCACGCACGCAATTCTCCCCCACATTCTTTTCCAAACTAAACTGGAACACCGACAGAGACGAAGCGTTTATCCTCCTCCTCATCACCATCACTCTCATCGTCCTTTCACGCTTTGACGTCGGCCGCTTCTGCCGCGAACGCTCTTCACCTTCACACCTCCTCTTCCTCACTCCTCACTCTCTCACACCTCCTCCCTCGAACTCCCGAACCAGAGACGAAGATAAGGAAGCGAGGAGTTTCTTACCGCTTTGCCGTTGTAGTAGTACATTAGCGAGCTGCCCGTCATGCCGGGGATGGTGTACGCGCAGTACATGGCTCGTCTCCTCCGCCGAAAGAAGCAAAAAAAGTCGAGTTCTCCTCGCTTCGGTGGCGTCTATGTCTCCGCCGCCGCCGCCGCCTGCAACCGCCCTGTCTCTTTCTCCCGGCGTCCTAACTTTTCTGGGTTTGTTTTGGTCGGAAAGTCGTCGCTCCACTCGCCTGCGTGTTTTTTTTCCTCGGCCGACAATTCCTTCAGTCGCATGTTCCCATATGGCCGAGCAGGAGCACGCGGAATATGCAAAGTAGACGGAGAGAGAGAGAGAGCGCGCGCGGGAGAGAGCCCTCCCCCTACCCGCCTCCCCCCGTTCCCGCTCGCCCCGCACCGGGAGGCTCGCGCGCGCTCCCGCCGTCACTCAACTTTCCAGTCAAATCTGGAAACCATCCGTCCTCGCGCGGCGCCTTTGAACTCACTCGACTGTTGCACGCGCCCTTCTGCACACCCGCGCTTTTCTCTCTTTCATCGTCTCCCTTTCTCCACTCCCCCCGTTTTCTTTACTCTCTCTAATAACCTCCTGCACCTCACTTTCCCCTCTTTTCCTCACTCTTTTATCCGTCACCGCGCTTCACTTCTCAAGGATGGCGTGTTTCTCACGATGTTTTTCCGTTCGTCGCCCTTTCAAAAACACGTCCTTCTCGCTACCTTCTTCTTTGGCGTCCTGACGGACCTAATCCAAGCGACGCGCGTCTCTTCTCTGCGCCCGTATCTACGTTCGTTTCCATCCTCTCCGCACATGCATTTTTTTTATTTCTAATTAGTCGGTTTCATTGTGCCAAACTGATCTGTCATCGATTGTTGAATTTATTGATTGACGTGAGAGTGGCGTTGTAGAAAAATTAAAAGTCCAACGAAAGTTATTGCTCACGTGTCATGAGGCCGCCCCGTAGAGATGCGGATTGTTTTATTAGGCTCGTTTCTGCGGACAATAAATCTTTCAATGTGATTTCAGATCCTCACGATCATTTCCTGGTGAAGAAAAAAATCTTTTTAACCATACAAAGAAAGTATTTCCCCCACGTGCATCGTGTCCCACGCTAGAAACGCCAGAATATATTTCACTTATAAATCCTAAGTATTTGCACTTTTTGACGTAGAGCAGTGGGAAATGCGAAGTAAAATACTAGCGACAGGATTTAAAGCGTCTTCAATGGACAATATTTTCGAAGTAAAATACGTCTACATTCAAAACAAATGTGACATTCATAGAAACACATTTTTGCTTTTCAAGAATAAATAAAATTTTCTTCATCCTAGCTAAGCAAACAGCGCTATACAAGTTCATTGAGAGCATACATGGCTCAGCTGCAAAAACATTTTCTAAACAGTCCAATTTCTTACTTGTAGGAGGTGAATTCAGAAAGGAAGACGGACCGACAATCTGGTATCAGTATGACCATCATTATTCTCAATCGATCTGGCTTCAATCTGCTTCACCCCTCTTGATCTGATTCTAATACAAGAACTTTTTTTCCCCCACACGTCAAATGGTTTGGAATTTCTCGACATGCAACCAACTTTATATCATTAAAAATATTGGATGCCTGTTCTAGATTTCGGTAAATGCACGGTCACAGAAATACAACTGTGTCATTGAAAAAAAAAACACGTCTTTCCACTTTATTATAACCTATTTTTGTCCTTTAATATAAAGTTGCCTTTCATTTATTTCATGTCATGAACTCCAACCTGTTATTTAGAATATTCTCAGTTTTTTGTCTAACTCTAATTTTTATTATAAAATTACATTAAGTTCCACTTCTCATGTGAAGCTTAAAATAATTCAAGTTAAACAACAAATCTTTACAATTGGGATGCATTTTCCTGTAAATCTAATGTTAATATTTTACACATGATTGGAAAAAAAGAGGAAAATAAAACACTGTGCTTTACTAATAGATTAGAGTTTATGAATGAAATCCGACTATTAGCGTCTTTGCATCTCTGAGCCCATCCGCGCAGACAGAGGTTGCTATGGTGACTCACTTCCATCAGCCTCCTGATGATGGCAGTATAACTCATCACCTGACAAAAGCGGTCGAGGACCAGTTCATCCACTTACAGTAGATTTGCAGTTTGGTCGATTGTATCTTTTAATTGCGATTTCTTTTCTTAATGAATTCAAAATATTTAGTTGCATAATCCCGAGCACACAAACTGCAACTTGTCAGAAGTCGTCAGACAGTCCTGCTGTCGCTCCAGCCAGGATGAGTTCTCGCAGGCAGGAGAGGAAACGCTCCCAACAAACCACAGAGACATCAGTTGCATCTTCTGAGACCTTAATCTAGGTGAAATTAAAAACAATGGGATTGTTTGTAACCTAACCACACATTTGTACTGAGACAACACAGCTTTGTCAAGATGTAAACATTGCACCAGTTTGATTGACATCTCTGGAGAGAACTGTAAAGAGGCACCGGACTTGAAGCAGTCACTCATATTGATCACTAGCTTTGATGCTACAAGGCACACAACAACCATTTTCAGCAAACTAATGTGAAAACAGAGAAACACCACGCACAAATACCTTCAGAAAATGGTTATCAAAGTAGAACAGTGGCCCCACTGTCCAACAACATTAAGGCGAGAGTCTGAATCTTTCCACTTCATAATCAAAATGCCATTAACTTAATGACAATGTTTCATGCATGTCTCCACAGATAAAGTTCATGTTTTGAGATGCCTATCTTATTTCTATGTTTCAGAATGGGGCATTAAGATGATCCAAAGAGATGTTCAGTAGATGGATGTCGGTGCTTCCGTCAGTTGATCAGATATTACCAGTGTTATTTGAATTTACAACATGCTGCTATACCGAGCTGTCATTAGTTGCGACGTAATTTACACCAAACGTGAATGTTACAACACTATTACTGGTCACCAAGGCTCCACCCTGAATGGCTCCAGTCAGGAGACTGGATTATCATATTTATACAGACAGTAAAGTTGCTGACTACGTCAGCTATTAAATTAATTGCCACATTTTCACGGATTGACCAGTCATGATGTCATCACTTTCTATGTCATGGCACAATCCAGAGTCGGAGGAGGAATGGCTGAGGCTGTGGAATAAACGCCACCCAAAATGCTGACAGTATGGGACAATGGAAACATCTAAGAATAGTATATAGAAGAATATTTGCCAAATATACTTTTTAAACATTATTTTGAGCTATTTCGATTAAATATTTTACACTATTTCAGGCAATATTACATTTTGCAACACTACAATCACGTCGAATGCCTACTAGTCGCCGAAATACTTGCATTAACCGTCTCAAACTCAAATAATGTTGAAAGATGTTACTTCATAGTCTTAATCACCTGAATATCTCAAGCACCATCTATGACTTGTACAACCACTCTGGACTAAACTCTAGACTAGATCATGAAGCAAGGCAGAAACATAGGCTGCTTAAATGAGACAGATTTGATTAAACTTATTTCCTATGGAGGTCATGAACCACGCAGTCGACCCCTCGGGTGTTCTCTCACCACTGAGAATGAAGATGGCCCCCGTGGTGTCCAGCACATGACTGTGCCCTGAACTTTGTCTTTATGGAATCATGAGAGGCAGACAACCTGAAGCAGGGTGCATCAGTCCTTAGATTTCATATTAGCATTGTCATCATTCATCCTATTTAAGCAAATAATAGTCTCCTAAAGAAGCCAGCAGACCTCCCATGTTCCTCGCCCCTTCTCTCTATCGCTATCCCTCTCTTTCTATCAGTCTCTCTCTCTCACCCGCTCTCTCTCTCTCCTTCTTTCGGGTTTAATTTGATTAAAAAGCGAGATGCAGGAAGAGGAGGGAGGGCTGATGCACATCTAATAAGTGGACCATCTGTCTGCAGCGCTGGCAGCCTCCCAGCATTGTACCCAAGCAGACTGCACGGGGAATGAAGGGAGGGATGAAGGGATGAAGGGAGGGAGAAAAATATAGAACCCCCCCCCCAAAAAAAGTATGTGACCCGGTAGAAGCAAAGAGCAGAGGCAGCATTTTTTATTTAGTCTGATGCTTGCTTGGTCAACAAACCTGCACAGTAGATGAAGGAAAATAAGAGGAATGAAGTGGAGGAGTGGAAGAGTGCTGAGATGGAGAATGGCACAACGATGAAAACCGTGGGAGTGAAGAAGGAAAGAGGGATTATTATAAAGGAGGACAGGATAAAAAAGGCCAAATTAATGGCAAGGATGATCATAAAAAGGAGTCAATTTGGTATCCCTACACCAAACTTTTCTAAATCAACATCTTCATCATCTCTTTCCCACTTCACTCCTTTACTGCATTTCATTGTATTCTATTGTTCCCCTTTCCTCCTCCTTTCACGACTTGATTTCCTAATCCCACCCTGATCACTCTTTGCTTTCTGAATGGTCATCTTCTACTTTCCTTTACATTCTCGGCCCTCGCTCCCCACCCTCGACGAGAGACAGCTAATCCTGCTTGAATTATAATCTCACATTTCATCCTGATTTCACGCCTAAAGGATCTTCTTTCACATTACAACACACACATGCCAATCTTCATCTGACGCACTCATTCATTCCTCATGTCATGTCTTAGACATGCAGAAGCACACACGCTCTAAAACGGTGAAATTTAGAAAGGATAAGTACACTCTTTCGATGAGTGAGTTTAATCACAAAGAAAGCAAACAAACAAACTGACCACATTTTTTGCAACTATTCCCTCATCCTCGTCACCCGTGAGGAGCAGTCTAATCCCAAAAGTCGTTTTTGTCAGTCTTCCCAGTCATCTCAAGTTCAAATTGTTTTCAACAAACCACTTGTTATGATTCAAGCCCCTAAAAGTGCTGCATTTTTATCGTGACTGCTGTACAATGATAGTGTTGGTGACAGGCTATGTTTGTGTGTAACAGAATTTTAAATCCAAATCAGCGCCGGGACATAAACTTATTTTCTCAAGGAACATTGACTAGTCGCCAAGTACAGGTGGACCACATTATACAAGGTGATGTCATAACCAAAACCTATGTGATGAAGGAGACAAAATGAGATTGTGTTAACAGATGAAAAACTTGAAAAAAACTCAGGATAGATGCACAAAAATGATCACTTCATGCAGCACAGATTTTGATCATCACTGGAGCACTTCCACCCTGATGTATAAGCTCATGTGTACAGATTCAACTGAAATTCTGATGTCCAATATTCAAATGCAATAAAGCACGATTAAGTAGTCATAAACTTCATTAAAAGAATGACCCACGGCCTTAATTTTAATCCAAATGCATGCACAGTCTAGAAGCGGTACTGGAATCTGGTCGTACCCGTCAGTCGAGCATTCATTACAATTGGTTATCAATGTTCATTCATGTTATAGTGTTCAGAGTAGTGGTGGACGCTGTAGGTGGCTGCTCTCTCATTGGTTCCTTCCAGATATTTCCCAGAGCACACACCACCATACCATCGGAGAGACATTTCATTGCTGACAGACGGGACGCAATGAAAGAAAACATCGTAAAGTTAAAGTTGTCAGGCTCTCCACCCAGAGGCCTTTCACACTGGCTGCCTCTGATTCTAGAATCAGTGCTGTTCTGGATTCTGGGAACCTTGGTTCTTTCTATGGAACCAACCTGAGATCATACATGTTCAACTGTAGCTAAAGTGGGAGGGCGAGTAAGTCAGCAGAAGTCAGTAAGACACTGGCAAAATCATGCAGTCACACGCCCACCGATGATGTCATAGTTTGTGAGCTTGGACCGACCTTTGTGTGTTCAAGCTGCTAACCAACTTCTCAGGTTCCGAACAAGTTGCTGTTCTGAAATTACGTTTGGGAACAGCAAAGGCCCCCCTAACAGTGTAAATTCTAGTTCCCAACATTGTGACGTTTCCTGTGGGCACACCCTTTCACTGCTTACGTCTCAGCGTGATGCACTTCTTTCCCACCACTTTGGCTCTTCCTGAAGAACTGAGTCTTCTATGTTTACTTCTGAAGCTGAAGCTGACAGGGCTCCTGCTCAAATCTTAACCGAGCTAACAGCATGGCGCTTACTTGGCCTATTAACTGGATCATCTAACTAGCTGTCCTTTTTTAAAAAGTCAGATCTTCCTCCAACCTGAAACCCCACTGAAGCCTGCTACAGTATTCACAAGCCATCCAGTCACTGAGACACGAGCACGGCACCAAAAAAGAGGGAGAAAAGTTCCTCCTTACTGTAATCAGTTGGACTCAGGTTTGATAATTAGATGCAAATTTTCACCAAAACACAAACTGAACAGTGAGTTCAGGAAGTGTTTGGAAAAGGTGTGTAAGTGTGTGTATGTGTGGGTCTGGCATCTATCAGAACCACAGCTTGCTGGAAAAAGAGTAAGTAGTGGGGAGCGAGAGAGAGCGAGAGAGAAAGTGAGTGAGAGAGAGAGAGAGAGAGACAGAGAGAGAGAGCGCTGCTGCACGCTAATTATGTATGCATGATTTAATCTGCAACTCAATAATATGCAAATATATTCATATGTTAGTTTCTTAATTAAAAATGCAAAGCAGCCCTTATGGTGATTTTTCTGTGATTTTCTCTTCAGCCTAACAAACACAACATTTTGAAGAATTCAACAAATTGGTGGGAGCGCTACAGTGGGGGGTTAACAACAGGGAGAAAAGGAAAACGTTACCAACTTCTACTTCCTGGAGTTTTCAGAGTAAAGGAGGAGGAGGGAGAGGAACTGAGAGGCAGGACATGGTGTGGGTGGAGAAGCCAGAGGAAGATGCGGTTTAAAGGTAAATAAACGCAGCGTTTTTTCAGGTCAATTGTACTCAAATTGAATTTGTATCAAGCAGGCAGTGGCTGTGTAACGCTCTTCAGTACAAGACCCAGAGTTATTTCGTTTGTTGAATTTTGCTCCCCATTTCTTCAAGCAGGACGAAGACAGGGCAGTTTAGGGAAAGTGAGGTGTCCACTTCAATCACAGAGGGGCTGAAAAACACAGCAGCAGCAGGCAGAGCAGTCTGGACATTCACACACTGAACATGTTCAATTAGAAAAGCACATGTAAAGCTACATAAAACACTTGAACTTGAACTGTTGCTGTGCATCATGTGAAGCTTCCTGGTTATTACACTGGGGGGCCATTTACCAGGCCAAATCAGACTTGATGCTGTAAAAGCAATGTAAAAAAAATCCCACTGAGACAGGACCAACAGGACTCTGTAGTTTACTTTTAAGTGGATGAAAATGTCCCTTTCTAATAGGTTTATTCTCACCTGGTATGTATTTTCCTCAGATAGACATTTCTTTGGAGAAAAAACCACACTACTCTCAAATATTGTGCCTATTTTGATGAAATATTGGAGCATAATAGCAGTGATTTAATTACTTTGATATGAAACTTTTTGGCATTATTATGGTCCCATTATTAGTAATATTTCTTTGATGAGTTTACATCATTTTAAAGTATATTTTTTTATTAACTGTTTCCACAATGGCAGCCTGGTGGTTAGCACTCACGCCTTGCAGCAAGAAGCCTGCGGGTTCTACTCCCTGGTTGGAGCATGGCGTTTGAATGTTATCCCCATGTATGTGGGGGTTTCCTCCCACAGTCCAAAAACATGCTCATTCGGGGGTTCAGGTTAACTGAATTGCCCCTAGGTGTCAACGTGTGAGCGAATGGTTGTTTGCCTGCATGTGTGTTGCCTTTTGATGAACTGGACACTTGTCCAGGGTGCCCACTTTCAATCGCCTGCTGATGCTGAGATTGGCACAGCTGCCCCTGCGACCCTCCACTGGACGACAATGTTGAATAGAAAATGTATGTATGCATGTTTTCTTGGTGTTTTTTTTTTTTGCTTAACAAAAGGTAATGCATGATCTCGGTGACCTACACAGGTGACCTATTCATTCTGTTATTTATGGTCCCTGTCTCCTGTCTCAGGTTATAATGTGGCCCTTCCTAATTCTACACGTTTACAGATCTCCATTCATCCATTTTTCTCTCCCAAACAATCAGTGGGCTTGTTCAAAATCTTTTTTTTTTTTTTTTTTTTGCGGCCTTGTCATTAATCAGAAATGATTTTGTAGTTAATGTTGCTTGCATCACAGTAAGCATCATTAATTGTCATGTTTTGTATATTCAACAAATAAAACAGAAATTAATCTCTGTATTAACAATACAAGTGACAGGTACAGATTAATATCTTTCACCACTGCGCTCCCAAATGTATTTATCGAGATGAAGAAGGTTTTGACAGCTCGTCATGTTACGATCACCGAGAAAATTTCTGTCAGCAGGCATCTCTGCAGACGTGCTCGACAGAAGTGCCATGAGATTTATCAACTGTACCAGCAAACAAAGACATCTCTGCTTCTCAACTGGGATGTCTGTGCTGAGTAGATTGAACCTGTCTGCGCTGCACTGTTTAGAGCACGGCGGCATCAGGCCCATCGATGGAGCGACACCAGCATCGGAACAACCAGCACATTCCTTGGTTTTCTGTTCTGGATAAAATACCTTAGCTGAAAACAAACTTTATAAAATGCAGAATCACTTTTATATGTATATTTATCTAATATTCATAAATGCTAAGAAATACATTAGAATTTGTCAAATATATCTGTTGGTTTTTATATTATTTAATAATATTAATATTTGTCGAACTATATTGAACTACCTGCTAATGTCTGAACAAATAAACATGAAAAACGCTTCGTATCAGTCCAAGGGAAGCAAAATACTTTGGCAATAATGTGTAATGTGTCATTGTTGTTTCCTTTGCCTTCCTAATATACTGTAGTTTTTTTCAGAGTCAACTGCATGAAAGATGACCTTTTGTTTTATGGAATCCATGAAGCAAATAAATAATAATTAAATTACATTAGATGGCCTTTATTAGTCCCACAATGGGGAAATTCAACGTGTCACAGCAAGTTGGACAATGTCCAGTTAAATCCTGAAAGAACTGGTGGCAGGAGGAAGACATTTTGTTTCACACTGATATTAATAATTCCCATGAGCCATAAGAAGGACATGGCAGGCCAAATGTGGCCCCCAGGTCATGTGTTGGACACATGCTGTGGTACATTTTCGTTTTATTTCGACAAAAACATCTTCTAGATTCCTTTAAAATCAAACAATACAGCAAGATCAGAGCAGAAATCTTCTTGTTTCCGTCAGTGTGATTGTTTTTAGCCCAATATTCCTCCACCTTGAAACATAAAAAAACCCAAAAGCACCTATCATTTGTAACTGTCTCTGGATGCATACTTTACACACAAACCTCTCAAAAGACTAACTATTTTCCAGTCCATTTCCTGAAAGGTCATGTGAGGGACACTAAATCTGACTTGAGCGTTCATCGAATTTAAAATATAAACGATGATCGTTAAAAAAAGCTGCCGCACCCAGGGGTCTGTGAGTGTTTCATCTGCACTGTGATGGGCCAACCAAAGGGGGCAGTATGACTCATGAAAATGCATCCCGACTTGTCCCCCAATGCCTCTTAACCTCCTGGCCCACTAGGGACTGCCGGCTCTCCTGCTGTGCCTTCTGCAAGACCTGACTCCATTTAATTAATGCTGTCGACTTAACACGCGCGACATCATGGCGGAGGACGGATAGTGAAGAATGACAAAGACCCGGACACTGATAGGGCTGGTTTTATCACCAACGCTGGATTATAAAAGAGACATGACTAACAGTCCACACTAAGCAACATTCCAGCTTTTTCTTGGTCATTGCATGTCTAATCAAATGGAATTAAAAAAGGCATTTTTTTTGGGAGACAATAATATAAAAAAGAAAAATCGCTAAAAAATATAGACGAACATGAAATTGATGGATCAAACTAATGAGTTTTGCTAAATAATTCAATGCACACCAGTTTCAGGCTGGTGCAACACACTTGAGGGTGTTTCTTTCCGTGTTTCATGTCAACAAGTTGATGGCGGATAATGTTCATTCATCTATTGTGTTTTCATTAAGAAAGCCCCGAGGAGCAGACCAGCAGTCCGACAGCCAATCTACTAAAACAATGATATCTTTTTAAGAAATCTCTTCCACTCCCGACACCAACGGAGAGACATGAATCTGCAACCTGCTAATGTTAGCAACTGACGCTTAATTTCCTTTTGATTACATGCACATCCCACGCGCTCCTCTCTGGTGACGTCTAATTGTTTCTCTGAGTAAATCATCAAGTCAGCAAAGTAAACCTGACAAATAACAATGAGGAACTTGCAGCGCAGGGAGAAGAGAAGGGTAACACATTCAAAGGAAGGGATGAGAGCCAGACATGAAAGGGGGCATGTGGGAGGCCGGCGACATGCCGAGCACCAGTCACACGCTCAAATAAAACCTTCAACAGGACCAGGATGTCAGACCAGCTCCTGGCCCAAACCAAGGCTGCAGGACTGGACTCAAGAATAACCTCACACAGTCAAATAAAAACAATGCAGACACTTGTTTCAGCAGGTGATTTGTAACCCCAAGTTTTTGTTTCTTTTTTTAAAGCTGTGCAACTGTGGGAAGTCAGTTCTGAAGTACACCAACTACTTTTTTTCATCCTGTGTGGAGTTTGCTTTCACTCGCTTCGCTTCATTCTTGACATGATCTGGCAAGTGTTCTCTCAACTCAGTCAAGAAGCGAGCATACTGAATTACAGTAGATGTACACAGACGCAAAGGGTGAACCTAGAAAGTGCCACATTAAAATACTTGCAAATTCTAGTGATACTACTAAGAAGACTTGCAAATAAAAACCATAAAAGAAAAACTGCACAAATCCTTTCTGACATCCTACTGTGAGTTCAAGACAACAGAGTTTAGAATATAATAATCACTAAATTTAACAACAACAATAATAATAATAATGTATTGTACTATAATAATGTTTTTTTTTGCAATTATGCTTAGCCCTACTCTTCATTACTATACTACCTATAATTTAAAAATGACTACCTAAAGCTCCCATCTCACTGAATGTGTAAAAGAAAAGAAAAGAAAACAAAAAAATACCGGCCATTTTGCTTGTTTTCTTCCGGTTTGTGCATTCTCTATAATTAAATTACTAACAACGATAATCTTTTTTACAGCCGTTGTGATTTTTGAGAATACTAGTGGTTAATAAACTCAGCGTATATCTGTGAATTCTGCACTTGTCCTATCCGCTTGAGTGTTTTGCGTATAGAAAAACAAACACCAGCGTCCCTACTCTCTCGTCCTGAATCCACTGCTGCTACGTGCAGCCAGGACTGAGCGGAGGAAGCGGGGACAAAGCAGGCCGAGGTCAGGGAGAGTCGAGCTCCTGCCGAGCGGATGAAGCAGCTGACACAGTCGTCATTAAGTGACGATTAATGAGGTCAACACCAGCCAAGAAAGGTAACCAAATTATGTAAATCAGTAGAAGTGAAGTGCTGGAATCACCTCAGGAAACAATAACACGGTCAAAGAAATCAGTCCATTATATTTGGCCCAGCACATTCTCCTGTTTCGGCAAAAGATTTGTCAATCAACGGTCTTAAGTTCCGTGACAGAACTAATGAAAAATGCATCCAAAGCTGGAAGCAACAAATGTTTGGTTCTAATCGACTTCAGCTGATTGATGATCAGAACTGTTCCATCTTCTGAGGTTCAGCAGCAGCTGCTCAGTTATTAGCTGGATGGATTCTCCTTCCTTTTCTTCACAAATTAACTGAAGGTTCAATTCCCAAATTGAGCTTGCTGTTCGGGTCAAGTAGTCTAAACACTCTTTTAAATTAATGCAGTCTTATGTTCAGCCACGCGAGGAGTCCAAAAGCAAAGCAGTCCGAAATAAAGCTGCACTTAGGTATTCACTGATAAACTTTGAATTCATTTAGAAAAAAAAAAAATAAATAAAAAATAAATAAATAAATAAATATATATATATAGCATATGAAAGCATACTGTATAGAAAACCTTTAGTTTTTGTTATTTATTTATATCAAATGAAATCATGAAAGATTAAATTATTTTGAAAAATAATAACACCATTTTAGAGCTTTACATTATGGTTTCATTATCCCGCAAAAATGAGTTAAATCAATATTTCAGAGACTAAAAATAAGACAAATCTGCAAAGGCCAAAGTCGGTCTAAATGTAAACACACTCAGACACACACACACTCGCTCTCCTAAAATAAAACCCTTGCGACTGCGCTTCACGTGTAGCAGTCGTCACCTGCCGCAACATCCTCCACCTTCAGCAACACTCTTGGTTCTCTGCAGTCTTCACACTCAGCCTCAAACACAAACCTCGCAGCAAAATGCACTCAGCGCAGCAACAACCCCTTAGAAATAAGGACAACAATGCCTTGACTTACCGACGACGGCAAACCAGGAGGAACCTTTCGGACTTTTTTCGTGTGGATTTCTGAAAGAAGAAAAATCAGCTGACATGCGGCATTTGAATTAGCTGAAGCAGAGTTCTAACAAGTGCGGGTTTCCTTAGACAAAATAAACAAGTGTGACACAATACGGTGTAGGGGCTGAAAAGGGGAGGTAACAAAGAATATATTGGAAATAGAAAGGAGGAGGACATCTTTAAATCCCTCAAGGCTTCTATCAAAGGGAGCAGCAAGCATCTATTTGCAGGGAAGGTGAAACTTTAATGGAAAAAAAATGAAAGAACTTTCTTTTTGGGAAATGACCAGACTTGGTATGTGTGCGTGTGAGTGTGTGCCATCTCAAGGCTAACACGACCAAGGCTACATTGTGCCCTTTTTTATTCTTTAAAGAGTTCCTTGCATGATGCGTTTCCATCAATTTCTCCCTTTGAGTCATACACACACACACCTACAGGAACACACAATACGCACACCCACACATACAAAGATGAACAGTCTTCTCCTGGTGCCGAAAGTGGAACGTTCTTTTGAGTTGGTTTCTATTTTAGTTTAATAAACTTCCTGAAATTAGCATGGCCCACAGTCAATGCAGCGTGGACGTCACCATGGAAACGACAGCTACGCCCCATTCTTATGTGTTAAAGAACCAATTTAGTGAAGGCTCGCTGAATTTGAGAGGACCACTGAAGGTGGAGACAACAGCGATGAACTGAAGCCATCTTCTGGGGTGAATTTGACATTTAGTTGGCGTGTGTGGAACTCACCGGCGGAATCCATATGCAGCGTTCTCCTCCGCGGGTTTGCGCTGTAGTGCTGGTAGTACTGGCTTGCCGACTTGGTGGGTGACGCTGCGCCTGGACTTCCCAAACCCATCTCCCCTCCCAGTATTGACTGTGGTGCAAACAAAAACAAAGGCACATTTGATGAAATTTGCTTGCCAACTTGCTGAATGAGAAACCTCTAATACACTCTTCTCTCTCTTTTGACACATTTTCAAATAGCTGATATTTTTGTGCAATATAATTTATAACAAATCTCCTTCTGTGTTTCTGCCTCCTTCTTGCTTTACCACATTATGATTCGTAATACGAATACTTTTTTATGATCTCAAATGTATTTAAGAAATACTGCCTCTCATGAAAGCAACAACACAACAAGCAGGTTCACAACAAAATACCATCAACCAGTCAAAGAGGATGAGCACTGATGAGAATGAGGCGTTCACACACCGCCCCACCACTACATCACATGTGCGCCTGGTCGGGATGCAATACAAAGAGCATTGCAAACGTGCTTCAATTGAACACAAAATAAATGTCTACATTTCCTCGATAAAAGTTATCTTTACCTCCATGAGAACGACCTCATGCCGCCCAGCGTGAAGACAACCTCCAGAGTCACAATTTCTTCTCAGCTACTACTCTGTAACAAGTGCTGATGAACAAAACCCAAGTTGAGGAAGAGCAACTTAAAGTTGTTGAGGACTAAGGAGGTGAGAAAGTCCCCCCAACTTTCCCTATTTAATAGACTCCACCCCCACACAATTATCCGGGTTGCCAATTAACGTGCAGTGTATTTAAAGCAGAAGGTGGAGGAAGCGTTTGGATGGATGTTCTCAGGGCTCATCTGAATTCTCATCCAGGCCTTCTTTCCTTCTCGCACCGAAAACAAGAGTTAGCTTGGTGGTGGCGGGACAGAGAAGGTCTTTCTCATGCTAAACAGCACCTAAGTAGGCCAATTACAAGGCCGGCCTCAGCCTCGCAGCCATTCGGGGTCTAAAACAAAAGTGCCCTTGTCTGAAATAAAGTCAGTCACACACACACATACAAGGGAAGTCAGACACAAAGGCACACACACAATCACACTGCCTCAGTCAGCCAGTGCCTCAGTATTCAGCGCAGGGTGTACAGAGGATAAAAGGGGGTCCCCACTAAGACAAAAAGTCTCTCATTGATTTCTATTTTTGCTTCTTTTTCTGCCTGAATTAAAGCACAGAGCCTGGCCAGTCACCTTTGTGACGAGGGGGGACAAAGCACTCATCTGTCCTTTGACTGTTCACCTGTTAGTCCCATGGATGAGGATTAAAACGACTTGAAATGCAAAACGACTGGCAAAAAAGTAAATCAATAAAAGTGGTGGAAGTGACTAAAGCTGCTGCACAAAGGCCTCAACAAAAATCCTACTGGAACCAAAATGACAAAACATCAGCAGAGCAACACTGCCATAAAAATAAATGTTGGTTATACTTTAAATTAGAGAGCAGAAACTGCCACAAATAATCTGCTTATTCATAAGTGTACTAGCAGCATATTGACCAATAATTGTAAAAAGTAAAGTACTGATTAGCATTTAGTTATGCTTGTTTACATATTACCCAGAGATGGTCCCCCAAAGTGTAGTCTAAACAACACCATTGTTTCTAATTCACAGTAAAAAAGTTTATTAATGATTAATACTGAGGTGCCCTTGGCCTGTATTGGTTTTCAGTCTTTAATTTATTTTCCTCCAGAATTTGAGTCTATTATTATGAGGAATGCTGATTTTTAACAGCTTTTTTGTCCCTCAAAAATGAATATTGAAGTAAATACCTTGTTCTACCCCTGTTTAACCCGTGTTAAACCACATAAAAATAATTATTTAGCCTTTGTTCTGAGAGTCTTTCAAATAATAAACTATTTATTTAAAAATGACACCTAATCAAATAACATTTTTAAGCACACTATATTGTGGCATAATTACACCTCATTTTTCAAAATATATTTTCAAGTCACAAAAGTTAAGTTTCATTTAAGATTCTTTTACGTCAGTCTTTGCGCATGACGGAACCTCACCCTCGCAGGAAAGAATGTGGCCCTTTAGAAAGTTTAATTGCCCACCCCTGGGTTAATATGTTCATAAAACTACAGAAAGTTGTGCAAATGTCATATTGTAGGACGCAGTCAACAATATGGGGTCAAGCATTGACATCAATATGTGTGTGGATTGTGGGAGGAAACTGGCGTGGCAGGTGTAAGTCACGCAGAGACGCTCCAGTCTATATAGCGTTGCTAACACACACAGACTGTGGCAACGCTATTGGCGGCATGAGCCACGTAAAAAATGTAACTAAAATAAATGGCAGCACATTTCTAAGAATGCACAAGACAGTGATGCCAGAGGGGAACCGGCAACCTTGTGACACGCTGGAATGTTCTTTAACTGCAATACTACCCTAAAAGTCACGTGACTGGTTATTCAGGTATATTTGTAGAATGTGGATCTATGCATGAACACAATAAAAAATGTGGCTATTTCGCCTCTGGTTTGCCACCCCGCAGTATGGAATTCTTATATTCTACTCTTTGTGGTATGAGGGCAGCGGGAAAAGGTTGAAACTGAATAAATGGAGCTGTAACTTTGAAATAGCTCTTTGAGTGAACTGAAATTTACTCAGATGATACACAACAGTTACTTCCCTCTTGGGTCTGAAAGTATAAGGAAATATCTACGATTAAACCATAAGAAAAGTGAATGAGTGGTGAAATGTAGCAGTGGAAAAGAAAGACAGGCAACTATTGGATTGAATGCAAGACAAAAGGAGGGAAGAGGAAAGGCTGAAACAGAGGAAGAGATGGGAGGAGGAGACGGGAAGTGAATGAATGATAGATGGAGAGACAGATTTATATTTAGAGATGAAAAGAGAATGAAATATAGGATTCCCTGCAGTGCGTCAGGAACTTATCATCTCCCATCATGCCTCAGTCCATGTTGCCTGTTCTTTGTTGTTGGGAGACCCACAACCATACAAAATAGTAGAGATGCCGTTTAAAAACGTGATGGAATTAATCCAAAAAGTGTGAGTTACGTTGCAGCGGTTCTGCCCGTCAGAGTGATTGGCACACTTTCACTTCCAGCTGTCGTGTCAAATGCAGTCGCATGACAAAATGTAAAAACACACATTAGAGAAGCAGAGTGTGTGTTTCTGATCAGAAGTGGATAAAAAAATCCGCCAGAATGGAAGCAGCCAGCAGGTGAGTCTAAATGATGACTGAAAGACAGTCTCCTGAGAGCAATGAGCATCTGTGCTTGTGTGTGTGTTTCCACAGGCGTGTGTGTGTGTGTGTGTGTGACAGTGCTCAGAAAAACATCACAGACATAATAACACCCAGATATATAGATTTTACAAAGTCGCTTGATTTAAATCTTCGGGATAAATCAAGAGATTTGATTTATCTGACAAGTACAACTGTAGTATACATTGGCAGCATGTGTCCAGGTGTGTGCGCGAGTGTATTCATATGGGTTTGTGCGAGCCGAAGCGAATCTTCAATGCTGGAAGACCTTGCAGGACTTCAAATGGAGCCTTTACAATGTCAAAAGATGTGACTTTGTGTTGGTGTGCCAGTGTAGGTTTGTGCATCCATGTTCGGAGGAAGATACAAGTTTGCGTCTGTGCGATAGCTGACTGCGAGAACGTGCCTCCATTTTCAATCTCACCATCTGTATTTACACAAAAATGTGTGTGACATAACAGAAAAAAATCCAATAAATAAATAATTATTCTGGCCGAACTGACGTACCTCTGCTGGTTGAAGAGAGCTGTACCTCTCATGATTAAAACCTGTCATTGTTATTGCAAAAAAAAATCCCTTCTGCATTATGGTTTCTCTATCACTTCTTTATCGGCTGCTACGATTTTTTTTTTCCACAAAAAAACATTTGGTGCTTGCAACTATAGTGTGTACATAGCACATGAGGAAAAATATTTAAAAAACATCAAACACTTGAGGCACAAATTCCCAGGACCCCTGTTTGCGTGTACTAAATTGCACAGTGTGAAAGATTTAGTGAGGTTTCCTGCAAAATCTAAAGCAGAGGTCACCAACAGAGACCAAGGGAGTAGCCCATGGACCGTTAAATTATTTTTTAATTTTAAACAATTTTCATGTAATAACCATCTTATAATGTTTGATTTTGCGATTGTTTTTCGTTACACTATTGGTAATTAATGTGAAAACTCTGCAATGATGCAAGTATTTTTCTTTATTATCCATTATATATTGTGATTTCAGAAGTGTGTACTGATCCGAGCCCTTTGGGTCACACAGTGCCCTTGAAGTAGCTCTCTGTTTTGCATTGGTAACTAGGGTCACGTCAAGTTATGTCCGCACTAGTGCGTTCCTGGTTTCCCGGCGCAACAGAGAACCAAGGACAGCACCACTACAGAATTATTTTCAGTTGTCAGCTCCAGATTCTGGTGTATACATTTGACGACCCAGAGGTGGGACATCGGTGGCAACTAGCAGATAAATTATTGGTTTGTTTCAGGAATAAACTTCCAGTTAGGTGTTGTGTCCGCCACGTTTTTTTTATTTACATTTGCGTGATGAAACAGCGTGAACATGAAAGGGGTGTGGCTTGCAAGCAGACGCGGAACTGTTAACATGGTTATTTAACAGAGGACAAAACAGAGGTTACTCAACACAAAAAAATATGGACACTGCTCCAACTTCAAGCCATTTCCGTCTCAATATCAATACTAAATTATTTCGATACATCGGCCAGCGCAGGTCCACAGTCCAATGGTCTGATGACTCCGATCAGAAAGAAAGAAACTGTTTTGTGTCTGTTTCGCTTCCAAATAGTTCATTCATTGCAGCCAAAGTAGTTCTTGAAAATGCAAACCATCCACTGGTCTTGATGGACCTCTCTGAAGGTTTTTTTCAGAAGGTTGCTCAGGAGTACCTCTAATGAGTACATTGAGTACCTCTGTACTGTATGTGCAGAAAGTTCAGATATAACTTGAACACTTTGCTAATGTTACACAAAATATTAACCATTTTTCAATTAACAAGTGAATCGCAATTTCATATATTTCTCATAAGAGAAGCATAAGGTCTCATGGAGACCTAGAACATACAGTGCAACACAAAACTTTGATCACGGTTTTAAAATATGTGACTCTTTAAATCAGGCGTGATGCGTGTGACATGTATGTGATGAGTTTTCCACACACGTCACACTTCCAGGACGCTCTCTCATCACTCGCAAACAGGTTATTTTGCTCATTGCAAAAGTGGCTGACTGCAGGTTTTCTTTCCTCAAAGAACGTTTGCGAGTGTGTGTGTGTGTGTGAGAGCGTGTGCTTGTGTGTGTAAAGCAGCGAGACGCACCGGCAGATTTTCCGTCTTCCCTTCATGAGAATTTTAGCTTAAGTAAACAGAATATTGCTTTCGATAGCTAAGGATAGTATCTATGAAGGAGTAGCATGGCTGGCGTGGGTGTGGGACCGTGTAAGCAGGCAAAAGCTGCAAATGAAGTGGAGAAATAATAACAAAACTACAGTCCTCTTTTGATTTCGGTATTTGCCCAAAAGGGCAAGCCAGTGTCCTCCACCTTAGCCCACCTTGTGCATCCTCTCTAGTCACACCTATCCTCTTCATGTCCACCTTTATCACATCCATCTTCCCCCTCTCTTGCCAGATACATCTCACGCTCTTCGTCCAACATGCTCCCGTTGCTCTTCACCACGTGTCCAAACCAAGACAAAACTAGAGTAAATGTACAAAAGGGAGGAAGAGGAGATACAGTAATGGAGGAAGACCTGGAGCTGCAGGGGGGAAAGAATGAATGCAAGCAGCCTCCAGTCAGAATAAGATGCACAGTAAAGCTGACGCATCTCCATTGTAAAGGCATCAAAATCAAAGCACTTTAAAGACGCCATTGAGATTCTTCACAAGAAGACGTGAGAGGTCATGACATTCTTTTTACGTTCCCAAGTGCATTCACATAATTGTTGACTTTTAAAATACACCTATCCAGGAAGTAAGTTCCACTGGAGATGAATGGATCTGTAAAGTAACAAAAAGTAAACTTAGTCCATCAAAGCAGCTGAAAAATGAACTGAAATTCTAAACTGATGCATTTTGCTTGATGGCAGGGCAGAAAAAAACAACATGCTGTTAGGATGTGACACTCCCCACAAACCTCCACCCCCTTTAATTTTAGTGTTTTTCTTCAACCACAAGGACTGAATTTCAACAGGCGAGGACGGAGCCAGAGCAGTTTGGACCGGAGCCCAGCATGTAAATCTAGCTCCCATTTCCAAACAATTTCCATCAGGAGCCATTCAGAATGTGTAGCAGGGTAATTTGACAGGAGCCCTTTAGGAAAATGGCCAGTGATGCAGTAATGTTGGATTTATTTTATTTTTCTGTCCCCTACAGTTTTGGGGAGACAGGTACAAAGGCCACAGCTGGCTACGAGAGGTGGTTATAAATAAAAGATGGACCGGAACATTTTGGTGATCTGGATGATAATTGAAGGAAATTGACTAACAAATATGGAAAAATCGAGTGAGCTGCTCAATAAGCCAAAGCCTGCTGACGGAACACACAAGAAACATCCAAAGAAGACATTAATAAACACTGAAGTTGGAATCGGATCCTCCCATCTACTCAACCGAAAAGCATTTTAAAAAAGTCATAAGACACTTATTTTGTAATTATTAAAAACGTTGCCAATAATTTAACAACAAAAATATGAATATGAATTAAACTCATATTCCAAAGATCATCAAGATACTATCAAAATTCAAATGAATGCTGGGTGAAATTCAACACTGATGGGCAGATTTAGAATATTGTGAGGCAGGTGAATGACAAATTGCAGGTGTGCATGCAATTTCAAAGTGTTGGAGACTCACCAGGAGACAATGAGTTTCATGGTGCGCATCTTGGAGAGTTTCGGTGCTGGAGGAAACCCATCCACCCAGCGTAACGGAATTCAATAGTTTTGTAAAACAGGACGTATGAAATCTATTCTGTGGCATTAACAGCTTTTTAGAGGACTTTGCATGTATTCATAGAACTGAAGTCACATCCATGTAACTTAGTTTGTCTCGAGGTGTGCTTGCTATTTCATTACATCATTACAGGTATGAATCCATCAATTCACATGAAAGATTCTAGATATTTTCTTACCATATATTTCGTAAAATAACTAATCTGAGCATATACCTGTGCAAATCGAATCTCTCTAAATATATGCATGTATATGAAACCACTTTTTGTGTTATTTCTCTGAGGCACTGAAGAAAGGTGACATGAACAAGTGCCCCTTTGTAAAGAGTTTTTAGGTTTAATCATAATTTGATTTCTCTCTTTTTTGTTTACACTCATTTGAGGCACCAAATAGATTTTCTATCAAACTTAAAAGCAGAAAAACTAAACAAATTCTCTTATATCTACATACAATTACATTAATTTATCTGATAATAGGATCAACAGGTTGCATATACCGCATGGCTTGTTGTATTTGGGTTTATGAAACACCGCTAAAAACTGAAAAGAAAACATGTCTGTGTGATGTGGAAGAAAAGAAAACCTATTTTCTGTAAACCAAACAAGATGGGGAAATGAAGATACAGGATAATGGTGAGCAGGTTGAGAATGGATTACACAAAAATGCATTTGAAATCATGAACATGACTGAAAAAAAATTGTGAGTTTATCGTGAAAATCTATGTATTTAGGATGAAAACCTGCTCTGAAGAGCGACATGTTTATCTTTGATGACTTGAAACTCATCAACATAAAAGCATGAGAGCTTCCTGGGATTTCTCACATGTGGATCACATTTGAAGATTTGAATTTCAAAGAGATAATCGATGAGCAACATTCCAAAGACAACATCTGAACATCTTTTGATTATCAGGTGGAACGTTCACTCGACCAAGCAGCGGAACATGAAGCCACATTTCATGCAAATAACACTCATGTATGAGGTTGATGTCTGTGTTCTGGGTGTGTATGAGCTGTGCAGAGACTGACCTGGTGGCAGTGAGGGTTGGGTTCCCTCCCGTAAGAGTAAGGACTCCTCTCTGTTTTCCCTGTAGGAAGAGAAGAAGGTGAGCATGACTTGAATTATTCCTGAGTGGGAGAGACACCTCATGTGCTGTGGGTGTCGACCCAAGGTCAAAGGGTCAAACGTTTGGACTGTGTTCACTTGCTATATTACCCTTACATGGCTAGTCTCCATTTTTGTCTTTTGAGGAGCTTTAAATCTCAAACCCAAACCCCAACCTCTAAGCCCCAATCTTTGTTTTACGCGATGCGCTGCCCACAGTGTCAGGACATGCTGCAGAACATGTGCTTCCGTTGAAAACCGAAACACGAAAGGCTGCTTTGGCATCATCATGAGACAAAATCCTAACATCAATATATTACACCATGGGACTGAAGTTGGGTTTAGCTTTGAAGGTTTGTCACTGAAATAGTCCATTTCAATGGTAGTTTGTCCAAGTAGTCCATGTCCAAACTTCACAGCTCATTCGCGTATCATTTCTTGGTGGCCTAGTGGTTAGAGCAGTGTTTTTCAACCAGTGCTCCATGGGAAATGATCTGGTTTCACCTCATTTGTCCAGAGACAGAGGTGGGCGATATGATGACATTAGATCATGAACAACTAGAACGTGTTGACGATCTACCGACGTGAGGAGATCACATGGATTCACTCTCACTCTTTCTATACTCTATAGATCTATGCTGATGCGCTGATTCATTCATCAGTCGCAGCTGAGCTCCTCTTCCCACACACACTCGCAACAAAGTCTTTATTACACACCTTCATGATGGAAGCGTTTCTTGTCGGACCGACAACGCAGAGCTAACAGAGCTAACAGAGCTAACGGCTAACGTAACGTCTCTCTTCAAAACTTTATTGACACTCATAGACTGCCAAAGTTTGCTCCGTGGTTTAAAGGCCAGCTAAAAACCTAATGCACAAGCAAACAAATGTGCTCCAAATGTGTGTCTGGAAATTCCCAAAACTACAATAAAATCATGCAAAAGAGATTGTGATGAAATCTTAAGTTATTTTAAATAAATAAATCATGATATATTTTGCCATATTGCCCACCCCTTGCAGGAGACATTTTAAAACAAGTATATTTTCAGCAATTTGTTTCTTCAAATAACATGTAAAAATAGTTGCTATATTGTAAATTAAAAGCAAATTTTAGGACTTTTGACTAAGCACAGTTGCGCTATTTTAAAAAAAAATTATTTATTTATTTATTTATTTATTTTTTGAGCCGTGGCTTAAAACAGGTTGAAAAACACTGGGTTAAAGGAGATTATATATATATATATAATATTTAAAAAATTTTGACCACATCCCCGCTGAAATTTTCTGCTACTCAACTAGTGGTACTTCTAGAGCGAATAACACAAACTAATCTTTTGTTACTTTGATTGTATCTGCAACAACAATGACATCTGCTCCAAAGTGAATGTACACATACACAACATTGTGCTCCTAAACACACATTTTTTTAACGTATAACAAATAGTGATGCAGATCCAGCTGCTTGTTTGTTAAATTAGAGCATCTAAGTGAGAAAAATATGAGACGCTCTTTTGTAGCAGGTATGCTAGCAGTTCTCTAAACGTAACTGCTGACAGAGTGCAGTACTATGTTCAGGTGAACCGTTATCACATCTGATCTCATAAGCATCCCAGTCAGTTCAGTAGAGTTCAGCACGCAATCAAATCTGTGAAACATGGCTCAAGAACTATGTTGGCAAAAAGGAGGCACTGAGTGGGAATTGAACCCGAGCTGCTGGGAGAAGCGACGGCACCGGTGTTGTCAGAGCAGTAGTGAGTTAAAACAGTGCTGGATGAACCAAAGCACATTTCAGCAACACAGTCACACGAATGAGCCGCATGTTTTGCTAGTTTTAAACGGAACCAAAGTTAAACTCAACTCTTCACTAAAATGTTAAAAACCTGTCTAGACAGACAGACGGACGATCACACAGTCTCTTTGCTGGAGGTACATCACCAACTGGAAATGGAACCTCTCTGTAGTGCTGCTCTTGGAACTCAAGTTTCCTCCCAGACAGGTGAGTACTGTATGTGTGTGTGTCTCTACAGAATAAGGCTGTTTATGTGTCCAGCTTTCCTCAGCAAGGGAATACAGAGGCTAAATAAAAGAAATATTAGTTTGTAATTTACCACCTTGGGCTTCTGTGACATTTTTCATAAATGACTGCTTCATTGATCTGTTCATTTTCTCACCAATTTATTGGTTTATATCGGCATCTCTTCAATTCCTTAGTTTGGTGATGCAGTAGTCTTTGAATCCGTGGTCCGACAAAGGATGTCCTCTTACAGAGATTTTAATAGAAATTAATTCAGATTTAGGATTTTCTGACCAATATGTAATTATTGCAAATTATTATACGCAAATAAAACTCTCACTTAATTGTGTTCACAAGGTATGAAACAAGACTTTTATTTTGAAATGGTGTATGCAAGCGGGGGCATTTTCCGGATTCTCTGAAGCACGTTTGTTGATATTTGGGGCGAGCGCAGTTGTGTTCCCTTCCTTCGGACACGAAACCTTACATGCTCCTGGCGGATATGCGCAGAAGGTTTGGAGCGTTTTGTGTTTTCAACACATGAAATAATGCTGCGCATCAATTATGAAGGACCTCCACGCCGCCAGGGCACGTGACATCCCCATGTCAGCACGGAGCTAAGAAAAGCCGACCGATCATGGAATCATTGAGCATTCATCTGTGAAGTCTGAGTGCAGTGTAGACAGTGAACGGGTTTTCTCCAAAGAGCTCTGCCACACGAAACGCGGGTCAAATATGAACTGAATATGTGCTAAAATCACACACAGCACAGTTCTTTAAGTGCGAGCCAGCAGCTGACTGTGTGCTGGCAGGTAAACCCACCAACATTTATATACTTCTAAGACTAAATTTAGGAAACACACAAGTTGACCGCGGCAGTCACACAACAAGGCTTCACAGCTTTCTCCGTCTCCTGCGAGTGCCACGGACACTTTCAGCCTATTCTTACCGCGCAGACCTTCTTTTTGGGATAGGAGCTTAAATCTTGAGCCAGTCTAAATATCAAACCAGCGTGAGGGTGTAATTACATTTTGTGGTTGCCGCAGCCATACGAGATGAAATGAAGGGGCTTTCTAGGCAGCGTGTGTGAAGGAAAATGAAGCGAGCACGTGGTGAAGGGTTTGAATCAGCCGTGTATAGACGAGTGCTGAATGCACGCCAACATGGTAGCCGATGCAGAAGAGGTTGATAATTACAGCCATACAGTGTGTACGTGTGTGTCCCTGTGCACATGAGTGTGTGTGTGTGTGTGGGTGTCTTTTTGTATATGTGCCAAGCCAGTCCAGCTGGCATCAGTGGTAGCTGAAGCCGAGACTGCTGTATTGGTCACACACACACTGGCAGGGACAGACACACCCACACACACACACACACACACACACATATAAAGCTGCATACAATATAATCAAACACACAACAAAATGTGCTTTAGCACGCTTCAGACATTTATCTATAGACTGCACATGTATTTAAAAATAAGTACTTAGACCACACACACTAACACACTGGAAAGGACGCAATATACACACGCATTAAGCAGCATGTACAAAAAACTGCAACACTGTTTCGTTCATTTCTCATATGGCGGTCTTTCTCAGGAAGACACACAAAATGAGAATCATATATTTATCATTTAAATCCAAGAACTAAGAACTAAACTCCAAAGTAATAGAAAAAGATAAATACAACAACATAAATGTAAAAGGACCATTTTTAGTTTCACACAAATTGTTTTTGTTTTTTTCTACAGATCGAATGCGGTAAATATGTGGCATTTTAATGGAGCTATTTTTATGTCTGTTCAACCACAGAAGAAGAAAATTATTTTTCAGCACATTGCACCTGGTCACGGAGGAAACTCCATCGATGCATAGAGTTCATAGGAAGTCTATCTTGCTAATTATAGGCACTTTACTTATAAATGTTTGAGGTACGCCCATCTGCAACTTCATATTTCCTGTCTTACCGAAGACAAATGAGTCATGTTGACAATAGTTAGAACATGAACCAGTGCTTTGTCCATGAAAACAAAATGCATTCATTTCCTATTAGTTTTTGTTTTATATCCAAATAACAAGCTGTGACTAAATACAGTATCAGATGAGGACATGGTTCAGTTGCTGCTCCGTTTCTTCAGAACACTGCTGGACTGCAGACACACATATGACAAAATAAGACTCATTGATCAAACAGAGGGCCGTTTCTGGATCAAACATCTATTCTGTTGTAATACTACAGCAGTACTGTAATAACAGCTTAACACCAGGATGATTTTTTATAGTATTAATAATAACAATAAACATCCACAGACAAGATATTCAGGATCCTGTCTAAATCCCTGTCAATTATAACACTGTTAGACGGCAAAGCGTCAGCAGTCAACGTCCTTCACACTGGTCTCAAAAGTCCTCTCATGAAAGAGACGGCCAGCATTCCTCCAGAGAACCCTGCGCCGACATTTATTCCCTCAGTGACAAACCCAAACAAGCTCAATGGCTGAGACAGGGACCCCCGACAGGCCGCTGCTCGTAAGATTGTTCCGGCGACAAGGGGACAAAAGGTGGAGGAGGGGAGGTCAGCGCACCAAGGAGTCGCCGCAAATCTCTACTAATCCAGACTCAAACACGGGAGCTGATGCTTTGACGTTATCAGAGCATCAAGGCCGATGTTTCCTCTCACATAGTTCGATATGACGGAGATCAATGAAGATGTTGTCTGGGATTCAGCTAAAGGATCGGAAATAGAGACTTCTGAGAGCCGGTAACTGTTGACTGAGAACTTTTTTTTTTTGCAAAATTCAAGCCAAAATTAGGCTGAATTTATATAAAGTACGTTTTTATGTATATAAAAGAAAAAAAAGGTGGCTTCAGCACCACGGACAGCAAGTATAGTTACACAGCACCTGCATGTGTGTTTATGTGTGTTGTCGATTCCTGCATTTCCATTTTATATTTTGTTTTATTTATCTTTTTTAAACTTACCTAGTGTCCTACCTTAGGCAGCAGGTTAAAAATAAAATCCACCACATGGAATTTCTGTACAGAGTATCAGACCAAAGAACAGTTTTAGTTTGGCAAAATGTCTCTTTTTTTTTTACACACAGCCTGAGGTTGTGTCTTTTACTTGATTATTACTGTTTTATTAATATGTGGTGGTAAGTGATAACTCTCTGAATGAGCACATTTGTGATGTTAAATGTTGGTCGCCAAATTAACAAAAAAAAAAAAATGCAGATCATGCATATGTGAGAAACAAAGATCTCATCTCCACTAAGATGCATGTAATTGCTCCATTTTAATAAAATATGTGACTAATAGTGGTATTGAAGACTGAAAAGGAAAACAGATAGACGTGTGTGTGAGTGTGTGCCCATTGGGGGATGGGTAGATTGAGAATCATCCCGAGCAATTCAAGCGTTTCCATGACACCACCGGGCACAGGTCCAAAAGTTTCCGAGAAAGTGTTAGCTTCAGTCGCACAGACACACGCGCATATATGCGCGTGCACACACCCACACATGGGCACAATGTTTGGAACATATCATTTCGGGGATCAACATTAATTTAAGAGATGATGTGGATGTGAAACCACACACACACGCCACCGTCCCAGCAGGCGTTTATTTCTTGGCACAGGAGCGAGTAAATACATCAAACAACAGATGAACGTATACGAGCGGAGAGGACGACTCGGGAGACGCAGCACCTCGCTCACATCTGTCCACTTCTACCTTCACACGCGCCTCTCTGCGGAGTGGACCACTCCCACTCCTCACACCAACCTTAAATTTGGCTGTCAAGATAGTTTCCCCACAAAAAGTTTCATGCAAAAGGCGTCCTCAGTGCCTTTTGGATGCAAAGTGAAAGTAGTTGAAATTCTCTAACACAACGAGTGGCAAAGCGTGACGCATGTATAGGTCCATTGTCTGTAATCTCAGCTCAAATATTACTCTTTTATACAGAAGAAAATCTACCTGACCAGGCTCCTATTGTGTAGTCGGACACACACAAATACACAAACTCCGAACAGCTAAAAGTGACAAAATTTGAAAGTACACACACGCAAAAGCCTTTAAGTAAGTTTGTGACGCTGAAAAAAACGAGGTTGATTTTCTACAATGTATTTATTGAAAAACAACTTTGACTGGTCCGCCTGGTAAGAACAGACGTGGCAGCGAGGACTGTGTACGCGGCGAGTCTCAGACAACACAGAGCTGCTGAAATGCGGCAGGCACTGCAGATTTTTGTTGGCTGGCTGACAACGACGTGCCAGTGCCAAGCCCCGGCGGCGGAAACGACTAAAAGACGCATAAGGCTGGCATTAGAGCCCCAAATCTTTTCCTACCCCCCTTTTCTCTATTCTCCTTCTCTATTCTCCATCCGCGCTGCGACATTCACTTTGGTTGAGGTCTGACTCCATTTGGCAACGATCACATCACTTGGTAAATTTATCAATCTGCCGGCGCTTCCCTGTGATGTGCGCGTGTTGTGGAGAACACGGCACCTGAAACTCAGCTGGGGGTTCAGAACCCGAGGTGTGAACGGCGTTCAGTTTGGATCTCCAGGTTTAACCTCTTCCTCTTTTCTTCCGCTATTGTCGCCGAATGAGGATTTGGATCTTTTTTTGTCTTTCTATTTCCCGTCCATATCTGCTGCCATTGTCTGGAGGATTTCAGGCAGAACTTCCACCACAAACGTTGGCCACAATTGCGATGGCAGAGTCCACGAGGCACGGAGCCCACATCGCTCCAAAAGGAGCCGCTCTAATTATGCTCACTAGACAATAAAAGGAAGCAAAGACACAAAAAGAAATGTTGTGTAAAACATTCAGGATTACCTATAACTGAAGGTCTGATTGTGTGTTTGGCGTCATTATTTGCAGAACAATATTCAGACGACACAAAGCCGTGAACGCTGTTTGTGCATTGTGCGGCAGACAGATGACGACTGCTAATGTCGCAATAAAAGCTGGATTTAACACGATTCTACTGTCTTCAGGGTTGAGATGGAGGCTGAGCGATGACAAAGAGAGACGAGGAAAAAGGTGTGAAAATTGGAATTAGTGGCACAATATGGATGCATTAGCAAGGCATTCAGTGATCAGTGAGAGCAGCACTGGGGAGAAATAACAAGGACCTGTTCGTGGTATTCAGCAGATTTGACCCCACATTCTGCAGCTGTCATGTCTGCTTCAGTCAGAGAAAATCATCTAAAGGCAGTTGAGTTTTTCAAACAAGTAAGACCACCTGATAAAGCAGTCGAGGGTTGCAACTAAGACACAACTCAGCAACACGTTCTTCAACACACCTAACATGTTGACACCTTACAGTCTCCAGACAGCTTCAACCTTTGGTTGACAGAGGGATAATAGACGGGGGGCCGTCATTGAGGAGTCAAAGGTCAAAGTATGCTGTGGTTCAGGCGGGATTGTCCGTCAAACCTCGGGTCTCTGTCACAGCCCCAACCTCTTGTTACTTTACCATGTCAAAGATCAAATGCAATGGCTATTAAACCAGCTTTAAAAAAGGCTACAATTTATTCTTTATTATTATTATTAATTTATTTTTCAAGTGCAAAAAATAAATAAAAATAGAGGTAAACGAAATGTGCAGCTGATCGACATAGGGACAAGCCACGTGAGCTGCTAACTGACGCAAGGAGCATTGTTCTGAGACTGGAGGTTTTGAGGCTGCAGCAGAAAGTGAAACATCAGGTCTCCGCAGAAGTTTGTGCTGCTGCTGCTGCTGCTGCTCCCACCAAGTAACGTCTTTTTAAGATGTTATATTTGTAAATGATCCAAAATTAATCATTCATATAAATATAAAAGCTACATCTGTGCACATTTATTGACCACAATAAGAAGTTTTCATTTTATTCACAACACAGCTTTGCAAATGATTTCGTCAGACAAACACACACTCAGCTTTCTGTCTGGTTGTACTGCATTTCACTGGAGAATGGCAGATGCAAAGAGGCCCAAAAAGATCTGGCGTTGATCGTTGATCTGTGGTGCGCCCCGATAAGCTCAACGCTGCACACCACACGCTGCACCAGGACCGAGCAAGAAGCTCGTCCGCCAAGAACCATCGCAACAAAAGGGAAACAACACGGAAGTGCTCCAGATGATGCTGGTGCTTGAGCTGTGTTTTTAATGGAAAATATCCTGAAAGAAACACCATAAACATATGCCAATATGAGGGCTGTGAATTGTCAGGTATCTTGCGATACGATATGTACGCTGATATTTGAGTGGTGATACGATACATTGCACTATATTGCGATACTGTATATTCAGCAACATATTGTAACAAGAATGATGATCTTAAGGGGGGGAATCAGATAATGCAGTACAATATTATGAGTATGAAATCAAGTTTAATGTTATGACGTCAGTCCAGTCAGACTGTCACTTAAATTTTGCACTCATACTGAGGAATAGAATAAGTCAGTGTACAAAAAATGAAAATGTTGCCATCAAACACAAGTCACAAACTAAAACATGAAAAGACTGTCCACGGCGTTCTGGAGTCATTCATCGGGTTGAAATACCTCACCCTGGCCCTCCCCACTCCTGCCGCCTGAATCCCAGTATTTAAAGTGGTGTGACAGCGTGAGAACACCTGGACGTCAGCTATGTGAAAGCCGCTGCCGCACGTCTCATCGCTGATGCGCTCAGTGTGATTTCGCCACCAGCACCTGGCTGAGGAATAATGACATATCTGCTCCCACTCTGCATTCAGCAGCCACAAATCAGCAATGCTCTGCCACAGCGGGACGCAGCCCACCTGACATGACGGGGCAGGCAGAGGTGAGAGAAGCAGCAGGGGGAAGGACAGGGAGGAGAGACGCTGTCGCCACGGCCCACGTACGGACCCACTGACTGGGTCAGCAGCCCTCTTTAACTAAATAAAAACATTTGGAAAGTCAGTGGATGACGCAGGTTTGTCTACATCAGACTTTGCCACATGCCGTTCAGATCCTCAAGAGTGAAGTATGCGACGGCTGCACTTCTTTAGGCCGACAGCTTCAGCTGGTCCTCAGAGGAGAAGTGGGGGAGAGTTTAGTAAACTACAGGATTTAAAAGGTAATTCAACTGATAGTTGGAAAGACAGAATACATGTGCGAATGAGTGAAGGTGATGGAGCGCAGGTAGTTGGAGGAGGTGAAGAAGAGAGTGCGGGCAGGGCGGAAGGGTGGCGACGACTTGGACGGGAGTATCAGCAAGAACGAAGGGAACTTCTGATGTCTGTCTGATGAGAGACTCTGGCACAAAGACTAGTAGGATGACTAGGACAAGATTAGAAATGAGTGAGGAAAGGTTAAGGAGGCCAGACGCAGTGGCTTGGACACGTGGAAAGGGGAGACAGGGAACACAAAATGAGAAGACGATAGAGAGAAGAGAATAGCTGTGGTGGGAGGATGATGGGGGTGGAGGAGACAGGAAGTGTAATGTGATTTGGGCTATTGTCCACTGTAGACAAGTTATGTAAAAGAAAGAGAAAAGAAAATTGCTGTCTCGCAGAAGAGTTGAAGGAGTGCAACTCACCAGACACAGGAGTCTGTTCAGATCGTATTTGAAAATGCTACATGCTGTGTGGTCTGTTTTAAACAAGTTCAATTCATTCATCAGAGAACAATGTTAAAATTTTAAATTTAATTATTATTTTATTACAAAAACTGCAGGAGAGAAACACAAACATTGCTCCAACTCCCACCCTGATGTTTCAGCTGAGGTGTACAGATTCAACCTCAATTTCATCATTCTGGTGTCAAATATTAAATGCCAGAATAATTCATCATGAAACCTGAATTTAATTACATTAATATTTTAATCACGCCCCATCCCCAGTTCAAGTATAAGACAAGGTTTTTTTTTCGGGTTTTTTTTAAATCAAAATATGTCGAAAATGATTGCTTATGTTGTAGATTATGTGTATGTTGTATATGTTGTAGCCTCAAAGAGTTAATAGTTTCTAAGAAATGACCTGCATTTATTCAGCTTTTAAAACGACACAATAGTTTTTATTCTTACAGTTAACTTGACAACACGTAATGAGGAACCTGGAGCTCGATTTCACTTTGGAGTTCAGGACGACTGTCATCCTCGCTGAAGTTCTACGCTCATCTTTTTAACTTTTGTTTTATTTGAATAAAAAATCAAATGGACAACATTTAATAGCTTTTCAGTAAATACGCAATGAGCTCAGCTCCTAAAAACAGATGACGCCACATGTTTCTGCGCCGCTGAGGTGGAGTTGGCGTGTCGTTGGCAGCTTTGGGGCACTTTAACACTAACAGGAAGGTTTTCTGCTCTTTGTCAACCCTGTTTCCATTAAGACGGTGCCAACTCTGCCCGCTGCTGTCAGATGGCACTGCCCCGCTGCAGCAACACACAAGAGCCAATGAGGACCACTTTATTCACGTCTGCTGCCATGGCAACCGAGTAACGGCCGGGACATTACTGTAACTATACACTGGGAAACTTGGTCTCTGAGTCATGACACCTGGCACAGAGTGTCTCCATTTGTAACAAAAAAAAGTCTCACTGTGGTGGTCAAGTCCTGAAGGTCAGTGAAACTGCTGCAAATCTTTAGGAGCAGATGATGCAGGAGACGGATTCACAGCTTCACCACAAAAAAGTCACATTTTTTTAAACATCAAAAACATACTTAATTATGTAAATAAACCAATAAAAAAAAATTCAAGTACTTTGAGGATAATGATGATGAATATTATCATTTGATATCAGGTGCGACCCACAAAAATCTATTCAAAAGTCATGATGAAAGAAGCCCAGATATCAATGGATAAAGGTTATAGAAGCATTACAATAGCGGGTGCCAATAATTCTGAAAAACGACGTAAAAGCCATGCAAAAAACCTCATAACTCAATAAACACTCTTGGAACATTACATGTAAATCATAGAAGACGATCAAAATGTGTTCATGGCGACCAAACAGGAAGCGTCAAACAGCCACCGGCCTCCAGGTCCGTTTCACTTAAGGCTGCAAGGAAGATGCTTGTGTGTTTCATTCCTCATATGCAGTATTTCCCTACCTCCAGAAGAGATACCTTAATGTCTTTATTTACATCTGTTTGTGTGTGCTTGTTTGTGCACACCTGTGCATGTGTGTGTGTGTGCGTGTTTATGGCGGCACCAGACTGGTGGGCCACATCTGGAGAAAGGGGGGACGCCACTGCTGCAGGCGGGGAGTAAAAGAAAACTGCAACATGCCAAGGAATCCAAAAGCAGGACGGAAAGGTACCTGGAGGTTTTGCGTTTAGAAGTTCGATTAGTCCAACTAAAGCAATCCGCAGCTTTCTCTCCCTTCCTCATTTGCTTTAGTTTTTCAGAGCGTCAGGAAGGAAACATTTTCTTCCTCTTCCTGACCTTGCTCCGACTGACGGGCACAATACTCACTCCGGCACCATGGAGGGGCCCGAATTCAGACTTTGGCTATTCGGTTATTGTGCGTGTTATTATGGAGGCTGGATCAACGCAAAGAGGATCATGGATACACAACACATTCTCACTCCCTAGGTGCCTATGTTGGTGCAGAAATCGGGGTTAAGATGGACTGCCGTGTGTGTCCAGTACTGGTTTAGGTGTGTGTGTGTGTGTGTGTGTGTGCGGGAGTGAGAGAGACGCAGCCACGGCGGGAAAGTTGAGTGCGAGAGATGGAGCAAAAGAGCATGATGAACTTCTTTTGCTTTGTGATCTCTCATCTTACAGCTGAAAGCATCAGCAGCCATCACACTCTCACACACACAGTCTTACCAGCAAGCTAGCGCTTAAAGCAAAACTGGGCTTCCATAGCCATCCATTATCAGTGACAAGCTAAATGTACCATGGTACACCATATGGTCCGGGGAGAGAGAGAGAGGCAGGGAGGGATGAGGAGATGGAGAGGGACGGACAGATTATCGACAAAATCGAAAGTTCAAGCTCAGTCAGTGTTCTGCTCTTAAAAAGCATGACAACGGTGCCACTAATAGATTTGAAATGACATTAAACATTACCACATAAATTCATGTTTAATAATTGCCTCAAGAAGATAAAAAAAATAACCTATGAGATCATACTTCCAGAAAAGCTGGTTAATATTCATAAATTTGGCCATGAAAATGAAGTAGAAATGAATTAAGTTTCAATTTTTGAGGTTTAAGGACATTAGAAAAAGACAAATTCATTAAAAAAAATTCCACTAAATGGTTTTATCAAACAAAATGTTTCAGATTTACAACTGTGGGAGAAAAAAACTCCTCCAACTAACCCCATATTTGAGGAGTGTTTCTTTGCAAAAATGTCCAAACACGGTGTGATCAATGATCTCTCTGTCGGCGCTACATTGGGTTTGTTTGTTTTTTTTTAACTCTCGCTCAGCGTTCACCTGCATGTGCTACTGTAGTGGCGTTGCTCTCTTACACACACTTTATTGAACTGTTACCTAAAAGCTTTGCCACAGGAAACATCTGTGTAGACAAAACAGACAGTTGAGGAAAACCCACAAACGCGTCGTACAGTATACACGCTCAGAGCAACCACATACACACGGGTTTCTTTTGCACCGAAACACCCCAGAAACTCCAGTTATAAGGGTTTAATAACTTTTTCATACAAGAAATTAACAATATGTTGATTCAAGTATTTGATCTGAGACAACAGATCGCTGTGACCCCGACATACCCCAATTGAAAAATGACTCACCTCAACTGTCTATCACAGGTGCTTTGATAGTTGCTAAGGTTCTTAGGATTTATTAGCAAACATCAAAAAAGTCCACAAAGCATCAGCAAAAAAATAAAAAGTCACAAGCTGTCAAACAACACAAGACAAATAAATAAATACCCATAATATAAAAACACATATCATGACAAAATAAATAGAAGATAAGTAAAAACAAGTAAATAGAGAATACACAGCTAATGATAAAGTGCAAAAATAAATAACCAAATGATCAACAATGGTCATCAACCAGTCCATCAGACTTGACTGATATTGGACTACAATGTAAACAACACACGCTGAGGAACGCAGAGTCCAACTGCTTGTTGAGTTCCGTTGACACGTCAATGAACTCGCCTGTAGATGGTGGTGTCCACAGCAGGACAGTAAAAACAAATAGCGAAATCACTATATTCCAGCATCAAATTTAAGGCATTTGTCCCAGCAAGTCAGGGCTTGAGGAAGCTAATCCTAGCTGTCATGATGTGCGCTGTGAGGGGCAGTCTGCAAATCCGTCGGGGCGCACACACACACACACACACAATGGACCCAGACGTGGCACAGAGAGTGTATTATCTCAACCTGGTGTTCCATATATCATGTTGGATGGAGCGAACACACGCACACATACACACATATACACAAACCGACACTCATAGTTTCAGCACAAAGACAAAACAGGGCACAGACTCGGTGCCATGCTGCTGTGGAGGGGGCAGTGCCACGTTAGCAATGCCCAGGGGGCGACTGCTATCTCGTGCCAACACTCTCTCTCTCTGTCTCACACACGCACACACACACACACACACACTTAGACATCAGTATTCCAGGACCGTTGCACTCAAAAACAGTTCTCTTTGTATGACTTCTGAATGCAGTGTTGTGTTTTGTTTAATGATAAAGACAAAAGCAGAGATCAACAAAAATTCAAACATGAATTGTCGGTTGCTCCAAACAACAAACATAGCTGACAATGCTGATCATCACGTCACTGAAATTCACACATCATTCTTCAGACCTTCAAAAGTCATGACCTTTAAAATGATAATTTCCCAGGTTTTTTTCTGGCTCATTTCCATATTTGTGGGCGTAAAACAGAAATACGTGCAGAGATAAATCCACGTGATAAATGTTCTTATGTTTTAAAAATAGAATTAAAGCAACAACAACAGCTAGGTGTAAGACAAAAAACTGTGTGACAAACTAAACACACTTCAAATGAAAACATATCTGAACACATTTAAGTGCATGTGATGAAACCACGGCAGCACCATCTCTATCGCTGTCATTATAAAGAGACTGTCCTGACGTACAAACTGCACTTTACGGAGATTATCCGGCTTTAATCAGAACAAACCCAAACCATCTAATCTGAACACTTTTATTCTTCCCAAGGATTAATGCGGCCCAAAGCACAAACACACACACACACTGATAAACGGACACATTGATGCATGCACACACATACACAGCAGGTTATTTACTTTCAGAGAAAGACAAACTTCTTATTGATTTTTTTTTCTTTTTTTTAATAGAGCCCAGATGGGAAATTCTCCCTTTTGAAACTACATAAATAAGGAATTCACCAAATCATTTTACATTCTTTACTGTTACTTGAATGTGTATTTAATAATGTGGGAAACTACAACAATAGTGCAGTAGTAGTGAGTTGTTGTTTTTTTTTTTTTTACACCTGCAAATGTGAGAATATCCACGACAGAAACCATGAGGCTGGATCATAAGGGCACGAATCAAAACCTGTGCATTAAACCTTCACACATGAAAGAAGAAGAACCATCATATTTATTATTATTTCTATAACAATCTCAAAACTTTTTTACTTCCTCCGCCCGTCTGACTTTCATCCCAAGCCATCTGCCTTTTTCTGACTCTCACTCTCTCTGCAGGTCTCTCTCGTACTCCCTCTCTCGCTCGCTGACTCTTTGCCCCTCCCCTCCTGCTCATCTCCCCCAAAACTTGGCAGTGATCCCTAGCATGATTTTTCTTCCTTCACTCCTCATTTGGGGGATTGGGAATGAATGCGATCCAATCTAGACCTCTGCTAAGAGACATGAATTTTCATTAATTACAACCTTGTCAGCAAAAGCATTATGGGAACTGAATATGAAAATGCTAATGAGTGCGGCTCATTTGCATATTTTTCTTTGTTGGAATGTCATTAATTATTACGTTTTATGATGATGAATGCAGCTGTCGATGGCTAGTCCTCCATGCCTAATTAGCTATCAGAAAATACTCTGATCAAAAAAATGGATAGGGATCCAGAACCACTCTTCTGTCACTTCAACTGGTTCGTCGCCCGCGCGTACTGATGACAAACTTTTGTTGCTGCAACATGATGGAACACATTCATCCTGCTATGGCTGAACATTCAAGGACACGGCGCCTAAACTAGGGCTGGGATTAGAAATAAAACAGGTTCAAATATTTACACCAGCAGGCTTGAACACGTCCCGGGAACTTACAACAGTTTAATTTTCCACGGCAATAATGCATAACAACATATACCTGGTAGAAAGTTGTGTGTTCTAATATTCGTCATGGGTGGGATACGATTTAATAACACACACTGAGATGAAAACCCGCACTTTCCCCTCACCAAACTCTCCAGCGTTACTGAAAGCATCCTCAGCCCTTTATCCAAACACAGACACAACTCTTAGAGAGAGAAATCTCAGTGTCCTGTTTGACACCTCAATTTCATTTGAGCATCACATTGAAAAAGTCCTGCTACTAAACTAAACTAAACTAAACCCTGACAAAAGTAGAGTAGACTAAACTAAATTGAACTACACTACAATAAACTAAACTAAACCCTGACAAAAGTAAACTAGAGTAGACTAAACTAAATTGAACTAGACTAAACTAAACTAAACCATGACTAAACTAAACTAGACTACATTAGACTAAACTAAACTGAACTAGAGTAAACTATACCCTTACTAGACTAGACTAGACTAGACTAAATTAAACCAGACTTAAGTAAACACCGACTAAACTAGACTAATCTAGACCAGACCAGACCAGACCACACCAGACTAGACCAGTTTAGACTAGACTAGACTAGACTAGACTAGACTAAACTAAACCAGACTAAAGTAAACCCTGACTGAACTAGACTAGACAAGACTAGACTAGACTCGACTAGACTAAACTAAACTAAACCAGACTAAAGTAAACCCTGACTGAACTGGACTAGACAAGACTAGACTAGACTAGACTAAACTAAACCAGACTAAAGTAAACACCGACTAAACTAGACTAAACTAGACCAGACCAGACCACACCAGACCAGACAAGTTTAGACTTGACTACACTAGACTAGACTAGACTAAACTAAACCAGACTTAAGTAAACACCGACTAAACTAGACTAAACTAGACCAGACCACACCACACCACACCACACCAGAACAGACAAGTTTAGACTAGACTAGACTAGACAAGACAAGACTAGACTAAACTAAACTAAACTAAACTAAACTAAACTAAACTAAACTAAACCAGACTAAGGTAAACCCTGACTGAACTAGACTAAACTAGACTAGACTAAACTAAACTAAACTAAACTAAACCAGACTAAAGTAAACCCTGACTGAACTGGACTAGACGAGACGAGACTAGACTAGACTAAACTAAACCAGACTAAAGTAAACCCTGACTGAACTAGACTAGACTAGACAAGACTAGACTAGACTTAACTAAACAATACTAGACTAAGCAAAACTAGACTAGACTAGGCTAAACTAAACACAACTATAGTTCTGTTTACTAAGGCAGGTGCATGGTGACATCATAATAAACAGATTAGATAAGTGAAATGACTTCCATCCTGACACTTTTCAAGCTACAGCCTTTTGACAGAGAGATCAGATATGTCTCTGAAAAACTCCACCTGTGTAAAACTTAAAAACTTTTTTTTTTTCATAAAGAATTGTGTTTTCCCGGAGTCGAAGTTGAACCAATTCTATGTGTGTTTATATAGGAGAGCAGACTCTTAAGCCTGATGCTGTTTCAGTTCTGCTCTCTTGAAAAAACAAAGAAAATTAATAAAGTTGGCTGAAGTCAACCAAGCAGCTGTTTATGACAAATACTGTAACTTTCACCTGACACTATTGTCCGACATTTATATATGTATCAATAGTCTTTTTAAAGGTAAGTGAAATTCTAATGTGGGACTCTACTGAGGGGACGACGTCAGAATCCAATGCTCCAGATGAAACGACTGGACATGTTTCCTAGAGAAGCTGCGAACAATTAGAAGTCCATCCAGCTTTAAACCGGACCTGTTGGCTAAATAAAAACACTACTCCTCTGACTGGAAAAGCGCGTAACAATGTGTCAGTATTTACTTACATTTTTAAAACTTCAGATTTAAATCATCTTCTTTGCATGTTTTGACCTTAAAATTAGAAGTATAAATGCTACAAATTGAAAAATATATAAAATAAATAGAGGAGGATGAAGATGCACATGAAGGAGGGCCATTCCCAACTTCACTGTCTTAACCTTTTTTTTTTTCAGACCCCTGCCAGAACTCCAGCCTGGTTCATCATCAAATGTAATGAAACTGACTGACTAAACCGGAAACCTGATCACATGATATTTTCTGAAAATGCTCCTGAATAATGAGGAACACCGATGTGATTTAAGCCTCCATAGATGATATAAACTGTTGAAAGGTTTGCTGCGGTGCATTACAGCTCACAGTATGCAGCTGGGCAATTAATAAAGAACGTAATGTACTCGCCATATGAAAGCCAGGAAATGGTGACTCTGGAATACAGCAAAAAGACCAGCATACATCTGTGGAAAGTCTGTACTACTACAACAACGTAGCAAGAAACTAGTCATGGTATTACAATGTCAATCTCAATGTCCATAGACCACAGTAAAATCCTGCTGTGATCCTCTGCCTTTCCATTTTAAAATGTGACAGTAAACAATAAACATTCTGCTTTTCTGAAAATTGAAAAAAAAAAAACCCGCTAACTAACACCCCCATCTTAATGAATGCCAACCTTGATTAGAGCACCATGATGTCAGAGGCACTAATGATCAGTTGGCTTCCATTCAGAAAGTGCACGTCTGTCTTCCTGTCTCACTCTTGCTGTCTCTCTCTCTCTCTCTCGCCATTTAGGAAATAACATTGAGCTATAACATTAGTGGTTCAGTTGGGACACTTTTTATGCATATATTATATATATATTTGATTTCATTCAGTCTCATTTGAAATGGTATTTTATGACCATTTGGAGTCACAGCAGAATCCGCTCCTTCTACGCAGAACTGATTTAATATACTGTGGAAGGTTTCTCATTCATGAATTTTCTGCGGCTGATTTCCTTTACAGGCTCTCTGGGGGGTTGGAACCTCTCGCAGCCACAGAGGGAAGGCGACAGGACACGCTGGACAGCGCACCAGCCCATCTCAGGTGACCAGGTGGAGGCAGAGCTGACGACAGCCCAGAATCATCCGGTCATGTCAGTGCAGTTCTTTCCTCAGCTGGAGGAAACCGGAGTGCTCGGATGTTTTTTGTCATCTGACATTCTTAAACCTGAGCACAGTGGATGAAATGAAAATCGCCGAACTTCTGTTCAGACAGTGCTAATATTCATTTCAGCGTGAATGCAACCTCATCGTCTGATAACCTGCTCCTCTGGGGGGTCGGCGGGGGCAGATTTTCTCTTTCTCTCTTTCTCTCTCACCTTTTTTCCGCTGCATCCCCATAAACATACTGTTCTGCGCTATACGTCTTTATCGCTCCCTCTAACCTCTTACACACAACAGGCCCAGTTTGTCTGTCTCTCTCGCTCTCTCTCTCTCCACAGACACACACACACAGTCACGCACACAGACACACACTAGCATGGCTGGCCAGATGGGACTCTTCCACATGACCAGGCCGATCAATCAACACTGAAGGGCCCAGGTGCTACTACGCACCATTTCACAGTCTGTCACACACACACACACACACACACACACACACACACACACAAACATGTGCAAACACAACAGCACAGACATGCAGAGATGGAGGTAAAGGACACACAGACATGAAAAAAAAACAAAAAAAAAATACACATAAACACACACAACGTAACATGACTGACCTGAACTCAGTCTCTCGGGACCTCATCTGGATGGATGACATTAAACAGAGTATATATATATATATATATATATATATATATATATTGACACACTGATGGCAGTAGGCTGCGATGCATCTGAACCATCAGGAGCAAACCAGGGTTAAGCGTCTTGCTCAATGACACAAACACATTGGGACCATTATTCACCAACTCCTTCATTATTTAATAGCTGTGTTACAACTAAATGCTGTGCCTTATTAATGCACTCCAAAATGTAAACGCACAAAGAACAACTTTTGTTTTGGGGTAAACAGACACAAAGAATGTTAAATGAAGCCTCGAAACAACAATGTTCTACACACTCCTCAGATACAGTGGGAAGAAACTTTATCATTGATCAATTTACTCACCAATTATCGCAATATTTCTGGTTAATCCCGCTGCATTATTGAAACAACTTCTTTGTTGGAGTGTTGGAATTACTGTGTAGGGGCATCAACAAACTTATCAACACAACTTTACTTAACTTTATTCCTGTTGCTCCTCTACTGTCTTTTCCTTCTCACTGGAAAATGCTCTGCTATTCATCTATGGTGAAAGACTTGGATGACATGCACAAAGGTGTTAGAGACACCTATCAATTTCAAATGATTTCACAGTGGAAAAGCGAGGAAATGGTTGGTTGATAAAACAGTGATTTTTTTTTCTTCCCACGCTTTAGTTCATCACATTTTAACAAACTGATTCCAGTCCATGCCCCTGCTGGACAGGAAGCGTGACCTAGCATCAACACAATGTCACTTCAGAGGTGGCAGGGTTGGGAGCTATGACTGGTGAAAGGGAAGCACTAAAGTGACCTCTCCTGTCAACTCTTCCCTTCTACACTGTAGACTTGCTCAAAGTACCACGCTCCTTTTTAACATTATAGAGCACCTATAGCGGAGCAAACGCCTCCAAGTAACAGTTCTGCAAAAGTTCATGTTCACCCAAAAACTTGAACCTGACAGTCTCCTGAAGCGGAAGCAGCCATGTAGTTGATGGAGGTCACATAAAAAAAGTGACTGAAGCTTTTTTTTTCTTCACTTTTTATTTATAGATGAATGTGCTTATAAGTCGAAAACCGCTGAGCACCTCATTTACTATCAATGACAGTTACACCAACGCATGCACCTGCTCTGTTTAGCAACCACATACACACACACACACACACACACACACACACACACACACACACACACACACACACACACACACACACACACACACACACACACGGTAAGCCCTCCGTGGCTCCCCAAATCTTTAACCAAAAACTGTAATCTAACAATCAATTTGAAGATCGCTGTGTGCAATGAGTGCAATGGGATGTGTGCGCGTGTCTGTGTGTGTGTGCGTATGTGTGTAGGGCCGCAGATTAATCTAGTAGGGTCGCTGAGATGACACTAATCCCTTCGCTGATTATCTAGAGCATAACATCACTCTAATCTAATGTTGGGGGGGTGAAGAAAGGTTGGCCTGGGTAAGGAGACAAGACAGAAACAGTATAGACCTGGTGCTGAGACAGAAGGACGAGTGGAAAGGAAGACACACAACTGATCAATAGTGATGGCATAAGGGCACTGAGCCGTTTATCCTCTATGTTCCTCACCTGAAATGGTCACATTATTCTACAGTGTGAATTATTAATGAAGCACAGATGAAAAAGTTCTCCACCAAATCATGCGCCAGATCACGTTACAAATGACTGAAGTTTGAACCAGAAGATGGAGAAGAGAGATAGAGAAGAGTCACACAAAAGTCCTGTTTGTAGTGAATTTCATGCACCTTACAATAGAAAGTCGCTCCGTGAACTGAATGTCAGGGAACCAGAAACACCAGTGGACAAGCAGGCCAGCTACTGTACTTCAGTGGGACTATACTATACGTTTGGTTTGGTTTGAAAAAAAAAACGAGAAAAAAAAAATTTAAGAACTTCACTAACAATGAATGCAATTAGTTAGAGCTTTTATAATGATAGACTCACAACCGATCACATTTAATATTTGACCCCAGAATGATGGACTCTAACTAATCCAGTTTTGGTTATGATATCACACTGTATAATGTGGCACACCTGGAATTGGAGGCCAAAAAAATGCTCCCCGTGAAAGTTGATGCTCCATAAATCTGTTATTTGGATTGAATCATTATTTTAAAGTCCCAGACCTAATGTAACTTATTCACAGCTAAAATATTCATCTTGAAACCGATGTATGATGCAATATAATATTAAAAGACAGATCATAACCGAATCAGTCATTTGAACTTTTATTGACATACTGTACCATACACTGCTTTCAAGTTTATCTTATTTATTTTTTATTTATTTATTGGTCTTGGTGACAGCGGCATCTGTTGTTTTGCAGATGCACATACTGTATTTGTGATCCACACACAAATGTCCTCACTGGTCTATGAGGCGAGGAGAAAATGTCCCTCCATTCGGTTCCCACGCCAACAAGTCAATGGGAGCTGAGGTCAGTGCCAATGCCAATTGTAACAAAATCCTTTCTCTTGCAATACTTTTTTTACCTGTCCAAGGAGTTTAGAGTTCCAACCCACCAAAATTACCGCTCTCCCTAATAATGCAGCCCTTTTTTCCTATCTATAAGCAGATACTTACTGCTTCAGTGGTGAAATGTTTGGGTGAGATTTAAATGATGTCAGCCGCTGAACACAGGCAGCAAACATTTGATTGACAGACACCACAGAAGTTACAGTGGAGTGTTTTCATCTGGAGTTGCATCCTGAGTGTGTGTGTGTGTGTGTCCGTCTCCCTCTCTGCGTGTGTCTGAGTGTGTGCACGCCCTATACGAGGCTGTCTCTGTCTCTTAGTGTTCTTATTATGAAAGTAAAATGAGGTTCTCATGCACCAGATGAAGAATACAATATTTCCATTTCTGACTCTCCTCGCGGCCTCTGCAGATACATACCATAATCACAACACTGTCACAACACATCACACACACAATGGATCACTTGAGAGCAAGAGAGAGGAAACTATGATATTTCAGGATTATACAGATTTTCTCATCATCTCACCGGGAGATTTTCCTATCTTCCTTTGTTCTATGAGCCAGTTGTATTTTCAATTATTGTAACTGTTGATGAATTACGCCAACAAATACAAAATAAATATGAAATTCTTTGTTAAATATTATGTGTTGATAATGAAACAGCATGATTTATTTTGCATTATTTTGGTGTTCTATTATATTTATAGCATGCAATGCCACATAGCGCCACAGGACAACTAAAAAAAAAGGCGACATTTCAATTCCGATCCTTGTGATAACTGCTTGGTTCTTGTCAATGTAGATGTATTGACAAAAAGCTAAACATCAGAGGTCCGCACACCAATCTACCAAACACCTGTGGAGTTCAAAACAAACGTCCACCTTTAAAACTGAAAAATAACTAAATAAATAAATAACTACACAAAGAGAAGAGGGTCACAGGGAGCACCAGAGAAAGGTAATTAAGCTCAGTGTGTGAGTGTGTGTTTATTGTGTCTCCGATGTTATATGAGTGTGTAAGAGAGGAGGAAGCAGATTATCTGTGTCAGTGGCCATTTGCTCACAACTGGCGCCACATCGAAGAGAGCCAGGGGCAGAGAGCATCATGGGTAAATGAGCACACACTGCCTGGCGTTTTCCATGTGGTGGGCCAAGGGGAGGAGAGAGGGACGGAGAGACAGGGAGAGAGAAACAGCATGCCAGATGACCTGTTTCCTCCCGTGCACACGAGTGTGTCACCAATCGGAAAGCCACACTGCTCACAGGTCAATCAGAACCTTCAGAACCAGCAGAGCAGAAAGGAGTGGAGGTGTCATTCAAAAGACGCGCTCACCTGTGAGCCTGGAGTTGTTGTACGGAGGCGAGAGGCTCTCGTGTGAGGCCATGTACTGAGGTCCGTCTGCGTAACTCTGCCGAGACAAATCGCTTCCATGAGAAATGGAGTGGCCAACCTCTTCACCCCGCTCTGTTATGTCTACAGATATGCAAATGCAATAACTTTGACCTGAAGTTACCTTCGAGGAGCGGCTTCCTCCGACCCATGAACCTCCACCTGTCCTCTCCTCCATATCTGCAAAGAAAGAAGCGACTTGGGTGAAAAAGGGAGGAGCTTTTAAGTTACCAGTGCTTCTCAACTATTTTCTGTTGTGCCCCCCCACAGGAAGAAGTAAACGTTTCGCGCCCCCCCAACTCTCCGCCGCCTCTGTAAATAGTATCATTTGTCCATAAAATTACTATAAGTACACCTCTGCATAACATTGTGTCCTTGTTAACATTAAAGAGAAGAAAATAGCATATATATATATATATATATATAATTATTATTTATATATATAATATAGTAATAATGATATAGACATAACATAACTTAACATTGTTTTTGTCTGTCACACAATAGACTTCAAGTGCATCAATTTGCCTGAAATAAAAAAAAAATCATGAGTGGATATGCAATTATACTTTATTCTAGTACGGCAAAAAAGTATTTTCCCCCGAGGTCTGAAGGACTGTGACACACATGCTTGTTTTGCCATTTTTGTGAGGACCTCTCATTGCCATAATGCTTCCCGCAGCCTCTCTCCCTCAAATTAACCATCCAAAGCAAATGGCTAACTTTAACCAGGACTCGGAACCAAACTGAAACCGAACTATAATAAACTGCTTTTACTGACGTTTTAACCCTCAAAACTTTGTGAGGACAGGCCAAAATGTCCTCACAAGAATGGTGGCATGTCAAGGCTTGGTACTCACAAGTATGGCAAAACATGAATTCTAAGATGACAATGGGTTTGCATCATCACTTCTGACAAACATCCTCTCAGTGTCCTCCTGACCCACTCACGTTTTTAACTTCACCAGCTTCACCTCAGCACCGCTTGACTGTGGTTTGTGAAATAAGCAAGAACAAATGCAACAGAAAGGATCTAAAACCCACCTTCTCCTCGACATCATCAACATCATTTATACTCAAGATCAATGCCGATCAAAAACTTCCAGCTCGGACAGGGGTTGGACTGCAGGGAGATGGTGTGTCAGGCGTATTTGCTTACAGAACATGCATGGTTAACACGTATGACCATGTGTGCAGCTACCAGTCGTCGTGCGAGATCATTAGCATCCCACTGACACAAATCTTCAAAACTATTCAAGCACTTTTGTGTGGTTGTGAATGTGAATATGGAAATCTGAATGTGGACACGCACATATGTGTGAAATGGAATACAGCGAATCACAAATGTGTAGGTTGTGATTAAATGTGTGGGTCTGTGTAAACAGGATGATGATGGTGTGTGTCCAGATAACACATCTGAACAAACATGAATGTGTTTGCGAGTCGTGTGCTGTAATAAGTGAGAGAAACTATGTGTTTGTCCTATTGAAAATATTTTTTAAATATCTATATGTATCTTGGAGTAACGGAATTTGAAGTATCTCATTGACCTCATTTATATCAACAATGTTTCAAATGCCGAAAAAAGGTATCCCAATTACGTCGGTACAATTCAAGTGGGGCAATAATAATGGCTGAAATATAATTGTAATAACTGTGTCTATGCAGACTGTGAGGGACCAGGCCAGTTTGTTGTGTCCAGTTAGAATGAAGTGTTCCATGATCTTCACCCGAATCTAACCCAGACATCACAGTCTTTGTCATTTAATACGTGAATAAACAGGACATAGCAAATCAAAGAGAGGTAAAGTATTAGAATGCACAGGGCAGCCTGAGCTCTGAGCTGGATCCTTCCTCTGACGGCAGCTACAATAGAGAGTGGAGGGGGGGTGCGGGGGGTTCAAGTCTGAAGGTCCAGGTGCAGGAGCAGCAGAGGTGAGGGAAAACATCAATTAAAGGAAACCTCCTGCACTATTGAAAAGTGAGAGGAGTGGAGTGAAGGGAGGAGATGAGAAGGAGGAGAGAGGAAAACAGGTCGCTGTGCAGAAGTTGAAAGGTGTGGAGGAGGAGGAGAGTGGGAGGCGTCCATGTGTTCTGCACCTGATAAGACCTACGACTGAGGCCCCGAAATTACACCAGAGGGAGAGAGATTTTAGACACACAACAGGACAACACCGACTCATAGTATGCCTACCCTTCCCGCCCCTTTCCACACACACACGCACACACACACACACAAAATGTTGGGTATCTATCATCAGTTAATGAACTTAGACTGACAGACAGCTCCGTGTCTCTCACAGTGATCCTATTAAGACCTGCCTGACACAAAACAGACTCCTATTAATACAGCGTGTGCGTGTGTGTGCGTGCAATAAAAACACTGTGCAAGTAGACTTTCAAAAATGGGTCAGTATCACAAATGACTTGTCTTTTACAACCAAAGTAAAGTGTTCGTAAATTTCAGTGTTAACTCAGACTCCTCAAGCACAAAACCACGAGTTCGGCATCTAAACAAAGAGTTTCTACATTTTGACATTTTGTGATTACACAAAATAAATGTCAAGAGGAACGAGTAATCACAGTGACAAAAACAGCTTGAGAGATTGTGTTATTGACGGCACAATGAAACACACACAGTAAGGAGGATAAATAAGACTCAGATTACAAGTTTTCGCTTCTCCTTTAAAGCCTCTTTAACACCCAGAAATGTGTTTGCGTGCACATGCTTGTTCAAGTCTATGTTGATTCATCCTTGTTTATATATTTTTGCCAGGAGGAAGTGATGTCACATCATCAGGAAGCTGGCCGCATCCTGTTTTCCAACTTCAACCTCTTCTTATCCTTCTTCCCTTTTTTCCTTTTCCTTCCTTCCGAGTCCCTCTTATACATCCCTCTAGCTTTCTCTGTATTCCTCCCTGCTTTGTTTAGTTGTTTTTGAGCCTGAAACTAACCTCAGCTGATGCGTTTCCTGTTTTCAGTTGTTTTCGGTTCTCATCAAGTATTCATACATCTGGCAACAGAGCTAAAACAATAGGGCTGTTATTAATAATTACTCAAAAAAAGTGCATATAATTGGGCAAAATGAACATTGGTGTGACAGTGACAGCTCCAAAAAATAAAGAAAGAATGAAGTTTGTACCCATCATATCATCATTTTATATATATATATATGATGCATGCGAACTTCATCTAAACTTTGACAGATGACAGATTTAACACGATATTTGAGCAAAAACCAAGATTTTTCTTTTTGCCAAGATTCTGCTTAGACATTAGTGGAAGATTTCAGAGATAACATTTCCACTTGTCAAGTCCTGCCCACTCAAGTCCTGCTTCAGACGACACGAGGACACTTTAGAAATGTCCATCCCACCACCCTGAATAAATCATCTGTCGTCAACAAGAACGATTATAAAATTGCGTACTGTGTCCTCAACCAAGCCTTTGAGCAAGGCAACAGACAACGTCGCCATCTGGAATCAAGCTTGGAATGACTGCTTTCCCTCTACTAGTCTCCATAGCTACTGAGCTCAGTTTCGGAGGACAGTTGGAGATGACACATCGATTGACATCTTGTCGCTATGGTAACAAGCAAAGAAAGAAAAAAAAAAAAACGGCTACTTTTATTAAATGATCCGATTTATTTAATAAGTAGACTGACGTTTAAAGTGATGTCTTCTAATATCTCTAACGTTTTCGGATCAGTGTGTTTGCAGTACACGCTATACTCTACATATGAAACTGGAGGCACACACATACATACACATACATGTGCACACGCACACACAGTGAAACACAGGGGCCAGTGTTTCCTGTCATTAGGCAGCAGAGCTGTTCTATAATTAGAACATCTGGACCAAAGTAAGTTTTTTGCCAGTGCCCTCGCGCACACACACACGCACCTCTGCACACTCGCGCACAGACACACGAGCACATGCGTCACATGTTTTATTTTTTTGTAGGCCGTCCCTTTTTATGTTGCCTGTTTTTCGCGGCTCTTTTAGTTAAAAAAAATCACATTAAAGGAAGAAAACAAACAACAGCTTGGAGAGCTAATGGCACAAATGAGTAGAGCGAATGTTCACAGACAGAGAGACAGAAAGAGAATGGGCGGCTGAAATGAAATTTAAAAACAAAAAAACATTCGCAAGTTCAAACATGGATTTCTTGAATCAACGGCGTTTTTAAAGACTATAGGAGCCCACAGATGCCTGTCCAAAAAGAGATTAATATTGATGATACGAAGGCCAATCCTTTTGTTTTCCCCTTTCTTCCATCGTTGTGGTGGTGGGAGAGTAAGCAGCACGGGCGATTCCTTTGACAAAGCCCCTCCTCTCTCCACACAGGCCCATGTGAAGTGGAGCCAACTGTGGCTTAGATCTCTACACACCATCACCACCGGAGGAACAAAAGGAAACTCAAAAACAAAGAAACAACTAAAAGCAGCGAGGGAACTTTTAATATGCAAGAACAATAACTGAAGCAGACACAATCCATTGAGCAAAATAATAACAATAATAATAAGGAGGAGGGAACAAACCTACAAGTGAGGAATTTATGAGGCCTTTTTACAATGTACCTGCATCTCCCAGGTGGAACTGTTTGTATGGCTGTTCTGGAGAGTCATTTTAAGGTGGACGGTAAATGTGTCTCTTTGACTTGCCTTGAACTCCTTAGAACCCTCCTTGCTTGCATTAGAACTAGCAACACTGTCTCATCATGCAGAAGATAAAAAGCACAGGTGTATGCTCACGTTCCCATCTTTCATTCCTCTTAATGTCTTCCTCTTCGTCTTTGTTCCTCTTAAATATACAACTTGCTTGTATGAAAACACCCTGTAAATGCTGCAGAAACAACACTTCCACGTAGTGGCAGGAGGCCCTCACTTCACTGCTAAAGTCAATTGGCATGCAGAGAGGAAGTAGTTTTTGGGTTACATTCAAATCTGTCAGAAGCATACTTAGTGATACCACAATTTTTTTTTTTTAATTATAATCCTGCTCCTTTAAAGAATATAGATACGTAAGAACAGTGTGTCCTTAATAGGAGGCGAACAGCTAATGATTATGCAGGAAATAAAATAAACCATGTGTCTCGATATGAAATGTCTAACAAACACAATATGTGAGACAGATATTAGATCAACACCAGCATTGACTTGACATGTACTGTAGATGCGAGTTTGACAACCCATCTCGCCCTGTCTGTCTCATACACACAGAACTGCTGAAGCACGGGGACAGACGAAATTTCATCGGATCAATAGTAAAATTGGGGAGAATTTGGACAAACTCCAGGATGCAGATTGAAAGAAGGGAAGCAAAGCGGCTCTCTCAACAAGTGCAGAAAGTAAATCAGGAAACAGTTGTGCTGTGTTAAACAGGCTCAGAGAATTCTACCTTGACATCTGCTTTTAATTAACAAGGAAATAGAAAACAGCTCTCCATCTTTTCTTCCTTCTCTCAGCTGTGGCAAAGTGGGTAATTCCTCCCTCTATCCCCACTTCCCTCGCTCCAAATATCACAGATTGTGAAATTGACTTTATTTATCGATGGGAGAAAGTGACGCGACATAATGAAAACCATTTTGGGGAAGTCTTGAGGTTTTCAGCGAGGCGCCACGCATCATCTCTCCACTAAGTTCCATGAAATCTGGCAGTTTGTTATAGAAAGTTGATATAGAAGTAAACAAATTCACCTGGTCCCTCCTCCGCCCACAGCGTCTGACACTGATCTAACCCGGACCCAGCTTTTGATCCACTTTCCCGAGCAAACCCTGACTTCCTGTCTCCCGATTGGTCTCCTTTTAAAAAACCCAGTGAAGTAGCCTTTCGAGATGGGCCATCAGGACGCCCAGCTCTTTCCTCTGAATGTGCCACACCAACTCAAAACTGGTGAAGAGGGGCAAAACGACCCACTTAGTAAAGCAAACTCTATATAGCGGCACAAGAATCCATGCATCAAACTCAAGGGTGGCCAAGGTTATCTGGCCCCCCATCTCATCTTATGTGGCCTGCAAGAACATAAATTCAACGCTAATTTATAGGTTACACGGTTGAGTTGAAGGGGCTGTCCGGCACATAATGGCAGCCATGTATCAGCAAAATCTCTCACAATGGAACAACAATCCCAGAGACGCAGAAAGTGTACCAGGGATATCTTCAGGACCCTGTCGGGATTCGGGTGAACTTTCAGTCCAAGGTTTTCACATCCGTTCTGACCGACATATTGGTCGCTGTTAACTTTTCTTATACCAACAAATATTGACTTATACGTTCCAAACAGTCATTGCTAAATTGTGCATGCATTTATGTTTGGATGATGTGGACTGTCAAATTGTTTTCATCTTCCCGCAGCATTCCTTGTCCAGGCCGCAAAGGAGCGGCAATGTTTCATTGGTTTATATGGTACCATACGATAAGCTTGACTCATGGTGCCAAAAAGTTGGCAGTGGAATGTGAAAGAGCGCCACCCATATGACCAGGGAGTCTGTAGATGCTGCGGGAGGGAAAACTCAGATGTGTCAACATGACGCTGAAGGTCGCCTTTTGTGTCATCCTTGGACACAAAAGTCGACTTGATGTCGGTGAGAACGTTACGCTTTAAGGGTGAGAATGCGTTGGGTTTTGTGTGTTCCTCATCCTGTAAAGGGTAAATGTGCCCTGACGCTCAGAAAAGGAAACTGAAACAAACTTGGGGTGGATGTACCTTCGTAGGCAGAATCTGATTAAAAATAGCGGCAGAGACACTTTAGCACCACATGCACCTGCTCAGGAAGAACCCTGTGCATTAGTCATGTGGCTGTCGGTTTGGGGAAGTGAGAGCCTCAGGTGAATTCCAACAGCTCTGGTTCGATCTGTTAATATTAGCTCAGCACTGAAACTATTACAACCTCAGCAGACGCTCACCGTGAGAGAACTTTGACCTGAACACTTCATGAAGAGAAGCGGGATTCTTCATCTGTGTCGAAATGGGGCTCCGAATAACAACCCAGCAACGTGATGTTCATTTCATCATTAAACACTGGCAGATTCTTACAGTGAAGATTTCATCTTGCTGGGATGTAGCAGGACACTTGACACATACTGATGGTAATTGAGAGTGAAACTAATGTGTTTCTCTGCTTCTCTCCTCCAGGAATTATTTAGAAGTCTGCCAAATGCAACAACAGGACCTCATTGTTGATGAGTAAATCCTGCTCAAATCCTTCTGTAGTAATACAAAGAGCCTGTGTGACAGGTACAGTACAGTGGCATCCACCCCGGGGACACTTTTTAAACAGCTGTGTGCTGTGCATCAATACAAGGAATTTGCCGTGGTATTTGCTTCGTCGAAAGTCTCCCAAATCGCAGAAGAGCAAAAATAAAACTAAATAAAGTATGAACAGTCAGGTTTTTTGTTGCCAGGATGTTGTTGACATTTCTCATTTTAGGACTGACATAGCTCCACAGCTACCAGGGGACTCTTCCAGTCCAACTAACCTGACCATATTCGACAGTAAACTTAAGATCTTTGAAGGAAACAAGTCCATCATGAGCATTATTACAAAACTGATCTTTCTTCAAATAGTTTAAGTATCTCACTCTCAATAAGATGGATGGGATCGAGACCAAACTCAATACAGAAACATAAGTAGTCACACATACAGACATACATATGAATTCTTGCTGTAAAAGTCATATTTTCAAATAAATTGAGAACTGAAATGCATGTGAAAAGGCAATATAGGAGCATGTTTCTCTGTCGGGTTGCTTCTACAATGGCTACAAAAAAATCCCGGAGTGTGTTGGGCATCAGAGACAGATAGAGCACTGACCACGAGGGAGACAAATTCAGATGAGTATTTCTTCATGTAATGTGAATGTAAATGACTTTAAATTCTTGTGGTGTGATGATCTTCTGTAGCAGCTGCACAGATTGTGACCCCGAACATTGTCTGACCTCTATATTCCTACACAAGCCACAAAGCAGAAGAAGTATACAATCCACACTAGAACAATCTGCCTGTTGTTGTGACGCAGGTAAACCACCATGACCATCTCAAAATGAGAATCCTGCAGGAAACCTTGGCCTCACTTCAGAAAGATCTCCTCTCATGACCCCTCTCTCCGTCCCCGTCACCCTCCCTCCCATCGCCAAGTCTTTCACTTACTCCATCAGAAAGCAATTACAACTTAATGGCTGCCAAGACCCATTAACAACGTTCGTCTAACCTTTAAATATTGCACGATGATACCACTTTCGTTGGACAAATTTAGTGGAAAGATCCGGAGGCAGGTTGACAGGTGGTAAACTTGTTGGCTCTACATAGAAATGACTACTTCTGCTTTCACAAGTGCAGGAGATTCACATGGAAACATCACACAACTACACACAACCATAAACCCATTGATGACGTATTACATGAGTTAACGTAGATGTAGGAAACAGACCTCTAAGGTCGAGTTATGTCAGGTCAATGGGCCTGTTCCAATTCTCACCCTCACACTCGTGTTTGGCCATAACACTGGGTTTTGTGAGTGCAGTGTGTCTCAATACTCAACACTTGACTTCAAACTGAGGGGGCTCCAGAGCTGACTTGAAACCAAGTGGGAAGACAAAGTGCCGGTAGATTCCCAGGACAACAAAGCGAAAACCAATGACGGACAGGACAACAAGGACATTTTAGTTACAAGGACTACTCTTCCGTTTGTTTACCACTTGTTTACGTCAACGTATCTCTAAAAGATGTATGACCGCTACATTGCGGCGAAGCTTAAGCTCCGGCCATTTCTTCTCCGTTGGTGCACCAAACAAAGTCAGATGAGCAGCGCCGATGCCAGAGGTTGCAAAAACGCGGGAGCTGGCAAAGTGAGCCGGTCCCTGGCAGTTATTCCACACTTTGCTCTTGTCGAATGCTGTGTTTGTGTGTGACCCCACCCCCCACACACTCCCACCGGCGTGCAGTGAGCGACTGTAAATTGGACTCAGGTTTACAACTAAAATCCTAGTTAGAACCACTGTTTGCGTGATGGAGCTCAGAGACCCGACATCAGCGCCTCGGTAAACATTTCCCGTGCTAATTAGCAACAGTTTGTTTGCTGTAAAGCTAATTTGTATTGTTGAAGACCCAAACTTGATAAAGTGAGGATGGAATCACAGCCACCACAGTAATTTACACTTAACCTGCCTCGCACAAGCTTCCTCAACCTCAGGCAGACGCAGGTTTTTTAATTGGATGCTGTTGTTTTACGCCATGCAGCGGCACAAAGCCTTCCTGCTTTTCGATGTTGATTTAAGTGACGGATGTTCACTCTGCGATGACATACCGATAAATGTGCTTATACTATGTGGCATTTGCTAGAATCGCCGCCACATAAAAACTGTTTACAACAAGCAAGCATCTACCACCATCCTCCCACAATCTCAGGAACGCAAGCCCCAACCTCAGAAATACTGTTTCAGTGTGACTCTATAAATCCAAAACTCTATCTCATGAATGTGAACAGATGACCACACAGGCAGCGTGCTCCCCATGTTGCAACCACATTGTGTATTATATCATTGTGTACGAGTAGCAATTCCTTTACTGTTCTGTACAGTGACCTGAAGTATTGAAGTATTTTAAGACTATATTAGAAGCCACTATCGGGGCTTTGTTACCTTATACTTTGCAGCGGATCGCTGATATGTCCCCAGGTGGACCATGGGTATCACCGTCCAGTCAGACATGACATTACCAACCATGTGAGCTACTTTTCCTCCGGTAACGCAAACATGAATGGATGTGTAAACATCAAAGTGGAGCACCAAAGGGAAGCTGCAGGACAGATATTTTGTTTGTTGCACCAACAGTGACGGCACAATCAGGGTGCAAGATAAACAGGTACCATGACTACACGAATATAGTGAGGTGGTGATACGGTTGTGGTTGTAACTGCCTAGATAGTTATTCCCCCTCATTGTGTTTCGGTTGGACAGCACCCACGATGATGGGGAAGTATAAAGAGCTCTATACAGGCTAAAGTCCCGCCCCCAGTCGGTACAGTTTGTTCAGGAGGACCTGATGAGGCAAACCATGATGGGAAGAAAGAAGAAGAACATGGCTCACTTCATGTGATTTCACATGGTGAAACATCAACTCAATCCTTTGCTGACTAGTCGACTAGTCACCAACCATTGGTGAACTAGTCAACATATGTCCAGTGCAGGTTGACAAACATGGAGACGCGTCAGAATGTAGTGTTGTAAACCATCAAAAACATAATTTAAACATCATATGTATATTGTTAAATCTTGCATTAAAACATTCATTTTTGAATTCACAAAACGTGACTTGAAAGGTATATATGGTAATCCTGAATGCTGGGTTCCAACATGGTTGAAATAATAATACTACTAATAATAATAATAATTTTTATGTAATAACCATCTTTTTTTTTTTTTTTCTTTATTGTTACACCATTGGTAATGATTGTGAAAACTCAGCAATGAGACAAGTATTTGAGTGGAATATCATTTATCATCCATTGTTTATTCAGAAGTGTGTACTGAACCGATGCAGCTCTTCGGGTCACACAGTTCCCTTGGAGTAGCTCACAGTCGCTGAAAGGTTGGTGACCTCTGCCTCAATGTGTCCTTTGTAAAATGTCTTGCGTCGCGATGGGCCTTTAGTGTCAGTTACTTTGCCTTTTACTACGTATCATTCTAACAAACTAACAGGCACAGCAAAGTGAGTAATGACTAATTGAAGAAGTCGGATATGGCCATTAGTTGAGCAAGGTATCTGTGCCTCAACGACCCATGTCTGCTGCGGCAATGTTTTCATTGTGATATTCACAACAATGAAGGAAGAATAACTTCCCACAGACGTAAATGCGACCCTAGAATCATAGTAAAAAGACAAAAGTGGGGGACAGTGAAGTCGTTTGACTTGACAAGCTGTGACAGCCGGAGAATTGGCCTTCAAATTCGCATTCATGATTTGTCCACCTACACGTTCTGACGCATCAATATCCGCGTCTTTCTTTGACTTTTGTATGAAATCTGCTTAAGTGAGTCACGTTTGTGATTAAATACACAAGATGATTCCCGGCGGAAGAGTGGGAAAAGCAGCTTACACTTCCTTCTCGCCCATGATGTTCCCAACATAACTTGCAACTAGCACCAAATCTTCTGTTGTGCAAAAATAAGAAATAAAAAAAGAAACATTTTTTTAACCAACTGCTTTATTTACGTGACAATATGTTGATTCCAAATAAAGAGGCTGTGTTTTTGCTTTCCAAGAGAAGAAGCTGGAGGATCACATGGTTCCTCTTCTGATCATGGACCAGCAGGAGGAGGACCACGGTGGTGTGGAATAATTCCTCAGACACACATGGATTGTTAATGAAACACAGACACTCCCCACGTGACCAAACACACACACACACACACACACACACACAGACACTCAAATGAGGCTCCAGAGGTTTGGGGGACCAGATGTCGGCAGGGCAGAGTGTGCCACTTGACTAAGGACAGGCTTCACTGAAAATGTGTTTGGGCTCCAGAGTCGCTGCGCTCTATAACTGCATTGATCTCAAGAAAACACCCACACCCTTTTGACAACACACACACGAGGACAGACACACGCTTAAGTGAAGGCTTCCCCTTTTTCAGAACCATGTAACACATGTCAGGGCACGCTCCGACCAGAGGGTTGCAACTCTCTTCAAACAACTGCGAAGAACATCCATGTGGATGAGTGGTGTCGACAACAGCACTTGACTGGATAAAATCTGTTTTGGGGCAAAGTTGAGAAGGTTCCTTTCATGAGCACACACGCTCATATACACAGAGATTAGCAGGAAGAGCATAATCAACAATGTAAAGCAAACTTCAGAGTAGATGAGCGACGCTGATATGTTCAAAGGGTTGGGAGTCTCCTTGTTCTTGTTTGTCTATGAGATTTCACAGTGGCTGTCACAGGCTATAACAGCAGTCATTATGTGAACAGAGAGCAGAAGCTTCTGCTGTTATTACTATTATGAGGAGTCTGATCTGGGGCATCGCTACCACAACAGCCCCACAGGAATCACACAATGATCATGTTTACGCCTGACTTCACAGCATGTCCTTCCCTAAAAATATGGACTCCCCTGTTACAGCTCGACAACATAAGTAGCATCTAACGACAGCAGAAGTTACACACGCAATGAAGAGCTGCGAGAAAAACTTCTGAAGACCATATCTGTACTGACCAAGCAGCACAAACTGAATTAACTGGCACTGTTAGCGCCACGTTAATTCAGTTTCATTAAGAAATAATCTTGTACAGCGTCGCTGCGCTCAATCCCTGCAACACAAACCACCTGTCGATCCAGCGCAAGGTGTCTCAGCTTCATTCACCAGGCAGGCAGAGGACAGAAAAAAAAATAACTTGCACTTGTAAATCTCAAGAAAAAGCATGCCAGATCCCTCCTGCTATTCCTTCCCACTGAAACACACTCAGCAACACACACAGCTAGAAATGAGAAGGAGGTGAATAAATGTGAAGGCCTGTGGTCGCGTGAGTGTGGGTCCATGTTCGGGACAGAGAACAGTCACTGCTTGTTTTATTGCCTAATGATGAACACCTGCAACAACTAAGGAAGGAAAAAAAGGTTGAGGGCAGACAAAAGACTTAGATCAGAGAGAGAGTGTGTGTGTGTGTGTGTGTGTAGTGGAATGTGTGTGTGTCTCAGATTACATTCTTGCAGCACACACGGACGGCGCTTGCATGCTTCAATGCAAACACAGTACACTTTCAGTGCATACACTTGTCCTTTATGCGCATAACCATGTCGTGTCAAAGAATTTCATTTAAACTAGGATAACAAAAACTGTGAAATCAAAGCACAAAAACACAATGAATCTGTTATTCAAGGGCCTTACACCTTGTTGTGGAGCCTCAGAAAAAAGTACACACATTGTGGAGGTCTGACACAGTCGCTAACTTTTTTTTTTTTAAAGACATAGTGGAAGCTACAAATCCCTACAGGAAGTGAAAGAATAGTCCAATTAAACGGTTTCACATGTGGACCAGCAGGGATCTGAATCAAACTGCCATTCATCATAAAAAGTCTGCAGTCACTCAACAATCTGGCTCTTGACAAAGGTTCAACCGCAGACGGTTTTGATGGATGGATCCTGAAGAGCTGTCAGCCACTGTTGCGTTCATTTCCCAGCGAATGCCATGATGTTGTGGTAATAACAGCACTGAACAAGATACCCAGTGAATGCTCCTGTTACACTCACCCTTACAGATGTTTATTTGAGTGGCAAAAATCTTGAGACAGCTCAGGGTTTTATGTTGTCGGCGAAACAGTTTAATATGTGATTCAATGTCTAGTCCAAGGTCATCTGAGCTTGGCTCTGAGGTGAGCTGTTGACATTTGAGGGACACAAGATCAAGTCAGTGAGCGTTGGTCATTGGCTCCTCAATAAAAAAACACAACCATTTAGCTTGATTCTAATACGCACAAATGGAAATAGAAAGAAAGATCCCTTATTATGTTCTATTGGTATATTCCAATGGGCTCAACTGAGATGGCTTTTCTCTTTATCTTTACTGGCGGCGTGGTTTTGAAACTCAGCAAGCGATGACAGATCCAGTAGTTCTTTTTCAATTGTTATGGGAACCAAAACTCACAGAAAGGTAAACTCAAATACAGCCAGATGAGGAGTGCCAACCTTCTTGAGGTGTTCCAATCATGATCTAGCGCAACGTTTTTCAATCGGTGTGCTGTGAGAGAGTGTCAGGTGCACCGTGGGAAATGATCCAGTTTCACCTCATTTGTCCAGAGATAGAGGTGGACGATCTGATGACATTAAATCATGAACAACTAGAATGTGTTGATGATCTACCAATGTGAGGAGATCACATGGATTTGCTCACACGCTTTCTATACACTATACCTCTGCAATTTTTCACAAATTAAAAGGGATTTTCCCTCTTTTCTGACGACCACTTCCAACTGAGCACTAGTGTCCTTTGGCCAAGATTCCTTTGGTGGTTATGAGCCTCAGGATTTTTTCAAAGAACCAAGTGTACCGTGGCTTAGAAAAGGTTGAAAAACACTGTCCGAGTGGACGGAGGCCACAAGGAAGACCCAGGAGAAACTGGAACCATAACTTTTTCAAACCAGGTCACGCAGTGAATGGATGAGAATGGCTCTTTCATTCTGTATGACCAGATTTTAAAAAATGGCTGAATGCAATGTTAACACAAAGCAGCATAAAACCTTTGGCTCTTCTTTTGCTAAAAAAAAAAGAAAAAAAAAAAAAAAACTGTGAACGATATTCGCTATATGCAGAGAAAAAAATGGTGAGACTCACTCGAGACACCAGTCACAAACAAATTAAGTTTGGTATTTGAAGCAAAATTTCATTTTCACAGACCCAAATCAATTCACGTACCAAGCTATGTTTGGGCCTGGCATCTGTACTGCAATGTTTGCAGCTTTTCCCTGCGTCTTTACAAAGCTCCCTCAACAAGGTCACTTAGGAAAAGGCAAGGAAGACCTCAGCAGAACAGCTGCATGTTTCTGAGGAGAGGGATGCCTGGGCCTCTTTACCAGGGCTGCTGCCCCTGCAACCCCGCCTCTGATAAGCAAAAGATGGATGGATGCATTTCCAGTCACCATGCTAGGATTGTTTCTTCAACAACACTCACTGCCACTTCGGCATGGAGACGCAGAGAGGACAGAGAGGGACCACATCAGTCGAAGAATGTTGGAAGAACAAAGAAGACAATGTGATAAATAAGCACGTGCAGAAGAAAGACAAAGTAGAAACAGACTCAATGTCGTCGTCTCAATGTGTTCAAACCTAATAACTTCAACATACCGATTTGACCATTCATCTGAGTCACACATCCTGCCAGCCTTATCGGAAAGATAGCAGCTATTGAGGATTGTAGCGCGGCCCCCTGCTGGCCAGGAGATGATTGTTCGCTTAGCCTCTGTCTTTACTTGCCATGGCAAAGAACAATGTGGTGTTCTTCACGGAGGACGAACTCTTTGTTCCACCGATCTCTGTGAGTGTGTCAATATAAAGAGAAGACCGTTTTTGTTTTGTGGAGGAATGAAAGCCATCAGTCCAAATGCTGATGATTACTTTTGTAAATCTTGTTGATTTACACCTCTGCCTTCCAAAAACACAGCAGCAGGAAAACAGCTTCATAAAGCCACATTTATTGGATAATTGGTCTTTTAAATGGCTGCGAGCGATGGAGGGACGGCCGTCCAAAAGGCAGCGGAGTGGGACATGAGTGAGAAGAGGAAAGTAAGGAGGGAGGAAAAAGCCAGACTGCACACTAATGTTCAGCTAAATATCCTCTTAACCAAAGGCTAAAAACAGTGTGTGGAAGTGGAGGATTTAGCCCCCAGTTATTGTCCACACGACGCTGTCAGACGAGACAAACGGTCACAAACAGGCAGGATGAATTCTCAGAGAGAATTTTAATTTCAGCCTCACGTTTTAAATTAACAGCTTAAAAAAAAAAAAGCAACAAAGTTGTCTTTGTTTAATCTGCGTATCTGCAATGCATCACTGAACAACAGGTAGCTGCTGTACGGCGGCACCATGGAGCCTGTGGGGATCTCGGAGGTCTCTCAACTGTCGCGATCTACACAGACGTCCAGTATATGATTTCTCGCATCCAAGACAATGCCGATGCAAGGCAAGTGGCATCCAGCTGCGGCGTCACACCGCCGCAGTTTCAGAGTTACAGAGCAGGAGGTGGGTGGCACTATGGAATGAACGCAGATGGGACCTAGAGTAGAGGCGCTGAAAGCGTGTGGTAGTGATCTGAATAATAACATGAGGCGACCTTGGCAGACTGCCCCTGACCTTCAGTTCACAAAATATCAAGCAGTGCTGTACGCTCTTTAACAAGGCCTTTTAAGTAGCCAATGTGTCTCAAAATCAAGCTATGAAACTCACCATCTCTCTCCATCTCTGACTCACAACCGTTCCTGGGGAGAACCCTGCTCAAGCTTGCCCCTCAAAATCTGGGTCTTAATATGCTCCAGTCTCGATTTTGACTCCACTGCGGTGGTCTCCACTACATAGACAGTTTTATTTGTTCTAGATATACAAAACCTGATGTATGCTGTGGAAGATACACCACTGATGTCAAGGTCAAACATTTTAAAGATACGCTGAGCAGAAAGTTACTAACATGATGAAAACAATTATTTAAAAAAGGGTGAGAATAAAAACTACATAAAATTATGGGGAAATTGTGTATGCGAAAATATCTGTGACAAAATAAAGAAAAAGATTTATGTATGTATTATATGGTAGGAAAGAAATTAAAAGCAAAAAGTAAAAAATAAAGGGAAAAAACAACATAAGGATGATATGATATGATATGATATGATATGATATGATATGATATGATGACATTACATTACATGACATTATACTATACATATATATTATATTATATTATATTATATTATTATTAAGTTATAACACAACTTCAAGATACAGTCATGTTGATAAGGAAAAATAAATGTTATGTAGCTGATTTTTTAACTATGACCTATTGATAGTGGTTGAAAAATTAATCTTTTCCTTTTTCCTGCTCTTCCACATTGACTTTGTTGTCTCATATTTTTTTTCGAAATTTTTCATTTACGAAATACAGGCATGTAATCCAGGTGTTGGCTTGGAACGTAGTGCCACTTGATGTACGTGGAACTGACCTTATCAATCACTCTGAGTTCAAGTTCAGCTCGAGGTGACAGAAGAAAAGAGCGGAGAAAGAAGCAGTCAAAACAAGATGATCTGACGTTGGGGCGGCAGTTGTGGAGCCAGCGACAAATGAATGCGCCACAAAAGAATTCCTTTGCTGCTTCTCAGCACTCAGTCAGATTTAGTTGTTGATGCCAAAAATGTCAGCTTCCACAAAACTGCTTAGAAACTTGACAAATTTTCTACATATTGTTGATCAATCAAACCGGGAAAGGCTGGCTCTGACCCAAACAAAATGGTGCGTGACACATAAATGTCACAACTGCACAGCCAAGCTTCACCTATTGGAAGGTCTTCTGTGGATGTTGACATACCTCTGAGAAGAACGCTAACATATCAGAACTGTAGAACAGGGACGAGCAGAGAAGAGGTTTATGACCTCAGTGAAGGAGGACGTGCAGGTGGTCGCTGTGAAGGAGGAAGACAGGAGTAGAGGGAGACACAGAGAGAGACAATGTTTGGAGTGAACCCTTCTGACTATTCAGACTCCTGACACTGTGGAATGTGAGTGGAGAGATCAATGTGCTATCACACACATGCACTCATATCCACACACACACACTGCCAGATGTTCCTTAACAAATAAGTAGCCTGGGTCAACACACAGACACACACACGTGCACTAACACACACACACATTTGTGTCTTGATTCTAGCGTTGCTATGTAGTCGGTTGCATGTCTGATTAGGTTAGTGCCATTGAGCAAGGCACTGACAGAGCTCCCTTTAAAGGGCAGTTGTCAACATATTCCATATGGAAGATGCACCTCAGTAAGCGCACGTTCGATCAGTCACTGAGAGAGCTCACTCTCGGTCACTTCTTCTGTGTCTCTGCGTGAATGAGTGTGTGTGTGTGGGTGCAGTTTTTGTCCTTTACACAAGCAAATTCCAATTCACTGTCCTTGTAGACCACAGCAGCCAAACGATACAATGCTCCACAAAATTACCTTGCGATATTGTTATTCTACATTTTTCAAATTCATAGTTCAGTCACGTTTCTATGTGTGTGTGTGTGTGTGTAGGTGTGTGCTTGCATGTCGCTGTCGTCATCGTCGTTATATCCTTGTGTTATATGAACTTGGGCTACTGCATTAATTCATCGTGGTGCATGTCACATACACACACACAAAGACACACACACACAGTAAATTGTGTGGAACATCCCAAGTGCCATCTGGTCCTGTGACGTGCCAGACAATGTGTGTGTGTGTGTGTGTGCGCGCGCATGTGTGTGCAACTTTTAATGTGTGGATGTGTGTGTGTGTGTGCGAGGGATGGGGGTGGCATATCTCTCTTTGTCACACGCGCAGGCGCACACATGCACAAACACACACACACACACACAACTTGGCAGTGCCACTCTGGGTGCCAGCGTTGCCAAAGACTGAGAATAAAACAAAAGCTGGGACAAACCATCCTGCTGCTTCCCTCATGTTCCACCTCTAACTCTGAACCACATGGTTTAATCCAGCGTTCTATGTGGTGTGAAGGTTCAGTGTGTCGCTGGCACGTCTCCTCACACACTTTTGAACAATAAACAGCCTCCATACGCGCCACACTCTGCACACCACATTCACCAGCGAGGCTTCTCTGCATCAACATTTTCTGTTTGAGGATCAGCATCAGATAAATCAACCAAAAACTGCTTCACTGAGAAAATAAACTTGTCAGCACGAAAACTTAAAAAGGCTGTGGGTGTGGAAAAAATGGTGAAAAAAGGGAAGATATCCAAATGAACAAAAGAGAGAAATTAATAATAGGGACATATTTATAAAATGGTGCCTTTTATTTGATTTTAATAACTCGGGAAATTTACCAGGGGGAACAACAGATACATAAGATAAAGGATATTCATGTCAATAAATAAATAATAATAAAAATAATTTCGCTGGAACACAACAAAATGAGTATATGATAAACTGTATGAAGATATACGAAAAAAGAAATGAAGAAAAGGGTGGGAACTGGTTAAGAAACAAAAATTTTAAAAATCATTAATCCTCATTCATCACATTTTAATATTTGACAATCTGCACACATTTGCTTAAACATCAGGGAGGAATGTTGTGCTGCACTGATTTTGTGCTTCTTTCCTGAGGACTGTGAGTGCATCAATCCACATCATTCAATCAAAATAACCAAGCAACGTCCGTGGTTCATGAATCACATTGACATCACTGGCAATGGCACGGACCAACAGTAACTCAACATGTCATCCCACAGTCCCAACGTCGATTCATTTCAGCCTTTCGGCTTTGCTAGTTCTGATGGAGCACTGTTGGAGAAGCAACTAGAAACCATCCAAGTGTCGATTCTTTCAAAAACCTAAATACACATGAAAGACCAGAACACTATAGTTGAATCACCCGTTCCTTGTCCCATTATCAACATTTTCTGTCATTCAAATATGTTCAGAACTGAGTTTTTTTGACATATTAGCACAGTAACCTGGAGGAGATAACTATTTGAAACCAAAAATTGCACTGCAAAATGCTATAATACAAAAACATGGAACAAAAAACAATGGTTTTGAAACATTTTTTTCAGACTAAAACTGTATTTATGATGGAAACATTGTTTGACTGACATAGGAACGTTTGTATTTATTATTATAGTTTAAATACTATTTCAAGTATTTTTAATTGAAATAATATAATAATAATTAAAATACAGAAATAAATGTCCAGATTGTGTTTACTGGTAGTATGTGGTTCATGCTGTTTATGCATGTACTGTGTAAATATTAGAGTTTATTGTGGACTGATTTTGCATTTACATTGATGGATGGATCAAAGAAGCAGTGAAGCTATTTCGAGGTGCCAAAATTTGCAGGATTATAAGGAAGGTGATGATGATGAGGAACTGTAGGACGTCGCCGGGGCCAGCGGCGGCGTCACGTTCGCTTCCAAACACCTTGACTTCACAATTAACAGCCGTCGCTTACTAACCAAACACCTCCTCTGCATTCAGGTGATGCCTTTCTTAAAACCACACTCGCTCAGTAAACAGTTTTAACACTGACACTAAACTCCCATAACAGTTTAGCCTGTCACACTTAGCAGCCGAAGGAAAACACACACAGGCACGCAGAGCCTCTCCTCCCTGAAGAAGTTGGGAGACTGTAATTGGAGTGGTGTTTATTGTAATTGGCAGCCCGACAGGTTGACATCCTCTCTCTCTTTATTTTTTTTAAAGACTGCATAATTAGACTGACTGTCTGTGATTTTAAAACCAGCGTTGTTGGTGGGAGCGAACAGGTGTGTGTGTAGATGTGGAAGCACGCGCTAGTTTCACCTCTGCTGAATAGAGGACGGCAGAGACTGTGACTGGACTCACAACACACTCAGCGATGACACCGGCGACCAGGACACACACACACACACACACACACGCACACTGCACCTTGACTTTTGGGAGGAGCAAATACAACACTGCGATTGATATGTGATGAACGTGACGATCCAGTGATCAGTGATTATCACATTCATGAACTTCACTAGGTGTCCCACTCTTCTTCTCTCACCTACAGTAGTACCTCCATCTCCAACATTCTAGCTCCGACATGTCCCCAGAACCCCTAGTGTCCGCACTATCTAAGTCTGACCCCCCAAACTGTCTCATACACCTTTTTTTGATCTTTGGGAGAATTCCAATTTCTTCCTTAATCCTCAACTTCAGTCCTAAACCTCATGAATGACTGTCCCGACTGAGGAATACCCGGACTACACAGAATGTTACGCATACTTTCAGCCGATAAAAAATGGCGTTCAAAGTAGTAAAGAAAGCAAGCTACTTGAGCCTACTTAATGGATTATGTACCTCATTGTTGCATGATGTTTACTACTATTTTATGATCTTTTGTCAGTCTTTTTCATTGCCTTCCGTGGCATACCACCAGCGCGTCATGTACAATAAAGAAGGAGGTTAGGTAAGTCACAGGATGGCACTCCTTTCCTTCTACATGACGCAATGTGTCAATTGATATTTAAAGCCCATCAAACGGCCATACGTTTCAGTCACAGTGACAGTAAAGAGGAGAGCCACGTGTGGGGTTTTATTTATAGCAACCGACATCCAAACTGATTCAGAGAAGAGAGCTGAACAACGTCCCCTCACCCCTCGCTCCCTCCACAACACAACCCCACCTGGAACACGGCACGGCAAGGAACATTTTTAATTCCAACGCCAATGCATCTGCATGCAACGTGGAAGGTTACATTTGATGTCAGCATAGGACGCTAAACTCCACTTCCCAACATTATTTCATGATGCCATGGGGGTGAGAATGTGTTGGACTGCTCCATGTTTCAACCTCAAACAAATCTTACATGTAGGAATCTCCAAATTGTCGCAGTAAAATAAAAACTCGACTTTAAACCTCCGCTGTTCTGAGTGTCCTCCACTATGAAGTGCCCTTCGACAATGAAGTCGATGAAGAGCGCTTTACTTACGTCACAGGTAAAGACAACGTAAGCCTCAGTGGATGCTGTGGTGTGTTGGGTGTTGGAGAGTGAATGAAAATGAGCAAAACCCAGTGCTAGGGCCAAACACCAGTGTGAGGGGGAGAATTGGGACGGGGCCTTAAACTTTAAAGCATGGGTCACCAAACTGCTCCAGAGAGAGCCACAGTCAGCACAGGTTTTCATTCCGACCAATCAAGAACACACAGTTCGACCAATGAGGTGTCAGCTGAAAATCATAACAAAAGGAAGTTAAATCAAAATAGCACTGTAACTGAACAAAAACAGATATTAAGAGTTTTAAATGCGGATGGCAGTCATCTGATGAGTGACTGCCACCGACCCAAAGTTCAATCCCTGAAGTCCTCATCATTGAAAGTGAGGACTGTTTCAAACTTCATCACCCCCGAAGTGTGTTTTGAATTGGAAAACAAAACATATATAAAACAAAAAATGTGGAAAAGGCGATATTTTGGTTAAACATTGAGACTGTGGCTGAGATACAAGATTCGTCTGAACTTATACTCTTTAAGGAAGCGTTGGTGAACATCACGACTCAAGCGCCAAATGAATTTATGAGTTACATTTTAGACTGGGGAAGAAATATTAACCGTTATAAAAACATGTTATTAGCTTATTACAGTAAATAATCCGTAATTATAGTGTTCTTTCCAGTGAACTTTTGGTGACCATTCCAGGGCAGACCATAGTCAGGTGTAACAAGGCGCTTATCAGTACTTTATAATTAATAACAACTGCCCAATTAATACACATATAGCTCACATTTCATTCAAAGCGATGGAAGTCACTCAGTCTGTCTGAATTCACACCCAAAAATAAAAGCAAAACACCAGGTCCATGTTTATTGAAACGTTCACTAGAACTCAGATGAAATAAAAGGAGCAGTCCACACTTTCCTTCCGTTTCTAGAAACAGACGTATTGGCTCGTGGTGCCAAAAAAAAATCAGCTTCTTAACAGGGAATCACAACTCCCTATCTTAAATTTAATGAGTCAAAGATATCAAATCTTTGCTGATCTGAGCTTTATCTCCGCCCAGAACATCTCAGCGGTGCCTTTGGGGAAAACATATGGCTCTCCGACTCGGTAGCGAGCGGCCCGTCGAAGCAAGAGGCACGTCAATCTCCTGAGCTTTGAGAAAACACACACACACACAAATCCACGCCGACTTCTTACAGTCTAACCTTGAAATCACTGCCATTATTAGCGGGATCATTATTAGCATTTGAAAAGTAAATGGAGCTAATAATATTTGCCATTATGGCTAAAAATGCCTATTAATGCCTAATCCACGCTACAATTAAGGACACAGTCAAGTGTTTTTGTGAGTTGCTCGGCATTTTCTTGCCAGGGAAATGAGACAATTTAGCAGCCTTGGAGGGAAAGAGGAGGCGGGAGGGAGCGTTATTAAGCTGCTGGCTGCTGCTGCGCTTTAAAAGATCAGCTGGGTGTTTGAGTGACGGGTGTAACCCAGGCAGATTTGACTGAATAGAGACAAGAGGCTGTTAGTGGGGGGCTCCGCTCGCTCGTTGAAGTGCCTTATCTGTCTCAGTACAAGTGCATCAAATCAAACGGTGGCGCAGATATTATTAAAGCGCCCCCCCCCTCCTCTTTTCCTCGGCTCTGAACTGTGACTTAATAAGCTATGCCAATTAGCGGAACAAAAATCAGACGTGCCATCAGGGTTGTATCTGTTCTTGCCCAAATCTCGCTGCTTGTGCGTGAAACCTGGCTGGCAGAGGCACCACGGGTCTTTTCTTTTGACAGGAAGAGGGACAGAAGTGACAGCTTCATGATTGCGCCATTGTTTGGATGAGAGCTTCATTTGTACGGATGCGTCTTAATGTCACAGACTGGAATAATCCAGCAGAAGAAATTCCTTAGTTCTGCAGAATGTAAATACGAGGGACGATTAGCGCTGGTCCTGGCTGGTGTTTTCCAGGCTGATATAAAGACATGGACGCCAAGCGACACTTCGGCCTTGGCTTCCACCGTCGCCTGCTCCCCGACTGCACAGGCCTTTCTACGTTTGAAAACATGGCATCTGATGAGAGGAAATTTACAATTTTGAAAAGTTAAAAATAAGGTAAAATGTAAAAAGGGGTTTGTGACTTCAACATAACCAACATGGCCCCGCTGTGTCGAGGTGGAATATAGGAGGCCTCCCAAGAGCACACAAATCCAAGAGGTAAAGATGAATACATTCTGCTTCTACGTCGAATATTTCTCCGGATGGAAGAATTCCTCCAGCTTCCAGAGCATCTGCAGCTGAGGCTCATCATCACGGGCTGCCTTGCTTCCTCCGATGATTGATCTGCTTCCATGATTTAACATGGAATTTCTTATAAGAGTAATATTTCCTGTAGGAGCCTGTTTTTTTTTTTGCTTCTATATTCATGTGGCATTGGCAAATATTTCACTCCATGTGGCTGTCACCACCTGCTTGTCCACTGAGGCTGAAATACAAGGATGTGCACCAGAATAAATGTCATTAAAGACTGACTCAGCATTAACTGAATCTGCTGCCGACGTCAGTGTGGCTCCTGGTGAACACAGATGTGACCGCCAAGTCCTGATATTAAAGTATCAACACGCCACCATGCTGCTTTGAAAAATGTATTTCAGTTTTCAGCCTCACCACTTTCATAAAGATCCCAGCAGCATCTGAGGTGGCTGTTGAGCCACAGATAAAACTTGAGATGGGGATTAGATTTCATTATTTCAACAAAAAATTCCAAGTCGTGCCACACAAACCACTGAATTCAGCAAATGAGATCTTCATCTGTGAACCTTGTCGGGAGCCTAAATCTCCACCACTTCTGGTCGGTCCATGGGACCTCACTCCAAAAAAATCAATGGAAGTCTATGGGAGATCAAAGTTATTTTCTGGCCCACTTTGCCTAGTGCCCTGGATCACACATATACTAAATATCATAGATAACCTAATGTAACTTTGGATGGAAAAGCAGTGCTCTCACAGCATTAGAATGCATCATATTTTTTGTGAACTTAGATCCCATGAGGTGGAAGTGGATTGGCGTGACTTTGTCTGCCCATACAGTATAATACCTCAAGGATATTGACCCATGTCGCTGCCAACTAAAGGTGCACAAAATGACATACAACAGATTCTGAAATAAAATGTGTGATCTGTGGTTTATATTGAACAGAAATAGTCTGCCTTCCAATGCACATCAACATCTTCACATGTGATTTCCCCCCACTGAACCACATGGTGGGTTGTTTACTCATTTCTGACTTAGTAAAACTGGATGTACTGTAAATGGTGGTACATTCTGACTACAATGGAAACTTGTGTTCAAAATACAAATCACTAAAAGCTCAATGCATCTGCTGGCAGGACTTTCACTGCAATACACTCACTCCACTCCTCCTCCTCCAAGTTTGAATGTCAGCATCTCAACAGCAAGCAGCCACAATGATTTAACAAATGATTTAACAAATGCAACAAACATGGGAGAAAAGGCCATTTGACAGCCAGGATAAGGCAAATGCAAATAGTATTGAAAACTGCTTTCATTGAATCACTTTTTTGCTTAAGAGTAAAATATTGAAAGGTCAAATCACTTTTTTGGTTTGTTTCTTTTGGATTACTTATACAGTCAACTATTACTTCAATTGTTTTTTAAAATGTATTTATTTTATTTTATTTTTTGAGTCATTCCTTTCCTTTTTGCACTATTCATACTTTATAGTTTCTGGCGAGACAAGCTCTCAAATCAACTAGTTGGCCTTTATGCTTGCAATAAAAACCTTTAAGACAAAAGCCATTTCCTTTTTAACTACAAAGATAAAAAAAAAAGCTGGGTACACCAGACAAAATTTGTTAGAATGTTAAGAGGCCCCACAATCGGCAAACCACTTAAAAATGGAATCACGTGTACAAACGATGGGACAACCAGCTCGGGTCAAAACCAGCTTGGTAACAAATCAGAGATGATATATAGACATGACCAACTTCAAAAAAATAAAATAAAATAAAAAATGAGGTCATTTATCGTGCAGCTTCCTACTCTGTGACAACCATTTTATGGAGCTCTAATCCCAACATTTAAATTTAACTACTGTAAACATGCTTCTCAAATTAATACCTGTATATATTCATGGATTGAAAGGCAGCACGGAGGCTCCTGAAATGGAAACGCAGGTTACTCTTCATATGAAAAGACCTGTTAGACATGGAAGGTTGGAAACAGGTTTAAGGATGTATTTATCTGATGAGGATTTGGAATGACACCTCCTGAACATGTTCGATGGAAAAGCTGAATTTGGAAGTGACAACCTGCACATAATGCGCTGAATTGAAGTCGCCCCTCCTCACCCTCCCTTTGGTCGTATTTTGGGCGCTCAATTCACCTCCCAACACAAAAGCAGCTAAACATAAACGTAGCACAATCGCAGCCGCGTCCCGACTGACACGCTCAGCCCACGGTCATCACCAACCAGCCGCTGGATTAGGCATTTGAATTATTGGGAGATTTTGCCATGCTTGTTGTTATTTCGGGATCATCCCTGGAAAGAGAATGCACACTTCAAACTCGGTGTGTTTCTAATCTCCTCCTGGATGATTCTGTTCAGCCAGTAGCTTCACTTGGCCTGTCAAGCGCTGCCACTGTCTATTTCAGGTCTTGGCTGCTTCTGGTGATTTTAGCGGCTAACACTGTTATAACCAGTCAGACGTGTCGTTTGTCTCCCTGTCAGCGGGGTTGGAAGGGGAATGCGTCGAAGTGTGTGTGGGGGTGTGTGCGAGTTTGTGTGTAAAATACGGCCAAAAATGGGGGAGAAGGTCTGAGGACAAGAATGCAAACATTTCCATTCCTGGTTGCTATAGCACTTTAAACTGCTGGCAGATAATGAAGTACTTTTCCCAACTGTTTTAGGAGCCAAATAAAGCTGAAGAGATGGGCTTAAAGTTGTACTATAGGTGTGTACTCACCATTACGATAAGATGAAGTCACACAAACAGAGTCAAAACATCACCTCGGAAAACATTGTGGCGGAAAAACTACAATAACCTGTATGAGTTTAAGCCAAGCAAGCAATGTATCGACAAACAGTCGTACATTTGGAGCACAGGCATTCAGATCCCGCATTCCAGGACAAAACAATAACAAATCACTGACGTGGTGAAGGCAAACTGAGCAGCAAATCCCCTCTGTAACTTGATAAACTGCAGACACCTTTCATGTCAAACGGCCTTCGGCCCCGATCTACCAACTTAAACAACATAATATAAAATACAACAGTAGAATATGTTGAGCAATATTACCCAAAACATTTCAGCTGGTAGTCGATCATAGATCCTAAATCTATATTTCAAAGAGCAAAGTCATGACCACCTCCACAGACCTAAAATCAATGTCTCCACTCGGGGCCTCACCCCAGCCATTGAGAACCAGCGCTCTCCGTCGTGTGGGTCTATGGAGTTCTAATTAGCTGGATTCACAAACAGCGTCAGCTCATGAAAATACTGAGGGTTGCAGAAAGACACAGCAGGGGGGAACCGAGCGAGTGTGAAATGCATCTTGTAAACGCGTGTGCACGAAGAATGTCTGCACCAGTTTTGTGTGTGTGTGTGTGTGTGTGTGTAAAGCTGTCGTACCTCAACCCGAAGGCTGTAAATGCAACAGATTTCACAAGAATGTAGCTTTTTTTTCTAAACGTTTTGCATGCGTTACACATCAGCAGACGTCTCCAAACTGTTGTCTACAAAAAAAACAAAAACAACAACAACAACGAGGTATGAAAACAAAGCCGGTGCGAGCGTCGGACTCGTTTAGCAAAATGGCTTCCATGTCGCAGAGGGATGGCTAATGATAAACAGCAACTTCAGCCCAAACGTGTCGGAGAGCAGCGAGAGCCACCACCGACGCACCTCGCAGGTGTGTGTTAGTTCAATATAATGTGCAGTGCAATGGTGCAGCCTCTGCTCCACAGTCAATTCAGCGGTGGGACAAAAGAATTGTACATTTTTCTTGCATGTGATTCTGAAGCAGAAAATCACATTTCACACAAATGTACATCTCTAACACAAAGCAAGTCAGCCTCCCTAATGAAGGAAGGACGATGATGAGGAATCTTGCAGCACAATGATTACCAAGGAAGCTCGTCGCAATTAGCTCGAGTGTGATCTCCAGAGTCTTTTATTCCGAATTCTTATTGGTTCTACAGGAACATACACCATGAGATATCTGTAGGAAAATAAACGCCACAGAGTGAGTCATTACGACTGGAGCTGAAATTGTTTCCCACATAAAGAGCTCATCAAATAATGGCTGGAACGCAAACGCTTTTATTATTGGCAATCACAAGGACTTTTTTATTTGAAGAAAAGTTCAAGACATTTCACGTCAGTCCTCATTGGAAGTGTGAAATCACTTTTCTCACCTTTGTTTCAGACGCAACTCGTCCTTTGAAAGCCTCATTATTGTGCCTTTTTATGTAAAAATCTAATAGCAAAACTAAGTGTTTCTTGTGTTTATCAATTATCATGAAGGATGAAGATGGCGATTTACTACACACTGGCGAGTGATATATAATATCGGCTCACATTGATGTACCACGTTGCATGACACACACACACAAGGCTTCACAGAAGCCATTCATATCACCAGTCACCGTGATGAAGTGTGTCTGCAGGTCTCTGTCTGTCGACCAGGGATGGAGGCTTGACCAACATCAAACGGAAAACAGAAGTAACTACTAGTTTGTTCCAAGGAGAGCAGGCCAGTGCTTCATTTATTTTGAAAAAATGACAACCATTTCTTTGCCAGTAAGAAATAAATATGTGTCTATATGACTGATAGACTGATGCTTCTGTATTCTGTTTGGGCTCAGTCTTGGTTTCTGTATGCACCAAATCCAGCACACTTTAAGTGACATGTCCTCGAATAGCCAGCAAGAGAGTTGCATTTAGGGATAGTAAATATAAACATTAACTTTATTTCAGGTGAAATATCAACACAAAAACCAAATGCTTCACATGACAAACAGCTTTCCCGCATCAATAAAATACTTGCGTTTTTTTTCTCAGATCCCTAAGAGCTAAACGCATCGTACCAAAAAACACATCACAGCCACACGCACACAGACAGGAAGTCAAGAAGTCAAAGATACAGGAAGTCTTCCTCGGGTATGAACACAAACAGCTACAGGCAACATTTATTTTAATTTATAGTGAATGACTGGACTAATGGGAGTAGTTCAGCCTTCACATTTTTAAATCCTCATCATCTGCAGCTACTAAGTCTCAGCTATGAGACAATAAAAGCTTGACTGTCAGAATGAATGACAGCTTACCAGCAACCAAAAATTCTTGAAATTAACACGATGAAACTACCAACACCCGGTGGCGGATGATTCACATTCCTGTTCAAGACCTCATCCGGGATCATGTATCTCCAGTATGAGGTCACCGGTCGTCATTAGCTGCCATCCCAGCACGCCACATGCTCAACAACGAAACCACAGCCAAACACTTGGGTCGCCCCAGCGCTACGACAGTTCCACTAAACGAGCACAAAAAACCAGAATCTGCGTCGGCAGAACACGTTTCCCACACGAGACAAAAACAGCAAGCCAAGCAGCGGCCGGCAGGTGTAAGAGGAAGAGAAGGAGGAGGCGTGACGTACTTGAGCCGGAGAAATGTCCGCTCCCCAGGGAGGTCGGTCCGTTCTTTCCACTGCTAACAGGAGGGGAAAACATCTACGAGACAAACAGAGCGCACATTATCTCCGAGAGCCGCAGACAGCAGGAGCTGAGAAACATCAGTGCAGCTACTCATGAGAGGCTTCATTCCATCACACCCAGAACCGTTCTGTCACATCAGCGGCCCAATTCATGTTCAGTGAGAGACGTGACATCTGCTCGCCACACAGTTGGTCGACATATAGTCCACTCCGCCTCTAAATATTTAATAACTGCTTATATTTTAGTGGCCTAGATTCATTGAGAGCAAGACAGATGATGTCACTAATGAAGGGTCAAATGAGCTTAAATATAATACATTTTATCGGCACAAGTGATTACATTTTTATGGAAATTGGTCGGATTCAGATAGAACAAATTATGTCAGCAGAACAAATTGAATTTGACTTAACGGATTATGGAGTCTCGTGTCAGGAGAGGTGAGGGTGACTGTCACCAGTCAACTATTTACTTCATGTTAAAACATTCACATGAGCGTGAATGTTGGTGACTGCCACTATGTTCAAGTGAAATACAGACAGCTTTAAAATAAAGTTGACTCCCCATTTTATCAACTGACATGTTACACAGGTTTTAATAAGTCGCCAAATTAGGAAGGGCTGGTGCACTGCGTCCACGGTCAGACTGTCTGATAGACAGCGTCATGAAAGCTTGATGTAAACATTGCCACAGAAGCTGTGTGGAAAACTACAGTGACCCAGGTCCACCTCTGAGAGTTGCATCAGAAGGAATGAGACCATGTGACTCCTCAGACTTCTTCACTCACTGGCCCAGTTTTACAGCTCACTGTGACATGGACAGGATCCTGTTCGGTCAGTGGCTGAGCAACCCTGCACGGGACAGGCAGCAACACACAGTGAGCTGCCGCCTTCTGGAAGAGCATGATGAAGTACAATATGTTTGCAGTTCAGTGAGTTTCTTGCATTGCCTTGGCCATAGAAAAGAGTTGTTTTTTTTTTGTTGAATGCCTGTCGTGCTATACTACAGCATATTCACCAACTATGTCACCTTCTATTTTTTCTATTAATATTCTGCTTGTAGATTCAGTGAAACAAAGGTTAGAAACTATTATCTTAAGGAATCAAATTATATCAAGTTTTTGTGTCTCTCTGTCTTTGCTGTCACCTCACTATTCATAATTCAAATATATTCTATATATACTATTCATAGTTCAAATATGTAAATGAATGAAACTACAGTTCAAACATACATTGTCTTAGGCAAGGTTGATTTTTGCTGAATCTGACATTATTGACTTCCAAACTGCAAAATATGAGCACAATTATGGAGGATTTAAAGAGGAAAACAAAATATTATTTATCACCCCATAACTTTGTGATTGTTCAATTTACTCTCCCAGCATCATAGTGAGCGAGTCAATAACAAACTACTAATTTTTTTATAAAATCACATGATATTTATGTTGGTACTGGTCAATGGCTCTTGCTACATGGTTAAAAAAAAGACGTTGCCAACACTAAAGGAATAAACTCTTGCAGAACAGTGCTTAATATTAGTCACAGAAGAATCAAGATAATCTCATGCCTTTGTATGAATAAATTGTAGTCTCTTGCTTTACCTTGTCACTGTCAGACTCTGCACAAAAGTAGCTGAAAAACCTACTAAGAAAAGAGAAATACATGTTTACTTGTACTTTTCTTTCAAGACTAAAGGCTTCTTTAACTGTTTTTTAAAGCTTAGGTTTCAGTTTTGTCTGGGTAAAATGTCTATTTCGATCTGAACAATGTCATTGGAGTCGTCCACATGGGTCCTCAGCCTTTCACTGTGGCAACATTTTTCCTCCGTGAGGACATTTGCCTTTCAATTTACTCAAAATTACTACAATTTGCAGCATTCATGTTTAGTCCAGAGGACACACGGCAACATTAGGCCCTGTGCAGTTCTGCTGCCACTCCAAATTGGCTTTTTTGGATGTCCAAAAATGTGCAATAAAATTGAAGTTAATGTTAGTCACTAGAGTTACTAGTCAGATGTTCCTAACGTTGGGTTCACATGTGGTCTGAACACAGGACTAAATTAATTTCTGTAATTTGGGACAGACACACTGATATGTCCCCAAGCTTAACCCACACCATGCCAAAAGTCAAGTTTCAAGAAACAATATGTCGTCTTTCATGAAACAAACTAGAGGATGGTTGTGGTTTCCAAGCCACTCACAACTTTGTGTTACTTTTGTGTAGATTTCCAGGGTGTTTTAACCAAAGGATCAAAATGATCTGCTTCAAACTTTGGTTGATGTACAACCACCAATGTGGCGTTTGGCTGACAGAAAGTATACGGTAAATATTTTGACTCATTTGACCTATTTGAGCGCCAGGATTGACATGGTATAAATTGATCAATGTACATATAGGAGGCGGCCATCTTCACATAAAGTCCTCTCGGGTGGAGTGTTGGAATGGAGCCTCTCACATCCATTGTTATGTGATTTCAACATGTAATGATGAGAACTAGTCACCATCTGCTCCACACACCTACAGCCCAATACCGACTCTTCTAGCTGGAAAATGTAAACGTCTCCGACCTTCTCACTTCACGCGCCGACAGATTTTATTTGTCTCTTAAAAGGGAGAATTAAAGGATGTTTTGATTGCAGCTAGTCGGGGCCTGTGACTGCAAGGCACGACGGGGGTGGCTGCAGCGAGCTGCCACTGATTTGAAAATAATCGAATTGGGATCATTATTGGTATATAAAATCATCACGTTCATTCAGCTGCTGCTCTGTTTTGAATATTTTGAGTGGAATTTCAGGCTTTTATCGGCAGCTTCATTGAATTACTCTGGTGTGTGTTGATATTGGAGGCCGCAGCTGTGATCTCATGATTCTTCCTATTACACTTCAATTCTTTAAGAACAATGACGTGTTTATGTCACGGCCCACTCAACATCTGTCTAAAATATCGAAACATTACCACTTGACATGCGATCGCAGCGGTCTCTATCTATTTTCTCGCTTCCTTTTCAGCCTAAACTTGCTCCCAGGAGACAGGCGAGCGAGGAAACATAACCGAAAGGGGCGGGAGCTTTTTTCTTTCTGTGTTAAGTGTTCATTCTGATGTACAACTTTTCACTGTTTAGCATACGAATCTCATTCCGCAGCTACAAAATGGAGCGTTTCGCATACATCTTGAACATGGAGCAGCAAACACACAGCACTGTCAATTCTACACCCAGAAATTCTTGATCAATTGGCTACACATGACATAAAAAAATAAAGACTTAAAATGAGATATACTACCATGGATGTTGGGAACATTTTCAAATCGCTGTTTCGCATCTATAAGACAACAAAATTACTAATGCAGCATCACAAATTGACCACACACGCACACACAGTAAAACACACCAACATCATTATATACACTGTTGTTTTCCAAGTTAGTGTTTGGAGCAATAAGGTGATGCCGAAAGCTACAGTCACATTTCTTCGTCCTCCTTTTTGCCAGTGTCATCGGACATCTCCTCCAATGTGTCAATAAAAACATGTCCTCACCGCGCTGAAGTCCAGTAAGTCACTGAGTTCCTTGTCTGTTCCCAAAGCTGCCATCCGCTGCTGATGATGCATGATAGCAAAATCACACGGACCTGAAACAACCACAAAAGAGTTGGAGATAGATAGATAGATAGATAGATAGATAGATAGATAGATAGATAGATAGATAGATAGATAGATAGATAGATAGATAGATAGATAGATAGATAGATAGATAGATAGATAGACAGATAGATAGATAAAAAGAGGAGGAAACCTCAGCTGTGTCTCACACCGCTCAGCTCCGGCTCTCTCTTCTCCTCCACAGAGAGATAAATCCACTCAAATCCACGATCACAAATCTCTAATTTTCTTTCATCATCCACGGAACATGCGGCTTGTCCCCGGTTCTGTTTCGGAACAAAAAAAAGTAAAAGGGTTCGGCAGGACGGAAGCGGTTTTTTTGTGTTTTCCTCCAGCCAGAAGTCCGACCTCTCCGCGCTAAGACGCAGTTAGTCCGTGGCGGCTGACTGTCAAGGCGCGCGCGCGTCTACACACACACACACACACGCGGGCGGGCGCACACACACACACACACACGGTATAAATAATAAAGCGGCAGGCGGAGGGAAGGATCACCTCGGAAGTGAGCGTCGGTTCTCTAAGCGTGATTGAGCGCAGCGTGTGGCCGCCTCGCGGTGCGCTGCACTCGGCTGCAAGTGCTGGAGGTTCCCGGCAGCGCGGGACGAACCATGTGCGTCTGTGACTCTGGCTCGGAGTGATTCATGTGGTCTTGCAGCCACCTACTGTAGCTTACACTCCAACTCTCGCACGGCGGAGCTGCTCAAGAGCCACGTTGATGTCATTAAATTACACGTTATTTTTAAGCGTATTCATTCTCAAAAGTGCCGCTGCAGACGTGATTCACGTTCCGTTAGGAAAAAGAGAGTCCCGCTCAGCTGGTGGGACCCACAACCGTCCGCGACAAAGAGGTGGCCCATTTCTGATAGATGCCTCCCTGCATGCTGTGATGGCTTCACCTGTGGTAACAGACAGGTCAAGTTTGCTGTGGTGCCATGCACAATTCACCACTTTTTAAACCCACTGTGCCACTTTGGAGAAACGTTCTGAAAAAGAAGGCATATTTATGTTACAAACCCAGAATAGAAATAACATAATTTTGTGTACCGTAAATGAGTAAAGGCTGTTGACAATGGAGCACAGCCTGTCGCCCTCATCATGTTGTTTGCCATAATTCCATTCAGCGCTGAGCTGTTACGTGGTGCCGTGTTGTGTTGAGTGGGTCGACTCCAGCTGCCCAGGATCAGAACGTTTTCAAAAACACCGTGGACACAAACAGTCTGTTTGCTACTTCTCCTGCTCAGGGTCACCAGAGGCTGGCTGAGGTCCAGTCCTCTGGTGTGTCAGTCACAGGACCGTCACACAGACAGATGCGTGGCAGGAAACAGCAGCTCGAGGAGAACTGCAAGGAGGATGGAGGTTCAGATGAGGTGAGGTGGCCGTGCAAATATCCCCGGCTGTTTTTAACTACTGCATCCAACCCCTGCTTGAGTCTGTCTGGACTTTTCGACTCAAACGCTACGAGATGTCAATGCGAAATGAAGTGATAGGCCTCTGGTGGGAAACAGACAGGTATTGGAAATGTCTGAAGAAACCACATGAGTGTTGCAGGGCTGTGCCTCTCAGGTACGCCGGAGACAGACAGGAAATCAGCCTGGAACTAAAGTGTTGCAGCTTCTGACATGAATGGAGGAGGCTTATCAGAGAGAAACTATGATTTTGAAAAATCAGTAACTGGACACATGTCTTTGTCGGCTTTGAATTAAAGGTCATATACATCCAACATCCAGGCCAGGTTGCCTCATTTACTTCACTAGCTACAATGACTCCGAACTCAGCAGCATCACTGACTTTTCCAATATTTCTGTCTCCTAGTGCTAACTTGCTAAGTGATGGTCGAGCCGGACCTGTGTCTTCAGTAGGAGGCGATTTGATTTGAAGAAAAATAAATAAATAAATAAAAATAAAAATCGAAAATCCAACAGTGTTTGAGCTGAAGTTGAATCTCTTCACATGTGCTCCAGTGATGACACTTACGGAGCATTTTGGTGCTTTTTTTTTAAACTACAATTTTCCATCTATCAGCTGAATCTCATTTATTCTGCATCAGTTTCAGTGACATCACATGATGTGGGGCACCTAGAATTGTTGAGTGACACATGTATCCTGTGAAAGGAAGTTCTTTTTTTTTTTGTCAGTCATTTATTTAGCAAAGATGCATCTCATCCAGACCCAGGCCTGGGCAAACTGGCTAAATCTGGCACCATGTGCAAATAGATGGAGGTCAAAATGTCTGGCATGACCTGGTGCACCGGCTGTCTGCTACTAGTATGTGAAGTCCATTAGATTCAGTAAAATTATCACAAGCAGGAATTTGATCCATCCATTCGCTTTAATCCAAGAGCCTTGCATTCAACTGATCTTAACCGTTCTATTCGCTATTGAAACCAACATTAACAAATGGCCGGAAACCAAACTAGAATGCAAATGTTTTGATGATTAAATGCACATCTAAGTTAATAGTGACGAAACAAGATGTTAAAAAGTTCTAGTTTAAAGGAGCTGGTGATCAGCAGGGTCACAGAGAAGAAATAGCAACACACACTCTCACGCACGCGCACACACACAGAGAGAGAGACTCTCTGTGGTCTCAAACAGTATGTTTTTGCCAAACACCTGTGTAATCGTACAGCTGTGGAGAATGCTGGGAACGGACGGGGGGAACTGAACACCACACAGCTTATACTGCGTGATTCCATCCAGATCACCGACTGTGTAGACTAGGACGGGGGTGGGGGGCGGTACATAAGCCCTGCTCTATACGTGTGTGTGTGTGTGTGTCCATCCTCCTCCCTCTGCAGCCTGTCTCATGACCAGCCCTCTGAAGTGCACCAATGAGGACGGCGCCGCTGTCATTTCTTGGCCTTCATACAGTAATTAAATCTGTTGCATCAAATGGAGTTGGAGGCAAAACAGAGTCACCACCGTGTTTTGGGGGCGGGAGGATCTGCCCCATCCCTAAAACAGCACCAAGAATAAGTTGCAAAAAAAAAAATCGTTCCTCTGTCGTTTGTTTGTCTGGCTATTTGTCATCTGCGGTGTTATCCCACTTCTGACGCCATTTGTAAGCTAATGAATGACGTCCAGGTGAGCAACAGCTAAGTTCCACTGTGGTGACCGATGGAGGGTGAAGATACTAACCACAGGACCTCCACAACTGTTTCAGTAAACGTTCTAAATGACAAATTTGTGAGACATGATGTCATTTTCCTCTGGTTGACAAAGTGATTTACGATTTGGCATTCACACACTCACACACACACACACTCCCCTCTGCTGGGCGGGGGTCACTATAAGGTCATGCAATGAATGGCCTCTCCGTTTTGAGAATTCTCACAGTTTCCACTTGAAATGTTTGAGAGAAACTCATAATGAAAATAAATTTGGGGCCTAAATCAATATTTGCTAACAGGTGCACTGGCTGATACTTTCAGCACTGTTTAATTAAATCTGGATTCCTGTCTGAACGTGCAAGAAAATCCTGAAGGGTGATTTTTGTGCGCGACAAGTTCCAGTAAGGTTCACGGAGATGACACCAAGAATGCAGAACCAACATGTTGGGGAACTATAAAAGCAGCAAAAGCTTCAAAGTGTTAAGCTGGTCTGGGGTCAGTTTCAGCCTTCGGAACACTGGCCTTACTGTGAGGATGATGTTAATGAACAGTCAGAGACTTGAAGAGAAACTGAGCTTCTTTTCATCCTTCTAGCTCAGCAGGTGTCAAATCTCTCATGTTTACACTTCTCTCCTGCAGAAGAGAGAGTGTGTGCGCGCGTGTGTGTGTGTGTGTGTGTGTGCAGTGTTATCCCAGTCCTGGCTGTTTTTGGTCACAGAGGCGGGTGCCAAGCAGATGGCAGCAGTGGTTTACCCAGGTGTATGTACGGTATTTTTATGCACTGCCTTGTGTGTGCGATCAAGAGGCAAGAAAAAAAAAAAATCAACAAATTAACTTCTTATATCAAGAAGATTAAAACCTCACATTATTCCTCATACGATATGTTAGCACATGAATACTGAGGTACATCATGGAAAAAACTGGACGGGACTCGATCCGTTCCAAACAGTTGAAGAGCCACCTGACACATGGATTTGAGTACTCCAAAAGTCCCAGCTGAGATACGAAGACAGCTAATGTTTCCCAGCAACACAAAAGGTTTGAAGTCCCCTCAGACTTCAGTGAGAGAGAGCGAGAGAGAGAGCCTAGCCACATGGCTGCTTGGAGATCCTGGTGGTGTCAGACGGAGGATGATGTGTCGATTGGAGTTGTCATCAGCTGCTGAAGTCGTGAGCCACCCTGGCTCACGACTTGAGGCTCTGAAGATACAATCAATGGTCTTCGCAGCTTCCCACCAGGGACAGAAGACGAGCACAAGGCAAGATAACTTCCTATTGTTGCCCTACATGCTACGTCAGTGTTCTCAAAAGATTTTGATAAACAGTTGCAGTATCAAATAATCAAACCACTGTTCAGCCTGTGAGTTCAAATGAAGCGGTGTTTCCACTACGTCTCTGCACAATGACGAGAAAATGCACAGAGAAAGTTCAAGCACGGCTGAAGGGCCAAATCCAGGCCATCAAGTCATGTTATGTGGCCCATTTTTTGAAGCTAACCACTGTGAAGCCCTATGCCAACAGTTAAACAGGCACCATCTATTTTTTTTCTTTCCTGGCTTACTGCTTCTAAAACATTGTTTTTTCATCGACAGTCGTTCCTTTAAGGGAGTGTTTTTTTCACGAATCGGAACACCAAGCAGCAAAAGGTGAGACCCACTGCAGTTGTTTAGTGTTTAGTCCAACGTGTATTCTGAGCCACCCTAGAGATGAACTGCTAGGAGATCAGTATCTGTCTGTCGGGCATCTCTGGCTTATGGCACCGCCACATTAGCCGACTGCACCTTGCTTATGCCGACCGTCTGAGAAATCATCTTTAAGATGAGGATTATTTTTACCTTTTGATTTATTAACTGCTAATGTAGGTTGCTGTGTTCAACTGTAACTTCTGCTGACTGGAGGTGCAGGACTCATGTGGGAGCACATTTGAGTATTATTGTGCGTGTGTGCGTGTTCAGAAATGTTAAAAGGAAGTCAGAGATGCAGCGTCAGCAAACAGAGGGGAGAAAGTTGAGAGATATTCTGGGAGAGGAGTTGCACTGACCCAAGCGCGCATCCACAAACACACTTTTTCCCAATTCGCTGTGTGGCCAAGTGCAACCTAAAAGTAGCTTGAGTGTGTTAATATTCGTGTGTGGACCAATCTTTGACAAGACACTGATCTGATCAGGACATATTGCTTTGCGCAGATGTTTTGACCGGTCCACATTGAGTTTTGAGGGTGAAAACATCAAAATAACTTCAACGTTATAAATGGGTTTCTGTTTGGTTCAGAGTCCTGGTTAAGGTGAGCCATGTGTTGGATGGTTAGGTTTACAGGGAGGGGCTGCGGAAAGGGTTATGGGAATGAGAGGTCCTCATAAGGGAAGAGATACAACTATGCATATGCGTATTTTAATGACAGTCACGTGATTGACACATAACCATCTTTATATCGCTCATGAACCTCTGGCACATCATAGCATGTCAAGCTTGTCTAAGCTGTTCAAAGAAAGCCATGGATTTCTCACAGATTTGCTGGTCGCCACCCAGGACTCAGCACACTGTTGCTTTAAAACACTACCCTGAAGTAAGGAGGAAACATATGCAGAGTTTGCACAGTTAAACAAGTGCAAAAAGATGCTATTTCTGCCCTTGAAATTGATCCCAGTCATTCACATCTCCCTGCCCCCTTCAATGTTATCTATTTATTTATTTATGTTGCGTTTGCAATCAGTTTTATTGAATCAACCATTAGTAATTCAGCATCTCAGAACACAATATTTAAAATGTTATTATCTGAACTTACTGCTGTCCACTGTGATTAAATAATATTTAAAATTTGCCAGCTTGGATTAGCTGCTGTTGATCTATATGCTATTCATTTTATTCACAGGTGCCTGGACTTGAATAAAAATGTTCATTACTGTTCATTTTGAGCTCCGCATCGTCATTTCAGGACAATAAATGTTCACCCACAAGTGATATGATATGTGTGTTTTGTTCCCTGCCATAAGCCTGAGTCAAAATCCGACAAACAAAGTGGCATCTGTCTTTTCAGACATTGTTAATAAACATGCGTAGTCAAATTTGTGGGCCTGCTATTATTCAATATTGTTTTTCCATGGATTTGCTATGTTTGGCTTTCATACACTAAAGACCGAGCACATGTCTGAATGGCTGGATATTTTGGCAGCCGGAAGCATGAGCACCTTCTGTGTGTTGATATTTAAATAAAAGGTCAGTTTTCTGTTGGAAAGCTTAGCCCCTACAATCGGACGTGTTCAGTGTGTTGGTGGGTGTCGGTGCGTCGGTGGGTGTTTAATTGAGCAGATTGCTCCTTAATCTCTTGTTGTCACTCCCTGGATTAGACTATTTTTAATATAACATCACAGAATTTAAAAAAATCCTCCCTGGGAAAATGTCCCTCTGTGTGAAACTCGACATGTGAGCAGTAGCTACGCAGCCTCATGAAAACTTGACCAGTCAATGACAGAACGGTGTATGGTTAACATCATGGCTTTTGTTGCTTGTTGGGACTGAAGAGAGCAGCTGGAAAGAAAGGAAATCATGTTCAGACTGCAAACATTATGAGTATGACCTTACAAAAAACATTGGTTTTTAATAGATTTCACTGAATTTCGTTTGTGTGTTTATATGGAGATCACATGCATTGATCAATCTACAGGTCTTTCAAGGCTTCTCACTATGCAGTAAATAAAGTTTTAGATTGAAATGCATGATGCGCTCAGATCTGGGTTCTGTTGTGTGGGTGTTCCTCTATTTTTTTCATATCTCAGCAGAACAGTTCTTACCATTGCAAACTTCATCAGCCGAATGTCGCGGAGATGAGATAAGTTTATCAGACCTGTGTGTTTTACCCCCAAAATTGGCGCCATTAAATGGCGAGTTCTCGATCAAAAGGTGCAGTTACACACAAAAGCAGCGGGGATTAAGAGTGTGTGTGAGAGCAACATTAAAGCATCTGCTGACATTACAGTCAACTTCAGGGGAAGTACCTTAAAACTCAACTTGCAACACACACACACACGTTTGCAAACACACACACACTGCACACTGCAGCCTTTGAACAGCCAGATGTTTCTGTGCCGCAGGTTGGAAGCATCAATGTACCAAAGAAGTTGGAGGTTAGTCGGGTCTGAGGCTTAACCAGTAACAGTCCAGTTGCCCGAGGACTTGCACAAGCACACACATACATACACATACATACACACAGTTGTGTGATACAACAGGTACTTAGGACAGGAATGTGATGCAGAGATATTAACACACACTTGTGTGAATGCTCATCATGCTTGGCTTGTGAATCTTTTTTTTTTTACAGGGTATTCAGTTGAAGGTGGCATGCGCAATGCTACAGTGGCCCTGAAATCCACCAGGAAAGAAACCCTCGAAGTGGAATCACAAGATAAGTTACTTTAGAAAAGACAACAACCTCTTTGTGGACTGCATGCAGCCTGATGCTCCTGCTAGCTTGTTGGAGCTTGGTGTCAAACATCTTCATCGTTGTGATGCTGTTGTGATCTATTCTCCATATTACATAACACCCTTGTCTGGTTTTGAATTGACGGCATGAGAAACATTGGAATGAAATTTCCTTCAGGACCTCATTATAGACTGCAGCTTTTGTTATTGACCATCAAGGAAAACAGACGATAAGTGTTACATTTATCTTGATTTGCTTTCATTACAATATTGTAAAAAAAAAACAACTGTAATAACACCAAGACATGATATGCTTTAAATATGTTTTTAGATTTAGATTACATTCTTTCATTTAAAGATTCTTTTAGATTGGAATAAACTAGGTGTAAAACATGTAGCTTTAATACACAGACACATTGTTGCGAGGTATTTTATCCTCATTCATTAATTTTATTTCAATATATAAGCTAAACATTCATCAAAAATGGGGCAAAGAAAAATAAAGCCCTTGAATAGCTAATGAGTTGGGGTTGGGTCTGTACAATATATGTAGATAATGAAGGTAATGCCTCCTGAGAGCCGCATAAATACAAGCAACAGGTAGATCTGGGCCGCACTTTGCCCACGTCCGACTTGGAGGGTTTGTTTTTAGTTATAGTTTCTCTGATCCCAGCAGGGACACGTGGAAAAAAAACCTTCAACTGACTCGCCTCGACATGAGGTTTCCAGAAGAAGTTTTGACAAAAAGAGTAAATAAAAATAAAAGATCAATTATATCGGTGGCAGACTTGAGTCCACTACACAGAGAAACCTGAAGTCATATTCCACTTGATGGCTGACAACGACTCTCCAGTCACAGGAACTTGAACAAACCTCTGACAAATTGCAGGAGACCAAACATCTGTGTGTAAGAGTGCATGTGTGTCTTTCAGGGAGACAGAGAGAGTGATGTGAAGTCCGTATGAAAGCTTTAATAAAGTGGAGTGTGGGATGAAAGAGCTCTCGAGCCGCTGTGGTCTGGTTCATGACCAACACTGACGTCAGTCACACACGCAGCAGGAACACACATGCATGCAGACGCACACACTCCGCACCACACTCACCCAGGTAAACACATGGAAGTTCACACAAAATGATCATCCGCTGCAGCAGAGAATAGAGAAGGCTGTCAGCAGGACGCCTCTGTTGTAGTCACGAGTTCAGCTCAGAGAATTAACTTTACTAGTCACTCGATCATTCCGCCAGTTGCATCCTCTGAACTTTTCGATGGAAGGAATGAAAAACACAAATCTTAACGGACACCTGCAATGAATTTGTTCTCCACTGGACTCACACGTTACTAACAACGCAAGGCTTCTCTCATGTTGCGCCGGCCTCTTTTCAATTCTATTCTGGGAAGTGTACCACTGCGTTGGGTTGTGAGTCAGCATGTGGAACTGCTCAGAGTGGAGGAACATCTGGATGACCAGCAACCTCCAATCCAAACACTGATGCTGGATTTGAGGACATGCATGTGAAGACCGGAGCAACAGGGTTGCATACAGGAACCCACTGCAAACCACATGCACAAGGTTTCGAAAGAAAATACACACCGTGCTGTCTGCAGGTGGCTGCTAGGAACTGGGAAAGAAAAGCATATGTTAGGTCCTGTCACCCACACTTGAGCTACACTTAGGTTCGCCTTCACATTCCAGTTGTCAGGACAGCTTCCGGGAGTATTCCTCCTCACAGTCCAGATGACCAGCAGCTACCATCAGGTGGTTGCTGGTTGGAGTCTCTCTCTCTCTCTTTTCAGTCGGTCCGCCGCGCCTTCTTACTAAGAGTTTAATCCATGAGGTGTCAAACTCAATCAAGCAATGGGGCCAAAATTTCAAACACAGACACTGGTCTGCTGATGGTGTTCTTGGAGAGGAAAAGCAGTTTAAAGAGAATCAGTGTCTCTTCAACTATAGTCACTGAAGGCTTCTGTGGTTAGCTTCAAACAGCATAAGTTTGTCCTCCTTCGTCGCCTAAACACAACACAGGTGACAGACTTTCAAAAAAAAAGTACAAAACATTCATCAAATTCCCTTTCAGGCGCATCACCAGCCTATTGACGGGCAACACTTGAACACTAATCCCTGTAGGTTGCGATACCAAACTGTATTTACAGCTCTTGGCCACATGAAACGACTTGGTGAGGCACATTTGGACCCCTGGACCTTGAGTTTGACACGAGGTTTAATCCATCTCATACCTTTTCTTCTGCTCACTCTGGATATTCCATGTTGCAGCTGATCCCAGCTACAAAGGATGAGCCCTGCTCAAACCCAGGGCACACGTACTGTACACACTTGAGCTTGTGGAGCCGAGGTCACCACAAAAAAAAGAAAAAGAGATGTCCTTCTTTATGCATCAAAGATGTTTCAGCTCATGTGGACAGACTATTGACCATGTTGAAATGTGATTCATCAAGACTGGTTGATTGTAAAACCATAAAATTAAATTTCATCCGCCTCTTGATATTCTATTTTCAATATTGTACATAATAGAAGTTTAATGATACATCATGATTAATCACATTTAAAATTATTTTCCACTTCTATCCTGAAGTGTTTCACACATAAATTCCCATCCATCACAGCAATTTCATTGCGTCACCTCCATCAAAGATGTTACGACGTCACACAGTACGTGGTGCAACTTGGATAAGTCGATGAAAAATGTGTTGTTATCACTTCATGTTATCACATATTATCACAAATATCCTTTTATTTTGATCGATTAATGATCTGTCTGTACTTAATTTAGCGCCCAACCCTCAAATGTATATATTTTTATTGGCATCCTAGAAGTTTTAAAACACAAACAGAGGTGTAAAGGCCAACTCAGGTCGGTCAAGTCCTTTTATGTGGCCCATTTTCTGTTCTTTAATTTCTAATATAAAATGATTCCTCATGATCCACTCATCAGACCACAGTGTCTTTGCTCTTCGGAGTAGTGAATTTAAAGCTCAATTATGTCTGGACACATTCCACAGAGCAAAAAAAAGTGATGTAAATTGGAGGGAATTTGATGAATGTGGATGTTTGTACTGTTTGCAAAAAAAAAAAAAAAAAGCTTGTCCCATGATCGAAGAACTAACTGTAGATACTACTTGAGAGCAAGTCAAGGTGCCTTCAAAAGCTTTAAAGATTCTGCTGTTGTCCTGTTCCTTGCCTTTGTCCTGTGGCAACACACAACTATGATGTCAACTATGTGATCCGTTGCAGGACATAGCTGTTTGAGGGTTGTGAGTCTGTTCGCTCCATCAAACAGCAACAGAAAGAGCACACATCCTGCTGAATGGTGACCAGATGGGGACAAAAATGTGTGTGCATGTGCGCGCCACAAGTTGAGGTACAGTCGCCACGAAGGTCTGTTTGAAAGAGCCAACGCTTTGAGAGGAATTCAAAAGGGAGACGTCAATGGTGATGGAGACGCACGACCTGATGTCATGTGTCTAATATGTGGCGTGGACATTCCTCAGCAGAGTTGATGTCAGGTGTGCGGCTGGGTGGCAGGGGGAAGGGATGAAAAGTTGTACCAAATAAACACACCTGATCTCAGCATGTGCACCAACAGTCATGCTTAGATTTGGAGAGTTCAAATAACAAGAGCGGCTATAAAACATCTCTATAAAGTGATGCCAGCCTCCGCCCCCGGGGGCACCCGCCTCACTCTTAACAAGGCTTAGAGATCCAAAGAGGTGCAGAAGACATGGATGGAAGCAAAGGTTCGACGGCGGCTCTGTGGCCTTTCAGGAGCGTTCTGTGCTGACAGTAACCTGAATCGTGTGCACACATCGTCTTAGCTGAGGAACAGAGAAGCAACACCACTTCTGAAAGAGCTGAACTCATGAAATATGAAGACGAACAAACAAACGGCAAATAAAACAATCTTCATCTGGCCTTGAGTGTGGAAAAATAGCCGCGTCTGTTCAACCGTCTCTGATCTCTGCAAGACAGTATCAATTGTTTGAGGAATTGATTACAATACAGTTCTAAAATCCAAAGTCTGACTGCGGTTCTTCCTCTTGTTGTTGATGTTTCCCTCACATAACGGGGACACTCGTCTGCTTAAATAATTCATGGACTCCGCGCAGCATAAATCAAAGCACGCAGTGACGCATATTTGGAGTTAGAAAGTTTAAAGGTGCCAAGTTGGATCGCTGATCCAGGACATTAATATCAGTTACTGTGAGAATGAGGTGTGATCCAGAGGACAAACAGCGCCCCCTAGAGGTTGCTACACCTGTCCTCCTAGGTAAAAATAAATCATTTTTCCATTCATGACTGAAAAAAAAACTGTGTTTACATGTTAATCTATACTTTCTCAGTTTTCCGAGCGACGCGTATTTGGCAAATGAGCACAAAAGAACCAAGCACCAACTCCCTCTTCCTGCTTCCTTGAATGAATTCCGCTCTGGCCCCTTGATATTTCCCTTCACCAGCGTTGCCTCTGCTGCTTTTTTGGCTGCTGGCCCCATCTGTCGGCCAGCTGCTGGATGTGTGCGCGCGCGCGCGCGAGCGAGCGAGTGCGCATAGGTTAAAGGGAAACACAAATGCAGGAAGGGATTAAACACCATTGGATGGGAATGTTTGCGGGTTTATGAATATGCATGGAGCAGTAAAGAGGTTTAAAATGATGGAAAAGGGGAGGAGGGAGGGGTTGGAGAGTTGGAACCACAGTCAATAGTAAGGAAAAGACAAAGGAGAAAAGAGGGGGAAATGAGACAATTTGAACAGTGAATAAATGTTGCGGAATGTGGACGGAAGGGAGCAGCGTGAACAACAAAGAAATACGAGCACAGCCGCGAGAAAATAGGCATAAATGAAGTCTTAGAAAAATGGGCACAAAGTAAAGGAGTGAGACGATGTTTGGCAGTGGGAGGGGGTTTTGTGGCTGATGCCAGAGCAGAACAAGGTCGGACCTTTGGGCAACGCAACGGTGTTAAAAACAGATGGTTTGAGAACCTTTTGATCGACATCAGGAGGAACCTCCATGGTGGGCTACAGCAGTCAGACACAGAGCTCCTACATTTCCCACAATTCATCTGGGTCTCACCTGAGCGAAGCGACGCAGTCCAAAATAACTGAGGGATGAGGTCAGTTTCAAACACGTACACAGCTCAAACTGTTGACTTAAATACATCATAGTGTGATTGTGCATATGTGAACAAAGATAGGGACATTGTAAACACAAAAAGTATGTTGGGGTGGGGGGTGTATTTTTTATTATAAATAATAATAATGATATTTTCATTTTACTGATTGTATTATTTATTTATTTTTTTATTGTTTTTAAATTGGGGTGACACACACAGGCTGCATTAGTTACAGCACTGTATCAAATTGTACCGCAAGAAAACCAGTTTTTGGTTGAAATCATTTTAGTAATTTCTGACAATGCGAGCATTCACACAAAACATTCAGAATCATCATAATCATTATCACACTCGATCGCTCAGTCACGGGGTAATTATGTTTACAGACCACCATTGTAGTTCACAGTTAGTTCAGTACCACCAAATAAATGAAGAGAAATCAAAGCAATAAATCATCAGCGTCCAACTTTCTAAATGTGTTGAGTTGTCATCAATGAACTGCTCACAGCAGCATGTCCATCATGTGTCTGACTCCAGTTCTGTCTCAGCTCACACTTGTAGCACCCAGTCAATCGAATGACATTTGTGGCTTTGGCCTGAGGGAACAAACACTGGCAACACTGGAAGCATTTAGCAAACTCATGTGCGGCTTCCACAGAAAATCAATTTGATGAGTCACCAAGGAAAATCCCATCAGTAATGTTTGTATTACTTTTAAAATGATGAACGAAGATATATAGAGCACTTAAAAATATATTATATATATACATATACATATTTTTTAAATGTATTTTATATAAATGTATTTTATATATATATATATATATATATATATATATATATATATATATATATATATATATATATATATATATATATATATATATATATATATATATATGCATAGATATAAAATGCACGCTACTAAGGTTGCAACATGCAAGTGACGTTTTTATTTGATCAATGTGCAGAAGTGTGATGCACAATGAACAGAATTAACTTCAACACACCATCAAACATTGGCAGTATTGGCGTGGTTGGAACTAGGATCAGATCAAGCCAGCGGGTGACGCTCGACCATAATACACCCTGCATGTGACCAGTTCATGAAGGAGATCACTTGGTCAGAGGATTCAGTCACAGTGCATGCTAAACCCAAACGCAAAACCAGATGAGTTCTTGGTCATGGAAGTGCCGGAATCTCAGCGCATTGCTGAGCTACATTTGATTTGTGTATTTAAATAATGGCGTGGACCAGGAGTGTTTGCGATCTCCAACATCTGCGCTTGATTCCATGCTGATACACAAAAGAATTGTGCGTACGAGTATTCTTCTATGCCCATTGTTTACCCATGTCGACTACTTCCTACTCCAGTTACTGTCCTCCTGGTCCTCTAAAGAAGTGTGATACAGATTTTTCTTAAACCTTACATCATTCCTTTGTTCCACTTTTCCAGCATGCTTTTGAACCCCTCTTCAAACTTTTGGTGCCCATCAATGGGTGAATGAAGCATATGGGTTTGCTCAGATTTCTTCATGGATCAAACTGTTTGATCCTGAGATTTTTTTTTTTTTTTGAGTGACGGCAAAAGCCTTGAAAGGGGTGAGTGATTGGCGAACAAGCTGGGATAGCGTCAAGCGTCCATTATCCGAACACATCTGATATCTTGCTTCAGCGTGAGAAAAGTGACATCAAGGCACAGACATATGTGTATATATATATATATGCTTTGCTGGTCCAGTGGAGTCAATATAAAAGGTCTGGCCAGCTAAAAACAGCTTTGTGTCACGAGACCCTCAGTTCAAGTGACATATCCAAACACTTGAGGAGGAGGGAGCGTATAATTAAGTTAGTTACCAGATCGGATGTTGTGCCAGTGTTGGTGATTAAAACTATCCTTCTGCTCTCCTCATCCCTCAGTCCCAGCACGACACCTAAATATCAGCTTTCAGGTTTGGGTTTATTGGTGCTTTATGGCCTCAGACCTGCTGTCACACACATTAAACGTCGTCACTTCACACATCACGCGCATCGCCGCGCACTGCTCGGCCTCCACACGGGGGAGAGGAAGCGGCGCACTCTCCTGTCACTCGCCGCAATGATCCACCTTTACTGCCCTCACAAGACAGACGCAGGCCGGCGCACTGAGGCTGCTAATGAAGAACGCATGGATGAAATGTACATTCACACCCTGCATTCATCTTGCAGCTCGGACCGCCGTCTCATGGGGCCGGGGCCCAGCTGCGATTAGAGAGAGGCTTGCCGGCACACCCTGGACAGATCGCCATTCCGCCACAGGACCTACATACTCACTCGACCCCAGGGAGATGATGCAAAGCCCGTACCTTCAGGTCCACTGTGACCACGGGCCACTGCTCCACTTCACCGACCTATAATGTCAAGACTTTAGATGTCAATGTAGATATATCAACAGTCTTATGACGTACTGTACGGCAGTATTAATCCCAATTTATGCTGACTGAACATTCCAACATTTTATGGCCAGAAGTGTCCCAACGTTTATTGAAGACCATCTGTGTGAATGGACTTCCCTCATACGTTTGAACTACTATTATTGCTGCGGTAGTTTGTCCAGCTTTGTCATAAATATGCACTGCATAAATGGAAACCTGCTGTCTTCACGTATGTTTGGTTTCCTTTACTTTATAGTCATTCTGCTCTCAGGAAATGAATGTGAGTCAAAGTTATGTTCTCAGAAGTGTTGGAAATATTAAATCTTGTGTGTGTAATGTACGCATGGAGAAAACACTGCCAGCCATTCAACAGGTGTAGGGTTGTGGTGGAAATGACGGGGGCGTTTGTGAGGGAATGTTAATTTCCTGCCCCTGTTTTTTGGACAAAAATTGCTCGTTGAGTGCCAGATAGCTGATGTCAAGCAATTGGCTCGCTTGCTTAGTCTCTCAAACACACTCTTTACCTCCATCCACTTAGTTTCATCCACTTCTCGCTCTCATATTTCATGAAATGTTTTGAAGAACTTGAATCATTCCGAAGCGTGTGTCCGTTGTTGGTACTTTACAAAGTGTGTTTGGGTGCCACTTTTTTTAACCTACATTGAACATTTATCCCACAATAAAATAAAATAAAATAAAATAAAATACAACTTGTAGATGCCACTTCCACTGAAAAGCAAAACACTTTTTTTTACGTTTTAATAATAACTTATGGGAAGTTATCTTAAGTAAGAAGAATCTTAAGTGAAATTGTTTTGGATATCACTGCTCTGACAGGAGGAGGCTTCAACATTACAATGTTTTTCTCCATCGAGCTCCCATGGTCAGGTGACACTGTCCAGCTCTGACTGTGTCATCTGAATTTGTCAGTGTAGCTTTAAAACTAGTTTCACTGTTGAGAAGCAGTTGGTGGTGAGATTCTGGAAATAATTCAACAACGTGTGTGTGGTGTCTTTCTTTGTGTGTGTAACTCCATGAATTATAATGAAATGAATAGTTAAATATGAAAATATGACAAGCTGGTCGCTTTGACGTTTCTTCACGTTGACAAGAGACATCTGCTGTGGCCTATAGAGAGACGGAGCCGTGTGTGCGTGTTTCTGTGTGTGAGTGTTTTAAAAGCGCAATGTTGTTGCATTTCATTACAAGCATTTACAGTTCACTCTACAGATTTGATAAATGTGTTAGCGTAGCTTCGTAGGAGCGCGTATGTGGTGGAGATTGTGTGGCTCAGTGTCAGTCGGTGACAGCAGTGGTTGAAAGGATGAGGACGTCTCAGGAGAACAAGCGAATGAGCAGTCAGCAGATGATGTTTTAGGAAGGATGGAGTGGTCGTCACGGCGACCTGAGTGAAAGCCCGCTGTTGTGGCCATCCAATGAAAAAATGATCAAGGAGGAAAAACAAGAAATAACAGCCGTACCAGTAGTCACTTTCAAGATATTTTTGGTGTTTTCTTCAAATATGAAGTAAAGAAGGCGCTGTGATGACGGGCATTTTTTTGTGTGATATTTGATCTTACTGTTACTGAGAAGACATTTATTTATTAAAAATAATGATTTCTTTTGTTAAAACTATTATATTATAAAATAGTCTTTCCTCCACTTGTGTGTGACAGCGCTGTGTTTGTCCAGTCAGGTCTGGTGGTACAGTGAGAACTGCAGACTGGGGGCTTCAGCCTGTTAAAGCAACTATCTATTGACCTTCCAAGAGCAGTAGAGGAGGCTCTTTGATGACTCCCAACTGATGGACTGGGACCAGTCCACTCACCTCTCACCTCAACCTGCCTCTGTGCCCGGGTTGATCAGCTCAAAATAATGACCGACTTTAGGAAATCGAAAGTCAAATGTGAAGTTCTTGAAATCCATCCATCCATAAATCTACTCCTGCTCTTCTATTCATCCTACTGGAGCTGGTTCTGCTTCTCCGTGGCTAACCGTGTTTCTCCTGATGAGGAAAGACGCTAACTCCTCTTGTCTTTTCATTGGCGGAAATAGCATGTTTTGCGCGGCGAGCGGCCGTGATGGATGATGATTGGCTGGCCGGATCAGGGTCTGCCGTGTATTCCCATACATCATCGGACTCTCTCTCTCTCCTCTCTGACGATTTGCACCTGCGCCTCTTTTGCTTCCCCCGAAAATACCTGTGATTAATGTCCGGCACCGGAGAGAGGAGCAGAGCTGGAGGAGCTGTGCGTATTAATTAAAGCCAGACCTCGGCTAACGTGAGCGAGGAGGGAGAGACAAAGCTGCCCGGATGAAACAAAGCAGTCTAGTGGAAGCTGGATGGTGTGAAGGTGGTGCTGAAGCGGTTTGACGTTACACTTTTATTAGCTTTACATGCAGGGTGAGGCAATAATGTCAGACTGGAGCACCACCACTCACTAGCGGTGACTTTGGATTCCATCGCCCATTGAACTTTGTTCATGCAGCGATGCACAAAATACTTCCCATAAACTTGTGAAAAATGTATGGAAATAAAGTATATTTAAACTAAATCCAGATAATTACCATCACAGCTGTTATCACGTCGTATCATGAGGCATTAGTTGAATAAATGAATGTTTATTTCAATCTCCTCTAATACAGTGATTCTTAACCATAGGGCCGGGGCACATGGTTGGGCCGCGAGCGCATCCTAGAGGTGCCGCTAAAAGGTTTCTTGTCTGACTCCTTTGGGCCGTGAGGGCCGCGAGACACAGCAGCATTGGCAGTAGTGTTTCACTGAATTGACTTGACAGCTGCAAATCTGTGATGGTTTACAACTATGGAGAAGTTGCTGAAAAGAAAAAATGATAAAGAAAGTGAAAGTGTGTGTAAGAGAACATGTATAGCTACACTTGTCTGGTCCATTTTTGGGAACACATCTCCTTGTGAGGACCTTTTGCTATCTGTAGGGACTTTATGCCGGTCATGAGGTTAAGGCTCAATTTGGGGATTAAAACTTCAAAATAACTGGGTCATTAGAACTGAATTTAAGTTTGCTTCAGGTCCTGGCTAAGGTTAGTGTGAGGCTGGGGAAAGAATTATGGCAATGAGAAACCTCACAATGTCCCCACAAGGAATATAGAAATACAAGTGTGTGTGTGATGTGTGGGCTTGTTTATACTGCCTTGTGGGGAAGATTTGGTGACAGAACACAATCCTCGTGGTGACCTTATGTCTTGTCCCCACAGGTCCAAACCTCAATTTGAGGATGAAGACTTCAAAATAACAGGGTCATTATAATTGGGTTTCAGTTTGGTTCAGAGTCCTGGTTAAGTGTGTTTTGGAGGGTTAAGTTACGGGTGAGAGACTGGGGAATGCATCATGTCAATGAGAAATGTCCCCACAGGGACAGCAATACAAACTGTTTTAGTCCTTTTATGTGTTGCTAAACTCCAGTCTCTTCCTCTCCAGAGTAATCTAGCAGTTTCTGTGTCAGATCAATTGAGACCTTCGTGTCGTGCAGGTTTGTCATTTCCTTTCTCAGTGAGTTCCACATTTTCCCTCCGTCTCTTGCATGTGTCTCAGCGTGGTTCTAGCATATGGTGGGTAGAAGCTCCCGCTCCTTCTCTGCTCCTCCTCATCAGGAGTTAGTTTCAACTACTAGTTGATCCGGTATCAGTCCTAAACATGACCAGCAGTGTTTGTCTGAGGGAACTTCAGTACTCTTGCTTGAGCAAACAGCTCATTGGTAAGTGCTCTGTAATCTGCCTTATGCATTAATCTGACAGCCGTCTTCTGCAGCAGAAGCAGTGGCCTTGTGTTACAGTGGTACATGTCGCCCCCCACCTCGACTCTGCAGGGAAGGTGTGGGAGTATCACCGTACAGTACAGTGTTCTCAACGTTCATTCAAATTAAATTCAAATAGAATTTGCATTTGTTCATTAAACACAGTCGACAGGCTATTTTCATTCTGCTGCTCATTCTGCCCTATTTATATCTAGCTGTGTACATGGGCAGTTTCTCCACAAACTGAATGAGTGTATTCTGACCAGAGCTCCAAACCGCATTTTAAGATATTCAAATATCGGGTTTCAGAACAGCACTGAACACGAAACAAGTGTTTTTAACGCTTAGTCAGGAGAGTCGTGCGCACGGCTGTTAAGATCTCTAATCGTACTGTTAGTATGATTGTTACTGAACACATAACTAGTCTTTACAACAATTTACATACTGTATATTTTTCCGTTTTCTCAAAACTATTTTCGACACTATAATCACACGAGTCTGTACCTGTACATCGTATGCCAACAAGTTCACTAACCGTTGGTGACTAGGTGACTTTCAGTCCATTTATCGTACCATGTTTTCTTTAATACATTTGATATTCATTTAAGAAGGAAACACACATTGCTGTGTGACATTTGAATTACTAGTGTGTGTTCACATGAAAACATTGTGACCATGATTGTTGAAAAAAATGCATTCATATAAAATAATTCAACTAAGACTAGGACCAATTCTGTCATTGAAACTTTCTGAAAGGGCAGTTGCCCCCCCCTCCTCCGGGGGGGTTGTTCATCCAGATAATATATCTTCTTATTAAAGCATAATCTGGAGTGAAAACAGAGAGGGCAATGTAGAGGAAGAAGAAAAAAGTGTCCCCTGTGTGTTTGGCAGTTCACACCTAGCAGCCACAGTCGCAGCAAACACATTTATTTTTCATATTTAAAAATGCAAATAGATGCAATTACACTCGCCTTGTTTATCAGCCGCTATTACCAGCATTTTGGCGTCGCCGAGCTGAGGAGCAGCCATATTTCAAAGCGTTCGCCGACGGCCGCTCACTGCTGCAGATAAGGAGGAGGCCTCCCCGCCACCTCCCCCTATACTGATGTAATTACAAAACTATTTTCCACCAAACAACCTCGCTTCCGTGACCCGCCACAAACACACATTCTGCCTCGCAGCTTGACTAAAAATAACTTCTTTCTTAGAGATACGCATCCTAAAAGGATTCATCTCCTTATGAGGCCCAGAGAGTGAAATATCAGCGGCGTTACTTTCCAAACTCAACATAAAAACGTCACTATGGCTCAGTGGATCGAATATTAATCCGGGATTGTCATGTAAAGTGGGAGCCGTGTATTATCTTCAGGACTCAGTAGTGTACCAGCTTTAGAAGACTTGAATCCAAGCAACTGCCCAAAACAAGGTCAGCTCTGGCAACAGCACTGAGAATCAGAAAAAACTTTCAAAAGGCCACCAAACTGGATGGACATTGAAAGTGGACAGCATTGACACGACAACTAGGTGAGAGAGGCAGCGCAGCAGTTGTTGTGTTCAGTGAAGACCGGGCAAAAGCATCCCAAGGTGCAGGCTTGGTTTGAGACTCAGAAACACTGAGAAGGTCATGCTGGAACTCAAGGAACATAGCCGCCATAGACAAGGCGATCACACATGCTAAACACACAAGCAGCAGAGCTCGGTGTGGAGCTGCTGAACACACGGGTGGAAGACACCAGGGGTCGAGCAGGAAGAAACTACAAGTGGGAGTCTGTAAAGCGACAGAAACAGGAAGTAACAGTGGACTAAAACTGACTAGAAAAGCTAAAACACGGCAGGATTTGAGGTTGAGGATTGAGAAGGGAATTTTGTGATAGCTCAAACACAGTCTCACGGTGTGTGATAATATGGTTCCTCAAATTCAGAGTGAATGTGTTCTGAGCCGCCATTCACATCTTGATCTAAATGGAATTTCAGTTGGAATGACCGGAATCATTCTAACTAAACTCATGTTTCCTAATACACTGAGAGCATGCAGCGAATGAACGTCATGAATTGGTGCAATTGAGTTGCCTCCCATACAGAAATAAAGCATCACACTGAGTCTAATGCCTCACAGTCGATGCTGGTCCTATGACAGACCTCAGAGATTTAGAGGCCACAAAGGTCGCCACTGCTTGCTCTGGTTTTAATGATTCATACCAACACATTCCAGACACTTCTGTAGGTGTGTTCACCAGAGTGGAACCCGTGTTTAAAACCTGAAGAACAAGCTCCTGCTCTTAAAATCGACTGGGATTAACAGTGATGCTTCAATTACATTGTTACGACAACAACACTGACGACTACATGTCAATATGGAAGTAGAGACGTTCATCTGCCACCTGCACAATCTGCCGGCACAACACACTCCTACTACAGAACTGTGCACATGAATACAAGCGCATACACACTTGCATCTGGACACACCTGCAAATGTGCTCTTCACGATTCACACACGCACATGCACACATATGAATCCACAGATGCATAAGGCTCTCACACCGAGGAGGCGTCGACGCAGATGTGTGTGTTGAATGCACAGGATGCAATGACATACATGAGTGGCTGTCATGGCATTGTGGTGACAGTTGTAGTTGATACTCAGGTCTAGGCTTCAGTCCAGACCCCCCACACACACTCACAGACAGCCACTCTTCATTTACCATTAATTGTTTTTTAATTCCATTTGGCAGGCGCCGGCCCCGGAGCCACCACGACGCTCCGAGAAGAGGGCCAGTTAACAAGGCAAGTTTTGTAGGAGTCAACACAATCCAGCCTGATGAGATATTTTTCTGGTTTTTGGAGAGGATAAAATGAAAATAAAGGTTGAACGCCTTCACTGGTTAGTTGAAAATAACTGCACTCGGACTCAGACGTTAATGTGGTTGTCAACTCAAGAGCAGATCTCCACTGCAGCTATACAGATTCTGGTTTGAATCATGGAATTTGAAAATCATTCAACCGTGAACATGTATTTTCATTTCTGATTTTAATGGTACGTTCAAACCTTAAGCCACCAGTCATGAACAACCGTTTTTGAAAAGCGGCCTTGAGCACCTTTGTTGAATGCCTTCCGTTGATGCCATTTGTGGTAGTGCAGTGGGCTTGTCTCAGCTCTTCAGGGTCAGTGGGGGGGGATACCCTGGACTGCTCACAAGTCCATCACAGGGGTCACATATAGACATCGAATCTCTTGTACACACATTCACGCCTCAATAAAAATAAATAGCTGCAGCTTTTATAGTTGACTAGCAGTCCAAGTATAATCTTAATTTCATAAACAGAATATTAAATTACCTGGACTCATTTAAAAAAGCAACTTCCAAATGTCTTTTTTTTTTTTTTTTTTACTGTTTATTTATCAAATTTTACATGGTACAGGAATGAAATTTTGAAAATGATACATACAATGGTTTAGAAATTGTGTAGGAATATACATAGATAACAATAAAATAAAATTAAAATCAAATACATATGCATAAAAATAATGGGGATAAACGTATAATTGCGATAAGGTAGGATTTCTTTGCTGGAAAATGTTCTTTTGTGCACATCCCAGTTTTCAGTCTCAACAGAGAAGTCAAATGCTCCATCTGCTGTATTTCTTCAATAATGTCAGTCCAGCTTCATACATCAGCCTTCAACCAGTTCCTTGCAATAGCTTTTTTAGTAGCAAGATTTTAAATAAATATTGATCACTTTGTTGCACAGTAGAGTCCCAGCAAACATATCTGTCTGTCCTTAAGAATCTCACATTCAAATATCTCCTCTAGAATATTCATAACACTGTCCCAGAATATTTGTATTTTAATACAGGACCAAAATATATGAGAATGAGAAGCGTTTGTGTGTCCACTTCTTCTCCAGCATAGTTGCCAAATGTGCTTTTTATTGCACGTATCTCCACATTATTCAAGGCTTTCGACAAAGTCATCATGAATGAATTCATGCCAACTCTTGATCTGCTTTTCCATCCCGTGCCTCCCAAATATTCCCCTTGACCCCTGCTGACAGCACATAATCAACAAATAACAAGTCAATCCTTTAATTCCTCCACCAATGATTCCAGATTATTCCCATGCTCATACTTTAATTCCTGTTAAGTCTCACCATTTAATTTCATTAGTGTAAATTAGTGAAAGTGGATCTACAGGCTGGATCTGGGAGAGAGCTGACCTTTGACCTCTCCATTTGCGGAGTGACAGATTACAGATTGACCTTATTAAAGGTTTAAGGCTGCTCACACACACACACACACACACACGCACGCACAAGTTATGTTTTATGTTTTGCGGGGGCCACTAACTGCCATAACCCTTTCCCCAGCCTCTCACCCTGAACCTGACCATCCAAAACGCATGGCTAACCTTTAGCGGGACCTAAACTTAAATCAAATTATAATGATCTTGCTTTGAAGTTCTAATCCTCAAATTGAGGCTTAAACTTGTGGGGACTGGCAAAAGGTCAAAGGTCCCCTTAATGAGGTTTCCAAGAATTGGTCCCCATAAGCATAAGCTATTGAAGGACACACACACATGCACACAAATGTACCCCGAACTCGTTTTTTTTTCTGGTCTTCGAAGAGATGCAGTGAGAGGCCGCCAGATTTAACAGCACAGTTTTGATGTCCGAGAAGCCAGGCAGGAACAAGGACAGACAGCCTCAGGTCGGGTTTGGACCTGGAACAAAAAGTGGTTGGATAGCTGCCGTCACTTGAAAAGTCTGACTTTGTCCCAAATATTTACCGGTTGCCGTGACACCAGACATTCTTCGTACATTTTCCTGCCTGGAGATCTCCCGAGAGAGGCTCTGACTCGCACACATCTTCTCCTGTCATCATTGTGCTGCTCAACTGTGTAATTGAAGTACTACCTGATACGTAGTTGTAATGAGCCATGAAGAAGACATAACAATGGTGGAAATTCTCCGGCCTCACCGACCACCGCCTCCTGTAACACTGCTTCCGTTTACCTCTTTTGAGAAAGAGGTACATTCCTTTGCTGGAACTTTACCAAGTTCTACCAAGTAGTGTTTACTGGTAAGTACATGCACACACGGTTATATCGGCATAAGTTTGTGAATTTGTTTTATTATTATTATTAATAATATTATTATTTAACATGTTAATCTGTAAATTGTATCTTTTCTTAATCCAGCATTACTGAATCAATAATCATTTCAAGCTCCTCCAATACATTTGACCTGCTCAATGCATGGCTTCCGATATAGTACGGAGTGTATGGGAAACATTTCTCCTTCCATATATTACACATAGATTTAAAAGGAGTGGAAGTGAGCACTTCTGCCCTTTTCTACTCTTTTGCTGAACAAGGTTTATGCAGCATATCAGGCACTGGGACGACATCATTCTGGGAGAAAGACTTGGGCGCACAACAAAAAGTCACAGTGAACGTCTGCTTCCAGCACTGGGATTTCCAGACCACATCGAGCAGTGACAGTGCTTCCTCCACAGTTGCCTTGTTGGTTTAGGAACCTGTTGTTGTCATGAACCTTCAACTCTGGGCTGCTCCCCCCGGAGGATATATGGGTGAACAGCAATGCCAACATGAAGACCGCATGTGCTCAACATTGTTTAAAAAGGCAGGTACATAAAGGGAGGATAGATGAGCCTTTAGTGAACCAAACTCCAGACGAGTGATCAGATCAGAACATACATAACAGATAAAGGAGAGCCAGACAGGAGCATTGGGTCCGGCAGACTGGATGAAGGAGGGGAGCCCGAACACTTGTGTTGGACACACACTCGGAGCAGTTGCATCCATGCAAATGTAACACGTCCCAAAGTGCTTTGTGGCCATTAGAAAGAGAAATATCTTCTAGACGACTGCTGCAGGTGAAAGCCATTTAGAACGTGAGGCGTGCGCTCGCTGCTGAGGAGCGGCAGCTGGTGATTGGCAGCTCTAATGACAGTATTCAAACCCGACTGGAGCAGAGGAAGAGACTGTTTGGATGCTTGCCAGCAACTCCTCCCTTCCCTCTCTCCTTTCCTCCTTTGTGCTTTTGCCTTTATCTGCCATGTCTTTCCTTACTCACCTTTAGCTTCTCTGTTGGCTCAATTTAGTCTTTTTCTCATTTACTCCAAGCTGGCAACATCTTCTTGTTTGTGAACGACGGTGCTTGTTTGAGCCAGTGTGGCTCTCTGACGCTCCTAGTGGACAATAGAATCATGGACCTCAGGTCAGTGAATTATAAAGCCATCAGATGTGACTGTGGACATCAGATGAGAGAGACAATGGAATGGAAATAACATGAGCTTCAGCCACATAAGTCTTTTTTTTATGCATTCAGAGAAATGAACACATTGCAACACATTCATTGTTTATATAAAACGTCTGGGAAGTTTATTGTGTTGGTGGGAATGTTTCATCCTCAATAATCACATTCAGAGCTCCATTGCTTTAAAAATAGGCACCATGTCATATATATGGGGCTGGAACAGTGACCGCTTCCATTGGTACTGAAAAAACAAAATATTGGCTGAAAAAAAGAATATAGGAATTGAAAAACGGAATATGGGCTGAAACATTTTTGTATTGAGGTAGAAAACTAGAGTGGTATTAAAATAAGAATAATATTTTTATAAATAATAAAAATAAGAATATATTTCTATTTCTTGTTTTTTCAGTTTATATTCTTTTTTTCTGCCAATATTTTTTTTTTTATGTAAGCCAATGTAAGCTGTCCCTGGTCTAGCCCCAAAAACTATTTGAGTAGTGAAGAAAGTGATGTAGTAAGTGTCGCTGAAAGTGTGGTTGATGCCAGAGTGTTTGAAAGACAGTTGATCTACAGCGTGATCGATCGGTAGACTATGAAGGTAGAACAGGTGGATGAAGTGAAACCCAATCTGAGCATCTGCAGGACCCCATGTTACGATCTAGTCGAGATAATGTGGACATCCGAGCGTTCCAAGTGAGCAACAGATCAGAAGAGATCACAGAACATGTGGCTGTCATGAAAATGTGGAACATAGTGTCCTGATAATATTTGATAATATAAGAATCTGGCTCAATTGTAGCTGTTTTCAAACAGACTCAGGAATCACACGGAAGTTTGAAGACCACAACACAGATGGGATTAATGCAGCTTCTGCAGTGTTCAACTAAACAACACACACAGGCACGCACTACCTGCTGACGTCTACATTTCCATCGTGGAATTTATGCTAAATATGCATATCTTAATTGCTTTATCCTAAATAATTAGCTGGTGTGTTTTTCTTTCCCACTCGTCCAGCCAGAAGCTGAACAAACAGTGACTCGCTGCAGGGGGCAGCGGAGCCCCTCCCTCCGCCACTTCCACAAAATTAATCCACTCCCCTGTTTGCTCATTTTTTTTTTTTTTATCAGTTTTGCTACTTAGTTACACAAGCTGTGAGCCAGAGGCAGGTCTGAGGGAACGATCCCCCTTCCTCCTCCCCCCTTTTTATCCAACATGTTATGATAAATATGAGAGAAGAGATGGGGGGGAAACATACAGGAAAGTGATATTTCTTAAGTCATTGAGTGTCATGTTGACAACAGCATTTCCTCTGTGGTTCTAAAAGGCAATGAAAAAGGCAGGTCTGCAGCATGAAGAGGTTTGGAATGATAGGTAACTGTGGGTAGCAATGATACTAAAGATGTGGACCTCGAACTGCTGTTTTAGAAAGTGCTGAGCCTCTCTCCGGAGGGCAGGAACTCAAACGGTCACCACCATCTCTGATGGTCTGTGAACGCTGCAGCAGAACAACACATAGTGTTGGACCCCATGATGGAGGTGCACCAACTTGGGGAGTTGGCTTTTAGCGATCTCCTGGTGATATGCCCCTTTTTTCTTCGACATACCCAGAACCACAGTATTAGAAAAGGTTCTCTCATCTCTTTTTCCACAAATATCTATTTAAGAAAAATACAATTAAAAGAATTTTCCACTATTAGTGCTTCAGGAGTTTCCAGACATACGTGGTCAAATTCTCAACATAAAAAAATCATGCACTCCTGCAGTGAAAACACTCAGCAAAACCCGATCGCCACCGTCTGTTTCAGTGCTTGGTTGCTCACTACAGAGGCAGTGATGTAATATTCAGGGTACAGACTTACTTGCTTATTTAGATGAAATAATTAAGGACCAAAATCTTTAATTGATCCAAATAACACAGATCACTCTGCTTTGAAATATTAAATCAAATTAACCAGGATGAAAAATGATAAGGAATCAAATTTATTACATCCTTTTTGTCATTGGGTTTCTGTCTTGTGATTTGCCAACTCTTAACATTAGCAGATGAAAATGGTTTTTTGGCATATTGGGATTTTTGTTTTTTTTTTTCATTAAAATTTTTAATCTGCAAAACATGTTCGTTTAATCTATGTTTGTTTTATGTCTTGTGTTTACTGTTGTTGTTTTAATCAATGTACAGACGTCTGCCTCTGCTCTTCTGCAGTCAAAATAAATGGACAATAAAAATGCATAAAGTATCCAAAATAACTGCAACAATGTTAAAAAAAAAAGTGCATTTAAGCAATAATTAACTACTACTACTACTACTACTACTACTAATAATAATAATAATAATAATAATAATAAAGCTTTTCTCATTCTGTATAATATGGCGATGACTACAAGATTAAATGTTATATTAAATGTGCAATAAGATGTAGTAATTATCAAAAATAAATTGGGCGGTTGTGTTGGTGTTCATGAGGAAGGAATAAAGAGGGTTTCATTCAGAGCAATGAACAGTTTGTCCACTCATGAGAATCCAGTTTGTCAGAATCCAGATGTGTGGAATACTATGTTGTCAGTCTTAGAAGACCTTGGAAAGTCGATCACCTGGGCCACATTGTCCCACTGGTCGACCCAGACCTACAAAATGGGTGACCAAACACAATGCAACTATATCTTTATTGTATTTTATGTCGGTGCAATGGTCATAACCACAGATGTCCTGCTCTAAAAAGCAGTGGGGGAAAACTCATTTCGCTTCACGGTAAGAGCTAGAAAGTCAGTCTGGGCTCCATGTGACGCTCTCGCGGTGGATTATGGCTGAAACATCTGTCCACTACCTGTAAAGTGACCGCTGCTGGTGCCTATTAATTACCACAGGTTATCTGGAATCTAGCAATGCTGTGATTAATTGGATCCACAGGACCAACAAGCCGATGTAGGTCATATTTGGGCTGCCATGACAACCCTTCCTCCCCCAAAACCGAAAGGTCCAGAAACAATGTTGCTATTTTGGAGATGCAGCCCTCCACTCCTGCATCCCATCACAAGTTAATGGTTGTTTCACATGGACCGCCGCCCGACTTTAAGGTGTCTCAGGTTCCGAGCGCCGCCAGCGGCTCGGCTTCATCCCGAGCGGTCCACCTTAACAGCGCTGAGCCTGGCACTCAAACACGCTTTGTTTACTGACAGGATTTGGCAGTCAGCCATTTTGTTTTTTGCACATTTACATAAACACCAAATGGTGCCTGTTTCCTGTGTGTGTGTGTGTGTGTGTGTTGGGGCCCCAGCTAATTCTCACTGCTGCAGATGAAAATGGAAGACAGTGTGAGGTTTGTTACCATGTGACGGCGGTGGCGGCGGCTCGGATGCCGAGTTCCTTCAAAAGCTGATGAACTTGACATAAATGCTCACGAGCTGAAAGTTCATCTCTGCGTACCTTAATGTGCTTGATTACTAAATTATGCAATGACCCAGCCAAAGACATTGTGGGAGGGGGGCGGGGAGGGGGGTGCTGTTTTCAGGACTGCCCTGTTTTTAGAAGTACTTCCTGCTCGCCATCACCCCGGGCGAAACATGTGTGCCAGCGAGTGTGGAAGAAAAGTTGCTCTGCATCTCGCCTCCGCTGAAACGCCACATCTCTCTCTCTCGTCGGACCCCATTTGAACAACCTCATCCACGGACTTGAAGGGCCATGGACTCGTCCGGGAACGTCACCCTGACCCCAGCAAGAACAGATTTCTGTCCTCCATATACTGTCCAGCTGAAGCCTCCTGCAGTAAACACGTGACTGCCTTCATTCGCCAAACCAACCCAAGTGAGCACCAGACGATAGAATGGATTCTCTAAGAAGATCTTTTTCTCCTTCACTTTCAGTGCCCGCTCTCTCCTTCCGTGGGTCTGTTTCCACTCGGATGGCGGCTGGCATCTCTCCGGGCTGTAATTAAACATCTCTGCGTTCACTCTTGACTGGCTCATTGTGCACATGGATTCCTCTGCAATGCTTAATTGGCTAAATATTGTTTGGTTCGTTCAGTCACTTCTCCTTTCTTCTCATGGTTGTTCTCACAATTCTCTCAGCGTTCCCTTCCTTCCCTCCATCGCTCCAGATCCAGCGGCGCCGTGGCCTCTGGTACTAATCATCGGGACAAGGCCATCCTGACATATGGTGCCCGGTGAAGAGGCAAAACTCTCCGGGCTGTTTAGCTACCCAGCATCTCCCACACACCTCCCTGCTCAAAACGCCTCCTCAGTCTTCTACAGCCAGACAGTTTTAAGAGCTGAATCACATCTATGCAAACATGAAGCCATTACAGGTGGCTTCTTCTTCTTCTCAGGTGTCAACTGAAGCATCACAAGATGTTCCTACCTTAGATAGAAGGCTGATCTCTGTTTGTTCTTTCACTCTCCACTGGACCAACCGGAATAAGGCCATTCGGTCCTAACGCACATGGCCAACAGACATGCTAACTTTATGCATGTTTTGTTACATATCCACCAAATGTTGATTTATTTAACTCTGATGTAATGAGTATAAGTACTTGCTAAAGATGCCCTTTTGGCAGTAGTGAGGTATGTACTGTATTACACTGTCACTAAAAATTTGGCATTGAATTTTTTTTGACATTTTTCACTCACAAAAACCTTCACTATTCACTATCTTCACTATGTTGAATCATGTATATATCACATTGTCATTCCATCCATTCCGCAAAATATCTTTAATCTGATATTCCATCCAGCAAAATTAAATCCACTATTTAAATTATATTTCAAATGTGTACCTCACAAGAAACAGATTTTTGCTTTTTCCATCCATCCATCCATCGTCTTATCCGCTTATCCGTTACCGGGTCGCGGGGGCAGCAGCTTCAGGAGGTCACGCCAAACGGCCTTCTCCCGAGCGACCTCCACCAGCTCTGACTGGGGGATCCCGAGACGCTCCCAGGCCAGCGTAGAGATATAATCTCTCCACCTGGACCTGGGTCGACCTTTCGGTCTCCTCCCAGCTGGACGTGTCTGGAACACCTCCAAAGGGAGGCGTCCAGAGGGCATCCTCATGAGATACCCGAACCACCTCAACTGACTCCTCTCAATGTGGAGAAGCAGCGGCTCTACTCCAAGCCTCCCCCGAGTGACAGAACTTCTCACCCTATCTCTAAGGGAGATTTTTGCTTTTTGTCGTGGTCAATATCCTCTGGGATTTCAGCCTTGATCTACATACTGTCTCGGGTGAAAAATAAATAAATAAAAAATGTATAAATAAATATATAATATAAATAACTAAAAACATTTTTGGTTCTTAATCTTGGTTTTTGGAGGAGTGTTTAACACGTTGACTTTATTGAAATTAATTCATACTTTTGTTGGTGCAGTGCTGTCACACAGACTGCTAGCATGTGCCCAGAACTACACACACTCGTTGTTATTGTGTTGTTGTGTGTTAGCAGCAAAAGTTCACTGGCATAACTGCTGTTGTCAACATGAAACCCAAACTCCACTCAGAAAGGCCACACTACAACTGTTGAGCATTTTGACTTCTGTTATGTTAACATCATAAGTAAATGTACGCAAAGTTGGACGGATAAGTAAAAAGGGCAGCGCTATTTGTAGTACAAAAGTTGTGCAGCTCGTGTCACGCTCTCAAAACTTTACAGACGTTTGTGTGTATCGCCCCGGGTCAGGCCACATAGGTACCTGCTCCATATGTTAATGGTCAGAGGTGCAACTGACAAGCGTCCACACAAGCAGCCTCACCTGTGATTCACCCCCGTCTTGGACTCTCACACACACTCAAGTCCCTCTTGACATCTGCAGGTGTGAGCCAGTGTGTTGTCTGCAGGTAAAGCTGCTGGTTGGCAGTATGTGTTTGTGCTGGAGACAAAACACAGGTCCCAGTGGGAACTTGTGATCCAGCTGCTGATTTCATAAAAATGGCATCTGCTGGAGACACCCCACCACCACCATAAAGAGTATATACAAACACATGCGCACATGCTAACCAGCGGTGCGACACACACACACAGAGTGTGTAACAGATGTAGAGTGGGCCTGAGACACATGCTCACCCTCCACCGACTCAGGTGCTGTAAAACCCGGAGATGTCACACTCCAGGAGAGACTGGGAGCCAACAAGACACCCAGAAGTTGGCGTTCCTTTCTGCACACCAGATTTTTGAGCCCCTGGAAAGTCTGTCAGGTCATGAGTCACTTACATGAGAAAAATATGTTGTCGCACTTCAATAATCCTCCGCTGTTCCTAGTTGACTTTCCAAAGTTTGCCCTTCGATATTCAGAAAAAAACATCTTGATTTACCCTTAAAGATTAACCACAACTTCCTTTTCTCCGAGGGTCATGAGAAGATAAACAGTAAGATTGAAGTTTGAGGAACTTCAATCCCACTTCTGGATAGAAGCACAGATATGTTGCACTTCCATGTACTTCCACCCTGATGTTTGAGCCGATGGCTTCAGATTCAACTTAAGGTTTTGGATTCTGGTGTCAAATATCCAAATGATAAAATGGGACAGGATCGGTTCTATCTTATCATGTCTTGAATCCAATGTCGCGTGAGCCGGTGTGTTCATGACTGCCATAGGAATTCACTTGTTGCCGTGAGTAGGTGAATGGATGAATGATAAGGCGACCAGTGAACTTCTCCCATTCCAAAACAAGGGAAGACCACGGTGTTAGATCATCTTTTCTCAAGGATTGTGAATCTTTGCTCTCTGTGTTCATGACTTACATTTCACAGACCATTCTTCCTTGCACATCCAACTATGGCAGCCACGACTGTGTCGCTGACTTCTCTACGCTGCAGCTTTAGTTTGGGTCAAGTATGACGGAGGGTTTTGTGGCGGGTTTGGATGTGCTTTATGGTTGACACACAGAACAACAATTACATGCGTTTGTGGTTTTAAGAGAGTGTGTGTGGCGGGGGGTGGGCCGGGTCAGAGTGGCAGGTGCAGGGATTGCGGCGGAGCCCGCAGGACGACCTCAGGGCTGGAGCGCTCACCGCGGTGATTAATCATCCGGCAAAATGCTTCTGGCATGTGGAAAAGAGAGACGCTTCATGTTTTACTGCATCCTTGGCTAAACTGTGTGTGTGAGTGTGTGCAAGGGAGTGTGGTTGAAAATAGAAAAAAGTCTTCACACAGACTCAGAGAAGGATGGTAGTAAACTTATTGTCTGTACCAAGACATTAAAAACCCAACAGAATTTTAGTTGGGTGTGATATTTGTTTATCGAGGGATTTTATCTCTCGGGGCAGGGAGCAGGGGGAGGTTTCTGGCAGACGGCAGTCTGCGCCTCTTCACTTCATCTGCTGCCCCCTCGACCTGGCCACTATGCTCCTAACAGAAGTGCTTCTGTTCCACAGTGGTGAGACTCTGAAAGAGTGAAAGACAAAGGGGAAAAGAGACCTTACACCCTGCAGCGACGACAAATGTTTAATTATTTGTTTGTTTTTGCTTCACTCGTCGTGAGCGCGTGCACGTGTGTGTGTGTGCGCAACTGCCTCTAAGGTGAAAATTTACATAATGATCTCGTATCACTTTGATTTATCTCTCCACACCTCCACTCTGTCTTTCTTTTTTTTTTTTCCCCCAACAGAGCCACTTACTGATCCTCTGTTCCTAATTGCCACCGTAATGCACTTACACATCCAGGGTGAAGGTTCAATTCCCAGCGGGCCACGCTTTCTAAAACGAGCGCTAACTGTGTCCAGCTAAATAGGACAATCCGTTACAGATGCTTCATCACCATGTTTGAACACGGCTGGAAGTGTGGAGGCAGTCAAAAGGAGAAGAGGGGGTGTGGTCCTGAGGGGAGATGGGGAAATATGCGCTGGTGTAAATAACAAATAAACAGGTACAAAACAAAATCTGTTTCTGGAGTTATGATTCTTTATATGTACACCAAGCTGCAGAACCTTTTATGAAATCAAAGACTCTAAGCACAATGAACACCAGCTCAATAAGATAATTCCCCATAATTATTTTTGATAGACAGAAGTATTGAATCACTACGCAGCTCAATGTACAGTATTTTAGGAAGTAATAGGTTCATGTCTGCCACCATTCTGTGGCATTTCTGTCAATGGCAGTGTGTTGATTTTTGTTATACATTTTGGTTGTTGTAGTAGATGGTTTATGGAGCTTCAGTACATGATGCATTCCTACAGGGTCAGAAGGCACGTCGCGTCCACATCTCAAGACAAATGCAACAAAGAACCTGTTCACCGTCAAACATCCATTAAACCCATTCAGTTCTCATCCGAACTCACGTCCGACCCTCAGGTTCAATGTGCAGAACCAAACTGACGTTTACCGCTACACCAGTATTATGTAGTTGAAGAATATTTGTTTTGGTCAAAGAGCATTATTGCAAGCTGTGGCACAGCTGAGTCTCGAGTCACGGTCTACAGACCACATGGCAATTAGTTTGTGAGGACGGATCACGGTGAAAAAGGTCATCACTGGTGTGATGTGAAATATACACCATTCAATCATCCAAATATCTAAAGGGAATTTTGATTTTTTTTAAACATCAGGACTTGTGTAAAAGTTCAATTATGGTGCAAGACATGCAACACCTGATCTGGGTGTCAGTCCATTGAAAGTCTTACAGGCTCCTACTGTTGGTACAGCAGGCCGTGAAAATCCCATTCTATGGACCAATACACTACTGTACTTTTAAGTGACTTCAGCGTTTGCCAGTGTCACATGACCATGAGCAGCTCGATCATTGGGTGTACAGTAAAGGTAAGAGAGGAGCCTATCAGCCCAAGAATCACGAAAAGATTTAGGTGACTGATGACATCAGCAGGTTGGACAGACAATCATGACTTGGCTGTGCAAGGTTTTTTTCAAGCACATGCAGCGGATCAAGATTTTCCTCCTGGGCGTCTGCACTCTCTCTCATGGAACGATCATCTTAACGCAGCGTTTTTCAACCGGTGTGCCGCGGCGTCGTACTGTGCGGTGAGAGTGACAGGTGCACCTTGGGAAGTGATCCTGTTTCACCTCATCTGTCCAGAGATAGAGGTGAGTGATCTGATGACATTACTTCATGAACAGCTAGAACGTGTTGACGATCTTCCAGCGTGAGGAGATTCAGTCACATTATGTCTATACACTATAGATCTATGCTCATGCATTGATACGTCCGTCACTCGCAGCTGAAACCGCGTAGTGCTCCTCTTCCCAGTCACAGCGAAGAAATAGGTCAAATGCGCAACTGAGTTGTCTTTCAACCTGATGTGCCTCTAACTTGACCACACACCTACACGACAGAATGATGGAGTGACCCTTGTTGGACCCGCCACGCCAAAGACTGTCCGCACCGCAGAGCTAACAGAACTAACGGCTAATCTGACTTCTCCTTTCAAATCTTTATTGAGACTCGTAAACTGTCAAAGTTTGCTCCACAGTTTAAAATTTAGCTAAAAACTACATGCCGGACCAAATACTTTTGTTCCAAGACAGAGAAAGAATAATGTTGTGAAGTAAGCTGAGGCAAAGAAGGTTGCCAGTTCGCTCAGGTGGGTGTGTGTTGACGTGAGGGGTGTGACACCGCGAGAGAGTGTGGGAGCACAGCACCTGAAAGTGGTTGTGAAAAAAATTAACTTGGTCGGACAAGCAGAGACCCGGAGATTTTTTTCATACTGTTACCAGCGCGAGTCACACACCCGGAGGTTCCTTACCACGGTTCGGAACTGATCGAGCGGGTCCGGTAACAGAATGTTAAAGATTTCACTGAGAATTCTCCCAACGAGAATAAAATCATGGAAAAGACATTATGTTGAAATCAAAACAGAAAATGTTGAAAACTGAAAATAAATTAATAAAGCATTATATATCTTTGCCATATTGCCCAGCACTTTCTGGAGACACACAGACACATTTTCTGCAATTTGTTCCTGCAGATAACATGCCAAAATAGCAGAGTGTCAGTAGCTAAATTAAGTTTTCTCAAATTAAAAGGGATTTTCCCCTGAGCCCAATTGCTCTTTGGCCGAGGTTCCGTTGGTGGTTATGAGTCTTAGGATTTTTTCAATGAGCCAAGTGTACCGTGGCTTGAAAGGCTTGGAAAACACTGTCTTAATGAGAGCATCCGACACGTCTAACTGGGCAGAAGCTCAGAAGCCAAGCGCAGGCTAAAACGTGTCCTTCCTATACGAGTCGCAGGGTGTTCAGCCTCCCTCGCCTGGACCTCACTTTGGATAAGGAAATGTTTGTAATGCAAAGCTTTGATTTATTACACCTGCTGGTTTGTTTTCTGGATTGAGGTTTTTTGTATTAAAATGATTTTCCACTTGCGAACATCTGTCAGTTTATAAAATAAAAAGAGGATTTTGCAAATTCAGAGGCATGTTATTATTTGTTTACAGCTTGGAGCAGATTTTCTTCGAGTGGGTTTTGAAAACTCATTTGAAACTGAAACTTTTTTGACTCACAACTGCAGGGTGTTTTTTTTATATTTCAAACAATGTGTCTCTTTCAAATCGTGTTTTTTGGGCACGGTGAATTGTGTTTGTCTCTGACCCAACGTTCCACTAGCTGCATTGCTGGCCTGTATCTAAAGCAAAGGTTGTTTTGAAAGATAAAATGTATCAAAGCATGAGCTGTAATTGAAACTCATCACTTGTATTAAAAGTATTAATGAACCTGGCGAGCAGATGGGCAACGTTGGAGACGGCCTGTGATGACAGTTACGACTCGTGTCAGCTGTCATCAGCGCAGCTGACTTGAATCAATCGCTTTAATTCAAACCCTTTGATCAGCAGTTTAATTCATTCATACGCGCCTTCATTCGTTCACTCGCTCGCTCTGTCTGTCATTTCAATATTTCAGCTGTGATCTGTGCAGGTGTCTGCTGCACCGACGAGTTCAGCTCAAAGAGACTTGTTCTCCTGCGGGGCCTCACACGTGCACCGAGGCACTGCGCAGGATGCAACACATCGCTGTGGATGTACAATACTTAATGTTGAAAAATGGCGACCTCGCTTAAAAACCTGTTTTCGTTGAATGACCATCACAAGCTAGAAAGAACTACAAACATGGGGCGATTCATAGATTCTGACATCAGTGGACAGGTCTTTGGAAAAAGCTCCCTGACTGTGTGTGAGTGGGTCTCAATGAAGCCTGAAATGCAGCTCCTCATGTCTGTCAAACATCTAAGGTTGCAAGGCTGCTGTCTTGTCAATCCATGGAGATGCAGTGTTTACCATGGGTAAACACATCCTCCATATTCCTCCTCCTCACCAATACAAACACACACTGCTGTCTATTGTCTTGAAAAGCAGTTAAAAAGCTGCTCTGTGAAGCCCATAAATGGCTCTGTTTTCAGCAGATGATCCTCCCATGATCCTTTGTGGGTCACATGAACATGCTACCTGACGTCAAGTGGCTTGAAGAGATCATGCATGGTGCAGAGTTATTAGAAATAAAGCACTTAGAAATGGATCAACATTGCTCTTTCGTCCTCACACCATTCAGTGTTCAGGTTTCATCTTGCTAACACTGCAGAAAACCATGGGTTGCCTTTCATGGCCCCCTTCAAATGTGTTCCTGATTTCAAAAATAAAAGAATGAATGAATGTGGTATATGACTGAATCAAATGATGGACCCACACATACATTTAAACAACAAAATATTGTTTATTTTGCATCAGTTTGACAACGGCACAATAAATCACATTGGTGGCTATATTCAAGTTTTTATATTATCGCTCTTAAACTAAAGCTCTTTTAATGTCTTGAAAATATTTGTATAAGATTTTCAATTTTATAAGAATTTCAAGTACATTCAGAGTACGTTCATCTTCTTCAGAGGCACACGTCACATTGTCAGACCCGACGAATCACCGATGTTTGCTCCTCTGGTCACCAAAATGGCAGCCGTCGCCATGTAAAGCGCATCCGACCAGGCACTGTGGAAAATCTTTGGTGGTACCTGTGTAGTGCCCTTCAGAGGGTCCTGCCGGCTGTTTGGATTTTAGCCAGGGTTACTATAGAAACACAGAGGGAGCGGCAGACGAAAACAAGGATGGCCTGCTCTCTTTGATGGAAAACATGAGGCTGACAAAGAATCCCGCATCATCACACAGACAAGTCATTCTGGCGCCAGCGTGAAATGTCTTCACTACAGAAGCACTATTTTATTGGAGCATGGAAAACAGGCAGAATTATAAATTATTAGAGAAACCTCCACCGTGATCCAGACGATCTTCACTCTGTTGATCTATTGATTCTTCCTGCAGAGACTCCGGTCCTACACCAACGTGGCATTTGGGATCAAATCATTCTTTCTACACTTCTGACAGTAAAAGTTTGGGGCTCCGTCGTTCGCCCTCTGCAGGACGCAGCAGCAGAAAACAGTGCAGGAGCTGGATTAAATAAAAAAAATAAAAAAGCAGGAGGACAGAGGAAAGCAGTCTTTAATTTTGCTGCTTATTATCACGTAGGAAAGTGAAATCACGTCATGATGTGATATAATTGAAATATATTATTTGACGATGAAGTCATGGGTTCAACAGTGTGATATACAAGCTATTAAAAAAAGAAAACAATTCAATTATGTATTTTCTCATAAATAAATGTATTCAGTATGTATTTTGGAAAAAAATACTGTTAAAATGAGCATCAAGCAATTTTTAAAATCCCATTTAAAGGGGAAGGAAAACCAATTACTTTTTATTTAGAGTTTTTTATTTTTATTTTTTGCACTATCTTCTCCAGTTTTGCTCATGAGAGCCGCAAAAATACAGACAAAGAGCCACCTGTGGCCTCCTACTCTGCACTGTGTTACCATAAGCTACGTGGATCCTCAGTCCTTGGAATACGTTTGCTTCAAACGTAAATATCAAGATTTACTACTGTCACAAAATAAATAAATGTTTTTGTAAGTGATGTAGTGGGGAACACAATCATTTCCCTCCAACCAAAATGTCTGCAAATGTTTAACTCAGCAATTCATTTTGAAATACTTTTTTTTCTTTTTTTGACAATTAAAAAAGAGATTTTAAAAAATTATAAAAATTTGGAAATAAATTATTCATTCATGAAAAACAATATGAAAATTCACTACATTATTTAATTTCCAAATTCCAAATGATTTATCTAAAATTAAAAAAAAAGAAAAAAAAGAATAGTAGTATAAACAAAATTGAGAACTAGCAGTAGATAAGTAAGTAACGGGAAGGTTGGAGAACAGTTCAGCACCTGAAGAAGAGGCACACAAGGTGGTGGTGGAGGGGTGCGGTGGCCCAGCTCTTTTGGTTTTCAAATGCAGTACAGCCAATAGCAGCGAGGTAAAAGCACCGGCCAAAGAAGAAAGTAGCCAAAGAAGTCGGGGAATGGATGATTTGATCACATTAGAACAATATGTGCCGTTGAGGTGCAAAAGAACATTTTGGATTTCATCCTGGCCGTTACAGCTGCGAGCGGTGATGGAAGCTCACAGCGTCGCTCTTTCTGTTTGTTTCCTTAAAGATTCATAAGTACCACATCCACATGAATCATTCACTACGGAAATGATTGCCGTAAACATGAAGTGCCATCTCTGCCACCGTGCGCTGAAATATTCATGCTTTTTAAGTCATAAATTATGACACGGTGCTCTCTCTATCTCACTCTCCCACGGTAGGAGACGGTGGTCTTCCTTATGATCAACTTTCCTCTGCCTGACCAACAAAAATCTCGCTGCGCTAAATAGAAGTGAGAGGAACGTCCTGGGTTGAACTTATGCGTTGTGGGTTCTCAAATGTCAATTTGTCAGATTATTAATGCGGAAAAACTATAATAATAATAACAACTCCGAGTTGAAATACTATTGAAATTATATAAGATTTTGCAGAGCTGAGGCGAGCAGAGCGAAAAACAGGTGTACGATTACGACCAGAAAGATAGTTCACAATTCATTTGATCGATATTTCCATGATACGAGGGAACACATCTTCATTTGTTAATACCATACTTTAAAAAATCTGCTTTGAAAGTATAATAACTTTAACTTAAAAGATGAATAAATGCGATAATGATGAACTGTCTCCTATCTTCCTCCCCTGGTGGAAAGAAAAATGAAAGAATCATTTTGCACTTGAACATTATATAAATACATTCTCCAGTCACTCTGGTGACGGTTCTTGGTCCTGATGATTGGTGACGTTATTGTTTGCCGAAATAATCATTAAATTGTCAAACGGATGTATTGAATTCAGGTGACTCAGTGACTTCATGGTTTGCCAGTGTTCTCAACATGATCTGCAGCTGAAACGCTCACCAAATACCATGTGTTTTTCAGAGTGGCTCTGCCCCTGCCAGATCCTGATGGTTTTTTTTGGTGCGTGTGTGTGTGTGTGTGTGTTCCTCTCTGTATTTGGGGCCCTCACCTCCAGGCGAGCCGATCCTCTTACAGTAATAGCATTGCCTAATCTCAGAGGCGTATCACAGGCAGCTCAGAGTGTTCGCCACTAACAGGTTCACACAAATGGGATCTAGTCAAACAGCCCAATCCTCCTGCCACTGTAAATATGGAGAGTATTATCTCCGACTGCCTGGAGGCCTCTGATGTGGAACTGATGCAGATTTGACTGAGAGACTGAGCGATAGCAGCCAAAAAAGAGATCATTTAACATGCTGTTAGCCGCGTTACAGCAATTATGGGATGTACAGTGGAATCAAAGGAGTGCGGACCTACAGCAGGTAGACGCTGCTGCAGGTGAGACCAGGGTTTATTAAAGTATTACACAAGTGAGACAAGTTCTTTTTTCTTTGATTCATGATCATTTTGAGTAAATCACATCATGTTCATCATCATCCCTTTCATCGTAGTAGTGAAAAGATCTAGCGGCAGTAATATTATAAGCATGCATTTTGGATTTGAATTAAAATGATGCAATCGATTTGACTGGTGAAGAGGACCAGCTCACTTCTGGTACTGCTCTCAGGAGTCGGTGGAGGAGGTTGGAGACGGGAGGACTGTGGCCAACATGTCTCACCCCCTCCAGGACACTGTGGCGGCGCTGGGCAGCACCTTCAGTAGCAGTGCTGGTCCACCCTCGCTGCACGACGTTTGATCGATTGATTACTCATAGCTGCTTAGATCTTATGTATTTGGTTATTTTCTCATGATATTTCATGATATATTATGGGTATTTGTCTTCATTTTTTAATGTATGCTGATGCTTTGTGGACGTCTTTGATGTTTGTTGTGTATCTTTAATGTCTTTGGTAAGTGTCAGTGTCTTAGTCGTCATTGGCTGCTGTGACACGTTGACTTTCCCCGCTGTAGAACTAATAAAAGCAATCGAATCGAATCGAATCGAATTGAATCCAGATAATCATTGATCATTTTTTTTAAGCACACATGATTATCTGCCCAGACTGAGAAACAAGAGGCCCAGGATGCGACAGGAAGGCCTTTTAACTACATGGCGGGTTGTGACCCCGACACAAGTCTTGCCGACAAGTCTTCAATCCAGCGACTTGACGAGTCTCCGTTGTCGAGTGATGGAATCGACTAAAGCAGGTAGGCACAAAGAGAGACGAATCGATCTGGCAACCAGTGAGAGGAGGAGAAGCAGGTGTGAGGCCAGCTGAGAGGTGGAGGGCTGAGGGAGGAGGAGAAGGGGGGGAGGGAGGGAGAGAAGGGCTCAGTGAAGAAAGAAACCCAGAGGAGCCTTGAATGTGTCATGACACTTAGAACCATGGTGTTTTCTTTCAACCTCGAACGACGAGGTCCAGTGTGAAGCACTGTGAGTGTTCACACTGGACCTATCCAGACCTGTCAGTCATTCACTTCACACTCTGGCCTGACGCGCGTGCTCTGCCACTGAGCAGTTCATTTCTAGAGCGTTCACGCCTCCGTCGCCAGGTAAGAGATCACTCTAAAAAAGAAACCATTATTAAAATCCAAGCTGATTCGCGTGTGCTTTGTCTTTCTATTGGGCATCTAGTCATGTCGTGAGAAGAGTTCCGTTTAGCGTTGGAGAGACTGAACAGGTACGTAAGCGCTCATGAGAAAAGCGGTCCTGCAGCGGCACCCAGAGGCCGCCGTGAGAAGTGACCGTAACGGTGGTTTTAATCCACATTAAAACTCATTTAAATCGTCAAAATGCGTGACACGGATTCACTCACTCTCACACACACTAATGTTTGTTTCACTTTTTTTCTGAGGACCTCTCATTGCCATAATGCATTCCCCCCCCAACCACCCTGAACCAAGCTGAAACCCACGTATAATAAAGTGCTTTTACTGAGGTTTAAACCCTCTAAACCTTGTGAGGACAGGCCATATGTCCTTACAAGACTTGTACCTAGTGCTGTCATTTTAATGCGTTAATTCGATTAATTAATTATGCCGCAATTTAATGCGTTAAAAAAACAATTAATTATGACTATCAATGTTTCTTCATTTTGCCTCATTTAGAGGCGTGTTATACTTCTATTATTAATTTCTGAATTGGTATATTGAGCACCTATTTGAGACAGCCTTATTTTATTTCAGAATTGTATTTATTTAACTGAACCGCTGTATTTGTATTACATTTTTGAAAACAGCCTTATTTTATTTATTTAACTGTATTGCTCTTTGTTTAACATTTTTGAAGACAGCCTTATTTTATTTATTTCACTGCATTGCTGTATTTGTTTTTGAATAATGCACCTGGCCTAACTGGTTTGTGGATGTGCTTGACCTTTACTTTTGGATTTCATTTATGAAGCACAGTTCACCAATAAAACAAATTGCATTTCAAATCTTCTCTTCTTACTGTATTCAATTGATTACTCATGCACTACAATTTTTTTTATATCCTAGAACTCAAATTCTTTATCTGGAGACCTTTAGCAGATATGACATGAAAATGCGATTAATTCGATTAATTTGTTTTAATCGACTGACAGCACTACTTGTACCTCTTGGAGGTTTATTGTTGACGTTCATGCCTCTCACCCAAAACCCAACCATCCAAAACACATGACCAACCTGAACCAGGCTAAAACCCGATTATAATGACTGAGTTATTTTGATGTTTTAATCTTAAAGTTGAGGCTTAACTGTGTTAAGACCGGCAGAACGGTCAGCCAAAAGTCTTCACAAGGTGCTTCCACCCAAATCCTAACAAGAACAGAAAAGAAAAACAATCCCGCTCTAGAACGCCACCTACTGGCCACTTGGGAGTGAAACTAACGCCATGGATATTACATCTTTAACAAGACCGTTATAACTGAATGTTTTTAGACCCTGTTTCAAATCCAAGGCCCTTCAAATGTATACAATGGCACAAAATTCAACACAAATTTAAACTGCACCGCAACAATGTCAGTGAAGTGCTTCAAGTTTTGTCAAGACAGCGCGAGTTGTCAAAGCTAGAAATTAATGCGTTAACTTCCCAAAAGTCATGTAGATGAAGATGTTTCAGTGAAAGAAAGGAAAACTCGATGCAAGTGTTCCTGGTGTTTTAAGCCAGAGTAAATGGCAGGTAAATAAGTGATACTGGCTCAAGGGTAAACCAGCTCCTAAAAAGGAGGCAGACAGTTAGTTGTATTCTCCTCTTTTATTGGTTCATTCAATGGTGTGTTCTGTGACCTGGACCAACCACCACCAGCCCCTGCAGCCAGAGTAACAGAGCATTTTAAGCAAGTAGACAAAGAAAAGATTTGAAAGAGTAAGATAGTGGCATACACCGACACGACCAAGTTTCTCTTGTAGACACTAATATTTTCTCTATCCTGGCTTCACAAGGTCACCAGTAGGAACTCTGGAGACGGCGGTTATGTATCGAGCACTGAAGCGCTGAACCTGGACATTTGAAAAAATACAATTGAAGCTACTCTTTAACTTTCCAACACGAGTCATTCACGTTAGTAGTGTAAACTAGCTCTACAATCAGAAGAGGGAAATTATTTTTAAGACAATTCAAATAACATTTAGTACTCATTCGACCTTATCAGTGCATTTATTCAAATGCTATTTTCAGTCCAATGTAACAGAGGAAGCTGTGCTACGATGATAAAAACAAAAGACTGTCAAATGCAACATGCAGAAAAGGTGGACGGCTTCTGATAAGATGAGTCAGTTGTTAAAGAAGTGGACATAGACAGTGTTTTTTTACAACTTCATTGTTTTTTGTTTGCTTTTTTAAATTATTATTTTGTGTTTCTGTTTACAGAATTGAATAAATAAAGATATAGCAACATTTTTTGATATTTTTCTCATTTAAGTTTTTTTTTTTTAGCTCTGTTTTGTAGCTGCAGAGGATCATGGCAGGTGGTCCGGCTCAACCCCCCACCAATCCTGAGCTGCTGAAATCATTCACCTCCCTGAGCTGCCTCACTTCATTCTTGTGCAAGTGGTAACACTGAGCCGTGTCAAAATGTTTATATCAAGGTTTCGATCAAACAGGAGTTGAGAGGTCAATGATTTCAGAGTTCAGGTGCTTTTGAAGAGCAGTTGTGTATTTGGTCTCTAGGAGGCGCTGGCTGGTTGCAGAGGAGGGCAGGGAGAGGAGGCGCCTCCTGGTTGGGACTGGACACTGCAAACGGCAGCCTCTCCTTCTCCTCCTGCGATGGCCCCCACCAGAGCTTCAGCCCCTTCACGGACGGTGATGTTGTACGTCACGCTGATATCTTCATTGTAGAGCCGTTTGATGCAGTCAAAGAAGTCGTCCACCTCCATCTCCTCCACCTGACCGAAGAGACAGACATTTAATTCGATGCACAGTGAGGCTTGGCGACATCATCGAGGGACCAGAAAACATTACCTTGCGCTTGGTTGATGCTTTGCAGCGCAGGGAGACTTTCTGCAGGTAGTTTGGATGTCTGTGATGTTTTGGCGGAGACAGAAGAGCTGGGAGGCTGATCTCAGTGGTGGAAGAGTTCTGATGACCCTCAGCTCCAGCAGGTGTCTGTTGCTGGGCTGTGGTAGCTTCGCTCCTGGTCCCTGGGGGGGTTAAAAAAACAGAATGAGAAATGAAAAAGTTGAGACGGACTGACTCCAGCAACATTAGAAGACTTCAGTCTACCAAGAGAGGAGGCTTCCTGAACCTGACGCGGCAGAAGACCTGGACTCTGACTGTGCTGGTAGATGTAGACTGCGTTAGGAGGCAGTGAAGATCTTGGCATGGACAAACTACAAGCTACCAGCTCTCGGCTATGAATCAGCTCAGCTGTGTCAATCTGAGGGGGAAAAGCAAGCGGTGAAGACGGGCAAGAGCGGACGTCAAAGAGTGTCTTATTACTGCACACCTGTGATTTTTTTAAAAGCTTGATTGTGAGAGCCAACCAGTCGGGACAGCAGGACTCCAGGTCCAGGGTGATGAGGGCCAGCGCCAGCATGGATCCTCTGAGCTACGCAAAATAGTTAACCACAGTCAGAATACACAAAGCATCCAGGGTGAAGTCGTCCCAGCATGAGTGTCTTCACCTGCATGAGTGTGTTGTCAGCCATACAAAGGTAGAGTTGGCGTGTGAGGAGGGCGAGATGCTGAGAGCGGTTCATTCCCAAAACAGAGTCCAAATACTCACAAGGGCATGACAGGACCATCGCATGGTACTGTGGAAATGAAAACAATGTCATGCCTCTGCCAGGATTTACAGGATTCAAGTGTTTAAACTGCAGAATCGTCAAAGACATTTATTGACAAAAAGGTGCAATGTTATTCTGCTATCTGGAGGGTCACTTTCATTCAGTCATCGCATTTTAAACATTTGTATGTACTGTAACTTATACCTAATGAATGTTTACAAAAACATACTAGCGCAGTCTTTCAGTCAAGATGCTACTGTGGTCTTAGGAAAGGTTCCTCTCCCTCACATCCAGACACTTGTTGATATTACATGATCTTAGTTAGCCACGGGCAAAAAGTTGCTCCATCTGGTCCGTCACTACAGTGCAGGACGTCATGAATCCCATGATCCTTTAACTTTTGTGAGAGCAGAAATAATGTAGAACGTAACATGTCATGTAGATTAGATTCGATTTAGGCTTATTTGTTAAAGCAAATTATCAGATGGACATCATTGTATCGCACAGTCTACAGGGTGTCACCGTGCTAACAGGCATATAAATAGGGCTCGTGTGAGCTCTGAAACGCTCTCAAACACGCTGAGTGTATTTCTTGTGAAAGTGAGCTCCAGACATACGATTTGCAGGAATTCGAGCGGCGTGGCAGTGTGCAGATCCCAGTTGAGTTTGTCAAGGATGATCCTTTCCATCCTCAAGATCTCCGATGGTGAACAGCCACAGCTGCTGGAGTCAGCCAGCTCCTTCAGAGAGGGAACACACTGACACACAAAACACAACACGTTCAATCATTTCCAAACACAAGCTGTGCGATGCATTTCAACTAGCTGGGTGGAGTGGAATCCTCAAATGTAAGAACCTAACGGCGCAGTCCTCAATCCGACTCCCAGGTTTTATAACTATACTGGATAAACCAATGAGTGTTCACCTCATCCTCCTCACAGGTCTTGGCAGCCAGGAAGAAGCAGGCGATGGCGATGCAGCGCAGGTACTTTGGACGGGCCTGGAGACCAATAAGAAATACGGATTTAATAATGTGGGGCGCAATGTTCACTCTAACAAAGTAGCAGCTTCAACAGCAATATAGCATGTTAAAATGGCATTGTGAGTGAAATGTGTCATTTTCAACATATGCAAAACAACTATATATATATATATATATATATATATATATAGAGGTAGCACAAGCCATTTAGAAGGTCTTACATGACCAAAGTTCTCACCTTAAACGAACTGGGAGATTACATTGCTCCTATATAAAGCGTCACAGACGTATGTACATACACGCCAGACCAGCAAAGCTATAGAGGAATGCACTGCTGTAAGCAACATCTTATTTTTCATGCTTCTTTGAGGTCAGATTACATTTCTGTCAGATAAATGTGGTGGTGGCCAGTAAATAAAACCCACTGAGATCATGTAGAATACATGACAAATTGTTATGATGAGACTGACCAAAAAGTTAGCTTATGATGGATGGGATTAATACAGTGTAAACTACTTCCACAAACTGCAGAGTCACTTATTGTGTTGTGACACACAGCTACTCCGATTTGTCGAGGCGTAGATGAGCACTAAAAACTTTAAAATAGACTGTGGCCAAGTCATAGACAGACCGACCATGGAGGGCACTTTACAATACGCAAAGAAACTATTCAACGCCCCAAGTCTGAATCAGAAGGTCAGAAAAACATGACACATACACACTGCTATCAGGGAAATCATGTTCTAGATAATCCGGGAACAGCTTCTACCATGACTGTGCGAACGAGCAGGACGCCGTGCCCCAGCAGGACACGCAGACCGAGCACTCCCTGCTTGTTCTTGCACAGCAATGACGACTGGTGCACGTCATCACTCAGTCAGCTGTTTTGTCGAGCACTAGAAAAACAACAGCCTTGCTGTTTCTGTCTCTCAGGTTTGGTAGGTTCTTGTCATTGTCAGGCTTCACAGACCACAAATCCAACTATCCGAAACAAACTGGATCCCATTATTGGATCACAAAAGATACATACAAGACATGGGTAAATCCAAATGAACAGGGCACAAATATTCATGACTCAAGTACCATACACTTTGCGTTACATTGGTTGGTGCTGCCATCTTGTTTGTGCTGGTGAGCCTTGTCTGTACACGTCTAGAGGGCTACAGTAATGACCGTTTTTACAAGCTTCAGATTCACCTGTATAATTCTACAAGTTGAGGTTCAAGGTCATATTCTATCAACATTTCCTTTGGACAAAATTGCGATGGGTATCATCAGCGTTGTTGTTTCCGAGATAAGGTCGAATGTCTCCAGCTGATCAGATAAACATCTGAAAAAGTTATGTAGCACAGGATGGCTGCCGCCAGGTGACGTCACAATATATGAATTTGAAGAATGAATTTACAATGAGAATCAGATTTCACAGCTTTAAAACTGATCAAAGGAAGCAGCATAAAACGTTTATAACAATGAAGTAGCCAATCAGCAAACGGCGGCGAAATACTAACCTTGATGGAAGCGAGGAAGCGGTCCAGGATGCTAACAGCTAACACCAGAGTTTCTGGGTAGAGCAGCAGTCGGCCATGGAGCTCCGTCAGCCAGCGCACAGCTTCATCCCGCTGAGCCGGGGAGATGTCTGTATCCTAGAAGACAGCAAGTGTTACACTACCTGATGTGTGCAAGTGTTTGGAAACATGTCGAACTAGATCATGTTCGGTTTCAGAGGAAACATTTGGCTTTAAATGTAAGTCATAGCTACTGAGGGTAAAACACAGGCCAAACCTAGCATACAACAAATGCAGTAATAGTTAAACATAATCACTGCAATGCAGTCATAACAGCAGCAAGGCCCAAATAAGTTCCGAACCAAATCAACAACGTTCCAACTGAGATAGGAAAAAGGCTGTACACAAACACCAACAACATCAACAACAGCTCTGCTATTTCAGGCAAACATTTGGCCCAATATGCCCTGCAGGAGAGGACAGGGACACAGACAGGAGCGGATCTGATCCTCTCACATATTTGTTGGCAAACGAGTGGAAGACCACTGACAAATGTCCACTGATGAGAGAAACAGCTGAATGGAAAAAAAAAACATGTGCAGGCAGATATTCCAGGAATTCCATTCGGTTTCCACCGTAAGATGCCTTCTCAAAGAGGTTCAGAAGAGTTGGCACAAGTGGATTTCCAACAGTTGAGTCGGGAGTCACTTCTGGTCATTACATAAACATGCCTGATGTTTTTGGCTCTGGACGACACTAGTAAACATGGGGCATGGTTCAGTAACATCAGACAGCACTCAGTCATTTTCCAGATTATGTAATTACAAAGGCTCATATCACATGCAATCAACCATAGGGGAGAGGGGGTGATAAAATACTACCAAAGATGCATGTATGTATTGTATTATATATATATAAACTACACTACATAACATAATATACTATACTATCTGGATGTTAACAGATGACCAAAACTTTTTCAGACATTACAGCCTGTGTTAAACAAGCATGTTGGTAAGGTAACCAGGTTGTATGTCTAGAGACTGGTCAAAGGTCACAGTTCAACAGGCCATACTCGCCAAGTGAACTGCAATTTGAAGCGCTTCACCCAGTCCAGACTAAAAACAACTGTCCCACTTGCAGCTTGTCCTCATACTAGATTCAGGACAACACCGGAAAAATCGGAGCAGTGTAATTTGAAAAACACATCCGTAAAAGATCTAGTTTGTCAGGTTGCAAATGAGTTCCACTTCTCACTCTGAATTACTCACATGCCTAAAACTAGTCTGAGCATACTTTATGTCTGAAAGAGCTTCTACAACTGCAAATTTAGATGACACAAACAGACCATTTCTTTGACCATCATGGGCCTTTTTTTTCTCAAGTAAGGCCAAGGCTTAGCTCAACATTTTGCTGCTGTAATTCACAAAAAATAATATCATAAAAACAACCAGTTAATGTGAGCTATCTCAAGAGGGCAGATGACGTCTTATTGCAACATTAAATCTCCACTCAGGGTTGATAGCATGATTGCTGTCAAGTGCCCTGGAATTCCCTGATGTCACTGTCAAACTGAAACTGTAGCTTCTCCTTTAAACAAAAAGTCCCGGACAAAGTCCAATGCAGTTTCAGTTTGTTGGCTTCTCGTAAATTGCCGATTACTGATAGTCAAGGCTACACTTTGCAGCATTTCCCTGTTAATACAGAACATGTGGATACACAAAAACTAAATATTGTCTTCTAAACTGAGGTTGCTACTATTGGCAACTGCGCACAAAACAGTCATTATCACTGTTGTTTGGAGCAAATTACACACAAAACAACATCTGACAGGGTACTAATTCAGTAGGGATAATGCGATATGACAAACGTTGAGATCATGCAAGGACGTGCGCTGTGGCAAGCAAGCAGGGCGACTCTCAGTTGAGTCATGACTGTTATCTCTCTTTATGATGCAACCTGGCAACATATGAAAATCACTTCATCTTCAGCCATGTCACCACTGTCCAATACAAATGAAATGGAACCAAATCTGAACTGAACACGGGAATAGCTGAGTTTATTAGTTACTATTAGTGACTACCTCATAGAGAAATGTTTTCCTAATAACAAATACCAATAAATACTAAAGAAGGAAATGTATTACGGGTACATTAATAAATAAAAATAGAGATACTCAGTAGGAGAAGTTCCCTGGTTTGACAGTACAGGGGAAAACTAAATATTGTCACCACGTGAAGGGAAATACAATACAAGCGAACTAACAAGTGAACCCTCAACAGTCATTAATGTGTTGGCATCTTGAAGTATTTCTAGCTCTATGTAGCGCGACTCAACTTTGACTGCTTCTTGCTGCCGCAGAGCGACCTGCATCGTGGCTCCGACCTGGTAAAACAACTAATATTAGATCTGTTTTTTCAAGCAGGGAAAACTCGATTTTCAAGTTTTGAACATGAGACGTAAGACACACAAACGGAAATATGGTAACAGTCAATATTTTGGTAGTGGAGAGAACGAACAAAACTTCTAAGGGACATTAATGATTGCAACCTAAAAATAATTTTATGTTTGTAATGTTTGTAATCATTACTATTATCATAAGAAATTAGAAATTACATTTCACATTCTGGTTGGGTTTTAACCCTGTGGTTGCTGGTGAATGGGATAGTGACCACTGCACAGTTCCGGTCAGAGAACTGGAGTCTTGAGATAAATCCAAACTTTTATTTCCACAGATGGGTGTAATGATCACCAGGAAGTTTCTATAAACAACATAACTGTAGTGAGATCAGTACTGTATAAAACGGTAGTGCAATGCGCAAACTGCGTCATTCAGATCAGAGATGTCATCGTTGACATGTAAACAATCCCAAACACACAACTGTTTCACCCTGCTTCACAGGACACAGACGCAAACAGCATAGCGCAACACGGCAACGGAGACTGCACTGCTCCGTACCTCTAAACAACCGAAGCGTAGTTGAAGTGGACTTCGCCAGCTCCACACTCATCACCACACATGCAGCAACAATGCAGTTCGCGATGACTGTTTACAATATATGTAAGAGAACTGAAACTAACATCATCAGTGACTTCCAGAACGTTCGATGAGTGGAAAAATGAACATGCGTAACTGCTATTCACGACTGAACTTACGTGACTATTGCAATTACCCCGGCAGCTACCAAAGCGGCGCTGCAGTGAGAGGAATTCTCAACAATTCTAATAAATGGAATTAGCTTCACATCTTAAAACCGAGGAATTAAGACTCTGTAGTGTATATAGAGTATATAATCCAGAGACACTCAGAAGTCATTTTTTTGTCCAAGACCAAGTCAAGTCTCAAGTCTCAGGTCACAAATCTGATTTGTAATTGGAACAAGCTTACTATGATTTCCAGTCTGACTATGAGCTTCCTACGATTTGCATTGTTGCATCATATCAAAGCATGTCTATGACATCATCATCAGGAGCCATACTGATTGTTTTTAAATACTATATTGATGTATCCTTTTACCAGCTGTCTGGTTTAACATGAAACGTGCGGATGCTGCAAACAATTAGGCTTTCGTGTTCGATGATCATTTCCTTTGTATTTTAACGGAAGAGTTGCTGAAGATGGACTAGGTAAATAATATTAATTATATTATCTAAACAGTAATATTTCGAATAAGGACCAGCTGAAGCCGAATGAGCAGCACTCTCTAGTGTGATGCTAGTGTTGTGATGGGACGACTTTTCCGGAGAGATCAGACGGGACAGACGGGATGTCATGGTTATGTAGCTGATCAGCTGCCCGGTATCAGATACTATGACTGAAAATGCTGCATCCGTGCAATTGAAAGGTCTATCCAACACAGAACCTGTGCGGGCACGACCAACTCTGTCTCTGTGTGACAGTACGTTTGCTGACAGTTCACTGGTGCGAATGCTAATGCTGCACCCTTTTATGCAGCTGACTTATCACAATGTGTTTTCAGATGTCTGATAAACTTGACGCTGTCGATGCAGCATTCTTCATTGTACATTCACTGACATATCACTTGGCCACTCGCTGCTATATTTGCCATCACCAAACTAAGTCCCTACTGGGTCTGACTTAAGTGTGACTCGAATCCAAGTTGCAGTCTCCCATCTCTGACATATGTTCCCTTACACACACCTTATAGGAGGCAGAACCATTCTAATAAACTTTGAACTCACATCAAACATAATCAGTCTGCATATTATTATCTTAGAGATTTCATTCCTTTTACACACTCAATCTTCTGGTCTCTTCAGCAACTGAAGAGGCATGCTGCTCCCACCTCGGCCAGATAAGTGACGATGAGCAGTTCGTCATGACAAACAATTACAGTGGTTGATAATGTCTCTATCAAAACACTGAGTGAATTTTATTTCTAAGACGTCTTAATTTTCTTCTCTGACAAAAGGTTGGGATAACAATAAAAAACACTGAATAAACATGACAGTTGAGTAACAGCGATGTTAAGCAAGTCGTAAAATAGTGTAATGAGGATGACACTCACCAGTGTGGAAGGCTTCTTTGGCACGTATGCCTTCCACATGTTGGCTTCCATAGAAGCAGCCTTTTCTAGAAGAAAAGACAGCCTCTGGGGTCCCCAGGGTTCGGCCCACTTCATGGTGTCCTGCCCTGACAGAGCCTACCTCGCCACTGGATACAGCTACCTGCAGAGATCACGCAGGATATGAGCTTATAAAACAAAATATTTAACAAAAAAAAAAGAGAACACAGCGTGAAAATGTCAAGTCACCCTTGATGGCACAGAGTGCTTGATACACTAATGGTGTCAGCAGCCTTTATGGTGCAATACAAGGCCACAGATACCAACCAACAGGATATGGAGTATATCACAAAAATCAACACATCATATGTTGTCAGTTAAATCAGTGGTAGAACATTGAATTCAGATAAAGATGCTATCCCCATTCTTCTCCTTTGAAATCATGGACGTGACAGTTCATAGGTGTCATTATGTGTAATTATATATATATATATATATATATATATATATAAAATATGGATTGAAATAAAGATGACGCCTTGTGAATTGTACTAGAGACTTGCATGGATGTCAACGATTTCTGAAGCACATCCAGCTGGGATAAGGCCGCTGAAAACATGGAGCCACAGACAGTGACGCGCTCATCACTCTGACTTGTGAATGTCTCGTGATCAACTCGAGATGACCAGCGGAGGGATGGACATGATTTGACGTGATACATAAACATTTTCACGATTCAATGTCAAGCTCAGCAGGTGATGCTGTAGAAGCTGGCGTTTCAGAGGAGCGTCGCTTTTCATAACAGGTTCGTCACCAGCTCAACCAGCAGTACAGATAATGCGGTGACATCGTTAGTTTATTGCAATTTAACATCGAATTTAATGGTGTTTTGCAGAGACAGGTGCGTCCAGACTGTTACCGAGGCCGTCTATTATTAACAGGAACATAGAGGCTTTCGAAAGAGCAACAGCGAATCATTGTTGTCGGTGGCATTTTCACCTCACTTTTATTGTTAAAGTTGGAAAGGCATCATGGTCATGACAAGTTCTTGACCATTGTTACTGTGTCATAAGTGGCGACAAGCGTATACGGCAAAGACATTTGAGTTAGCACGTAGCCGCAGCCCGGAGCCATACCTCCCCTGCGAAGCGGAGAAAACCACAGATGGATTTCATCCGGTCCACTCAGTTCAAGGATGATTAAAGGGGTGAAGTTGGGGGTCCGTTCTTTTATTTAGTCGTCCATCTTGGTTGGGTTGGGAGCAAAATATAAAAATAAAAGAACGGAATATAGACGACAACGTCTACTTCCGCGGAGTGGACTGGAGGAAGAAGGAAGGACTCGAGCTCCGCCCACGTCGGGCGCAGTGGAAAACAAACCAAACACACCTCGGATGAGACAAAACATTCTTGTTATGCAAAAAGTTGTGGACGTATTTTGACACAGTTCAGTTCATTTCACAACGCGGAAAATGTTTTACCTATTCTTGTCGTCGTACAATACCTGACTTTAAGATGATATTAAGATAATAATGATTGGTAGACCATGGCATTTCTGTATTTCGATTTAAAATCACCTAAACTAGTATTCTTAATGTAATGAATGGAAACAAAACTAGTGTTGCTCCATGTAATTGTTCTATGGCCCAGTACATGCTATTTAATTACCTGTCAGAACTCAGACCAAAATGGAAATTTCTGAAAAAACTTTTGAGTCACTTTTGAGTATGATGTTTTAGGTGAGCATGGGTTGCTTTACAATATATACAATACAATATTCACAATATATGCGATGGAAAAAAATAAAAACAAAAATATGAGCCTTTACATGACAAGACAAATTAATGTTCTTTGTGCACAAAGGGATACAGGGTGGTTTCTTTTCAGATGTCACGATGAAAATGCAAGTCCTGTATTAAATAAATTAAATACACTAAATACGTTTACACTTGCAGCAATTACTTGTTACTTATGTTGTCTTCAAATACAACAAAATGTAAAAGAGAAGAAAATGTACAAAGCTTGGGTGAAATGAAGGTGGGCCACACACACGATATATTTTAGACGCAGATCATTTTACGACAGGCTGAGCAACCAACGGCCCATGGACGGCATCCGACTCAAGTTATTACGCACTATTATACACACATTACACACACTTTGGAAATGTTTTTTTTTTTTTCCTGAACACCTCATTTCACAAGCAGCTACAATGTCTCATGCTGCCAACCGTTTTAACCGCATGTAAAGCTCTGTGCATGTAAACCATGGGCAGCGTCCCTTATTCTTCTGCTTTTGTACGCAGTGAAAAACGCTGCCCGAAGGCCAATATGTAACGCTGGTTGCGTCAGAGTCTTGAGCCAATTACATTGTCCAATTTTGGGCGGACTATTTGAACCTGTCAAATGTCTGCACTCCAATTGGTCAGTGAAGACATCAATCCAAACCCGACGGCTGAGCGATACTGAACTATACGCGTCACTTCAGAGCGCTTCGCCTTTCTTAAACGCCATATATTATAAAACAACAGTAGAACGCGTGCTATTTTGAGGTTTAAACACTCGTTTCGTCTATTTTTGTGAAACCAAGGCGGGTTGAGTAAAACTGCGGTTCTAGATCCGGAGTCAGTGATTGGCCGCGGCAGCATGACGTCAATGCATGGGCGTGTGCGTATCAACATCAACAAAAGAGAGAAAAGAGAAAGGAGCCTCCGAGAAGGGATCCGTCCGACTATAGTAACAGGCGATATGTGGATTTAACTTGACAACACAGGTAAATTTGCCATTCTTTTTGCTTCCAGAAATACAGTGTCACATCGGCGGTGACATTTCAGCGTCCTGTTTAGGAATGAAAAGGGTCGATCATGAACGGGAGTGTGATTTCGCCTGCGATTTATTTGACAAACCCAATGGTCGAATATGACTATAACATTGACGGTATATTTGTGATGTATTTTACTCGTCATATACAAGGCCGTCTCGCTGTGTGTGTTCCAACGTCAATATATACCAAGAGATAGGATTTTAAAAAAATATTTTTTTGACGTTTTCTACCCGTAAGATTCGGAAAAATACACGATGGGGTGATTCGTTGAAGTTAGCGCCTTTAAATATGTTTCTTTTGAAGGTGTTTCGGCAGCTTGTTTGTATCCTCGGTTTATGTCAAAGACAGAGCCGTATCCCCGTTTTTACACCGACAAACCCGAGGGCACACAATACTATAAGGACAAAGGCACTCATGATCGTCTATTATTACGTCGTCTTTTTCGGCTGATGATGTTTTGTTGCGTTTACAGCCGCGCAATACTGAAATATTTAAGACGATGTACAAAACAGCCCCTCCCCCGCTCGGGATCAGAGGATTTAAAAAGCTGGTCAGTAGCAGCGGTTAGCTACCGAGCATCAAGGCGAAACCATTTTCCCTCATCGACTGAGTGATATATTTGTACACATTTGGTTGATTATTGACGGCTGTAACCTTGGGGAACCTTGTTGTTTTCGGTCAAGTCACGTAGAAGGCGTCTACCCTCGGAAACCTGACACCACATCCCAGCTGAGGAGAAGGGGGCGGTGCAGTGAGACCCCTGCCATAGTGCCGAGTGCAAATGTAGGCCAGGAATGTCGTCTACATAGCTCCAGAGTGACATGTCCGCTTGTTTATTTATAAGAAGAAAACAATACATTGGCTGGAAGCGTTTCCAACACGTAGCTCATCGAAATGTTCCCTTGTGAAATACCCTTGTCGTTGAATTTAGCACGTTTGTCTCTCTAAGTCGTCTCTTTTTCCTGTTCCTTCACAGTAACAAGATCAAAGTGCCAGCAGACATGGATGCCTATAAGCTTATGAAGGAGTTGAGGCAAAATCATGACCAAGAGGTTCATTACCTCCCAAAGGAGACAGGACTCAGCCTCATCGAGTCTTCAAGTCAGGTGAGAACGGCGTCTCATTTTTCATAGTGAAAGTGTGTGTGTGTGTGTGTGCGTGACGGACCGGTAACCATTGTTTCACTTTCAGGGCGACTGTCGGATCTCTGCAAAATGCAGAGATGCCAAAGTGGAGGATCTGTGGAGCCTCAACAGTTTTTTTGGCTACACCACACAGACCTTTGTGTTGGCTGTTAACCTCCTGGACAGGTTCCTGGCTATGATGAGGGTAAATAAATTCTGCTTCCTTGTTGGAGACATTGTGGCATATTTGGTTTCAACTTCGATGATTCGTGGATGATCATTTGAATATTGTTGACGCCTTCAGATTCAGCCAAAGCACCTGTCCTGCGTCAGCCTCAGCTGCCTTCACATGGCTGCCAAAGAGACAGAGGAAGAGTGCAACCTCACGCCCACCGATGAGCTCATCCGAATTGGGCAGTGTCGCTTCACCGTGTCCGACCTCTTCCGTATGGAGAAAATCATCGCCGATAAGCTCAACTTCAAGTCCAAAGCCGTCACTGCCTTAACCTTTCTACACCTGTACCATCGCATCGCACAGTCGCATGCTACAGACAGGTGAGAACAAGATATGTTGTCTGCTATGTTGTCCACAAGCATTCAATAGATGTCAAATATATTTCCCCTCCCGTCTGGCTGGCACATGACTAGCATTGTGGCAACTGTGAAAATGATACACATTAAGAGAAGCAGCCAACTTTCTGACATTGAGGTTACACTGCTATGATCGATTTACTGCTGCTGGCAACCAACTGCTAGCCTTACATAACCCTACCCAGAGATGGCCTTAGCCTGGTGCTCTCTACACTCTGATCCCCCTGGCTCAGCCCTTACCACTGTTCAATACTGTTAATATGGAATAACATCAGCTTCACATTGTGTGCCGACTTTGACATTGCCTGTTTTTCTTTCATTTACAGGAAGAATTCTCTGAATCTTGAGAAGCTGGAGGCTCAGCTGAAGGCCTGCCTGTGTCGCATCTCATTCTCCAAAGCAAAGGTATGTGTTCTTTACCTGTCACCATGTGAACGCCCCTTAAATATAGAACCTTGAAGACTTCATTTTTCCTTTCTCCTCTTGTTTATCCAGCCGTCCATTCTTGCACTGTCTCTTCTGAGACAGGAGATCCAAACCATCCAGTCCGAGGACATGTTGGAAATAGCCTATCACATCCAGAGACACCTGAAGGTAAAAAAAACTTTTCTTCCCAGCTCTGTCCACAAAAAGGCTCTGTGTCACCGTTCTGTCACTTGTTCTCAGTGCTAGATTAAATCTGAAAATCATTTTAACTGTGTCCTCTTTTGTGACCTCAGATTTCCGACAGTGAGTTACTGATGTGGAGTGAGCGCGTTGCTCGGTGCCTGCGCGACTACGCTTCCCCAGAGTGCAACAAACCCAACCACAAGAGATTGCAGTGGATCGTGTCCCGACGAACGGCACAGAACCTGCACAGCAGCTACCGCAGTGTCCCAGAGCTGCCCACCATCCCAGAGTGCTGCTGGAATGAGAGGTAAGAGGCAAACTTTTTCATAATGAATTTTGAAGAAAGAAAAATCCTATCCTATTACATCACTTGTTTTCAAAATAGGACAGTCTTCATTATCAAGCTCGTGAAAAGTTTAAATGGCTGTGCAATAAGCTGTCACTGCTCACACCCCGCTGACACAAGTTTCCATGATGTCAGACGAGCTGCACCTTGTTACAACAGCTTGGTGATGGGACTATGTTGAAATGTTTAGTCAGCTGATTAAACGTTAACTTCCCTTGACAGACTTGCAGATGTCGGGTGTCTGACTCAGTGGTCATATGACGTAGGCAAGAATTACCTGAACACATCTTGATAGATTTAGTCTGTCGTAAACTGCCATTTAATAAACGGACCTTTACCGGGAAATTTAAACATCTACAAACTATGTCTAGTTTTATTGTTAACCATCATTTTCAATCCACTAGTCCCAACATTAGCTCTTGGAGAAAGGACTTAAAAGATTCACGATTTAGAACAGATTTCAAAATAATGTACGATAAAAAACAGAAATTTGAGCATGTAAATTTCTCCGTAAACATCACAATGCATTCGTAATATTAAAGTCTACAAAACTAGCCTGCAACATAGGGTGAGAGCCATTGAAATGCAGCAGTCAAACTTGTCCATGGACATTCTCATTGTATCGCTGGTTGTATTATCCAAGTCATTCTTGTAGCCTAATCTCGCAAACCGGCGTAACCACCCAGTGTTTTGACTGTCTCCTTCCATTTCTTCCAGCGAGGATTCATCAGAGGACGGCATGAGTTCAGGAGAAGAATCTCTCAGCAGCTCTTTGGGCAGTGATGCTGAAGGCCATTTCTTCCCCGTCCACCTAAGACGCCAAAAACACCGCCATCACCTCTGCATCTGACGCTGTGAACACCAGTGTGCCTGGTCTCTACCTTCCCCATCTTATCCTCGCCTATTAATTTATTGTCTCTAATCAACCTCTTTGCCAGTTTAGAAGGACACCATTGGCCAGACGTCATTTTTTTTGGTTCTAGATAACTGCGTGTTTAGAGTCACATTCCAGAAGAGCAGCTCAAATCTACACCTCATGCTGCTGAGTTCAGAGCACAAATCCTCAGATCGTATGGTGCTTTTTTGAAAAGATGTTTGACTGTTATTAAGCCTATTTGTTAATCCACAATGAGGCGGTTTACTTAAGTACGGAAGTTAAGAGCAGCAGCAGAATACTAGAGAGAGCAAGGTTAAATTCCCAGTGTCACTTATGGTGAACTTGACCTCTGCAGCCCTGGTATGACGACAAAAGGTGGAACAACTAAATTCAGAGCTCAGTCTCGCAGCAGCTGCTCTCACCTCCTGTACTCATATTTAATTTGCACAGTTTGGTTATTAGTGTTGTGGGTCAGACTGGAGTTGATGTTTGTATTGAAGCATGACAGAGGACAGAATCGACCCAGATTTTGCTTAAATGTATGGCGAGTGTTCGTGGATATATTTGCGTGTGTGGTACTGGTATAAATACTCAAGTTGCCAATTTTAGGATGTTGTTTGTGTATGTGCGTGCGTGTGTTTTACAAATGTCCAGAGAATGTTGAAAGGAGCAAAAAATGACCATGTGTCAAAAAAAAGTTTAAAATTGTAGAAAACATGTTTATAAAAAGAATGTAAAAGTGTAAATGATGTAAAAAAAATGTGAATAGTTCTTGTAGATAGCAAGTTATTTATTGTTAATGTTACCAATACTTAAAAAAAACATTAAAAAGTTTTATTTTTATTTACTTTTTGTCCTGATTTTCTTCAAGTGTTTGCAAAAATGTCCAACAGACGACACTCTTCCCAAGAAAAGCCATGTGTTCCCTCTGTTGAGAGTTATAACAACGGCATTATGAAGTGGTGTTGTGGGTAATGTATCACTCTATAACCAGCACTTGAGCTATGCCTGCCATCAGATGTATAAGACCATTAAATAAGAGTACTACAAATCAAAATTGGTGGGATTTACTGTTGACATTTCAATCCAAAATATTTTTGCTGCTTTTGGCCCTTTTAAAAACGCAGATGCACCTCATGACACACATGTCAGTGAATCCACAATGTTTTCACTGCGTAAATACAGGTCAATAACAGCTTGGCAAAGACCGATGGCTGGGAATGACAAGGCAAGCTGTGTGATGAATAAGTAGGATGACACTTTTACTCCACATTCCTCTACCAAGCCTCTTTTCACCCATTTCACGTATTTCATCAATATGCTAGCTCTAGCATAAGATGCCGCATAACCAATCATAAGATTCTATTGTAACTACGTTAGTCCATTTTGGAGTTGTTCGGTTTATGTCTCCGTAATTGACGGAGGCAATGATTAAAAAATAAATATTATATGGGGCTAAGGCAGAAACCCACAGCAGTTTTCTACAGGAGGCATTTGTACACACACCAACAATTAAAAGCGCATATCTATGAAACATTTTCTTCTGTTAAGAGCAAAAATCTTGAGAAGGGAAGTCAAAACAATAATATAAATATTGTCTATATATTTATATTGAATTCCCTTATCATTTGGATGTGAAGTCCGCAGGACGTTGGCAGGAATTTAAGCCGTAACAAATAAATATAGCTTTGTCTCTGTTGTCAGAGAAGAGATGAGGATTAAAATGAAAGGATACTTCAAAATGCAATTGCTTCAGAAAAATGGTTTTAGATTTAGATAAATGTTAGAATGGATGAAGAAAAAAAAAACTAGAACTAGTTCAGCTCCTTGGAAAAAAAACCCTCAAAGCTTAGTCAACAGCAAATAAGATTTATTTTCAATAATATACACTAAAATTAGTCAAAACTTCAGTATTTAATACCTTCCTTCCGATTAAAAATCAGAAAGATAATCGACAGCACAGGCTCTTACCAAATCTGTTCCATCCTCTGGGTGACTTGATCAGCAGTTTCGATGCAGCTCATGATCAATGTCCAATCGGTGTTCAGCGTAAAAAAAAAAATATTCCAGAAAAGTCCACAGCGTACTTGATGGCTTCTTAGATCATCGGTGGAATCCGGTAGGTTTCAAGATCAAAACATAAAGGTGTCACTAATCCAGCATGATGCACATTCATTGAGTTAAAATCCCATTCTTGACTTCTTCTTTGGTTGTGAGCTCTGAGACTGCCTCGCCCGCCACTGTGAAGTCCTGGTGGAGGACTGGGAGAAGTCAGACAGAGTCTGGGACGCAGAGATTTCAAAGTTTCCCAGAGAGGACGACTGTGAGGTGGTGAGCAGTGGGGTTACCCTCGAAGGATGTGGTGCCTCTGTGACCTCATCCTGGGAGAACCAGTCCGGCTGCAACAGAGAGGGGCCATGAGCATCATCACGTAACAGTCAGTGACAGTTTGATTGATAATGCTGACCAATTGAAATTGTCTAACAAATTCATTCACCACATCCTTAATGCAACAGTGATGACTTAAAACACCCCCCCCCAGCAATATCTCTTCAGCACAGATGATCGGCAAACATTCAGATGCATCCTGTTCAGTGGTCTCTGAGCAAACTGGAACAAAAATGGCTGATTCCTTAGGCTCATGCAGGAGCAACTTAATCCACAATTTCCAATCAAGCATATTTGTTGAATACAGAATATACTGTGTATTTTGAGCACAGTTACAAATAACAATCTGTTATGTTGCAGAATAGAATTATCATACTACAGTGAGCTTGCTGTCACTACATGCTGCTCCATTTGAACAGCATGACAAAAACTAAAAACAAAGTCTTACCTGGTCTGCAAGCAGCGATTTACGTGGCGTCTTCACTGGGCTGCCAGCAAGCCCAGTAGGGTTGGAAACTTTGGGAAACTTTTGGGACTGAGAGAGGACGTGTGATCTGCCAGGACTCATCAGTGACTCCGACTGAACTCTCAAGTGCTGAGGGGTGCTCACGGTCGAGGGCCTGGCTGCGTCACACTGGGAAGGTTGCGGCGTCCTCTGCTCCTCTGATCCCTTCAACTGGGAGAGCGATCCGAGCTCTTCCATGTCAGACCACGTCCTCTGGCTGCACCAGCCGGATGAGTCTGATAAATATTCCGAATCTGTCACGTAACTGGAAGAGAAGCTCTCAGAGAGCGAGACCTGACCCTTGGCTCTTCTCACTGCCTTCTCCCTCCTCCTCTTACTTCTTAACGCTTCTAGTTTTTTGTCCCGGTTCAGACCCAAGTGGTCCTTCCACCAATCCCTCCAGGCTTCCTCACCCTGCCAGGAAAGGGTGAGACGCTCACTGAGGTGGTCCTGCCATTGGTTTGTGTCCACATCTGGAAATGCCACCACAGAGTTTGGACTTGATGTGGTGCCACGGCTGGTGAGCAGAGAACGACTCGCCATGCACTCCTTCATTTCACGCCTCAGACTCGGCAAGTCAAGCTTCTCTGATAAGTCCTCTAATTTGGACGGTGACAAACTCAGGAGACCCGTAGCTGCGACTCGATCATGTAACATGTAACTGTGTCTTTGCTTGACTTTGTTCGTGCGACGCACCAGTTTCTGAAGCCAACGCTTCCAAGTTAAAAGAGCATTGTCAGTCAGCTTTGCAGGAGGACTTTTCAATTTAGCCAAGTCTGGGTGATCCAAGTGGCTGACGGTGTCCAAGGCATCAGAAGACTGAACATGATTTGTCACTTCCCCCTCATGATCATTCGATTCATTTCCTTGCTTTAATTCTGGGTCAAGATTGACAACAACCTCCAAGTTTCTGAGGCCTTTTAAATGTCTTCGTTTTCTTCGGGAATGTGAATCGTCTGATGAAAAATCAGAGTCCGAACAAGACTCTTCAACCCTTGGTGCGAGGTTTGTAAGTGAAACGCCTCCATGTGCAAACTGACTTGGGCCGATGATGTCCTCATCACTGGATGTTTCCGACACTGTCGCCTGTGACTGACGCACAAGCGATGACTGTCTTTCTGTTTGGGAATCATATGCGACATCCTCCTGATGAGAACGGCTTGAAGAGTCAAAGTCCCTCATAGCAAGAGTCTGGTAGAAAAGATCTCCATCCTCAGTCAACTGCAGAACACACAGACACTTGTCCTCACTCCCTTTTCTTCCTGAAGGCTTCTGCTGGACACGTGTGAGACCTGAAGGTGATGGACAGAGACAAACAAATTTCATATCACACAGGACCATTCATGGAAATATTGAGTGAGACTCACGTAAAAAGCAGCAATATCTAATTAGTCTTGCTGAAATAATTTCCTTTTCAGACTCATTGTTAACGGTGGGATTTAATTAAAAACAACACTAGTTAATAGTGATGCTGCCGATCACCAACACCGATCACATGGATTGACAATGAATTTGTAATCAAAATGATGAGACCTTCTGTGTACATGACGTGAAAAAAAATTAACTTAACAGACACGTTTTGAATAAAAACGTCATGGTGGTGGCAAAAATAGAAAAACTTTGTCGAATGCAGCAATTATTCTGTCAAAATGACAAACAGAAAAACATTTAATTTGATGTGAGACACTGCAGGTGAATCTCGAGAGACTGTGCGTGTCGCGAGTCATTATGTAGCGGGAGTCTGAGACAGAGAGCATTGCATTGATGAACGTTTCCACTCCAGATGTTTTCAAAAGTTAAGTTGGCTAACAAACGCTGCACCTGACTCCAAAACGGTGAAGGATCCAGTCGTTTCCGTCTCCACATAACCAACACCTTAGAGAGGCTGGTCGTCTAGCTTGCTGAAATTAATAATTATTTCTTATCATTCTGAATGTCACGCTTGGACCGGCGGGTGTTGCTAAGCCTCAGCTGCGCTAACACCCTGCTGCTGAGGAACCAGCAGTCTCACTTTCATGAGCCCAGGAAACTCTCCGTGCTCTGTCAGGTGCTGGTGCTTTAAATGGCGTGTTTGATTTGAAGGCGCTTGTCTGCACAGCATTTTCCCGTGCACATGCTGCAGGAGGCAAACTTTACATGACAGATTGAAAGAAGCTCCACAGCAGACAAGCAGCTGCTGAGTGAGGAGGAGCGGACGCAACCAGCGGGGCTTCATCAGAGTGCCGGCTGTCACACGTGATCAGCAGTGACAGGTAGTGATGGGCATTCACCGGTCACACTGAAATCGTCCGATCGTGATCGGTGACTGATCAATCAGAGCATCCCTGCTACTTACTGTAATTCGGCCTTTTTTGTAATTATTAACTATACACAAAATACACTCATTTTTATTTCTACCAGAATGTATGGAATTATGTCGCAATGGAAAAAAGTTGAATGACTCTAAATATGTTTCATATTTTTGATGACTCAAAGTAGCCACCTTTTGCTTTATTGGCTGCAAACCCCCAGCCTTCTCCTGTTGGAAAACCTGATCAGGTGACTCCACCATGAAGCTCAACGCCAGAAAGCCAAGAGTGAGCAAAGTAGTCATCAAAGCAAGGGCTGACTGTATTGAAGAATCTAAAATTTAAAACATGTTTTGAATCATTACACACTTTTGGTTTACTACATAATTCCAGGTGTGTTCACTCATAGTTATGATGCCTTCAGTGAGATTCTACAATGGACATAGTTGTGGAAATTAAGAAAACACATTGAATGAGAGGTGTGTCCAAACTTTTGGCCTGAACTGTATAAAAGAATGTATTTCAGTATGACTAGTTGGACAAACAATGCTGCTGTAGCCACAGCCCGAGGAAGTAGGAAGAGCTCAGGACCGCTCAGACCAGGTAAAAATGCCAGGAGTTACTTGGCTTTTAGACTTCTTACCATGTCATAAAGTTGAAAAATCAAATTGAGCATTATTGTCTCATTTCCTATTTAAACTATATAACAAACTATATATATAATCTATACTTGAAATAAATAAAAATCCCACGTATGTTAATTACCAGATACAGAAAATAAAGTAGCGTTAAAATAAATGTAAAAAAAAACCCCAGAAAAAATGAGCATATCATGGCAGTAAAGAGGAGAAAATACTTCTTATAGATCACAAACATCAGTCAGTGATCTATAATCTATAGTGAGTCATTTATCTTGATCCAGTCAGACCTGCGGCAGGTGAGGACAGCCTGTTGCGAGTGGTTGCTTGGCGGTGAGGAATCTGGACTGGAAGCAGTTTCAGACTGTCTCTGGGACAAAGCAGAGCCTGAGGAGGTCCCCAGCTTGAACTCGCCTCCATCCTACCCCCTGTGAAAGCGAGCCACTTGTTTAACAGATGAAGAAATGGCAGACACCATAAACACGTCACACAAACCTGAATACTGCAGCAGTGTGATCTCCTGGGAACTCTGGGAGCCCAGCAGCACCTTGGTGGTCCCAACTCCTGATGAGACGTGACAAAACACAGGGGGCGACTGCATCATGTGGTCCATCTTCAGCATCGGAACACAGGGGAATCTTTCATCAAGGAGGTATGCTGAGTACTGGACAGAGGTGAGGAGCCAATTGTGAGTTAAACAGTGGACCGAAGATTTCTCTGATGAATTGAGGGTAAAATGGGGTGTTTAGAGATCATAGCAAATTCTTGACATTTTGAATGCACCTGCGTGGCGACGATGTGATGGAAGGGATGGACATCTCTCAGGTATCTACAGGTTATAAGTCTCTCCCCAGCATGACAATCAGCAGTGCGACTGATCCGGAATAAAGTTCGAAAAGACACAGGACTCATCTGTGTTGGTTGCACAATAGGAAAAAAAGAATGGAGGAGATTTTAGAAGGAAAACTGGATTCCTGTAATAGTTTTATGGAGGGTATACTTGCCCGGATGTCAGTCAACTCTGCGCCGGTCCGGTCAGCATATGTCATCACCCTCGGGTGAGCCGTGAACTCGCACCACCTCCATTGGGAGTTTGCATTAAAATACAGGTTGTCATTCTCCTCCCGAACTTTCTGCATTCTTCAGAGAAACAGTGGCATAAAAAAGTGGGTTCATAGTCTTCATACAACATTCAGCAGAATCTGGACCAAACCTTTTTCCAGCGGTCCATAAGTGAGCTGCTCCGCTTTCACTCGCCACAAGAACTTCCCCCAAAACATGTGGACTGTGAACATTGGACAGAAAAACAGGTTTTATAAGCTGATAACTGTTTGCACTTTTAAAGGGCCCATTCTGTAGGCACACACCTCGCACTGATGCAGGATGCCTTCTCTTTGGTCTTCACCGCTTGGAGTAAACAAGGGTCTTGATTTTCACTGTATTTCCAAACTCCACAGACGTGATCAGAGCGCACAGCAACACAATCTAAAACCAGGGACAGAATTAAGAACCTATCAAAAACTTCACAGTTTGGAGAATTCAAACACTCACGCTCGCTTGACAGGGAGGCAAAGCTGATCTGTCTGACAGGGGCTTGAAGTTGAACTCTGTATGGGCTGCTAGTGGTGTCCAGATGAAAAGAGCTTCTTCCTCTGTGCTGCAGCGCTATTCTGTGGAAGTCTGCGGTATTGCATTAAGTAAAAGAGGATTTTAATCACTGATATTTGACAGTTTACATCGGTTTAGCCATGAATATCAACACAAGAATGAATATCAAATGTAGATCCTAAAAACAGACGGCTCTCCCAGCAAAGAAAAAGGATATTGAGGCAGTTCAGTCCTTGGTCTCCAGGATAGAGCAGACAGCCTTGCTCAGAATCATTCTCATGATCTGAAAAGGGAATGAACGCCAGAGCGCCTCCTGTAGCTTTTTCAGAGAACAACTTTTCATCCCTCTGTTCCGTCAGCTCTTCATACAGCAAAGTTCCCAAAAGCTCCGGTGGGATGTCTGGCACCACGTCACACAAGAGTCCACTACAAGCTTTGAACTTTGGACATTTAAAACTGCCATCAAACATGAAGAAATGTACTGTAACTTCTTTGAGGAACATGTTGGCGCTGATGTAAGAAATACACAAGTGTTAGTTACCTTTCGGTCTGTGGATTCTTCTGAATATTTTGTAGAAATGTTTGGACCGCATTCTTCAGGAAATGGAACAGAGAATAATATTGCAGTCACTGTCAAATAGGAATATTTTAGGAATATTTTACAACAATTGGCTCTCAATGTAAAAGGTAAATCATGTGTAAGTCTAAATCGATAAGACAATAGAAACGTATTACTAGACACTTTGGAGCCAGAGCACAATTGGATCTGTGACTAACTTTTTTGGTTTTCCGCGATGACTTTGAGGCCAAATTCTCATAAATAAGGCTACTCATGCATCCAAAGGCATCCTGGACATGATCCAAGTAGAAGTTCTCCATCTACACAAAGCAGAGAAATAGGATGAATACAGAGTAAATACGATAACATCTCGCATAATTTCTTGAGAAGGAGCATGGATGAGTGCAATCTTGTTTTCACTTACATGTTCTTTGAACTGCAATGGATGTGGTATCGTTGATGACCACAGAGCTGCACAAGACAGAGAAAAACACTATATGTAAAAACAACAAAACAGTGAAAATGCATACCACTAACAACACACACATCCTCTTGATCACAACACCTTAGCTTAAACACAATTTTGAAAGAAGCCAAAGTCTTCCTTGTCACATTAATGGGGTTCTTTTAAACAAATGACAAGAACCAACAAATGTGTCAATGACTCACATTTCTGGGGCGTGAACAGAGGAATGGGAACTGGCTCAGTGTGACACCATGTCTCTCCTTGGGGCCGATGACGGGAGGAAAAGGTCCAGCTGGAGCCGGAACCACCCTGAAAGATCAAGTGATGTTAAATATAACAAAATTCAGGAGACGAAATGGAGATAAATGTACTGAAAATATCTTGTGTCCAATTGAAATAGGGTATGACGTGCTGACCATAGTATGAAAACATGCGATCAGGGACACGCATTCATTCACCAACACACTGCAAAAAGCAGTGTTCATAGCCTCAAGTCATTACACGTCTTATCAAATTCCGCCATAATTGGTAGCGAATGTCGGAATAAAGCCACTGCTCTACAACTTAAAACAAAGCACAGCTTAGGTACATGTCTATTATCCAGAGACAACTCATCAAGTCGCACTCCCACCTGAAGTATGAGCCGGTCATAGCTTCCCCAGGTGCCACCGCCTGTTGGTCTGATGGTCGGATCTGGCGTTCCAGAGTTGTAAAACGAAGGAAACAACTGCCTTGGGAAGTGGTAATCCATTTTTCTGACCTACATGCTTTCACTCCCGCTGCCGAGTGTGATTCAAAGCATGTTGTCCACCGGCTGCTAGGCTAATGCTAACAACCCACTTGTGTTGTTCGAATTATCATCACGAGAAATGGCTGTATCGTACAGCCAGTTGATGAGTGAACACTCGACGCGTAATTGGAAAACGAAAAGCAATGCAACAAACACTCCAAAAACAACGAAACAGGCATTATTTATCAAAGTGTGGCATACACGTGCGAATGAGACGCGCTACCAGGAAGACTACGCTCGAATATACCCCCGCCCCAACACACCACGTGGGAAATGCGCGACCAATCGCGCTTCCTCCAGATTTTATGACCTTTACTTTCCATCAACATAGTATAAAACAATCGTAGGAATGGTTGTAAAAACTTCGTAAAATATGATTCATACGTATAACAATTCAAAAGAATAATATTACAAAAATAAAGACAATTGATTCAACATTACTTTTGTCCTACTGTTCAGAGATTTTTCTTCATAAAAAAATTAAATAAACATCAGAACTGTTCACTTCACGTAGATGAAATAGGAGAGTGATTCTTAACCATCGGGCCGAGGCCCACGGTTGGTGATAGTTACCAACTATGGAAAAGTTCTTGAAAAGAAAAAATGAAAAAGAAAGTGATGGCGCCCCCAACAGTAAACACTGTTCATGAAAGCACTTGTAGGAGCAGTTTTTAAAATGACAAATTTTGATGGTGCTACTTTCATTTACACTTAGGTCTTGTTTAGTTTATATTTTGAATAATATATTATTGACATCGTTTTAGTATATTTATTTTACTCAAAATTGTTTTCATGATCCACTTTTTTCAACAGTTTGGATCAACTGCATTTTTTTCTTTTTTTTTCAGTAAACTTCATGAATACAACTTGCACCTGCTTCTGCTGCTGGTTGGACTTTTTGATGACAAATAAATATCTTTGCAATGATCACATGGTTTCATGTCATTTCCTCAAGGTTTTGGTTTGGGCCCGTTTGCTGTGGAAAAGTTGGGCCCCGACATCAAAATGGTTAAGAATCCCTTACATAAGTACTAAACCAACTGTAATTTAGAACAATGATCCCAAAACACCCTTGTACAAGTCCAATAACAATAGTTACATTGTGAAATGCAACACGCAAATGTACCTTTTCCTTGGTTGTTTACGTGTTTATTATCAATAACAATAATGTGTTATATATATTGTATATCTGTATAGTTTTACTTAATTTAACCTGTAAGCCTTCAGCCAATTTACTCATCTGTAAAATTTCCCTAAAATAGTTTTTTTTTGTAACAAATAGAAAATAAGTTCTAGACACATCTTGTTCAAACACTTCATTGGTGTTAAACTGGTAATTTGACAGAAACTATAACGTTTTGTAATGAATAATGCCATCAACATGCCCTAACTGCCAAGGCCATAACTGCAAATGGTTTTGCTTGTCTTGTGATGATTTGACCATCATGAATCAGCTTCTAGGTGGAAGAGGCGACTGAAAACATTTTAGTGACTTTTTTCGATGTGATGAAACATATACTGACAAATATCGTTTCTGATGACACAATTTTAATTTGTCCACCATTTGCTTAATTCAAGATGTTGCTGCATAAATAGTGACTCTTATCGCTGCCATCTTCATGCTTCTAGGTTTTCGTCCTCGTTCAGACCCAAGTGGTCCTTCCACCAATCCCTCCAGGCTTCCTCACCCTGCCAGGAAAGGGTGAGACGCTCACTGAGGTGGTCCTGCCATTGGTTTGTGTCCACATCTGGAAATGCCACCACAGAGTTTGGACTTGATGTGGTGCCACGGCTGGTGAGCAGAGAACGACTCGCCATGCACTCCTTCATTTCACGCCTCAGACTCGGCAAGTCAAGCTTCTCTGATAAGACCTCTAACTTGGACGGTGACAAACTCAGGAGACTTGTAGTCACGACACCATCATGTAACATGTGACTGTGAACTGGCTTTACTTTGTTCGTGCGATGCACCAGTTTCTGAAGCCAACGCTTCCAAGTTAAAAGAGCATTGTCACTCAGCTTTGCAGGAGGACTTTTCAACTTAGCCAAGTCTGGGTGATCCAAGTGGCTGACGGTGTCCAAGGCATCAGAAGACTGAACATGATTTGTCACTTCCCCCTCATGATCATTCGATTCATTTCCTTGCTTTAATTCTGGGTCAAGATTGACAACAACCTCCAAGTTTCTCAGGCCTTTTAAACGTCTTCTTTTTCTTCGGGAATGTGAATCTTCCGACGAAAAATCAGAATCCGAACAAGACTCTTCAACCCTTGGAGGCGTTTCACTTACAAACCTCGCACCATGTGCAAACTGACTTGGGCCGATGATGTCCTCATCGCTGGATGTTTCCGACACTGTCGCCTGTGACTGATGCACAAGCGATGACTGTCTTTCTGTTTGGGAATCATATGCGACATCCTGATGAGAACGGCTTGAGGAGTCAAAGTCCCTCATAGCAAGAGTCTGGTAGAAAAGATCTCCATCCTCAGTCAACTGCAGAACACACAGACACTTGTCCTCACTCCCTTTTCTTCCTGAAGGCTTCTGCTGGACACGTGTGAGACCTGAAGGTGATGGACAGAGACAAACAAATTTCATATCACACAGGACCATCATACATGGCAATATTTCCTGGATATTTTTCAGTATATAAGGCTGGTTTCGTGAACCCTTCTGCAATACGATTACACAGGACTTCAAAACATGCATAGAGAGTGTGTTCCCCTTTTTAGAAATGAATTCTGAATTCTGATACACTATTTGTGGGGATTATTATTACCGATTTCATTAATGTTGTGTGGTTCAACGGAGCATGGAACATACTGTATGTAGCGCAACCCTGTACTGCCTCAGTGACAGTGCCTGCATCCTCAAAGCTCCATGATTTTGAGGTATATGGACGGACTTCAGATGGCGGACTTGGCTAGATTGGTTAGTTAGTTAGTTTTCATAACCCCATCTGGAATCTGCTTGAAATGTTCCTACATGGTGGACGTGCTGCCATTGTTGGATAGCTATGCAGCGTTTGCACCACAATACTCACTCATACAATACTGTCTCATTTAATACATTTCCATTCCTCAATATGAATTATGCAAACTGCTAAATTCTCATCACTTTTTAAAACGTTTATAACTTACAGAGGTCATCATAGCCGACCACTCACAAGTCATAACCAAAACCTCCATGATGAAGGAGACTATGATGATGGATAGAAAATTTAAATTGAATAAAACTTCAGGACAGAAGCACAAAAGTGTTGTTCTTAGCACTTCAAGCAGCAAAGAGTCACTCATCACTGGATCAGTTCTACCCTGATGTTCATGTGTACAACTTAAACTTAAATTTGATCATTCTGGTGTCAGAAATCAAAATGTGATTTTTACTAGACTTTTGTTTTCAATTGAATCCCACAACTAAATTAACAATAAGTTGGCAAAGGAATGTATTCGAGTATGACTTGTTGGATAGTGCTCCACACTCAAAGCAAAGCTGCTGCTAGCTGAATGCTAGCTAAAAATGCAAGGAGTTACTTTGCTTAACCTGATGTATTAGACTTCTTATCATGTCATAAAGTTGAAAAATCAAATCAAAATGTTGTAAACTATTTTTACACAGTCAAGGATAAATAAATAAACATCCCACTGTGGGAAATGTAAGTAGCCTTAAAAAAGCAGCATATAATACCAGTAAAGAGGATAAAATACTTCTTATAGATCACAAACATCAGTCAGTGATTGAGTCATTTATCTTGATCCAGTCATACCTGCGGCAGGTGAGGACAGCCTGTTGTGAGTGGTTGCTTGGCGGTGAGGAATCTGGACTGGAAGCAGTTTCAGACTGTCTCTGGGACAAAGCAGAGCCTGAGGAGGTCCCCAGCTTGAACTCGCCTCCATCCTACCCCCTGCAAAAGTGAGCCACTTGTTTAACAGATGAAGAAATGGCAGACACCATAAACACGTCACACAAACCTGAATACTGCAGCAGTGTGATCTCCTGGGAACTCTGGGAGCCCAGCAGCACCTTGGTGGTCCCAACTCCTGATGAGACGTGACAAAACACAGGGGGCGACTGCATCATGTGGTCCATCTTCAGCATCGGAACACAGGGGAATCTTTCATCAAGGAGGTATGCCGAGTACTGGACAGAAGTGAGGAGCAAATTGTGAGTTAAACAGTGGACCGAAGATTTCTCTGATGAATTGAGGGTAAAATAGGGTGTTTAGAGATCATGGCAAATTCATGACATTTTGAATGCACCTGCGTGGCGACGATGTGATGGAAGGGATGGACATCTCTCAGGTATCTACAGGTTATAAGTCTCTCCCCAGCATGACAATCAGCAGTGCGACTGATCCGGAATAAAGTTCGAAAAGACACAGGACTCATCTGTGTTGGTTGCACAATAGGAAAAAAAAGAATGGAAGAGATTTTAGAAGGAAAACTGGATTCCTGTAATAGTTTTATGGAGGGTATACTTGCCCGGATGTCAGTCAACTCTGCGCCGGTCCGGTCAGCATATGTCATCACCCTCGGGTGAGCCGTGAACTCGCACCACCTCCATTGGGAGTTTGCATTAAAATACAGGTTGTCAATCTCCTCCCGAACTTTCTGCATTCTTCAGAGAAACAGTGGCATAAAAAAGTGGGTTCATAGTCTTCATACAACATTCACCAGAATCTGGACCAAACCTTTTTCCAGCGGTCCATAAGTGAGCTGCTCCGCTTTCACTCGCCACAAGAACTTCCCCCAAAACATGTGGACTGTGAACATTTGACAGAAAAACAGGTTTTATAAGCTGTTTGCATTTTTAAAGGGCCCATTTTGTAAGCACACACCTCGCACTGATGCAGGATGCCTTCTCTTTGGTCTTCACCGCTTGGAGTAGACAAGGGTCTTGATTTTCACTGTATTTCCAAACTCCACAGACGTGATCAGAGCGCACAGCAACACAATCTAAAACCAGGGACAGAATTAAGAGCCCATCATAAACGTCACAGTTTGGACAATTCAAACACTCACGCTCGCTTGACAGGGAGGCAAAGCTGATCTGTCTGACAGGGCCTTGAAGTTGAACTCTGTATGGCCTGCTAGTGGTGTCCAAATGAAAAGAGCTTCTTCCTCTGTGCTGCAGCGCTATTCTGTGGAAGTCTGCGGTATTGCATTAAGTAAAAGAGGATTTTATCACTGATATTTGACAGTTTACATCGGTTTAGCCATGAATCTCAATATGGGCTTGAAGTAATCTATTCTGTGTACACAAGAATGAATATCAAATGTAGATCCTAAAAACAGACAGCTCTCCCAGCAAAGGAAAAGGATATTGAGGCAGTTCAGTCCTTGGCCTCCAGGATAGAGCAGACAGCCTTGCTCAGAATCATTCTGGTGATCTGAAAAGGGAATGAACGCCAGAGCGCCTCCTGTAGCTTTTTCAGAGAACAACTTTTCATCCCTCTGTTCCGTCAGCTCTTCATACAGCAAAGTTCCCAAAAGCTCCGGTGGGATGTCTGGCACCACGTCAGACAGGAGTCTGCGAAAAAGATTCAGGTATTTAAAACTGCCATCAAACAAGAAGAAATATAACTTGTTTGAAGAACATGTTGGAGCAGATCTAAGACTACACAATTTGTTAGTTACCTTTCGGCCTGTGGATTCTTCTGAATATTCTGTAGAAATGTGTGGACTGCATCCTTCATGAAAAATAACACAGGATAATAATATTATAATATTACTTTATAGTATGAATAACACGAGACACTTATAAAATTGTAAGCCATCCGTGACTAACTTTTTTGGTTTTCCGCGATGACTTTGAGGCCAAATTCTCATAAATAAGGCTACTCATGCATCCAAAGGCATCCTGGACATGATCCAAGTAGAAGTTCTCCATCTACACACAGAAACAAAAAAATACAACGAAAACATAATAAATACATGAAACGCTGCATACAGTTTTGAGAAGGAGCATAGCCATGTGCAATCTTTATGTGGTTTCACCTACATGTTCTCTGAACTGCAATGGATGAGGTATTGTTGATGACCACAGAGCTGCACGACAGAGAAAGAGAAAATTTAAACAAAAACAGCAGCTTGCAAACAAGTCTCAACAATACATGTAAAATTGTGATATTATCCAAATTGTGATTTCATTATGAAAAAAATGTGAGATTATATTTTTGCCATATCGCCCACCACTACTTGGAAAGAAGCCAAAGTCTTCCTTTTCACATTAGTGGGGTTCTTTTAAAGAAATGACAAGAACCAACAAAAGGTGTCAATGACTCACATTTGTGGGGAATGAACAGAGGAATGGGAACTGGCTCTGTGTGACACCATGTCTCTCCTTGGGGTCGATGGCGAGAGGAAAAGGTCCAGCTGGAGCCGGAACCACCCTGAAAGATCAAGTGATGTTAAATATAACAAAATTCAGAAGATGAAATGAAGATGAATGCACTTTACCTTTTCGTGGTAAAATTATGTTATGCATTCTAAGTTAAGAAAAGAAGAAACTTCTACTGCATGACTTCTGCAAAAGGCAGTGATTAAATATTCAAGTCATCACACGCCTAAAAAAATCCCTCATGATTTAGATTAGATGTCCTTCATTTATAAAGGGTGGTAGGCAATATCATAATAAATCACTGCTATACATCACAAAAGAATGCACAACATGCCCGAGGTTTTATGGGCACACATATAGCCAAACAGTGACACAAGAAGAAGAAGGCTCTGTTTTGTTCAAGCTCCCACCTGAGGTATGAGCCGGTCATAGCTGCCCCACGTTCCACCGCCTGTTGGTCTGATGGTCGGATCTGGCCTTCCAGAGTTGTAAAACGAAGGAAACAACTGTTTTGGGAAGTGGTAATCCATTTGTCTGACTTAAATAAAAACTGCTTTCAGTGAGCGTCCCGCAGTCGAGAGCGGTTCAAAACATGTTGTCCGGTGGCTGTCAGGCTAATGCTAACAACTTACTTGTGTTGTTGGTCTCGTCTTCACGAGAAATCGTGATGACGCACTGTCACTTGATCAACAGACCCTAGACAAGGAATTGGAAAAGCAGTCCACCTCCGCACCCCAAAGATTGAAGCAGACATTAATCTATTAACGTGTGATCACCAAGTGTTAAAAGGCACGGCACGCGCTACCAAGCAAGGGTTCGTTCGACCATAGCTCCGCCCCAACAAACCACGTTGGGTATCCGGACCCAATAGCGCTTCTTCCTGCATGCAGCGTGGGTTACGTTCCATAAAAATTGGATTTTTGTTCTGTCCTTCCGAGGTTTGGTTTTATAATATGTGACTTAGAATATTAAAATATTCTATAAATAAACACAAAAAAGGGATGTCTACTGAATCCACTACTAATTTACTAAACAACTTAATAACCTCTTGCAAGTTGTTGAACAATAGTTACCATATTGCAACACGCAAATGCTGGTTCTTGTTTTTAAAGTTTTTTTTTTAACGTTTAATAACGTTGGTATAGTTGTATCATTTCTAAAATTTTGCTGTGTTCATTTTATTTTGAAGGTCTAAGCTGCTTGACTCAACAGTCACATTTCCCTGAAATTATTTGAGTGCTAGATGGCAAAAAAGAAAAGTTTTCATTCAACTGATGTTTGCTATTGGTCGTAAATGGATGATTTGACTGACGTGATGGCGCTTTGCAATAAATAATGCCGTCTACATACTCTTACTGCGAAGGCCATAATCGGAAATGGTTTTGCTTGTCTTGTGATCACCTGACCTTCGTGAATCGGCTTCTAGGTGGAAGAGGCGACCGAGAACATTTTAGTGACGGTTTTTATTTGGCGTTAAGCGATATTTACTCAAAAGGAGGTCCACTACGATAAAATGTTCCAGTAGATATCGATATATGGTGCGTATCATCTCGTTTTCGCTTGTGTTTTGATCCTGCTATCCTCGTTTGTTACCCGGAAATGCCGACATTGCAGCTGTAGTAGCGCAGCACAGCGTCAGATGTGATGGAACATGTCAGGATAGACAAATATAGTCATGTCGCTGTTTGTTTCTGAATTTGAATGCCTCGATTAATGACGCTTAGATGCATAGATTGTGAATGCATCATGTACAACGAATATTAACCGAGGAATGTCTATCTACGTAGTCTCTTGCCTTGAGGTTCTGAAGTTAAAATCATACTTATTGGTCAAAAATAAGTAGACATCAGCTAATATTTGGTAATCTTTTGGTTCTCGACGTTGTTCATTAAAATATAACGGCCCAGCAAGCTAAAGCTAATTACTTCATCCAACAGAATAACGTCGTGTTTGCTGTGGTTTTCCTAGTATTTTTCCAAATGTACTGTTTAAGAACAGTTACACTTCCCTCAAATGAAACTACCGGAAATCAGAAAAACGCATCTACATCTGTACTAACATAGCACATTTTCATGATGGATCCTTGCTCAAACGTTAGTCCATGCAGTATACAGACCTTGAGGAAAGCCAGGTATAACAATATAAAGTTTAAAAATGGAAACTGCAGACTGCATAAAAGGTCCAGTATTTAATTCTAGCCATCCATCCATCCATCTATCTCAGCTCAAATCATTGATGATATGAATGTCTAGCCATGGTCAAGTTATTGGTGATATGATTTTCTGCTGTTTGTGATTTCTTGCTCGACCAGACAATCTGCCAAAATGTCTGGGAACAACCTGGTTTTACCCATCGTGCTGTGGGGCCGCACTGCTCCCACTCACTGCATCAGCAGCCTGCTCGTGATGGACGATTTTAACACCATAATCACCGGCTGCCATGACGGACAGATTTGCCTCTGGGATATGACTCCAGAGTTGCAGGTACCCTGATGCTATCAACTTACTGAACCTGAGAAATTATGACAAACCCATGTTCAACTCGCTGATGCAGTTGTTTGCTCCATATTTTTGGTTACATATTTTTCAAATTTTAAATCAAACAAGTGTTATACTTTTGTAATGTTGCAGATTTGTCCCAGAGCCATGCTGTTTGGACACACAGCCTCCATCACATGTCTCTCTAAGGCCAATGCATCCAGTGATAAACAGTACATTGTCAGTGCATCCGAGAGTGGGTGAGTCCGTTTTGATTCTTACAGTCTGTGTGTAGTTCTCAATCGTGCTGAATGATATATTGTGATCCTATCTATCACGATATTAAAAAGTTAAAAACATTCACAGTATTAACATCACAAAAACAACGATGTTGTCACCATTTCAAGATATCCAGCATGCAATATTGAGATGTAACATTTTGTATGATATTGTTCAGCCCTAATTCATACCCCAGTTTGCTGTGTCTACTCTGTTGTGTTGTAATGTTAAGTGCCTCTTCTCGTTTCTGACTTGTCGTTCTCTTTGGTTTTCAGAGAGATGTGTTTATGGGATGTTAATGATGGACGTTGTATTGAGTTCACCAAATTGGCATGTGCCCACACGGGCATCCAGGTGAGACCTGATAGTGATGGAAATCGTACAATTTCTTGCACAGTTTTTAGTAACTTCATCCTCTCACTGTTGCTGTTCAGTTCTATCAGTTCACAATTGGCACCCAGCGGGAGGGGCGTCTCCTTTGCAACGGACACTACCCAGAAATCCTAGTGGTTGATGCCACCAGCCTTGAAGTGCTGTACTCACTGGTTTCAAAGATTTCTCCTGACTGGATCAGCTCCATGAGCATTATCCGGTCTCACCGTACACAAGGTGAGAGACATGTGATGAAGTGGGATCAAACACTGGAGAAAAAGAGAGTCATGAAGAAACACCATTGATCGTCATTTCAGCCCCCACAACATTATTTTACACTTTAGTGGTGCACATTTCATTCAACATAGTCTAGTAGTCATGAATTCTAATGTCCTGTTCATCCTGTTTTCATTTGAATTAATGAATTTTTGTTAATACGAACAAGCCATGACTTTATTGATATATTTAGCAGATGCTATTTCCGTATTCACGGTTATTAAAATCTACAAACATGAAAAGGTTGTCTGATTCTTCTATATCTTCCGTTCTCTCTGCAGAGGACACAGTGGTGGCTGTGTCTGTCACTGGTATACTGAAGGTTTGGATCATCACAGCGGAGGTCAGCAGGTTGCAGGTATAGAACTGCAGACTGTATGTGGAGGTGTTCCTTGTTTTAACGAAATACACTCTGTGAATTGAAACATATCCTTGTTTACAGGACCTCGACCCAGTGTTTGAAGAAGAATCCAAACCCATCTACTGTCAGCAATGTCAGAGCATTTCCTTCTGTACCTTCACTCAGAGCAGCCTGCTCGTTGTCTGCTCGAAGTACTGGAAGGCAAGAGGATGACTTTTGTTTTGTAATAATGTAAACGTAGAGTCATAAAATAAGTTAGACCTCTGACGAAAGGGTTTATGAAATGACTCTTTTACATTTGAAGAGGTGCTGTTTGCTTCATATTGTGTGTCCCTTTGCTTCAGGTGTTTGATGCAGGCGATTATTCGCTGCTGTGTTCAGTGCCCAGCGATGGTGAGCAGGCCTGGGCTGGAGGAGAGTTCATTGCAACAGATACAGTCATCATTTGGACTGAAGATGGCAAGAGTTACATCTATAAGTTGCCTGCTAGGTATTTATGCTGTTCAGCTTGTTGGAACTAATGTGCGCCCATGTTCTAACTACTCCTGTGGATTGTTCTAGCTGTGTTCCTGCTAGCAAGCATTTCCGGAGTGATATTGGGAAAACTCGAGAAGGCATGACCCCTCCAATGATCTACAGTGTTGCTGACTGCTCAGACAAACAGGTTCCACCTCATATGTTCTGTTGAAACATTGAAACGACACACATTTTGGTTAGCCCAGATGAGTAAAGCTTGATTATTAACATCAAGTGACCCTTTTTACCCAGAAGCTCATTTAATTTTTGTTTATTTACAGTGTTGGAAATGTCACTGTCTACATCTATGTACATAGTTGATCGTAATCACCCATGTAAAACCAACCTCATCAAAGAGAGGGGCCATTTAAATGGTTCATAATTGGTTAAACTGCTAATCCTTTGACTTTTTCAGGTGTCCACACTGTATTATTCATGTGTTACTCTCTTCCACACTGAAGCTCCTGATTTGCCCACCTGTAACTCGGTTTTTCTTTGGTCGACGAGAGCCTTTCCATAAGCTCCTGATCCAGGGTGACTCTTCGGGCCGGCTCTCGCTGTGGAGCATCCCAGAGTGCCCCCCCCAGCCGAAGACTGCAACTGCCGGTACAACTGCTTATTTTGCCCTAATTTGAAATGATTGCATGACATAAATTTGCTTTTTTATCTGGTTATATACTGCACTTGACTCATTCCATTTTTACTTCTCTTTTATTTGTCTATATGCCCAAAGTTTTGATAAAATCTCCCAATTTATACCCAAATTGAAGATGATTTGAATGAGATTATTTTTACTATATGCATTTTCAGTGAAACTAAAAAGTAATTAACTGTGGTTGATTCGTCACCAGAAGCCTACTCTCTGTCCATATTGAATTTTCAGATGGATTTGAGTTTACACATACAACTTTTCCAGCACTTGTGGCTTGTATGAAAATTCTTCACTTATGTGTCAAGGCAGAGTGATGAAAATGAACTCAGATCATTAAACTTTTGTTGAATTCTGCACATTTGTCACCTTTTCGTTTTTTGAATTGTTGTCTTCTGTTTCTTATATTTTAGGAGAGCTGCAAGTGTCATCCACCATCAGTCTTCAGCTGGCCTTTGACAAGCTAACACCTGTGTCTTCAGGCATCATCGATCAGCTCAGTGTGCTTCCTGGCAAAGAGGAGCCCATTAAGGTCTCAGACTATTGACCTGTCAAAGCAGAGAAACGTTAATGACAGTAACACATAAAAATTTGTGCCTCAGTTTGGAAGTCGCATAAGCTGGGTCAGCATATGCAGCACCAATGCCACATTTAGTAAACTTGTGATTAAGAAGAAGTAGTTTAACTCGTTGTATTTGTCTGTTTTGTGTCTTTTGTGTATCCAGGTGACGGCCAGTGTCTACATCCCCTCCCAGGGTCGGCTGGTGTGCGGGCGGGAAGATGGAAGCATCATTCTCGTCCCTGCAACTCAAACTGCTATCGTCCAGCTCCTGCAGGGGGAGCACATGCTCAGAAGAGGTGAGGGGGTGGTACAAGTGGTGATGTCTTCAAACTGTGCTGTTTACATTTTTATTGCTCCCCTGAACTTCAAAATACTTACATATGACAATTCCAATGCTTGTAACCCATGCAAAGAAAAAAACGTCAGAAATGATTCCCTAATTCCCATAAACAGAAATACCCTTTAACTCCCTGACTCAAAAACTCAAAGCTGCAGTCATTTCTGCTTCTACGTGAAACAACATGAAAACAAACCATATGTGTGATTTTGAAATCTTTGATGAAAAGGTGTTCAGTCCTATAGCATGCATGAGAAGCCCTCACCTTTTGATGAAATTTACCACTTTCAAGCTAAAACTGTGTGTAGGAATCATGCAGATTTGATGAGAAAATATTGAGGAGGGCGGCAGGTACTGTTTTTATTCGCATGTGATTTATGAGCCACTGAACTCATCAGGTCACCCACACAAAAACACTCGCTCAGACTCCGCTCATCTACAAGTCTGTCTGTTCCTGCCCTTGGGAGCTACACAGTTACCAACCAGCTTGCACGACTTGCCATCACCCCGGACACTTCTACACAGTATAATAATGAAAAAGACGGTGCTGCGTCTGTCCCTTAATCGTTTCTGAAGTTGAACAGTAATGAACCGAAAAAACGTGCAATCTTCTTACGAAGCACTTGCTGTGAGAATCTTGTGTGTTATGGGAGTGCAGTCACTCGTGAGCACTGCGGTTCAGATCAGAAAGTACACTCCACCTGAGTGACTGAGTGACTCTGATGTCGAAAGTGCAACATAAGACCAACATAAGCATCTCTTGAACTAGTGTTGGACTATAATTGTTATCTGCCGTGATTTTAATGGAACTGTTTTTTGTGTGTTTTCAATAGCATGCACCAGTTAACCTGATTCCGATGTAAATAAAATAAACATGAAAACACATTCTCTTACTTGGATGTGAAATGTCTAAAGAACATTTTGAGTTTTTAAGCTTCTGTGAATAAGTGAACATTTGCGGGTTTCATCATTTCATTTCAGTTTGATATAAAATAATGGAACTGCAGAGGTTTCCACGACATGGAATAAAGTATGGCGCACTGCTGCAGCTTAAATGAGAGGCGTCGTGCCTCCACAAAAATTCTGTCTTTTTAAAGATGAACTCTCACATGATCAAAGGTATTTAAACGAAGTGGAAACATAAAAACAAACAGATCTCCATCTGCGTCAGAGAAGAGATTCACACCTTCATTTTGTGATCACAAAAGGCTTACGAGGTTAGGTTACAGTTGATGTGAAAGTACACTAACACTAATACAAACATTATTTTTGCAGAGTGGGTGTTTGTGTAAAAGGATGCAGCTCTTGTTAAACAGCTGAATGCTGCATTGAGATGCAGCTAGGACTGTTCATGGCTTAAACTTGGGGGCAAGGTCTCAGTAAAGCGGCTAGAGGTGTCCTTTCATGATGAAAAAACTCACACCCTCTCACCTTTTCATGCCTGACATTGACTGTCTCTCAACTGCCCTGCAGGCTGGCCACCTCACCGCACGCTGAGAGGTCACCGGAACAAGGTCACATGTGTCCTATATCCATACCAAATCTCCCCACGTTACGATCAGCGCTCACTTGTGTCTGGAGGAGTGGACTTCTCTGTTATCGTCTGGGACATTTTCACTGGCGAGATGAAGCACATTTTCTGTGTCCACGGAGGGGAGATCACCCAGCTTATAGTTCCCCCAGAGAACTGCAGTGTAAGCTTATTTTTAGTTGACTTTTTATGTAGTTTTGTAGCGAGGTTGTGTTACGGTGATCGTGATCATCATTAAGGATGCACCAAACATTCAGCCACTGAAAATTTTAAACAAAAATGACCCAAAAGTGCATTTTGACTTTAAGCCAAAAGACTTTTACCTCCGAAACAACGTGGCTGAAACCGCATGTTCTGATGATCTATTTCTGAGAAAGGCCCAAAAAAAGTGGTATCCAAGATGTGTGAAATTACAGTAGGGGTGCATCTGAAAATAATTTCTGTATGTTGCAGTTGCTGCATGCTAAGCCGTAAGATCAGTCATGAGTGAGTTTAATGTTAACAACACAACAGTGTGTTTTGAAATTCTGTACGTTTTGCATTGCACATTGTTGAAAAGCCATTGCTACTCACAAGTCTTCACAGTTTTTAGATAGATTTATTGTTTTGATGCGTGAATATTACTTTATGTGACTGTAATGGATTGAGTTAAGCACATAGCCATCACCACAAATGCAACAGTACAAGTAATTGGCTTAATAGTTCTTTCGGTGTTTTGGTTTTGGCCAAGACATTCCACTTGGTGCATCCCTTGGCCTTCTGCCTGTTAAAATGTGGAATTAATGTTTCTTTCCTTGTCTCCTCAGACTCGAGTGCAGCACTGTGTGTGCTCGGTGGCCAGTGACCACTCTGTCGGCTTGCTGAGCCTCAGAGAAAGGAAGTGCATCATGCTTGCTTCGCGACATCTTTTCCCAATCCATGTGATCAAATGGCGACCAGCAGATGACTACCTGGTCGTGGGATGTTCTGATGGGTCTGTTTATGTCTGGCAAATGGACACTGGTGAGAGAATAAAAAAAAAGCCACTTATGTGTTCCAAATTTTCATGTCAGGGTTATTGTAACCAAAATGGTCACGGTTTTTATTAGACTGAAATCAGCTTTACACACCTTAGATACCACTATTGGTACCACATGTTTGCTGTTCCTAGACATTTGCGCACTGGCTGTGATTTATGTCATCACCACATCCGGTTTTGGCCGTGTTGTTTCGGTGGTATAATTGTTTTGGCTGAAAACCAAAAATGCGCTTTTGGGCCATTTTTGGCCAAAAATTTTCAGAATGTTCAGTGCATCCCCAGTTTGAATAAATTCCCTAGCAGTCAGAGACTACTATTTTTAGTGATAACTGAGGCGGAACCAAACTGAAACATATATCGTGGACGGAAAATTAATATTACTCTATCAGCGTGGAAATAATTCTCATTTAGAGCTTTTCAAATCTACCCGTAGCATTTCAGTGTAGTTTTTGGTCATTGTGTTTTTAAAAGTGTGAGAAAGTCGTTTCTGTGGTCATCATTGCAGCCATCATCATGACCTGGCGGTCTGCAGCAAATGTTGAGAGCAACCGTGTTTGTGTCTCTGCGTGCACTGATAGATTGTATTTCTGCGCGATTGCTGGGTATCTGAGTGTGAAATTAAGAGCAGGGTGTGTGTTCTCAGGCGTTTGACACCTAATGGACTAACCCTCATAAACACGCAAGCTCACACACAGGTGCATTGTGGTGTCACTGCTCCTCTCATTCAGTGCTTTCTTTCACCAGCAATGACGGCTCTAACCCTCTTGATGTCTGTAAAGACAAGATACATGGGAATGAGTGGTGACCTTAAGGAACCATTGAACACAATTGGTGACAGTGATGATAGTCAAGATGAGCCAGTGAATAGTAGTGAAACATAATATCAGGTTCATTTTATTGCTAACCTCAATAACTCCAATAGTTTTATGATACTGTCCTTAGAGGAGCACTACAAAGGTTTGTAGTTGTAGTTGTAAGTTGATTCATAGACATCTTGTAATTGTTCAATCTGCTATTGTGTTGGCAGGTGCTTTGGATCGATGTGTGATGGGTATAACTGCGGTGGAGATCTTGAATGCCTGTGACGAACTGGCTCCGGCCACCGTGGATGCCCTCAGCCATTCGGCGGTCAATTTAAAACAAGCAATGACGCGTCGAAGCTTGGCAGCGCTGAAGAACATGGCCCAGCACAAGCTGCAGACTCTTGCTACCAACCTCCTGGCTGCGGACAATGCTGACAAGGTACAGTTGCTCAAACATATAGCTGAGCAGAATGTTAGTGTGTGAATAATTACTAGATTATGATAGTTCGACTCTGTGTGTGTGTAAAAAAAAAACCAAAACATATATATATATATATATATATATATATATATATATATATATATATATATATATATATATAGTTTTTTTTATAATACCTGTTAATTCACGTTGTATTACAACATGCTGAAAAGATCCTGTGTTTGACAGTGGTGCTTTGATACTGTTAATGTGGTCAAAAGAAAAGGGTTTGTCCCCAAGTTATTATTATCATTATTATCATTTTATCTGAATGAAAACTGCAGGACTGCTCTCTGTTTTTTTCCAATGTTTCTTTTGTTTATCCTCCTCCCTTGCTCTGCACTCTTCTCACTTGTACACACACAAAGTTTGTAGTCTCTGTTGGATTACTGGCTGTCTAAGACCAATTAAATTGGCAGAGATGAATTAAAGGTTAACTGCTAGGTGAGCGAGAGTGTGTGTTTGTTGGTCCTCTGTACACAGTGGGTGTCAGTTTTAGAATGTGTCATGTCAAGTTGCTCCCAAAGTTAAAGTGGTGGTAGCTGAAGACAAACATGTTTTTACAGTCGGTTGTTGGGGCTTAAATCAAGTAATGAAGATGCTGTTGTATGTTTACTTTTGCCAGTTCGGTTGCTGCTTTGGTCTTCTGTCATAGAAGAATCTCATGCCCTCTATGCTTGCATTCAATTGACAAAACCAAACCAAACCAAACCAAAGCCTATTCCTTTCAGCCATCCTAATGCGAATAAATGTTTTCTTTATGTTGTATATTTTTTATGGTAGTGTATTTTTTATGATCAGAAACATATTGTTTTGCAACCTGGATGACAGATGTCTGGATCACCATGTAATGTAGTCTTCTCATTTGTATGCATTACATGTTGTATGTACGGATTTATATATAAATTTATGCTCGCTTAAAAACTACTAAAATCCGTGGTTGACTCTGCCAAGACTGTGTGAAAAACAATTCTGACTTCCTGTGTGACAGTAATAATTATAATATATTCATTCTCAAATGAATACTCAAATACTGCAGAATCGAAGTTGTTGAGTTCACGTGTGTTAGAATCAGAGTACGGTCAAATGCAGATGTTTTCTGTTTAAAATGTGCTGCAGAATTCAGGTCTGATTTACCAATTCAAGACAGGCAAACATTCAGAGAACGTGTTGTTCACATGTCAAACTCCTTTGGTCCGATTTGTTATGACTGACTAAAGCCCACCCACACCAGTTCTCCCAGCACATGAATTATTTGTGACTTAGTGTTCTGTTAAACTGTCAGTCCAGGTTGATTTTACACTTGAGCTGCATCTCAGCTTCTGCTGGCATCCAAGCCCCTCTAGGTAACCTTGTTTTTCCCTTTCCTCTGGTGCGTGTTGCTTTTATTGTTGCTGTCTCCTGGGTCTCTCCTGACATAACTGTCCATAATCACAGTTCTTTCCTGGAAAGGCCAACACACTGCAGCTTTTTTTTCATCAGAAGAACATCACCGTTACAACCTTTTGTGGCACACTGTAGTGTATCATTTCATCGTCATATTCCCACAAATTGATGGTCAAACAAACTACCAACTATCTGCCATGTGAGCATCCCATGTCGCCCCCTGCTGAGTCTAATAATACATAATGACCATGAAATGTCAGACAAATCACCTAGCAGCTGAGAGCAATCCCCTGTTGGTGTATTGTTCATGTGGATGTGTGCAGGTGTGTGTGGGTGCGACTTCAAATGTGCAACTTTGAAATAATGTCCTCTGGATGGACGTCTTGAATATAGTTATAATTTAACAACTTAAATTTGCTTTTGTGTTTCGAGATTAGCATAGTTCGTGGTGTATAATATTGTTAGTTACTTACATGTGTTTTGTTTAAACCGATTTTGAACCCATGAAATATGTCTCAAGTTTAACCTGTAGATGGCAGTGTAGATACGTCCTGCGTTGCGCTGGCCTCCGACCAGTTTGTGGACAGACCACCACCGGCTTTGTTCTGCCCAGATTCAACAGATATTATAAATATTATAGTAAAGTGTGTGAAGTCGATTAAAAGGTTTTTGTGCTGCACATGCTTCATGGCAGTATATTTGAGTTGAATAATATTGACTCAATTGTATTATTGCCCAGCTGCAATGAAATTGTCATATGCTTAGTTTAGATTTCTGTTAGATTGTTTGTGATTTTGTGTGTTTTTGCCTAGTCTGGGTTTTCTACAAAAAGCAACTGCTTCTTTATACAGTTGTATCAGGTGTTGACTGTTGCTCATGACCGCTGTTTATCAGTTGTATCCAGTGTCTATTCAAATTCTCATCACATATATGTGTTAAAGTCCTGGGACTCAGGAATGGCTGACCATTTTAGGATGTTGAGGCTAGCTTTATGATTCCACATGCATTCAGAAATAAATAATCACACCTTGCCAATGGCAATTAACTACTTCAGTGACATTCATTTTACATCATTAATTTTATGATCAAAAATACATATTGTACTACAAACGTTGGGAGTAGTCATGTGCATGAATAATGACTACTGACAGTGAAAGTGATTATTCAGTCAATATATTTTGTTATCATTGTCGCTGCATTAACAATCATCTTAACAATAACCTAAAATTACCGCTGTTCTCAGACGTTCTTTCCTTCAGGTCAGCAGTAGCTCAGTCATTTGTAGCAGACAATCAAAGCACGCAAACCATCCAGCAGATTATGGCTTGTGTATTAACATTTCGCTAATATGCCGATGTTCACATTAATGATATATTTTTGTATGTAACCAGTCATTCCTCACAAATATTAATATTTTTAATATTACAGCTGATCATCTGCCAAGTGGTCAGATCACTCTGGTGGCATTGCAGCACAAACTCACAGAGCAGTGAAGTATTACAAATATAAACACATCTTTTTCGAACACGTATTATTTTCATCACCTGATTTCTTTTTAGTACATCAAACCTGTAGTCACTGTCATGACCTCAATCTATCTGACACAAAGAGGCAGCCGATCGTGTGATTGCCATCATCATGTCCATTCTGGTCTAAAATGCCTCACTGTCCTAAGTGTGTCATCATCAGTAATATTCACCTTTGCCTCCCTGATTGTTTTCATGTAATGTTTGTGTCCCCGAGACTTGTGTAATAGAACCATCTGAAATATTTATGCCTCATGACAGATGCTCTTTTGTGTGTCTGTTTTTTTAAATGCTTTCAAGAAGGTTTTACCCGCCTTAGTCCAAAAGTATTTTTTTGAGAAGCCTTCTGTCAAGCCAAATATATAGTTTTGTCTGCTCTATCATGTCTCAGTGCTGGGATGGAACATTAGCTATTCCATTGTCCAACAATGTCTCCTAAGACCTTTAAAAGCAGCTGAGTCCTTTGTTACTGTATCAGACAGCAGGAGAGAACCACTTTTGTCTTGTCAGTTAAACAAAGTGTCATCTCGCCTCTCATTTCTAGGGTAACCTGCCAAAGTACTCCCACAATGCACTTGTGGTCCAGGCAATGAAAACCAACCTGACAGACCCTGACATGCATGTGCTGTTTTTCGATGTGGAGGCTGTGATCATCCAGCTGCTGACCGAGGAAGCCCAGAGGCCAAACCCCACGCTGGTGTCTCCAGAGACCCTGCAGAAGAGCCAGGCCGGCGCTGACAAAAGCGGGTCTTTCCTGGCCAATAAAATCTTCAAGCAGGTCAGCGAGAATCTTCAGCAGTGATTAGATGTTAGCTTTGGATTTGATGTCTAAAATACTTCATTTCTTAGTTTCTTGTTTCTTCACTGTACATGTTCTAACTACTGTTTATGACATTATGAGGCTTATAATTTTAGTGTGATTCAAATGTAGACGTTGCTTTGTACGTGATTGTTATGAAGTCACTCAGTTGAATGTAGAATCGCTCTTCTTCTTTACCACCTACTACACTGGATATTCACAGGAGCATTAATATGGGAAAACGATCTGAATATTGAGACTGGTTTGTCTGTAAAGCATTATACATTGTTGAAAGTAAAGTGCAAGAACACACAATTGACTTTATGTCTAAATTGCTATTACATTTAAGGCATTTAATACCCTTATCATAACAACAGGTGAAGGAGACAATGAAGGAGACAATCAAGGAACACCTCCTGGATGAAGATGAGGAGGAGGAGGAGGAGATGAGGAGGCGTGAAGAGAAGTCCAAGTCCCTGAGTCTGCTCGAATACAATCTGACCATGGACACGGCCAAACTGTTTATGTCCTGTCTGCATGCCTGGGGCCTAAATGAACAGCTGGATGGCATCTGTCTGGAGCGTCTTGGCATGCTCAGACCACACTGCCCCATCTCTTTCGGGCTGATCTCCAGAGGTGGTCACATGTCTCTCATGCTGCCCACTTTTAAGGTACGACTTCTTCAATTTCCTCATCCAGGAGTCTATCTGATATCAGAGAAACTGTCAGTAGGAAGCCAGATGAAATGTTTTTCTTAAAACAAAACTGCTTCGTAACTTCCAAATCATGTTACTAATTTTGGTGCATTGATGTTTCCGTCTCTCAGGAATCCTTGCTACGGCAGCTGTCCATTGCAACAGGTCGAAAATTGACGCTGCCAGATATCGTGGGAAAAGGAACTTACGGTTTATCTCGAGCTGTTACCACTCAGCATCTGCTGTCGGTCATCTCACTGGCCAACACTCTGATGGGAATGACCAATGCCACCTTTGTCGGGGAGCACATGAAGAAAGCACCTGCAAGGTAGTCTCAGATGTCAGCCGTGCCCGGAGAGCATCTTGTCTGTAAAACAATATTTAAAAAAAAAAATCCTTAAATGGCACATTTATCAGGTGAAGACCTGAACTTGTTTATTAAAAGTGAATATTAATACAATAAGCACAGGAAGCAAATGCTTCTAGATGCTCGTTTAGTGAATCTCATTGAACTTATTGAATTGACTTATGCAGTCTTTTATGAACAGTCTAGTTAAGTGAAGATTGAAACAATAATTTGAATAATTTTGATTTTCCACAGCTTTAAAGATAAGCATTTCTAGTTTGTGTTCAACTATGCATAGTTCAGAGTTTTGGTCCTGTATTGGACACAACAAGATCCCCATATCCTCTCACTACAAGCTGCCTTAAAAATTCAGGTTCGTAGTAGTGGTGGGCTGAGGAGGTTTCATGAAACAATCCTCATTTTCGGAACTGGTGCTCGATGGTGCTTTCGGTTGAAAAATGATGGGAGGTTTCATTGAAGCAGTTGTTCCAATCCAAACGTTTTAGCGCTGAGAGCGACATCTTGTGGCCTCTGAGAATGGGGAAACAGCCCCCCCCCACTTATGGTGTAACGATAGTAATATTTTAAGTGGCGACTTTACAGAATTCGATTGTTTTCAACAATGTATTTAGCCATAGTTTTATTCAAAATTACATTTCAAATGGAAAATGGACTCCATACAAGCGGATGCTCTGTGCTCCTTTGGTCTTCTGGGTTTTGGGGGAGATCAGCAGTGAGATTCTTCAATTCTGGAAGCAGCAGATTCAGGTTGAATCAACAACACACCAGTCACCAGCCCCGTAGAAAAACAAGATAACAAGCCGAACATGGAAGAGACACACAATGCGGCGCACATACTGGATGAGAAGTTACTTTAAGTCCAGGCGGGTGTGCAGTCGATTGTTTAGTCCGTCTGAGCTCTCATTGTGTTGTGAAAGATTTAACAGAGAGGTCGAGGCCCTGCTGCTACAACAGCAGCACAACATCATTTCATCAGCACTGCACATAACACTGCAGGAGGAACACATTCCCAGAAGAGGAACAAGAGTAATTCAAGTTGTCTGTGTTGAATTATCAAGATTTTGATTCATCTCAGGAGAGAAACCCATGTGTCCTGGTGGTGAGCTATTTATTTGATGTCTTTATTGTGTAATGTTATGTTTTTTTAAAGCATAGTACAAGTAAAACTTGTTGTTCGCCATTGGTCAGTGCTCTATTTAAAAAGTTTTCCAGTCTTTTGACTGGTATTTTAGACCATAGCCTTTCCCTGCACACTGAGGTACATTACAGCAATGAAAATAAAACATGCTTTATAGAAGAAGTTCCAACTTGTTTGAAGTGATAATAACAGAATTCTACTTCAATGTTGCGTCCAAATCAGAGGGGGCGTTTGTGCACTCGAAGCGCTCTCCCCAAATCTTAAATAAGGGTCTCCTGCCAGGAGCCGACGGTGCGCTCAAGTCTTGCACTGGTGAATATTTGAAGGTGTTTGGGTTTTTGGCTTTTCATGTCTGCCATCTCACATTTATGACAGTAGAAAAGCTTCTTCCTTGTGCGCTGCAGTTGTAAAAGAGTATTGTTAGTATTTCATCACAACATCCCTACAGAGGGACGGAGCTTCACGAGTGAGTTCAAGAACTCTTCAAGATTGAGAATGAGAATCATTGAACTTCCCCTGTGCATCTGTGTGAATTAAGACGTCCACAAATGTGATGAAGACATCCGGTGTAATGAGTCCACTGAAGTTTTGTTTTTCAGAACACAACTGATATTTTTATCATATGCATCCACCCAAAAACATCTTTTATAATCTATGAGTTTATTTTTCTTCTATCTATTCTCAAATATTGCTTTTTGAGATGGGAGAGAACAACTGGATTTGAAAGCCATCACTGATTCATCAGCTGCAGGCAGTGTGGACAAAATCATTATATCTCACATCTCATTGAGTGGAATGTAATCCGTGACGCTGACAAACAGCACACTGATCAACAGTTTTCGTCTTTACGGTTTAATATTATATCCTATTATCTTTTCCGATACTTTCAAAGTCTACGCTTACATTTTTAAAAAATAATTGTTGGAAATTCAAATAAATCTTATGTAAGCAATAATTACAAAGGGTGTGTTCAATTTCTTTCCTTGATAAATATAAATATGTATATAAATAATTATTATTATCATAAAACATTTTAAATGTATGTTTTACAGTACTACAAATGTGTTCTTTTCCTGATCATTTAAGATTACTCAGTTGGTGCTTAGCAACAGTTATTGATCAGTCAAATGATCATCGTATTGGAAATGTTGATCTGTCTCTGAAAGTTAGTCGCCTCCGGTCTGTTCTGACTTAGGATCACGTCTTCTAGTCAAAATTCAATAGACTGGGCCCTGTTAGGACACACTCACACATACTCTTTGTATTTGTGTTTCCGTCTGCATGTGTGTGCGGGTGCGCACTGGCCTTCCTTTCTCAGGCTTGCTCCTTAAATATTTCATGCCTAATCTTTGTGATCCACCTCCAGGCCTCCCAGACCAGGAGGAACCCCGGAGACTCCTCGGAGGATGCCGGCCACCCCCCCTCAACCCTCCAACCCGGCGCTACAAGCTCAGATCAAACAAGGTAACTACAAAAGGAGGGGGCGCTTGCTTCACGCACCCCTGGGGCCCTGCGGGGACGGTGTAAGGGAGGGGGCAAGGGGTTTGATAATACAGCCCATTGGCAATAAAACCCACTGTGAGCTAAAAAGCCCATATATCACACACGGAAGCTGCTGCCGTTTTCTTTTCAGCAACTCCTCACTTGACTGCACTGTTGATCTGTGAAATGAGAAACAGCTGCAGTTCGACCTTCACAGCTTATCAACATGAGTATGGTCATCAAACTAGGTAACATTCAGATTTGATTCTTTGAGGGTTGTAGAATTTAGTTGCCTTTTTTTTTCTGCGCTAAATCCATTGACTGAAAAACATTCAAAAACGAATATAGATTTAAGATACTGATCTGAGTTGGTCTACTTCACTGTAGTGACGCCGCCATCTGCTATGACACAAGAACACACACACAGGTGCGCACGTGCACAAAGCACCCAGACATGCTGCCCATTACCCTCCACACTTATTTCTCAATCTCAGAACAGAGAAACACACTTCATCCACACATGTGCCATGGGTGGCACCCTTGTGTGTTGGGGTGCAAGGCGGAGATTTGTGCTATTGTCAAGTCTTAATGGAGGCCAAGCGTGACAAATGCCCGGACTTATTCACGCCACACGCCTATTCAGTCCTATTCAGAGGGAAAGCTTGGCCTTGACCTCTGTTCAGCTCTTCAGTACAGCCTGGTGTGAGTGTTGGATTGGATTTTATTTTATTTTTTTATAGCATTGTTTCCCGAGCAATTACAACTTGGACCCACTTTTTGGATCCAGTAACAACCCAAGGTTTAGTTTAGAGACCATCATTTTGATTGCAAACTGCATGAGCGTGTGTGTGCAAGAGTCTTTTGAATGAGGTGGTTAACCCCTTTTAGGTCCTTTCAAATGCAAATATATAATATGCGGCTAGGGGCCCTTCACATACTTGATGCACTGGAGGGCCATCTCACCATCAGTGTTTCATATTTCAGTCTTTTCATGAAAGCGGTGAGGTCTGAATTTTCAGTGTGCTTCTTGTAACTCCTTTTATGTTCCATGCTTCAGTTCAGTTCATGCAGAGATCAGTGTTATAAACCATGAGTATAATATAATTTATTTTAAAATCGCTCACTAGAAATGGCTCGAGATGAAATAGTTATGTCAATGACAGCAACTCGTTTTAAGTAATCGCTGTGATTAGTGCAGTGATCATAAGAACAGGATATGCACCGACATTCAGTCATCACTGCACCTGATATGTCACACCGGTGAAACTGGCTGTCTGACCATCTCTTGTCCCTTTTCTCCTTTTACTTTCTCACATCTGTGCTCTTCAACCAAACACTGCATGGCTTCAGCCTGCTTCCCTGTGCACCAACACTGCTCACATGACTATCGCCAGTATTTTGTTTTCTTGCTCATCTTCTGATTTCACTTTTCTTCTTGGCTATTTAACTGTTAAATGTGGTCTCAGTGCATAATCTATGTTCTTTGTGATTACATGTTAACGTTGTGATCCTGTTGCTGTTATTTGTGTGACGACATTTGAATAATTGTGAAAAGTGTTTTTTTTAACCCACTCTTAAAGGGAAAATAACTGGTATCACACGTTTCTGAGTTTTTTTTTCTTACAAACTAAAATAAATAACCTGTTATTCACTTAACAGTTGGTTTGCTTTTGTTTTGTAACACTTTATTGGTCATACAAAAGTTTGCTTTTGGAACTTTTCCTTTCGGGGGGGTGTCAGAACTGCAGGGAAAACCTATGTATCAAGCTTTTGCTAACATCACTTCTTTCTATCTCTCTCAAGTGCTTGGTGGGAAACTGTGTCAGTGTGCTATTGTGTGCTTTTCAGTGTTCCGTTCGTTCAATGGCCTCTTCCTCGACTTGTGTTCTCAAGGTTTTGCTATGTTCTTGTCTTGAAACTGATCAAAACTCTGATATTTCAAGGTTTCAGCTGAAGTGATCTCCAATTCATTTTCTATAAAAGTCACTAAGCCATTTACTTAATCTAGTTTTGGCCCAAAAATTGGTACTTATTTGGCAAAAAGTTCAATTTATTTCTTTTTCTGAATACATAATTGCAATGTGACAAACCTATCAAGTCACTGTCCATCATTCCATTTTTGTAATGTAAAAATATGTATTATTTTATTTTATTTTGTCTTTATTAATTGTATTGACTTAAAACATAATGAGTTTTTGATTTGCGTTGTTTTTGATAAAATAATGATAAAAAAATTTTGATCTCTTATTTTTATCACTTTAATCATTGTCATCTTTGTTTGTTTTTTTGTGACGGTGTACGATTGCTGAATTTCCTGCTTTTCTTTTTCTGGTCAGCAATAATTTCTGTCTTCCTTTTGCTTGGATATTGTGTGTATGTGCCGGATTGAATCCTTCTAATGTCCTCTTCCTCTTGACTATTTTTCTCCTTCTCTCCTTTACAAGCTGCTGTAGCCACCAACCCCAGCACTGCTCCTGCTGCTGTGGCCATGGGGCCCTCTGGGGCCCTTCCTCAGGGGGCCCCAGCCTCCCCTGGCCCTGCTTCACATAACATCCCCTCAGTCAATGAAGGTACTGACTGAAATGAGGCACACAGCTCAGGGAAAATCTTGCAGCTGCATTCTTCCCTCATTTTCTTCTTATCTTTGTCGTAGAGATCTTCAGCCTCCTCCTTCCCTTCCTTTCTACTTCCTTTTCCATTCAGTTTCTCTGATAATTTCATCAGTTGTCTGTCAAATTTCTTAGATCCCATGAATTTATTTTTTGTGCATCAGTCTTGGATTTTTCAGATCCCATGCTGAGTCTCGGGTTTCTAGCTGCTGCTGGTCTCAGTGTTTTTGTCCTTGTTTTGTTCACAGCATTGTCTTTCTTTGTGGTTATCTGTCTGTCTATCTGCCTTTTGTGTTCACTTCACTTTCAAACTGCTCTGACTTGTTTGTATTTCTTCTTCAATTTAACAGTCTTAATGATGAAGTAATGCTTTCTGAAGAGTCCATATATAAACATGGTAAACAAAAGTGACACACCGAGTTGTTTGAAAGTGAATTGACCACACCTCCAGCTGGTGGTGTCTGTGCAGCAAAATGTTGTCTTTCTTTGTGATGTTTGTCTGTCTTGTCACTTATTCTGCTCAACGTGTGCATGCTTTCCCCTCCGAAGACACCTAAACAAGAAAAATACACAATACATGAAAACATATTTATTGAAAAGATTTTAGCAGATGGATAATATTCAAGTTAAACACAGCTTCTTTATTGCACTCACAGCCAACTTTATCATGTCTACTTTCCTCCCCCCATCAAAGGTCCCTTACTTTTTGATTGTGAAGCTCACTGGTTCTAAAACTTGGTGCTGAGTGTTATTCATATCAACCTCTGCGGCACATTTGTTTGCAGCACACCCAGCACTATATTCTTTCTGGTCCTCCTCAACCAAGGTTGTACTCTGTCGGTTTCATGTTGGCCCTCTTCTCATTGCTGACCCGTGTAGTTTTCTGTCAACAGTCAACTCATACCCCATAGTAGCAGTCGTAAAGACGAGAACGCATTTTTAGCTCAATGTCACAAACGTGTCATCTCCTCTCTAATGATTTGTATTTTGAACTTCGGAAAGCCACCATGACCAGGCCATCATCTGCTACAGTTAGGTGTGTTTGTCTGATTCAAGTTATGCGTAAGTGAAGCTATTGGAGTCCGTGTGTTTCTTTGAACCAAACACAGGTGTTTTAGGTGTTAGACAGATGAGTACATTCCATAACAAAAGATACGACTGGTAGAGATGCCAGTAAGGGCAGTATTGTTACACCTTTACTGATGGGCTACTTGACAAAATTCCATCACTATCTCCTCATTGTATAGGCATAGCCAAGACAACACCTTTTTGTATTGTAATTTTCCTTCAATGCACTCACATATGTATGATTTAGATGAAATGTGGAGATCCCTTTCTTGAGACCGTATAATAATAATACAATTACAAATTATTATAATAATAATACATATAATACATATCGCCATGAGTCTGTTTAATTTATTGTTTGCATAGACATATTAACTGTTCTTCTAACTGTACATTTCAGTGGCAGAGGTAAGTTAGTCATAATGGCCATAGCAAAGAAATATGTCCACAATTTCTTTGCTGTTCACAAGACTGTTGATCGTACAAGCACACTTGCATACATGTGTCATTTGTTTAAACCATATATTGTACAAATATATGTGAATGATGTGCTTGGTCTAGTTGGTGCAAAATGCAACTTGCAACATTTATGGTGTGTGCTGTTTGCTACCAGAATTTATGTAAAGTGAAAATGTATCTGACACAGAAACTTCAGCCCTACTCTCAAGTAAAGACTTTACATGTGACTGTCGGACAGTAACACACGACTGAAAGTATATGGCATAGGCACAAACATTCACTCATGACCACTTCGGGAAAATAAGAGGCAGAAATGATAGCTGCTTTTCACTCTGCTCCCTTCTAATCTCTCTAATATGTAGGATGAAATGTTGGCTACTCTATGTTCAATATGTCTGAAACAATGGCATACAATGCAAAGTCATGTAAGTCAAGTAAGCAAATGCAGCTATAATAGATTACTTTTTACAGATTTTTAGTCTACACAATGGTGGTATATTTTTAGACACACATGGTATATCACATTCACAAACTGGACTGTTTCCAGCCTTATACTGTATTCTGGTGTATAAATATAACCTCCATGGTCCTGAGTGGTTTGAAGTATGAAAACATTTGACATATTTAGAGATCATGCCCCTGAAGCAACAGTGCAGTACATCTTATTATTAGTTATTTTAACAGGATTCAAATATTTAGAATGATCACCTGTGTTGAAGTGTGTGTTGTTTATGTGTGTATGTACACTCAGGCTGGAGCCAACTGGCTGCAATGCACTGTGTCATGCTCCCTGACCTTCTGGGGTTGGACAAGTTCAGACCTCCACTGCTGGAAATGTTGGCACGGAGATGGCAAGACCGCTGTCTCGAGGTAAAAAGGCACATATTTAGAGAATCAAAGTGTCACACCAGATGATCGGCATTATAAACCCAGTTCTGGTTTCAGGTTCGGGAAGCAGCACAAGCACTTCTGTTAGCCGAGTTACGAAGAATCGGTCAATCCGGCCGCAAGGACACTATTGACATGTGGGCTCCCTACCTGCCGCAGTATGTGGACACAGTCAGCTCCCGTAAGTACTTAATGTTTATGGACTTAATATGATGGTCCACTGAAGAGTCTTGCACAGTTTCTTTTTTTATACTCTTTCTGTCATGCCTTCATTTGTAAAATATCCTGTCACAAGTTGTCTACCTCACTGTCTCATTATATGCCTCCGTCTCTGTGTGTATTTCCTGGTCCCTCGCTCTGTCTATAGTTGGATTGCTGATGGGAAGAATCACCACCTTCTCTTACTAGAAACACACATCTAAAGCGTGGGCATGTTTTGTGTGTGTGTTTTCAGGAGTCGCCTTATAGTTGCTGAGGATGCTAGGGTATGGTCTCATGGGATCAGTTGCCAGGGAAACCGGCATCGGTCAGTGTTGTATTACCACAGCACTACTGCAAGTGGGGAAGGTGGGGGAGTGATGGACGGGTGACCTCGGGGGACTGTGGAGTTCTGGGGCGGGGGAGGGAACAGAGCGAGAAAGATAGAGGGAGGTTAGAGGGTGGTTAAATTTGATCCATGCGAAGCACCAGAGGACAAGAGCAGACAGTAAGATGACTCCAGCTGCTTCTGGAAATCCTGGAATATTATGGTAAAGTCTGGGAATGCGTGGAATCCTCTAGAGGAGCCATTGGAACCTGAATCTGACATGGTCTCTGGTCATTGTAGATGAGAACCCACTGTCTAATATTTTGTTTTCTATTTTAGAAGGGTGTGCTGTCAGTGCCAAATTTTATTGAACAATTGTCTTCAGCTCGAGGAAAAACCCAAATAAAATGTCAAAAAATGTTTTAAGATGTTGCATCATGGATATACAGTTTCAAAATATGCTGTATCTTATCGTTGAACGGCTTTTGGAAACAAATTTCATTCAGCTTTATTTTGGCAATATTGCAATTGCAATTCAGCATGCCATTATTGTAGCGGGGGATAGGAAGCTGATTGACTGGCAGGGAGGAATATTGAACCTTTGCCCACTGGGGGGCCCACAAGTGATGATTGTTTACATGCACTCAAACTCTTTTCGTGTGTGAGAAGCAGCTGTTGCTTTGAACTGCAGTCAATGGTTGTCTTTTTGTTTCCTTCTGATTTGAATCTTCTGTGACACCAAACATGTTAAAATCAATTGAATTTGATTTTCACTTTATGAAGTCAGTGTATATTCAACACAAAACTCAACACAAAAATACACTGAACTTCTTTGAGCACCCACAATGGATAAATATGAAATATAGTTATGATCGATACATTTCAAGATGGAATATTACTGTCCAATTATTGGAGTCCAATTGTTGCATGAAACATCTCTGTGGTCTTTTTCTCCATCATTTTTTCTTCTTTTTTTGTCAATTTCCTAGTTAATTGTCAACATTTGCCTATAATTTACCCTTTGAATGGCAAAACTTGAACATAGTAATTGTGGTGGGTCATGAAATCGACATGCTTTAGAGATTTTCGTGGGGTTCAGGTTACTGTTCATTTTTTTTACAATTCCAAGCTCATGGTGGCTAGATTAGATTAGATGGCCTTTATTCGTCCCACAGTGGGGAAATTCAATGTGTCACAGCAGCCAATGACAGCAAAGACACTGACTCATGCCAAAGACATTAAAGATATAAAGCAAACATCGAAGATGTCCACAGCAAGCATCAGCGTATTGTATATAGTCAAGGTAATAAAGTGGTTTCTGGTTTTCTCTTTACATTGTTGTCACGAACAACAGACATGATAATAGATATCAACACGGTCACGGTCTGTAACAAAGACATTGTGCTACAACTGCTCTTCTTCAATGTTTTCAACTCACTTATCAATCAATTTTTAAAAAATATATATATTTTATACCTGCACTTGTCAGCGGTTTCATACGTAACCTCTTGGCTTGAATGAACATCTGTCTTCAGAGATGGGCAATGGAACGAAAAATATGATATACGTGCCACGTGTCTTATATCATTGGGTTTATTCACGTATAATTTGGTCAGATAATATCAAAACCAGTAAATCACATTTTCGATGGTATATCTCAGAGCTTCAGCGTGAAGCTTCTAAATCAAACAGATGTGTGGGAAAGTATAGACTGGCTAGTTATATACTAGAATACTTGTTTGGTTCAACAACATAAGTGAAAGTCATCAACAAGCGCATACATGAGTCAGGAGTCCTCGGGGCCGACTCAACATATCTCACCTGGTTTGTATTAAAAAAAGAGGAGGAGAAATTGAGTAAAAAGACAAGGGAGGGGGAAAGGAGGTCTTGGAGGTTAACAAGGCATGCTGGGAGCTATGTGTCATGGCTGACATGACAAGCTTGACCTTGGAGCAGAGTAGGCTGCCTCCTCCCCCTCCTGTCACCCCTCTACCCTTCCAAGCTCCTGTATGTTCCCTCCCTCACCACAGCAGTTGAGTTATAGGCTGCAGGCTTCGCTGCCTTCTTTATCTTGCCGTGTGGGGAGTCGAGGTGTGGAGGTCGGGGTGTTGGCTGGGCGTGTAAGTGTGTGTTCCACAACTGTGCAGGGGAGCTGAGCGTGACTCTTGTCACAGTCCTGCAATTAAGGTTTGGACACGAGACTTGTCCGAAGGCGACCCTGATAGGAAGAAACGAGAAGACACTGAATTTAGGGGACAGTTGTTATAACTACACAAACCCTCTCTGAGTGGACCCGCTGTCTTTGATCTGGCTTTACTATGTACTGTATGCATCAATTATTATTGAAGCCCATGTTTATCAGGTGGGTCTTTTGATTTATATAACATTTTTTTACTGGCCAAAGCAGTAAAAAATGTTCTGAGAGCATCATTGTTTCCATGTCCTTCCAGCTGACTATTGCTCATGGATAGCTATTTACAATTCATACATTCATATTGAGTACATGACTTATTTTACATTTTTGTTTTAGGTCTTTTTATTACTATTCACCAAATTCTTCCGACTGTTGCCAGACGTGTGTCGTCTCGCATGTTCAAAGTAATAGCCTCCTCTGCCTAACTGTGTGCTTGCAAGCCCGGCCGGCCTCATGCATGTCATGACATCTAATTGAATCTGAAGCTGACCGGTCGTGTTCATGCAAAAACAGCAGGCTGCATTTTATTCAGACCCATCAATTATGTTTTAATTAAGTTCAATTAAGCTTTTATCACTTAAATGTCAAGGAAGGGTCATCGGCGTGCGCCCAGCCTGTGTGTGTGTGTCTGTATGTGTGTGTGCGCGGGGGAAACACTTTGCATAGTCATTATGTTTACCTGTCAGCACTATGCATGAGTCGGTTAATTGGAACATGAAGCAGAATGCGAATCTGGATTCGTCAATGTAATTACAATCACTTTAATTACATTTTTTTTTTTTTTTATCAGCTCGCCTGAGCTCATCAACCTGATTGATGGCTATTAGCCTTGGTTATTACTTTCTAACCTCATTTAAATGTTGTTTTGACTCTGCGTTGAATTCTCCGGCTGCAGAGCGCCGCTGTGTGTGTAATGAATTCATTTGAACGTTTACCAACAGATTAGCGCGCCAAGGGCTCACTTACCTTTTGTCTCTTTGTTCATTAGCTGCGCATCGTTCATTAGCTTGACTAATGAAAATCCACTTGGCTCTTAATTGGCAATGCAGCGATAAGCACTAAATGAAAGCACTAAATATTGCCTGCGCCTCGCCATCAATTGTCCAGATAATATCATCTAATAAAACTTTCTTAAGCTACTTAACCGAGACATCGGGCATTCAGGTGATGATCAACAAGGTAATATTGTGAGCAGGCTATTGCTGCCTTACATTACACTGTAATTACGGCTTGAATTAAATCGGTGTTGGCACAAAGAACAGGGATACTTTGTTCTTTGACGACCCAACCGTCTCCCTTCTTGAGAAATTGTTGCCCCTAGAAGTCAGTGACAATATTCATGAGTTACTATTCTATTTCTGTTGTGTCTGGAGTGGTAATTCATACTTCAAAAGTATGCTGGGTTTTTACAGGGATATGCTATTGACTTCTGTTGAGCACAAACTGTTTGCAGTGTCACAATATTTTAAATGATTGAGTTATTTGTGGCATCTTTCAGTGCTTATGCGTTGTTTCTTTTCATCCACCTTTTTATTCGGAATTCATTTCCGAATTGAAAATAGGCCCAATCATGGATTGTATGATGCAAACTTGATGTCTAAATTTCCCTAGCGGTCTTTTACTCAAGTGTCACTTTTTTGTCAACAGCTGGGACAAATGAAGGCTCCCCTCCTGCCCCACCTCCTCCTGAAGCTCAACCTATGGAAGCCAAGGTTCCGGAGGAGGAAGTGGATGTCACGGATGATGACATCACAGCAGGTATGTATTTCAGGATTAGTTTAGCTGAAGTTTAGTGTTAACAGTCAGTAGTTTTCTAGCATTTGTCTGTTCAATCGTTTCTAAACACAAGTAAACCAGCAGCATTTTGGCTCCCACAGAACATAATCACAACACATGCAGTCCTTCACTACTGACCTGAGATGAGGCATTAACCCGTCTCCTATTTCATAGTGCTCCGCGTTGTGGTTACTGTTTTAAGGTGAAGATGATGATAGTGAGCTCTACATTTGCGCTGCTTAGAGAAGGTGACGGACTTCCAAATATATGACGCTGATATGGATGTAGGAAGTCTACTGAAAATACTGTGGTTCTTTCATTCCGTCTGATTCCCAATTGATTCCCAAAAGGTAATATAATGATTAGGAATGGGCGATAACTTATTATACACGATATACCCCCAAAAACAATCTCCACAATGACAATTCTACATCTCACGATAAATTTGATAAACACACGGCGCACTCGCTGCATTTGGACTTGCGTACATGAACATGACACGACAGTGATGGCGCGTGGTCTCCAGCTGCGTGGCGCTTGACAGCCGACACCGGCATGTGACAGTTGTGGACAGTTTGCTGGACTTATGGTTCACGATGGTAGTTTTAAACTTCATTTTAACACAGGGAACCTTTGATAATGACATCGGTCGACTCTGAGTCTCTGAATACACGTTTATTTTATTAGATGGAGTGGTCGTCGGCATTGGCTCATATTAACACATGCAGATCTCCTGCTGCGCTGGCGCCTCAGCGAAACGCCGTGGTGGAAAATATTTGGATATTGGACGGACCTGCGAAATGACAACATTTATCGCTGTAATTTTTTGGTCCATATCGGCCATCCCTAATAATCATATAAAGCTATAATAAGTCACGGGATTTTGCTGCTCACTAATTTTTCGATGACACTTTGATGTCTAGTGACTAAGTGGTCTAAGTTGTCGGTACGTGTAACCACAGTGCTGAGATATTTCAAGGATGGCACCTATGAGTTGTGGGAACTAAGTCAGGAACCATCTAGCTTGAGTATGTTTAGTGTCCATTGTTTTTAGGAAAGCATACCAGGGCCATTTCTGGCTTGTGTATGTTGCAACTGTTGTGATTGCGATTGAAAGCGGACATCCCTGCCAATTTATTGACTTATTCCTCTTTTTAAACTGTTTTGAATCAGATATATAGATAAATATATTCTCACTAAACGTTTCGATCCTTCCTCTATATTGTGCGTGCATCTTAGTGAGTCTGAGAGTGTATGCTGCCTTACCCTGCCCGCGTGCAATGTCAGTCGTGTACTCTGACATGTATGGTGTTAAAAGCTGTTTGGTGTTTAGAAAGCACAGACGCTCTTCGCTCTCACACACACGGTGGATAACACTTGCTCTAAAGCAACACCTGAATCGGAGGTAAAGCACACAGTTTTCCAGATGACTTATTTTTCCTGGATGTGACTGTCAGGCTGTCAGACTGACAGGTGAAGTGTGCGCACTTTCACAGGGACATCACAGGTCTGTTAACTTGACTCCCAGAGGAACCACATGCTCTCCTTTGACTCTCAAATTGCACTGTGTTGTATGTTGGCCATTTAAAATAATCCATCAATAGAGCATAAAGATTTAAGAATGGTAAGACTGCCAAAGGTTTTTTTAATAAATCATTTTTAAACATCTGTCAGTGCTATGTTAGTCTCCTATCAGTGTTCTGTCAGTATTTAAACCTATTTTTTTTATTCATAAAAAAGTGAAGAAATAGAAGTCAACAGCAGAATAGTCTTTCTGTAAGTAGTGTTACACATATTTCTCTATAAACGTATTGCTCAGAGATAGGAAGTGAAAAAATGTCTTGATGCCCTGTGAAAATCTAATCTAACCCAGACGCCTTTGTATATTCATTTGTTGAAAGTTGCCATTTTTCTAGCCTGTTGTAAAGAGCTGTAGCACCAGTATCTTAGTGGTTTCAAGGATTCAAAGTATTTATTCTTTTAATAACAATTTTAACCATTTAATCAGCAAAGTCATGAAGGAGTCTTTCAGTGAGATATTTTCCGTGTTCGTTACGCACTTTTTGCATGTTAAGCAATCTATACAGTATGTTTACAGATACTCAACATTTACTGTGACTCTCTTGCGGTCACTGCCACGCTTCGGCTTCCTCCCACTCTCCTTCTCCAAGAACAGTCAATATTGCACATATCTGACCATTTATCATTTTTTCACTGCTCATTTTTTCCTATTGACAGGGGTATTTTTCATTTTCTCGGCAAATCTGCAGCAAATGGCCCAAACACACTCCGAAACTCACCATAGAGAAAATGTTGCTTCCTGCAACTGTGACTGCCCTCTGTTGAAGAATCAAACAGATGCATGTTATTCATTTGCTTTGTTGAAAATGTTAAGCATAAATGTGCCTCAGTTTTCTTTAGGTGAGAAATGACTGAAGTCATTTGTTTTCAAACAATGTCGAATTTAATAGTGTAAAAGAAACATGTACTGTGAAGAAAACACACGTCAGCAACTGTAGAACCTGAAGGCTCTGGGTCATTACCACAGCATTTAACACATCACCAGAGCCCACAGTTTCTTCCACACATACATGCACTGAAGGTCAAAGATGAAGAGAAATTCAGGAATGCGCAGGTGACAACAGTTGTTGCTCTGTGCCACAGCTGCAAATCCTCTAAGACCCACACACAGAACACCGATACTGTGCTGTAATTATGTCAGGCTGTGTCTGGGGATATCATTAGGATCAACGGCGAGCAGGCTAGCACACGTGTGTACCCACGCTTGAACACACACATACACAATGACTGACAGTCTCTCTGGAAAAAGAGTTTGTTAAATAACTCCATAAATAATCTTAGCTGCAGTGCATTCATTTGTTGCTATAAGTTGATGGTCAAAATTGTGATCAAGTGCATGAGACTGATTGAAAATGAAGGTAACTTACATCTCCGTACTAGCACCAGGATTTGAACTGGTTGTCAATTCCTCAAACTACAATAAGTATTATTCCATTCTTTCTCATTTATTTAGGAGCAATAGACAGTCTGCAGTATGTATCATCGTCCCACACTAGGGGGAAGCCTCCACAAACACTGAACAGCTCATATGTTATGGGGGTAGTACTGTGGGAAGGCTGTGAGGGTCAAAGGTCTCTGCTGGACACCAACCCATCACCCCATTCTTGAGGCACTGTAGCACACAATTTTCTTCAAAGCTGTCCAGCCTATTGTCTTTCAAGGGCTCTGATTTAAGCCATTGCATGTGCTGTATCCTGTCCAGGTCCTTTCTATTTTAGATTTGAGGACGAGGTTTGTCATATGTATGGATTGTGTAGTGAGTGGAGATGTTTACCCTATCTCGCTCGCGATACAGATTTCCTTCATCCTCTTGCACCCCTCGAGAGCCGTCCATGGCAGCACACCAAGAGGTCAGAGGTTATAGTTCAGACTGACCCTCACCTTTCAGTGTCATTAGCTTGGTTGTGATTTGGTTAGCTGAAACGCTAGCCTATCCAGCAAATCTAATCTCAGATCCTGGAGGTCAGTTGGGTCAGATCACATTTCTCTCCTGCACAGATTGAACTTCTGGAGAAATGAACTCTGCGCAATGCGACTCGGACCGCTCTTGATTGTTTCCGATGATTGGGTCTCTGCTGGTTGGCACAGTCAGGAACTCAGCTGGTGTATTGGAATATTATTATATTAGTGGCAGAAGTGAGACCTTATTGGAATGTTGAAATACAAGTCTATTGGGTCGGCTTGTCCTGCACCATCCGCTTCAATGGCAGGTTTGTATTGTTCTTATTGCTTGGGTTGACAATTCATCCTGCCGTTAAGTGCCGTCACTTCAGAATCTGAATAAAGGAAATCTGGACGTGGATCTTATAATGTACACAGGTTTTTATTTGATCTCTTTGATCTACATTATAAATGAAGTGAAATGATTAACACATAAGATTCCTTTATTAAATATTAATACACAGCTCATATTTGAGAATGAGTGTGCAGACCAATTCCTTTTTTAAGGATTTGATGTGGAAATTACACAAAATAAACAAATCCACAAATCCTGATCAAAATTCCACTTGAGAGTATATCCTCCTATATCCTCAATAAGCCATTTTAAATAATGTAATACTTCTATCTGTACGTGTCAAAATATACCAGATGTTTGACTGAGCTTCGCATGCAGACATCAACAACAAAAACTCAAATGGTAATTACTTTTTTAATGTGTTATAAGATGATGTCTGATGCACCATTTTTAGATCCACAGATTTTTATCAAATGTCAGGTAAATGCTTAGTTTTCCCCTGTGTTTTCAACCAAAAATTTCGTTGTGGGAACAATTATGCTTTTTTTGTTGCCCTCAGAAATCCAATTGTCTGTGATGGCTGGGGGCCATCCGAAGAAGCAATCTGTAATAAAAACATTATTTCTTTATTAAGGCAGCTGTCTGACCACCTCAGAGTCCTTATTTGATTCATTAACATCAAGGGCTTTTTCATGACGCTGCATATCCAGCATTAATGTGATACCATCTCTGGGCCGTGAATATTGGTTCTCCTACACAGTTCTCATATGAACCAAAATGTAAAGACAAAAATACATGAATTATAAGGCTGTCGATGTCACAGAAACACAGAATCAACTGCTCTTCAGGTCCCAGATTGAAGCACTTGGTGAGGAAGTGTCTTTTCATCCTTGCATGCTTCAGTCTGGAAATCATTATAATGCTATTGAGAGTGTCACAGCCAACTTGAGATAGCAAACTGTGACGACTGTACACGGTTAGGTTTTCCACTTTTAAAGCTCGTCATATCAAATTAGACATATGATCAGTAAAATACAGTTGGTTGGATCAATCAAATGTGACAAAATGTGATCTGAAGAACCTTTCTCCCTGTGAAAACCACAAATATGAATTTTTTGCCCCAGAAATGTCCACAAATTTATTAAACAAAATAGTATCAATTGTCTATAAAATTATTATAAGTACACCTCTGCATAACATTGTATCCATGTTAACATGAAAAAAAAAAAAGTAATATATATCAAATTGCTATAAGTAATAACTATAAATAATAGTGCAATGTGCAATTACACTTTATTCTAGTACGGCAAAAAAGTATGTTCCCAGTGGTATATTCCCCCCCGGCATCGCCCCACTATTTAAGAAGGACTTTACCAAAACTGTTATTTTAGCTGGCCTTTCAACGTGATTTAAAAACTTGTCGTTTTGAGTCTGCACTTATGACACTTTCTTTCGCTTTCTTTAACCAGTCGTTTCTGCGCATCCATGATCCCTGCAGGCTTAATAGTGTCATCTGTTGCAGACACCAATTCAAAGTAGTGGCTGTATTTTCACCTAGAAATGAGCACCTCTCTCCTCTCCATCTCTTGTTTACGTCTGTGTCGCTGGCGCCTTGACACGTGAGCTGCACACATGCTGATAACGTGACTGATGTGTCCCCGCACGACATCATGCCCAAAGATTCAGCTGCAAAAAGCAAATATAAATATTTTGCTTCCTGAAAATAAACAAGTAATGGACACTGACTTGGATAAGTAACTTTAAATTGATTTATTGCAAATAGTAACGTGTCAGAATACCCATTACTTAAAAAGGTGGTTGGTTTAATTTCTTCTCTATTTCTGGCATGAATGTTGACATTTACGTTACGTGGCTTTGCTACTGGTACATTACACAGACTAGTGTTGCTTAGATGTCGGTACATTTGATATCTTCTTGTGTCCTTTATGTTAGGTTGTGTGTTATTTTAAGTTTTATTTAATCTTCGAAGCATCTCCTCAAGAGTCAAGTCTATGATGTTCTGCTCTGTTCTGGTCAAATAAGTTATGGTTCATTAATTGTTAACCTTGTGTGCATTTTCAAGTTATGTTACCGGCAAATCCAGTGTCCCGTGGTTGGTTTTGTGGTTCCTCATGGGCTCCCTCTCTCACCCCACTGCACTGCCAAAGGCAGCTCAGATAGCCTCTCTGTCTGTCTTAAGATGTTAAAATACACTTAACCTTCAGCGGGACTCCGTCGGTTTCGAAGGGCAGCTGCAGTTTCAGGACTCAAATCTTTTTCCTCTATCAACTTAATTGTGTTTTCCATTATTTCCTTCAGATTTTCAGCCTCCTGACATTTGTTGCAAGGACGTAGCCTGTCTCCCCCTTTTTCTCGGGCACTCAAAACACCAGCCCTCTTCGTTCATCCATTGTGTTAATCCTGAGAAATGTTCAGGTGGTTTTCGAACTACACCCCTTCTCTCATCTGCTTATTCTTCAGGCGTTAACTTTCTCTCGCTCTTCTTCATTCTCACATCACTTTCCTGCTGTTATTGATCCTCCTTCCTTCATCCCGGGTGATCAGGTTTTATCAGTCTCCTATTGATTACCAATGGAGGCAGGACTTAACTTCATGATGTGAAGAGGAGGTTTGGGAAGTTTTGGGGTATCACTATCCCTCTTAGGTTTTCTAAATAAAATGTAATTTAATTTTCTAAATAAAATAAATGAAAAGTTGGTGTTATTTATTTCTAAACAGGTTTAGTTTTGTATTTTAAATGTGTACTCAACCTCTCTGTAGCGTCTACACGCTCCACAGGTTGATTTCTTAAGCCGTCCTGTCCTCCTCTAATAGGTTCCTCTCTCTGTAGATAATGTCATTTCAGCCAAACCCTGTTTTTTCCTTTTTTTAAATGTATTATTTTTAAATCCCAAACTACCCCCTTTTTTATGAAAATGTGGCTGAGTATGGACGAGCAGAGTGGGGATCTCATCCGCCCCTCTCTTTGGGTTATTGAGTTATGTTTTGGAGCACGTTGGCCAACAAATAGGATTTACATTCAATGTCATTACAATAGATCGCTGGTTGCAAAGGAAGCAGATCGATTCGCTTCAAAAATCAATCAGTCTGTCCACATGAAAACAGCAGGGAGGTTGCAGGTACTAGATGCACCTGACCGCTGGCTTATGTAGAACTCACACAAGGATCCATGTCGTTCTTTTGTGAGCATTTTCTGAAATTATTTTGTGCTATTAACATTGGGCCTTTGAAATATGATTGAGACTTGAAATTAGACTAAAAGTAAGTAGTTAATTGTCATAAGAAAATAGAAGTTTTGTTTATTACAATTTTACATTCAATTATTAATGACAAACTAACCATTTTGGAATACAAAATACAAGATTTTACATCTCAAACAGTATCTATTTGTGCCAGGAGAACTTCCTTTGATGAAAAGAAATGTTTCAGATGATCACCAATACTGTAGTCAAGAAGTCCCTGGGATTATGTATTTATATTTTTTATCTACTACACCTCTAACAGGCATAGGAGGATTGTTTAAACAAATGGGAATAAGCCCCGTTTGTGTGTCGTCTTTAGTAATACATTGTTTAATAATGTAAACACAGTGTGTGTTAATATTTTCAGGATCTTTCCAGAATATTTTGCAAGAGAAACCATCCATTTGCTACTATGCACCTGACTGTTCACTCTTCAGAAAATGCAGCTCTACTTCTGTTGTAAATACCCCAAATCACAACGCTGCACTCCTGTTTATTGACATTTTTTTGAAAAAGCTCTTGCTTCACATGTGGTCCAATCTAAACTGCCTTCTGTACACACACTAAGAAATCAATCTGGGTTATTTTTCTCTTCACTACACAAATCTGTGTGTGTGTGTACTCGAGTGTTTTTTCAAAGGTGTCCCCGACTTTCACATTTGTACATCTCGCTCTGTTGAGGTCTTAAAAATCTTTTCTGAAAACCTGTGTACATTTTCTTGTGACTCTTTTGATGTTGCTACCAAGTTTACTAGAGATCTACTTGAAGGTTGTGAAATGTCAGCATCAGGTCTGTCGATCTATTCGTCTCTTCCTCTTTTTGCTCTCAATTTTTTTCTGTAAATCAAAACTTTTTAGTGATTCTGGTTGAAAGTCTCTCCTTAATTCTGTTATCTACTGGCCCAGTCTGGCCCGGGGGATGCATGCCATCTGTAATCCATTTATCAGAGCTGGCCGCCGGGCCTCCTTCCAAATGACAACTGGCCTTTAGCAATCTCATTATAAAGAGCACCGGGATATAGCAGGATATAGTATGGAAATATATGGGGGGAGGGGACTCCTGCGTCTGAAAAATGAAATGGCTTGCAAGCACACAGATATCTTACCACTAAGATGAAGAATTTATCCTTGTGTGCTTGTGTCTCTCATGTGTTATCACACTTTTCCAAGTGACTTGATCAGAATGCATATGTCTGAGAGTGTCTTTCCCCTTTTAGATTCAGATTTTGAGAGCGATCGCTGCGTTAAAGGCATTTAACCTGTCTTGGCACCAAAAAACACAACGTGGGTCACTTCTCCCTCACAGTGTATCTAAGGATTTTAGCCCATTGGATTGATTTTTAAGTGCAGAAATCAACAAGATGTGGAAGAGTAAACATCTGCATTACAATAATCATAGTCATCATGCAGAATGTGTTCTATTAAGCTTGATCTCCAAAGCTTTTTATATATTTCTTTGATGAGTGCAAGTCATGTCACGGTCCATGCCGATATCAATAGTTATCAATGCCGACATGACGGCTGAACAAAAAAACATCACACAGATCAATAGTAGCACATCTGTCTCAGTAGTCATCAGTCACCTGTTTATGTCTTAATGTCTCAATAACTTCCTCTTATGAGAAGGAAGCGTGCGTGTGCTCAATGTGTACCCACAACACGGCAAAAGCGTGTCATTGTTCAACTGGATCATTTTAGAAAGAAGCAAATGAACACAGAAATTAGGGGCTCTGGGCGGTGAGCTCTGTGACTAAAGGCTTCAGGGGGATAATGCGACGTGTGCCTTGGTAATGGCTCGGACCCAGACAATGGACGCGTGCCTGTTCACTTGTTATAGGAGGCTGCAGGAAACCCGCTGGGCTGTTTTTTTTCTCCTCAAAAGATGAAAACGAAGCAAAAGAAAGAAAGAAGCTGAAAATGTTGCCCGCATGTTCTCCCTCCCCACAAATTTCCTTTTTTATTTTGAGCGATTTACTTTGAAATGTAGCTTTAATTAAATTGTTTTGCAGTGCAATGTTTTATTGTTGTTATAGAAACTGTCGAATGATATAATTTACCTTTTCCATGTAACAAGAGGAGCTGTACGATTGTTCCTGGACTATAGAAATAATATTTTGTTTCTCCTATAGGCTGCCTCTCCAACATCCCACCTAACGCTAAGAAGATTTCCAACTCGTACGAAGAGCGCAGAAAGCAAGCAACTGCTATTGTGCTGCTCGGTGTCATTGGAGCGGAATTTGGAGCTGAAATTGAACCTCCGAAGGGCGCTGCCAGGGCTAGAGCTGGGGGACAGGCCCCGGAGGGCTTTGGTCTAACCAGCGGAGGCTCATCCAACTACTCACTGGCCCGACACACATGTGAGTAACACGTATCTAAGCTTGCACACGCACTGAAATTGCATGGTTTAGATTCATTCTAGTGACATAGTTGCAGAGCAGAGCAGAGCAGGTTCTTGTGGCAGAGTCTCTCAAGTTTGTAGTGCCAGTTGTGTAGAGCACTAAACTGGGTTGCGCTCAACACTAGTAAGTTCAGTCTGTTAGCATTATTCCCTGTTCATTTTATTTAGTGATAAACATTATCACAGAGAGGTGAGAAAGAGGCGAAGCATTAATATGGTTTGTTAAAGTCCATTTCCATAGAAGTAGAAGCTCATTTTTACTTCATAGATGAAGTCAGTCCTTATGAGGTACATGCATATTTAAAGTACTAATTTTCGATTTGGATTTGCATTTTATATTGTATTTGTTGTCAAACCTAAAGTTCAGCACAAATTAATCACATTTTCTTACTAATGGATTTTTCTTTTGAAACCTAGGACTAAGGATTTTTAGCTTATATCAGATCTCAGTGAGGAGGCGCTCACTCGACCTGGTATCCAGGAGATTATATAAACAGGTTTATATTTATATGTTCATATGTTGCATTGCATGAAATGTGTTGACAAAACTCTCTCTCCTAAACTCGTTCAAGTCCAAAAGTCTTGGTCCAAACTTAGAAGTACAAACCTGAAATGGCAGAATCTTTACTGAAGGATTAGCAGTGGTGAGGATAGATGGGATTGATTTTCATCTGCCAAGCCTAACACCTTAAGGAGTTTGCCACTGGCTTACACACACACACACACACACACACGCACACACAAACACTGCCATGCTGTGCCTGCAGCACTAGACCTTGGAGGGCATCTAACCTGCACTAAGCAGAGCTGCTCTTACATGCTGCTGCTCCTGAGCAGTGATTGGTCGCCTCTGGGGGCATCCACTTGGTGACAGACACTGTGTGTTCACTGATAGGCTGTGGAGCGTGATTCCTCTTACTTGGCATGCTCTATTGTGAGCACAACAGATGTATGGATTCAGAAGCCAAATGATACATTTGGTGTCAACGTGAAGTTGAATTGACAAGATTAGGACTGTGTTGAAGAACTTGATGAATCGATCTGAATTGATTTTACTGTGCGTGGCCCAATATTGATTCATAAAATGCTCAAAGCAATAGTTTGTTTTTCAATTGTCAGTAGAACAACCTGTGGTTTGAACCAGAATGTAAACATTTATGTTTTTAGTAATGTGCCATGTTAGAGCGTACGTCTCCTATTCACTATTAGTTGTCACTATCTTCTGTATCAAGGCAAAGTTGGTATAAATTGATCAAAATTCCCCTAATCAAGTGGTAATTTCAATGAATCGCCAATGAAATTGAATCGAGCCCCATTGAATTGAGTTGATCTGGGAAATCTGAATAAAATAATTGTGCATGACAATCCCCTCTCTTTTTTGTCTTGGTGGATCATTAAAACCGAGCTCATTGGCTGCTTTTCGTCTGTTGACGTCAGAAAAAAAATGCCTTTACTCTATAATTTGAATCCTCTTGGAAAAAATAATAATTTTCAGCTTCGGAATATTGCTTGTCTTGAGATGTATAATGCAGTACCACTGAACAACATCTCTAGGAATAGCTTGCTGTTTCCCAAAACCCTGTTAACTCGAGACAAATGCAAGAACTGCGGTGACATTTCAATGTATTTCTCCATTGTGTAAAATACAGTTTAGTCCCTCTGTAGTCTAGAGACTTCGATTGATGTTCATCTTAAAGTGCTCCTGTGAAATCAGAATAACCATTGCAAGAGATAGAACTTTTAGTCTGATGAAAGCAGAAAAAGAAAGGTCAGATTAATTAATCCAGAGACCAGGAAATTCAATCAGGGCTGCCGCACGGAGGTGCCAGGAGCAATTGAGTTTTGAGAGTCTTGTTAGGGGTTAACTGCACTGGAAGTATGGTGGAATAGAACCTGTGACCTTTTGATTGCCATTCCGCCTCTCAACCTTGGGCTCTAACATAGGAGCCACTTCTTTTGTGACATGTTTGCAATTGGAGCGGAGAGAGAGATGTGATTCTCTGCGCTTTGTTTTTTGTCGCTGCTTCTAATATGGGGAAAGCATTTTAAGGTGCTCATAAATGCAAATCTCTTAAGAAAGCGTTTGTAGAAGGTGTCAGACCACTCCTCTCACCTGCAGTAAGGGTGGTTCCCAGGGTCAACTGAAGAAGAATTTGTATTCACATCTCAGGAGGGGTTTAACTGCGAGGGAGGCCCATAACCATGCAGTGTCTGTAAAATCTTTTACTGTCCAGTAACCTGCCAACAGAGGCAATTATAAACGTCTGTAAAAACACTGTGGCTAATGACGTTTTTACTCCTTCCTCATGTCTCCTCCTGCTCTCACTCAGACTGTTGTTTTTTTTCTCACCCGTCCAGACTTGGTCTCTTACCTCTCTCCCCTCTCTGTTATGAAATTGAAAGATGGATTGGTGTTGTTGGCATCAGCGCCGAGCGTGTGATGAATGAGAGCTGTCCACCCGGAGACAGGAAGGGTACAGTGGTCTGTACAACGCTATAGATTTATGCTTTCATATGGCGAAAGGGGAAATGTAGGGAAGATGGAGCGGGAGATTGCACTAAGGATGGAAGGAGGGACAGATTATGACGGACAGAAGCGAGTATGTAGTTGGACAGAACGGCAGAGAAGCGTCTTCTACTGTCCCTGGACAATAATAGTTGGAATAAATGTCAAAATACTAGGAGTCCCTCAGAGCTGTTCACACTGGCATTTTTAGAGCACCAGGAGAGATGATGGTAACAAGTAGTTTTACAGTCTTGAGTTGGCTCGTACGAATGGAAAAACAGCAACACAACCCTTTTTTAAATTTCTATTTACCTTGCTCCTGTCTGTTATGAGAATGTGATGTCACAAATGACCATGTTCCTCGGTGACATCCATGCCACATTACCCGTGGTCATTCAAGATGTCCTGTCACTCACCCTGTTGCTGAGATTTTCTTTGATTCAAAGTGTGAGGCCTGTCTGTTTTTAACCAAAATCTATCATAAATTTTCAGATGATACCAGGGACATAGAGAACATGATGTCGTGGCCTTGCTATCATCCTATAGGTGTCATTCTCTATGAAAAAAAAAAAACCTTGTTCTCATTGCATCATTTTTATGATGCACAGTAGCTCACTGGTTTAATTCCCTCATTTTCTCTTCCTCTGCTATGTGAGCTGGCCGTGGTCCCCTAACCAAGTCCCCACCATTGATTTACCTTCAGTTCTCATTTAAGACTTGAGCTGAAGGTGGAGGGGACAGAGTTGTGCGCCTGTTAGTGCTCAACTCTGCCTGGTGAACTTTAGACACCGCAATCTGTTCTTCCCTTTGCTTTCCTTTCCCGCTGTCCTCCTCTCTTCCATCACCACACCTACCTCTTCTCGCTCTAATTACCCCCTCCATGTTAATGTGGCATGTTTACTGCTCTAACTAACAACCCATTATAGCCCGGTCAATAGTGATCGCTTTATTTTGGACCTCTGCTTTATTTTAAACAGAGATGTCCAGGCTAATAAAATTGACTTGGAGACTCCACGGCTCGTACTTTTCCTGCAAGGATTTTTGACCACCTTTAGACTGGATTAATTAGTTGGCCGTCCAATGAAAATCATGAGAAATGGATTTAAAAAATCTGGATTCTAGTGATTTACATACTAAACAAGCCAAGCCCATCCACAGACTGTCCCGTGCTGTTGGCCTCATCCTTCACCCCGTGACCACATCACTCCCTTGTCAACCTCTAGTTCAGTGTGAAATGCTGCATATTCATGCCCAGGATTCAAGTTTGACTGCTGGTCTTTGGCCCCGTGACCTCTGAAGCACACACCTCCCCCTGCTGATCCTCCCACGCACACCCACGTCCAGTTTATATACCAATAGTCTGTTTATGTGAAACAAATCAGCGGTCTGTTGGTTTGATTGATTTCCTGTCTCAGCGAGACAGGCAGCTAATAATCAAATTGGATAGCTCAATAGAAACTTTCTGACTCCTCATCACCGTATTTCAAACTAACTAAACTAACGTGTTGTTTGTGGTAAAAGATCACACAATATGAAGTGACATTCAAGGTGTAAAGGTTCTGGAATAACAGTAACATGCTGGAGAATAAGAATAATAATGCCTTGATTTTGTTTGTTGACTTGCTATTTCTATAAAGCCACTGCAGTAAAAAGTCATGTATGCACGTGTATCTCACTGAGCAATGTTTTCCGTGGTCTGGCTCCTTATTCTCCATCTCAGCAGCCCATCTATTGGCTGTAGACCAACAAAGAAGCACTCCTGCCATTTAAGGAAGGTTAATGATGAAATGTCAGAAGATACAGATGATGGGATTAGTTCTGGGATCTTTAGCACACCCACAGGATTATAAATACTTAAAGTTAATGATCTGTAATGTATTATATCTTGATATTATTGAGCATTAACATTTCACGTGAAAAGGCAGTAAATGGTATTGATCCTGCAGAGCAGACTGGAGATGAAAATAGGAGCCCGATGTTGAACATTAGATGTGTGTGACTTTGAGAATGTTTCTCCTTCGATTCCGCTGGTTGATTTGATCCCGCAATCATATTGGAAATGGCGTAGGACAATCTGCAAAAATAAGCAGCAAATACGTTATTTTTCATGAGTAGGCTTTCTAAAATCCACTTACGTGCTGCTTTGTCCTTATTTTCTCTTCACAACGTCTCTGTGAGCCATTTTGTGACAAATCTGCTAGGCTTTGGATTTCAGGCTCCACTGGGTAAGATGGGGAGAAGCGCATGTGTGTGTGTGTCCGTACGCGCACGTGTGCTCGTGCAAGCCTGTATGTTTGGGGGAAGGGGTTCTTAATGGTCAGTGTGTCCCCACTGAGACTGGCTCAAATGTCAGGTCATCTATGAACTGACCTCTCTCCATCTCTCTTTATCCTTTGTGTGTGTGTTAGATTTGGTGTTGTTGAACAACAGCCATCAAAAATAGATGTATTTATTATTTAATTTAAACAAACTGATATAAAGATCCTAAAATGTTGATGATTGTTTTTGCCACGTCGTTCTTTAATGTAAACAAAAAAAGCTGTTGTACAGCCAACATTGGATTTTATGTCTGTTGTTCGCAGGTAAGGCGCTGACCTTCCTGCTTCTGCAGCCACCAAGCCCCAAGCTACCACCCCACAGCACAATCCGTCGCACTGCCATCGATTTGATTGGCCGAGGCTTCACCGTCTGGGAGCCGTACATGGACGTTTCGGCTGTGCTCCTGGGACTTCTGGAGCTCTGCGCGGATGCTGAGAAGCAGCTGGCCAAGTGAGTTCAAACATATAGAAGCATCAGCCACATTCTGAAAATTGTTGCCTGAAAAAATGGCACTCACCTCCCTTTATTTAATATCGTATATAAATTATAACTTATTAAATGGACAAGTCCATAACATCCTAATAAACACACAGTATGTTGTTAATATGGGATTCATCAGAACTCAAAAATGCTGTTTTAGCATGGAATTGAAAGACCGAGACGTAATGAAGGTTTTCTCATTATTCACTCTTAATCTTATTTCTCATACCGAGGCCACTTACTGTTCACAGTCACTCCACTAGCATTAGCCACACTGGCATGCTCACTTCTCCTTCATACTTCATATTTTCCGCGCTTTGATTTGCTATGTTACACAGTAGTTTTGTTTTACCAGCACACATTAATTTTCTCTTATAAAACAAGTCAGTTTCACAAGACCATGTGCATTATGTATGTGGCGTGTGCATTGGTGCCCCTGCATCCATGTGTTTCCATTAAAACATCTCACCGTGACTTAGTTCAAGCGTCAAAAAGTAAGTGACAAAACAAGCAGAAAACTTGAATCTCAGAGCTCTATCAAGTTTATGTTACCAAAATGTTCAGTGCTTGTGTGACACTGATTTTGTTCATGAAACCTGATAGAATCTTACAGTGCTGGATGAGCGGCACTTAAGACAGAGTGACAATTTATTTACATAGAGTAATGATTTTCTGCCTTTCACTGTGACTACTAATCCAGTGTTGCCATCCTCAGGGATCTAGTAGTGTTTACTCTTTCCCTGCTCCCCCCTATTCCCCGGACTGGTAGAAATTATAGACAGTAGGTCAGAGGGCAACCATACAACCATAAGGACGATGTAGTTGAATTAAAATGACATTTGGTGTAAGTGAATGTTAAAGAAGGTAACTGAGAGTCACAGGGAACACTGTGTCATGTCCATTTTATGTATTTATATGTGCGTGCGTGTGAGAGAGTACGTGTCCTCTCTGCTGACATCCAGCTGACCTACATGAGTTGATCCCATTAAGGATGAAACTGAAGCAGGACGGGTCCGGTTAAATGAGTATAGATATGTCTGCCGCGTGTACGTCTGCACAATTCAATTTGTGTCAAATAAATTTCCCGCCGTTGAGAAAGCGAGGAGAGTTTAAACAGTCTGACATAAAGTATCATCTAATTATATGGAGCATGCAGTTATGTCTAATGAAAGGTTTCATTTTGTAATTCGACTTGAAGTGCAGAGAACGGATCGACTGCGACAATAAAGCTCCGGAGTTCAAACAGAACCTTTCAAGTAATGACTGTCTTAACCTTTTAAGTAATGACTACCAAGTATTAGAAAGCCCTCAAATACATGAGTTATATGTTACGTGTAGCAAGACAATTAATGGAAGAACAGTCACATCATACAGTGGGGATTTTCAAAAGTGTATAAACTGTAGCCTCTGTTTTCATTGTTTATTTTAAAACCATTTCAAAAAATTGTGTTGGTCAAGGAACGTGGAACAGAGGCCATCATCCCAAAGCACTCTTGTACTTTTGTTGCTAAGATATTTGGAGCTATGAGCTAATAGCCAGGGGAGATGACTTTTGACAAGGTTTCTAAACTATAAGTAGTTGAGGACAAACTCAGAACCTAACCACACCGTATAATGTAATGAACAAAAAACGCCTTTCTCTCAAATTCTGCACCTTACAATACTGAAGAAAGTTGACAGGCGTGATTGTAAACATTCATGACATCTTCAATAAAGCCTTATAAACGCATCGTGATGCCTTATGAATGCATAGTAATGCATTGTAGATGGGACCTTTGTATGAAGCCGTTTTTTCCATTTGCCCTGCTCCAAGTCTTTGCTGGTTGACTGAGGGTTTTGTGTTCATCTTCACCTGCAAAGATGATTCCTGAGGACATAAAAACCCCAACCAGAAACCAACAATGAAAGAAGGATCAATGCTAAATCTGTCACGCGATGCATTCCGGCTGTCCAGTTTTAAACATCTTGTCCAATGTCATCTTGTTTTTTGAAACAAGATAATAGTTTATTTTTCCGTTCTATTGGCTTAACTAATTGATTCAGAATGTTCTTGAACAGTGAGTCGTATTGTTGCATGATGAAAAGCTTTGCTGGCATGTCACTCCTATAATTGAAAGTTTGGTTCCGGTTGTTGTGTTGCATTCAGAGCTCTGTCTGTCGTTGATGCTAGAAAGCATCTTAGACATAAAGACTGAGTTCCTAGCTGCGATTCGCAGCATGTGACTAAAAGTACTCACCCCACGTTCACACAGGAAAATCAATAGCTGGAGCCTTCTCCATGTGCATGTGCGCCGCACGTCTGTATTGACTGGATCATATCCGTGTGATATTGGCTGTGAATGCTGCCATGTTTACAGGTTCACACACTGTACTTCACAAGTGTATTGTCGCCTCTTTATCCAGCCTTGAGGCTCAAAAGACATTACAAATGCTTGGTAAACAGGTGGAGTTGCCTCCACTTTGCTGTACTGATTAATACAAATCTACTAATGGTCATAAATGAAGCATTACATGTTTAGTATGTTGTAAAGAATGTGGATTCTTATTGAAGTAGCTGTAACTGTAACTGTTACTCATATATTTTTATTTCTAAAAATAAGCCGCCCTCCTCGCGATCTTTGCAGCGTGAACGTGTGTGTGCTGCGCCACATTATCGATGCCACAGATTCTTTCATCGCATGTTCTCAACGCTGAGAATTAACCTCGGTGGGTGCTTGTCGGTACAATTAGCTCCCTGAACTCCTGCTGCATTATATCAACACGGTGACTGTTTCCAATTACAGCCGCGTCTCTACATGAAATTAAACATTTCAATAGTTCTGATATATTGCCGATATATTACCGGCATTAATTACAGGATGTGCGGCCGTGATGTGTAATCACAAGAGATGAATGGCGCAGGCTGCCTGTCCGTCCACCCATCTCGGCCTCCTCCTCCTCCTCTCTCTCCCCAGAGTCATTTGTTAACAAGGTGGCCTCGCTCGCCCTCTTTTTCACTGAAGCACGCACACGGGGCTGTGAGGCCAGCTGTTGGGGTGTGTGTGTCTAATTCCTGTTGCATTGTGGGAGTCCATTATGCTGTTGTGTGCTGAGTGGCCCCCATTGATGTAGCCTTGACATTATAAGCTTCCCGCTTATCTCCTTAGTTCATGTATTTCAGAGGATCGGTCTTTAAATTTTTCATATTCATCGTATACCTCGCTGGTGGTTTGTGATGTGTTGTTTATCGATAAATACTATCTGGCTTTCTTTCCCACTTTTTCTCTCTCCTTTCTTCTCTTTCTCTTTTTCTGCTCCTTCAGTGTCACGATGGGTTTGCCACTGAACCCTCCTGCTGATTCAGCCCGCTCTGCCCGCCATGCTTTGTCTCTCATTGCCACAGCCAGACCCCCGGCCTTCATCACCACCATAGCAAGAGAGGTGAGGTTGCACATTGATTTTCTCAATCACCGTTTTCAATGAACAGAGATAGTAGGACATATTTATTTCTGATTAGCCACAGCTTGTTTTTCATTCTTGATTTCCCTTAAGGTTCATCGATATAACGCTGCCCAGGCGAACTCTCAGTCCCAGCAGAACGTTCACACCACAACACTGGCCCGGGCCAAGACTGAGATCCTGAGAGTGATAGACATTCTGATTGAGAAGATGCCTGGAGATGTTGTTGACCTTCTGGTGGAGGTAAAAACACTGAAGGACAACCTGCACATCCGCCATGGAGAAAATGGTCCCGACAAGCATGCTGTAATACTTCTTGTTTTCCAGGTGATGGACATTATCATGTACTGTATCGAAGGATCCTTGGTGAAGAAGAAGGGACTGCAGGAGTGTTTCCCTGCCATCTGCAGGTTAGTAAACCTCGCTGAACATTATGGAATATGTGGGACGTCTAAAGTGATCCAAAAGTTTCTATTTAATAGTAGCCAGTCTTTGCTAATATCTTTATTGTCATTATTCTTTCTCATATCTGGTGGTCTCATTGTCAGAGCGCACAAATAAAAGTGAAATACCCGCTTATCTGCTGACTGAGAAATATCGATTCACTGTCGTGCACCGCTTAACACCGCTTAATATACAGAGGACACCTAGTTTTATTTTGGTCATATGGCAATGGAATCGTTACAGGAAACGGTCAGAGATGATGGGTATCTGGTGGTTCATGAAAAAGTAAACACTCACCATTTGTCTCATTCCCTCTCCAAAAACCCGTCTTCACATTTGCATGTATTCAGTGAATATGTGCCGTCTTCATGGAAAAACCTTCTCTTCTGATTTTAGAAAAGGATCAATCAGATGTGCTAAGAAGCCTGCGTAAATCTTGATGCATGACACATGAACATTTTCTGAGCTTGAGAGATCTTGTGACTACTGTAACAACAGTTCACTCCTTTTTTGTTTTCCTTTGTCTTTAGATTGTGCATGTCAAATGCTGTCTTCTGTGTGTTGCCAGTAAAGGTCCACATTTGTACAAGGGGCTATTCCAGAGTGTGTTGGAGGATGCTTTGTTAAATCCCAAAAATATTTGTCATTCATTTTTATTGCCATCAGTTTGAGTCTGATGCATTTTTCTGTTTAGGTTTTACATGGTCGGCTACTGTGACCGCAGCTACCGCATCGCCGTCGGAGCTCGCCAAGGATCAGTAGCCCTCTACGATGTTCGTACTGGAAAATGTCAGGTGTGTTCAAAGTACTCCCACTTCAGTTTCTCATCCATCCATCTGTATATCTGTTGGTCTTTCCGTCGCCTCAATAGTTCTCCTTCTCATGTCTGTACGGTAAATCATCCATCCTTTACCTTCCCTGCAATCTTTGCATTTGCTCTTCACCCATCCTCTTCTTGTCCATCCATCTGTGAAAAGATTACCCTCTCAGAGGGGGGCGGGGGAGAAGCGTGAGAAGAGGAGTTTTATTCACTTGATTATTTTCTGTCTCCTTCCACATTGATTAATGCTGAAGTGATGGCTCTCTTAATCAGCTTTTGTCTTTGTTAGCATGTAGGTTTATATGTGATTGTGTTCCGCGCGAGTGTGTGCATCGGAGATCAGGCCGTGTGTGCTTCCATGCCTGTGTGTGTTGGCAATTTGCAGTGTATTGATTTGCAGTAACCTGAGCAGTCTAGTCTTCTGGAGAGGGTCATTTATATCTGATAACAGCATTGGCCCCTGTTCACCCAGCAGCCAGGTTGATTGTAAAAATGTGTGAGGACACAAAGACGGTCGGGGGGAAATATGCTGATCTTTTTGGATAGTTGTCACGTCTTTAAAATTGCTAAATAGTCTTTGCGTCTTCACAGCGAAGTTGGAGTCTTGCCTTTAGTACCTCCACTTGCACTGCAGTAATATGAATGTATTTAGGTTAGTGGTGGTCATGCATTTGGAGAACAAAATTTACAAATAAGGTTGTGCACAGTCATTGATGTCATATGTCCCCCCATATTGTGTATCATGGTGATTCCTGAGTGCCAATGGTAGGATGAAAATAGTGAGCCAACCTGGTGTCAGCTCAGCTATTGGAATTTGAATTCCATTGGAGATGTGTATGAGAGCTGAGATCGTACTCACAAGTGATAGATGTCATGATATTAATTCTCATTTGCGCGATGCCTTCAAGACAATTGAAGAGTTTTTGTGAGTGTAGGTGTGTGCGTCTGTCTGTCCATTCGCATGACCATCTGCCACAACTTTGATCAGCCACTGTGAACAGGCTTTTGTTCGTGGCATTGCTCTCTGTGTGTGTGCCCAGCTGCTTTTCCTGCTCCTTTAACAGAGTGCAGCAAGTCTACTAATTGCACACAAAGAAACAATCTGACTGATCTTTCTGCCCATTCAGCAGTCTGTTGCTTCACGGAAGCACTGGCACAGGAAGGAGAAGCACACCGCGTCTGAAGCCATCCGTGTCTTGTTTTCTCTCTTCTCATGTTTTGTCATCTGTATTGCGTTTACTTTTTCGTGGTCATTTTTGGTTACACACTTTTTTTTGAAAGACTGTTCTGTTAGTCAGCTGATGCGGTCCGAAAGACTTCGGTCTACAGTGTAATAGGATGCCAAAGAAAGAGGGCTTTTATGCACAATATGTTCACCCTGTTAGTAGAAGGACCCGGAACAGATCTGCTACCAGGTTGTACATTGCCGGATCCAAATGGAGACTTGGGAACGTCTTGAGGTCCGTGGTAAAAATCCACCTGTTAGTGTAGCTGAATACAGTGTGCCGAAAAAGTGGCACAAACCCAATAATAACAATAATGACGTCACCACTCAGACCTGCATTGAGAGAAACACAAACATCTTGAGCAAGCTGCAGTTTAGTTGAAGTGACTGAAGTCACCGTTGCCTTCTTTGGGTTGAGTGGAAGTAGTTTTTGACTAGTTAAACTTTAGTTTAGTCCTTCTTGAGCTGATGACACTATTGTTCTTTTGACACAGCAACTATCAAACTGAAAACATGGCGCAGAGCTAATCAAAAGGAGCGCTCGTTGAATTCAGTTGAAGCATTTGGTGTATGTTTTTTGAGTTTAAGAGCAACTTCAGCAGATGTTCATTCGTCTGCTGGTGATTTGACCAAAACACTGATGGCAGTAATTGTGCGGCTGATAGCTCAACGACAAATACCACAATCAACACTTGCGCCTCTTCAATCAGGGTCGACACAAAAGAATTAGCTTCTGATTGTGCTTGGTCTTTGACTGGGATGTTGTTGACGGATTCATGCTACAATTGTTTTATATCCAACTGCTTACATTGATGAACAATAGTGCTCATATCTGGGCAGGTTGTTTCAGCAGTGTAAACACAGGCAGTTCTTTTGGACACGCAATTGTAGCTCTTTGTCTTGCACCATTTCCCATCATGGTTTCCCAACCAGTCAGCCTCCTCCACCTTCACTTATCTATATGATCCTGCTGTCTCGCACCTATCCTTTTTCATGTCCTTCTTCAATGATTGTCTTTCTCATCACCTTCAGCCCTGTACGTCCACTTCTAACATTGTTCATCCAACATGTCTCCTCCTTCTGGGTCATGTCCAACTGTGCATCTTTGAGTCTGCCACATGTCAAAGCTTCTGTCCTCAAGCCAAACATCTCACTACTAAGCTCCCATTTCACTCCACTGTACTGTAGTAGTCTCCGCCTGCTCCACCCTGCCTGCACTCTCCTCTTCACCTCTGTCCATCTCTCTGTATGACTCACTCTAAATACTCAACGTCATTGTTCTTGTTCTTGTCATTTGTTCTATTCCTCTTCTGTAACGTGTTTACGGACCCTCCTACCTCTCTCATTTATGCACTTGTTTTCTGCATTGGTTTTACTGTGCTCTCCAGCTTCTCCTCCACTCACACTACAGATCACTCTATTCTTAGCAAGCATCATGGTCCGTGGAGAGTCTTCCCTAACCTCGTCTCTGTTTGTCTATAACAATAGCAAGCCAGAATGGGCCAAGAGCTGATCCCTGATGGACTCTGACTCTCACCTTGAGTCCCTTCATCACTCCTAAATGCTTTATTAGTTGCTGACAGAAGTCCAGATGAGTTAACAAGAGTTATATATACTGAATAGGAATTAAAGTTACTATTAAGTTAAGTTTAATGTTTTTATTGTCAATTAAAAATCGATAGCTGTCAGCGGAAAAAACAAAGCTCCATCTTTTTTTGGTTTGTTTGTGTTTTTGAAAATATTTTGAACACATTTAAACAGGGACTCAAAACATCCAAAAACTGGGTGTAATATATGTCTGAAAACTAGAGGGAAGGGAAAAACAGCAGGTGCAGTGTGCTGCATGTGTAATTTACCGCTTTAGATTTAGATGTGTTTTTTCAAATATTCAACAAGTAAATCAACAGCACAGAGAGGAGGGAAGTCTGTCGACAATGTAATGAAAGAGAGCACAATAGATGTGGTGAATGGGGAGAGTTTAAGGAAAGTAATGGATGAGGAAGAAAGGTGGGAGAGAAATAATTCCACTTCCATCTCAAACAGTCCCTCAGTGAAATTGGATTTACCCTAAAAGTAGAAGTAAAAAATGATATTTGATTTCATTCTATTATTATTTTTTTCTGCTTTAATCGCCACAGATGGGTTATTATTTGAAGGTTTGTGTGCCCGAGGTGATGTGTCTTAATCTCATTTGGAGGTGAGACTCTCTAATCCCAGCCCTAGTCAGAGGCTGGGTGGAGATTTCTAGGCGGCCTTATATTGCGTTACTCTCCCTTCATCTGGTGGGACACTTTATTACGTTACGCTCGGCACAGCGCTGCTTTATTTTCTCCCCTGAGTTCTGCGAGCGAACGGCAGCATCTGTCGGACCACAAACTGCCCCTCATCTGATGGAATTATCTCGCTAAAGCCAAACGTTTAGTGTCGAGAGAAATGTGCCATCGCAGGCGCCAGAACTCACTGTGGCGTCTTGATAGGATTTCAACAGCAGAAGTCTGTGTTGGCTTCTGTTGCCTCCAGGAAGGAAAATGAGGCGGAATGAAAGATGAAATCCAACATTAATGTCAAGCATGGTGCGATGTGTTACACAGGAAGAGAACCGAAGGTTCTACAGTGGTCTGATGATCGGACCAGACGGTTAGAATCAGCCACCTGTCCTGTTGCCTTCGTACATTAGTAACAATTAAGATGGAACTAGACTGGGCTGTTTTCATTCCTAGTTCTTTGTTCAAGCAAGCTGTGCTGGTATTAAAATCACTGAAAGATCCAACCAAAAATGAGGTGTCTGGGACTGGGAGTCTGGCTGTCCAGAGCTCACTGCTCTCCTTCAATAATTCATCACTGATGGCGCTACAGCAGGACGAGAACATTTAAGGATGCAAAGGGAACTTCACAAAACCTATCACTGCACTTTCACTCCTACTGTCGTTTAACTTGTCAGCTCTGTTTTTTTCACATTCAAGAGAAAACAGATCGGCTGCTTACAATATAACTAGTTTTACTCTCAGCAGCTTCCGATGCCTTCAGTTCTTGACTAAAACAGACTGTCAAATGAACGGTGGGAGCAGTGGTGTCTACTGCGGGATGAGGGCCTGGTCTGCCTGATTTAATGTGGCTGTTTGAATGACATGTGAGTGAACTGTTTTATTTCAAAGCACACACTTGGTGTGTCCTCAAATGGGTCAAAACCGGAGCAGACCTTTTTGAGAGGCCTTTTATATCATCTGGTCATGTGGCACATGTGGAAGCATGTCTGAGAAAATCACACTTCAAGCCAACCAAATGAATATCTCCACTATCATGGACTGCTGAACAGAGTCCAGGGAGTTAGTTACCTTAGTCAAAAGTTGAAGGTGAAGAGTGTGCAAGTGGTTTTGGCTGAGGGAAAATTGGTTTGGTGACAGACAGGGAAAGGTTTCCATCTTTCATGTCACCACGCCGTTGACTGAAAGTTGAATCTGACCTGTGAATCCGGTCGTGCTGATGTGACTCTCTTCACAGTTTTTGTGACATTTGGACTGTCCCACCCATGACCCTTACTTTTGCTCTGTGTATCAGCCTTTTACTGGCTCTGTCGTCGTGGTGTATTTTTAAGCTGTAGCCTTTTTTACCCGGTCCACTTCGTTCTTCATCACCTGACTTCCTCCTTGAATGATCTGCTTGACTCTTGTTTGACGTGGAACACAGGTGCACCAGGTCGGGTTTGGGACAACACTCGCCAAAAATCCATGTGATTTATGATTTTTTTTTGTTTTTTTGATGGAACCCAGGGTTTAGTTTGATGCTAGAACGTTGCAGCGCCACTACAGGTGTGTCGTATGCACTACGTTGTTTCCACTGGACCCGTGTGGACAGCTGAATGGCTCAGTACATTTTTGAAACCGACCCAGAAAAAGACTGGGAAATGTGTGGATGCTGCCAGAGATCGTAGCTTCTTGTCTTGTCTGCTCTCAGTTGAGAGACAAAAGCTCACCATCACTGTTCATGTTCATCACTCAGTGAGCAGTGTAGCTGCTTCAGCAGAGCATGTGTCGATAGATATGGCAATAGTACGGGTCTCCATCAATCAGAACATGAGTGGTTCAAGTCTCGCCGTCGTCAAATTCTTTGCTGAGACCAACCAATAATTAACTCATTGATTCTCTCCAGAACATCCACGGACACAAGGGCCCGATCACTGCTGTGTCTTTTGCCCCTGATGGACGTTACTTGGCGACGTACTCCAACGCCGACAGCCACATTTCCTTCTGGCAGGTGTGTGAGACGACGCGCGCACACACACACACACACACGCACACATGCACGCAACATGAGGGTCAACTCCGACCTGTTTTGTCTTTGACTGAAGCCAGAGACTGAAACCAACAGACTTGTTTTGTGTACACACACACGCACACACGCACACACAGACACACACACATACTCACCTCTTATCCTCTTACCAGAACTGTTACTTTGAATGAAAGGTCTTTGTGACCCCTGACACGACTGTCTGCACTCACTCAACACGCCTCCATGAAGGACTCACGCACGCACACGCACACGCACACGCACACACACACACACACACACACACACACACACACACACACAGGCACACACACTAATGGCATTACTGTAAGCATAAACCGCTGGGAGCTGGCCGGCAGGACGGCTGCTGTGGTAATGAGCTGGCAGACGCTCTGTCGGACTGTGTGAGTGTGTGTCTGTCTGTGCGCTCGTGTGAGCAGTGGCTGTGTGGCATGAGGAGGAAACGCTTGTTACGTGCTAACAGATGAGCAGGATTCATAACAAACCAGGAAGCAGAGTCCACTCCAGCACGCGCGTGTTCTGTGTCCCAGATGAACACCAGCCTCCTGGGCAGCATCGGCATGCTCAACTCGGCCCCTCAGCTTCGCTGCATCAAGACCTACCAGGTACCACCAGTGCAACCGGCCTCTCCCGGCTCCCAGAACCACCTGAAGCTGGCTCGCCTCATCTGGACCTCCAACCGCAACGTCATCCTGATGGCTCACGATGGCAAGGAGCACCGCTTCATGGTCTAGTCCTCCGCTCGGGTGGCGTTTATCGTCTCACTGGAAAGTCACTTTAAGTTTTCCTTCCGTAGCGTCTGTGTTCTGCTGGGCCCGAAGGAGAATGTGGATAGTATCGTGCTTTTATCTCAGTGATGTTGTGTTTCATCCCTGGATGATCCGCATCCATGTCGTTTTAGTGACGCACACCTTCCTGTCATTCCTATTTATTTGCGCATTCCATCATTGTATTTATTTTAAGAAGGTGTTTTTAGTGTAAGATGGGTTTTTAGTAACTCACCTGAGGTTCATTCACTAAAACAATCTCATGTCTTCTTCACGTCACAGAGGTCCATCACATCTTCATTTGGGTCGGGTGCGTTTGTTGTGTGTCACATTCACAAGAAGAATCAGCTCTGTTTACATGTGCAAGTCGTTTCGTTATGTTACAGCGCGTTGCAGAAGTATGAAGATGAACTGGGTGACTTGGATATGGTTCTGAAAAACACATCATCTGAAGGCCACGTGCTTCTGAACAAATAAAGTCATTCTCTTTTATGTTGATTTTCACCTCATCTTGCATTCACTGATATTTATTCTCTCTGTTGGAGTGTTTCTGTGGCTGAAATGTTTTAAGTGCTTTTATCCGCTCACCACTAGAACAGGCTTTCCTCAGACGTTGTTAGTGGAAATCCTGAAAGAGAGTCTATGATATGTCCGGCGGATGGTTGTTGTGGATGTAAATATTCAAGTTTAAATATTGCACTGTTTAAATCAGAGGCTGTCGACGTGTCTGCAGATATTTATTTTAGCTGACAGTTGTGTGTTTTATCGCGGACTTTAAGGAAACGTTTCATTAGTGCCACCGGTCGCTCCTCGCTCTGTCACACACCTGTGAACCCGGGAGTGTCAGAGCTTTTCACAAGTTGTTCTTTGGAAAAAAAAAAAAAAAAATCCTGGATGGTTTTTGAGAGTTGAGAAGAGCAGATCCCGACAGCTGTGAGATCTTAATCTCTGCTTTTCTCCAGCATCCTTCACAGTTTAGAGGAAATGTGTTTTTGGCAGCATCTCTGGGGAGGCGAGGTGAGAAAGGCAGGGAGGAAGAGCTGAAGAGTAAGTAACAAGTGAGGAGGATCAGGTCATCCATCCATCCATCCAAAACATAAAAGCTGCTTGAAGGAAGTGAAGCGAACAACCTGCAGCCCGACGGGGCGGAGACGTGGTCCTGGTGGAGAGTGAGGCTGCGGGTGTCGATTCGGATCAGCAGGTCTTTAAAAATCTGTACTAATGTGACTCGGCTGCACCCACCGTGCTCAGTGTAGGAACTCTGGTGTTAAGTGTGTGTGTGTCGTGAAGTGCATGTGTAGAAGCTTCAGTCATGAAAACAGTGTGTGATGTTAAAATGTATTACTGAATTTGTGCTCATTAAAATTATCCTTTAGCCACTGCTTTGTTATTCTTCTACATGCTACACGATAATGAATGGATTCATAAATAGTTTTCTTTTGTAAGTCCAAGATGCAAAAAGTATATACTTTATAATTTAAAAGAAATACTTATTTTAAGATGATTTCTCTCATGGCTTCTCCTGACAATCCAATGAGGATCGGCGCATTGAGTCAAGAGCATCGTCTTCTGGCTCAGCTCAGTTCTCCTGGACATGGAGAGCGTCTTCATGAAGGTGCTGCGGCCGACCATCTGTCCATCTAATGATCCGCTCTTCCCTCACTCTGGGAAGGCAGCAGAGCGTGGAGGGGCCAGTATGAGGCTCCGCTCACAAAATTGGAAGCTTCAGTATCAGTCTGACTTGAGGAGTGAAGTGCCCTGTTCAGTGCTGGACAAGGATGCTGGATGCTTTTCCCAACTCAAGAAATGTAAATCTGAAATGATGGACCTCCACTCCTCTCCACTCAGCAGCATCAGCCAACTTTCCACGATCCAAGTTCTTTATCCTCATCCCTCATCGCTGCTTGACAACCACATTGAATTGAACTGACCTGTTTCCCAAACTAAATCAAACCCATGCTCACATTCAGATTCTGAAGCTCCAAGCCAGAAGTCTTGCGTTAAAACTCGAGATTACACAAAGTGGAAACACCTCAAATGGGAAACGCAACAAACAGCGTGGAAGTGGACATGATGATGGTGGTTTTATATCAACAAGATCCCAAGAAGAAACAGAACTAAATGACAGGAACAGGTCTGCAGTTCGTGCTGCCCAGACCCCTGAAGGAACGGAGCGGGTGAGGACGGCTGCAGACTTCTCATGACTCCTCTGTCACCAGTGAGTGTCAGAGCTCCTCCCTTTGTTTCTCCAGGTCACAGTTTCCCTTCTCATCTCAGTGCTGCCCCAAGTGGCTGCTTGTCAGAGAACAGGCTGGATTTTGTTTAGGATCAATAGCAGGTGTTCTGCAGGTTGATGTTTTGACTTTGCATGAAAACTCTTTAAGAGTCTGGCCTCCCTGACATGGTCTCCAAACCTCTCCCCACTCCCTCGGGTCACAACAACACCATCAAAGGGACTGAACTCCCTCCTAGACTGGATCAACTCATTCACGCTCATCATTTCTTTAGTCTCTCTCTAATTCCTTAAAACTATGGAAATGTTTGATATGACTGGACTGTAATTAAGAGGAGCGCGTCTTTGATATTTCAAAGTTCTTCGTCTGGTTATGATCAATGAGAGCCACAGAGTCGGTTCAGGAATTAGAAACGGGCATCGATTCTCCAAACTTTTGAGAGAGTTGGAAACTGACTTTGAACATGTTTAAGCAGCAGCAATGAGCTTCTTTCCATTTGAGAACCAGTTTTGGTCTGAACTATTATTATTGTTATTATTATGGGCCATAATCTGTCTGACCCTCCTCAGCTGGAGTAACACCCTCTGGGTGCCAGTGTTTTGAAACTGCCTCAAATGTGCGTGTGAAGCCCAAGCTGCGTTCCCATCAGTTTGTTCTTCCCCATCGATTCCTAAAGTTTCCAAAGTTGCTGCGCTCAATCTGAGAATATTTGCACTGAGATTAAATATGATTATCAAAGACTCGCAGACGATCAATACGATCCCACACGTGAGAATCTTGATTTCCTGTGTTTGCCAACGTTGGAGGGTAAATTCCAAAGGTGAAAGGTTAACTAGTATTATTTGACAATAACTGTGTAACAGGACAAATAATCAATGACAAATAGACTTCTGTGAATTTGTATTGATTGCGGCTCTCGGCTCCAAAACAGCGGCTCCACCTTTCATCGTCTGCCCAGGTTTCCTTTGAGTACTCCCTCTGTTTCCAGGATGAAGATTTGTGAAGTAGGAATGCAGCTTCTCAACTCGAAATTAAGGGCTGAAAGTGGGTCTTTAGCTGACATGCTGCTCTTTAGTGTTCTAAATGCTGCACTTATTTTCTCAGCGCCTCCTGACAGTCTCCACATCACAGCCTCCAACCTGCCAAGTTCCTTTAATCCTGAGAAAGTATCTGCGCATACTTAAACGTGGGACAAAACCCTTCTGACTGCAGGTTTAAAGGAAGCCGCGGAGGAGACGTCGATGTTAAGTGCAGAGCCGAGGGGAGATCAAACACATGACGCTATGTGTGTTTAGTTCCGACAAGAGAAGAGTTTGTTGCTGAAGTTGGATGGAGAAGAGAGAGCGTGAGGGTGTGTGGGGGGTGGGGTGGAGGGGCGCGAGGAAGGGGCTTCGATTAGTTAAGAGCAGAGAGTCTGTGATTCTGCTCAGCTGGAAAGAAAGAGTATCGACATGGAGCCAGGGAACCTCGGCCTCGGCCCGCTTCTCCCCTGCACACTCCCTCAGGTAGGCATTAAAACCCGGCCAAGCGAGGGAGAGATGGGGTGAGGAGGGGGCTAGGGGGGGCCCCGAGAGACCTCCCGACCAGAGCTTTGATACACCGCGGGTTTCTCACATCAACCACAGGGGTCTGCAGCTCATTGCTGAGTTTAAAACCACAATGCTGTCAAAAATTAATCGCCGCTGCTTTACTTTTCAATTATCAATTCTGTGTTGAGCCGCGCTGCAGCTTAGCGGCGGCTTAAGGTTACTAACGGCTGCTAAGACGCCGAGGACTCTGGGAGAGGAGCCGCGGCGCTGTGTGTTTGGCGTTTTTAATGAGGCGGGGAAAGTGTCTTAGGCCTTTGTCGGCTTGAACGGGTCAAAAATGTGTCAGCGGCGAAGAGAAGCGACGCCCCGATGATAACAGGCATTTACAACAGGCCCCAGAACCTCGGCCAGCTCTGCTGGTGATCCCACACCAGAAGGTGGTGCCACTTTTCACCGCAATTGAAAAGGTCCTGGCCCGGTGCCAGAGGAGGCCCCCGGCTGGAGGAGTTCAGGTGTCTCACTGCTTTGTTAAGATGGCACCTTCTGCAGCATTTCAGCCCGAACCTGTTTGTAGTTTCTGCTGTCACTGAGAAACATCCATGTTGACAGAGCTGCCAGCACCATCACACCGTTCCGTGATGTCACCACGTTATTTCGTGGTATTATCATGTTATTTCTAAATAGTGCTATGAAATCTTGTGACTTTATCACGTTGTGTTGAGATTATTTAGAGAAACTCATCACCTGGTCCCATGATATTATCATGTTGTGATATTCATCACATTAATTTTGCTATTATCGCATTTGTTTTGTGATTTTTTTTTTCGGAAGTGAAGAAACTAAAGACATTTGGAGGTAAAAAATGATCATAATTGTCAGTCAAAGCAGTGGCAGTCAAGTTTCTCCGATGGTTTCTCTAATCTTTATGAGTTTTAAATGAACACTGCAGAGAGACGAGTGCTGAAGTCGCCACATGGCGTGTGAGTGAACTCAGATTTCCACCTGAGATGGTGTCCGCCTCCCGCATCATCACCTCAGCACGGCTCCACGCTGCAGCCCACTGGTCTCACTGATAATCCAGGCAGTGCTCCAACGCACCTAACATCACCTAAATATAGGGTGATGCTGATGCTACAATTGTTTTGGCTCTCAAATCCGAGAGACAGAAGATAGATAGATGGAGGGGAAAACCAACAAAAGGCGATGTTTTACCAGGAGCCTTGAATGTGTCTGTGGATCAAAGAAGGGTCAGATGAAGCCACCACACCTGCCCCAAAGTTCTCCCAGATCCGACCAAACCCTTCAGCCAAAGCTTGTAAGAAGAGCCTCCGCAGATGAACCCGGCCGCTCTTCAGGAGAAGCCAATCTTCAGAGCTCAAAGTTTCAAATATTCCACATTGATCAAAAATTACTTATGCAGCAACTTTGCTCCATGCTCCTGTGATTCCTTTAATCAGTCGACGTGAAGGCTTTTCTCCATCGAGCGCCGCACCACCCTCCTGGCAGGGGCACAGGCAGCGCTCTAATCTCCCCTCTGCGGAGTGACCTTGTTCATTGTTATTAAAAGTTCATGAGCTTCCCTCTCTTTTCTCAGGAGCCGAGAGCTCTCACTGTTGATTCTCTGACGCATTTTCCTCTTATCAAAGGCTTCGGAGACACAGACTGGTGCCGCTTCGTGGACCTGACCCACTTAATGCTGTAAAAGAGAACTGTCTATGCTCCTTGACCAAACTTGAATCAGTCATCGCGGTGGGAACGCCTTCAGGCGCCGTGCCATTCCTGGTATAAAACGTTGGACGGTGGCTGGATGCTGCTGTCACGCTGATGCTAGCATAATAACAGTCATAATAACGTGAGAAACCTACATAAAGACAGGAGGTGCTTTACATTCACACTGAGACACAACACATGAAGATGAAATATTTGTATTTTATTACTGTAAAGTAGACTAAAATTCCCATTCTTACTGTACGCTTGCATTTCCTTTCACTGTATTCTCACTGAGTGGGACTTTATTGAGACTGACAAGAAGGCACAGAGAAGGTCGCTTTCTTAAAGACCTTGATCCCTCAAACTGTTTCATTTCTCCTCATAGAATCTTCAGCTCCTCCTGACTGAAGCGGCGACTCAACATCAGGGCCTCCATCATGCTCAGTTCCTCTAATCCTGAGAAGGTTTCCGTGTATGCTGAAAGGTGGGACAAACTCCTCAGGAGTCCATGTTGATGAAAGTGCTAAAGAACAAGATCCATAACAGGACAATATGTGTTTTTCAGGTTAAAATTGCTGGGTCGATTTAGATGGAAGCTGAATCCAGGACCACAGAGCGACGTGGTGAGGCCAGGAAACACAAAAAAAATGAGAAAAAAAACCCCAAAAAGTGCATTTTTTCTAATTACAAAAACATAATTGTGAGTTAACCCAAGTGAGATTAAAAAATTTAGTAGTAGTTCAGAATGACCTTCCCTCAGAAGCGCCAAACATTTTAACCTCTTAGGTTTCATCCCTTGATCTCTCTGGTGAAGAAGAGAGTGCAGGCAGGGTGATTCAATTTCCCAAAGTACAGTAGAGACAGGTGGTAAAATAGTCAGGGAAAAATATTTTGTTGTTTTGGGGTTTTTTTTGTATATTATTTAATGTAATTGTTGAAATAAATATATGGTTAGACATGGATATAATAAAGAAAATGTTTCACAAAGTAAATAAACAAAATAAATATCGTAGTGTATTATTACTTTATGTACAGTTAAAAAAATGTCAATGTAAAAATATATACAATACTAGAGGATATATAATAATTGAGGAAATATAGTTCTTATACCAGGATAGTGTTACAAAAAATATTTTTTAAATAATTATATATATATATATATATATATATATATATATATATATATATGCTTTTTATAAGGATGAAGCGTCTAGGTGAATACATATGTACGTGTTTAAGGTAAAACATAAAACAACATTTGGATACTCCTCACTTTATTATTGCACAATATCTGTCAGAAAAGTATATGTATTTTTTTGGTTTGTTTAGTGTCATAACTTTAGTACTTTCTGCACTATGGATGCTGCTTGTTATGTGCAGGACGGAGAACTTGGCAGATGAAGTTAGGGAGGTCGGCGAGAGGTCAGGTGGTTGGGACTCTTGGAAAGGAGAGAGTGTTGACATGCTGGACGAAGAACGTAGCAGTGGACGATGACCTGTGTGGTTCCATTCCAGCATGATGCATCCTTTGTTTCGATCCCCTCATTTCTGTGTGTTTGTGACCCCACTTTTTGCTGTAGTCTCTTCTGGGCTCCCAAGTTCCTCAGTCCCCTTTAAGCTGACTCAGTTTCACGATGAGGGAAGTGAGCTTCTGAGTAGGAATCAAACCCCGCCAGGTGAACAGCCTGCGCGCCCACGTCAGCTCGCCCTCGTAACATGCATACGGCCGGAATTAATCACTAGCTGCAGGCGTGTGTGGGTGTCATCCTGAACATCTGTCATACACACAAACTGCTGCCTCTCCGCACACGTCCTTGTGCCCCCAGGGGTCGCAACCTCTGACCCCCGTACCGCACAGCATCAAGTTTCGTGTGTGTGGGGCGGGGGAGGGAAGAGAAACCCATCTGTCCTGTTTAGTATACACAACGGCACGCTTTTTCTTTTTACCTTTTCACTTAAGAGTCGGCGTGAACCGCCGCTTTCTCAAAGACCTTGATCCCTACAAACTGTTTAATTGCTCACACTTTTCTCAGCTCCTCCCGACTGAAGCGCCGTCTCCACATCCACAGCCTGCAACACGCTTAGTTCCTCTAATCCTGAGAAAGTATCGGTGCATACTCAAACGGGGGACAAAGTCCTCCGGGGTCCATGTTAAAGTCAGTAATGGAGAGCCGTCGATGTTCAGTGCCAGAAAAATGGGTGGATTTAGGACCACTGTACGGTGGGGCCTGGTGACGTCATTGAACTTCAAAAAACAAATACAAAATTATCTAAATATATGTACAAATAAATCATTATATATATATATATATATATATATATATATATATATATATATATATATATATATATATATATATATATATATATATATAATTTCGAACAGAAAATGAGATATATGTTTAAAATAGGCTGAAAAAATAAATATAGAAATATATTCTTATTTTCAATTTTTGTACATTGTAGTTTTTTACCTCAATACAAAAAGGTTTCAGCCAATATTCTGTTTTCCATTTCTTATATTCTTTTTTTCAGCCAATATTTTGTTTTTCAGAGCCAATGTTAGCTGGCCCCATACGGCTCAGGGTCGCTGATATGATTTTAACAAGACCAGTATTGATCATTTTTAAAATCCGGAGCGTTTTGATGCTAAATAATTAATCCATGAAGATGGCGGACGGCCTAACAAGCGTGAGCCGGCGTGCGCGGCAGGAATCATGGTGGACACAGTGGACCTGAGTGAGCGTATTGACAGGTTGCTTATGGGCGGCTGATGAATTGGTGTCGTGCTGGATCGTCCTCCTTGGATTTGTGAGACGCGCCTCATAATCACTTGTTGAATGATTGACAGGCTGTCGGCCGTGGTCCTGAACTGTAATGAGACGATGAAGGTCTGCTTTCGCAGGATTCCTATTTGATGCTCTTTGCTGAGTCATGACTCACTGTTGGGGTTCATAACTGGACTCGGCACTTTCTGAGTTTACATTCACAATATGGGACTCTCGCTTTGATTTCATTTATGCCAACTGATGCAATTCCAGTTCACAATTCAAATAATTTCCACAACTTTTCGACAAATATTTCAGTGGAAGCTAACAGTGTTAGTCCCTGCTTATGTTTCCCATCACACCAAATTTGATTTACTTTATTTACTTACAATATATTGCCATCATAGTGAACAAAACACCTTATAAAACTGTTAATAGCTTCATATTTTTTTTGCATAGATTTGCGCTTCGTTGCAAGTTATATCCATTGAAAATGTATTGCTGGTGGTGAGGAAGAGAAAGAGACAACTGCCAGGGTGAAATCTGGGACAGAAGACTGGCATGCAGAGTGAAAGGGAAGCCATAGCAGAGACCTGACATGTTTGCATGATCAGAATGGATTTTTTTTTTCTTCAGAAAAGGTTTTGGGACTAAGTTTTGGGAAGCCAGACTCAGGTGTTTGGATGTGTGCGGAGAACAGGCATATGAAAGATGGCCATATAAAGACAAAGAAGAACAAATATAACGGAGATGGAGATGTAAAGACAAAAGAAGAACAGGATGGCTCTAAAAAGTGCTATATTATATACAGGTTTTTATTATTATTATTATTATTATTATTATTATTATTATTATTATTATTATTATTATTATTATTATTATTATTACTATTATGGGCTGAACTAAATCTTTGTTTATTCAAAGTGATTCATGTTTTCATTTTTTTTCTGGTTTCCAAAACAATTCGGCGTGTTCAAAAACAGCTCAGTACTTAAAACATTGACCTTCCGAGAGCTGTGGCGTCAACTTGCATGGTATTGTAAATTGTATTGCATTGGTATTGTAAATGAACGCTTTAATTTTGTACCAAACTGACATTTTTGAAAATCTTGTGGGCCAGAAAAAATAATTCAGTGGGCCGGATTTGGCCCCCTGGCCTTGAGTTTCACACACCAAATTTGTATTGGATAGGTTTAAAAAAACAAAACAACAACAACAGAAAAACAAACAAACAGAGAAGCTGAGAAAAATACATTTTCCCTTTGCGTTTCTGAAGTTGAGGATACACACCAAATCTGAATATACTAAGTACTAAATATAGCAAAAACAACATTGAGTAAGATGAAAAACAAAAACATATCAGTAACTTATTTAAGGTGGAGAGTGACTCTACTGGTACAAACAACAGAGGCCTGTCAAGACAACTATTCACAACAAGCTAAAACTCATACCGTTGCTCTCAAAAACTCAGTAAATGTACCACTTTGGGCAAGCACTGAATGAGAGGCGTCAGCTTGTACTCACTTATGCCTGATCTTTGGAGGCTAAATCAGACGCTTGGCTGCCAACGTTATGGATGACTCCAGTTGGCTGCTCCTGCTGAGATGCCCTCCAGTGGACCTCTCCAGTAATACATTATGCACGAGCCACTGTTTAACACACAACTCGGCTCAGAGCTTTTCTTCCACAGTATGTTAAACCGCGTCTCAGTCAGGACCTCAGATACAGAGAAACAAGAAGAGCAGTGCTTGTTTTCTTTTCTAACAGGAGGAACTTTAATGATGCACGATCTAATTCTCGGCCTGACAAACTTGAAATGAACTTCATTTTTCTCTGCTAAATGGCAAATGTCAATTCGCCGATGACACCGTATCTGAAAAGATATCAGACGGTGATTTCCCCCACAGATGAAATATGAGCGCGGCGCCGCAGCAATAACAAGCTCTAACAAAGCTGGGAGTGCGGCAGACACACGGCAGCCGGGCCGGCGAGTGTCACCTGCCGGTGCTAAATGGCCTGCAGAGAAGATTCTTCAGGTCTATTAAAGCCGGAAGCTGAGCAGGAGAGACGCGGGCCAACAGGATGTGACTGGCAGGAGCATCGACTGGTTAAGGCTGAAGATTGGTGAGAGAGGATGGATCGATGCTCCTGGAGCCTGGGCACAGAGCCGGACACTTGAGGGCGGGGAGGGGGCCGTCGAGGGGGGGGGGTCTCATGCCTTTGTTTTCTGTCTTTTTGACTCCTCTTTGATGAGGTGAATCAAAGCGAGAGTGACGTCGCCGCTCACAACAAAACCAACTTTCTCAAAAAGACATTTATGACCAGCAGTCTGAGACGTTGAAAGTCTAAAGCTGATCTAGAGTGAAACTCCTTCACTCGAGGGGCCACAACACAAAGACAAGCGAAACACAACTCACATGAACTGAAACAGGAAATAAGACTCTGAACAGAAGGCAGAAATATGAAATTCGCATTGATTGTCTCTCGTTTCCAAACCCTTCCTTCACCTCATAACACAAGTTTGGTCTCCTCCATGTCACACAAACATCTGCTTTCTAATTTTCCAACGTGTCCACCTGGTTTTTAGATGATTACAGGTGAATTGTTGTTGGCAAGCAGAGCTTAAACACAGCGATCTCCAAGAGTTATAATATCATAATGCATTAGCAGTAAAGTCTTTTTGCTCACTTTGAATCTGCATTTAATTTTATTCATTTTATCCCTCTGGTTTTGAGTTTGACACATGCAGACGTGTGTCTGTTGGAAGGTTGGAAGTTCTGTTTTTCTCCTCTGTTCTCACTTCTCTGGCAGCACACGGAGCAGATTCTGAATTCCCTAAAGTACTGTGTGGCAGGCCGAGGGCAAATCAACACAACGTGTCATTTTCCCTTCCTATTTTGTCCAAAAAAATGTTAAATAATCCTCTGGTCAGTGACCATCAGGACCAGTGAAGAGGACAGCACCACCTTGTTCCTCTGGGAGAGCAGGACGAGAAGAGAGGTGAGAGTCTAGGCCTCTTGTATGAACTGAAATGGGCCTTCTCCTGTATGTCCAACCTTTCTGGCTTATTTATGTTCTACCGCTAAACCTTGTGTGATGTGCCACATCTCTGGACTTGACACGGATTCCCAGTGTCAGGCGCTCTTTTTCAGTGAGGAGCAAGTCAACGTTACCTTTTTACTTTTAACGCAAGAAACTCAATCGTTACATCAGCACTTACTGAGACTCTGATTCGGACTGAGTCACATATCTGCTCAGACTCCTCACAACTGTGGTCAAGTTCCAACACAACACCAGCGCTCGCTGTCGAGTTAGTTCAGCGTTGGGGGATGTTGGTCACAACTTTGAGCAGAGCAGGTGTGGAGTCAAACTCTTTACCATTTTGATTCATTTGCATCTGTGCTGTGTCTAAACAGAGACTGACATTTGAATCGGTGCCACAGCAGTTCAAACCTCAATCCTCTTTAGTCGAAAAATGAAATCAGATTTGGATGAACGGAGTGTGCGCGCCAAACATTGCGCCCATAAATGAGAAACGGCATGAAGCAGATGCGGCGATGGAAAAGAGGGCGAGGCAAATGAAGACAATACAAGGCGACAAAAGTAGAAATGAAAACAAGACAGAGGAGTATCAAGACTGCAGCAGGAACGTCAGCAGGGAAGGAGGGATGAGTGTGTGGAGGGAGGTGAGAAGACAATTAAAACAGTCAACAGGCACTTTGGATTCCCCGGACTCTTCCTCATCATGACAGCACGCGCCATCACTTTATAGACCAAGTGAGACGGCTGGGGAGGAAAGGAAGCTCTTTGGTTGCCGCGGGAAACACTTCCGTGTTTGCCCCATCGCCCCAGCTTCCTGTCCTGCGAGACGTTTAGAGAGCCGCGCGTGTAGTTTTTATGTTTCATGGCTAATTTTGACAGCATGGGAATGAGACAGTAAGTAATGGAGCATGCAGTCTGTGTGTGTGTGTGTGTGTGTGTGTGTGTGCGCGCACGCCTGTGTGTGTGTGTCGAGTGTTCCATCCATTAGTGATAATGGGGAAACAGAGCTGCTATTAGCTGTTAATGGACAAACACGCGACCGCACTGCAGCTTCTCTCCCTTTCACACACATGCACACACACTTACCTCCGTTGCAGTGGAGAATGACAACCATCAACAGGCCGTTATATCTTTTACTTTTTGTTTCTGAAGCTAAACTGTTAGCATGTGCAGGAATGAGTGATGACAGTACGTACAGCAACGATAAACAATGATAGACACTAGGGATTGCATTACACCAAACCAGTATCTGGTATCAGTCCGATACTGATACTTGAGTATCTCGTACTCCTAAAATGGCCTCCGATATCATGAAACCGATTTATGGCAGCGCACAGTTTTTGAATGTCAGTTTATGATTTATATTTTGCACATTTGTGTTTCTGCTTCAGTACAACCCATGTACAAGAAACTAACAAGACAATAACAATATATATATATAAATAATTTATAAATATCTCTCTCTCTCTCTCTCTCTCTCTCTATATATATATATATATATATATATATATATATATATATATATATATATATATATATAACTTTACATGTAATGCCGTACGTTTCGGTGTCTCTGAGTCTGAGTCTCTGAGAACTGAAATACAAGCACTTGTACACTACTTGTTTTGGACTGGTATCAGTGCATCCCAGCACTCACACACACACACTCACAACAGTAATGAACTGTAACACACGTCCACGAAACTCTGACCCTCCCAATCAAAGAACTGAAAAGAGCTACGTCTCCTGATGTTTTGTTTGTGAGTGAGAGGACTGTGTCTTTCTTTATTGGAGCTTTTGATACCTTCATCTGTGGTCTTATTTATCCCGTCTGTAGGTTGTCTCTCCGAGATGGTGTGAGGAGCTCAGTAATGTGGGAGAGGCTTGGGGTAGAACTGCTGACTCAACTTTATAGAAACAGTATTTGCCTATATGAGCGCTGCCTCTCACCCTGCAAAGCTGGGACTGACTCAAGTGAGCCTAGAAGTCAGGAAGAGACGGTTAAAATGGGCGGATTAAGCTATTTTCCATTTCACTCTGGCTTGGGAATGTCTCATGTCAGAGGCAAAAGATGATGGACACCCGGGATAGCTCTGCCCAGACAGATCAAGACACACTCACCACAACCTGTAGATCATTCGAACCCTCACAGGAAGGGTCCAGTTGGCCTTTAACCTGTGGTTGCCTGACTCTGGTATTGAACCAGGCACTGTGGGGTCCCTACTCCACCTCTCTTTTGAATTCCACTGTGACTAAAACTGACCAGACCGACCGATATGAGACAATCATAACTCGAACCCTGAAGAGTTCATTTCTGCCGAGTCTCTTCTTTCCCTCCTCACTTCTCCCATCTTCCCTTTCCCTCTCCAATTCCCCCTATCCCCTCCTCTCCGTCGCCCCTCCCTCCCTCCCTCCTATTAAGGTCAGGATGGTGCTAAGTGTCTATCAGCGGTGATGAGGCTCAGGAGACTCCTTTGTTCTCAATGAGGGTGAAAATTTGAAACAGCCACAAGAGCGAACAGCATAAACCCCCCCCCCACCCCGACCTCCATCGCCGCACCCCTCCATCCTTCATCCCGTCGGCCGATCAATCGCTCCTTTTCCCTAACAACTCTATTGATCAGATGCACTAACAACATCTTTCATTTATTAATTATGAGCGAAAGTCTTCCAGGGATTCCTCCCCTGCTGTCTCTCCCCCGTCCATCCACTTCCATTCTGCAACTTCCTCCCCACAGCCCCTCCTTCACACGTGCACACACACACGTACATACACACTCACTAAGTCCATTCTTGTCATCTTCCTAGACAAATGAAACTCATGTTGACGGACACCATCACAACAATCCTGCTGCGGGAACTAAACTTTTCAGGCCTTCCACTTGCTCACACTTCACTGGACTGAAAAAGAACTAGGCATAGGGATGGGCGATATGGACAAACAAAAATATCATGACACGTCCTGTCATGTCGGTGATAACGATTATTGTTATGATAAATAGACTTTCATTCTATTCCAAGTGTTGTGTACTGTCTCTGTTTGTATGATGAAAGTTATTAGTGGAGTTTGCCTCCAACATCATTATTTGTTTATGTTTAAATGTAATAGTTAACCAAGTGTAGAGATGAGAAATTCAATGTTTCACGTCTCTGGTAGAAGCCGCTGGTGTCTGACAGACTGCTCTGCCAGCTTTATTTAGGGGTTAAATTGAGCCGTCTGTCTGCTGTATCTCATGTCTCTTCACAGTTGACTTTAACTATGGACCCGCCTGGACACATTTCCTAGATGCTATTGAAGAAATATTAGAAATAATGTTTCTTGAAATCATTATACAAACTGTCAGTTCTTTCTTTGTCTGGTATGACGAAAAACCTTTTCACAATTCTTCCTCACAATTCATTGTCGAAGATTTCACTAATACTGTTTGACCGTTTTAGAATTTGTGGATGGTCCCTAACTGATGTCGGTAGTAGCACTAGCGCTGCCTGTGAGAGTGTGTCTGCCATTGGTGAACCCTAATCGGGGTTCTAGTTGCTGATGTGCAGATTTGGGTCCCACTATTTTCCAATGGTCCAGTTGTTATGCTGCTAGTGGCCACAAGTATGATCATAAATCAAGTGATTTATTGCTTTGAAGACCATTAATGTCATGGGACTGTATGTAGAAGAGAGTGTTAACCTCCTGTCCCTCCAAAGGATGACTGTCTTGTGAGGATATTTTCAACAATATTGACTAGAATCCACATCATGCTGACTTTTTTTTGAGACCTCCTGTGTGACTGCCTCTTTGTGGGACTCCTTTATTGCTTATTGGGAGTCACACTCCCTCGGTGGAGGTAAGTGTGCCATCAGACAGTCCATCATTTTAGCAATGGAAAGAAAACAGACAGAAAAAAACGATTATTTCGTGACTTACTTAACTTACTTTAATGATTCACCTACATCATGCAGTATATGCAGACATGCAGTTTGTTTAAATCTAGAAACTTGTGGCACCTATCTGCAATTTTGACTCTTCAAAGATGGCGATGGTATCAGCATGTTCACGGTGTAGTGAGTCAAACTTGCTTCAGGCTGTCGTTCTCTCTCTCAGTCGAACCGGCCTCAACATCACCAACTGTCATGGCGGCAGTAATTCCATTCTCTCAATGCTGCATGTATATTGGAAAGTCAGCAAGTACATGCTGTGTTTCTGAACAAATTTGCCAGCAGATGCTATAAAATAGTGATTTTAAAAATTATTATACTAAATGTTAAAAACCTCCAGTCACAGGAACAGCTTCTTCCCCTCGGCCGTCAGACTGTTGAATTCGTGAACAGCCTTTGTTGTTTATTTTATTTTATTTTATTTTATTTTATTTTATTTTATTTTATTTTATTTTATTTTATTTTATTTCATTTTATTTTTTCTGTCAGCACTTTATCCAAAACACCTTCCTAGTTGGTGGGCTCTCCACTGACCATGGCAATAATAAATTCTGATTCAGATTCAGATTTTGGCCCAGATTTGCCACCTTTTTACGTAACAACATGTATTTGATGTACACGTTAAGGCCTGTTGCACCAGTTCCCCCACTGTCTACGGACATGAATCCATGCAGCGCTTATGCACATGCGTGTCATAACACTGGATTCCAGGGTTCGATCGTCTGCATGTCGTCCTCCTCCTGTTCCGTCCTCGTCTTTCACAGTTGCCTTTACAGACTCAGTGAATCTTCATTGATTGGGCCAGCGAGTGCTGACAGACTGACAAATAGCCTTTTTATTAACTGCTTGTCTGTGCCTGGTAGCCAGAGATCGCAGAGAAGAATAATTCAATTCAGCTGAATGTAGGTCTGAATATATGTCTCCCTGCAGGGCTCTTCTCATTACAGGCATAAAACACTGATTAAAGACAAAAAAAAGTTTGAGCCGTTCCAATAAACCAGCGACGATTCACTCTGACTTGCCGCCTCTGGTCTCTAGCGGTTAGCACTCGGATGATGAAATGGATCTGAGATGGTTTTGTGGAGAACTGCTGGGGATGGAGGGAAATGTGAGGCTTCGTTATTTGTTTTTTGTTTTTTTCTGAATGACATCAAATGTGGCTGCCTTGTAGTGTCGCTCGACTGGAGCCAACTCGCCCAGAGGTGGCTTGTGTCCAGCCTGTGGGAAAAGCAACATGCGAATGGCGGGCATCATCTGCTGCGTACAGTATGGGGACTGCTCACGCTGCTGCAGTAGACAGGTACAATAAGATGCTCTGCTCTCTGATAGACCTCAGACACCATCATAAGGAATTTAGAATGTTTCCAGAGGAGTCAATCTCAGCCTCAGAAGAGCCACAATAAGCCATGTTTACGAATTGGATTGGCAGAGAGCTGAAACACAAGCGGCAGCTGTTGTGCTGCATTGTGCGACTTGTACCACAGATATCATAAATAACATCCAGGGCTACATTTGACATGCCAGGCCTAATAAGTCCTGTAGCATGGAAGCCCTGAACTGCCATTATTTCTATTTATGTATTATCTCGTTCGTACGACATAATTATTACGTTCGTACAAGGTAATTATTTCGTTCGTATGAGAAAAAAACATGTTTGTACACAAAAAAAAACATGTCTGTACAAGAAAAAACGTTCGTATGAGAAAAATACACGTTCGTACGTTGGATGTCAGATGACCAGAGACTGCCGAGTGACGGCACCTATTTCTCAATAGACTGAGCATTGAAATGCTGGACTGTCCGGCCAACAGGCCTTTGTCATCCTGAAAGCAAAGTTTCATCCTTCCCAATATGGACATCCTGCAGCTTCTCAAGGAGCTCCGCTGAGTTCCACTGAGTCCGTCCATTGAGAAGCAGTTGCTGTCGCAGCATCAGCTCTGTGGTCTCCGGTCATCCCACATCCGATGTACGACCGCGCTTTTTTCTCGTATGAACGTAATAATTGTGTTGTACGAATGAGATAATATATAAATAGAAATACTATGGCAGTTCACAGCTGCCATACTTCAGTCCTGGTGTGTTTTTTTTTGTTTTTTATTAGGAATTTTTGAAGGAGTGGTTGATGGATTCACCAGCACGGACAGTGAGTTAAGGAGTTCACTCTGTGCTGTTTCAGGCCCATCATCCATTTGGCATCTGATCTGAATCGAAGAACCAAAGTCCAGACCATCCAGAACATCTGTTTTCAGCTGCTGGAGTTTTGAGCCAAACAAATAGAAAAAGAGTTGCACAATCCATGAACCTCCAGAGGCAGCTTCAGGGACAGAGATCATGAAGGACATCAGACGAGCGGGGACAGTACGAGGTCTTCCATGTGAGCGAGCACTTTCCCCCTGACTTGTGATCGGCCAGATGGAGACACTTTCAGGTGTTTCCTTTGTCACGCTCACTCACGCAGGTTGCCCCAAAGTGGAGGCTCTCAGGAGGAAAAGGTTCAGTAAGTGCTCAGTCTCATCTTGGATTTGGAAACAGCGAGGGTCTGAGGGTCAGAAGGGCAAGGCACTCGCATGCGTGATGACATCAGGCATCACCAGCCTGAAGTTCTTGACTCAGCGACACACACACAGCAGCACCAACTCACTCATCTCTTTTGTGAAGTGCGAATGTTTGACAAAATCTTTCCTCTCTCTCTGTGCTTCTCCGCGCTCTCACTCTCTCTCTCTCTGGTGTCCTCTGTCTCACCCTCATGTGACAGCACCCTCAAGGGTGCTCTCACACCATTGGTCAGTGACATGACAACCAATTAAGGACTAATTAATCAAGCTCCAGTTGATGGGTAATATCCTGAGCCATTCGGGGTGAAGCTGTGTGAGAGTGACTAATAGTGTGTGTGTGAGTGTGTGTCACTGAGCCTGCTAAATTTACCATGGCAGAAGGAGCTGATTTAGGCTTTGTTTGTCTGTGTACATGAGTCACATTTGAGTCATTTGATAACAACATTGTGGTACATCACAGTTAGAAACATGCTGCTACCAAACACATCCAGCTCTCACGTGTCCTGATGAAAAGGTTCATGAACACATCTCAAGCCATTAGACCGGAAATCAGCTTTTTAACATGCTAAAATTGCATTATGCTTCCGAAACACACGCACTTCCAAAATCACCAAATGTGATTCAGCTAGATGTTGTTACCAAAAAATAACATGTCATACAAACGTATTCTCTCAAATTCTGCACTGTATAATGCTTTAGCTATGTTGCTATAAGTTATCCTACATGGTTATGAACATTCATAACATGCCTTACAGGATACGATGCCGTGTGCCGAGGCCTTAATGTGAAGTGAAGCAAAATATTTCTCAGCTGTCATTGATGTAAAGTGTAAACACAGGTGTGTGATGTGGCCACGCCCCCGACCAGCGCTGGGCTTCACACCTGCTGAGCTGACTGCAGCATTCTTCCCTCTCAGCGCCACCAACCGATAAATCCAAACACAAGGTTTTACATGGCTTGTATACAAGGATGCAGCGGTGAACGCACACACACACACACACACACACACACATACACACAGCAGTAATCTTCCCTGTAGTGAAACTGTCGGCCCTCTAAAAATAAATGTGATCACTGTGGGGGGGCCCGAGGCCCTCAGGCTGACTGAATGGAAGAATTGATGATAGCAGAGGACACACACACACACACACACACACACACACACACACACACAGCTAAAGCCGCTGGCTAGAGGCCACAGTAAACCTATTGATCCATTGTTGTTTTCAGCCCATCTCTCCACGCACTAACACACACACACACACACACACGAGAAAATTGCTATTACCGCAGGTTTGTTTTTGCTGCTCTCTCCCTCCGTCCCTCCATTTTAACCTTTGCTATGAATGACAAGCCACATCCTTGGAATCTGGGTACAACTTCCCTGGATGTGTGATTTATGCCACAGTCACCGGTGACCCCTGATTATGAACCTGTTATTCTGCCGCGACCTGTTGTCCATGGTTTTCTGGGATGGTTCATTGTTAACATGTCATCATCGTGGATGACTCACGCTCTCCAGAGTTGTGACAAAGAAACTGTGCTTATTTACAACAAGCTGGTCCCAAAACATGGAATACATGAGAGCTAATATGAGAGTAATGTTCCCGACAACATTCCCTGGTTTTAATGTGGCTGAAACCATGGCTGGTCACCATGTGTGATTTAAACATACACCGTCACCTTTGCTTCTCATCGACATTCTCCTGCTGTTTGTATTCATTTCCACCATGTTTTCACACACACACACCAATACTTGATTCTCTATCCTTATGAGGACCTCTCATCACCATAATGCTTTTCCCCAGCCTCTCACCCTGAACCTAACCATCCAAAACCAGGACTCTGAACCAAACTGAAACCCTAATGACACAGTTATTTTGAGGGTTTAATCCTCAAATATGAAGCTTAAACTCGTGGAGACCAGCAAAAGGTCCTCACAAATGCATACGGCCCACACAAGTAGGTGTATGTCCAAGAATTTGTCCCCACACCACACACACACACGCACACAGACATGCACATACTATACTAGAAATACTGGTTTCTCTATCCTTATGAGGACCACTCATTGCTATGATGCTTTTTCCTCTGACCCTTAACTTAACAATTCAAAACACATGGTTTACCCTTAACCAGGACTCTGAACCAGACCTATAATGACCCAGTTATTTTGACGTTTTCACCCTCAAAACTGGCCCAGCCAAAATGCCTGCACAAAGCAAAATCAGTGTCTTGTCAAAGACTGGTCCTCACAAGAATATTAACACATGCACACTCACATACACGCGTTTGTATCTTTATCTTTGATGGGCCCGCGCATTGACTTTCATGCTTTCCCCAGTCTCTCACCTTCAACCAAACCATCCAAAACACATGGTTAACCTTAACCAGGACTCTGAACCAAACTTAGATTAAATTATAATGTCCCAGTTATCTTGACACTTTAATCCTCAAATTGTGTCTTAACCTTGTGGGGACCAGCAAACGGTTCCCACAAATAGCCTCACATGCCAAAAGGTCCCCACAAGGAGGTGTGCTTAGAAGGATTGGTGCCCACAAGTGTAGCTATACAAGTTCACACACACACACATGCACACCCTCCTGCGTGCACATACACAATTAGGTATGGGATCTGTAGAAGCTGTTCCTGTATGGAGCTCAACATGTTGTCCATTGATCGGCACTGAGAGGAGAGCAGAGACCAGAGGCCATGTTTAAGCCCACTGCAATTCCGTCCCGCACCTTCAGAGGGAAACGTGCGCACTTGCTTGACTACACTGGAAGGTAAAAGCACGTCTTCAACACATACATAAAATGCCAGTGGTAGAAGTTCAAGTCCAGCATCTTTCACTGGGCTGAGATCTTCCACCACTCGGACTTAATGAAACCTTTGATCGTCCCACACTTGAACTTCAGAGATGAACTCTGGAAGTGTTCCTCATTTGTGTCTAATGTGTGGTATCTGTGAAATTGAAGTCAGTAAAGCAAGGTTACCTTCAGCATCAGGACATTTAATGGCGTCACCGTGATGTCATCTACCTAAAAAAAAAGGCAGCTGTAGGTTATAGACAGTTATCATGGGATCTGACTGGTGATAGGCGCAACAGCGCTCCCGTCTCACGGAGGGACAGATGGAGGGACGGACAGATGTGTTGACCCCGGCCGTGCCTCCTCTTGTACTTATGTCAGCCATCACAGATCAGCAGCAGGACAAGATACAAACTTATGATTTGCCCTCTTCATCCCGCCTCCATAACTCAGCAGCGCGCCTGCCGCTCGCTGTCAACACAGCATGAGCCGCGGCGTCCCGCCGCTGAAATACTGCCTCCCCCCCGTCCCCGCGGCCCTCTCCAAAACAATGTTATGTAGGAAAAATGGCTGAAGGAGGCGTAGGGTTAATCGAGAGATCCTCCTCTTTTAATTGAAAAAGTTAAAGGAGGCGACAGGGTGAGGATGTTATTATTGGAATGAGGCGAGAGCGAGGAGATGAATAGTGGCCTCTGCCGAGGGGTTAATGAGGATACGGGGCCGACGGACGGCGCTGGACATCAGGGTCAGCCGCGTGTGTGTGTGTGTGTGTGTGTGTGTGTGTGTGTGTGTGTGTGTCCTTGTGTAGTCGGGGAATTTCGATTCATTAGAGCGAGTTCTTTTCCTTTCCTTCCTCGCACATGTTGCACTTTCTCACCCGCGTGCCACTGTGAATGCTCCTGTTCTTCAGTGGATCAAAGAACTCCACCTAGGAAATGAAAGACAAGTTGGAGTCAGGCGCTCTGATTTCCTCACTCAGTGAAAAACAAACAGTTTATTTGGTGAATTGGATGCAGGTTTGTGTGTTAGTGGTTGTCGGTGAATATGACAGGCCACGATGTTGGGGCTTTGACAGAGGGGGAATCGGACAAAAATAGATATGACAGATGACCTGTTTTTTTTTAAGTCTCCTCAACATCATGATCTGATCTCATTCAGATACAAATCAGCAATAAACTTAAATACCAAAACAGGGCAGAAGGACAAGAGGCGGTTTGTGATGCAATTAGATGACGCTACTTTTAGCATTTTTTTTCCCTTGCTTTGGGCAGAAATATTAAATCCAGAGAGCCACTTCCATCCATCTGCATGAAGCGGTTCACCAAGCAAATGCAGCTGAGTAATCTGCACTACTTCTGCAGCAAATTGTATCCACAGTGAGCAGTGACAGTAGCAGATCACAACCACAAATACCCCAAATGTACAAGTCAGAGATTCAGAAAGAAAAAAAAGAATGAGAGGCAAGGGAGAAAAAAGAAAGGGCAACCATTTATCTCCATTTTTTCTCTTGAAAGAAGGCGGGTTTGAAGAAAAAGCAAGTTCTTTTCCGTCATGGATGATGCTGTGATGAGTCTTAAGAAGTCTTATAGAAGAGAGAAAGAAAATAAAGGCCAATGAACAAAAGTTATATTTACAATTAGACATGAATGAAGAAATTTCTGTTACAATTTTCACAAGGCCACACAAATACAGTGGTCCACCTCTGCTTCACATGGGTGCAGATAATCCTGGGATGTTTTGGTGAGCAGTCTCATCTAGTCTGATCTAATCTTGATGCCACTCTGGTTCATAGTGAACGATTACTGTAGCTTCAGGACTCATTTCTGATTCCCCCAGATGCCAAAGAAGAAACAGCGTGACTCAGTCTTGAGGAATCTTGACCTTGATTCTGTCTGCGGTAAACAACTTGAGTTCCCTCACGCTTCTGGTCAACAAACACGTTCGGATCATCTTGTCGCAGCACAAAGTTTCCTGAAAACACCATGATGTTTCTCTGCGTGTTTTGCTGGCTAGTTCTTCAGTCACCGAGCCTCCTTCTCCCTGCGAGGACTCCCTCCTGGCTATCTCCTCCTCCACCTGATATGCAGTAATATGTAGAGATGATGACCTATTGATTTGTGCTGGAGGGATGCTTGACAATCAGGCAGCAGCTGGAACACACTCCGCTTGTAATCTGACTTGTTCAGTAATTAGCACTTGACTTATTACGCTCACACTGAGCTTCTGACACGGCAGGGCTACAGGCAGGCCATGACTGATGCCTTTTCTCTAGATGTCTCTGGGCATGAATCACTATTCGGAGCTGCTGCCGCGCGTAAGCAGCGGCCCGCTGTCGGATTTAGCCGCACTAGAAACAATTAGGAGGCGAGGCAGATGTTGAAGGACTGGTCTGCAGACCTCACTGTTGGAGGGTAAAGAAGGTCATCGTGTCGCTTATCACTGAATACAGACTCAGACTGTGAACATGTGAAGAAGTTCCATGGAAGGTTTTGCTCCGGGAGGATTTTAACACAGTCTGAAGACCGGGTTTCAGGTTCATAACTTCTGTGTGTATGTAACCTCTGGAAACCACGTCCTAAAAAGCGATGTAAGGATGTAGTCTACAGACCTCCTGTGAACCTTCTAAAAAGTGTTGTGGATCTTCAGTAATATTTAAAAAGGAAAAAAGGACAGATTTGAAGGACTGGTCTGCAGACCTCACAGAAGGAGGGTAAAGAAGGTCATTGTGGTGAAGACACAGCTGTGTTTCATGACTGACTCCTGACCGATTGAACAGGAATCAAAGAGAGTGACATCATCTGATATTCAGCATCTGGGAGCCTGATGAGATGAAGTCATGAAGTGCGTCATTTGTTTCACATTTTGGTTTAGTAATGTTACTCAGTTTTTCTGTGACCTGCAATAAGTTCTCAGGACTGCAGTACCAGGGCCGTCGCTCCCATATTAGAAGGGCGACTCGGAAAACAACAGAGGGAAACAAGGAGGAATCAAGAGACAAAAGTAAAGGCGCTGAGCAGAACTGGAGAAAAGCTTGGACCACAAACAGAATTCAGGCAAACATCGCTTCGTGAAAAAAGGCCAGGAAAACTGTTTTACGGCTAACAACGATGCACATATGACAAAGACCAGTGAAGCTCTGGTCCTGATAAAGGCCGCTTTAAAAGAAAAACAAACTATGTCTATATGAAGTGCAAAAACAAGTAATGAAAGGGTCACAAAGGTGGAGTTGGGTAAAATGACAACGCTATAGGGGGCGACATGAAATGACACGTAAGGGCAGAAAGGCACTGCTGTCATTCCTCATGGCCGAAGTGAGCGACTGTATGGTGGAAAAAAAACAGAAGGTAAGACGACGAAAGAAGAGGCCAGATCACTGAGAGTTGTGTTGACACCCTGAGTGTGAGTGCTTAGGGCAACAAAAGGGCTCAGATGCTGAAACAGTGATGTTTTTCTTGGGCGTCTGAGTCTTTTGATCTTTGCTGTCATCAAATGGTGGAACGGAATTTTTGTCATGGTAGCAGTTGTGTCAATGTCCGCCAACTATTTTACTCTAGTCATGAAAGCAGTGTTGACATACCTGTCAAGCTCTGCCAATAACTCCCCTTATAAAGCGGTGCAATTCCCCTTATAAACTGAAAAGAAACCTTACAAACACAATCGCCGCAAATGTAATATTTTATTATTACGTTTTACATCACAGCAGGACAGACAATGTACTGGAAAATGATAACAAAGATGACATATATAAAAGCTCTTGCATTACATTTACAATGTGCAGCATGTTTTAAAACAAATAATTCTTCCTTGTACTCTTGACTAGGTGGTAATTCCCATTCTTCCATGCTTACTTCTATGATTTTTCTCTGAATGTTTCCTCTTGCAACACAATTCAAAACAACGGATGTGGGCCGCAGTGCAACGCGCATGCGCACGCAACACTCCTATCGTCAAAGCCGAAAGCAACAAGAAAAATAAATGCGCGATATATTGAGGATAACTTTTGATAGTATGATGCGCCGACCGTCGTCAGCTACTAGCGAGATGAGACGATCCGTTTTGGATCCGAAATTGGCGCGTCGATATCGGTCTGGCGTGAAACGTCAGTGGGAATTTCTTTTGTTCTAATTTATTTTCCCTGTATAAAAGTTGTTATACGGCGTACATGATTTGAAACTGTACATAAAAGGTATAGAATACAGGGTCAATCCTGAGACCTCAACAACAGATGTCATCAATTACGTTACAAACTTGTGGTCTTCACAATACTGTATGAGCCACATTTGTTCATAGCCAAGGACTGTATTTGTGTTACTGAGGAAAACATGCAGGAATGTTGAGCTCAGTCACTCAACATTGACTTGTCAGCCACTTACTTCCTTAGCCACTTGCTTAGTTCCCTGCTAACATTGGAGTCCCCATTCACGACTAAGTATCAGACTGGTACTACAAATTATGTGCTTCAAAACTAGAGGACAAATTTAGATGTAGTGCATAATTGATCATGTTTTAAGCATGAATTTCTTATTTGTGGTTCGACTTTTCACTTAAATGCTAAATCAAGCATAACCTCGTCTTTTCTGTTGAGAATATATAATCTTAAAATGAGGTACATAATTGTGAAAATATGATATTTTATAACTCTGCCACTGTCTCATCAAAATAAATCTTGTTTTGAGATTTACTAACAAACTAAAAGTGCTTAATCCAAGTGTCTGTTATCGCTGGTATTTCAAGTACGTTGTGCTGCAACGGTGCAAAAATAATGAGTTCTTACAATTCATTCTGAATATTCAGAATTAGTTAAACTTATTTTTAGTGTCTGTCACTTATTTAGAGGCTGTGAAAAGTTACTTTTAAGGTAATACCTGCCTCTGCCGATTTCATGCGCGTGTTTAGGAATGCATACTTAGTTTAGGCGTGACAAAAGTTACATTTAAGAGATGCTGCTATGACTATTACACTGTAGTTTCGAGTACATCAAAAATATTTTGCGGCTGTACCAAAATCATCTAAAAAATTTCTGCTATGATATACTTCAATTTAGTGTATTATACTTATTTTTGGGCTGTCAGAAGTTACATTGTAAGTAATGTCAACTCATAACATACATTTTTTAATGACTACCTTGCTGCATTTACGGATAATTGGACTTGTTTCACGCACATGTTGACAAGTACAATGAGTTTTTTTTTTAATCTTGTTTTTAGATATACATTTTATGCAGTGAAGACATTGTTCTGGAGTCGGACCATGAACAACAAGAGGTGACTAAACAAATGCCAATGGAGGGAAGAGCCAAACGTTGAAGGGTTGAGGGGCTCAGGTCATGTTCCAGAGGCCGTATATTAAATATTTCTCAGAATTACAGTGGAACTAAGCGTTACAACTACTGTAATACTATAATATGTAATACTGTAATACTAGTACTGTCATAAAAAAAGCACATATTTCCGTTCGATATAAGAAGTCGGTTTTCAAGCATGTGCATCTGCGGTGTGTCTTATATATATGTATGTACTACGCATGTGTTTGTGTGTGTGTGTGTGTCTCTAACTAAATGGACGGGTCTAATCACCTTGGAGGGAGGAACCTCTTCCCCTTCCGCCACCTCTTAACATTAACGGATATTAACGGCCCCCAACGATCCCAATAGTTTCCTACAGAGAAATGAAATACATCACTAATGGTTTATCACAAACACGGCTAATGCTTTATGCAGACCTCTTACCATTAATAAATGATGGGATGTAAAGGTGGTGGTGTCGGCGTGTTGGGGGCTTTGACCAGGCGGGAGTTGGATCAGTTTCAGATATTAAACAGAACAACTGTTCCGTGAGCCAATCTGTCTGTTCTTTTCAAAAGAGAAAGACACTTGTGTTGGTTATAGTTTCTGTGAATCTATCTGTTATTTATTATCCATATATGGCATGTAAAAAGCTGCTGCTGCTGTTCATTCCAAATTTAGTAGTTCATATCTCAAAACAGTCTGGAAGAGATTTATGCTTCTTTCATGTTCTTGAATTATCCAAGTTCACGGAGGCAGCAGTCAAAGATCCTTTACCCATCTGGACCGGGACACCTCACCAGGGAAGCGTCCAGCTGGCATCCTGACAAGATGCCCCAGCCTCAGTTCGCATTCATGGATGAGCTGTTCAGCGAAAACATCCTAGAAATAAATCCAAATTCCTCCTTAGTTCAAGCAAACAGCCACATACTGCCACTTTATGTTGGCCAGGCTTATTCCGAGCCCAGGCGTGTACGTCATGCAGGAGGCATTTGTTCATCTACAGTCACCACTGCGCTGCACAGACTCCACACCTGACTCTTGCTATCACCTCGTCCACCACCACTGCCGTCAAGGTGCCCCAAGTGAAGTAATAGTACACTAAAATGACATCCCTTGGTGTACCTGGAGTCCCTCAGTTGAAACATATTCACCTGGACATGAACATATTATTACTGCCGAACAACTTAGAGGAAAAATACCCAATACACCTGAGCTCAGCGGCTCACATGGAAACTCCAGAAGTGCCTGCGGAATAATTTTATTTGCCGATTTAAGAGTGCGATGCCACGATTAGGTTTATTTTCTTTGTGACCACGGGTGGAGATCTAGCAGTGTACCACTACAGACTGCATAAACAGTCCAAAGTATGATGTTAAAGGGGCTTGTTGTGGAATTGAATTTTTCATGAGCTCCTGCATCTCAGAGCAGAAGGAAGCTTTCTTCAAGGATGATTTTGTGGCTTGATTCATGTCCTCTTTCACGAATGCAAATCTTCTTGATCCCAGCCTTGTTGAAGCTCACCGATCCTCAGCCAAATTTTAAAGTGGAGCCAGCCAAAGTGTCCAGGACCTACGGTGAAATTTGATGGAGGATAAGTGGCGATCCTAGGGTCATTCAGCACGGACACAGATGAAGCCACATGCGAGATTATATCCTCCATGAGAAGCCCGACCTCCAGACCACAGCCTCAACCAACAGCTCTTGAATATTATCATGAGGAAGTGGATGGTCACATCAAACAGCCGTGCCGCTCCAATAGTTGGACTAGGATTATCATGAGGTTGGTGTGACAGACCAATGCATGTCAAGACGTCAGTACTCTCTTCAGAACTCTTTCTGCATTAAAACATTACTAACGTTTCAAGATAAATATTAACTTATTTGAGGTCAGACTATGAGGCATCTTTTCATCATTTCCCACTAGTAAATGGCATATTTATTCTTTTTTGAATAATATGTTGTCAGTGTTTTACCCATAGTTCTGTCGCCATGATGTTGACCACTAAAATAATCTTCCAATATTTATGATTAATATTCAGAATCTTCAAAAAAAAGGCGTTAAAAAAAAGAAATAATATATATGATCAAATAGCAAATGTCGAGGCAGGATTGCACTTCTTCCTATTTTCTAATAATTGAGAAATCAATTTTTTAACTGTATTTAATATGATGGTTTTACCATGCTCCATGGCCTTGATAGCCCTCACATTCGTCACTGTATTTAATGTGAGTGGCCCCCTCAGAAATGCAACAGTCCACCCCTGATGTAAAGCGACGTCAAAGGCTCAACAGGGTGAAGCATCTTTGTCGTGCCTTGTTATTCTCTCTCAGTTTCATTGGCCCTCGTGTTACTGAGCCATAATTTGGTGGAGGGAAGAATTCCTATTCTGTGAACTGGAAACATAATAGATAACAGAAATATATCTAACGTAGAAGCAATTTCAAATGATCAGGACTCAAATAACTGTCATAAGTTACGGTGCTGTGGACACTTGTAGAAGTCCTGTGTGTGACAGCTTCATAAGCCAGTCTTTGCATTTTCTATCTATTATTTTGTCAGACATTTGAAGACACATTTGAAGAGATATTTTCTCACACCAAAGTTTTAATCGATGCTGTGGTGTGGACACTCAAGCACCATTTTGAATGTGTAGCTGTTGTTTGTTTCAGTCTGGGACAAGATCATGACACCAAATATCCATTTTAAAAAACCCCACAGTCCTCATTTTCTTCTTTTGATTCACTCCAAACCGATGAGCTCAGGGATTGTGGGTAATGATCAAATATGAATCTGGATTTTGGCGTCGATTCATAGTCAAAAGCCAGTGTTTCTGTGCTTCAGCAGATGACCTGTCGTGGATGAGCCTCTCTCCGCTGGCTATTTAAATCTCCTTAAAATTAAGATGTACTCCACCAACACCTTTATTAATTTGTCTCTGTTTTAAAAATGAATTTCAAAGCAATATGCACGATCAAATATCATTTATCAGAGCGAAGACATGATCGATGAAGATTAAATGGGAACTACCCAAAAGATTTGCGAGCCGTGTCATATTCTACAGTCATGTTCTCACGAGGTGAAATCATCCTAACACATCAGATCAATGGCACTCGAATAAGCTGGATCAATACTGTTTAGAGACAGACTGATCAGTGAAACTGCCGGCTGATGTCTTGGAGCTGCAGTGTTTATGGAGAGTAGAGCAGGACCCTGTGACTCTGTCTTTCCTTGCTATCAGAGTTTTCTTACATTTTACAAAGAGAAAATACATATTGCTCTTTGCCTCAAAAATAAAAAGTGAGGTCAATTCTAAATCCTCTCTTCCAGCCTTTAGTCCTTATATGAATGAATGAATTCATTATGGGGCCAGACACATGCGGTAAACGTTTGGACAGTTGGATATTTACCGCCACCTTGGTGTTTTTGTTTGTGTTTTGGATTGTCTTGTTTTGACTAACATAAAGGCGCTGGAGAGACTTTTTCAGAAATGGGATAAGGAACAAGTGACTAGATTTTGAGGGTGATCTGAAGGTTTGCTGGGATTCACCAACATACACACAACAAAGATTTCTCCATTCATTTATGTCACTTCGGGTCACATGATCTGCACCAGTTTCAAAGTGAGCACGAGCCAGAAAACCTGACTTCATAATATAGGTTACCAAATAACTGACAATCAACTTTTATGTGTCGATGGTGGATGTGACTGACACAAAAGCTTTTCTCATTCATCCATCGCCACTGCTGTCGCCACCTCTTGTCCCATGGAGCACTTTAGATTTCAAGTGTCACCAGCAAAGACATCAACTCAGGCTACTGTGAGAGGATGAATCATCTGAACGTGAAGGAGCAGAGATGGACTTCGACACTGAATGGTAATGTAAGGGTGAAGAGTCAGCAGTGGCAAACATATCGTGCGTTTGGGTAAACTTTCTTGGTCTATTACCGGCGGGTATTGATGCCTCCTCACTGATGTTCTGATCGCTTCTCTGAACTAGGTTGGTATCATTACTGGTCATTTGTCTACCTTCGGAAACTGTGGGAAATTTCCCTGTTTGAGTCTGTGGTGACCCTGCGCCTTTCCAGTTTTTGTACATTGAGACCAACACACACAGTGACTGCGAGCAGACCACATGTTTCATGTTGAGCGCCATGAGAGGAGAAAGATTTGATCCAGCTGCAAGCCTAAACTGTCAGCATGGGAAGGCTGACTTCTGCCTCAACATCGGGCGCATGGCAATAAAGATACATGGAGAGTTCCTACCTCGAAGAAAATAGGAATATTGCCCTTAAATCTGTTTGTCTATAACACAATTTTAACCTGTCAACACTGAATGTTAAATTCTCCAAAATGTTCAGGTTGTTTGAGTAACTTTAAATAAATTCCTTTATTTAGCTCATTCCTGAGGAACGATAGCGTGATGTCTTATAGGAACTCTGACAGTTGGTAAGCTCATTTTCATCACATAGCTACAGAGATGAATTGACCAACACACATCCTGCAAACTCCTCCGCCTCCTCCCTAAATCCATTTCTCTCTTTATTCCCTTACTCCTTCCTTCTTTCTTCCCACCTCCTCTCTCCCCTCATTGGCCAAGCTGGTTGCCCGGCAACACTTGCTGTCTCCCTCCCAGGTATTGTAGAGGTATTTACCATTGAAAGAAGGAAGAAAGACACGTGTGATTGATTAGGATGTGAAAGAGTGACTGGGTCCAGGGAGGAGTGTCTGGATGGAGACTGGGAGTAATGGATATTGCAGTGTGCAGTGGATTGAGTAAATGTAACATGCGGCCCGAGGGCCTCTTTCAGATTAAAACAAGGAAACGACATCCATTGATATGAACAACACTGCGTCTTTGTTTTGTGTTGATGAACTTCTCCTCAGCTCAGTTCCCTCTGGGTAATAATGTTTTTTTATTTTTTTTAATCTATTTACCATTTAGCAAATTCCTCCTTCATAATGAAGTTAGTTAGTAGTAGTAGCCAGGCACAGGAAATGGTATATATAAATGTGTGTGTGTGTGTGTGTTTGTGTGTACTTGTACTTCTATCTATCTATCAACAAAGAGAGGACATTTTGGCCGGTCGTCACTTTGTCAAACCTCAGTTTGAGGGTTAAAACTAATACATACACACACACACACACACACACACATATATATATATATATATATATATATATATATATATATATATATATATATATATATATATATATAAAACTAATATAAAACTAAAAAAAATAAATTAAATTAAATTAAATAAAAAAAAAATCATCCTTTTCCACTCCTGGGGTGTGAATAAATGTGAAATAATATTGAAATATTGTGTGTGTGTGTGTGTGTGTGTATCAGCTGTGCTTGTGTGTGTGAGTTCCTACTGTAGAGCGCAGTAATTTCACGCTCTCTGGCTCAGGTGGCGCTTAAGTCTTTGGTCGTCCTGCCTCCTCCTCTCCCATCTAATGACTATTGATTATTAATTGGCTCTCTCTTGAGGTGGGAGCACGTGCGATTGGTTTCATATCAGAGCACACACACACAAACATCTGATCTACCTGATTCATGAGTCTCCTCTGCCTGTATTGAGGTGCCTAGTGGAGTGAAGCCACATGTTTAATTCACTCACCGTGAACAATTCACTTCACACTTGGTTTAGACCTTATGATGCTGCTTATGACTGCTATTATTATTATTATTATTAATGGTTCTATGGGGGCGTTTGGGGCGCGCTGGGTCAGAAGTTGGGTTCAACTTTAGACACAAATCCTCAGTAATTTAACTGAAGTTTTATTAAAAATGGAACTGGATTATTACGTCTTTCTTCCGGAGGAGCTTGACTCAGAAATGAATCTGAACATTTGTCTCCTGAATGAGTTGAACAGCAGGTTGAAAATCATTTTTAAATGTTCTAGTCATGACCAGAAATGTGTTTAAGATGTGGTTAAGTTTTATATTATAAAATGTTGGAAAGGTAACTCAAGATGAGAAATATCAAGTTGCCCAGTCACTATAGTCAGTCACAATTAAAAATAAACTAAATAAACAAATTGACTTTACATGACATTTCGGCTTCAACGCCGCTCAATCGGATGAAGTATGTAACTTAGTGTGTATGCTTTACCAAATCAATGACAAAAATTTGCAAAGTTGAAACAGAAGCTGATAAGATGCTGATATGAGCGTGCAACTACCGTCATTTCCGCTCCAGAAAGAGAGCATCAAGAATGCAGAGTCTGCAGTCTGGCGCCACTACTGACTAGATCTGAGCTCCAGAACAAGAGCGGGCCAGAGAAAGGTGAAAACATTGAATGAGAACAATCATGCATGGCGACCAGTTTGGCTAACTCAGTTATGACTTTGTCACACACAAGATTCATAATTCATCAACAGAAATTGAAAACAGCGGTTGGTCATCAAAAACTCACAGAGAGATTAGATATGAAGTTGCTGTGTTGTGTGGTTATCTGTGTCTGTTTGAGAGGATTTATGAAGACTGAAGTCTGGAATTATTATATATATTATATGTGTGTGTGATCTGAAAGGTCACAGCTGAAATGTCATGAGCCATGAGTAGCCATCTGTTGGATGTCTTTCTTATTACAACCTTTGCTGTTTATTTGTCTGTTTACTGTGAAGATTGTATGTTTTTATGGAGACACTTGAGTTGAAGTGGTTTTCGACAAAATTGGGAAGAAATTGGTTAGATTCTTTCTTTCTCCTAAAAAAATGCTGAGTATTTGAATTTGACACAGAAGGCTATAACTGTACCTAGCGATGTTTCAACGTGACAGTTTGACATGGATGAGAAATGATTTGTTGTTGCCACAAGCTTCTGCCCTTAATCCAGATTACAGCACGCAACCATAATATAATCCAACATGATTGATGCAATATTTCTATCAGAATTTACAGATTTTAAATTGTTTTGTTTTTTTTGCTTCTGGAGGATAATTTTAGTATGATGCTTCTCCTTACCCGAATATTTCTATTTGTCTTCAGTAAGCTCTTGATATTTATAAGCTCTGATTTCCAAAACACCATTGTTTCAACAGTGTAGATGATGCAGTTTTTGTTTCACTTTAAATTTGAATTGAATTTACATGGAAGACAAGTGTACTTAAAGCGCATCAGATGACTAAAATGGCTAGATTTGGCCCCCAGGCCTTGAGATTGGCACATGTGCTTTAATAGATCAAGTGTGAGTGTGAGCATTCGTATGACAGTAGGCGTCTTCCTTTGGTCCTTAGAGTCAGAGCCAGAACCCTTCGAACACACAGAAGATCTGCTGTCAAAGGAGGGCTTGAAACAAATTCCAAATTTCACATTGGTGCTGCTTAACAATCACAGCAATTCATTCAGAGGCCTTTTGGCTACATAACAGGACAGAAAACAAACTATTGCTAAGTTATTATCCAACCAGCTTCATCTCAATCCAGTTTGGTTGATTAGTTCTCACAAGAAAGATTTATTGCTGTAAGGTTCCTAGTGTGAGCCATGTTGCCAAGCTTGAGATTCAAAGGTCCTGCCCTGGAGGAGGGAGTGACATCATCGAAGATGAGTGATGCCATCGCTGAAGGACCAATGGGAACGAGCCTCGACACAGATTGTTGTATATATTGTATTTGTTTTAGGCCACCTTTCCATATTACATGTAATTACCATTAAATACTTTTATACTTTTTGTCCTCCCTGAACTTTTCCATAGTCCGTGATCATCTGAATCAGATAACCAAAGAAGATCGATTTAGATTATACTTAATATAATAAAATAAATAAAAAATACAACAATAATGTACGGAAATGTTCCAATGGATTGACTCTGGACTATTTATTACAGAGGTTGGAACCAAAACCTGCACCACCCTGGCGGCCGTTGAGGACTGGTTTGGAGGCTCCTGGTTTTCTTGGATAAGTTGCTCATTCAGTACAGTCACTGACACATCTCCTCGCACACTGTTATTGCAGTGTTCCTGTTGAGAGCTGAATGTTCTCAGCAGACCCGGAAGCGCTTCAGAAGTCACGGCTACACCCCTTGTCACAGTCGTGTCATAACTCAATAATTGGGTTTCAGTAGCACTTAAATCAGGACAAACAACAAAAAGCAGACTCTGCATCTGTTCTCCTCATGAAATCACAGTTTTTAATATAATGACTTCTGTGATCAGATCAGATCTGAATCTGAAATCTGAAATTACTTTTTAAGCCAGGCCAAAAGTGGTGACCTACGGAGCCCTGGACGTGACATGCGTGTGTTTATTTTTTTTGGATGTGGCATGCATGACTTTGTTTTTTTTTTGCCCGAGATAACAACTATCTCTGGATAATTTTTATCTCGTGACAATGCATATCTCTAGATCACAGTTATCTCGAGATCATTTTTATCTCAAGATACAATCGTAAATGTCTCTGCCTCTCTGGCAAAGCATTTTGTATACGTCCTCCTGGAACCACTATGTCTCCTATGGCTTCGTAACTGTTTGTCAACATTGTCATTCACTGTCTGCAAGTCTGTGCGCTTTTAACACCCTGATCAAGTGGCTTCTACTCAAAATAATACCATACGTGGCCTACCTGGAAGTGACATGCAGGACTTTATTTTTTTTTGATACAAATTATCTCGAAGTAACTGTTATCTCGGGAGAAAAAAAGTAAGGTCATGCATGCCACATGTGGTATTATTTTGAGTAGAAGCCACTTGATCAGAGTGTTAAAAGTGCACAAACTTTGCCGTCGGCAATATTCTGACTCGCAGACAGTGAATGACAACGTTGACAAACAGTTACGAAACCATGGGAGACAGTGGTTCCAGGAAGAAATCGTTTCTTGAGATAAACACTATCTTGAGATAACTGTTATCTCAGGCCAAAAAATAAATAAAATAAAGGCATGCATGTCACATCCAATAAAATAAACACACGCATGTCACTTCCATGGCTCCGTAGGGACCAACCCACCCGCCAAATACAGTGAAAGAGAACATCAAGCGTGACATGTTTATGTTTAGTTCTGGTTGATCAGCAAGTCATCCTCGACCACTGACCACTGCAGAACTTCTTCCAAGCCTGAAACAATGAGGTGGAAGCGCGTTGACCACTGGTCCGAGGAGATAGTGGAGTGCAGCGTCACAGACGGTGGTGTCACCTTCAGAGCTCCACCTCAAACGGTTATCTGATCATAAAAACCAGAGAAGGAGAGGCGATGTGACGTAGAGGCGCAGCTACAACGCTACACTGAAGCCCTCCGAGGGGCCCCTCCTCCTCCTCCTCCTCCTCCTCCCTCCGCTTCTCATCCACGGATTTTCTTCCGACGCTCTGCTTCCGCGTCAACTTCGTGACGTCATCTTCAGGGGATGATCTCGAGCTCCAGATTGTGTTGCTTCACCTTCGTTCGGCGGGGGCTCGTTTGGCTCTTTCGTGCCCCGCGGCTGTCTGCTCCTCTGCCGACGCGGCGTCGGTTCCGGGTGTCGGTGTGATCGCCCGGTCCAGAATGGTGCGGCTCGCCAGCGCGCTGGGGCTCGTCATATTCAGCGTGGCGCTGCTCATCCTGTCACTCATTAGCTACGTGTCCATCAAGAAGGACTTCCTCATGATCACCCCGAGATACGGCGTGAACGGCGGGCCGAGGATGTACATGTTCCACGCTGGCTTTCGGTGAGTTGAGCAGACCAGCAGCTGGCTGCAGCAGTGTTGGTGCTGGATGTGTCAGGCTGGATGCTGCAGCGTCTCCTGAGTCCTCGGCTGTTGTAGCTGAACTGGAGGCCTCTGTGGCACGGTTGCCCCCCAGACTGGAACTCCGTGACCTCACACTGTCCATTCCAGTGTAGATTTCCTGTGTCGCTAGCTACACTTGTCCCGATGTCACTGCCTTATTGATTGAAATGCTGCACATAGTTCACCTTCCCGGGTGCAGGTGTTCCCACTGTTAGTCAGTGCGTGCATGGTCATAAGCTGCCTGCCACACCTGAATCTGAGGCATCAGAGGAACCACAGATGAAAATCCAACGTTGACTCAGCACTGTGAATGGTACTGGATGTGTGTGGGATGAGCGTCAAGCACTATAGTTATGCTCCTGGCAAGACAGGAGACAAACGCATCTCCTGCTCCTATGAAGAAAGCCATCACACCACAAGCAAAGTAACTCACTCTCTCTGTAAAGATATGCCATTGTTGTCTCTTCTGCCTTGCATTGCCAACAGAACACCACCAGAAATTGGACTTCTGTTCACCAAAGGCATAAAAACGTTTACATGGAGGACAGAGTCACGTATGATCACTGTTATGAGGACATTAAATAAATACATCAAATAATGATGAAGATGAAAACACCAACTAAACGATACATGTTTCAAAATATAATTCAAAATAAATAACCCAAATATGAGGGACTTGATTCTTGAGGAGGGGTAGAGTGTTCCAGATGAACTGGGGGTCTATAATGCGAGCAAGAAACCAAGTCTAAAGAAAGTAAGCATTGGAACATTGGAGATGCACTGAAGATCTTTTACCTTGGGTTAGACAGGAAGAGAAATGGTTTGGGCATAATTTTGAAGGAAGAGTGTGTAAAAAATGTTTGGAAATGAACAGTGAGTCTGGCAGGGTGGTGAGCCTGAAGTGAGAGGAGCTCATGGTGAATGTAGTCCTTGATCTTGCCCCACAGGTAGGGTGTCAACAGGAGGAGTTCTGGAATAGACTCGAGGTAGGAGGAAGGCTGTTCACAGTTCAGGTTGCATAAGAGTTAGGAGACTTGGTGGTGGTGATGTTCTGTGGAGTAACACAGAGGAATAGAAGGCAAAGAAGTGCTTGGATGAACAGAGAACTAAGGAGAATGGGGGGAGTACTTGGATGGATAAAGGTCAGATGAAAATCAGGTAGTGAAGGGAATTCGTCAGGTGGAAGTGAGGGTAGCTCTTAATAGGATGAATTCATTTATTTATTTTCTATTTTACTTCCAACACACTTAATCTGTGACCTGTTAAGAACTTCTCTGTTCTTGCAAACGCCAAAATGTTCCGTAACATTGGACAGCAACAATGTTTTTTATCATTCCCCTCTCTGTCTTCTGCCATGCTGGAGGGCAGCAGTGATGTTGTGACGTGAGGTCACAGACATGCCGACTTCACTGAGACAGTTTAAAACTTTTTTACATTTGTCGTTCAGAAGGCCAACTTGCAGAACACAGATCGATGCTGTTGGATTGCAGTGATGTTTATGGATTCATCGATCTGCTGGATGAATTGTCACAACCCTAACATGAAGAAGTGAATAGGTCTATCCTGGTAGGATGCACAAGATTTAGCTCAAGGTGTGCGTGACTCACTTGCCGTGGCAACTTCTGACAGGACGTGAACATTGCAATTTTGTAAACAATTTGAAACCTATAAGCTCTCAATGTCTGGAACACAGATTCACTTGTGTCATGTGCTGCAACATTTCATTGTCGGGGTTTGAGCATGTGTAATCTTTTGCTTATGTGATCTCAAAACATTGAAGTTAAATTGTTTTCTGAAACCTCAAATGCTATTTCAGGGCCTAGATGTCGCTAGTTCTTGATGCAGCGTTGGTCTTGAAAGTTAGTTTGCAAACATGAAGTGTCAGACTTGTTCTTACTGAAGTTACACGACAGTGTGTGTAATACACTGGTAATTTGGTTTGTATAACATATGTATTAAAATGTGCTTTCCACTTCTTCTGGCGACTGGCAGCTAGCACCTAGCTTGGTGACACACTGTAGCGAAGGCTGGCTGTGATCAGGTGGAACTCTAACTTTACCAGTTGTGATCAAATGACCAAACCCTGATGAGTAAGATTTTACATCTTTTCAGTCACCATATCCGCAAATAATTTGAATCATCCCATTCAGTCTCTTCCTTTATGTTCTAAACTTGCAAAAGGTTTGGAGTCCTGATCGGATCTGATCGTTCCCTGATCCTACTGGAGATTCAACCCATCATTACTGTCTTCAGGCTTGATGAAATCCCACATCATGAACGATCAGCAGTGCTGTGAAGCACATAGCCATCTGTGTTTCCTGCCGTCATGCCTCGCGCCTGGCTCTTATCTTGAGTTGGTGCTGCCACGTGTGTTCAGTCCATACAGGATTAAATTCCACAGTGTCTTTCCTTGTCTGCAGCAGTGCTGCCAGGTATCCTGCGCCAGTACATGTCTGCTGCGACCTTGAAACAATCTCAGGATCACTCTCTAACAACTGTCACGCTACATACCCATCATAAATGAGGGAGTGTGTTTTAGGGTGCAGTTGGTTTTGGGTGAACGTGGGGGCTTTTATGTGAAGTTTGGATGGTCGCCCCGTTTTTGTGGGATTCCTCTGTACAATTGTTTCCTCCCGCAGCCCCAGGCAGACATATACATACAAGTGTATCTATCAGCTGTTGTCCTGGTGCCTGCATCTTGCAGCCACAGCGCCATTTCGTGAGTGCACCATGGACTGCATTCATAAGAAATATGTACATATTAAGTCACTGAGCTAGAAAGGCGAGGCAAATGGGTAGTGTGACCTGAAAAAGTCTATTTTGCAAGAGTCTCAAGCTGGTTACAAGAGAATTGGAAGCCCTGTGCTAACATGTTAGCGCACTCTGCTAACCGCTGCTTAATATAGCTCTGGAGGATTGTAGATACTGAAACAACAACGTCTATGCGAGGGATGGTTGGCCTAGGCTGTAAAACTGTGTGGAAAGTAGTTGGATATTGGTTATTTAATCCAGCTCCCACAGTGTTTTTCTCCTGCTGCTGCGCATTGGTCAGTGATAACACAGGCTCTCACTCGCTGAAACAATTTACCCCCCAAAATATTACTGTCAGAACCAGTTTTGACACCATGTTATTGCGCATCAATTGTTTTGTATGTTTATAAATGGTAAATAATACTCTTTATGAATACACAAATACAACCATGGTCAGCATTCTGACCAAACATCTGTTGGAAACCATGATGTGCATTTATTAATTATTAATAAATCACAATATAAATGGAAAAAATCACTATAAAAAAAGAATCACGATATACAGTAAATCAAATTGACACCAAAGCATTTGTAAAATATTGAATATTACCCAAATGCATACTGCTTCAGCACTAGTATCAGGCCAGCCATGTCAGGTTATGTGGCTTAAGGTCAAATACAGATTTGTGTTGACGTTGAAATCATGACTTTGAAGATCATGTTTAACCCCTTACTGACACTCCTGTCGCTGCGGACCTGATGTGAAGATAATTCAAACACCATCTGATAGACAAGAACTAGGGCTTTAGGGCCAATCACTAAACTGCCATGACGCAAAGCATGGTGACTCAAAAAGTTGGGAAGTGCTTGTTTTAACACACTCAAACTCATGCAACGACTGTAAATAGAATCCACAGTCTACGTCAGCCTGCTGACTAAAGACGCCTCTACAGTTCAGATCAATTGGGGGAACGACTGAATAATAAATGGCCAGAAATAAGAGTGTGTAATAGATGCAGACCAGTGCAAATTGATCATCTCAGTTAACACCGTCTTACAGTTCTTGCCTTGTTATGAAGTTGAAAAATCCACTTTCATCTTTTTTATCCAAGTATGCGGGCAAAAACTCCAAGTTTTTGTTGAAAATGCTCAACTTTTTAACATTTCTACAGTCATAAATTGAAAAGATGGGAACCAGAAACATGAGTATTAAAGAGAGCTTTGCAGGCAGAAAACAAATTAACGTGTAAGTGTGGAATTTGCGATGCTTTCTTCCGACATATAGATCATGGTTCTCTTCATGGAGTGTTTGAGGTCAATTTCTGCTTTGAAGTTTAGTAAAATGGCATACTTGCTAGACTAAATGTTTCAGTGTGAGTCAGCGTAAAGAAGAGAAGGCATCTGGCAGCTGTGAACGAGTTAAGCTCTGCTCATATGAAAATAGCATCTGAATCCAGGTTGTCTAATGGACAGTGTGATGGCGACTTGTGAATGTCATGACACGGCTCGTCTCGCTGAAGAGTCGTGTATACACTGCAATGGAATTATGTTGATCTGCATGAGCAATACAGGGATAATAAACTCTCTCTGGAGTGTTACTTATTCTGACGTTTTTTCTTATTGCCTATGTTGCGCTAAAAGTCCATCCAGGATTTCTATTTACAGTTAGTTTACTTTGCAGTATTACTTTATTTGTAAGGCCATTTTAAAAATACAGCTTTTGTTTTCTGCCCTTATTCTCTGGTCGGAGGTGGTTCAAAGCTCTCAGGTACTCAGGAAGAGAGTCGGGGAACACCCTATCACAAGGTCATAGACCGACGTCCCCTCGCACCACACTCACGACAGACAATCTAGAGTCACCGATTTACCTCTGTATGTGGGAGGAAACCCGAGGGAACACAGCCAAACATGGGGAGCAGAGACAAACTCCACACACAGCTTCACTCCCAACACAAAGATGCCTCGAGTGACCGACTATAGTGAAGCTGCTGCACTAACCACTGTACCACTGTGCCGTACACGCTTTCTATTTTCTATTCATTAGTTAATACAAAAGCTGTATTAGTATTGCTCTGTTAGCAGCCCACATCCCTGCAGCTCCGCTTGGTTTTAATAAACTTTCTCTTGGCACGGAGGGTGAAGTAATAAGATCCGTCTGGTTGGTAAAACAGGTTTTACTGGGGTCATTGTGGCACAAGACTGTGAAAAACTCAAGTATAAATCTCAGGTGCTGGACGTGTTTGCTCAGGTCGTGTGTGTGATGCTAAAGCAGCCTCGCTCTGATGAAGGCTCCTGAGAGCCGTGAGCCGTCCTTGCTCTGATTTACAGCGCAGGAGCTGCATTCATTTTCCGCCTGCCTGTAATCATTCTCCTCCTTGGCCGCTGTCACTGCAGGCCAAGGTTATGTTCAGAGTGAGTTAGATGTGAAGGAGCGCTCCCTTCCCGAACAGATGTTGCTGCAGAGCCGCTCTCTCTCAGCCACCCGGGTGCTGAGGCCCGATGTTGAGGAGAAGTTCATTCATCCACTCAGGTGACAGTGAAATATAAGATGTTTCAGATGTTCCATCACACTGGTGTATAATATCTTGACACCTGAATTATCCATCAGTGGCTCGTGTGTTTGTTCAGTCCACGGCATTGAACAGCTCTCTCTGCCAAAACTGTGTGAGGACAGTTGGTTGAGCAGCTTGATCTCTGCCAATGTTCATCAAGCCAGCAAACAGAGTTATTTAAAATGTGTAATGAAATGATCAAACCTGCATTTTTCCCCCGTGTTCTCCTGCAGCGAGAGGCCGCCCCGCAAGCCTGACCTGAGGTGAACACATCTTCTTTAGCCTCTTATCTGTTGCCAGCTCTCATTGGGGGTACATTCCTCAGCAAGACAGTACCTTTCCTGGGGTCGACACCGCAGCGTCCTGCCATCTGTATCTGCATGTCAAACATCCTCATGAAGACCAGCTCTTTGCATGACAGTAGGATATCAGTGGAGCATGGCTTTTTTCCTGCAGTACATTCCATGGTGTTCGCTAAGTTTTAGAAATTCATTAAGTTGTGAAAGAATCAGAATAACTGCCGACTGACTATAAAAAGTTATGCAGTAGAATCAAACAGATATTTTTAGCTTAGTTTCTGTTTAAAAATACACTTTATATTTTTTTGTGTTTTCCTCAAAACATGCTTTTCACGTAACCAGCTGGAGTTCAAAGAGTCATGGTCCTGAGGAGTGGATTGTTTTGATCACAACTTCAGTTGATGAAAAATATTTTTACCCCAAATATCTATTTTTTATGTTTGTATTTATGTTCTAAATGAGTCAGTCAGAGTTTTTGCTTTCCATTAATGAATTAAGGAACTCCTGAGTCTGTGTGGATCACGGGTCTCATGACTCAAGGGCAACTTACAGCCTCCTCCTTGACAACTAAAGCCTCTTACACACAGGTACCTTTTTAGTTCTTTGAACTTTTTTCAGAAGCCACTTTGCTGTTTGAACTGCACTTGTCTCTCACAGGCAGAGGAGGAGGACTGGTGACGCTACCAGTGCTGAAACATACTGAGAATATAATGCTAGAATGTGTCTCCAAAATTGGGTTTGACCATTGCAGCAAGACCCTGCTGGGGTTTCCCAAAGACTTGTGTAACTCTCTTAAGCACATCTTAAACAGAGATCACCTTTCAGTCTGCTGGGCCCACATACTTGCACTATATGTCCTTTCTATTTCCATTGCTGTTCAATATAAGGCGAGAAAATGTTGAAGGTCAAAAATGATTCCAAATGAAATGCTAACATTGCTAAAGGAAAGAAAATAAAATCTATGATATACTGAAGACTAGAAGGCAGCAGTAGAAAGAAAACAGGGATCTGGACCATTTGAAGTCTGTATTTGGGAGAACTTTAGCTGGCAAACTGTCGGCATGAGAGAAAAGTTAGGGTTGAGCATTCTGCCCGAGGGCCTTTAAAGCAAGTCCATCTTCACATGGGTCCTGGTTGACATGTGTGAGGCAGCTGTTTTTTGGCTGTAAGTGATAGCATGGATCTGTTAAACACTGAGAAGTGAATGTGACAGGCTGATGAAGCTAATCTTATAAATCATTGCCACGAAGTTGAGTTGCCGCACTCACTGAACTGAACACCCTCCTACTCTCGTCTGCACCTGGAAGCATAGCCGTGATGATCAAAAATGAAAACCAGGCTTAGCCCTACTGCCTGCCAAGTTTTAGCCTGACTGAAGACAAACTGTGATCCTCCCGTACGAAGTCCACCTGATGCCCCACGGCCATCTCTGTGTCTGTGGCTAGTTAATATGTCGTAGTGAGTGCTCTACTTTTTAGTTCAGAACATGATCAGCGCCAAAGTTATTCTCAAAAATATCTCAGAATTTAGTGGTTTTGTATCGCATTTGACCATCTCATTTTTGTGTGCAGTTTTTTGGTTTGAAAGTTTGCAGCCCCACCCTTGAAAACTATCAGCAGCCAAGCAGAGGAGCTCATTGTCCTTTCCTTTTCCTCCGTTCAGCTCTCAGTTGGCCATGAAGTACCTGGACCCGGCCTTCACTCCTCTGGCCAGCTCGCTCAGTGAGGACTTGCAGAACCATTCCAGGTGGAAGTACAACAGCACTGCTTTTCTGGAGCAGAGGTAGGAGGTTACAGAAGTATGGCGCACATCATATCAAGCTACACGGTGCTGATCTCCTGCTGTCAGAGATCAGCATCATTTCTAGTCTGTCTAGGATTAATCCTGCTATAGATTTTGTTTTCATTAAAATAATTACACTCGTACGAAGAGCCTGCTTAAGCTCTTTTGTAATAGTCATTTGGATGTTTTCTCGTGTGAGTTCGTGTTGAATGTGTGTAGAGCGGAGGAAAAATGTGATACATGCTTTGGCACCTTTTTCCTCCCACATTTCTGTGAGAAGACGATGTTGTTACTGTGATTTTATCTAATCTGGTTTGGTTCTGGGTCGCGTCCACGTGTTCTTGTTTAAAGAAAAAAAGTACCACGAAGAATGAAGTGAAGCGAATGAAGCGTGTAATAGTTTCCACTATTTTTCTTTGGCAACTGTCGCAAATTAAATAAAGAAAGTATTACTGGAACTATGTGTTTGTTTGAGAAAGTATTCAGCATGGATTTCTTCATCGACTATTGACTAGACACAAAATTTTTATGAAAAGTTGGGATTTGTTTATTTAGTTTTTTTATGAATTGTTTCTTTCCATACTTAAGGTTTTATCAGCTAATATTTTTTTAACCAATCTTCATTTTCAGAACAGAAATGTGGCTGCAAAGAAATGTTTACTCCTATTTGAGCTGAAATGTATGTTTTTAAATAGTGCATTGTCACTGACTGTTTTTCTGTCACTCACAGGAAGGAGATTTCCAAATACATTGACATTCCCCACAACTTCACTCTGACACGAGACTCTGTCCGAATCGGGCAGCTGATGCACTATGACTACTCCAGCCACAAATATGTATTTTCCATCGGCGAGAACTTTCGCTCTCTCCTCCCGGATGCCTCGCCTATCCTCAACAAGCACTACAACGTCTGTGCTGTCGTTGGCAACAGTGGCATCCTCACTGGGTCCCGATGTGGCCCGGAGATCGATAAGTTTGACTTTGTCCTGCGCTGCAACTTCGCACCGACTGAGATTTTTAAGAGAGACGTGGGGAGACGCACCAACATGACGACCTTTAACCCCAGCATTCTGGAGAAATATTACAACAACCTGCTGACTGTGCAGGACAGGAACAACTTCTTCCTGAGTTTGAAGAAGCTGGACGGAGTCATCTTGTGGATCCCTGCGTTTTTCTTCCACACGTCGGCCACCGTGACCAGAACTCTGGTCGACTTCTTTGTGGAGCACCAAGGTCAGCTGAAGGTCAAGCTAGCCTGGCCTGGAAACATCATGCAATACATCAACAAGTAAGAGTTAGCTTGGCAAAATCTTGTTTTATTTTTAGGATAAAGAAAAAAAAATGCTGAGACAGCCATTCTTTTGTCCAAAAATGGAATCTTGCGTGACAGCGTTATAGCAGAGGCTTTTCCAGATTTCTCAAGCGACTTCATCTCTCCAGCTATCCCGGGGTCTGTCCAATATGTCTGGAACACCTCACTAGAGCATCGTCTGATGTCTGGCTTGTGGCTCTTCTCTGAGCCTCTCCCAGATCCCAGCGCTCCACACCTAGTCTCCCAGTGAAGGTTCGACCACCCTGTGGAGAGAACTGATTTTAGAATAGTGCTTGGAATGATGACTACAGGTTTTTTGAATAAACTGAATAAATAGCAAATTTGGGCAATCCATACACGCTGTCTGCAGCAGATGCACGTAACTAAATACAATGGTCAGTTTAGCTTCTGCTGCTGATGATTCACCTGGGATTCCGGGGTTCTGGCTGAACTCGAGCCCTTGCATCATATTGCATGGAGCTTTTTTCATGGAGCTATGAAGGTGTAGAGTAAGATGCGACTGCAGAAGTACCACCGTTTCCTAGAATGTAGAACGTAGATGTCCCTCAGACTCTTCCACTTTCTTTGACATGTCACCAAACCACTACACAGCATCAAACCTGAACTCATAAAGGCAGGAATTTCACTTTACTCTCTCTGTTGCGTTCATCATCTTCCATATGTGTGTGGCGACGCTTTTGAGCTCCACGTCAAGGTCGAATCAAGGGCGACAAGTAATTGAACATATCACTTGCCTCCAAGAAAGGAGCAGGAGAACCAGCAACCTGCTGCAGGTCCGGAAAATCTAGTTGTGGACAGCGCCACACGCTCATCCGTTGTGCATCTCCATTATATAGCTCAGCGGCAGATTGGTGATTTAAAGCCAGATGAAAGAGGAGGCCTGTATTTAGTGGCGTGGAGTTTCAACTGTGAGCGGAGAGGATTTAAGTCGGCTGCTTAGTGTTGTAGCGGCGCAGTGGACAGCTCTTACTGTACCATAATCTCCACCAATCCCATTAAATCTACCTGCTCTGGCAGCATTACCCCTGTTAAGCAGCTCAGGCTGCTTTCAGGAGCCCCGATGCTTGTGGCGCTGCTTTTGTTGAGGCCACTGAGAAGAGTTTTTCATCTGGAGCGCTGCACACAGACACAGAGGACAGAAAAAAGGCCAATTACTGGCTTGTTTTCTTCTTCTTCTTTTTCGTCAGTTTGAGCTCTGTCTTTGATTCCAGCGTGCTACAAGCATTCACCCCTCCGTAACACCAAAAACAAACATGGCTGAAGGCCTGGGAAAACCTGGACCGTCTGGATTCCAGTTGAATCAGAAATATCAAGTTAATCTTGAAGCCTTCAAGCAGTGTTTGAACTGAGGGTGGGGCTGATGTTCGCCTTCCATCAGGGGCCATAATTCGGACCCGGAACTGACCCAGAATGCACCGACACGTCAGAAATACACATTAGTTTGTTTGTTCACATCTGTATTGTTTACACTTGCGCTAGTGTGTGTCTTCTCTAGCACAGCTGTGGGTTTGTTTACTCTTGCATGAGTGTGTTTCCACATGTATGTGTCTGTGTTTGTTTACTCCAGTACAAGTGTGTCTTTGTTTACACGCATGAGTGTGTCCATCAGTCGTTACCATGGCAACCCGGTCTCCTCCACTTTGACCTATCTTGACCATTATCCAGCGCGCACTCATCCTGTCATTCGCCACATTCAGTTAATGTGGTAAGTTAGTTGTGCTCATCTTTTTTACCTGGCACATTCTTCTCTAACATCCCTCATGCAGCATGTCCCCCTTCTCTCTCTTAGGCCTCCAGAACAGTCTAACTATATCACTGTGTTCATGGCTCAAAGTGCGACAGTATGTTTGGAAACTCTCCTCTCGCGCTGTTCATTCAATTATAACAAACTGAACTGATTGGATATTGCTTTCATTTTTTAAATATGTGTTCTCTGAAGTGACCGTGGGAGTAAGGGGCCTAATGCTTTGTGTCCCTTGCAGTTACTGGAAAACCAAGCAGCTGTCTCCGAAGCGCCTGAGCACCGGCATCCTCATGTACACCCTGGCGTCCTCAATGTGCGACCAGATCCACCTCTATGGCTTCTGGCCTTTCGGCTGGGACCCCAACACGGGAAAGGAGCTTCCATACCACTACTATGACAAGAAGGGCACAAAGTTCACCACAAAATGGCAGGAATCTCATCAGTTGCCCGCTGAGTTTAAACTGCTTTACAAGATGCACATGGATGGTCTGCTGAAGCTGAGTCTGTCCCACTGTGCCCTGAACTGACTCTCTCTCTCTCTCTCTCTCTCGCCCACACACACCACAGCGGAGGTTGGCGACTAGGCTACATTCATGCTCTGGGATGACTGCAATTTTTGCCAAGGATTTTAAGAGCTAAGCTTTTCAGCGGTAGAAACTGTCGAGGAAAAGCATCTTCATCACATAAGAACTGACTGTTTTAAGCAGGAACCACGCTGTTTCTATCTCTCGACTTTTAGTTTATTTAAAAGGCTTCACATCTGGAACCAGCAGACAAGTTTTAATCTCTTTTAAACTTGAATTGATGGAACTTTGCTGTCAAACACGTTACCCTGGGAAGCTCAAGATTACACATTACTCGACTCCTCCTCGGTCAGATTTGAGGGGGGCACGAGCGACCAGCCGGGATCAAATCCAAGGAAACATCATCCACTATCATGTGATAAGTCTGTGAAGTGTTTTTAGTGAATGTAGTGTAAGAAGATTTTATCAAGAACTGACATGTATTTATTTATCATGAATGAAGAATGTTACCGATCATAGAGCTAAGTGAGCGCGTCATGTTGTTCTCCGAATGTTTGTATTGCTCCGCGTGGACTGAACTTAATCCGCAGCTCTATGCGGAGAGAAAACTACCTCGGATAGTCTCACTGACTGCTCAGTGTGTTGCACATTTGTTCAGCTGACGGACTTCAAGTGGATTTTTCTCTAAGGCTTAATAATGAAGCACGTTTGTCTGCTGTCTCTCAAATAGCTGGGAGGAGCTTAAGGGAGAAATGTTTCTGACATTAAAATGTGATTTTCATAAATGACATTTATGAGGTGCAGGCACATATTTCTCTGTAGGAAAAGGGTTCTGTTCAAATCATCTCAAAAGCCTGATCAAAACCATGAACTGACACACAGGGCAGCTGAACACGCCAAGTCCTGTCTGCGGCTTCTGTGTGGCGCCTGCTGTTCACACTTGTCTGCTACACGTTCAACATGCATCCATCCCGAAGACACTGAAAATGGCATCCCTTAGTAATATCCAATATCATATCTAACTGCATGAGTAAGTGATAAACTTAGAGGAGCTGTTCTTTTCGCTCACAATACCAGATCCCAAAACAAATCCTCACTAGGATCTGTTATATTTTTAAAAAACATCTTTCATCGCAATACACATTATAAGCTGCAACTTCAATTGTTGTCATGCAATTTTTTTTTACCAGCAGCCTTTAAATAACCAACAGTTCATGTCACAAACCGTATGTATTATTATCATGTCACAAGATGTATGCTAGCAAGCAGCCTGACCTTGCTGGCCTGTCAGGGTATAAGGGCCTCCAGCCCATTTTTTTTTTTTTTCCTGTAGGTGAAAAAATGAACACACGTGCCATTGCTCTCACAATTACTTGTATAATTTGGACAGGTTTGAACATGTATTTACTCCAAATGCTACGCTGTCTACCCCGGGCCTCGGGGCCTCGATGCCCAGGTCACCTCCGCTGACCTCACTTTATCTCTAAGACTGTGTCCAGAAACGCTGCAGAGAAAAGCCATGTCTTATACTAATATAGTCTTGTGTCCCCTCAGTTGCGAACAAGACTCCAAGATACTCCTGCACTCTGAGAGGATTTCAGCCCCTCCTGACCTCCACCTGTGAAGGTCATTCCATCCTTCTTCAACTGAGAGCTTAATAAGTCTCTGGTCCTCATCCGATGCTCCCGCGTATGTTTGAAATCCAGTTAGTGCCTCTGCTGTTTGCCAAGTTACTAACTAGTTCCTACAAATGTGATCAGAAAATATTGATTGTGCCGCTTTATCTCATCTTCATCTTCTTCCTCTTCTTCTTCTTGTTATTATTATTATTATTATTATTATTATTATTATTATTAATAATCGTTATGTATGTACACAGTATGTTACTGTTCCTCATTGTTGTTTGTACATTTCATCCAAATAATTTCAGGACCCTAAAAAAAACAAAAAACTTTTTCTGCCACTTCCAAAATTGGCATCAAAAACACATTCCTGTTAGACTTTAAAATAGACTTTTAAATCTTGGTCCAGATAGTGTTCATTATATATCACAATCATTCACAGATTTGGGTATTAGGAAGTGAAGATACCACACATGATGGTTTGGTTCCAGTGTTCTTCGTTTGTGGGTCCATCTAGTGTTTGTCTTATGACATAAATGAAGTTGTGGTTTTGGGCTGATGGGATTGTGATTAATCTGACAAACGCAAACTTCTGACATGGAGTCAATCGTGTAGTTTCATGTTATATTTCTTCTTTATGAAGGTTTTGTTGGGGTAAGAGGTCAAAGGTGAACTGTTATGACTGGTTTTTTTTTCTCAGTACTGCGGCACATTCAGTCCGGTGAGTTCCGAGGGAGGACACCCTCTGGAACAGGTCAAAGTCTTTCTTCCTGTTACAGTTGAGCAATGTCAGAAAACAAACAGAGGCACCGACAAAAATTTGTTTAAAAACATTCTGCATGTCAGTATGTGACGACTTCATGTTTCATTTGCTGCTCCTGTACTCAAAACACAGACCGAGAATGTTGTTTAAGTTGAAAGTCAGTTTTATCTGAAAATGCTTCTTTGGTTCGTGAGCACATATGACATTCACTATTTGTTGTATATTTCTGTAGAATGTATTTAGAAAAAAAAAAGTCCTGGTTTATCATTAGTTGAAAGAAGCTGCTTCCATACAATGAATTGATCGTTCTATTTTTGAGTATGTTAAATCTAGGTTTTACATCTCAAAGGTGTAATATACCAGAATGTATTTTATTTAAAGCGTTGTTTATAGGAGAGCAACGCCACAGTATTGTTTCTTTTTTGTTTCATTAAAATGAATGAAATTGCCCTGCAATGGTGTCCGCCGCTGACGTTTGTCAAAGAAAGCTCTCCACAACACACACACACACACACTGATAACTTTCGCAATCGCAAGTGACAGTGTGAATAACAAAATATATTTTTTTTTGTGTTGTCTTGTTTGTTTGTTTTATAACATTACACTAACAAATTCCAATTTACGATGAGTCCACACAGTTCAGCGTAGCATTTTAAAAAATAAAAGCCTGCTAATCGAAGCCTTCAATAGTGCGTTCTCAGAATATCATGCTTAGCCTTGTTTGTTTTATACTTTTTGGTGCTGTTTTTTTTATTGTTTCAACAAAATACGTACATCCTAAGAGAATTCAAACATGCTATGCTTTCATGATTTTGATGACCTATCTTTGAAACCTTTCTTACAACTTAGTATATAAAAATGTCTTAAACACATTATTGTCTACTGACTTGAATGAACACAAATACCTGACTAGAACTGCATTTACAGTGTGTGGTAATAAATCAATATCTCTGACTGATAAATGATGTCATTGTTTTGCCACCAAACCCACAAATCAATACAAAAATAGATAAGCACAAATTCACATTCGCTGGAACAACACAATTTGAGGAAAAATCATTTCATTCGAATAAAAAAGGCTGGAATGATGAGGCGAATTATTGGGTGAAGATGTAACCGGCAGGACTAAGTAGGTCAGTGTGTGTGTATGTAAATGAGCAGGGTCAGGAGGCACACGCCGGGGTGGCTGACCTGTGACCTCTGATCCTTTCAGGGTTGCTGATTGGTGACAGTTGGGGGGAAAAAAAACGTGCCACATCCACATAGAAGTAACTAAATCCTTTCGGTTCTGTTGGTGTGATTTTCGCACACGCAGGTTTGTATTGCTATCCCTGCGGGGACATGGTGAGGTTTCTCATTGACATAGTGCTTTCCCCAGCCTCTCAGCCTTAACTTAACCCTCCAAAACACATGGCTCACCTTCACCAGGATTCAGAACCAAACTGAAACCCAATTATAATGACACACACAGTTTCATTTTGGGGCCTCATTATATCAAACAAAATTATGTAGCAATTTATTTTTGGACATATAGTGTTGTTTTTGGAAACTGGAGGCCTCAGTCCGAAATTTCGTTGCCATAATATAGTGATATGTTTTTGTGCAATGACAATGAAGAAAGTCTAAGTCTAATAATCTCATTCTTTGTTGTCTTGAATCATTATCATACTGCAATATATTAAATATTAATATTAAAAATAAGTTACACTCAGTAGTTTAACGAAATACAAATAAATAATAAAATGAAAAAATATACTGAATTTGAATTCTTTTCTAATAATCATTTTAAATTATACAAAGCCAGAAGAAATATTGACTGCTCTGACATCACAGTTATTGTAACCAACATGATCAAAATTAAATCTTAAGTTGAAGAGGATAATTGGTTATTAAAATGGTTGTGTGAAACATTTTCATTTGTTATATTGTGACTGAATTAATTTGGGTATTCTAGGTGTAGTTTAAAAAATAATCATCATCTTCATCTTTATTAAACGTAATTTTAATCTCTCTTATCCTGCTGTGTGTGTGCATGTGTGTGTGTTCATGTCTATTTAATATGAGCTGTTTTAGAAAAGACAAAGCAGATTTAAAAAAATACACACACATTTCTCTTGATAATAATAATCCTGATATATGACATTGACAGATGCCCAGAGTAATATTGGTCAGACTGAGAACAAGGAGGAGCAGCCATGTTTGAGGCCCAAGAGTCAATGAAGGTCTCTCATCTCTGATGTGAGACTGAAATATTCATGCTGCGCTCTTTGATCACTGACAGCTCAGCAGAGCTTCCACACACACACATGAAATGTTATCAAAAGAGAAACACATCTGACTGGATGAAACAGTCATGATGATGAGAGCAAGACCCCAATTAGTAAAGGTGTATTATTGCATTTTCTAATCAATCAAAACTCTCTCTCTCTCTCTCTCTCTCTCTCTCTCTCTCTCACACACACACACACACACACACACACACCTTTAGGCTCTAGGCCTTTGCACGCAAAGTCTGCCTCCTGAAATATTTGTTGTGCTGATTCTTAAAAACAAAAATAAATGAATACATAAATAATCAACTTTTTTTTTTGGTAAATATCCATTATGTCGTCATTTTTTTCTCAAAAAACTACTTCACAAAATGCCAAAAATGTTTAGATGAGGTTTGCTGACTAAATAAAACATTGGTAAAATGGAACAAAATGCAGGTGCTCTAGCATGATAATACAATTATTACCTTTGTGTGACGGCGGGGCACATGAGTGGCAAAGAGGAGGCAGCAAAGGAGGAGGAAGAAGAGGAGGAGGAGGAGCAGGGGGAGGAGGGGGGGAGGGAGTGCGGCGTGTGCTGCCATTTGAATACAGCAGCTCGACTCTGCACGTGTGTGTGTCGCTTTTGTGTTCACATTCACAGATGATTTCACGGCCAACAGAACCGCAACAATGGAGGCAGCAGGTCCATAAGTTTGAAAAGACCCGCAGAGAATAGAGAAGGAGGAGAGGGAGGTGGAGGAGCTGAAGAAGGAATGTGATTTAAACTTAAATCTATCCATCTATCTATCCTTCTATAGAATAGATAGATAGAGCAGCCTCCCCTGTTCAGGTGTGAAGACAAGTCCTCTTGCTCCCTCTGGGGAAGTTGTCTTCCATGTCAAAAAATAGTAGTAATGCAAAACACAAAATTCAGTCTGATAAAATTTCATTTTCTTAAGTATCATTGGTGTATATTGCAAGACACAAGAAGTGGAGTTTGTCAATATTATAAAAGCTGGGAGTCCTGCACCAGTTTAGCCCATGATTCAGAGCACCGTCAAAGAATGTAGTACAAGTGTACAAGTGTACAAGTGTACAGCGACACCCCCAACCACTTCCTCTATTTTCCCTCTCATTATATTTTTGGTTTATAATGTTGAGTTTTAAAATATTTTACAACCAACCACTCAGCTCTTCAACAGAAACGGGCAGAGGCCAATTTGATGCAGATGGTCGGATGACTGTTCCAGTTAATGTACATTTAAAAAAGGTTGTATTTGGTGTTATTCTCACACATTGTATTGCTATGTTCACTCATTGGCACCATTGGCAACAGTTGATTAGAAAGAAAGTTAACTGACTATCTATAATCTATTGATCTCCGTTAATATTTAATAATGATCATATTTATGTTTAATCTGAAGCTGAAATTTTCCTTCCATCAGAACATTCTCATTCATGGATGTTTTCTTTGTAGAAGAAGTTTATATGCTTTATATGAAAAGACAATAAATGTTGCATATTAGCATCTCAATCAGATATGCAGCTCTCTTGAGAATCATATTTATTTTCCTTCAGTTCTTCATAAGTCAACTGCATTTGCATTGCTATGATCATCACACCGGGGCAGGAAACCCAATATGTCTGCCACCAAACACCAAAGAACACGAAGCTGAGCTGACCAGTGCGGAGCGGAGAGACAGATGGACCCTCGGCCAAAAAACTGCTGGCTCATTCAGCAGGAGGAGGAGGCAGAAAATAAAAAGAGGATGACACTGGAATATGGAGGGAGAGACGGGTGGGGGACTGGAGAGGGAGACAGGGAGAGAGAGAGAGAGTCAGTGGGACAGATGCCAGTGTGTTTGTCTCTAACACTAAAGATTAGCATGTGGTCTCCTGCACAAAGCTGCAGATCAATACTGCTGCTCAGTGCACAGCAGATGGCCCAGGACACAGGAGACAGAGGACCTAGAGGACACTTGGGACCGGGGACCGAGAGGACATGTGAAGAGGGGGCCAAAAGTGCTGTGGGACATGAAGGACACAGGAAGACAAAAAAGATGAGCTGATAAATATCAAGGCGTCAGAGAGAGACATTTGTTTGAAACTGGTGGAAGACAAGTGAACAGAAAATCAGAAGGGCACACGGATGCCTTGCACGGGTGGCTGAGGGGGGTCTTTGATGGAGTTTAGGAACTTCTGCCGGCGCCAGATGCAGCTTTTCCCCGAGAGACAGTCAGGCTGCTCCCAGTGAGATCCATTCAGTGGCAGCATTTGTTTGTTTGGGCACATACATGCTCTGTCCTCAAGTCCCGAAGGGGTTCCAGACCTTTGGTTGGATTTCAATTACAGAAAATCTCAACCATTCCATTTGAAAATAAATCCTCCTCATGCATTCCTCTGAAAGTTTCTGAAATAAAGTACCATCATGATACTTTCTGTTCACTTTGAGCTCTGTTCATTTCCGCTTGTGTTCAACAACATTTTCATCGTGCAAAGGCGCATTGACACCATTGAACAATCATCGTCCACAAGGTATTTCCTCATGATAAGTGCATGGTATTCCAATAAAGCCTTTGCCTTTCACTCAGTATTGACTATTGGACACGTTTTAGGCCCCACCTGGCAAAAAAATTTTTCGTGTCCTTGTCCACTCTGGCCCATCTATAGAGAAAGATCAATATTCCAGCAGTGGACACTGTTCACTCCCTGAATGGGTGGGTCCTGGAGTGGGCTAACCCAGCACACCTGCACCTCAATGCAAAGTGATGGCAACGTTTAACTCTATAGTCCACTTCATTGATCCGACTGAAGTGTGAGCGGCATCCACATGTTCCGTCATTCTTCTCAAATCCCACCAAAGCACTCCACCAGCATGCCACCATGGTCACCTGATCTCTGTCGAGGCACTTTACTGAGCGGAGCCAGTCATCTTCTGCTCCTGGCGTCAGCATTTCTGTTTACGTGGCCACATTGACTCTAAACTCGAGCACTTCCTCCTGCACCTCTTCTTCCGCCCCCTCCAACTGCTCCAGCTGCTCCTTTACAGTCTCCCTCCCCCTGCTCCTGGATGTCCACCCCATCCTCCCCTTTTTTTTCCCCTTTATTGCCCAGATTTTAGCTCCCCTCCACCCCCACCCCGTCTTCTTTGTCCTCATCTGTCACTGCACCTTTACACCTTCTTGTCTTCCTTCTACCCTTCTGATTCGGTCATCATTAACCCTCTTCTCTGCCTCCTATCGCTGTGATATTGAGGGATTGGAGCTTCTCTCCAATCGGCTTCATCCTCAGCGAGACAGCTGAAAGTTTGGGAGATGGACAGACAGACAGGTCTTCCCTCACTGGACCCCCTGCTGCCCCTATGACAGCTGATCAAAAGAAGAAAATGGGTCAGGCTTCTGTTCCTCTCTTCTTAATTACACAACAGTCTTTAGACAAAGCAACATCTGTCCAACTAGCTGCCCTGCTCCTCCTCCATCCTCCTCATCCTCCTGCTTATGGCTCAGGCTTGGTGGACTTAGCAACACTTAATTACAGGAGCAGTTTCAGGGCAACTTTTTATCTGCTAGACTGAAAGACATCTATTATGGGATCAACGGATCAGTGGGAACTCAAACAATCAAAACATGACTTTTACTCTTTAAAAAAATCCAAATAAATAATAAAAACGTAATTAAAAAAAAGCAGAATTACGGTGCTGTGTTGTAGTTTGCATGACTGAATATCTTTTATTTAACTTGTGTGTGAAACACAGGTTAGGACCAGCCGAACGCTCGCCTGTTGTCAGCCCTCGGGCAGAGTCTTTGGATGGTACAGGAAGGCAGAAATGCCAGCTTATTGCCATCTGTTGGTGAGCTGGCACAGCAATGTGTGACGCGAGGTTTCAACGAGTCAAATGGACTCCGACCCAGCTGCTGCTGAGGCCCAGTGAATGGATGCCGGGAGAGCTTTTCTGAAACCATTGATGTTTGACAAAGCACAGTTTCTGTTGCGTCAGCTCCAAGTAGCAACTGAAGCCAGTTTGTAGCAGAAAAATCATCATCACATAATCTGGCTTCTTGTTTAGTCAAAAGGCTCGCAACATGCTCAATGTGTATCATACTGCGTGTCTGTTTTTAAATCTAGGCGGCAGGTGGAGAAATCAGATAACAACAAGCGATGAATTCATTTAACTGAAGTGATTTTGGATTTCTTCTTCCTGAAGTGTTTAGGCATTTAAAATTGCATATTTAAATGTGAGGAGATAATAACAAGTTTAGGTTCACCTTAGATTAGGGATCATATTTTACCATAAAAAGCTACTTATTCATGTGTTTATCTGCAGTATTTTAGTCAGTTATTAGTTATTAAAAATCACTAATAAGCATCTTGTTTAGCCTGGTATTATTACAACTAGAAATGATCACCAAACCCTCTGTCTAAACAACAACAAAATCACTGACAGTAAAATGAGTAAGTGTTCCCCAATAACAAGTCAATTTTTGAACATAAAATGTAATGTGAGGAAATGTTTGAGAACAATTTCATACTCTCACTTCCATAGCCACGTTGTATGTAGTCAATTTATTCTATTTAGAAGCTATATTTTTATATAGATCATTTATGAAGCTACTTAACAGGTCAAACTAATGACAGCAGCTACCATTGGGTTGACCTCAAAGCATATTTGAATTGCACACAATCCAATCATATTCAGTAAACATAGTACGGCTGAGCTCCAATGATATTCACGTAACCTTACTTCACAAACCTTGACATTGTCTCCATGTGTTTCTTTCACGTTTTGGGAGGATCATATTCACAGGGTAAACACGTGACCCATCCCTGGATGATGAAGCAGATTCAACTCTGCCACAACTTGCTCAGAATTGTTTCATGAATTCAACGTGCTGCACAGTAGCTGTCCAGGCACATATGGCTGTGTTTACGAGTGTTTGCCGGTCTGGGGGCGATGGTGAGGCGGAGGGTCATTTGCCCTTGGAAGTGTAATCAGTTGAAAAGTGAACAGGCTACAGGCCATGTTACCATTACAAAACACTCATCACTCCAGCCAGAGACTGTCAATAACATCCCAACAGGCTCGCACACACACACACACACACATATGCAGAGCCCATCCTGTTGACTACATCACGGCCGGCTGTAGTGATACACAAAAATGGAATGTGTCTTGCCACATTACATCATATCTCAGCGTGCTCAAGGGTCATAAAATCCTAATCAAACACTCTTGGTCCGACGCACAATGCAGCACGTGACGTATTTTATTTCCTCATGTTTAGTGAACACAGAGGTGCTTTATTTTCAACACTGAAACGGTTTCCCTCTTTGGAGGTTAAGCACCAGATAGAGTACGCGTCTTTATGTCATTATATTTTATGGCTACGGTAGAATTAATGACTGTTTGACGACTGCCACAACAGGAACACCAGTCTGCTGATGGCTATATATATATATATATACATACATATATGTGTGTATATATATAGATAGATAGATAGATAAATTCTCAATGTCGTTGTGCTGTTTTAAAAAAATAATATAATTATATATTTATAAATAAATAAATATATAAAAATATATTTATGAGATAAATTCTCACTGTTGTTGTGCTGGGGGAAAAATAATAAAATTATATATTTATAAATATATAAATAGATATATAAATAATAACATTATATATATAAATAGATATATACATATATAGACTGAAAGACATCTATCTATCTATCTATCTATCTATATATATATATATATATATATATATATATATATATATATATATATATATATATATATATATATATATATATATATATATATATATATATATATATATACAGATGACTCAAGAAAATGACACTACAGGTTGATATTCTAACAGTAAAACGTAATGTAGAAGGTGTTTGTACGGTTTTGGTGTTTGATTCTCTATTGCTGTTTATGAATTCAGTATCTGAATCATTAAATTCTTATCTGCACCCTTTATGTGTGCTAAAGTTATAACTTATATCCACATAAACATAGATTCCAATGTGGTCTAAATAATTCCCAGTAGTCTGAAGATGTTTTTTTTTTTTAATATTAATAGAATTCCAGTCACACATAGCAAATTGTTTGAGTAAAATAACAAAGTAGTTTGTGCAGTGATTTGTCATTGGAGGCGAATCGTGGCCCCTGTTTGCTCTGATTTATCCTGAGGTATTTCCTGTCACGTGACTTTATCTCAACAATCAGAGGCAGAAGGTGATGAGCTGGGATGACATCAAACTTTAATGACTCCTGAAGGCAAATAGCTCCGACGTCAGGCAGCTTCAGCATGTGCCAGTGTGCAAACCTTTGGTCATGAGAGGATTTCACCAACAGGCGAGAAGCGTGTGGTCGCAGCTTGATATTAATACTTTCACATGTGTATGTGCAGAGGTCAGGATGAGCACATCTTTTTCACCAATCACTGGTCTTTGTTTACACTTATTCGCCTCTTATTGATTCAGGTTTAAATAGTTGTCGGTGAAAGCAAAGTCTAACATGAACTGATTAACATGGGGATTTGCATATTATCCCAGTAGTATGTTTTCTTACAGAGCTCTTTGGAAAAGTTTGGTGTTTGTGTGTTGTCTCTAAAATAAATAAAAGCAGCAAATTCAGTAAATCGTTTCAGTTGATGCTACAGATGTGTAACACAAATCTTCATGAGTCAGAAACAGACTTAATTTCATATTTGCAGGTTGATCGGATTTATGCTCTTTTATGTTTTTACAGAACACTCAAGACGGTGGTGGAGGAACTGCAGGGCTACAGAGGAGATTGGTCAGAATTTGCATGCAGGAACGACTCGATCTTTGCGCCGGTTATATACAGCCACACGCTCTCTCGCAGCTCAAGAGTCAGTAGCGAGACACAATTGAACCAGGACAGCTCCGTGGACACAGACCCGTCTGCGCTGCGGACGTCGATTGGTCGTCAATGTTGCCGTCGTGGCCCGCCCTAGTCCTTTCCTACACTCTGACTGGACAAACGGATCGTCAGTCTGCAAGAGAAGGCCGGTGCGCGCGCCCTCTCCGCCCCGCCCTCCCCTCCAGCAGCAGGTTGGGTTGAGAGGTCGCGTAGGGGACCGCGGACAGCTCCAGTGTGGAGAGCAGAGCAGCAACAGAGGAGGAGAGGCTGGACATGGGGGCCCGCAGCATCACCATAAGAACACGCCGGGGACATTAAACACAAAGACGCCGCGCTGGAGAGGCCTGCGGAGGACCGGGAAACGACGGGAAAGTGAGGAAAAAAAGGGGGGGGAAGGCGGCTACTGACCCATCCCGGAGCATCCGAGGAAGGAGGAGGAGAGAGGAGATAGAATTCCGCGCACCTGATGGACTGAGACGGACAGATGAATGAAGACTGCCTACACTAACGCCTATCGATGCCTGGCCAAGGACCTGGACGCATACGCCATGAACACGGACATGACAATGGAGGGCATTGGCAGCCTGCATGGCGGGGTGGCGGTGAGCTCCATGGCCCCTGACGCGGAGCTGATGAGCGTCCACAGCCCGCACCCCGGCCGCGGGGGCTCCTCAGGGGCCATGGGGGGACACGGGGCGGCGGCGGCTCTGCGGATACACCAGGACCTGGCCGCCGCCGCCGCCGCCTCCTCCCGCTCGGCCATGGTGTCCGGCATCCTGGAGGGCAGCGGGGAGTACCGTCCAGAGCTGTCGCTGCCGCTGCACCACGCCATGAGCGTGCCGTGTGACACCTCCTCTCCCGGGATGGGCATGAGCGGCACCTACACCACCTTAACCCCGCTGCAGCCGCTCCCCCCCATCTCCACCGTGTCGGACAAGTTCCATCACCACCACCACCACCACCACCAGCGGCTGCCCGGCAACGTCAGCGGGAGCTTCACCCTGATGCGGGACGAGCGCGGGCTGCCGGGCATGAACAACCTGTACAGCCCGTATCACAAGGAGCACATGTCCGGGATGGGTCAGAGCTTGTCCCCGGTGCTGGGCTCCATCCACAACACCCAGCAAGCTCTCCACAACTACGGCGCCGCCGCGCACGGGGGCCACGAGAAGATGCTCAACTTCGACTCGAACCACGCCGCCTCCATGTTGGCCCGAGGGGAGCACCACCAGCACCGAGGCCTCGGCGGCCCGGCGGGCGGGATGATGCCGCACTTGAACGGGATGCATCATCCCGGACACCCCGCGTCCTCGGCGGGCCACCACCCCCACTCGCACCTCCAGTCTCCATCTCACGGCGGGCCGGTGTTAGCTTCCACCAGGGAAAGACCGCCCTCCTCCTCCTCGGGGTCGCAGGGGGGAAACGGTTCGGGGCAGCTGGAAGAGATCAACACCAAAGAGGTGGCGCAAAGAATCACGGCCGAGCTGAAGAGGTACAGCATCCCGCAGGCCATCTTCGCTCAGAGGGTGCTGTGCCGCTCTCAGGGGACCCTGTCGGACCTGCTGAGGAACCCCAAGCCCTGGAGTAAACTAAAGTCCGGCAGGGAGACCTTCAGGAGGATGTGGAAGTGGCTGCAGGAGCCCGAGTTTCAGAGGATGTCGACCCTCAGGCTGGCAGGTACAGGCTCCCTCTGTGTGTGTGTGAGTGTTTGTGTGAGTGAGGACAAAAGGATGATACGCTTTGATTCGAATTAAAAAAACACCACAAGGTTTTTCTTAATACATTATTCTTATTTTTACTCACGCTTATTTCCGATCACTCTTGTTATGATGACCGTGATCGATCCATAACAACAAGGGATCGATGAGGAATGATAAGGTCATGGGATTTCCCTGGCACTGAGTAGCAAACACAACTTTTAGAGGATTTTCTTCTCCGGCAAAAAGAAGGCGTGAAACATGAATAAATAGACAACAGTGCTTTACAAACGACAGACTCATAGATCGCGAAAATACTTCACAGAAATCCAAAGTGAGGAGAGTCAGTTGAGTTAATTCCAAGTGTTATTAAGTAGGTATTATGTCCGTATGTAGGGATTTTGAGGGTCATTAGAGGCGCAGATTAGCCCGGAGAGTGGGCTCAAGGCTGAGAGGGTCTGGCGGGACAGACATCGGTGGGTCTGCTGCCCCCTCTAGTGAGGACCCTCCTCATTTCCCAGCACAGTCTATTGTCTGCAGGGACAGCAGCAGCACAGGAGAAGAAGCCATCAAACATTGTTTGGATGGGTGATGTTGAAGTCTGCAGGTGGTGGGGAACAGAAATGTGATTTTTTTTTATATTTGTTGAGATGATCCCAATCTGGATGAGGCTTTTGTTGTGCCTGAGACCATGTCATGACTTAGATGACAGGGCTGTGGCTCGCTTCATATGTTCTGATACCAACATTATTTTGACTTAAAAAGAACAAATCCCATATAAATGTATCAGCATTCACACTCTAGTGCTTAGAATATGGCCTTTGTGTTTTGGGTTTTTATTGGGAGTGAAATTACAATTCAAAGTTGGAGTTTTACTTCTCACACACCGTCTTTAAAAGGGTGACTTTCATTTTTTTTTTTTTTTTTCACGAAACTGACTACACAAACTCCAGAGATAGATGTGTAAACTAGGAAAACATTCTTTAAGTCGTGGCTCAGTGGAGAAGGGACAGGAACAGGCCCAATGCTTATAACGTTTTTTATAAACGTGTCTTTCAGAAAAAGGGCCACAGATGGAAAGATATAAATATTAAAATAACAACCTAGCTGGACGTATGTATCAAATAAACAACTGGCGTATTATAAAACTGGCTATATTTCTTTCTAATTCTCATTAGATGATATATAATAATGTAATTGATCTTATTTACATTACAATGAACACTAGTTCCTTACACTTTTACAACTTCTAAAAAACATTTACATCAAATTGCAAAAACAAATGTGGAAAATAAAAATTCATCAATTTATTTTAGATAATGGAATTTGTTAAAACTGATTTTAAAATATTGGAATCAAAGTACTCCCAAAGTAAATAAAACAAAAGAATGTTTGCATGCAGACAGTCAATGTTTAAATGAAAACCTTTTAAAAGGAGGACTAAACATGTGAGAATAAATTAACAACAAAACAAAAATACTGTTAGATTTTTATATACTTGCTGATGCATTGATTAGTCAATTAAAACAAGGGAGTTAAAACACATTCCGATAATGAACTGTCAGGTAAAAAAAAAAAATGTAGACCAACTAATAATCTGGAGAAACGTATTAACTTTTTTAAAAAAAGGAATCTTCCATTGTTTTCAGTTGAATGGTTATGAAATCCATTTTTGTTTCACAGCAGGCAAAACAGACTTTTCTAAGTTAAGTAGCCTTATTTAAACACACCACTTGTATTTCCTTGACTTCAAGTGGATTTTGGGGCCTTTCTCCTGTGGCCTTCACATTACCTCGGCAACTGTGTGATTTACTCCTGGTACTTCAGCTTGTAGCAGCATTTATAAATGGGCTTTCATGCTGATGAGTTACAGAGCTGGCTGCTAAAATCATGTTTGTATTTGCTGTTCAACAATTGCGAGTTCCCATTTTCCTGTCGCTCACGTTGCCTTCAGGGCCTCTGGAGTAGTGATTCTGCTTTTCACCTGAGTGACACATGCTTGTTTTTAATACTGTTTGCTAGTTGGAGATATATTTTTATATTTATCATACATATTAAATAGAAGCTGCTTTAATATGCTGTTGGAATAAGTGACACCTTTAGCGTCCACTAAACTGCCACTGTGAAATTGTTCAGGAGACATTTCTGGAGTTTTAACAGAGTCAAAATGATCGAGTGGTTTTGTGTGTCCTCACCCCCATGTGTGTTGTGAAATGTCAGCATGTTGAAACTCACTATAAAACCGGCCTGATGGAACATACTCAGTGGCATTTCTCTCTCGCTCTCACACACACCAAACAACACCGAAAAATCAATGTTTTTGATGAAACAGTTTTGCGCCTTTATTGCATTGTAATTACACTTTTAACGTGTGATGTGGCTTGGTGATTTACTGTTGCGCAATGGTGTTTTAACGTAGATTTCATAGATTTTAACATAGATTTCATGGTCTTTTTTTGTGCATACAAACACTTTCTTCAAAGGCCTTCAATGTTTTAGGTTTTCCTTCAGACATTCTCAGATTCCAGTGGAAATATGATAGCATTGAAACAAATGTAACAAAAGACATCACAATTATTATAATACCAGAAAACCAAAGAATGTGAGAATGTTTGGTTTGATGTGTTTTCTAACTTTGTCATCAGGACGTAGAGAGGAATCCGTGTCGATTAAATTCACCTGCAGCAATCAGCTCAGATTTTCTAAATGGATGATGTCTGAAGTTGGGTGCTATTTGTGTATATTAACAACATTCTAATATCAAAATCAAAACATCCAGAAAAAAGAAAGAAAGAAGCTTTTCTAATAAGAAATTTCCCTTTAAAAAATAAATAAAATATTGTTTTCTTATTGAGGGAATATATGCTGACAAGCTTCTGGATTCATTTGTTTAAATCAGAATATTCTGCCCGGAGGCTTCTGTGGTCTGGGATTATTCAATTCCCAAATGTGGACCTCAAACTGTAATGTAGAAATGTATATGAATTAAACAGCAAAATGTGTAAATTAGGGATGGATCTACTGCAGACGTCCTCCGGCATTCTGCTCTTTAAAAATAACCCAATGAACTGACATAGTCATGCTGTAAACATTACATATATCAGAGATGTAATAAAAACTAGACAATTATTTCGATGAGTTTAATACCTGAGGAAGTGAAGAGTGCCGTTGTCTGATGAAATAATTGGTAGAGAAACCACCCAGTTGTTCTCATATTTTCTTTGTGACGTTAATTCGACTGAGGAACAAGCGGCAGCTCGGGTTCTGCTTCACCGAAGCTACAAGCATCTAATAGAGGATGGGTCAAAGGTCAGAGCTGCAACACTCAGACAATAGATGGAGCAAACATTCCCCCTGCTGACCAACTGCACCTCCCCCACTGAGAGATAGTCAGGGAGGAGGAGGGGGGCGTGTGCAGTCATAATTAATAATTAGTTCATGAATCAGGAAGATTCTTTGTGCTGTTATCTTCAGCTACGTGGCTTTGATCCCCCAGTGTCTCAGCAGTATTGATCATCCACACCTTAATGCATGTTTTCAAATCATCAACCATACGCTGGTATTTGCTGACTCACTGTGGAGTTTTAGCTCACATTTCGGCAAAATTATTTTCTGTTTTCTGTGTGAAATTTTGCTCCTGGGAAGAAAAAAATGCATCTTTCATAATGCTGCTTTTCTTGTAATATATTATATATATTATATATTATAATATATCAGCCATTTGCTGATGCCTCTCTGAGTTTGTGAACTTGGAGGCCTCCTTCACTTGTGCATGTGCAAGGGATGGCTGTGAACCCTGGGAAGAAGCGAGGCCGAGTCTGTGGATTTGATTTGTGGATGAAAGACTGGAAGCCTTCCTCGTCATTTTTAGCTGTTGAGTCTGCAGTGCTAAATGGCTTGATGTTTTTAAGTGAAATGTGATTAGCAGCTGGGCTGCTGATGCGTTCGGATTGGAAAGAAAATGATATTGAATAAATTAATTATAAGGTTTGACGTTTCAGGCTCTTAGCTGTTTAAGCCTTCTGCTCGGCCGGCAACACTCTGTCTCTCTCTTTAACCTCTTCCGTCCAACCAATCGGTGGCAATGAAACTTCCGGTCTCCTCCCTCAGGACAAAGCATTCACACTTTAATTGAGATTCAATTCTCAATAGAGTGTTTGTGTGAGAGCTTCCATGTGATGCGCTGGTGACCTGCTCCAGGTTCCCCTCGCCTCTACCCTCATGTGGACGGCCAAAGCCCCTCTGCACTTCACACAAAGAGCAAGAAAATAAATGAATAATCCTAATCTGGTAGCACAATTTTATGATTGGAAAAAAAATATAATATTTCTGAGAAACTATGAGACAATTAATAAAGACTTAAGAGTTTACGTTTAGGTTTGTTAAATTTTAAAATGTAAAAAAAAAATATTATGGGGAAATCTGGTATTGTTATGAAAAAGAAGGAAAAGTGACTGAAGGCCCCACATTCTTCACTGGACATTATGGCACCCTGAAAACAAACCCATCTATCTGTTTTGGCTGTGGACATTAAATCATAGTATGCTGTGCGTTAAAGCACAACTGTTGGTGTTGAATATAACAGTTGTCTTATCTCAGCAGCGTCATTTTGACTCGCCCTCCAAATTTCCTCATCTGTTTCTCGTTCTTTCTCTCTGTGCATCTTTTTGGGGAGAGGTATTATGTGATTGTCCAGGGAATTGAACACAAGAGCAGAGGCAGCAGCGGCCCGATGAATTATTGATGGGAATCTCGGCGTGACCCACCTCGGCCCGCTCACTTCACTACTTCACCTCACAGCCGGGTTAACCAAGCAAAATCCAGGGAAAGAGACACACACTGGGAGAGCGGAGAGAGAGAGAGAGAGAGAGAGAGAGAGGAGGAGTCCATTGTTTGGATGGAGGATGCTGGCTGACTGCGACTCACAGTGAATTATGGATGAAAAGAAAATGATCCTTAAACTGCTCCAGAATGGAGTTGCTGAGGTAAAAGCGGATGTGCGGATAGCCTCCGTCGGAGGAATCAACAAATGAAAGCTCGTTTTTAAAGAGGTGGAGTTTCCAAGGCGATTGAATTCAGCTTCATTTAACGGTGTAGCTCCTTTAAAAATGATAGCTTTAGTCAGCACATCATGTTAACATGGTCCTTTTTCACCACCCCAAACAAAAGATCCATTTTCTCCCCATGGCTTGTAGGATGGATGAATCCAGGTTGGCTATTTATTGTAGTCAGTAGTTTTCCAATTTGATCTGACCACTGAATTATAGAGATGTTTTGAGATGTTTCAAATGACCAACCCAAAACAAAATGCAAAAAACGTCTAAATAATAAATTCTAAATTATTGTAACATAATTATTATAGTATTATTACATATGTTGTGCATTATTATCATATTATATGAATGTATTTGTCATAATTTTATGTGTTTTGCTATGAAAGTCAACTGTACTAACTGCCTGGATTTGTTTCTATTTTCCTTTGGATAAACTAACTTTGGCCAATTTATTTATGTTTTCTTTTCCCAAGCAGTTTTGACCGCAAATTCACAATTATGCTTTAAAAGAACCGACAAGAGAAAAGCTGCTTAAATGTCCTATTTGTGTCCAATCATGTTTTGCCATGTTTGGCCGATGACAATAAGCAAGCTCATGATTTTTTGGTGGTTTTGTAAATTGCTTTCATTGCTTTTTACATATGGGCAAACAATGTAGAGTCCCATATAATATGTCATGATTGGAAAGGGTCCTAAACAATTGAAATAATAAGTGCAGCGGTTTTTGTTCAGAGCCTCTACAACCTTCACAGGAGCCCAATAAGAATATCACCACTATTGTCTAGTGATTTTTCGTTAAAACTGTCCACAGCAATTACCCCGCACTGAGGTGCCGGAGCTGTGGAAGCCTTGCCGGGGCCCGACCAAGTCGCTCTGGGTTCAGAGGAGAAAATGGCCCTGTCGCCGTTTTATTAGGGCGGTCAAATCAAACGTGACACGTGGACCCTGAGCTGAATGAGGCAAAGTGCTAGGAGAATTTTAAGGCACGCAGGCAGGCCCACAAGCAAGAGGCTGCAAAGGTCCAAGCTGAGCCTGAAAATGAGTCTTTACATGCGGGTGTGTTTGTTGAAAGCCATGTTAACAACTGGATCAGCTTTAATTGTGCTGCTCCGTGACAGCGAGCCAAAATTGTGTCAGCCGTTCTATCGATCAGCCTTTTCACCACTTTTCCACATAAGCTCTGTGAAATTCTTTTTTTTGTGCATTTAGAGTGTGATAAGGAGACGCACCCCCCAGAGCTCAGTGTCCAGTACCTCCAGAATATTCTACCATCCCCGGCACATGTACATCACCCTGCCTCGGTTTCTCCTCAAACTCCTCATTTCCCCCCTCAGCTTCATTAGTATTGCTGAGGAGCGCGGCTGAAATAACGGTGTCCCCAGGTGTAATGAATAAAGACGGACGACTGCACCTGTCAGTCGCTGAGCAGGGTTTGTGCTGACAGGATCACTAGGCTTAAAGTACATGGAAGACAAACAAGACGTCTTCTTCAACATCCTGTAGGGAAGGGAAAAAACCCAAACATCGTTGTAATTTTTTTATGCTGTACAAAATATCATTTGAGAAGGATTTTTATTTTATTTTATTTTATTTTATTTTTTTGTGATATGAATTTTTAAATAGTCCTGACTATGTTTTTTTTGTAACTGAAGTATGAAAATCAATATTGAATCAATAAATAATATAAGATAAGTATGAACATTTCTACAGTTTGTAGTGTTCCAGGAGCTCACAAGGGTTTGCTAGTTTAAATTCCCTGAAGAAGGACCTCTCCTCCCCCCTGATGTCGGACTGGCCCTCGCGCTCCAGCAGTCCTGCTATCTTATCACTCGTGCTGTTTGTGCTGGGGAGTCCAAACCAAACCAGGACAAATACTCCCAGCAGCTGCTGGTTTGCTGGTAAAAGCATTAAAAGCAGTTGCTGTTTGATCAGGAAGATGGATTTTTGAGGGGGACCGTACTTTATTTGATTGGTCCACTTAAGTGGATTCATCAGGTGGAATCTGTCTGTGATTGGATTATGTTTCATATTGGATGGACGAGATCCAATTGTAGATATTACAACCTTTAATGGAAACGGCTTTAGTGGGAGAGGAGAACAGTAACAACCACGTAGCTTAAAATTACGGTGGAGGAAAGGGTTTCAGCACACGATCATTGGAAAAGTGAATAAAATAGCTATGGTTATTCAAACATCCAGACATTAAATAAGCCTAGTTATTGACGCGTGAATTCTATAGTTGTATTGTTGTGAGCAAACATAGCAGCAGCTACATCAATGGCCTCACAAGCAGGTTTCTCAGATCCGTGTTGGGAGTGATCATCTTGCAGTTCAGATCTCTGTGTGCGTCCTGTGATTGACAGGAGATCCTTTCAGGATTTACTGGCAGGAGAAAAAAACATTATCAATATTTAAATCCTCCGGGGATTTTCTCCTCGCTGAGTGGGAAACCTTGATCACGTCACCTAATCTTTGGGAGACAAACAGCGCGCTGAGCAGTTTGCCAGGATGTCCAGATATAGCCGCTCTGATCAATCACTGACCACTGTGGACGCGACGAGCCAGTGTGTGTTGGCCGAGATGGCTTCAGGACACCCGAAAAAAATGTTGATAAGAAAATGTACAGAAGGTTAACTCGTCATCTATTAATGAGTGTCTTCTGTGTGTGGGTTGCTGTGTGCCTACATGCTTTTGTGTGTCCACAAGTCAAAGGTCGCTCAATGTTTCCATGAAATCTTGCAAAATGTCTCCAAAACTGATTTTGTAAGAGTTTTTTTTTCTACACAAATCACAAGCACTGTTTCATGGAGGAGTATTTTTAAATAGTCCGCTCTACTTTCACTTTTCTTTTTTATGGAAATATACAATTCACATCTTCGTTTCATGACCTTTTTTCATGTGTTTGTGACAAAATATTGGATTTTCTTCATTGTCATACCACATGTTGCCATTTGGAAAATTCCTCACAGAAGCATTTTATTTTATTTCTGTGTCTTATAAAACAGATCAGATTTTTTTCTTAACTATGAAGTTGAAGTCCTTAAACATTTCATCAACTTTAAGGGTCATTTAAATCCCCATAATAAATAAGCAAAGCTAACTATATAATAGATAACTATGAGTCTTCTTTATATCCTGGGTGGAGTTGCTGGGCTCCACCGGAATTATTTTTTTATCATTGAAAAATAAAAAAGCAATAAAGCTGACAACTTTGAGATCGCTTCCTTGTTGGATCACTGACATCATCGGGTCAGTGGTGAATGGTCAGTCCATGACTTTGTAAACAAGAGTGAGTGAGACTCTTACCATGGCTGCATGTGTACAGAAGGACTGGTCAGTACCTGGCTTTTAGGTCCACACAGTCTGAGATGAGTTCACTAGAAAAATTTGTTGATGACACAACACATGCACAAAGCCAAACACACACACACGGTCATGTGTTTTTATGTTTTGTGGGGACCTCTCATTGCCATAGTGCATTCCCCAGCCTCTCACCCTTAACACAACCCTCCAAAACACATGGCTAACCTCAACCAGGACTCTGAACCAAACTTGTGCCCAATTATAATAAACTACTTTTACTGAGGACAGGCCAAAATGTCCTCACAAGAAGGCGGCTTTTCAAGACTTGGTAGTCACAAGTATGACGAAACATGACAGCACAAACACACTGGTAAATGTCCGCTCCTGTAAAGCTTCATCAAGTGACAAGTAACAAAAGTAGAATGGCTGAAACATCAACACAATGGTTTGGGGGGGGAAGAGGGAGAAAGCCAGGAGGAGCACCCAAAGAAGGATGGATTAAACAACAATAAGGATAATGTTAAGAAACATGGTGGCTTAAACCGGTGGCTTTCCTCAGCTGTGTGTGAGTCCATGTGCGAGCGAGAGTGAGAGGGCACGGTCTGTTCATCCGCTTCCGGTTATTAAAGCAAGAAGCGGAAATCATCTCGATGCATTAAGCTGAAGCACACGTAAACATACATTCATGCACGTGCCAACACACACACATGCACACACACTAAGTGCTAAAATGCAATGGGTCTTTATTATCTATTTGTATCAGACAGATTTTAAGTGCTGTGAAGTATACAATACTCGTAGTGTGTCCTTGTGTGTGTGTGAGTATTGAGTCACTCATAGTCTTTAGGCTGTAATATAAACTGTACTCTTCCAGTTATGTTACTATATTGTGATGTATACAGCGTTTGCGAATTTATGTGGCCGAGTCAAGCTCATCATTTTAGTTGTCCTGGGAATCAGGACTCATATTTATCGCAGGTCAAACTGTTATTGTTTGGCCAACCTGTACTGTATGTTCAATGATAGCATCATTTTAACTTTTGACTTTTATGAGTTTATTTATGAGTATGTTTAGGGGATATTCCTGATATTCATCAGTAAAGTAATATTGAGAATTATTTGCAGAGAAAAAGATGAATACAATTATTCTCAGTGTTGCCTATTTTGACCCAGGACGCAACACTGTATGTTTGTGGTTGTCTTGTAAAGGAAAATGTTCTATCATGGTGGTGAGTTATTCAGGAGCTAGCCATGACAGACAATAGAGGCTTAAGAGAAAATCATTTCACTGGAGCTGTTTGAGGCTGGCAATGTTTGATAAGGAATGCAAATGCATTTGGCGGCCATCTTTGCCGGTTTCAGTCTCCACTCCTGTCTGGAGCCACTAGACAGAGAATGAAGCGTCTTAATCATTTGAAGAAAACAGAGTCCCCAGTGGCATCACAATGACATCACACACAGAGTCACAACTGACTAAAGATTCAACCAAAGCATGGCTCGGTCCTGTCGGCTCATGACGGAGTGTCCAAATGTGGCGCCACACACGAGCGTGCAGAGTGAAGGGCGACTTTACTACTTACCCTGCACTTACATGCCCTCTGTGTAATGGATACCAAGGCTTAAGTGGTAATGGTGCAATAAAAAAAAACAGCGCAAGACGAGGAGAGACATGCTGAAAGGAAAAGAAACAGGGAGACGGAGGAGGCCAAGAAAAGGAGGGGTGGAAGGATGCTGAGGGAGGAGAGATGGAGGAACCGGGGACAACAATGGAGGAGGAGAGACAATGGAGCAGAGAGATAATCGAGACAAAAGAGCTATCATGGAAGCAAAAATGAAGAAAAGGTGATTGATGGGAGACTAAAAAGCTGGCGACATGCTGAGGAATAGCAGGGGAAGCAAATGAAAGACCAAATAAATGGACCTGAGGCGTAAGTGATGGAGTTGAGAGCGTCGTGAAGCTCTGAGGCTGCATCCACACCATTTCATCCAGAGGCTGGTGAAAACCAGCCACTGATCCTGTTAGCTCACGACAATCACTAACTCATCTTATGAAGATTCATAACACTCGCCTCCAGTTTGTCTATGAAATCCAATTTTTATTTTTGTCTGTCTCAGTAGGTCTTGGACCAATGTCGGCATGTAACACTTCAATAGCACACAAATGTTACGTTGTTATATTTAGCTTAATTCCTATTGCCTTTCAGAGGCAGGAAACAAACCCAGACACTCTTCAGCTCATTCAAGCAAAGTGATGATCTCTCCGCCTGGGACCAGAACCCGAGCCCCCAATTTACTGCTGAAAGGCGTCTAAATTTAGGAACAACTGTTGATGCTCTTGCTGACAGTTCCCTCTCTTGGCAACTTCCGAAAGCAAAAGTGCTGGCTGTGTTTAAATGTGTCCTGCTGGCTGTACAGAAAAGTGTCAGCGGACCAAAGAACCAAACAAGTTGGTCCCCAGCCCAAACCAAGCCAGACCTCCTCGTCTTTGACTCCATTCCCAGGTCTAGATCTCTCACTCCACTTTAACATGTAGGACTCTCCTCCTCACCTCAAGCGTCTGCTTTGGTGAAACAGCCCCTCATTGTGTCCATTGACAAGCTCATTGATGGGCTGGCTGTGTGTTCGCGGCTCTTGACGCTGAGCACTCAACTTGACCCTCCATACGAGTGTGCAAATGGCAGCCTCTAAGTCGCCATAATGGCTCTCAATGCAGCGCGAGACTTGACCTTTAGAATTGCTCTGCGTATGGGAACACATTTCAATGACTTCCATGTTGGTTTTGGTTGATGATAACAAATGATGGTTTGGACTAAATCGCTCTTGGTATATACTCAAACATATCGCAGTTCAATTGCAGACAATGTGCATGAGGGGCAAAAGGGTCCTTTATGTGAGGAGTTTGCATTGTGTGGCTTTTATTCTGGGGGACTCCAGTTTTCCTCCCAAAAACATTCAGAGGTTAACTGAGAACCCTTAAATGATCTGTAGTTGCGTGTGTGTGGGAAGGGTTGGTTGTCACTCTGTGCCCTGTTCATAGCCTTCCGACCGGTTCCAGGTGTCCCAGGCCTAGTGCCCTCACTCGATGAATGAATGAATGAATGAATGAATATCCATAAGGATGCTGGATGAAGAAGGCCGCACCTGGTGTGGACTATATCATGGAGTGGTTCATGTTGAGCCAAGCAGTATTCCATTTTATGATTATGATCGCAGTACACAAAATTATTTATGCAGATCCCAGAAAGGAGCATGGCTTTTGGCAGGACTTGGACTGTGAAGACATTTCTTCTTTTTCTGGACCAGTTGGTGGTTTTTCCACAGCTGGTTGTCTTCTATTTTGAGGTCCAAAACCAATGCTAACATCGAATTTGCAGCATTAAAAATCAAGGAAACATCATTGATGTCCTTTTTGCAACCCTGCTTGGACACACACATTGCCTTGTTTGAGCCATTACGAAAAAAAAGGTCACGGAAAGGTCTAATTTCTCATTTCAATCATGCATGAACATTATTATACTCATTAGAATTACTTTATTCTCACCAGAAGTGAGTCGAACGCCTTTAGGAATTTGTTTTTTTTCCTCCCAGCTGCATCATTTGGGAGGAATCCACACCAAGGCAAAGTGCGATGATGTTGACTTCCCGCTGATCCTGTTTGTAGCTGTAGACACATTTAGCAACACTCTGATTCACCACAGAGAGCTGATGTAAGACAGAGGAACCCTGCCGTATTGATCCTATTGATCCACTCCGTACCTCTAAAGAATACAACCCCCCTCCCGCTCCCAATGTCCACTCTCACCCTTCCCCCACTCGCACGGCTCTTTTGAATAATAGAATTGCACGTGTGATCCTCACTGTAACCTGGACCTGCTGAAGAAAAACCTGATGGAAGCATCTGATGCTTGTGTGAGTGGGCGGCTGATTTAGATTGCCCTCCCCTTTTCACTTCCAGATGTGTTGGCACTTTTTTTAAGCGCTTGTCTGAAGGGAAAACGCTGCTGAGATTTTACTCACAGCTCAGATTGGTGTTTGTGTTTGAAGTGTAGCAATCGAAGGTTGTTTTGTGGTTGGCTTGTCTGTTACATTATATATATAGGTTACATTTATCAAACACACATAAAATTATGACCATCTACAACAAGGTAAAGTTCTCCATCTGATGCTACACTGCTACTGAGTCATCTGTGTTTGTCTACTTCTACATTTACAATAGATCCAAGGAGAAAAGAGAAGCACGAACATGACTGATGCAGAAGGCTGGCCAGTTTGGTTGGAGCCAAACTAGATGAGCTAACAGTGTTGACTATGTTCAGATTAAGTAGTGAGGAACCAGACCCCGGAGAATTCTGGGAGGCCCTTTATTATTATTATTATTATTATTATTATTATTATTATTATTATTATTATTATTATTATTATTATTATTGTTGTTGTTGTTATAAATAATAATAATAGTGATACTGATAATATCATCAACATCATCATATTCATAACAATAATCTTAATAATAATAAACTGCTGGTCAGTAAATCCGTAAGAGCGCAAAGTTAAATTGTATTCATTTTTGTTCATCAGAAAAAAAAGTTACTACTATAATTTATGTAATTATATTATTAGTAGTAGTATTATAATTTATATAAGTGATGGTTTTGAATGGATGATTTTCACACACAAATGATTCATATTTTGCGTCTGCTTCTTCTTTTCTTAATCATTGATTTGTCTCACTCGTAGAAAAGGGAAGGTAATGTTGGAGGAATCACGATGTTTATTCTTTACCAGACACCGTTCACTGACACCGACGCCATCAGCAGACCGCTAATGTGGACAGATCAATAGCGCCACCTCTCAGTGGCAGAGCGCAACTGTTCGGTGTTCTCAATCATCTGATGCTTCTTAGTTCCTGATCTCGCCTTAAATAAGTGTAAAGTTTGACTACAAACCACATTACACCCACCAGCATGTGTGTGTGCGCGCGGGCGCGCGCGTGTTACGCAATGGTTTTGTTACAGAATTGAGTCTTTAACGTGATTCTTATCGATCGACCGGGCGGTGACTCGTGCATACTTAATTCAGGGAGGTAATGAAATCAAACACACCCTCACCTCACACAGCCGCCCCTCCTGACCGGAGGAGACAAATAGATCTCGATCGTGTTATTCTATATTTACATCCGAGCCTCTGCCGGAAGATTTAAAACGGCAGTGAAGTCAATGTTGCAGTTTAACTCGCGTTCAAACAGCTGTGACAGGTGCATTTCCTTGAAGAATCCGCTACCAAACAGCCAATAAATATCTATTTCCCATCGTGAGAGTGGTAAAATAGTATTTATATGAAGACAGTTTACCTCTACTGCTGTTCATTTTTATATCCACAACTACATTTAGAGTAATGTAACAGTCAGGCCTGGGACTTCAGGAGATTCATTTTTATTAATGAATGAATCGACATATAAACTTTGTTTCACAAGAGACATTTTTGTGTCATCAAATCCAGGCAAACTACATTATACTCTATACGTCATAACCGCACAAAGAGGGGGACTGAATGAGAACGTGCTGATGGAGGGAAAATTAAACGTAATATAATCATTCTGGCGTCAAATATTAAAATCATAATTCATTATTTATCTTAAATTCGATTTTTTAAATCCCACCTCTTGTATCTCAGTTATTCATAAGGACAGATACTGTTCCAGCAACAAAACAACGACGTCAACGTGGTCTCATATGTCCTAATAAGGTGTGTCTGTCTCCACAGCGTGTAAGAGGAAGGAGCAGGACACGGGCAAAGATCGCAACAACACACCAAAGAAGTCGCGGCTGGTCTTCACCGACCTGCAGCGGCGCACCCTCTTGGCCATTTTCAAAGAGAACAAGCGGCCGTCCAAGGAGATGCAGCTCACCATCTCGCAGCAGCTGGGCTTGGAGCTGACCACGGTCAGCAACTTCTTCATGAACGCCCGCCGCCGAAGCCTGGACAAATGGACAGACGAAGGAGGGAGCCCCGGAGGCCAGTCGTCCTCGTCCAGCACTTGTACCAAAGCGTGATTTTAGACGGAGGGAAGCGAGAGGGAGGGTTCCTGGGAATACGGGGTGGGTGGACGGGTTTGAAGCAAGGAGGAAACTTTTTACTATTTTTTTGTCTGTTTAGCTTTGTCGATGTTGACAAACCGAGCGAGGGGCTGCTCACTGTGACGACTTATTTGTAGCCAAACCACCTGATTCCACCTCATCACACGCCAATTTCCATGCTGAACGCTAACCTCATGTTGAGAACACGGAAACCTCACCGCTAATGTTTCGCCGCTAGCCCAGATACCAAAGACTAGAGGACAGTATCTGTTTTCTAATATGCAACATAAGCTAGAAAACAGCCTATGAAAGCTTTATGACAGCGGAATGTGCTTGATGCTGACCAACCTGATGACTTTACTATCCACGACCCATATATAGGACAAATTGGAAAAGCTGACCAGAGTTACTTTTGACCGTTGGACCATCCACACGTTCCATTGAGTATTTCCCCAAATGAATCGGAAGAGTCACGGTGCAATATTTCCCTTGAAAAAGGTCTCCACTCTGTGGACCAGTCGTCTTATTCTTCTCACACTTGTACGCCGACCTGCCAATTTACCAAAGAGAGCGGACACATTCACGAGACGGGACACGCAAGCACAACACACGTAGACACAGTTTCTTCTGAGTTTTGGTGCATTCCACTGCTTTACAACGTACCTGAGCACAATCTTGAAGCACATTTTCTTTGCAATAGAACCGGGGGTCTCCGCAAAGCCGAGTGGTCTTCGCATTTTAGAAAACTCAGGATGCCATTTTTTCTAAACAGAGGCTGAATTCCACTCGGCTACCACACACACACACACACTCGCGACACGACTTAGTTTACGCACCGGCCAGAACTTCCAAGGCTCACCATGGCTTCTTCCACTCACCGTAGCTAACTCTCCCATCGGGACGGGCGTTTCTGCTAGCATCTTAGCATTAGCACAATCCTGGTTTATACCCAAAGATAGAAATCATTTCCAGTCTCAGCGTGGAAGCCCCAGACTGAGACTGCCAATCAGCCACAACCCCCTTGGAAACTTTGGTTAACGCTCATCCTGGACTGAGGATGACCTGGCTGACTCAGCATTATGACTGAGCTGAACCGAGGAGTGGACCCATCTGACCCTTGCGACGGACTGTCCAGGCGAATCAGGGCCTTTGTAATAGTTGAAGAGGACAATCTAAAGACGATGCCTGGCAGCTCCATCCCCAGCGTCAGTGGGAGCCAACAGCCGAGGTTCATTCTTTCAAACGCTAAAGGAGGGTCATAATTCGGCGATGCCAAACATCAGACGTCACCCCAATCACACACACACTCGCTGTACAGCTGATGTAAATACTCACCAAGCATCCAACCCGACAGTTTCCTCACCTCATCCTCCATCTCTCATGAGCTATCAAACCAAAAAAAAAAAGGAGCAAACCAAAGGACAAGCGTCAGTCAGCAGCCCCTCCTCCCTCAGGCTGAGCACCAGCCTGCGTAGGCGCGAGCCAAAGGCTTTAAGAACAATTTAAAATTTAAAAATGGACACTTGAGACTTTTTCTATTTATTGACAAATCGAAACCAAAGAAAACCTTTTTCTGCACCTAACTGTTCCACCAAATGGATAAAAACTGATGATGGAAGAGAATTATTACCAAAAAAATAGATTTAAAGAAAAGAAAAAAAAAAAAGAGCGGTGGCGACGATGTCAAGGGTGAAGGACGTCGGAAGAGAAGGAGGGAGGATAGCAGGAGGGATGACATCATGACAGCAGAGAAGTAGATTTGCTCTGCCTGATGTGGAGTCAGGCCATCTTTAAGGGGAAGCCAGCTGACAAAGGGTTTAAAACGAAAACCACACGGGAAGGAGGGAAGGCCAGAACGGAGGACATCGTCATCAATTTTCTTCCCTCCGGCCCCTAAAAAAAAGCAGAACATTAATGTGTCTCTCACGGTTGAAGAGTGTCTTTAACGTGTGCCTATGCAGTTTTTCAAAGTAAAAAAATGGTTAAAAGAACAACAGAAACCTCATCAGCTAACAAACCAAAGATTCACTGTTAACCGCAGCAGCAGTCCTCCTCACCTCCCAGTAGAAAAGGTCGGCTAAGCAGCTCCGGCTCCGCCCTCGCTGGATTAGGCATATTCCACTGTGCAGACAGAGGAGAATGTTCTTGTGTTTCTCAGCATTGACGGTCTGTTCCAGTCTTAGATCGCACTTCTCAATCGAGCTTCTGGAGTCCACCCACGCTGTTGTTTAAACCTGCTCATGTCCGTGCTGTGTGAGATGTACAGATTATACCAAAGATTTCCTGCTGTACTGACGGTAGCACATGGGCACTGATCACTTTTAAACTCGACGAATCAACAGAACATCAATGGTCAGCGTTAGTGTCTTCTAACTGTTTCCACGTGTCAAGCTTGACCTGTAAGGCTCAAACAATCACAGCTACAACCAAAACAGTGGGTTTCCTCATCTGCTACTGAGCTGACAAATGGTCTCTAGGAATGTCCCAAACACACGGAAGAATCGTTTCTTTCGCGTGTACACTTGAGACTTGCAACCAGAGGAAGCTGTGACGGCACGTGAGGAGAGGAGGAACTTCGCTGCTGCTGCGACATGTTCACCAAAAACAGAGATACCAAACAAAAGAACACCCACCGAGAGAAAATGCTAAAATATCGGTCAAATAGCTTTATCCTTAGTTTTCTCTCTCTCTTTCTGTATGTGAAGCTGTAAGTCCAAAGAAGAGCCTGTTGTTTATGGTGCAGGGGGGTGGGGGGCGGGTGCGGGGCGGCGGCAGCCATCAGCCACGCCCACCACTGTCAGGATGGAACACAAACTTCAACGTCCCAAAGATGTTTCACCTCAGTGCGTCGTGGAGCACTAACATTCCGAACTCGATGTTTTGCAATATGTTGTTATTATTGTTATTTAATGTAATTTATGTTTCTTGATAATGGTGGGTTAATTTAAGCGAACAAATTGTGTTGCCAAATCTCCCTTGTTCCCTGATGCTCATTAGCTTTGCCAAAGTTTACACTGTTCCCTTTTCTTTCTGTCCCATGCTGTATTTATTTATGAGCTGTTTAGAACACGCTAGTTTTGTACGTCAGAATAATTTAATGGTATTTAATTAGATGTCATCTTCTTGATTCCTATTTATGCCTATTTAAGAATGTTAGTGGCATCAAAGATGCAGTGCTTGTGCCAGACCCCTTAATTTATTCTTAGTTAGCTTTACTCTAAAAAGCAAAGGCAATGTTGTTTTCAGAATGTTTAGCTCGACAACCTAGGAATGTCGCGGTAGATTCGTCTTCTCCTGAATGTCAACAATCTAGCCAGTCTAGTCTTTGGTTTTTTTTTGTTTTTTTTTGTCTTTGTTTGACCGAACAATCGCGACTGAATGATGAGCACTGCATCTGCTTTCCTTTGACCGCCTGTGATTTACTGTGGCTAATTTATTGTCGTTTTCATTTGTTTGTGTCCTGCTGACTTTGAGTTTATGACTGATGTTATAGTTCCACTTGATCAGGTGATGTAAAAGGCCACACGTGGTCATGTGACTGACCCACCAAAGATAACTGGAATCCTTGAGAGGCCAATAAACCGTGTGTTTACATCCACGCAGCCCCATTCCTGGTTAAGATCTTATTCATCCAGTCTGTCACAAAATCGGACCCTCCAGACTGTGTTCTTTGATGACACTTCTGGACAAGTACTCGCTTTTTTTTGCCACAAACAAAACCAAAGAAACATCAAAGATCAAACTGTCGATCCACTAGTTTCAGCCTGGTAAAGTGAGTCCACAGCCTCCTTTACGTTTCACAACATAAGATCTTATCCAGGTTCCTGACGCCGCCGTCGCTCCGCGCGCGTGTGTGTGTGTGTGTGTGTGAGACTGCCTGCATGCAAACACACACAGACTTGTTTCATTGGTTAGGAAGAAAAACTGAGACGTCCCATAAAGCAAGCTGCTTCCAAGACTGACTGTAAAAATAAGAAAAAAGAAAAAAATCTGTGTGAGGAGTGAGAAGCAGAGCGGCTACCTCACTGGTGTTAACATTTGTCCTCTTAATCGTGTTGATGAAACCAAAGAAACCAAAGATTCTTTTCTCTCCAGTGCGATCTGCACTCAGCCTCAACACTCTGGTGGTATTTCTCCTCAGCGATGACACCCCTTCATTGTCCTCTTCATTTCCTCCCTGATCTCCTCTGTCCTTACTCTCTGCTCCTGCACTCTCTTAGCCTCGATTCCCGCCACACTGTTCGGTGGATGTCAGGACAACTCAAATATGCTCAATGGATTTTCCTTTCTCTTCTCCTCCCATTAAGTTATGGCTATGGAAGTGTGAATGGGAGGATGTCAGACGAAGAAAGGGAGCAATGTCTTGCACTGAAATATTCCGTAGCTTTGACCCACACACCATTGGGCCGACTTACAACTTTCAATGAGCGGAATGTTTTCCTTGTTTTAAACACTATTCCGCAGCATCGGCGTGTTTCTGGTTTTGTCAACCTTTTTCAGTCCAACACAATCTAAACCTACCTTTTCAGAACCGGACTAGCACTTACAGTAATACACTCACTCACCATGAGGCCAAGCCTGTTCAGTTGTCGACATGCTGTTTCCAAATCCCCTGACCTCCTGAGCATCTTAACTGACCTTTTCACCAGAACCCTAGCCTCCGCTCCAAGCCTCTCAGCGACCACGAACGCTTATGGCCCCATGGTGTCATGTTCTAACTGACCAACTCCAATCCACCCTTCAAGCTTGCTTTCCTAACCCAGGCCCTTTCACAGTTCCAGGCCTAAAACCCTACATTCTAGTTAGAGACCTCAGTGAACCAACTGAATGAAAGTAAATAGACAATAGCCCATTTATTTGTCAGCACTTGTTGCCACTCAATCACGTGCATTCATTAGCTTCAAGCCATTTACACTCAAGTGAAAAATGGTGTGCAGTGTGTCACTGTCAAAGTACGGCAAAGATGGACTGGGCAGACCCACACGCCGCCCGTAGACCTAACTGTGAAAGTATTTCTGAGGCCTGTTTCTTAGTTCTAAATGCCTGGACCATTGCCCCTCAGTGCTCACTTCTAAACAACACAGTTTAACAAAAGCAAATGACACAGGAGTGTTATTCCCATCCCAATGGCCCTGCTTGACACTGACCCTCGGACCCTACACCTGGAAGAGAGAGAGAACTGGCATTACTTGCTGAGCTAAACACATCAACGACATCCACATCAACACAGTAATACTGGTTGAGATGGCCTCTAGTGTGATGTTACACAACCTGGTTTTCACTGGGTAAAAACTGTTTGATGAAACAATAAAGCAGCACCACTGTCCTAAAAGGTAACTCCCCTTGAACTGGAAAGGAAAGGTTTTCTTCTTCCGTCAAGTCGAACGCCTATTTTGCAAAGGTATTTCAGTGCAAAACATAAATGACTCTCATGTTAAACTTCATGATTAACAATGTTTCATGTGCTAAGTGGTTCAGAAAAGAGCAGGTGAGACATAAAGCTTCCAACCAGACAGGATTCTGTTGCAAAGTATAACCTTGGACGTCTCGACCTCCGTCTCATGCTACTATTCCTGGCTGGTGCAGGAGTCTTCCCTGCTCTCTGGTGCTTTGCAATGGCAAAGAAAAGCAGAGGGAGTGAAAAACAGACCTGCCACTATAGTGACGTATTCTTCCTGTCACTGTGTTACGTTTCAGTGGGAATGTTTTAAGCTCTTCCGCTTCTTCAGTCCTCCGTCATTAATGTCGACATTCTGAAAACCTAAGATTCATCCACTCTTGAACGGTTGCAAAGCTTTACAGGAGGAGAAACCCGGACAGAGAGTTGAGTGCAGAGCGTTCTGTTTGTACCAAACTGTTGCAGATATACCTCATAGACCCTAGTGTTAGGATGATGACCATGATGTTATTATTATGATGATGATGATAGCGTATGTCATGGATTATTCACGTCTTCATTTTTTGGTAACTGTAACTTTAAACAAATGTTGGGGAAAGCTTTATACAAATTTTGTTTTTGTTTTTTTCTTTTTGTAATAGTTAAAAAGGTGTGCTGAAACCAAAAATGAGAAATGCTTGTCTTCTTCCATTCCTGTTGATGCTCAACTGGTTTTCCACAACCAGGAGAGTCAGCGCTTTGTCTGCATTTTCGCGCCAGTCAGGGGTTTTGTTCTTCATTCACAGCAATGTAGATTCATGCATGGGCTTATTTACATTTAGCTGGCCATGTGACACATTGTGAGTTTTCTTATGAGCCTTTTCATCATCATCATCATCTCACTTCATTTCATCAGCTGCAACCTCAAAGACGTCTATTTATTTTTATTATGATTATTTTTTACTTTAGAGGACGTATAAAAAAACGCCAATGTAAGAAGACTGCTGCCGCCTACAGTCACCCCAATAACAACAAAGAATTAAAAACGGATTGATTCAGTGGATCAAAAGTCATTCATGATCTGGAGTTTGCTTTTCATTGCAGTGTCTGGTTCCAGGCAAAATGTGTTGAAATGGAATGTATCCACTGCCTTTTGAAACGATGCTGCCCCCTGTAGGTTTCATTTATTACTTACTGGATTTGAGTGCTAAACTGAATGGTTAGTGTTTATTTATTCTGATGTTTGACTGCTGAGAGAGCTTCAGTTGTCGTGTTATGTAACAAGCAGCATCTTCATACTGGAGCAGGGATCAAGCTGATCTCCACTATTATTGTACATTTACTTCCCTATTGCGATGATGATAGACATTTTTTTGTTCACGCAGTCCAAGAACAAACAACAAACCAAAGCAATCCTGTTGAAAGAAAGCCGGGAAAAGAGGAAGCTATTTTCATGAGTTGACTAGTCTTTGTTGTTGTTGCTGTCTGTGATGTATCAATGCACTCTGAAGGGCTTGAAGCCACCGTGTTGAATTGATTTGGTAACCTTTAGTCAGTATTCCTGCTGGAAAATAGAAGTGACAACAGATTTGTAAAAAAAAATAATTCAGTCAACAGCATTGTCTGAATTGAAGGGACACTTGTTTCATGAACTCTGTGTTAAACGCAGCATAGGAGTGGTGAGTTTGTCAGCATTAGTGCGTCCGTCTTCCATGGCAAACCCTGAACATTAAATCACAACACAGCAAAAACATTGCAGCGTCATCACAGGTCGATCACAAGCCGTCCTCCATCACATTGAGGGTCTCTCATTTTTAACCAGTGTCCTTTTCTTTTTCATTCTGGTGGACAGTTCTCATCCATTGAAAGATGCGTTCTTGTTTTCTGGTGGCAACAGAAAGTGATTGAAAACTGGTGTGGAATCAAACGATGATCGAACATGAAGCAGGATCAATGTTGGTCCACCCTCTGTATAAACAACGGAAGAAAAGAATAAAGAAATCACAACGTTCTTTTCCATCAATATTGTCTGAGCGTGTGTTTGTGTGTGTTCGCATTAGATCATGAACAATTGGAACAACAACCATCTACCAACGTGAGCTGGTTACATGGTTTAGGCCCCATTCTGTCTATACACTATAGAGCTATGCTGATGCGCTGACTCACTCGAGGAGTTGGTGCTGCTCTCCCTACACTCAGGGCGAAGAGGCACATCACACAGGTGCAACACACGACTGTCACACTCTGACACCGACCGTTGCACTGGGAAGTGGACTACAAATGAAAATCAGAATCTTTCCCGACACTTGTGAGTCGCTCCTCCAAAGCTGCCATAGCATCCTTTGACAAAGGTCAAAGCTGGGTCATTACCGTTATTATGGCGATTTGTTTAACAAAAAAATGAAAAGGAAGCAGTGGTGAACTGTTTTTTTTTTCATTTTTCATCCAAGAAACTGCAGGTGATGGGTCCAATGTTGCTCCGGCAGCAGAAGACGGAGGTCCAGGATTCAGGCACGTCTTCAACTAAACTGTTATGGAGAGAAATGTATCTGTTTTATTCAGATATGTTGAGACTATTGACTGGTTGTTAAAAACACAGTAAATGCCTTTGTTGTTTAGTTTGATATTTCGCACTGGACCACGGTAGAATGCATCAATTGTAAAAATAAGTGCACAAGAGACATACGCCGGACACTAACTGGCAACCAGGTGACTACACTTGACATTACACCTATGGTGTCGCTCAAAAAAGGCGAGGTAATGCAGCCAAGGACCGCCACTCTGCACCGCAGAGCCAACTGACGTCTCCCTTCAAAACAGAGAATCGTAGACTATCAAAGTGGTTCCTCTGTGCTTTAAAAGTTAGCAAAAACTAACCTAAATGCTGAACCAAATAAATTCTCTCCACAATGTCAAGAGACAAAGAATCGTTGTAGCAAGTTGAGGCAGAGGACGTGAAAAAATTGTCTGGAAATTCTCCACATTAGATGGTCTTTGGCCTAAATTGTCAGAAACTTGCTGGTTAGTCTCTGAAATACATGTTAAATTGAAAGGGTTAAATAAATAAATCTTGATATATTTTGCCTTACTGCCGACCTCTTTCTGGAGACATTTTTAAACAAATACATTTTCCACTATTTGTTTCTGCAAATTACACGCCAAAACAGCAGAGAGTCAGTTGCTCAATATTTTCACAAATCAAAAGGGATTTTCTCCAAAAACGTGTAACTAAGCACAATTGCCTTTTGACCTTTTAATTTTTTTCAATGAACCAATTGAGACGTGGCTTAAAACAGGTTAAAAACATTGAATTAAATGCACCAAAAGAAACCAAAAATGGGTGCGTCCCCCTCATACGGTGGGTTTTCTGGTTGCAAATGAAGTTACTGCTATTTGGACAAGACACTCGTGAGAATAGCTTTTGCGGATGTCACTATCTTGTTTTCCGACCTTGACACTGGATCACAGTGTTGGATTGTGGCAACAGTCCTTGTTGCTGTGACATCAGAACGTCAGTAACCCAGGTGTCAATGGGCTTCAGCTGAATGTAATGTGCCAATGTTGTGGGGTTTTTTTTTATTAGAAGGTGTCTGTATGGTAATGTACAAAGACTGTTTTCTGGACGCACCTGTGACAACATATATATTACAATATATAATTTCACAGGTTATTTCATGTCACGTGTGACCAGGTGTCACAACAACAACAGCAAAACACCACACACTGGGAGCGATGAATACAACTGATGCATTGATGCAACACATTTTGTGAAACTTAGACTCCACTATATTATCAACTGAACGCCTTGAATGCTCAGTTTTGAATGGAAGGAGCAGCTTTTGGTTTCAACGGCATCAAGTGCAGCAGGTCCACCTCCTCCAAATCATGAATGATCACGTGGAACTGTTTCGAGCCAGCACTCTTCACGTTAGCACCAAGTCTGTTCATTGTTTTCTGCTCATCTGTCCCTCCTCCTCCTCCTCCTCTCCGTCCATCCATCCATCATGGCTTCTCTCTGCCCTTTAATGACTCTATCAGCGCTTCTGTCTCTCTCTCTGATCCCTTCATTCTTCTCCTTTGTGTGTAATCATCTCAGCATCCATCACTTCTTATCAATCTACCTCACCGCTCCTCACCTTTAAACTCCCTCCTCTGCCTCTCCCCTTTTAATCACTCCATCCCATCATCTTGCTCCCAGGGTTGCCAGGGAAACGGCGCTGCGCTGTGTTGCAGTTAATCTAGTGGCATTGTCCTTCCATTACGCTGAGGGTCAGACGGCTGATAAGGACGACACAGCGTGGGAAACAAGCCTCTTTGAAGGTAAAATTCTGCCCAGCACGAGCGAGTGTTGCGGTGACGGAGCACCGGGGGCCACAAATGTCGACAAAATAAATCGGCCTCACATAAACAAGCTGCCCAACAGTGCCGCGGCCGACACTAATGCTTCCTGTTCGGCTGACAGTGGGTGATTGAGTCTCGTAGGTTGTCCTGGAACATCAGGGATGGTCTTGGTGCATCAGATATCGCTGCCCCACGGGGCCTCACTGGGCTCCCTTGTTTCAAAGTGACAGGCCACTGTGAGTGATAGGTCTGAGGGATGACCAGGTCGGTGTGGACAAAAAAAAAAGGATTGGAGAACAAGGAAAGATGGAGTCAGAATCTAGAGCAGGGGTCTCAAACCGGTCCTCAAAGGTCTGCAGGGGGTGCAGAGGTTTGTTCCGACCAGTCACCTTCTCACCAGTCAGGTGTTTGGAGACGGTAATCCGTCGATAGTGAGTCTGGTGCAGCTTGTTCCAGCTGACACCTGACTGGTTAAGATGTATGTGTTTGTTTGGTTGGAAAAAAAAACACACCTTTTATGGATCCGTTTGAGGCCACTGATGTAGAGCTCCTGTGCTAGTCACCCACTATATATATATATATATATATATATATATATATATATATATATATATTTCATCCTTCCTTACTTGAGGTACTGACTTTTGAGAAGGAGTAGGGGAATCCCAGCGCCTTTTCCCTAGTACTGCCAGGTCACAGATGAGTAGTATAATGCACTTGCACTTGCAGGTAGGTGGAAGCAGAGCTACAAAATGTTTTCTTTGTATTGACCCCGTTCAGCAGGTCAGTTGAAGATCCGGCTTGTGTTGCCAACGACCTCTCCTCGGTAACTTCTGGATGGCTAGATGCTTCTCATCCTTTCTCTTTTGACATTTTATTTTTTCTTCAAATACGATCTCCCCCACCCCCCGTGCACCAAGGTGCGCGCACGCACGCTGGCGCTCTCTCACTCCCTAGGAATCAATGGTCTTTCTCTCAATAGGAGGTCACAGGGTTGACGTCCCAGCTTTTCAATTACAACCAGCCTGGAGTCACAAAGCACACTCTTGCTCGCACGCACACACACACACACACACACACACACTCCATCAACACAGAAGGAGGAGAGATTTGAGCATTAATAGCATCAGAATCATGTTCACCGTCAGACTGAAGCCGCTAAGCTTTTCTCCACCAAACATTCTCTCCCTCACCACAGACCTGAGTCCCATACACTGTCACAGTGTTTGACTTACAATGGCTCCTGTGATGTAATGACAGCCTCCCTGAATGTATCTCTCATGCTGCATCGCAACCATTAAAGCTCTTATTATGGAGTCAAATGCAATTTCTATTGCTGATTGTTTTCATCAAAGGTGGCAGGGACAGCTCTGCAGCCAGAGTGCTTGAGTTCCGGTGACTCAAAGACGCACTGAGACGCTTTAAATCCTTGGATGAAGAGCGTCACTCGACTGTTGTGTCCTCCAACTGAGGCCACAGTGTCGGGGAGGCTGACTGTGGAACCTGGTCCCAAAGTGAGTTTTACAGTTGGATTTTGCATGGTTGTCTGGGCGAGCAGAATGGCTTTCCTCCCAGCTATATCAGAGAGGCTCACACACAGCTACCGCCCCAAGTGGTGCTCAAGCACCAGCCCTGTTTGTCCTGCATGAGAATACAGTAGTGGCCCTTTCCTAAATCACTCTGGTTCCTTCCACCCGACAAACGTGATTCCAAGTAAAGAAACACATCCCAGGATCCAGAGTGTTTCGATGACAGACTGGAGCCCAGAATGTGACCCAACCTGACTCTTTATGTCTTAAATCTGTGTACATGTTTGGTGTCAAGAATGCTGCCTTTTGCCTCTAAAAGACTTTTTCATTCAAGAATTTTCATACTGATGTTTGGAAGGAGGCGGCGGAGGCAAGGCGACGGAAGTGAAGAGGAGGGCAGCAGGAGGAGGAACAGCAAGAGGGAGACGTGAGAGGATAAGAGAAAGTGGTTGTTGAGGAGCTAAATGGAATGAAAGCAGAGACTGTAGCTGAGATGTTGGGCGGTTGGACAACACGAGGGGCGGAGGGGGAGCACCCTCAGGGGTTATTGGGTCGTGGACAGCCAATCTCTCTCAGCTTAATCAACAGCAGCAGAGGTGATTGCTGCACCGCAGGGGGACTGCTGGGGAAAAAAAAAAAAGAGAGAGAGGACGGGAGGAGGAGGGAACGTTACAGGAATGAATGGAAAGGTGTGGAGGGAAGGTGGGGGAGGTGGGAAAATAAGGAAAATATTGGAAAAGAAGGGAACACAAGGGAGAGGGCGGAGGAGATTGGAAGGGAGAGAAGAATGGTCAGATATGGGACCGTCAGTGCCATGTATATAGTGGAGCGTATCGTGGGAGTGCAACATCACAACCGACTGCAAGTGTTACCATTCAAATCTAGATACAAAACCTAGAAATGACTGTGACAGCAAGTCATTGTTCAACATGTTGTGCATGTGACATGACGTGAGCTGCTTCAAGTGAGTTGAGGTTTGATATGGAGGTAAATAATGTACTTCCAAAACAAAAGGTATCAGGGCAGCTGGGGTGTGGTGGGGTGGGGTGGGGTGTTACCCTCTTCCCACGATGCCACATTAGATACTGGAACTATGGTTTGGTGGGTGGACGGTGGCTTTTTTTATGATCATAACACCAACTTCAAAAGCAAGTAACTCTGTGAAAGACAGTTTCAAAAATGGAACCACCTGGCTTTGATGAGCATTTGATACCAATATAATATATTTTATATATATAGAATAATTAGTTTTTAATGAGTTAATTACGATTAATTAATTACAAGATTATTATGATTCATTATTTACAACAAAAAATTAATGTAATTTAACAGTTTGCTCTCCAGATAACACAGAATCTTTGTAAGTGCAACAATAGCAACAGTGGAACAACAACAAACATGGAGGAATCCCTGAACAAAAGCAAACAAAAGCATCTGTTTGCTTTTGTTCAGGGATGTTTTTCACTACACAGTGACCAGGGTTTCCACTAATCTGAATGGACTTGAAATTCTTATAAAATTGAAATTCTTATACAAATATTTTCAAGACATTAAAAGAGCTTTAGTTTAAACAAGGTGATATAAAAACTTGAATATAGCCACCATCCTGATTTATAGTCAAACTGATGCAAAATAAACAATATTCTGTTGTTTAAATGTATGTATGGGTTTTTTAATCAAATCCCACCCTAATATAATATAATATAATACAATATATATTCTGGAAAGAAATAGTGTAGTTCAGAAAAATAAATTATTAGGAAGGAAATAGTCCACAAAGACAGCATCACATACAGTTTAATTTTTTCCTTTTTAAGTTTTATTCAACAGGAAGACTTTTTAGCACACCATAGCATCTTTCAACATTTTTTATGAGTTATAAAAATAAATGTACGAGACAAGCGCTTCATGTGCTCTTTGACACATAAACAAAAATAAATTAGTCGAAACCAAAGCACTAAAGAACATCACACAGCCATGAAAAGAAGCAGTAAGAATGAGAGAAAAGAACCATTCGTCATCCTGCTGTGACCTGAAGTGAATTTGGATTCCAGAGAACCCGGTGGAAGAAGTCAAGAACTCAGCGAAGTCAGACGGTTTGCATGACGTTGGAAGACACAGTCAGGATTATGAGAGTTGGCAGGGGGAGATGAAGCCCCTCACCAGCACCATGGCCGCACCAACGACATCTCACAACTCTGACGGATGTGAATAGCCAGCTTTAAACACGGCTGTGTTCACAAGTGCTTCCTGTCGTGGATGAACAATCGGCGTTTCAGATCACAGCAGGAACGAAGCAGCTGTGACTGTGGTGGAATCTGACAGGTGAGCGCTGGACTCCATCACCATCACAGCACGCAGGAAGTGACCACTGCACGTATACATGTTCACATGTATCCATTACTTGTAAGCCGGTGTGAAAGGCACATTGTCAAGGTAACGCTAACATTTATAGAAACCCAGCCTTTGTCTGCCAAACAGACACACAAAAGAAAAGTCTCTTTCACTCCAACATCATTCTGATGTCTGGTTTTTAGTTATCAGACAGATGATGAGACTCTAACTACTGGTTCGCATTTAGTGGGCAAATACAATTGTTTGTTGCTTTGAGGAGCTGTGAAGGTAAAGAGAAGCGGCTGGAAAAAACAAACCAGTGTGACGCTAACACAGGTGGAGGGTTGAACAAGGGGCCCGAGGTGGAATGTAAACAAGCTTGGACTGGATGCAGCTCTCGCAGGCTTGTTCCCTGAAGGAACCTCACCACAGAGATTCTTCTCCTACAGCCTTCAAGGACAAGAAAGTTCCTGGCTGACAGAAGGGTCCTAAAACAGCCGAGTGAGCGTGATGCTTCGGTTGCTTGAGCAGATGTTGAGGGAAGAGAACAAATATCTGAAGCAGGAAGTCCAGGGTCTGTTACCACTGTCACAGCAACACTGACCGCTCTCTTCCCACGTTTACCCCAATTCATTCTGGGCTGTTGATTGACAAGCAGGACTCTAACAGATGTGCGTTTGTCCTGGGCTGCAGGAGCAGAAGGCTTGTTTCCACAGCCGCAACGCAGCTTTACGGAGCTGCATTTTTTTGATGCTGTCATTTGTTGCGAGCCGTTTCCTTGCATGTAGTTTACACTAAAGGAAGAGCTGTGTGTGTGTGTGTGTGTGTGTGTGTGTTAGAGCTTCTGGTTGGCAAAAAAGGCCTTGGTCTCTCCACAGGTGGGGTTGGTGCAGAGCGGGCAGCGCAGGGTCAGCTGACGGGAACAAGGCATGTTGGACTTGAGGTGAGACTGAACCAGTTCAGCGAGTGCCTGCAAACACAGCAGAAAGTTCGGTTTAGGTTTATCCTCAGCAGACAACAGAGAGCTCCGAGCAGGAGCGTCCAGTCTGGTCCTCAAGGGCCACAGTAGGTGCAGGCCTAGGCTCCCACCCAACACAGCTCCACCACTCAAGTGTCTGCAGACTTGTTTTTGGATAAGAGTGGTTAAGCTGTGTGTGTTTGTCCAGTTTGAACAGTGACCTGCACCCACTGCTGCCCTTTCTGGAACGGTGTGGTGACTCCTGGCTCAGAGGATTTACAAGGTGGTGCTCTAATAATTAGTTTTAATAAGGAGTAAGTATATTTCGCACAGAAGTCACTCAACTGCGTGCATGAAAGCCCAGCATGAAAAGCCAAGTTTGTGGTGTTGCAGCTTGCAGCAGAGAGATTCAGCTGAGTGAGAAACTAAAACCAAGGAAGAAATCCTCCAGTAACCAGCAACTAATCACCCACTGGATATTGATTCCCAGACACACACAGACTCGTGCGCGCAGGCTCTTGGTCTGGGGTCTGGGGTCTGGGACTGTGGCGGGTTTGCCCAGCCAGTCGGGCGGGTCAGTTCTACTGTAGTCAGCTGGAAAGGTTCCCATTGATCCGCCCTCGCTTAATAACACACACTCACACGGCAAGCGCTGAGAGCTGGGGGATTTGTGAGAAAGATTGCTTGGGAGAAGACAGACCTGAAGCAGGTGAAATGGGAGAGAGGTGAGGCGAAGAGACGCGGTCAGCAGAAAGGCAGGAGTGAAGGCAAGTGAGTGAGAGACAGGATTTCAGTTTGTTGTGTGCTCACCTTCATGAAGAGTGGGTTTCCATTCAGAGACTCCGCCCTCCTGATGTTCTCCACTCCACACTGATGATACAGAAGAGAGAACGTCTTCAACCCATCTGTGGGTACAGACATCAAGCGTGGTGGGATCTGCTTACCTCTTCGCCCAGCACTTGGCTGTACTCAATGTCCAGCTCGTGCAGCGTCTCTATGTGGTCTGAGGTAAAGGCAATTGGCACCAGCAAGAGGTTCTTTTTCCCTCGTTCACACAGACCTTTGATCACTTCATCAGTCTGTGGTCCGAGCCACGGCATGGGTCCTACCTGTGGGGTCGACGACACACAGTTACTCTGATCCGCTCAGCGCAGCAGCAGTGCATTCTGGAGCAGCGAAGTTCAGACATGAGAGATGGCAGCGCCCCCTAGTGGTATGATGGGAGCTAAAACTTGAAACACAGCTAACCAAACATGTTTCTGGCAGTAAGCAAATGGCACTCATTTTAAACGTAATCTAATAACTGAATTCATGCGTGGGCTGCTGTGGTTAGCTTCAAAACCATTAAAGAGTCCTCCTTCACCACTGACACACAAGACAGGAGACAGTCTGGTTTACCCTTCACCCTTACCATCATTTATCAAATTCATGGAATTGGAGTTTTCCAGATGAATTCTAGACATTTATAATCTCTAGCCTGATGAAACGCAAAGCTTTGTACACTAATATTACTAACATCCTTTATTGCAAGCCTACTTTTGCTGGTGCTGTTACGTGTCGTGAATTTGATTTAAACTGTACACTACATATGAATAGCAGTTGGAGGCCACATAACAAGGTTGGACGTGTGAGTGTCAGTGGCCCACTCACCCTGGACTGCCACACCAGTCTGTAGGGGTTACAGTGTCCGAGTCGCTCCATGACTCTCTGGACAGTCGCCCCGACTTCCTGAGGATATGGGTCACCTCTATTTACAACCTGTCAGAGGACACAAAAAGCTTTGTGAACAGGCTCGACCCGACGCATTATACACTGTTGTTCTAACTGCAGGGACAAAATGACAAGCGTATTACCAGTTAAACTGACTCAACATTGTCAATGAGTTTGGAACCCAGATCTCAGGCATGACGTCACACATGTACAGGCCAACTTGTGCGTGTAAAACATTAGAAATCTTTCTACACAATTGTAACAAACTGCAAACGCACAAGACATCAACATGACATCCTTTAACTCCACATCCCTGGAACAACACATTGTCCCTGAGGATGGGGAGTATATTTATGAATAAAAATTTCCAATATTTGTCTCTGTACAGCCAAGTATTATTGGCTAAAATCGACCTGAGTCCGCCTCGATTTGGCCTCATGGTAAGTAACAGCCGTGCCAGTTTGTGGTCGTTCAACTCAGAGACGCTAGATGGCGCCATTGCAGCATTCATCTCACAATAGACTGCAGCGTCTACCAAGTAAGGTAAAGTAATATTCGAACACGTACAGCCATCGGCAGGGAATGCGCAGAGAAGAGAATTACAACGTCGTCCCGCTTCTCTTCTGGAAACTTCAGCAGCTCGTTGCGGACATGTTCTGCAAAACACTACAACAGAAAGAGCCTTGAATGATCCGGGACTTGACAAGCTGATGGTTCAGTTTGCATCCTGTTGTCAGGCTGAACTGTGCAGTTGGGCCTCACCTCCACTAACAACGGATGTGTCGGCCAACGATCGATGACACTCCAGCGCATCTTGGGCCGGTCGCCTCTGTCGCTATAGTAACGGTAGATGGCGTTCAGACTGCTGCCTGAAAACAGCACAAATATACCAGAAGCTTCAAAATAAATCGGTCCCGTGTGCTGGCGAATGCACTTCACCCAAAACTCTTCAGTGTCGACAGTCGGTCACCTGTGGTGGAGCAGCTGTACTGAGGATACTGTGTGAAGGCCACCGCTCTCTCCACTCCGTCCTTCTCCATTTCCCCGATGGCCTCCTCCGTCAGTGGCTGGACGTACCGGAAACCAATGTAGAATTTGTGAGGTGCTGCAAAGAAGCCATTTTAAAAAGTCAAATTTACGGGTGACATGGAGCAGAAAACATACTTATGTTCACAATGAAACAAGTAGTCACACTGACAGACCACTACTCACTCCTCTATGCAACCAACGATTATTTTCGTTGTGGACTAATCTATTCATTATTTTTTCTATTAGTCGACTAATCAGGATTACCTTTGTTTGTACCTATTTTGAATTTCTGTTTAACCTAAAGTTGCTTAAATCATCTCACTGTGACACTCAGACTACGGACACAATACATTGTTAAACAAGTATATTAAAATAATGACATATAATTCAGGAACAAGTACTAACCCTGTGAAGCATAAAACAGTTATTATTAGGAGGAGAGACACTGTGGACACTTGTAAAAAATAAATAAATAAATATATTTAAAAAAATTCACTCTAGTAGCGCAGACGTGACGTGTGTGACATCACTAAGTTACAGGTTGAAGTGCTAACCAAAGCACGGAACACTCTTTCATCATTCTACCATGGCGTCGAAGGAGTTTGCTCATCCTTAAGACACGTTGTCTTCGCAAACAAAACGAAGCCAGACATTTGAACACTACGACCCGTCGCTCGAACTCCTCCATGACTGTGACTGAGGCGGTCAGTCGGAGGTGGTGAAGCAGAGCCTGGGGCGCGCAGCGACGGTGGCCAGTTGGAGTTGGACCTCAGTCAGGAACCAATTGAAGGAACAAAAATTAACATATACAGTATTAATGATTCCAGAGAATATGATAATCTCTCACTGCTTCTCAATAAGTTCTTGTTGTTCATCCTGCGGCCCGTGTGTGTTTAAACCAACAGAACATGGTGCATCGATGCACAGATTTTGTTGTCGACGTCATCGATGACATCAACTAATCGTTGCAGCCCTACTATAAAGCAAATACAGACGCGACTAAGTGAGCAAAGGAGAAGAATGCGGCATGCAAGACGAGGAATTTGGGCTGAGCAATTGTATGCTCATGATCAATAATAGTGGAAAATTTCAGATCCTCAGACTGATGCAGTCTCTCGATTAAACACGGACTTGTAGCGTCACAGGAGTGATCTCCCATTGAAAGTCTGAAACCAAAATGGAGTAACACACAACAGTCAACCTGTCGGCCGCTGGTGAAGTCTTTCACTGACAGTTTCGTCTCAGTGCCCATCCCTACGTGGACACCACAGTATTTCAACTGTTGAAGATCCAGTCTTGAGATATCAGTGAGGTGCGGCTCAGGCGTGTTTGCAGCCACGCCTTCACACAGTCACTATCTCCCACTCACACACGCATCTCTAGCCACCGTCACTGACCATTGTGAGGGACCTACCTTTCTCTGACGGAGGAGTGTCTTTCTGAGACTCGGCGCTACATGACTCATTGAACAGAGCAGTGGCCTGGGACTTGCTACGTGAGGTGTGTAACTCACGTGTTTTCGCCTTTATTAGACTGACAAACATTTCATATTATTGACCCGCAAATTCACGTAAATGAATCATGCTGTGCTCTGTTTTCACTGCTGTGATCTCACAGCTGCTCAGCTGTCTGCATGAGGTGAACAGCGAGGAGGAAAGACGCTGGCTTGTCTGAAGTTACTGAAGATTACCAGACTATCCATCCAAATGTTCTCGATCGTCAGTACTCTGTCACTTTGTTCAACGTGTTGTGAGAGCGACGTGGATATACGGTTATTATTTTTTGTAAAATAAAGATGATAACACTGGTTTACTTTTGGCTGTGAAACACCACATTCTGTTACAGCCATGGTGGAGCTCAGTGACCAGTTAATATCTGAGGTGACCATGACTCAGAGTTAAGAAGGTGGTGGTCAGGCCGATAGTCATAAATAGGTTCGGGACTCAAGACCCTAGTGTCGAGTGGCAGATGACGACTTCCTTGAAACGTGCTTCATCGTGGGTCACAAACCAGCTATTTTGCGCAGAGCACGGCCAGCTGAGATGGAACAAGGACATCGCCTGAACTGGACTCAGGGCACCCGAGACAACCTCCGCAGTGTGAAAAGCCCCTAGATCTTACGATGTAATGTACAAACAACCGCTCTTGAAGAGCATGGTCTTCAGTGCCTCACCTGTCTCTGGGCTCATCTTGTCTAGCAGCTTCACCATTCCTTCACCCTGCATGGATGTCCAGTGTTTGATAGGCGATCCTCCTCCGATCCTGCTGTACTGCTCCTGGATTTTTGGTGTGCGGCGCTTGGCGATAAACGGACCAAGTTTGCTGTGCAGAGCAGAGACCGACGATCAGATCAGGGAAACGTTTGGATTAAAGATAGTGTCTTCTCCCTGGGCAGACTTGGCGTGCCCTAAGAAACTCTGGTTTCCTCCCACAGAGCAAAAACATATTATTAACGACTGAATTAAACCGTTTGTAGGGAGAGGTGCTGCTTGTCAATAAAAACCCTGCACCAGACTAGTGACTGCGACAGTGCCCCATACTTCACCTAGCTGAGAAGAGTCACCACCAGCTGCAAGCACCAACAAGACAGAACAGCAGCACATGCTCTAGCTTTGCAAACGCACAAGTTACTGGAACATAAGCGCAGATTAAACTCTCAGCAGCTCTAGCTGACAAATACTGTCTCTATGTTTCAGTTTTCAAAGATGCCAGTGGTGCCCATAGTACTACACGCAGGTCCACACCACCGTAGAGGAAAGACTCAAGAGTGTCGGACCTAATGGTGGAAAATTCAACTGGGCCAGCCACACTTCCACTTCATTAGGGAGGAGTGCAAGGCAGCAACAACACCTAGCGTTGGCATGGTGGCAGACGAATGCGTCGGTGTTTCACACAACATTCAGTGTAGTAACCAGACAAATATTCAAACAATTTTGAGAGGAGAAAAGATACGCTTGACTGATGTTTGAGGAAGGAGGATGTTGTTCCGAAACAAGGAACTGACAGTGGTTTGTTTTAAGCTGTGTGCGCGTGTGTCTTGAAATCGTACTTCTGCACAGGCAGTTTCATCAGGTCCGTATCCATGAAGAGCCGCAGCAGGAAGTCATGAACGTCTTCCAGTTTCTCGGGTCCTCCCATGTTCAGCATCAGGATACCTGTCTTTGGCTTCCTGATCAAGTGAAAAACATCACACAGTTAGGTCGACTTTCTCTGTGGCAGCACTCAAAGTTACATAAAAAAGATAAAAAGAAGATCCACTTCATTTTTATTTCTTCATTATGTATTAAATAGAAAATACTATAGTTTAAAGGAGGACATACTGTACTTTTAAACTTTTAAATGTCAATTGGTTTTTGTATACTTATTTGTTCTCCGTAATTTTTGAAACATATAACACTATCTGTGGATTATATGCACCACGGCATTTAATTTTACACCAAGTTATAAATCATACATCTGCAAACTGCCCTCACCCTCAGATGTTTACCTGTTATCCTGTGTTTCTGCAGCCACATTCTGGGCCACTGCTGCAGCCGTGGATTGTCTCCTCACACTCCAGCTGATGCTGCTTCTGGCAACTGGGGAAGGACGAAAAACAACGAAGACTAAAGCACAATCATTGATATATATGTGACAGAGTGAGACAGATACTAAGACAGTTGAAGATACTGAGAAAGTCGTAGGGAGAGAGTCAGAAGAACTATGAAGAGAAAGTTAGGGAGGCGAGACGCAGAAGGTTTGGCAGAAGACAAGAGCAGAGGCAGGGAGCATGTTGGACGATGAATGCTGACGGTTCCAGGTGGTAGGAGAAGCAGAACGAGTGAAGTTCAATGATGTGGCAAAAGAGGACAAGGAGAGGTGGGACTCGGGAGGACCTTTGAAGGATAGGTAGAACTGCTATGGTGACCCACGAGAGGTCAGGACGAAAACCATAGAAAAACTTTGATCGCTAGAGAATGCACTTACAGAATTACAGTATCGTTGTGAAAACACTAACGCAGCTGTCATTTTATTATTACTTACCCATTGCAATATATTTCGTCGGTAATACATATAACAGCCACAGGGGGCGCTGGCAAATTACGCAAGTTGACAACATGGGAATTGTGTAACGGGTAAAAATGTGGTCCTTTTCGCCGCTCGTGCAGTATAAACCGTAGCGAGAATTTGCTTGAGATCGTCTAAATACAGTTCCTCAACGCAGCACTAGGACGGCTTAAGTCTATTATATAACATAATGTTGAAGTGTAACCTAAAGTAAAGGTGGAGGCGTGTCAGAACGACAGGGGTCGCCGGCGGATGTAAGCGGTGCATCACGAAAACAAGAGCACAGTTAAGAAATAAAACGCTTATTAAACAGTGTTCAAATATGGAAGTACCAGGGCAACGCATACGTGGTTCCTGATCGCCTACTTCGAGGATTAATTAAAACACAGGCGCTTTAAATACATCGATGCAACATATGTCCAAGTCCGAGGCGAAATTCTATTGTGGAAAACTGAGGCCGGATGTTGTATTGCTACAGTGTTAGCTAACACTTTGTGTACGAATCGGTGCTTCCAATGTCACCGGCTTGCAGCAGGGGCGACTGCTCATTTGAACACATCACACAACACATGAAAACATTCGCTCAAATGCAGCAGCGGTTAAGCAGGACACGTGTCGTCCTATACACACAGTTACAGGCTGTAGACAGAGGGCTACACATGCACGTCTGCCCGAGTTGACACTCACATTGAACCAAGCGTCCGGCGCTCCCGAGCCCTGCCATCGTCCTAGTGTTCTGTTTCCAAGCCGAATAAGCCTCTGTCTGATGGGGGGCGATGATTGGACCCCCGCTCCGGACCCCACAACTGTATCAGCCGCGTGCGTGTCCTGAAACGCATTCAACCAGATTCCTCCAGCTCTGTCAGTTGGCCGTGACACTTTCACCAAGTCAAGTGACACCATTTGCATTTCCGGTGCAGTCTTTCAAAATAAAATATTTCTATCAAGACATTATGCCAAAATAGGCAATATAGTCCGTAATTTTAATGATCTCACGATGCGTGTTAGTATGAAAAGGCAAACCCGGCCATTTATCTGAACTTGAGCAAATATACGCGTTTAGCGGACAGCGTCATTGGCTTTTATTGTTATAAAGTCTACTGTGTATTTTGTTTCCTATTACGGACTTGACAAAGATCCTTATCGTTTCCTGACGTCACACTAGGTGCACGCCCCCCGCTCTTGACGCCCATCGAAATGTTTTGCTTTAAATAACATGATTTTTAAAAAATGATTCATGAAAACACAAAAGACCACCATTTAACGTCACTGACTCACACGATGTGGCTGTCGATTATATTTGTTTTGCCACACTTGAGAAGTCATATCTTCCTTCCGACTCCATTAACACACACACCCACACAGCGTTGGAAAGATTTTACACCAGGACATGCCTGTATGTCGTGAAGAACTAATCCAAGAGTTCTCTTTGATCAGTCCATCGGTCTTAATTTACCAACAACTAATAAATCAGGTGTGTGTCTGTGACAGACGATTCAGTTGTTGTTGAGTTTTGGACAAAAAAACCCCGCTAAATCTGATCAGACATTCCAATAAAAGCATTCAAATAGGAGGAGGAAAAGCAAAGCAGACGTTGTGTGTACGTGTCCAGGTTTATTTGAGTGCAGCGCTTTTAGACAGCAGCAGACACAAGAAACACGAGATACAAGTTAAGCTCTTGTGGTCGATTTCCCGCCTCATACTTAGATAACATGATGAAACAACAGTGACACTGGGCCAGAGAATGTGGTTGTTCAGGACAAGAATATTAAGCCTTGCTTATGGCCGGCAACGCTGGATGAACCGTGGGTACAGGCAGACATCTCTAATGTGATGTCTGTTCAGCAGCCAGGTGAGGAAACGCTCCAGTCCCAAGCCATAACCACCATGGGGACATGAACCATACTTCCTCTGAAACACACACGCACATTAACACGTCAGCATCCATGCAAAACAGGGGCGTATACAACAATCAAACTTCAATGCAGTTTCAATGTGACTTATTATCTCATGGAAATCTTGAAAGTTTAAAAAGAAGCAGGGCTGGTCAGTTAATCAAATATTTATCAGGATTACGAGTATGTCTTTCTACGATTATGAAAACGTCATAATCGTCATGAACAAATATCTAGTCAAACGCCCCAGCTGTTGTCATTTTGTCCCGATGTACCCAAATGCCGCACCATGCCTCATCCCTGTGAAAATTGACCGGAGGGAAGCTACTCTGGAAGGCACGGTGAGCCTGCTACACAGAGTGAGACCCTCAGCTCAGCCTGTCAGTGAAAGGGCTTAAATATGGAAGGTTTATAATCAAAGGAGTGATTTCTTTTCTCTCATGATCGCATGAAAAATGACTAAAAAAAACTTGGATTGTGACACCACAGCTTACAACATCATAGCAGAAAAATCTTTGCATCACAACCAAATATTGTTTCCTGTCTCCACAGTTCTCTAAAGGCAAACTATTGGTGTTACGAGAGAGAAACCTTTAACCAACATGATGGCTAAATATAACTGTTAAATATTAATATTTTACGCATTGTTTTAGCGTAGTTCATTGTTCAATTAAGTTTGAATGTTAAACAAAAGCAAAATATTAAATCGTTGAATAATCATTTGAATAATGGTGATTACGATATGAATAAAACATAATCTCGACTGTCATTTTTTCCATAGTCGTCAAGTCCTAAAATGAAGTACAGTGGTACCTCGGTTTTCGAACGTCCCAGAATTCGAACAAATCAGAGTTTGAACAAAAATTTAGAGATTTTTTTGCTTCAGATTCCGAACGAAAATCCAGAACTCGAACGGCCCCGAAAAAAGCTGGAAAAACCATAACATGCACGGACCGATCAGCTGACCCACAACGCGCTTTGTTATTGTGTATAACACAGCCTCTGTATGCAGACGTGTCCCGTTAGCTACATTTACTGACTGTTTTTTCTTCATATTGAGGTGTAAAACCTTTCCTGTCTCCACACTGGACCGTGGTAGAGTGTCACAGGGGAGGTGCTGGAGCGCTCACTCCAGGGTTTGATGTCCTGTTGTGGGCTGGAGCTGGGACAGGGATGAGGCGAGTCTGGGACAGAGCGTTACTTGGTTTATGACTGTGTCACAGCCAAACTGCACAGAAGCGCACATTCAGAGCTGGATACGCACCGGGCACCTCTTCACTTCTGGAGAGACGTCACTACATTCACTCCTACAAAAGCCTATTTTAAGGCTTGGAATGCATTATTTCTTTTTCCATTAATTGTAATGGGAAAAATTGATTCAGATTTCGAACAAATCGCTTCTCAAAGGCCGTCTGGAACGGATTGTGGTCGAGAACCGAGGTTCCACTGTATGTAAAAATAGCCCTCAGCAAAGACTGTCAAAAGCCAGGCAAAGGTAAGCTAATTTAAACCTTTGTCCTTCGACAGTGCTGAAATCTTTCATGCTCAGTGAGCGAATATTTGTGCTTCCAGCCACAGTTGTTGCAAAACACAACCACACGCTCTAAATGCCATGGCACCTTCTGAGTGGTTCCGAAAAGTGGGCTTCATGCATCCTCACAGTGACCAAGGTTCTGACATTAATGTTTTCATTCCTAACACACATATAAAGTTGGCTTGGTTAGTCTGGTCCACATAAGGTCCTTGGCTGTCCCCATATATAGCAAGTCTGGCAGCAAACAAGGGAGGTAAGAAGGTTTTGAAAGAACCGCTGGTTGCAATTTTTTTCGTTTAAATAGCTGTAGGTCAAGGTCTTTGTTCTGCTACAACAGATAAAGGTTGGTATGAATACACAGTTGGACATCAATGACGGTCTTTACCTGGTCTGTATACCAGTAGTAGGGGGTTGGGTCAATACCCTCCCTCTTGTATCCCTCCAGCAGCTCCTCAGGATCCCAGATACGCATTGATCCTCCGACAATTTCTCCAACATTTGGCATCAACACATCCACCTTGACGAACACACAATGACAAAGTGAGTTAGAGCCCGACACCTGTGTGCTGCTAAGCTCAGAAAACGCTCCATTCGGATCCTTCAACAAAGACTGGTCTTTCAAGTCTAAAAATGCAAACAGGTGCTTCTCAGCTACAGATATTTCTGGCGAGACATACCGACTCTGTGAGGCGTCGATCTTCAGGGCAGCGCTGCATGTAGAACGACTTGATCTCAGCTGGGAAGCGACAAAGCAGGATTGTCTCGTTGATGGAGTCTGTCATCAATCGCTCTGGAGCCTCTGGGATGTCCTAAACATGGACAGACACCTGTTCACATCCTATTTCCAGATGTTCTCCGCGAACCGCTTTTTTTTTAATCCAAGGAAAACGGATTCCATGAAGTTCAGACAACACTGACCCCTAGTGGTTAAGGCTTATATTGCACTTCACACTAAACAATTGCAGCTTTCCTCATCGCTTCATCACCAGTGGTCATTGCTGGTGTTTTTAAGAGTAGAAAAAAGATGTTTACCTCTCCAAACTCATAGTAGGTGCCATCTTCCTTCTTGATGTCGTGTTCTCTGAGCCACTCGATGGCTTCAGTGTAGTTCATCCTCTTGAAAGGTCTCTTGGGAGGTTTGAAGTCCTGATAACAAAGATGGTGCAAGAGTGAGTGAGACGCTGCATAATGATGTCTACAATCACTGTCTCATACTCGTACGTATATTTCCTTCATATAAATCTAATGGCTTCTTAAATAGTATTCAGTGGATCTGACATTAATTTTCAAAGCCACAGATGCTTGCAGACAGCTAATGTGACGTACAGGGTTGATGTCGTAGAGCAGTTGAGCAGCTGGTGATTTCAAGACTCGGTCCACCACGTCACAAACAAGGTCCTCCAGGCGGTTGAGGAGATCCTCGAAGGTGATGAAAGGACACTCAGCCTCGATGTGAGTGTACCTGCAAGCAGAGTGGAGATAAAGCAGGCACTGCTTGAACCAAAACCTTTGGCCATAAATACATTGTGTCTGTTCAGAGGTTACGACTCTGTGATGTTTCCATGGTTTGTTAGGTTTGTCAAATGTTTTTAGCGCAAATACTGATGTTATTTGGTTGTTAAATATATTTTGTAACCTGGGTCAGTATGACATATATCTAAATACACCTGTCAAACATTTCATGTGGTGAATTGGAGCATGATCCTAAAACACAGTTATAATACACTGAAGTTGGTAACAACAAGAAAGACAAGATTGTAAAATGAAATTGGAAAGAGCTGTGGTGTTGGAACGCTGACAAGAAAACAAGTCGTGTCAGTTCTGCCTGAAATAAGCAACTGCCATTTTATTGGTTGAAAAGCTCTTTACTACTAGGTGAGTTTAGAAATGCAAATTGTGCCAGACAAAGCTACTTGTGAAGGCGTGGAGAGTGTCACACTCACTCAGCCAGGTGTCTGCGAGTGCGAGACTGCTCAGCCCGGTAGGACTGGGCGATGCAGAAGCTGTCGCCCAGCGCAGGTATGCATGTCTCCAGGTAGAGCTGGGACGACTGCGTCAGGTATGCGTCTTCGCCAAAATAGTTGAAACTAAAGAGTGTGGAGCCACCCTCCACCTGAGTCTGCACCATCGTGGGGGGAGTGATCTGCACAAACAAGAAGTCATTGTTAAAAAAAAACTGCTTTCAGGTTAAACGGAATAACAATCCAGAGTGAACTGAAACGTGCGGCTCACCTCGTAGTAGGCGCGGCTGAAGAAGTGGTCTCTGAAGCACTGAGTGACAGTAGATCGGACTCGGAGGATCTTGGAGACGTTCTCCCCTCTGATCATCATGTGTCGGTTGTTCAGCTGGACGTCAACATCGGACTCTTCGTTCAGAAGGTTGTCAGCGCCGCCAGCAGGGGCCAAACCAATCAGTTCCCAGAAGTCACAGTGGAGCTCATGACCTCCCGGCGCCTGGAGAAGAAGACAAACAGGGCTGTCTGTCACCACTGCATTTTAATAACACGACTTATTGGTGTCTAAAAAGATGACGGTTTATTAACAGACACTGCAGGAGCATCTAAATTTGGAAAAATATTTGACGTTAAAATAATCTAGGCTCTAGAAACACAGCCACATAGGGATCTTATGACTTATAAAGTAAAACATTTTGTTTTTCCATTAGTCAAATGCAAGAGGCACATATTCCACTGCTTTATAAAGAACTCTCATACATGGGGGGGTTCACTTACCGATTTTCCTTCAGGGACTGGAGTCACAGTCCCATACAGAGCAACTGTACTTTCAGTGGACAGAATCACGCCATTGTAGCACTGGCACTGAAGAGAAAGTCAGTCAACAGCTGATTGATAAATGTTCTTCTGCTGGACGTAAATGTTCCCTAGTCTAAAGTGCGACCGTGTTTGTATATAAGAAGTGTTAATACCAGCTTATCAGACAGGACACACTGGAGGAAACCAGTTCCATCTCTCAGCACGATGAACATCAGGTTTTTCCCTGTGTAATTGATATAAACAGGAGGGACCTCAGTTGAAGAAAAGAAAACACAGAACACAAGTAAACTGTCACTCACCCTGCCTCCTCAATCGGTGGACCCAACCAAACACCTTCACTCTCTGACCTCTCTTTGCCTCCAGAAGATGGATTTTCACCTGGAAACATTCAAGGATTTGAGGGGTTTCAAAATATAAAAGGGCAGCGTCATGTAAAGTGCAAACTAAAATAGATACCGTACATACAGAGCCTTTTATAAAGCCACACCTACTGCTACATGTTAACATTCTTGGCACGCCACCACGGCTTGAATGAGATCTATTTTGTGCAGAGGAAATCTCATGTGATCAAAGGTATTAAAACAAAGTGGAAACATCGAAAAATGCGAAAGACACAACACAGGTCATCGCAGTGGTCTTGGAAAGCTACCAAGGAATGCTTCCTTGTTTCTCTGATGGATCTCTTCTAGATTAGCTGCATTCTGATTGATTTACGGGGAGTAACCAAAGTTACAAAAAATTCTGGCAGACACTCTGACCTTCACAATTTTCAATTTGCTTGAAAACTGACCTTGTTCACAGCAGCACTACAGTTACGTTCTTGACTTTGTGTGAAAAGTCTAACTCATCTTATACAACAAACACAGAGAGCCATGCTTGTCTCCAGAACAGATTCTCAAGGCAGCTTTCTTGTGCTGAACTCAAATATCTCAAGCAGGCAGTTGATTCTTAACTGCCACCTGTTGATGGGCCAAATTCAACCTCCTCAAGTTAAAATTTTTAATAAAGCAGTTGAGAAGACTGCTAAGACTCACCGTCTCAGGATCAGGCAGGCTAGGATCCATCTCAATCATTATTTTCTTGGCTTCCTCCAGGTTTTTTTCCCTCCTTTCATTGTCTTCAGCCTGCGCAGAATGATTTAAACATACAGACATAATGCTTGTTTAAAATAGCAAGTATAGAGGGGGACATAATATTCTTAGATTGCCATTATTGTTCTCAATAATAATAAAAAGTGCAGTGATTTTTTTTTTGACAGAACGGTGGAATCGCTCCTTCATGCAGCGAGGGTGGATCAGTCTTTGTGCTGCCCAGTGCCCTCAGTCAAGAGTGGAGCTGAGGACACAGTTGGCCCTCTTTCAAGGTATAGTTTGTGCAGCTTTTTCCTGTCACCGTTTAGTCTGCTAGTATCTAGACCTCAGTCAAGAAAATCATTCAGTAAAAACCGATATGAAACATTTTCACATTGTGAAAATTTCACAGTGGATGGCAATCTTTTGAGCAGCAGAAGTATTTTGTAAGGCTGGTATACACCATTTAACTACACACATGCATTAAGAACCAGACAAGATCAATTAAAAAGACTGTTGGAAATGAACCTCTTTCTTGTCCTTGGCATCGTTCTTCATCTGCTCTCGGTTAAAGGCCTTCTTCACGTTCTTCATCTGAGTCTTGGAGATTACAGCCCAACGCTGAGAGGACACAGTATAGGGGACACGATTACAAAATAATTTAATACACAGGTAGTGTGTAAGTGGACCGGGATATGGAAGCACATCTGAAAACACTGTTGAGACATTTTTATTCAACGTGAACTTTAATGCCATGAATTTACAGTCTAAAAATTTTGACTTTCTTATACTTTCTTATTTCTTCAGGTTTTCAGATTTCCAGAACACATTTGTCTTTTTACCCCCCACAAAGTTCCATCGGTTCCTGTTCCACCACATGCTATTACAATAGAGTAAACAATAAATTATTTCTTCATCAATTTCTTTATTCCCTTTAAGTCACAGATATCATATACAAATAACCCAAAACTACACAAAAAGAAAGAAAAAAAACTAATTCTGCATAGAAAAAAATATGCTTAAAAAATAAATTTAAAAAAACATCTGACAATAAAATCAGCTAGTGATGGAAAACTCCTATTAATGACAAAGTTGGACGCGATAGTAACATTGTGCTTGTTTTCCAGGTTACCCAATAGGAATACGTAGAAGAAAATGAATTGGCGCCATTAGGTGACGAATTGTTAGACATTGTTAGATAAAAGCAATTTATCTTTTATTGTGATATGGAGAACCATCATTTACGGCCTGGCGATTAGATATTAACACAAACACAACAGTAAGTCTTTGTTGGGCCCTAACCTGTACACTATTATAAAGTCAGTCATCAGGTCAAATATTATACACAAGGATCATCCATTCTTTCAAAAACATATTCACGCAGTGCGAAATAAAACACTTCAATCCAAATTGATTTTCAAGCACATTGACAGGAACTACACTGAACTAGAAAGCTTATTGAACAATACGCTTTTCACCCACCTCGCCCTCTTTCTGGGAGTCCACATAGATGGTTGGGAAAGGCTCTTTTCCAAAAAACAGCAGGGCCTGTTGGTGGTCAATCAAAAACAACCCATAAGAGGCATAACGGAATTGAATGTGGCACCTTTTGAACGATCTATAACAACCACTAAAATACGCATAAATAAAATATGATTGTAAGAAGCATCAGTGACAGTCACCTTAAGAGCAGTTTTGAAGGGTTTTTGTTCCGAGCCATCTCCATCCTGGTCGTTGCCACATTTGTCCGAAACATAGAGCTCACCTGAGAAGCAGAACAATTGGTCATTATTGAGACTGGAACTTAATTTTTTTTGTGCTGACATAAACTTTTTAAACAAAAGGAGGAAATATGCTGCCATGCATGCTTCAGATCATTTTAAATCACAGTTAGGACACAGCTCAAGATAAGGAAGTGAACCGTTTATGGTTAAAACAATAGGGTATTGACCACACGGAAAAACTGTTACTACGCTTGTCCTTTATGCCAAGTTTCATTATTGCAACTTTGTAGGAAGATCGAAAATGAAACAGAACATAGTGAGAGAAGGACAATACATTTTCTGAAGATTAGCATCACGTTGCTGGATCTCAGAAAAATACTCAACTGTCTTGAACCCAGATTCTGCTTTCGATTTCGGTACATGTCGTCGCACTTCCCATTAAACCCCCACAAAACCAGAAAGCTGTATGACTATCATGATAACCCACAAACATGACATACTTTTGTACTTCTTTTCTGAAAATACTAATATATATCCGATGAAAGCAGTTATATGCGGTTAATTCCATTTTACTGGCGAAGTGTTGACTTGAAAATCTACACGGACAAGCGAGACCCAGTTGGGCTCATGGACTGAATGACAGCTGTCATGACATACTGAACAACGTGTTTCAATTCGCAGGCGTTTTCTTTAAACAACCCCCGCGCTGAAAATGAAATGCCATGGCCGAATGTGAATTAAAACGTCTACAGGAACTCCAATGATCGCGCAAGAGCAGAACCCGGCATTAGCTAGCATGCTATTACACGCATGTCACAATGGGAATGCTGTTTAGCAAGCTAGCTAACGCGAGCGCAGAGCATTTAGCTTACCCATAGAGACTTGTTTCACACCTGTCCCTAGCTCTTCCGCCATTTCAACAGAGCTGACCGCCGGAGATGTCAAACGCAGAAGTGCGAGGCGATGAAGACGCGTGTCAGACACACACCGATGGGCAAGTTTGCATCAGCCGTGCCGCAGCTCGTTGTCGTAGACAGGAATGAACCACCCCCGAAGACGCATTCCTGACAGGCAATCTGATTGGCCGAAATCAACGTCCGTCAATGTGGTGAAGCAATCGCGAGGAAATCCCGATATGATGCAACGATTCAGAAATTTCCGACAAACTAACGACAAATAATGTTTGAACGTGTGAGATAAAGTCTCTGATTGTTTATTAATTGCCGTAAGATAAAGGCATGTTTTTCATTAGCTACAGGTTGAAGATGTGCTTTAAAATAAAACCAATGTCATATTTAAATAATAACATGTATATATGAACAAAAATCCTATTTTCAAATAATATAATGCTTTCAACCAATGTAGCGTACCACATCGCGTCAAAGCGCGCATGCGCACACGTTTCCTGTTATTGTCATGGCAACCGATACACAGCATCGACATGGTCAGTAAAGTTTTCTGCTTTCTTTTCTGCAACTAGTCCAATACACCACATTCGTTTCAAGACGGTACACATTTTAATGGCTACTTTTGTTGCAATTTTTCAAGTAGTAAGAGTAGTATCTTTCCTGCATATTTTGCGTTCTAACAAAAAAAATGGAATGATGTCAGCTACACCAAAATGTATCTCTTATTAGACCCCGTCGTTTATAGAAAACACAAGCTTGTCATGATGAACATTGAAAATGCATTTCCTACATTTTAACATTTTCTTATCGAATGGAACTCAGATATGGGTTTTATCCGCGTCAGGTTGTTTCACATTGTTTTTATTTATTTAAAAGTTCTTCCGAAGTTCATTACACACAATTTTAACTGTTTGATGGTGTCTAACTCCATTACATGATGTTTGCAGGCAACAGTCAAGGACGCTCTGATCAAATGGGTGAGTCAAATTAGTTTAGAGCCAGAAGTGGACTGCTAACCATAAGCTCGAGCCACACTGAGACATATGCACACCGTGCACACTCACTGACAAGGGAAATGAAAACCCGTCATTTCAAGAAAATGGATGTGACACAGACATTTCAAGATTACGCCAGAGAAAAGACTTCAAAGTTTAGAAGAACAGACTTGCTGCAACACCAAACTGACAGTATTAATCTTAGATTGGAATATATTGCCTTTTATTAGTACAAGAAATTGTATTATTTCTGGTGTTCCCTGCTATTATAGATTAGATTAGATGGCCTTTATTAGAGTGTTATTCTGAAACAATGTATTTCGTTATCTGTCTCTCTATTATTATTCTGTTGTCCATCAATGTGTTAGAGTGAGTGAGAGTGTTGTGTGTGGCCGTGTTTTACTGCCTTCCGGGGACCAGTTCTTGACAAAACACTATCCTGGTGGGGACCTTATGTCTTTGTGGGGACCTTTTGACGGTCCCCACTGGTCAATTTGAGGATGAAGACTTCAACAATAACAAGGTGATTGTAATTGGGTTTCAGTTTGGTTAAGAGTCCTGGTTAATGTTTGTCGTGTGTTTTGGAGGATTAAGTTAAGGGTGAGAGGCTGGGGGATGGGTTATGTCAATGAGCAACCTCACAATGTCCCCACAGGGATAGCAATACAAACATATGTGTGTGTGTGTGTGTGTGTATGCAGGAGGAGAAGTCAGGAGAGAAGGCGAGCAACCAGACTCATGTCAAGCTTTATGGTCAAATCCCTCCCATAGAAAGGATGGACGCCTCACTCTCCACACTCATCAACTGCGAGTGAGAGTTCTTGTCTTCAGAGTAAACACCAAATCAAGTACAAATCAGTGTGAACTAAGTGAGGTTTTTTTTGTATTCCCGAACAGGACGTTGTCCCTGTCCACCAATAGTATTAAGAAAATTAGTAATCTCCACGGCCTCAGTAAGTGTTGATGACTTCAAGCAGAATCTACAGGAAACGTTTTTCACTGAAGTCATGTTCTGCCTCATCAGAGAACCTGAAGGTTTTATCTCTGGGTAGGAACTGCATCACAGAGCTGAGTGGCCTGGTGAGTGAAATGCATTCATTTTGTTTGTCTGCTACAGACATATTACTCTAACTCCTGTCTATGTGTCGCAGGAGGCAGTGCGGGACACACTGGAGGAGTTGTGGATTTCGTACAACTCTATAGAGAAGCTGGACGGAATACAGAATATGAAGAAATTAAGGGTTCTGTTCATGTCCAACAACCTGGTCAAAGACTGGGGTGAGCATGAAGCTTGCAATTCGGATGTATTATGATAATTAATCTGTATTGCTGTTTCTGTATTTTATAGGAAGCTATTGAACTCATTCTGTAGTTTAATGTATGTAGAAAGCGAAACATAAAGCAGATTCTGAAAGAGAAAAAGTGGACTCGCTGCAGAAAGGAGAACAAACATATTTGTTGTGGCTCATGTTAGAGTGAAGTGCAGTTACCGATGTTGTAGATTGGCCTAATGAGCCAGTGTTCCTCACTTGCAGGAGAGTTCTCCAAGATGGCTGACCTGCCCAGCCTCTCTGACCTGGTCTTTGTTGGGAATCCTCTGGAGGAGAAGCACACAGCTGAAGGAACATGGAGGGAGGAGGTCTCAAAGAGGCTCCCCAATTTAACCAAGCTCGATGGTAAAATTTCATGTGGATGATGTCGCTTTGATGCTGCACTCATGAACAGTCTGATATTTATTTATTTAATTATATTTTCTGTATTTATTCATTTTTGTTAGTATTTATCTGATATTTATTTATTTTGGACATAAAGGTTTTGTTTTTGGAAACTCAGACCGAAATTTCATTGCCATAATACAGTGATATGTTTTTGTGCAATGACCATAAAGAAAGTCTAAGTCTAATATTAAATAAATATTCCCCAGATCCACTTATCTTAAACATATCAGCATCTTAAATGAGTGATCCGATCCATAAGTGGATTGATAGTTGTCAGAATTGCCATACATTTTAATGAAAATGAAGTGATTATACATTTGTTATATATATAAACACAAATATTTGCGTATATTTGAGTAATTATGCTCACATAATTATTGATAATGTTATTAATATTCTCATTATTTAAACCAATGTTCTGAGTTCACGTACCACCTTTTTAATGAGAAGTCATGGCATAATGGCATTTGGCCATTCTGTGTAGAGGCAAGTAAACCTTCTCTGATACCATAATCGTTGCTCTTTTCTGTTTTCAGGAATGTACTACTGTCTCCAAAAATCGCCAACCTAGATAAGAAGAAGAAGACAACATCACTGATGAGCAATTTGTCATGATGACAAAGGTTTTCAGTCTCAATTTGGATTCATTGTATGATCTGCTTTTCTAATTACTAATGATACGATTCTATAAATTTTACTTTATTGTTTTACTTTTATTGTTTACACTGAACAGGTGAAGAGATGGGGATTCATTCATGTCTCTGAATATTTTGCCAATATCCAGACAATGCGTTGCTCTGACCCACATAATCCTGTCCATTTACATCAGCCTGACGGAAGTGAAGAAAAATGTCACAAGTGCTTCAGCCCAACGATAAATGAGACTAACCTGTGTATCCGGTGATGCTTGTGTTCCCACCTGACACTGCCAGGATTGGTTTGTGAGTGGAACAAGTGACCTCACTGTGACGGCCAGGCTGGCTCGTGCTGCTGGTGTTTTATGTCAACAACCAAAACACAATACATCAAAAGCAACTCTATAGCAGATGACTTGCATGTGCGCTATGTTGGTGCTGAATAACCCCTTTGCTGGGCATTTGCGTCCTGTTCGACATGTGTGCTCTAGTTTGTTTTAGCGAGCTGGAGACAATCACATTTCTTTTACATTTAAATTCATGCTTATACCTCCGTCTAGTAGCTAAAATATTCTTCTTATTTTTTGCTAATCACAGTGCGACACAACAATATTGAGTACCTGAATGGGTTTCACACCGTATTTGCTTTATATTTCTTCCTATACCTCTCCAACTTTGACGCTGCAGTCATGAACAGTGTGATCGGTTCTTAATATTTAACTCAGCTCTCTCTTCACTGTGACAGACTGAGTCCTCATAATTGAAGATGCGGCACCGCTGCATTTATCCTCCAGTTGTGGCTCCTAAATTCTAGAACTTGCCATCCAAACTGGGCCTGTAGGAAACGATGGATTCATGGGAGTTCTTCATCCTGGCCCTTTTAATATTCGATTTAATATTGCAAAATTGTGTCGCACCACAACTTTCCATGTGGAAATTAAAGGAGGTATTTAGTGTAAAATTAGTTTATCTAAAACAACAAACTTTAAGTCAATGTATAGTGATGACTGTGTGGTCTGCTAGTGCACCTCTTGCTTGGTTGGGGTGTGCAATGTCAGCTCCAGCAGACAAGACTGAATAGTGTAACTGGACCAGAATCAGAATTTGAAACTTCTCTGATTGTGTGTCTCTAAGACTTTCAGGCGTGCCGCCAGCGTACTGAGGCTACTGTTACAGATCAAGTGACCGCTCCAGCGAAGTGTGCGAGCGTAGGAGGCGGTGTCTTGCTGGACTGGAAGTATAAAATAGAAAGCAGACCAATCAGTATAGCATGGACCCGGGCGACAGGTCAAACTCGGACCATGAGAGGACTGCAGGGAAAGAAGGTGGTCATGAACAACCCGAGGACGGGGTTCATCAGATCAAAGAGACCAGCCTTGAATCTGCAGGTAACGTTAGGTTGTCGCAATATTGCGTACAACTTGAACAAAAACAAGTCTTCTACAGGGGAAACTCTGGCAGCAACACACACCGACGTCCTCCTGCCACCAATTAAAGGCAACTCAAGGAAGGTAGCTGTGGACCCAACTTCTAAAAGAAAGGAGAAAAGAGGAGTGAAGACATGCGTTCCTTCAGCTAAGATGGCGAAGCAAAATGCAGAGTTACATGTCTTGACCTCAGAATCGATTCATTGTTGGGATAAAATCAGAGTGGAAGGAAACAAAAGACAGCACCCAAGTGATGCCTGGTTGACTCTGGCAGCACCAGACAGTCTGGACCAACAAAGAAGCTTTCCTGGCACCAGTCTGTGCGACGCAAGACAGCAGAAAGATTCCTGCTCGGATGACTCGGCTGCTGAAACCGAATCAAAGGGCTCAGACGACAAAGACTGTCAGGAGAGTCAGAGGGGGAAGACTGGTGAGGATGAGGACGATGGGTACTACACAGACCAGCGCATCACTGCATGGATCCTTCATGTGAACTCAACATTTTTCTCAGCACAGACTGATGGAACGAGAATAACAGATGAGCAAGATGTTGCAACCATTAAAATCATTTACATGGGAGACTGAAATGAACGAGTTATAATGCTAATCTAATTCTGAGCTGAAAATCTGAAGTCTGAAGAGCAAGATGCCTGTGTATAAAAATAATGTTTTATATCTTGAGTCTTAATTCAGTGGTAAAATCATTTGTAACACCAGATTTTCTTCTTTGAAAACAAGACTGAAGTGCCTGTGCAATGAGGGGTGTCCTTCTTGAGCACAACGGATTATTTATGTAAATTCTCAAATGACTATGACAACACTGGTCGTGTTAAATGAAATAAGTGTAAATGCTTGTGTCTTTATCGATAAATATGTGGAGCAATTTCTCTTCAAGTCATGAGTTTGTACATTGTAGAAAGTAACTCAAAAAAAGCTCCTGGCAGAAGCTGCAACAACACACACAGTATAGCAATGGATATTAAAGCAGCAGAACTCGGCCATGAGGCAGTGATGGAGAGTCACTAATTTTGCGATATTCCTGAGGATATGAAGTCACACAGGTGATCAAGATTAACTGAGCCCATGCAACTGCTGTCACCTCTGTTAAACACGTTTACTTATCAAATTCAGAACCCCACCTTTGTCACTAAGAGTTGGTCACCAGTGAAAGTTGTTTGATTCTTGGACCTTTTAAACCCTTGTCGCGAGAATTTTGCATGAGCTGCTTCAATCTTACAAAGTCAGAGAGCAATGGAGAATACGGAAAAAGCCAATACAGTCATTACTGTAGAATACATTTGTATTATGTTTGATAACGTAGAGAAACAACTGGATGCTCATCGTGCACATTAGGCGAAATAGGGTTAACAGCTCTGGTTCTCCACTGACGAGACCATCAAGGAGGGCATCGAAGACAAAACGGACTGGCACAGCAACATAACGGTAAGGAGTGTTACCAACGTAAATTTGACAATGACGCAGGTTCAGTTTCGTCGTGGCGAAATGCCACCATCTAGTGGCCACATGTACCTGTGCGGCTCAACGCTACATAGCGGCATTCGACACCTGATACCGGAACTCACACGCATCTTGTAGGATAACCACTGTGGCAGGTTCGGGCTCACTTTCAGGTGACTTCAAGTTCACACACATGCCTTTGAAAAAAGAGGGCTTTATTTACAGTGATTTAAATCACAATTACAATACAAATGAATTATATATCATCAGTGGTGGACAATTCAGTTTTGGGAGGACATCAGAAGATGAGTGACAAGTTGGCAGCCTCTGCAGCTTCCACCTGTTGGATTCTTGTCTCTTCCACTCGGAGCTGCTCAGTGGCTCTCCCCTCTTTTCCCTACAACCTGCCGCAAAGAATGCTACATAAGTAAGCATATCACACAACCCTGACACAAACAGAGCAGCGTACCCTTTTGAAGTCGTTCATGTTGGTGGCCTGCACTGGCGTTCCGATGAAGGTCAGGTAATTGATCCGTGTCGTCTCCTCATCGCCCTGATTTGACTTGACAAAGAGCTGAAAAGAAAAAAAAAGTTAAAGGAGTTTTTCAAAGTGAAGGATGACATTCCCATCAGCATTCTTCTTACAGTGACACTCTGCACATTCTGGAACTTCACATAGCGCAGCGGAATCAGACCGTCCTCCTTGTATTCCTCTTCTGTCAGATCCAGAGTTTGAGTGGCTTCATTGCGTTCGGCATCATCAAAACCCATTGATCGGGGGAGATTGATGAACACCTTCATCACTTTGGGGGCCTGAGCTGAGAGCAGAAAGAAATCAGCCAGGGGTATTAATAGCGACCACAACAGGGATCTGAGTCACCACACTGAAGATTATGTTGGGAACTCACCGAACTCTGAGGACTGGAGTTTCATGGAAAAAAGTTTCACAGGCTGGTTGAAAGCCATGGTTATCAGCAACTGGAGCAAGCGCACATTGTCACACAGTTAGATTCTGTCACTTCTGGATGTGGAAAACAAAGCTGAGCAAAAGCAATTCATTGACTCTCTTGCTCGTGTAACCAAGACAGCCCTCATTTTGTGTGGTATTATGTTGTATATTTCTTGCATGGGTTAAGGATGGCCATATGAGAGGGCATATGGATGTGACGGCAAAGAAACGGCTACGTTTATAACAATAAACACACCTGTTCATCACAGTCGGACTCAAGGTAAGACGTGTCTTTCGTTAAGCAGTTTTCAAAGCCGCAGTCGTCGCTCTCGTTGAGGCACTCGCAGCCGGCTTTATTGACAAAAGGCATGAGGTCCATCTAGAACAGCAAAATAAAAAAAGAGCTTCACAACTCAAATAATCCAGTTTAAGCAATGGATTTGTACTGTCTTTTCTAAACTCCACGAACCGACAAACCAAACACCTCAATTCACAAAATGTTTCAACAGAAAAATGCTGGTCTACTAACATATCCCCTTGGAATATCCGAGTCTTCGTTGTTTCCTGGGTCATTCTCTGTGTGCTGTTTGATCTTCTCTTCCAGATCTGCAGGTTCAGACCCTTGATATGAATCAATTCTGACTCTGTTCCTGAAGAACAAGAAGGTTGGGGTGCCTGTGATGCTGTTGACTGCTGCAGTTGCCTGAGTGAGACATAACAAAAATAAATCCACTTTTAATACATTTAAGCTAGTAGTTTAACCAACATGTTTGGGAAGATAATAAATAAATAATGATAACCTTTACCAGTCATTATACACAGTTTAGTTATTTTCATTAGTATCACAATAAACATGTACATAACACTGATGGCACGTGAACAATGATGTATGTGTCAGGAAAAAAATGCCACTTACTACACACACATTAACATCGACTTCCAAGAAGACGACCTGTGGGTATTTGTTACTTAACATGTTGAAAGCTGGAGCAATTCTGATACAAGGCCCGCACCTGCCAATGAAACGAAAAAATATATTAATTCAAGAGCAATATTGTTTATAGTGAGAAATATTGTTTATAGTGAGATTAACAATCACCGATTACTCTTCAACACAAGCAAATAGCACAAGATTGTCAGGTTTTCACAAAGGAAACTCAGATGGAAGAGAAATGGCAGAGAGCATAAAAACGAAAATCGTACAGTAGATCTCAATAGTTCAGTAAACGCTTGACGAACAAGAAAACGATATCGCAATTACATTTTACAGTGAACAAATAATAGTGAAAAACATCGGTTGCTACACTCATTATGTAGTAAGAAAACTGCTTGACTATAATTGACGACGGGCTCACACAGATGTTATTGTAATAACTGCTATGTCATTGCAAGAGCCACTGCTAGGCGGCTAAAGCTAGCCTCCACACTGTTACAGTTTTAAGTCAGCAAAACAGTCACAAAAGCCAATCATAAAAAATAAAAAAATAAACAACAATGAACACAATTGTGTAATAAGTACGATAGCCCTCGATTTGCTGGATTTCATATTGAAACCATGGCTCGTTTAAGCGTTTCCATTGCCCGATCGGTGCGCTGGTCTTACCCGGCCATTGTGAACTTCACCACGGCAAGCCTTGAGCCGGCGGCCGCTAACTCTGGCTGGAAGTCAGGATCGCTCCCAATCACTTTTACTCCAACCATGGTACCGGCAGTCCGATGTGTCACGGTGGTTGTTAATTAAATTGGAATCCCACCGGAGTCTAAATAATCGGTGTTTTGGCGTTAGCTTTGTGTCAGTCCGAATGCTACCAAGCTATCCGTAAACCACAGGTCCCAGAGCGAGCTCTTCAGAATCCGGACTTCTGATTGGTGAACAGAGAAGAGCGAGGGCGCAGCCTTGAAATTACGTCTTCTTCTACTGTTTTAATTCAGTCATGCATAGACCACATCAGTATGCCACTGCCTCTAACTGGCCGCATTGTTTGTCTGCCATGTTTCAGAACTCGTCGCGTTTCAACTAAAGCTGGTATAAATAAATAAAAGCAAAAATAAAAGCACTTTAATTTTGAGCCCTTCCACTAAAGTGGCTTCTTATTGCATTACGTCAAAACATGTTGAAGCAAACTTGTCAAACAGGCCAAGTTCCTGTTGCTCCTGCTCCAAACCCAGACGTCATTCTTAGTTGCATTCAGCTCGGTCCAACCACCCGAAACAGCTATGAGAGTAGCTCCATCGCCATCTTCTGGAGTGAAGCTTCAACTCCCATTATCTCTCAGCTGTAAGAAAGAATGGAAACTCATGCTAGCGCAATGATTATGACCCTGTTAAATGAGTAACGCGTGCTGAAGCGAGGACTCAGGGCACGACTTCACTCGCTGATCGTCCATTTGAATGAAAGTATGGTATTTCAGCTCAGCAACGACTGACTTTACTAGTGATGGGCACAAGGGGGCGATCAAGACAACGATTGTGATCGAACTCACCGCATTAAAAGGTATTGTGGTGCACTTGTACGTTTAAACAATGTAATGGCAGATGACCAAAATGTGTTTTAATGGGAATATCTGAGACTCATTTCACAGTGTAGTGTCGCAGTGTATGTGTGAGTAGTTGTCTTTCTTCAGGTACAATACAGGTACAATCTGTTGAGTTGTCATGTATGATGTAAGTTACTTACTTACATACCACACATATGTATATCAATGTTTTATCTGAAATTCTTATTTTATGTAAGGCTTTTTAAAACATTTTCGGGAGTGCAAACGTCACTGTGACGTCATGCCATCTTCGTTTTAATTAAGAAATCAATTACAGGCCTTAACCCGTGGGTCACGTGACCTGGGCATCAGCACCCACTCCTGGAGTTGCTGGCCCCGAAATATAGTTCTCCCGACCCCCCCGAAAAATCTTTTGCTCTGTCTTCCTTTGGAAAAGTCAAACTGGTCGGACCGGTCGGGCAGGTGAGTGCGGGCCGAGCAGGTGAAGCTGGAGGGGAAACAGGGCGGGGAGCCGCGCCGAGAAGCAGGAAGAACACAACAACATGGTGCGGTGACACCGCGGACGCGCCGACCGAGAAATACACTGGCTACTGACTGCTTCAAGTCGCCGCTAACTTGGAGAGGACACGCGGTAAGTTGAGTTTGAAGTTCTGTTTAGTCTTGTCTGAGGTCAGGAGCGCAGGAGCGTTTCACCTGGACGGCCGCATCTCTCTCGTCAGAGACGTTACCTGCGGTGTTGCTAAAGGTCACACAGCACTCGACTCATCACCGAAGTCACTGTTTGGCAAAATGCATTTCCTTCACTTATTTTCTGTTAGTATTACTATGAAGAGCGAACGTATTCGTGATAGAAAGGCGACTCATACACTTATTAAATTACTCTTAAGGATCAATTATGTCCCTTTCATTGAAGCACAGGTCCAACGATGTCTCTTCCCTCTGTTGACTGTCCCTTTGACACACGTGACGTCTGTTACATGTACTTTGCTGAAGTTTATTTTTAAGGATGCTCACTCACATTTTAAAACTCATTCCTCCTCAGGAAAAGTAGCACAATTAAGAGCTCTGTGGGCTGAAGGGGAAAGAAATGTACCCCGAAATAATCTGAATTCAAATATGTAAAGTCATGCAACTCACTGATGTGTAGCTGTATCTCATTAAAATGCCTTAAACAGCCAGAAAACTATGTAGGAAGTCAGGATTTAAGTACGAAACATGGTCTGTTTTCTTAGGTTTTAAAGACGTCTCTAAATGAACAATGTCTAGTAGATTATGTGTTCTTCTGTGCTTCTAGTCTAATGTTGCTTTTCAAATATTTACTTGTTCCTTTGTTGGACAAGTTCTCTGAAAAGAAGCTGCCACATGAAATACAGGGAAAGAAAACGCTGGTAAATCTGTGTCGGCTTTTTCGAGACCTCTTCATTACCAGAAATGACATTAAAATGAGCCCGACAACACTGATGTTTAACATTTCATCATTGGTGGACAAACCTGATTTTGGGGACAATTGTCGATGTAGGCCAAAGTTATTGAATCATGTCCACGTCATGCTTCAATTCCAGGTTTTGCCCCAGTGTTTTCAGTGACACCCTAATGTCAATGAAATCTCTGAATGAGTGGTTCGATCGTGTGTTGTATAGCAACACTTGTGGGCACCAGTTCTTGGAAACACACCGCCTCCTGGGAAACTTTTGCTGTTTGGGGTTATTTGTGAGGATCTTTTGCTGGTCCTTATGAGGTTAAGCTTCAATTTGAGGATTAAAACTTCAAAATAACGGGGACATTATAATTCAATTTAAGTTTGGTTTTGGCCCTGGTTAAGGTTATTTGTTTTGGATGGTTAATTTAAGGGTGAGAGGCTGGGAGAAGGGTTGTGGCGATGAGTGGACCCCACAAAGATGGTGTGATAAATCTGTTTGTGTGTCCATCATCTGCGGCCATTAAAAGTGTGTGAAAGCTGAATACAGCGTCTTCTGCCTGGCACTGGGAACCTGTTTTTCTGTTTCTAATTATAGTGTATCTTCTTTTTAAGTTGGGACAAAAGGCAAAGCCTTCGGATGCCTCAAATACTTTCAGCTGATTCAGGCACTTGGATTTGTTTAGGCTCTTCAACCTTAATCAGCCTTGCTGTTTGTTTCTTGAGCCTGTCTGAAGGTGAAGCCAGATTCAAGTCTTTTGATTATGGAAATACTGACGTCTTATGTAAATGCCGGACCACGCAGCAGTGGAGAACAATTTGAATTGTTACTTGAGGGGCGATTTGTGAGAAGGTTGTGTAAGGTTGACATGCTGAAGACGTGTTCTTATGGTTTGGTGTGGAGCACTGTTGAAGGTGTAAAACAATTATCTTTTGTGTTTAAAACTTTCAGTCCCAGCTTTTAGGTTAGCCATACATTCCAAGCTAAAGTTAAATGGAGGAATGTTTTGAATATTGTGGGCGTAATGTTCCAGATGCCCCTCAATGGAAGTGGAAATCGGCGATCTCTGTATATTAAGTCTCTTCAATGACTGTATACGGTCGATACTACCTCCTCTGTGGCAGCCTGCTTCTTATACAGTAGTTTTTTTTTTGTATTTTTTTTACAACAAGAATTATCCCAAACTCCCAAACAATCCTCAATCCGTCAGGGGCATGAAAAGTAAGCCAGAATCTTGCAAGTGAACTCAAAATAGTGTTTAATGTTTTTAAGCCCTCATCTTCACGTGGTCTTAAAAGGCTTCTCAGTCCACCACACAATCAAAACAACAAGCAGTAGGCGCTAGGCCTGGTTGAGCTAACATTTGCCTTCTGGAATGAATTAAACATAATACAAATAGCAGATCCTTCAATTGTCAGCAGGTCTTACAGTCTGTGTGCAGCTGGACGTTGTAAACCACATTCAAACCATTTCATTATGAAACAGTTTTTGATCATAAATAGTCTCTTTTGTCCAGGCGTTTTCACAGCTGTGTCCTTATCACACATCGAGCGCCAGTAAAATCCACGTAAATTAGAAGTCAAATGTGATTTGACTACGAGATAAAGACTCTACCAATTCACTTTTCCAACAAGTAGCTCTTCATTTTCGTTTTCCTTTCCTGGACCAAGCAACTTCAGGCTGCGACGTGTGGTGGGAACTCCAGACAGTATGATATCGTAAAATGGTTTCGCTGATGCTTTGCTCAGGGCGGCAGACTGTGCGGTGGGAATCATTACCTGGGCTCCTGCTGTGAGTAGAACACAAAGCATGTTCTTAATAGAGGAATGAATAAAGTGCTTCGCATAATTAACTTGGGAGCATCACAACGACGTTTAAAAACACAGGTACTAAAGCATTCATTTCTAAATTTTAAATCACTGGCTCCTTTAAATCTGAAGAGCCTTAAGGCGATGTTGCAATGTCTATGATTTCCGTTTCACCCAATACACTAAAACACACAACCCTATTTGGCTCATCAGAATCCCTCTTCCAGTCAACGTCAGAAAAAGAACTTTAGATTTCTACATTTAAAAGCCACTTGTTTTTTAAAACCAGTTTTTCAAATGTTGCGTGAATATGTTTGGACTGTTTGATACATTTGAGTTGGTGCCTCTTGTTCTGTAAACCTTCAGAGATTAACAACATGGATCGTTCTATTGACTCATGTGACGTTGAACCAACAGAGCGGTGACAATGCAGGCTTTGTCATCTGTTGTCAATCTCAGGGTGCTTTCGTAAACAAGATTGCGAAATAGACATGGTTGTCAGTTGGGTTGCACAGTCCGGACTGAAATCCATATCTTGGAATAAATATTGTTGAGGTCATGAACCCTCATGGTCTTCTGGAGAATGTGAGCGTGAGAAGGACAGTGGTGTTGTGGCGTAGTGGATTCTTCTCTTCCTTGTATTTCTTTTGGCTGAAACGTGACAATGTTTATCCACCGTTATTACTCCATGTGTCATCTAAATCACCTTCCTTCATCCTGGATTATGTCCACGAAGCTTCGCAACGCGGTAATGAACGTGTACTCGCTGGCTTACATTCTTTTTGTTCGTCAAGTGCTTGGCAGCGAAGCAGCCCTACTGCAAGAGAATGATTCATCTCTGTGATGAATTAGTTAATTATTTTTACGTGGTTTTTGCTCCACCATATTTAGACAAAAGCCTTGCTCAGCCATGTCCAGCCTGCTCAGAGTTTTTATACGCAGAATTCTTTCTAATTTCTGAGGCTGTTTAAAGCAGACATACGGACGGTAGATGAGCAGATATAAAAATAGAAAAAAAAAGTTAAAATAAAATAAAATATCCCCTTATTTATTGTTGTCATATTGGCACTCCTGGTATTCCATAGCTTTTAGCATCCTTTAACTATTAATTAAATTACGGCTTTAGGCGCGAGGACACACCCTCATCTTATGGCTTGGTGATCCCCCGACCCACCAAACAACAGACAATAGCAGCATCATTGTGCTTTTGTTTACTGCAGCCATGGTGTATCTCCCCCAGGTGATGCAGCAACCTCTAACAGCGCCTTTTCTTGTCCTCGTCTCTCGAATCCTGGCCTTTCTACCAAAAATCCAGCGTGTTTTCGGGCGAACTGACTCATAGCCTTCGCTAGTGGAGCCAAGCTCTAGTCAATCTGCAAATCATATTAACATAGCAAGAATATTTAATATTCAATGCTCCATGTTTTATTAAAAATCCTACAATGTTGATAAATGGTGGGATGAAATTGCACTCATTGACCTCATTGCCTTCTGAGTGGAGTCACAGTTGTAGCGTATTTAATAGTTATATATTTCATTTAATTTCCATCTTAAGTCAACAGCTTGGTTGACGCTGCGCTGGTTTTATCCTTTTGCTCCTGGACGTCCTGACTGGATGAAATTTGTCATACTTATGTGTGCGTACGTTCAGACCAGGCTATTAAAAATATTGGGTAATCATTGGATTTGCGTTGGATTTTTAGACATACAACAACATTCAACTCATTTGCAAGGTTGAATGGGTGGTAGTTATTCTGTTTTAAGATGATCAGTGCAGAAATAAAATGTGATTGTTATTCAAAGGTTTGTCATCCAGAGTGTGTGGATCCTTCAGGGCCCAGAGTGTGTGTGTGAGTCACCTCTCTGTGTCAGAGAAGTGCTCAAGTTTCACTCAGGTATGCTCTCCACGCCAGACTGCGTGGCTCCCGCCCCTCCTCCTCTTCCTACGTCCTCCTTGTCGTCATAGAGACATCCTGGACACGCAAATACCTGTTTTCTAGGACAGCGAGCACGGGACTAGCTATCCATCTGTAGCTGAGCAAGATGTCATGTGAGGGCACCTGTAGAACCATGAGTCAGCTTCTTATTTTTCATTGCTAGAGCCTTCATTTTCCTCCTTGGTGCCATTATGTTGGCTATGGTTTTGCAGATATTTCAGGCAGTAAGTGATGTGTTTTTCAGTGGTGAAAAAACGCTACCACATTAGGCTGTCTCTGGAGTTAAGTGAGGAAAGGTGTGTTCAAATATAAGCTCTGTATTCCAGTGGAATGGAAACCAAACCAAACCAGATGTGATGAAGTGATGATCCTTATCTTTGTTCTTTTGAAGATTGATTGCTGATAGACACTTTTGTTTTCTTTACAAGGGAGCGCTGACTCAGCAACTTTAGTGAGAGGACTTTCGGGTTTATTTGAGTCAATACAAACTATTCTACCTTTACACTGCATAAAAGTGACTCTTGACTCCAGACGGCTATCAATGCTCTCACTCTGCTTTTCTCCAAATAGTTTTCAGTTATTGATGAAGATCAAATATTTGTCGGATTAAATTAGTAATCTATTTTAATCTGCATATATTCACGGTGTAATTGAAAACAACAGTTATGAATGCCAATTGCGACATCTGCTGATAGTGCTGCTTGCGTCCCTCCTCCTAGATTCTTAGGTGCTCCCCGCCACCCACATAGCATGTTCAAACTTGTCTCACTTTACTTTTACTTCATTCAGTCTCCACAGTTGTCACTGACAAACTTGTCCTAACAAGTGAATAAGCTTAAATAAGCATTTTATTGATGCCCTTTGTTTCACTGGTGGCGGCCTTTTCCAGGATTGGGGTCTGTATTTAGGGGGAATTAATCGGAAGATATCCTTCACAATATTCTCAGCATTCACACTGAGATCTTTTCTTACATGCAGACAATTCTAACTCTGGACCCATGACAACCTGGGATTATTGTTGATGAGTTTAGGCATGACAGAACACGACAGAAAAAAGAGTTGAGAGTTTAAACCATTTTTGCCCATTTAGCATTCCATCATGAAGAACGAGACAGGCTACAACAAAATAAAGAGGAAATTAGTCATGAGAGAGAAAACATAGGTCACTTGGATCATTTGTGGGAGCCAGCAAAAAAATTAAACCATAATAAAATACACAGAGTGACTGTAAGAAAACATAGAAATTGATGAAAATGTGTTTTTCAAATTAATATAATGTCAGTTAGCAGGATATATTAGGACAAATTGCCAAATTAATGAAAAATGAAAAAAACTTTGTCTAAAAATTTGTTATATATTGAAGAAAAGTGAAAAGAATTAGCTCAGTCTACATGAAACATGAGGTCTCTCTACAAAAAGCAAAAATGGTGACGATTGCATTACACAGTTTCACATTCACACGCGTTCAGACAGGTTATGCAAATGGACTTGAACCTGAAAAAATAAAAAACTGATGTGAAATCAATGGTGAGTCCTGAGGAATGGAGGATGTAGCTGAGTTGTTTGGGAGAAGGAGAAACAATGAAGACTGTCGCACACACCTTTGCTCCAGAAGAGAGGCCGTGAGTCAAAGCTGAAGTTGTTTGCAACATTCCATTGAGTTTGGAAATGTGGATGATGGAAGATGCAAAACACAATGCGAAATTTGGGTGTGTGTAGTTGCCCACACACACTGTGAGCTCGCTCTGGTAGAACTTCATTTGGTTGTGTGAGAGTAAATGTGGAAAAACTTGTTCACACGGAATGAAATGTGGTTGATGGTTTAGTCGTGGCAGAACAAGTGAGACTTTACTGGAAACCTGTCGACAAAATGACAGACCTGTGTGCCTGTGACTTCATATATTATCATTATCTCAGCCTTGAAAACATCGAACATGATGGTCTTTGCTTTTTCTCATAGAACATGTTAAACGAACATTTTGAATGCAGCCTTGTCGCCTTGCGTGACAAAGGTTAAATGTATGACAACGTTGACGAACAGCACAAACTGGTGCGATTACAGTCATGTTTCCTGAAAGACAAAGTTGATCTGATATGCAAAAATGTTCATCCACTTATTTATTTATGTATAACGTGAACAAATCATTCGATACATCAGGTCACAAAGTCTAACAAAGGTCCACTGTAGTAATGCTAGACGAAATGCAACGTATATTAATCATATAAATTATATGAATTTTATCCCCTTCAAATGAGACTCTCACAAGAATTCAAGATTGTTGTGTTCAAGTCATCCCACAGGCTGAATTCTGGCCTTAGATGAAAAATGTCCACATATTTTTAAATCATTTAGTGACACTGACTCTGTGTGCATCCACAGACGTGTGACACGCAACGATGAGTCGACCACGCACCAACTCCGTGGGGCCCGACGATGAGGTCATGCCGTACAGTGACGATGAGACGGATGACGAATTGGAAGTGCCGAGCGAGGAGGAAGTGGAGCCAGCGGCGGGAGACCTGGAGCCTGAAGTGGAAATCAGGCCGAGTGGTAAGACTCCACATGTCCGAGACTGTCACGACAGGCCCAGTGGATTGTTCTGAGATTTGTACTCATGAGTCCTCACCAGTGTTTGTAGTCTAACTTTTGAGGCGTTTATTTCTCTCTTCATCTTTGAGGGTTCGGCTCATTAACTTCACCTGTTTTCAGAAATGGGGTGGAAGGTGAAGGCCAACGACCGGCCGTACCATCAGCTGCCAGAGTTCCAAAAGAAAGTCTTCCTCTGCATCAAAAAGAGCAGATACTCAGTGAGTGCCAACCTGCGAAAACATGACTGCATATACAGCATGTGTACGCTCAATTACACAAATGTTTATTTTGATCGAACAAACTGACGGTAAATGTTTTCTGATTGATTCTGATTTCATGTTCTCACTACAATTTCCACTATTTACGTTATTAATGGGGTCATAGGCGGTCGGACACCTAAACCCACACCATGACCACAGCATGCAGAGACCAAGTCTTGGGCCCTCAACTAGGCCTGAACTGTACATTACTGTCATTTATCAATCGGCCAGCCCAACCCCAAAGTTTTGGTCTCGGACTTGGTCCCTGTCTTGACTACACCACAGATATAGAGAGTCAACCACTCACTCTCAGTACAGCCGATTTAGAGTGTACAGTCAAACTTGCTCTGTATTTGGACTTTGGGCGGATGCCGGAGTTCACACAATGCCACCCAGACAGGAGCCAAGAGTTGCCTGAAGTGGCCACCACGCCACCATAGGGCCACATTCTAACCGTTGGCGCACATATGTGGGAACCAAAAATTACATTCAAACTATAGACTGCTACCTATGTCGTTTCAGAGGTCCCGTTTGTCCAGCATGAACGCTTGAACAGCTTTTGTGTTAATCCTTTGTTAGCTTGTTAACTATGATACTCTAATATATCATTCTTTGTGGTGTTTTAAAAACTTGTGTGCTTATTTGTGCAATTGTCTGAGTTAGTTGTGCGTATTGAAGTGAAACTTTGACACAATCATGACCACAATAAAGCAAGATTAGATTAGATTAGATGTCAAATGTTGCAAACAATTCTCACAAGTTTAGAAGATAAATATGTATTTAGCAGTCAACAACATGAAGTGAGGAATCATTTTAAAATGGCAGCTTGAAATGACATGCTCCATTTCAGCTGGTTAGTCATGTCGTGCTCCGACAGCAGGCACATCCAGGGGAGACTTTGTGTCGCTGTTATCAAGCAGAAACCTGATCTGAGCTCACAAGAGGAAACTCGACTCATGAAAAATTTCTAACCTTCTGCTACACAATATCATTTACAAACAGTAAACTTGATTGTTTTTGTCAAGTCAAACAAGTGCGTGATATGAAGCAGTGCCTGACGTGAGGTAGCGTAGAGTAACGGCTGAATCTCCTTTTAGAGTAGTAAACCTGACTGTATGTTTCAAGTCTAAAATAAGGTTTCCTCCTGCAGGGAAATGCCATAAAGACCTACAAGTACAACGTCATCACCTTCCTCCCTCTCAACCTCTACGAGCAGTTCAAGAGAGCAGCCAACCTCTACTTCTTGGCTCTGCTCATCTTACAGGTATGCTGTACTTGAATCACTGCGTCCGTCGTACAAGTGCCAACCTGAGTTCAGCTCTCACACTGTTGCATGTCCTGTCAACTGTTCAAGTCTTCTAAGCTTGAGTATCTCCACTTGTCTCCAGGTCATTCCAGACATCTCCACACTGCCCTGGTATACAACACTGATTCCATTGGTTGTCGTGTTGGGGGTCACCGCTATCAAAGATCTAGTGGATGATCTGGTGAGGACCGTTACCTGACCCGGGCTCATTTAGGTCCTTTAAAATGACAGTTAGAGTTATGAGTTATTGTCCTCCAGGCCAGACACAGAATGGACAAGGAGATCAACAACAGACGGTGTGATGTGCTGCTCGATGGCAGGTCAGACTCACACAAGCATAATGCCATCATTGTCATATTTGGAGAAAAACAATAATTCTCACATTTGTTTTTAGATTTCAAGAATCAAGGTGGCGGAACATCCAAGTGGGGGATGTGGTTCGCATCAGGAAAAATGACTTCATTCCGGTATGCTTGAGAGACTTTCTATCACACAAACTCTTGTCAATCTTTTCTTTTTGCTCCAAGTTGTGAAACATGCATGAGAACATGCCTGTTAACTTTCTGAAACTCACCGCATTTTATCAGGAAATCACATTTGATATGAACCTTTCATTCAAAGTTGACAACAGAGTCAACTTCAACTGTTGCTGTACATTTGGGCACTTGTGGTATATTGATAAAGTAGGTGATGATTATTTATATAGCTGGTGTCCACAGCGGGGTGCTGACCAAAGTATTAAAACATTAAAAGCCTTCATCACCATCGCCTGCATCTAGGCCAATGCACACGTCTTGTTTGGTCTGTTGGAGATTATGTGGCGTAATTTCTCATTATGGAAATTTTAGATCATAAAGGTGAAAGTGAAATTAGCAGTTAGGACCACCTGGGTTTATACTTGTATCAGTAGTGTAAGAATCCACTTGATCATTACTGGCCTGAATTTAGCTTTTTATGTGGAGCCACGTAAGAGTGTGTATTTATTGTTTCCTTGCCAGGCCGACCTTCTCCTGTTGTCCACCACCAATCCAAACAGTTTGTGCTATGTGGAAACGGCGGAACTTGACGGGTGAGAACCAAAAAGGCAATACGTTCCAGGGTGATATTTCCACTTTGGTGAATGTTTGTGTAGCCGGTCATTTGGATAAGTCTTTGGCAAATACATTAGCCTCCATAGCCGCCCGGTTACCTGATATGGGAGCAACACCTGGAAGTCAAACACCAAGGATAAAGCATCCTGTGGTGGTGTTTGCACTGGAATATAACTTTTCTAGAGCTGACATGAAAACCACACTCTTTTATCAGCTGTGTTTGATTTTCCAAATAAAGTTTAGATAACATTTTCTGTACGAATTGTGGAAATCTGTTGACTCAGGCTTGATAATTTAATAGAATATTTTAGAGCTGCTGGTTACCAGTGTCGTGTGAATCATAATGTTTGAATGTGGTTTTGTTGCAGCGAAACCAACCTTAAATTCAAGATGGGGCTTCGCGTGACTGATGAGCTGCTGCAGGAGGAGCGACAGCTGGCCCAGTTTGACGGTGACACTCTTTTCCAGCGTATTTGTTGATGTGACAAACACGGGTTTGTCTTGGTCAGTGTTTCCCCATCTGAAGTTGTCAGCTTCCTCAGCCTTTACCCATCTTGTGCATCCAAATGACACACTGTTCAAACGTATTTTCCCGCATTGTTGATGTTGAAAATTGATTTACATAGACAGGAACTGTTTTATTCTAATGTAAAGTATCCAGGTTTCAACGTGTGGATGCTCTATTTTGTGTTCATAAAGCACTTTTTTTAGAGACAGAAAGGAAATGGCTGCAAAGAGCCGAAACCGGTTTGTACGCTTATTGAGGATGAGAGGTTCAGCCATCTTGGACAGGCTCGGAGCGTCCGTGCTCCCGCTGCTGCCCCATGACCTGATGGATAAATTTAGCAAATTTAGTTGGTTTCTGAGCACTTGCCTACAGAATGAACTCATTCCCATAGGAAGTTAAAGAACCCAGGTTAATGATATACTGTCCATCTTCAAGTGTTTCCATCTGACAAAAGCATCCTTAAGTGATCTAGCTTGCATAAAGAATCCTTCAATTCTGCAATAGTCAGTCTTTGTCTCTCCTGCAGCCCTGATCGAGTGTGAGGAGCCCAACAATCGTCTGGACAAGTTCACTGGGACAATGAAATGGAACCGCGAGAGCTACCCTCTGGACCTGGACAACATGCTGCTCCGAGGGTGCAAGGTCCGAAATACAGACATAGTTCATGGACTAGTCATCTTTGCTGGTGAGAAGCCACTCGATTGTCAAATGAGATGATCAATGAAAAAGTGAAAGCAAGTAATCTCGTATTCTAGGAAGGGTCATGAAATACAGAGCGAGCACACGTTACATTCTATGCTGAGTTTATGATATTTGTTATTTTAGTGGACTCAGAGTGAGCCTCCATGTCAAAATGCATTTATAGCAATTCATCACATACAAGTTTTCAGTCTGCTGGGACACTTACCTTGGAAACTTTGGGTAAAATATTCACTCTGGTCCAAGCTGACACTCCAATAGACAATAATTCTGACTTATGGTTTAGGGGAACCAATAGAGAACTTGCACAGAGTGTGAACGTTTGTGGGAATACTAACTAATAAGGAGTGCCCTGTTCCAGTAAATGTATTTCAATGATGTTTTATTTCAAAGGTGCTGACACTAAAATCATGAGGAACGGCGGAAAAACCAGATTCAAGAGGACAAAAATCGACGAGCTCATGAACTACATGGTTTATACAGTAGGTTCCCATGTCTGGAGTGATATTTGAGGCTTTTCCGTAGAGTTTCTGATGCTTAAATCTCGTCTCCTCGTAGCTGAATCGTCAACAGTCTTGTACTCTCTCTGCAGATCTTCGCCCTGCTGATCCTGGTGGCCGCTGGTCTGGCCATCGGACACACCTTCTGGTACGACGAGATCGGCTCTAAAGCCTGGTACCTGTTCGATGGCAAAGACCACGATTCCTCCTACAGAGGTTTCCTGAGTTTTTGGGGATACATCATCGTCCTTAACACCATGGTGCCCATTTCCCTCTATGTCAGGTCAGCACAGCCACCCTGAGTGTCTTTAGGTGTTTTGGTTGAGGAAGGTCTCAAAGACTAAAGTGACTGTGTGACAGTGTGGAAGTGATTCGTCTGGGGCAGAGCAAGTTCATCAACTGGGACCTTCAGATGTATTTTCCACAGAAAGACACGCCAGCAAAGGTACTTTAATCGCTTTTGAATTTCATTCCACAGATTCCACTAACAGGAAGATTTTGTTAGTTATTTTTGTGTATTGTTTTGTTATTTAATCGTAGCCCATGTCATGAACTATGACGGATACTTGCTGTCTTAAGTGTAGCATGTTTCAAATTTAGTTTTTTTTTTTTTTTCCCCTGCATTCACTTGTAGTTTTATAAGATCTCTATCTACAGTTGTGAATATAGGACGGCTCACATTGTTACTCTTCCCTTCTGATATTTACACGTTCATGTTCCTAAACAACCTTTCCTGCTGTGTTTTGGAGCTGAGCTTTAACAAGTACTGCTAATGATGTTTCCTCTTCTCCCGTTTCATCCTCAGGCCCGGACCACCACCCTGAACGAGCAGCTCGGACAGATAGAGTACATCTTCTCCGACAAGACGGGAACTCTGACGCAGAACGTCATGCAGTTCAAGAAGTGCACGATTGCTGCGCGAAAATATGGTAAGACTGGGCTGGCTTTGTTGTGTTCAACCCTCTCAAGTCTAAAACATATTTAAAACGTATTTAACTTTTTTATTTGTGGAAGACATTTGAAATTTAAAATCGTTATCATCTACAGTATGGTGTAATTCAGACTAACTTCTTATGATCTAATGGGTAGAGTTGGAAGAAATATATGAATCAGAAGTGACGTATGGATTCAAATATCAGCTGTAATGCCTCTTCCCCACCACCAGGGGATCCCACCACTGCTGAGGGAGTTAATTTGGACCGAGGAAGGGTAATTCATCTTTCACCATATAAAATGTTTTGTTGAGCTATATCTGTACTTTTCTTACTTCTTCCATCTTGTCTCACGACCAGCCTGTAGACTGGAGTTGGAACAAGTACGCAGACAAAAAGTTCCAGTTCATGGATCACTCCTTGGTAGCAGTGGTGAGATCCAAGAAGGACAAAGAAGCCATGGAGTTTTTCAAACTCCTGTCTCTGTGTCACACCGTCATGGTGGAGCAGAAGGACGGTGAGGACACCTTCCTCTTTTGGGTGCTTGACGACGAGTGCTGCATCGGTGTTGACGCGTGTGATGCCTTGGGTCGTCCTAGGAGAACTGGTCTACCAGGCGGCGTCTCCTGATGAGGGCGCTCTCGTCACCGCTGCCAGGAACCTCGGCTTTGTGTTTCTTTCTCGCACCCAGGACACAATCACCATCAGAGAAATGGACCAGGAGGCCACCTATGAGATGCTGGCCCTGCTGGACTTCAACTCGGACCGCAAACGAATGTCCATCATCCGTGCGTGTGACATTGATGCTTTCTCTCCCTGAACCACTGAGGGTGTTTGTAGAAATTGACTTCCTGAACACAATCGCTTGTTAATGCTGGAATAAAGGCAGGATGACTTTACAGCTTCTCACCGATATTGTTGTAGTATTATAAGAAGTACAGCAACCTCCTATAAATCTTTACTAGATCAACTTTAATGCTATAATGAACTTAAGCCATTGTTTAATCCTGCTTCCTCTCTCTGTCTTACAGTGAAGTTCCCTGACGGTCGGATCCGTCTGTACTGTAAAGGGGCTGACACGGTCATCTATGAGCGACTCTCTCCAAACTCCAAATACAAGGAGTACACTCAGTCCTCCCTGGATGTCAGTAACCGCCGCCCATCTTACCCAAAATACAGACCATGATTATGTTAAATAACTGTGTGCTGGGTGCAGGACTTTGCCAACGAGACGCTGCGAACTCTGTGCTTGTGCTACAAAGACATCAGCACCAACGAGTATGAGGCGTGGTCCAGGAAACACAAGGAGGCTCAGGTGGTCTTGGCCAACCGAGATGCTGCTCTTGATCGAGTGTACGAGCTGATAGAGAACAACCTGATGGTGAGTGTCTGTTGACACGTTGTGTTTTTCCTCTTCAGCAATGGAATCTTGCATAGAACGATAGAGCATCATCGCATCAATCATTTGTGTTTGCCAAACCTGACTAACCATAAGTTGGTAAAGCTGTTGAGATTCATTTTTTGTTTCAAACAATCTGTTGCTCTCTCCAGCTGATTGGAGCGACAGCCATCGAGGACAAGCTTCAGGATGGAGTTCCAGAGACCATCGCGAAACTGGCCAAGGCGGACATCAAGATCTGGGTTCTAACTGGTGATAAGAAAGGTACAACTGCAGAGGATTTTTCCTGTAGCGCCACGCTTTGAGTCGTGTCTGCAATCTCTTCTGATGACTGTGCTGTGGTCGCAGAGACGGCAGAAAACATTGGCTTCTCCTGTTCACTCCTGACTGATGACATGAATATCCATTACGGAGAAGATGTGAAGTAAGTCTGTTCATCTCCATCAAGCGCTATTTATGACTTTTCATTCACCATCAAGATGTTGTGATTGCATCATCTGATGTAGATGATGTGTGTTTGTCTTCTGGGAGCCTTGTAGTGTAGAGTGCTTTTCTCTGTTCAGTCACTTTCAGCTTCAACACTGCTGTCATTGTTCTTTCTATATTAAATCTATTATTCTGCGTGGCCTCCAGTGAGAAGCTGAGGGTCCGACAGGCGCGCAGGAGAGTCGACCCTGAGACTTACAGCAGGAACAGAAAGAAAATGGTTGACCCTTTTTTCACTGAGCCAGGCAAGAACGCTCTCATCATCACAGGAGGATGGCTGGTGAGTTCGGGGGACGTACAGGGTGCTTCATACTGTATTGCATTTACACACCTGTTTCATTCTGTCAGAACGAGATTCTATACGAAAAGAAGAAGAAGCGAAGACGTCTGCGACTTCGTCGGCTGGGAAGGAGGCCGCCCCCGGCCACCCCCGAGGACGGACAGCCCATGAACGACTGGGAAAAGGAACTCAGACAGGTGGGAAGCGCTGGCAGAAACATGACAAGGATGCGGCACACATGAGTGCGAAATGCACATACACACGACTGCTCTTTGCCCAGATCGACTTTGTGGACATGGCCTGTGAGTGCGAAGCTGTCATCTGCTGCCGTGTCACGCCGAAGCAGAAGGCCAACGTCGTCAGTTTGGTGAAGAAGTACAAGAAAGCAGTGACCCTGTCCATCGGAGACGGCGCCAATGACGTCAACATGATCAAGAGTAAGTCACAGATCGAATCTCTTAGGAGACAGAGTCTGTTCTGGAGCTGATGCTGTGAATGATCGGCCCCTGCAGCGGCGGACATCGGTGTGGGAATCAGTGGTCAGGAGGGGATGCAGGCCGTCATGTCCAGCGACTACGCCTTTGCCCAGTTTCGGTACCTGCAGCGCCTCCTGCTGGTGCATGGCCGTTGGTCATACATCCGCATGTGCAAGTTCCTCCGGTTCTTCTTCTTCAAGAACTTTGCCTTCACTCTGGTTCACTTCTGGTACTCTTTCTTCAGCGGATACTCGTCACAGGTCGGCGCCTCACACCAGTACTCTACTGATGCTTTTCTATCCACGAGAAACTTTTTCCTGAGCTTATTTTCTGATGCAGGTGGCTTACGAGGACTGGTTCATCACTCTGTACAACCTGTGTTACAGCAGCTTGCCAGTGCTGCTAGTTGGACTTCTCGACCAGGTAAAATAGAATCATATATTTCTACTTTTCCCTTGTTTATTCATAGTAATTTAAATCCAAAGCCTATTTTGTAAGTCCGCAGTGGGTGTAGAGAAGCTCAGCATCTTCATCTCTGCTACCTCCAGCTCTGCCTCCTGTCTTTTCCTCAGTGCCACTGTTTCCAAACCATACAACATTGCTGGCCTGACCACTAATAATAGCCTTATTACGTGCTTATTTACTGTTATAACCAGCTATGATGTTTAGAGTGGACGTTCACTGACCACTCCTGAGCAAATATACTTTATAATGATTAATTGCTGGTTAATATGCTGCTAATACATGTATGAATAAGTTGCTCATCCATGGTAATACATGTCCCTTAATCTAAAGTGAAACCAAAATGTTTGCTCTTGCAGGACGTTAACGACAAACTCAGCCTGAAGTTTCCCAAACTCTACCTGCCAGGCCAGCAAGGACTCTTATTCAACTACAAAAACTTCTTCATCAGCTTGTTCCACGGCATCTTCGTCTCCCTCATCCTCTTCTTCATCCCATACGGAGCGTTTCTGCAAACCATGGGACAAGACGGAGAAGCCCCCTCGGACTACCAGTCCTTCGCCGTCGTTACTGCCTCGTCTCTGGTTTTCACTGTCAACCTGCAGGTAATGCAGTCGCGCCGTGCCGTCAGCGGCTGCCATGTTTGGAAATGCGCTCCATTCTCTTTGGTCATTTGGTCCTGAAATCCTCAAGCCTTCAAATGATTCAGTCCTGAGTTGGCCAGTTAAGAAACCTTAAGTAAGAAAAAAAGAAAAGGTTTTGTGTTATATATTTTTGTTTTGTAATATCTCATATATAAAGTGACTTCAAACTTCATCCATATATTTGCATAGCTTGAAGAGATTCAGAGTTTTAAAGCTGAAAACTGCTGTCTCCTTTAAATGTCTCCAGATCTCACTGGACACCTCCTACTGGACCTTCGTCAACTGCTTTGCCGTTCTGGGAAGTATAGCCATTTACTTCGGGATCATGTTCGACATACACAGTGCTGGAATCCACGTCATCTTCCCGTCAGCGTTCACCTTCACTGGTTAGTCTCCTCTGGACCCTCCTGTTTCTCATGGTCTACAGCTGGATTTATAAGTTTGACTGTGCTGAAATGGAGCTTCGAAGCACTTTCAACCCTTCTGTGAATTCTCTGTCTGCAGGTGCAGCATCCAACGCTCTCCGCCAGCCGTACCTGTGGCTGACCATCATCCTGACTGTGGGCATCAGCCTGCTGCCTGTCATCTGCATCCAGTTCCTCCATAAAACTATCTGGCCATCAGTTGGAGACAAGGTGAGCTTCGCGGAGGTTTCTTCTGGACTGTCAAACATGTGGTTGCTGGTACAGCTTCATGAAGCCAACTGTGAATTAAATAGCCTTACAGCAAAGCGCTCTTTCATCTGACACAAACTATAATCGTAGCTGCAAATAACTGCGCACCACTTTGTTGTTGAAATGACTCTTTAGTGACACTAGATGGCAGTGCTACTCCAGACAGGGAAACCAGCGAGCCATTCTTATCCGTGCGGTGTCCTGTCACCCACTCCGTTTTCTACTGTGTAATGAGCCCATGTACTGTAGTGCAAAATTTTAAATATCTCAAGGATCATATTTAACCCAGTCACGGGATGTTAACTTGCTCATCCGTTGAGAGCTTATAATTGTTGTATTTGGTATGTGGTAAAAAGAAAAGGTGAGATTTTTGACCATGGGACCTAAAAATGATATGGCCATGAAGACATTCTTGGCCCATATATAGATGTTATTTGAGGCAAATGTAGCCTTCAGGCCTTGAGGTTGGTGTGCCTGGTCAATGTATGGTAAGAGTGAACTGTAGTCTAAATCTAAATGAAGTCAAGTGGTGAGGACTTTCACCCACAAATGGGTTCATGAAAATAGTAAATAATGTGTCAGCCTGTAACTAATAGTTAGATGTCATAAACCAGCACATCATGCATTTAGTGTGGGTCCATCATGACACAGTAACTAATGTGGAGGGATCACTTTGAGTCAGCTTTGTGCTAACCTTCCACTGGACTGTTTCAAAAGGAAGCCTCAGCACAGAGGGTGTTGGTGCGACATTTGTGCGTGTGTATTTCAAGTGTAAAGTGAAGTCCTTTTTGTCACGTTGTCCGGCAGGTCCAGAGGAACAGAAAGAGGTACGAGATGGAGATGAAGGAGGAGGAGAAAAAGAAGCAGCCCCCGGCCTTCCAGCGCGGCCAGCGTTCGCGCCGCTCGGGCTACGCTTTCTCCCACTCCAGAGGCTACGCCGACCTCATCGCCTCCGGACGCAGCATACGCCGCCGCCCCACACGCGGCGGTCCCCAAGACAGCATCAGAGAGGTTCCTCATGCGGAGGCGGAAAACATCTGAGGGACCACTGTGGGAGAGACTGTGAACTTCTGTGTGGTTCTCCTTCTACCCTTGAAGTTGCTGCTTCCAGAGGGGGGCACTAAACAATGGCCTGTGAAAGGACTTCATTCCTGATGTGAACTTGTGGAGCAAGCAGATGGGGAGGTTAGCGCCTTCCTCAGTTTGAGGTCCATGTTACTGATCCATATTTAAATTAGACATTTTAATTCTACTTTTTTTTAAAGCAGACCGCCCACCATCTTAGCCTGACTTTTCTAGCTCGAGAGAACATTTATGAACGACTGTCACTGAAGTCCAAACTTCCTCCTTCAACTGTCCTCTTATCATGTATAGTGATTAAAACTGGTTGACGCTAGGCCGGTCGGTGTACGGTGGGTGGAAGTTTTCAAGGTATATTAATTTAAACAGTAATGCATTTTGTCCTTCAAGTCTTTTTAAATGTTTGTTTTCGATGTGTATGCCGGATTTTATCGTTCAGCGTGTGCAAGGTGTGGACTTCCATGTCATCAAATGTTTATGGGATTTTAAACTCTGTACAATTAAATCTCATTTTTGATTTTTAATCTTAAGGAGTCACATTTTCATAAGGTCATGAAAAATCTTGGCAAGGATTGAGCATTTACCTCAGTGTTTCCACGACAAGTCCTACAATTAATTTTAGGATTTAAAAGGCCAAAGTACTTGATCTGTTACTTTCTTCCTTCAAAGCGGACGACTGCAGCGTCTGCAGTCGGACCAGCACCAGCACGGTCACTAAAGGGCATTTTTTTATCGTGTGCTTGTTAATAAAAGCCGAGGGCATGTGTATCTATCTGAACTCTGAGTCTGTGTTTCGGATGGTGACTAAAATGTGATTCATATCTGATGTTTAAACTAACTCAGTAAAATAAAGAGAGGAATGTTAGTGCTTCAAATTTGAAGGAAAACAAACTCTGGATTGTTCAGTCGCACCCTTGTGCTAAAATCCTCTTAAATCATCACATTAAACATCTGAAATATATCAAAATATCCTATTTGAGATTTCGTTTTGTTCAGACTGATTTGCCACCATCCTGCTGCAGTGGCACTGTATTTTTTTAAAAAGCCAAAAAGTAGCAATTTGAATTGAAACGCTGCTGTGCACCACCTTCTCCACCGACATTCTCTTTCACTTCCAGCTTCTGGATTTGCAGTGTTCAAAACCCCAAAAATATTCATATCCAGACGCTGCATCTCGGGAAGAAAACACAGAAATGACCTCCGGCAGTACAATTTAAAGGGCAGCAGATTGATAAGTGTGGTGGCGATGATCGTTGCTCAACAGTGCAGCTTGCTCTGCAGCTGCAGCCTTCATGAATTATTACGCTAAGCAGCAGCACATTAGTGGCTTCATTAGCTCTCAAACAAGGTGCATTCTTTTCAGTGTGGGAAGGTTTGCAGCGTTCTCTTACATTTCATGCATGCATACGTCTTTCAAGGGCCTCCATGCTTCATACCATTTTCACTGAAGTCGGCCGTCATTGTGAGCAGAAGTCAAGGGTGCAGCAGAGTGCAGGTGTATTCTAGTGTTTTTGTCTTCAACACCAAAGCAAATGGCCAGACTGGCTTGTTTCAGCACAGAGAAGCAACTTTAAACACAGTCATTTAAAGCACCTCCTGCCTTGTAAGTCTGTGTTGTTCCACATGAGGCTGTGAAGCCCACTGTCACTGTATGTTCCCAGTAAGCCGTTGACTGTCAAGCAGAACAACCACAGTGAGGAGGAACGTTCCACAAGCGCTGGCATGTCGCGTCCTCATCCATCTCCATGTGGTTCAAATGTTCTGTCACATGGAGCCATTTGTGAAAACAAATGAAGTCATTTGGATATATATTATCAGATCACGGGGCCAGTGATTACAGTAGTGAGTGATAAGTGGCTCTCTGTGTTGCTCGATGGGGATCGTTTGCCTTCAGGGCTCCAGTATTTCTGTAGAGAGGCGTCTGACTGACTGAACCATTTGCATGAGACCAAATACAGGAGCCTGTGTGTATCAGTCATACAGACGTGCCCATTTGTTTCTTACTGCAAAAGGAGTCATTTCCCCCTAAATAAATGAAGAACTAAAATGCCGTCTTTGGAACAAATGAGTAGTTTTGTATTCAGCCTCAGTCTTGGTCTCGTCCTCCTCGGTCATCTTGGTGTCTGCAGGCTCTGGTCTGGACACAGAGTCTGGGACAAGAGTGCCTCTCCTGAGGCATGAAAATCTGAAGAGAAGCAGCAAGCGAGGCACGTAGTACTATAACGTGGTACGAACTGAAGGGGGCGCTCCCATTTACAGCCTCGCATAAATTCTGCACTTCTTATACTGTTGTACTGTCATTGTACTAAGCTATGATATTTTCGTATTATGCACGTTTTTTTGTATTTCAAAAGAGATGAATGTAAACAATGTCAGCAGTACTTCTGAATAGATTTTTGCTTGAGGACATGAATCTGAGCAGGCATGCTTCACTTGATACGCTCACGTTTGTCCTTCTAAATCTTTGTGACTTCTCGCTCTCAGACCTGAGAAGCTGCGGAACACTGCTCCGACTGGTCTTCGGAATCTGATCACTAAAAATGCGACGATTACATGGCAGCGCCAAGTAGCCAACACTGACAAAGGTCTAAAGAAAGAAGACGCCATCTTTGACAGGACAAGTTGAAAAGCAAACATTCTGGCTCCGGCAGTCTCCATCACTGCAGTGCAATAGAAAGTATATAAAACTATTTAAAAAAAACCTATACACCTAAAGCTAAAGTTCAGGCTTATCTAAAGGTGCGTGCAGTTATTTATTCACTCATACATTTGTCAGGGTGGCGCAGCTGGTGTTCAGGTAGCCTCTTTTTCTGCCAGGAGGCGAGGTTTTTAAATCACGTTTCACCAGTTTTTCCTGACTTTTAAAGAGGTTCAGTGGTTGTTTATTATGTCTAGACGAAAGTGGAACCCCGGTTCCTCATCAGCTGACACACTTGACTGGCACCCACAAGGTCTCCTGACCTCTCCGCTCCTGCCGAGCTGGAGTCTCTCCCATGTTAAAAGGGTTTGGCGACACATGATCTGGTCCCTGGACTTCAGAAGTCCATTTTCCAGCCAAAATGCTGCGCTAAATAAATAAATAACATTTAAAGTCCATGTGCGAGGTCGCGGGGAGACGTGTTTTCACTTAGTTCTCAGCAGGAGGAGGCGACACGGATACTGCTGAGGGGATAGACAGCCAACATTTATGTGGAACATCTGAGCCACTCAAGCAGAGCTGTCTTTATGTTTATGACCACATAGAAGGGCAAAGGATGCGGAGCCACGCTGAGGTGACCAGAGGGGGGGATGTTGTGCCGGACAATAAACGGACAGGAAGTGAGGAGGATGAGTGATGACTCAAGCAGAGACCAAGTTGAGGCTGAGAAGAAGGAGGGGAACCTGAAGCACGGGCCGCCTTCTTTAAGAACTTTTTCACCATCTGCATCTGTCCATCTGAAGCAGAGAATACTTCACCAATACCACTGACCACTTCACTTCTCAACCCACTGTAATGGCAATAAAACTAATATTAATACAACTGGAGTGGGGCTGTTATGGGGGTATTTGTTTAATCCAAGAATGGGCAACTATTTTTTCTTAGGCTCCAAATATATATATATATATATATATATATATATATATATATATATATATATATATATATATATATATATATATATATATATATATATATATATACGGGACCTGTGAAGCCAAAGGACAGAAAATATGGAATTTATCTCACATTCTGTTGCTCGAATATTAGAAAACACAGAGAAAATTGCCATTTTATGCTTCAAAAATATCAAAAAATTAATTGTATATCCCCCCCAGAATGTCAATATCAATCAAAGTATTGGAAGATCTTTTGAAGTAGTGAATATTTTTGTGGATCAAAGGCTAAAACATGATTTTTATGGGTAAGAAATAATGTTAAATGTGCAGTACTTTTTTTTCTTTTTTTGTCCACTTTAATTTTAATTTCAATATGAATATTACAGCAATGGGAGAAGAAAATAAAAAGCAATCACTTCCCATTACATGAGTAGGTTCAAATGTCTCGACTTTTAACTGTTAGGTGGTCAACCTTCTTGTGCCATCACATGTCCACAGCTCATCCTGAATCAAGCTGCTCCACTGGTCTGTAACCTGCCGAAACTTTCCCTCGCTGCACTGCTTCTCTCCTTCTTCCGCAGCTACAAGTTAGAACAAGGAGATACTTCAGCTCTTTTCTGCTTGGCGGTCATCGATATTTCAGTACTTCTCAGTGCTCTTGGTGACTGGTAGTGGACACTCTGGACGTGTCACTCACAAGTGGACCTTAACTGACTTGTCTTACTTCAAGATTCAGGGTGGAGGAAACCTGAGTGCCCACTGGAGTAGCACATAAACATCTGAGCAAGCTGAGCCCTTCACTTTCAACTTGAATTCCTTGAGCACTAGGAGGCTCTGTTGTTGACCTTAGAGGTTTTAAATCAAAACACTAAAAGCTTGATTCACCATATTGCCTGAAGGCCCCTGGCTAACTGGTCCCAGTGTCAGGACCTTGCAGTGACCTGTTACCTTTCACTTTCCTCTTCACGCTTTCCCACCGGCGTAACCAAGTCCTCTGGCGGCCCAGGAAGCCAGTCTCACTTGACTTTATTTGATCTCAGCTCTCCCTCAGGTCAGAGAGTTTCACTTAAACGTCCTCATCACAACAAACAAGCAGTTTCAGCGGTGACAGAAGGCTGATAAAGTCCCAAGAGTTTATGCCTCCACGCTGTTTAATATGCAGGTGAAGTGTGTATACGACCGCGGCGCTGCGGACTGACAACCTTGTCAAATAAACATCTCGCTAAGTGTGGCTCCTTGTTACTTCATTTCCTCGTTTAAGTGAAACACTGCTGTTCAAGTGTCACACTGCATGTGTCTCAGGAGAGTGTTCATGTGCACCCAGCTGCCAGAAAAATCCAGAAAAACAAAGACTGCATTATCGTGCGTATGAGAGCCAAGTTCGGGATCGTGATGTACGAGGAAGATCTTGTTGAATCACAACAGAAAGATTTGAGCTAATGCAGCTTCATATTTCTACATTCTGTTGAACATGGATGTTCGTCGATAAAGATGCAGCCAGAAAAATGAATCAAATTTTCTGAAGCAGTCAAGAATACAAATTAGACTTGTTTTCTGTGGTTAGACGCTGATCTATCAAACTGATCCCTAACGGTCAGGTGGGAAAGTGGACCAAAAAAGAACAACGTTCATGCCATTGTACATTTGCTCACATTTACTCTGGAAAACATAATATTTTTTTTTCTGGTGTTTTTGTTGGAGTCCCAGAGCAGTTCTCAAGAAAGAGGCATGAGGTTGACAAACAAGCACGCGACTGTAAAACCAGCTGAGGTCACTTCCTGAGTGACTGCGCTTGTTTTTGCCGGTAACATGGGTTGACTTCTCCCCTCTGCTTTCACCGGGCTCTAAATTTAGAGAGCAGGACTGTGGTAATGGGATGAAAAATGAACTCGGCAGGGCCTGATTTCCACAGGGCAGGAAATCACTGGAGTAAAGCTCAAGTGTAGGAACTGTAATTATCCTCAGGGATCAATTAGAGACCAACGTGCAATACAGGAAATGATCATCCTTCATGGTCAACTAGCATGTTGTGCCTTCAGTTGTCATGAAACCTTCACACACACACACACACACACACTTGCTGCCCAGGAGCTCACTCCTCCAGTTCATTGTTTCTTTTAGAGATACGTCAGTTTCTTCCCTGTGATTCTCACGCATTGAACCTGCAAAACAAACATGCAGTTTGCTGTTATTAAACACCGTAAAGACCAACCCTCAAGGCATCTTAAAATGGACATGAACTGAGCTTAATGGCAGAATCACTCTTGCCCCGTCCGCCGAGAGAGGACCACCGATCAATGGAGAGCAGTGAAACGCTCTTTGGTTTTATATCACCTGCCTGTTGACATGTTTCTATTAGAACCACCACTTTTTTTCCATACTTGTTTGATGGCTTGGACTCCACTCCAAAGATGAACCGATACATTGACCGTTCACTGATAGTGTGTGAGTGTGGATGGAGTCCACAGGAAATCCACACGCGCATGAGGGGGCCCAAGGTTTACCATGAAGCCGACCAGTGACCTCTGTGCCCCGAGGCTGCCCTATAGCTTCACACCCAATTAAACAGCAGAGGGCGCTGTTACTTTCATATTGACGCCTTCAATTCAAACGTTTTCCAATTAAACTCGTGGCCAAACGCCTGCAATAATTATAAATTACAAAAAAGGTTTGTGAGATAATTATGTTTTTGTCTATTTAGAATTGCAAAATATAGTCTAAATAATCACTTAAAAAAGTTCCTAAAGGCATAAATGCCACAGGCAAATTGTGTCTCACATGAATGGAAATGAATCCCAAATGTGTTCGACATGATCAAGAGGCTATAAATATCCTCCTAATATAAATCACAAATGCTTATCTTTTGATCAATTAAACAAGCCACCAGCCACAGACCCGTGTGTATCTTTGCTGTAATCTAAGCCTGCCTCTTTAAGAAGGTGTTTATGTCTGAGAAGTAAATATGAAAATAAAGAATCACACAGGACAACCTAAATTAGTCTGCCACTTCAGCAGTCGGCCCCCTCCTCAACATTCCCACCACCGCTTCCTCACCTGCAGTGTGTGTGTGTGTGTGTCCTCTCTGCCAGAGGCGGCGAACGGTGTCAGATTTAATCTGTTGCAGGGGTCGACTGGGCCCTGGAGAGGCAGGATAAGCCCATAATTTTGGGTGTCTTCTCCTAGTGTGTGTGTGTGTGTGTGTGTGTGATTGATCGAGCAGATGGAACAGAGGGAAGGATTGGGCCGAGGGAAGGAAACGGCCTGACAAATTCAATAAAGCACCTCTGACGAGCGCTGGCCTGCTTCACTTCATCTCGCGGAATAAATATGAGTTTGTCTAAATCTGCTGCCGAGCACATTACCGTTTTGTGTAATTGTGTCATTTTTTTTCAGCCCCTGCTCGCTGGTTAAGGCCGGTGAATCCAATTACAGGTGCCGCCATCACTCACACTGGTGGGTGGAGCAGATGATGGGGACGATTGATCGGTTGTTTGCATTGATTTTCCGCACGCTGCGCTGACCAACACTTTCTGTCATGTGGTCACGGAGAGAACAGAGCTAAAGATGCAAATGGTTATTGTAGACTGGAGGGTGTTATGAGCTGATTGACCAAACCTACACTTCCATGAGTAAAAAAGACGAGACGCCTCGTGATTTCATGTCAGAACATTCAGATCTCTTGGGAATGTGCATCTTCATACACATTTCCAACCAGCACCGGAAGTTTTATTGAAGTATGTCTGTCTCTTTTGGAGTTATTCTGTTTACAAATGGACAGACAGAGCCCTCCGTGTTGGGTGGGGGACCCATTTTCACATCATCTCTGTCATGAATAAGGTTCATTGAGGGGAATGAAGGTAGGAATCAGGAGGTAGCTTTCAACAACAAAAGCCTCTAAATGTCCTCGATTCCGAGACCAAGACCTTGAAAACGTGGTCTTGAGACCAAGACTGGATGCTTCTGTTGACAGCGGGCCTGATATTGGTTAATGCATTTCCATCCTCCACAACTCACCAAGACTCTGGAAATTGTTTTAACCAGTCGATAACATTGTATTGCTAATATGTGGTCATAAACAAAGGTCACTGTTTACACCAGAATTTAAGTCAGTTTTACCTTAAGCGCCCGCCTCCCACTTTTGAGATCATTTCAGGGGTAAAAAATCCCAATGGTTATTCAGTGGAAGACAAGAGAGCAAACCTTCTGCTCCCATCACATCATGTAACTGCAGAATGAGACAAGAGGAGACAGTTTTCTGGCTGAATCCGATCAGTAAGATGGAATGACGAGTAACCACTCTGACACTTAAAGTCAGACAGAAAATCCTGACGGACAGACGGCGAGCCAAACAAGTCATGGAATACCCAGGACCCCTCGCTCCGAGTCGTGACAGAGGGGTCACGTCTAAGTGCCGGGGTGAAGAGAGCTCAGGAGCGGCCAGAGTTGAGAGGGCATGACTCTGTAATCAATGGACAGATGCTTGGAAAGGTCGGGGGCCACTTGGCTGACCACTGGACTCTCAGCACACACTCATGTGGAGCTGATTTCATGGCTGTCGTGTTCAGATACATCACGTTTGACGGACTTTTAAGAGATATGTCAAAAATGGGGTTTATTTGGAAAGATCAATGAGCATCATTCTTCTCATTCATTCCACTCACACGAGGCAAACATTTAAAAAAAACTCCCTCCAAAATTATTTTGATATTATAAAATACCTACAGACACTTTACAGCCGTGATTAACCTCTGGATGCTTTCGGAGTTTCCAGTGGGAACTTACACACAAGCACAGGCAGAACACGCAACCTCCACTCCAACTCTCACTCCATCTGAAATCGTTCCTGTGAGTCAACAGCGTTTTAAACTGAAGGAAGATGTGGTAGAATGACTGTGATCAATGTCCACCAGTGAGGAGGGCAGCTTGCTGGTGCCTAGTTCAAACATGTAGAGAGTGGGCTGGAGTTCCTCCGGGATGCGCTGAAATGACTTATTAATAACCAGAGAAAGGACCAGATGGTTCTCCACGGAGCACCTGGAATATCAGGATGCTCAGCAGGCTGCGCTCCACTTCATCCAGCTCTCTGAATTCTTTCTGTTTTTCACGTTGAAATTCCACCAGCACCAGCCTGTTTAAGATTATGTTTCCAAAATAGCCCCACTTAACTGAGTGACTTAACTCTCCGTCTGAAAAGTTGTTTTGAACTTCCTTCTCGGTCTTGCTTTTTAACTTAATATGGCACTGAGGCTCCTGCAGCGTGGACCGTGCTCTCAGGTTGAATAGAGTTAGGTAAATAAACGTGAAAAATGACTTTTAGCAGAACTGTTTTCACGTCATGGCTGAGATTTGTGTCGTACAGGAGATGACTACGGCTGTGTGTGACGGCACCAAACCTGAAAACAATGTAGTGTCCACTCACACTTTCAGTAATAATCACACAACACACTGAGAAAATAATGCTCAGTCAAACAAAGTTGCTTCTACCATTTTCCTCCACTGTATTGTGCGACCTCTTCGTAACCCTTTGATTTCAGGCAAAAAAAAAGAAAGAAAATTGCAAAAGCATTCCAACATTATCATCATTATCATGATCATCATCATCATGCAAATGGAATGACTCCTCCCCCCTGTGTATCTGCAGATGGAACAGATCAGTTATCACAAGTTTCTAACTCCATAACACCAGTCACATGAGATAAAATCCTTTGTTCTACCAACTGAAGAGTGTTCGCACAATAAACATAGACAAATGTTCATGGTTTGTTATAATGCTGAGTAGAAAAACCCATGTGAGTGTAGCTATACTTGGAAACACACCTACAGATTTGTGGGGACATTTTGCCAGTCTCCACAGGTTTAAGCCACAATTTGAAGATTAAACCTGAAAATAACTGGATCATTATAATAAGGATTAGGTCTGGTTAAGTTTAGCCATTTGTTTTAGATGGTTCGAGTGAGAGGCTGGGGAAAGTATTATGTTAATGTATGTCAATGACAGTCCTCACTCAATAGGTAAGATAGGAAGATCAACGTGTGTGTGTAGCTGTACATGTATTGGATGTAATGTTATAGTGTGGACCAATCTTGGACAAGACACTGACCTTATGAGGACATTTTGCTTTGTGAGGACATTTTGGTCGGTCCACATTGAGTTTTGAGGGTCAAAATAACTGGGTCATTATAAGCTTGGTTCAGAGTCCTGGTTAAGTGTTTTGGAGGGTTAGGTTTAGGGTGAGAGGCTGGGGAAAGGGTTATGGCGTCCATGTGTGTACGTTTTTAGAATACATTGGCAAATAGTGTGTATCAGAAAGTAGAGGAGTGAGCGCTCCGCTCACTGTGAAGTCACAAACGTTCATCATGTCCTGGCTCCTCCCTCAGTTGTGTGGACAACCATTCTTCAGCCAGACATCACCAGACTCAAACTGACCTGTACAAAAGTATGAATGTGTCATTCTGTCTTTGACGACCGTTTATGAGATTAGCCCAGTTCTCATATCACTGTTCATGACTCATGTCTGTCTGTCTGTCTGTCTGTCTGTCCCTTCAGCACTATAAACTCCTGGACCCGGACCTTCATGTTAAGACTGTCTAACTTTGAGTTCTACCCTGCGTGCTGTGACAGAACCGGTCAAGAGTCTCTGTCATGGAGTCCAGCCAGACTCCAATCAATATCTGCTCCCATCCACAGTATGCTCATGAGCTTTGACTCAATGGACAGAAACATAAAGGACTGTGTTGTGTGCTCCAGGGACAGGCTAAAGGCGCAGAGCTGGTTGAGAACAGCAGCCAAACACAGAGAAGAGAGTCAGGGTCTGGAGAAGGAATTCGCAAGGTTGTGTCCAGAGCAAGGTGGGGCAGCTGTCGTAAAGACGTTTGCAGCTTCCTCAAAGGATGTTCTGAATAAACAGGTCGCGGCAATCTTCGCGGGGCATTCCTCAACGTTTCTGGCCTGACCACCCTGACGCCCCCCAAAATCAGGTGTCCCCAGAGCAAAGAGGGAGGAAACAGGAAGGCATGAATGGCAGGAGCAGGGTCAAATAAGGAACATGGCCTCCTGTGCTTTCAGACTTTCAGTCTTCCACCCACCAACTCCAGGATCAGGACTTTGTGCCAGCTGGTGGATGAGTTCTCTGCTGGAAGATCAATAAAGTTTGATCTAATCTCCAGTAAATTGCTGCTCACATGGGACGGCGTTGAAGATGAGTGAGCCTGTGACCCCCTCATAACCTCGGATTTCAAGCCAACGTGATGGAAATTGGCAAAACATCCCATCATCATGATCATCATCATCATGCAAATCAAATGACTCCTCCCCTCCTGTGCATGCGCAGATGGATCTGATGTGTCTGAAGTTTGTAAACACAATATGACACATTCGGCGAGTGGAAGGGCTGAAAATATGTCAAGTATTGACCCCCAAACTGCTTCCCTCCATCATGAGAACTTCATTACAGGACGACCATGGAAGCGCTTTTGTTTGCGCTGACACTGAGTTAAAGAGTTAAAGAGCGCTCCGGGAGACCTTTGATGATCACGAATGAACTTGGTTGATCGTCAGTCGGCGCCTTTTCCTGCTTCTTCATGGTGATCAAAGGCGATTCCAAATGTGGCTCCCCGGGAAGTTCTCACTGGCAGAGTCTCGTCTTGTTTCCAGCAGCAGCAGCAGCAGCAGCAGCAGCAGCCCGGGGGCTGGCAGCACCATATGGAAGACATATGCAAGCGGCTACTTCCTGGTGTAGCGACAGCCGGCTCCATTCGCCGCCGCTCTGTGATGTAATTAGCCGCATCCCATGTCAAGAGTGAGGTCACTGTTTGTCTTTGTCAGAGCCTGCACCTTAAATCATGATTAGGGTGCGTCGCCTCCACCATAACTGGGTGAGTTATGACTGAATATCATCTTCATCTGTCCAGCGAGCGATGGCTGCGCTAATGTTTGGGGTTTGAGGAAAGGCCAGTCTGTGGTTAATAGCATTAGGAAGAGTGAGTCACGGTAGGACAACGCAAGTCCAGCCCGGTTTGACATGACTTATTTGCTCCTAATATACATCTGCTCTGGTCCCGCTGGAATACGGCTGCTGTTATTAAATTCTTCAGAGATACCATCACTCAAGCAGACCTGGGGAGAACTGAGAAAAGCGTGGACAGCACCTGATGCATCTCTTCCTCCATGACATGCTACGGAGATGGAAGAGGGGCGATAGGGCTGAGAAGAATCTTACCGTGCATTTCTCAGTGACACTGAGTTCGCCATGAACATGGGAGTGCCGCGACTGCTGGTCTATGAGAGTGTTTCCACCAGGAATGCCGCGCTGTGCCATGCCATGCCACTAAATATAGGCAGCTCTTCCATGTTCGTCACTGACCGCTCAGCGCCCCCTGTCAATCTAGAGCAGTGCTTTCCAACCAGCGTGCCACAGCACCCGAATGTGCCCTGAAAGATCAGCAGCTATGCCACAGGAAATTCCCCAGATTCACCTAATTTTTTCAGCTACAATTTTCCACAAAATAAAAGTGATCATCTACTATCCCAACTAATATATACCGTGAAACACTATAGATCTTTGAATCTTACTCTGTAGCGTCATCATGATAGTGGATCCAGTGGCGTCAGCACCACAGAGTGTGGCATTCTCAGTGACCTCTGTTGGTGCACTAGTTACAAAGATACGTGTCCTATCAACATGTTTAATCTCTCATTGTCAATACTGCAGATTGATAGAAATTTTGCCCACTGAATTCCCTCATTGAGTGTAGAATTTCCACTCATGTGTCATGGCCCACACACCTCGATTTTGACACAGCTGTTCGAGACTAAACTTCCACCCAGTCAAAGCTTCTTATGGCTGCTAATATAAGTCTGCGTATGCTTTGATGTGGCGTCTCTCCTGGTCTCAAGAGTGGGGCTCATCGATAACGGTGACTCACCCGAGCACTTACACCTTCTTTAGTTAACCAGAGAGACCTGGATTTATTTCGTAGCTGCGTCATTGGAGAAACATGCATCTCCATCAAGTCCATAACTGTCATATAAATCAGAAGCGACAGCAATGACGATGTTAAACATTCATCCAGAAGCCATTGTCTCCTGATATGTGGGCCACTGCTGTGATGCATGGCTCAATGTCATCAGGCGTCTTTGAAGAAAACCTCCAAACCTATTGATGTGACAGTGTGTCATTAGAATCATGGCGGACTTCTTCATGATGAGAAACAAATCATCATGTTTCCCTCCATGGTGCTCTTCAAAGTTCTGATCAGTGATTTGTACCATTAAATATTCATATCTTCTGCGAGGGACTTCGACTGAAACGAGAACATTGTTTTTATCGTCTGCTGAATAAAATTGACTTTTAATTATCTTTGGTGGAGACGGATGGCTTGTGATTACATCTAATATTCTGTTTTAAATGACTCTCACCAGTGAAGTCTCTTCTCTGGTGGAGATGTTCATCCAATGTCTTCTTGGTAGCTCGATTTCAGAGGAACCCTGGACCAAGCCCGAGGCTGTTTGAAGGCTCTTTCCTTAAGCCAAGGCACATCACCTTCTCAGGAACTTAAGAGACATAAAAGTTTACCCTGCGCTAACCCACAATCCTTAGCAGCTCAGGATGTAGCAGTATAAATGGTATACCGCAGTGTCAGCGTATTCCATGGAAGGTGCAACATGTGCCTCAACTGAAACCATGCAACACTGAGGGCTGCCTCCTTTGTCAACACAGGACGCACACGTGAAGAGAGTCGCTACACCTTCGGAGTGAGAATGTGTTGCGTTTCTTCACCTCCACACTTCAATTAGACCCGTGTTTTTTAACCTTTTTTACGCTGCGGAACATTTTGTTCATTGAAAATTCCAGAGGCTCATAAGGAACAGGTCTGACAAGGAACACTCCATCGTTCCTTCCTGAAGGTGTGTGGTCAAGTTAGAGGCTCATCACGTTTAAAAACAACTCATACTTGCACATTTGACCGGCTTCTTCTCTGTGAGTGTGTGTGAGAAGAGCAGCTCTGGCGGACGAATTAGCGCATCAACATAGATCTATAGTGCATAGAAAGAGTGAGAGTGAATCCATGTGATCTCCTCATGTTGGTAGATGGTCAACATGTTCTAATGGTTCCATAATGTCACAGCGCACCCGCTGGTCTCTCTCGGCACGCCGGTTGAAAAACGCTGAATGAGACCCGTCCTTGCTAAAGCTCATATTTCCAACTATTACATTTGAAAATTATTATTTCATAATCGCTTGCAGTGCTTAGCCCTGAAAAACGACTCTTAAAAAAAACAAAACAATAAGCATAAGTTTTAACATTTTTTAAAATGAGTAGAATAAACCTTCAAAAGAATGATGATAGTCTTTAAATTATGATTTTATAGCCAAGTGTATCAAAGAAATGAGGTCACCACCTCACTCCAGCACTTTCTTTCTGTTCGGTTTTGAGTCCAACTAAGATCAAACACCTACAGATTTCAGTCCGCTCCCTTTCAAGTCACACCCATACACCATTCAGGTATGTGGAAATGCGATCTACAGGCCTTCCGCAGCGTGCTCAACGGCACGTTGGCAGGGGTCGATCTTCTCCTGCTCCATGACTGTTGCCCAAAACAGAGATTTCCGCCCGTTAAATGCAGAAAAGCCTGTCGTCGTTCAGAGGCAGCTGTGTGTGTGTGTGAGTGAGTGAGGGTCAGCGCTGACATGGCGATTGCGTGTCTCCACCTAATTGTGAGAAGTCATTACGCCTGATAAAGTGGAACATAAATCACGGCGAGGACTGACCTGTGGCTGGCCCCACACGGGTCAGGAGGGGCCGAGCCAGAAGAGTCTCATTATTACGTCGTCTTGAAAGAGTGTGAGGCGTCTTACATTCTTCTTCGCCGTCATCGATCTGCCGTGGAAGAAAGGACCAACGACATGAATGGGAGGCAGGACAACTTCCCTCCAGAGATCAAAAGGTCGGCCCATAGTGAGGTTGTGCAGCTTCTAAACAAAAGCGCACTGTGTCCAATTCTGCGAAACAGGAAGTTGTCATTTTGGAATCAAAAACATTCGTATGAGAGACATGGTTTCGCCTGTATTCAGCATCAAACAGCATTGTTTATTATTATTATTTAAGTTAAATTATTATTTTATCTTCCTCACTAATAGTTTTGCTCACATATGTCACATTTGTTTCCTTTTTTCTTACTCTATAGCAATGACATTATTTTTACAGTATTTTTTAAAATAATTATTTTACATTACGACAACAACATGGCTACCATTATTTCTTATCATTTCTTCTCATGATGTTAATGTTGCATGTCTAACATGAGCACTTGTTATACGGCGAACAAATAGGACTTGAATAATCTTGATGCTGGTTTCAAGGCAACATGCTTATTAGAGAGCCTCGTATGGGGTTGTCACTGTCGGGTAGTTTCACTTCCTGCAGACAAAATTATTGGTGTGTGTGTGTGTGTGTGTCCTGTCTATGAGCGGACCCCTGGGACAGCGTAGTAGGAAGGTGTGTGTGTGTGTGTGTGAGTGTGCTCTCAGGTGTCTGCAGGGAGAACACACAAACATCGTCCCACTTCTTTCTTGTTCTTGTTGCGTAACGGAACATTCAGTACACAAGTGACATGCGTGGTGATTTCAGTTCCTTCAAGCTGTTTTGGAAATGTGTCTTAATTTTGAATGACAAAGCTCAGCGTGACACAAAAGAACACTTCAGTGTTTTCTAGCGCTGGAGCTGTGGTGACGCAGCTATTTGGCTGGGTGAAACATAGGTATGTATTCAAGGAAGATGTCATACGTAATACAAAAGAAGTAAACATTACTGAACCCGCTGGTCAACACAAAGGGAACATCGACAAAAACATGAGCAAATATTATCAAGACGACAGATCAAATAGTCATTTTAGTTTACATGTGTTTGTATGTTTTCCATGTGGAAATACATAAAAACAAGTCACTGCTTGAAGATTCTTTGTCTTGCTATATGTTGTGCGTAACTTAATTTCAGTATTTTAATGTTCTGCATGTTGGAAAAATATTAGCTCAGAGATCATTAAGACAAAATTGTTTTGAGCAAAAAAGTTACCTGAAAAAAAATAAAATCATGTTCATTCACAATTGCCTTTTTTCCTTTTATTTTCATTTATTCAGTTTACTTTAGTTTTCTGTACTTAATATTCATCTGCTTACTTAAAATTATGATTATTTTTATTCATTTTATCCTTCTGTTTTAACATGTTTCCTGGTTTCATTCATTTTTAGTTTTATTATTTATTAATTATCAAATGCTGTTGAACTAATTTGTGGAGGATTTTGCCAAAACAAAGTGCAGCAGAACCATTTATGCTTATGAATTTGTCACTTCACGCCGTAATAGATGATGTTACCTGAACAATATTGCAGTAATAAGCAGCTCCTTTGTTGCCTCTTTCATGAGTCTGAATAAAACATTTAGTTAGCGCTACCATCCACAGTGCTCTCTGTCTGTTCTCCCCTTCCATTCAGACAGCCATCCAGCTTTCTTCTGCTGAAGCCGGAAAAGCGAGCGATGAATATGTTCTATTCCGCTCGGTCTTTATTTGGAGCTCTGAGTGGTCTCACAGATGGCCTACATAAAACTGAATAGCGCTTCGTTTTTAACAGCGGGCAGGAGAATTGGCATTGTGTGGTCTCTATAATGGGAATACGCGGGAGAGTAGTAATACGGCCTGTCCCTGGATGTCTGCACTGCACTCGTCCAGCAGCAGTTTTCCTCATGATTCCTCAAATGGATTTGTCCTTGGGCTCCGGCGACTGCGTGCAGCTTTCTGAGAAAAAAAACATTTTTTCTGCTGTTGTTACGCGTCTCAGTCTGGAGCCGTGACGACACACGACCTGTCAAAACTGTTGGGTTTTTAGGTTGAACTAGATCACATGAATTAACAGTAGCGACAGGGAACATTGGCGATGAACATGACTGCCAGATTAATTGAGATTATTTGAGGATTAACAATAACATGGGATGACAGCAGTCACTTCTGTGAGGTGAATCTGCAGCTGTAATTCTCCTCAAACTTTGAAATCCCGTCATCAGATCAGTTGAGTTCATATTATTTAATGCTCATCTCACTGGAAGCAAATACAGGGTGCGATTTTTGATGAATATATTTTGATCTACTGATTCATTGCCGTGTTTAAACCAACAGACTGAGCTGAATAAACAGATGAACCCTGCCACATGACATCCTTTAACCCAGATTGGCTCCAGCGGTTTTGCAACACAATGGATCCATCTAGGAAGCTGACAGAACAAAACAAAATGTTTGCAGGTTTCATCCGGAAGGATGAGCTCCACACCGCGGAGTACAAGCTGGAGGTGATGGTGAGCAACCAGTCAGAGGAGGTAAACAAAGTCGGCTTCCTGTTTACCCTAATCTATATAGGACTGATGTCAAACTCAAGGCCTGGGGGCTAAACTCGGGTAGCCATCTTATAGTGTGTGGCCCACGCAAGCTCAACACAAGTATGGTTCGCTTCGTACTGTATTCTAAGATCTACACAATGCATGAGTCGCACTTGTTTTTCCAACAAATGTAGATGATAAAGGTCAACAAAGGATCTCTCAATGTGCAGGAAGATAAAAATAGACTGGAGGAAGAGAGCGAATCCTTCAAGGAGAAAAGCAAATTTCGGTGATGGTTTTGAGAACTAATATCAGAAGAGTAAATTTAGCCTCCCACTCTGTAAAATACTGTACCACCACATAGTTACGCAATTGAATTTCCTACGGGCCACATTATATATGGTGAGGGTTGAGCGGGACAGTCTTAAATTTCACCTAAATTTCATTACTGATATGAATTAAATAAGAAAATCATACTATTATACTTTAATATTTGTAATGATGAATAATAATAACTGTAATAGTTTTTAATTATTAAATATTCTTTCACTTCATGTTGGAGGATCTTTGTAAGCTGTCAATAATTTGGTAACAAAACTATTGGTAAATATTATGTAAATGTGTAAATATTATGTGTATGTATATTTAAATATGATACAAAAGGCACTTTATCACAAGGTATTTTTTAGCGGTGCATTATTATCTGTCATTGTTTTTGGAGATCTTTTCTTTTTGCCGACAAAAACCCACCGTCACAGGACACACACCTTGTGATGAAGCATTCAAGGACCGTAGGAAACGCATGTGTCAGTGTCGACAGTGGCAGAGGATCGTAAAATGTCAGTCATGCAAATGACTAGAGTCATGGAGGGACCAGAGTCAAGTCACACAACAAATCTCACTCGTCACGCCGACCTCACCACCCTGCTGACCATGTAGGATTGGAAGCTGGTCCATCTAAAGCTGAAGCTATTGGGAGCCGAGGGGACAGTCGGTTGTGTGCTGCTGGGTCTAATGAGCGGTGAGATGAGATTCATGGTGTCAGCTGACCAGCTGGCAACCTGAGCTGTGGTCCAGCTCCAGAGCTTGCCATAACACATGCAGAGACACCGCCTCATAGCTCATTTTATTTGTTCAGATAAATTAAATTATATTTATTTAGATAAATAATATTTATTTATATGGACAAGAGCAGTAAGAAAAGAGCATCGGTCATGAGAAGAATGTAATTGAATTGAACAATTCAACATGATTATTAAGAGCTTTGGCAGTGTAAAATAGTGTACAGCATTTTGACCCTTGTGTGACTCTGGCAGCAGGAGGAGGCTTGAGAATCAGGAATGGTTGAGTGACATGGCAACTTTGTGGTGGCAGACAGCTGCGTGTGCTCCATTACTCCTGAAAGCTTTTCTGTAAAACATGGCGTTTTATATCCGTCCGAGTTATTAGCTGCGAGGAGACGTCCCCCAGACTGATCTATGTAGCAGCACGGCAGACTCTCGGTTGGAAATCCCGCTCCATTGGAAATCTATTGTATCCCCCGGAATCTTTTCCTTCAATCGCGCCAGCTGTCCAACAGGTTTTTCACCAAGCTACTTGCAGTTTTACATCGGAGCACTTTGTGAGATGATGATGAAAGTCAAATTTCCACAGCAGACCCTCTGTGAGCTGAGCAATGAACAGGAAGTGAGTTTCCCTGCCGACTCAACACTCAGATAGGATCGGCTTTATCAGTGGGAAGTGCGGCTCAGGACATTCCCACAATACACCGACAGCAACATGGAACTCGATAAAAGCCCAAAGACAAAACAGTTTCTCACATTTCGTTTCAATGTGGCCACTCTCACGCCTCATATGTGATACGTGTGAAGCTGTACTACTACTGCAGCGTGAGGGCTTCACCTTGGCCTCTTATTCTGCCTGGACAGGTGGGTTCAGATCCAGCAGTGGCACAAGCACCGTGAGCATGTGAAAAGGCAGTGGGAGCAACCTTCTTCACTGGAGTTGGAATGGTACTCTGGCTCCCACATGAAGTATGCCAAAATACAAATGCTGTTAGTAAAAACATGCGAGCTGGCAACATTAATTCTGGCATTTATTTCTTTAGAAATTCCGCAGATGTGAATGTCTCATTTTATGTATTTTTTCCACATTATTTTCAACAAAAAATTATATTGTAATTTTTCTTTCCATTTGCTATTTGGATTATTCTTTTTCCACTATTTATTCTATTTAAAAAAGCATGTATTAAGTAAATCTTGTAGTAAATATATAGTAAAAGTAAATATTGTTTCAAATAATATACTAATTTTTCTTCTGTACACTCTGTTGTAACTTATATACAGTGGCAGCCACAAAAAAAAATCTAGGGGAGAGCTGTGCCAGACTCACATTCACACAGGATTAAACACTAATATTAGTACTCTGTTCAACAGTACTTTCTAAAGACCATCTAAAACTAATGTAATCTAAACAATTATGTGCATTAACTGGAAGTAGAAGAAGAGCTCTCACAGAATCTAAGGGGAATTTCTATCACAAAACTGGAGATGCTGTAGCAAAGCGCCCCTCAAGGCAGCAGACTTTAGGGTGCTGTTTGGATGAGTTTCTGGAGCTACGTGAGCATCAGGTCTGTGATTGGCTGCAGCTGATGTGCACTTTGTCCAGTGCCCCACAAGCAGCGTATATTGAACAGGAAGCTGTTTCCTCCAGAAGACAATGACTTAAATTTATGTGCTGTTGAACACTCTGAACACCTTCTATTAACAATGATAAACAAACTGTACAGCAAACAACCTTATAGCTAAGTCGGACTACAACAAGACAAAGAAAACCAAATGCACCTGATTCTGTCTTCAATGACTCTAAGTTAATGTACACAGCTTCAAACATTAGTCATTCTAAAATAGATGACTAACTCTCTAGTCCAGACCTGGGCAAAGTGCGGCCCGGGGGCCAAATGTGGCCCTTTCACTGTATTTATGTGGCCCTCCAGGAGTCAGAGTAAAACTGTAAAATTGACGTTGTCTCTGACATTTTTGCATTGTTTTTTTTTACATTTTTTTTTAGAGGGATTTCTTGTCCCTTTAAATACATCAGAATTAAAAGTAGATTTTGAAATGAATGCGACACATTGAGGAAATGGAATATGGTTTAAATTAAATAAAACACAACAAACCAACATTACCATTATATAATCTGGCCCCTTAGGAAATTTAATTGCCCACCTCTGCTCAAGTCCAAGTCAGAGTAACTGTTCACTAAGAGGGTAAAACAGTGACAGAAGCTGACCATGTAGTTAGTGTTACAAAATCAATAGTTTGGAAAATGTTGTGAAATGATCTTCAGCTGCCGCAGTGCGTAATGGGACTAGTCAGATTAGAGAGGCCTTTTGACGGGGCATGGTCATGAACAGACAGCCAGCGATGCGTCGCAGACCTTGAATGGTCAGACAGGCACATAAACATTTTGAGGTGAAGGCGACGTGTTTTCCTGTCTTCAGTGCAAATGACCTTGCAGTCTTGTGTCATTAGATTCCAGACATGGAATCACACTGAGGATGGGAGTTGACTGGAGAGATTTGGATATTTCATGTTCAACTAGTGAGTGTTAGAACAACTTTTATTTTCCCCTTTTAAACCTGTAACCAAACGGCTCATCCTCCAAACATTCTGACAGGAATAATGCATTTTCCAAACATTTCTTGACTTGAGACGTCAATAACATTCAATAACCAAGACTGCATGAGTTCAACGACAAAGAAATATTTATTAAATCTTTTTTGTTGCAGTTAGTTATAGCTGCTCAAACACGTGTATATACAAAAAAATGGCATCTTTGTAGAAAAGTCTTGTGTGGGATTGAGCAGGAACAGAAGACGGGAATCATTAGGCACAAGGTACAGGTACAGCTTCTGAATCGAGCTTGAAAGCAACAACAGTTGACGCTCCAGTGGGTGAAAAGCAGACAAACCAAAACAGAAGGTGTTTCGATTCTGGCAGCATGAAACGGCCGAGACTTTTCTGTAAATATGAACTGCACGAGAACTACCTCCTGTTGTTTCAAGCTTCTGCACCGACTTGAGTCCACTGCCTCTTCAGCTTAGAAGCTGGATGTGATGTTACTAAGTTTGAACATTTGGACAGAGAAGATAACTGGAATAAAAGTGGCGACGGAGTCTATGCGGAGTTATAGAAAAGTGTACAGTACAAAAGAAGCAGAAGCATTTTTGTAAATATCAAACAATGGCCTTTTTTTCTCAAGAGAAATGATCTGTGTGAGCATCTTTGGATACACGGTATCCACGCATCTAATCGGTGGGCTAAAGTCGTCGATGGCGTTGAATCCTTCCACAGAAGCTTTCAAGAAAATGTAAATTATAAAACGTAACTGATCTGTTGACATCCATCACTGTGGCGCTTTGTTTCTATAAACTGGGTGAAACGGACATTTTAGTACCAGACTAGCAGTGCGAGTGCCGCGAGCTGCTCAGATTATTCGGGGATTTTTGATTCATGTGCTCATAAAAAGATGAGTGAAAATTCACAACACAGTGACATGCAGATGCTCAAGTGACGGGCAGGTGACGATTTACCAGGAAGTGATGCTACAGTCTGATCGATTAATATAGGTGAGAAAGAGCCGGCTCCCACTGCTGGTCAACTATAGCAAGAACGCTCATGATGATGCCGGTGTTAAAATGATAGTTATTCCACTCATAATCCATTGCTGAATCTCCAACACGACACAGGAGACACTCACACTCAGGGTGATGACTCTGAACGGCTGTCAATTCCCGGCAAAAAGGCGAATATGATCCAAGCATGGACAGGTTGTTGGGATCCAGAAGTCATTTGTCTTCACTTAACTGAGATGAAAATGTTAATCCAGCAGGCTCTCTCACACCCAGAGTCATCAGGCGGCAAACTCTGACACTCGTTCACATTTACACTCAAATGCCTTCCAAGAAAAGTGTGACACAGTGATGCAAATACATGGTGCAGACGTTTGAAGAAAACTCACTCAGTATCAACCCATTCCCCAAAAACTATAAAAGGTGCCCCAGTCTCTTGTTCCATCACGTCCCCGCTGCACCAGTTTTGGGTTCTAACCGCGGGACATCTGAGGCCAGACTTCACCAAACCGTGAGCTGCTGGACTTCAAGAAAAAATAAAAACAAGAAGGGTTTGAAAGTGGACACATCCCTGAATAAACATTTCATCTATATACAATATGTGTTACCATGACAGTGATTCACAAAAGCAATAGCGGACTACATCTACGCTTGTGGCATTCGTTAAAGACAAACACACATGAGCTATGATTTCTACACCCTGACATCACATCAGACTTTTCTTTCTTGTTAACATAATTAAAAACCACTTAGTTTCAACTGAAGAACCGTGTATGTCTTGATTGTACCAGATGTTTTTTTGTCTTTTTTTTCCTGCTTAGCTATTGTACTTACAAACCAGAAGAGAGAGAACCGAAGAAACATCACAATAAATAGGAGAAATATCTACGTAAATACTGTACACCCATGTCATGTCGGCTGCTACAACGGTGTTTTATTAAAGACAAACTCACTCACTTCTAACCAGAACTAACGGATCAGTGCCTTTTTTTTTGTTTACTTCTCAATGAGCGTCTTCCGCAGATAATACATGCAACTCTATTTTAACCTGAGAAGAAGGTTGTATTGCGAAAGGCCTGCCCCCGTGGCCCCGGCAACTGTCTCCTAGCAACAACTCCTTTTATGTTTGGCCCATGTGAGATGAGTAATCCAACGATCTTCTTGGTACTGATGTGGATGTTGATGGAGGAAACGTGAACAGAAGAGCATGTTGTAAACTTTGACGAATCCTTCTTCACTCTTTAAACACAAGAGCAGACTGACTGGAGTGTGTGTGTGTGTGTGTGTTGTGTGAATCTGTGTGCTTATACACACTTAGCGTTCTGTCAACAGTAGAAAGTCCGAGCGAGCGCCTTATCGTCTCGAGTCTCAGTAAAAGGCGTGTAACTCAGCGATGTCGAAGGCTTCGAGTGTCCGAGTCTCTTCCTCTCACATCTTCTTTTTTTCATTCAAAGAGATTGTCAGTGGTTATCTTTTTCTTTTAAAGTGCTCCTTGGCGGGAGGGGTTGCAGAGCAGGGCGGCCCGTGGTCCAGTCAGGACAGTGCATTCGAGGCGGACGCCTCAAAGACGCTATAAAGACACGGCGGAGGCCAGCAGCAGCGCGGCGCTCAGCAGAGGGAGTGAAGTTTGTCGCTGGACGGCTGAGTTTGCGTCCCGACGGCGAGGTTTGGGCGACTCGTGACTGCTGTCGTCTGTGGAGGGAAACAGGACGGGTGTGAATTTCATACACACACACACACTGCTCAGATATTAAAAGAAAACCCAGATGAAAATACACTTTTGTACCATCGGGCTTATTCGCTACATCTGCATTAATTTTGATTACTGTTATTTATTATTAATTTATATATTATATGTCCTAAAACCTACACATATTTAGACGCTAATATCTCGCTACACATTTTACATTCATAATTTTACATGTTCTCACTTTGAATTTATTATTTCCATATTTCAATATCTCTATATTTTTTATTGCATATATATATATTTTTTTTTTTTTTTTAATTTCCGCACGTGTTTCCTGATGATTGCACACAAACGCATAAAACAAAACTAAAAACAAAAACAAAAAAAGACAGGCAGACAAAAATCAAGATGCAACGGAAACAAAAACCCACATGCAAACGCACACAGACACATGGTTCACATTCTGATACAAACATGTCAAAAATGAACACACACACACACACCTTTGTTTTGCTATATTTGTGAGGACCTCTCATTGACATAATGCATTCCCCAGCCTCTCACCCTTAACTTAACCATCCCAAACACGTGGCTAACCTTAACCAGGACTCTGAACCAAACTGAAACCTAATCATAATAACCCTCTAAACCTTGTGAGGACAGGCCAAAATGTCCTCACAAGACACTTGGCTGGTCAAGACTTGGTACTCACACATATGGCAAAACATGCCGACGCACACAGACAGATACACACGGCAGTGACCGAAATAAAAAGGTACACGCACATGAGAAACACGCGTGCACATGTGATCTCACAGGAAAACTTTCCTTGCGTGTCACACACACACACACACACTAGTAACGCACATGCAGTCTACACACCTCTGGGTTCTAGAGAGTTGTGTGAGTTGTCGTTGAAGTCGACTCCCTCCTGCACGCTGCCAGAATTCCTCACACAGTTGTCTGTAGGAAACAGGGAGAAGGAGAAGGAGAGATTAGTTGAAGCTGATCGCGCTCATGGCTCCTGCTGTGGCGATCAGGTCGACTCACTTTGAGGCCGGACGAAGACTTTGAGTCGGAGGCAGCTCCTTCTTCCCTTCGAGTCGGTCAGGGAGGCTGTGGAGATAACCCAGTCAATAACTGACCTGACCAATGTCTCCTAACACATGAGGCTCACCAGCTTACGCGTCAGACACCAGTTCTACTGACAGTGTTTTGCCAGGTTCATAACATGACAGTTGCTCTTGTCAGGATCTTTGATCACAATTCATCCAACCTTTTGCAGCCTCTATGTATTTTCATCCGTTCGGTATTGCTTACTCTGAATCTTCACCCCTCCCCCTTCACTTCAGCGATGTTTCTCACTGTCGCCTTCATGAAAAGTTTTAAGATCGTGTGGCTGATGATTGATGTTGTCCTTGAGCAGGAGCCCCCAGACACTTAGAAAGAACCCATTACAGAGCAAAACAAACTCCAAACTTAATCAGCATATATCATATTCAACCATATACCTTGACACAGGCTTCATCAGCACAAAAGCCGGTGAATCATCTTAGACGCGGGCCGCGACAGAAAGTTCATTTTGTGAATGAAATTTGTACAAACTTCACAATCCAATCGTCTCATTCACCTTGATAGAATTGTTGCGTAAACAAGTCTGACCATGACCGTTCTGACAAGCGAAGTTGGTGGCCAAACTCTGTGTGAGTTTGGGGTGAGACTTACTCAACGGAAGGTACCTGGCGGCCGACAAACTTAGCCGCTGACTCAGCAGTTTGTGAGCTTTGCGAGAGACATTTTAAGCCGGACGGCGTCGGACGCATCTTCTGTTCATTGTCACACTCTTCACCAGAGCAGCGCTCACTTGTTCGTAGCAATTACTGACCCATTCTGTCGACAATTAGTCTGCAGAATACTGATGGAGGTGGTACGCTGTGTTTTCACCCTCCGAATCCAATTTCCTGCCGTTCCCCATTGTTAAAGTCTGCCAAGATTAAATCTCTTGTTGCTTGTAATCATCCAGGGGAGCAAAGGAAATGAATTGCCACTGATGCGGAATTAATGACTGCATTTTTCTCAGGTGCCTCCAGTTTTATCTTCAGGAATCATCTTTTATCTCAGCCCTATCTGTGACATCGCCTCTTCAGGTATGTTTGGATACCCACACCCAGACTCTCTCCACACTCAGCTTATGACTCCTTCTTCCAGACATTTTTATAAAAAGCGCCGTCGGGGCGAGAGCTCAACTTCCAGTGAAATATTTGAAGAGAAGTAGTACGAGAAGTGATGTCAATCACACTGCTTCTGCCAGCGTCAGCAAGTGTCAAGTGTCCCAGCTCGGGACCCGGCGGCACGGACAGGATGACTCTTTGTCTCCATTTCCTGTCTCTGAATCACCCCTGTCTTTCTCCTCATCCCTGCCTCTCATGTCGTCCGCTGGTGTCCAGCCTCATAAAAATGTTCTTCATAGAACATGAGTGGCAGGTTTATTGAGGTGGACTGTTGACAAAAGAAGCCAGAATCAGACCCCTGTCACGGTCTGCCGGGGAAAAATAACATTTTTGTTTTGAGTGAATTTTTTTTTCATTTAGTCCTACAGGTGGAGGTTTGCTATGATTCTATATCATAAAGATAAGACACCAATATGTGAAAGCTAGTGATGGTAAATTGTAGACACTTAAAACAAACTTTAAATACTCAACTGTTACAATTAATTTTGAGGGTCTGGAATGCAAATGGAGAAACATTTACACTGTCTTCTGCACTCCATCCAAGAAAATCAAACTGTCACTCCACCAATTACTGTCTCTCCTGTCATCCTCTGAGGTCAGAGTCTGGCTGCTCTACCCTCCAGCGCCAAGTGGAGACGGAGCATTACTCAGGTCATTCAGCTGCTTCCTGGCCACGATGACAGCGAAGCCGCCCAAGTAACACGCTCAGACACACTTAACAGGTTCAGTCAGGTGTGCTGTCACAGGGCTGGTCACACACTCGGCAGACCGCTTAAGAGGGTCAAGCCTGTGTGTGACTGCGGGGTAAATTACACAAACCGAGATCAGATGTTTTTCATTTAAATATCGGTTTATCTTGGCGAACAAAGTCCTTTGTGTTTGCTTCAGCCAAGAGGGGCTGAAAGGAACCCGGCAGGCTGCTGGTATTCATATCATCTGCTACAATCTGGGCGATGGCGCAGGAGCCAGGCGTTCGCAGCACATAGGCTTCACAGTGAGACAGTCTCTCCTCTCACACAGGGTGAGCCAGACTCTCAACTGTCTCCTCTGAAAATTGGATTTCTATCCCCCGAGATTAGGCTCGGGCTTCCCCGCACGACCATCGCTCTATTAGAAAAACATGCCTCCCTCCGCAGCCCGGACTGCAAGGACTTTGGTGTCATCTGACCTTTGACCTGCACGGACCAGCCTTAATTCGGACTCAGAAAAAGGCCAGACCTCCTGCAGGTCTCCATCTGCCTGTCTGTAAGGACCACAGCCAAGTACAGGTGTCACCTATTTGACAAGCCCCGCCTCTGGTTTCCCCTGCCTCAGGCGGACGTCCATCTCCGCAGCAGGAGACAAAGAAGCGCCTGTCTGCGGTAGGACAGGGAGACATGAAGCTCATTCAATATGTCATTTACATGACCACCTAACAGATCCCCCAACCATATACAATACACGGATTATCCTCCTGCTATTGTTGCTGCAGCCAACACGGAATGTGACACTGATACCTGGAGCAGATACTACACAAACACAGTTTGTGTGTCTGAAAGATTCTGCTGGGAAAAAGTATGACGACACCTTGATACAGAAGTCGAGGTGAAGAGATAGAGGAGAGAATCTTCCAATGTCATCGACTTCAACATGGCTGCTATATCGAACTTCCTAATTTAATTCTCTGTTATTGTATTATTCTGACTAAAAAAAGGGAAAGTGATCCGCTATCAAAACACTTAGAATTGTGTTTACTGTTGTGGTTCCTATAATTGGCTTCAGTTCAAAGTCAGAGGCCACAAGTGACAGATAAGTCCACCCGGGGGGCCGCCGTATCTTCTCCAGACCTCTCTTCTGCCCCATCACTTAGAACAACACAACTTTCCAGCTGCTTGTTTTTCCTGAGTGCGCGGAGGACCAGGAGAAAGCTGAGCTCACACTCTTCACTCCCAAACCTCAAGAGCGACTCATGTTTGGGCAAAACTCACATTACAGGGACTTCCAAAACATTATTTTCCTTTCCAGCATTCCAGGACGATACTGATACTCTAGTCTGATCCAAACTGAACATAAAAGGACACTGAGTAACAACACATTTAGTCAAATAATCCTGTCTGTGATGTGCAAACAATAGAAAGAGGGGAAAAATGTTTTGACACAGAGCTGGTTATTATCTGGCCACATATGGCCACTGACACGATGAGATCTTGTTTCCTGTTATTTTTTCACATTTATTTCTACATCTCACCTCATTTCTAACTATTACATTTTTAAATAAATTCCACGTTTGTCTCTCAATACATGTCATGGTTGCAGAGAGCACATTCAAACTAATGTTGATAATAGTGATGTAAAAAATCCCTCAACTAAAATGCTAAAATATTATTACCCCCTTGGTGAATTTTCCCGCTGTTTCCCCGGTTCAATTTGAATCCTGATACATGGCTGCCAATTCCATTTATATTGTGATTGTCATAAAAAAGAGATTTCCTTGAGCTCAAATCAGTGTCTTTTTAGCTAGAATTGGATACAATGTGATGTCATCCGAACCCACCAAGAAATACAGAAATACATATATTTAAAAATGGCTAACTATACATGACAATATTTTTCTCCACACCCATAGTGCTTTTTTTTTCCTTAATACCATAGCAGAAGTGACTCTAATGAATAACGTTGCAACCACAGTGGACTTGAATACTCACAGATGTAGTAGTACTCTCTGCCTGGGCGGAACTCAAAACCCAAAGAGAATGGCGTGAAGAGCTGGAACTTCTCCGAAAACTTCAGCGGTCCATTGGGCGACAGAGGGCTGTTGCAGTCCCAACGCTTGAAGCCCTTGGCGGTGTGGTCGCATGAGCTGTAGCCGTCATAATTCACCATGTAGAGGACGTAGCGCTCCGCCCTGTCGTCGGACATGGGGTTCATGTAGTGAGGACAGTAGACGTCCAGGTAGTCATTGATGCAGACGTCGATGTGGTAGTCACCGCGGTAGAACCTGGAAGAGGTTAAAGACGTCAGTGATGGTCCTCTTTTCAGCCATAAACACAACAGTATGTTGACAGATATGTGCGTTCTAACCTCACAATAATGAATACATGAGCTACAAACATCATCCTCATACTAACAGCTTTATGCTGAGGACAACAGCTGAGCAGAGAGTGAGCACACGTGTGCAGACAGAGGAGGAACAGACAGACACATCCAGCCTTGCAACTGCCCGGATTTTAATTAAAGTCCAAAGCCATAATCGAATCTCAGCCATACACAAATGGACAGAAAACTCTTCTGGCACAAGCTAGTCACTCCTAAGCCATATATCAATGTCAGTGGCTCCACAGTGATGACATGTGCTGCCGCTGAAATTAAAGTCCCACCGCGTTACGGGGCTAATCCCCTGGTTAGCATGTGCCTTTTGCAGATTTAAGAGGCTCCTGCTGTAGAATGAGATTTTCATTAGCTCAATATGACAGCTTGATGAAGGAGCCCCTCGTGGACCCTCTGAGTCCAGGAAAATTGGGGCCGGAGTCCAACCGTCCTCGAGTCCAGATTTTGGCTCATTGGAATCACGTGCTCCGTTCCAAAGAGCAGCCCTTGCTCCAGGTGGCCACACAGGTTCCTCACACAACTTTTAACAGCCAGAATAAAACTTTACTACTGGTCAGGTGGATGTTGAGGTGCAGCTGTTGTTTGACAAGAGGTACGTGTTCCGGTTGAAGTGGGCAGCATAAAGGATGTGTGCGTTAGGTGGCCCGGAGGGAATATCAAATGATCATTAGAGAGATTGGAAATGTGGACGGATTAGCAGTGTCCTTTTCTATTTTAGCCAAGACTGACGCAGCAAGGTTGGCTCTGTCTCAAGCATGTGGTTTTGACTCACGCCACAGAAGAAATATGTTTAACTAAACTAAACACAAATCGATGACCAGTTCAATCCATTCAAGAACCCCCAAAATAAAGCTTTCATTTGCCCTACGACACCTTCATTCTCTTCAAAATGCTTCACTTAAAAAGGACGGCTCATCTTAATAAGACAGTTTCAATAATTCCTCTGTTCAATACTTTTCCTGTTCGAGAAACCAAATCCGCTTGAGCCCACGATATCAAATTCCCGAGACATCTGTCCCCTCATGTCACCGCGAGAGCCATTTAAAAGTCTCCTTCACTCATTTAAAGTTTCACGTCGGGATTTCCGCGATTGTTGTTTCCCACTTCTGTTTGCAAAGGCTATTTAACAAGTCATTAAGCTCTGGCAGGACTGATGGAAACGCCGGTGTGTTTTCCTCTTCCACCGAGCCACAGGAGGTTTGGGGAGCAAGTCGGGGCTTCAGAGAGAAAAACAATCAGACCTTGACATTAAATGTAACATTACGGTTGGGCAGTTCAGAATCGGTTATAAACGTGTCACAATGAGCTATTAGCCAAGCAGAGCGCCTAGATCTCAAATCCCTTTGTCTCGAGGATTAATGATCTCCGATTGGCTGAATGACTCAGGGCTTATCAATGAATCTGTAACCTGAGCTCTTAGCAAAGCACATTTCTACGGATAATCCCTCTTTTCAGCCAGCTCCCTGCTTGTTTGCTTTCTTGATCCCCATCTGCTGTGTTTGCCCCTCTTGTTGGCCCGACGATGGCGGAGGTATGATGGAGTCACGACATGGTGCGCGGCTTCAGAGGGAGATGGAGGTGGTCCAACGCTTGTGTTCAATGCAACTCAATTTCAGCAAATGGTTGACTCATGCACAGTCTGGGAGTCATTAAGTCAACTGAGCTCTCTCTTTCTGCCTCTTGCTTTATTATTTAAGTATTCTGAGTGTTGCCACAATGTTTGCTTTGATGCATCATTGTTTGCTCTGCAGTGGGACATCTGGGAACGGAGTAGGAAGCTGAAAGTGGATGCTTTGTCAGACACTAGCTCACGTGTGGTCACGCTCTGTGAAGTAAAAACCTGTGTGCGCCGCTTTGTTGCCATACATTTCAACATTTCTTTTGTTCGGCGAATGCTGGCCTTACATTCGGACGTCCTATTCAACTGCGAAACTTCCAATTGTAATGCAGTGCAGACCCTAATACTTTCTGTGGATGTTGCTTTAATGTTGCTAAGAAAATCAACCTATTGGCTAGTGGCCCGTGAACCACATCCGTCCCACACGAGTTGCAATGCATGTTCCGGGTTCTTCCTAGGATGTTTCTTTCCCAGCGTAGGGGTGTTTCCCAGGTGGATAGGGGTTTCACAGACCTCCTTGAATGGTCTACCTAATAAGGATGAGATGACTGAAGTACTTATTCAGTTTCTGTTTATGCCCAGCCACTTTGGGCGAGAGGTGAGGGACACCCTGAACAGGTCGCCATGTGCTCACAGAGCACACAGAGACTAGTCTCGCACCTACAGGCGTTCTGACTACCCAATACACCTTTGTATGTTTTTAGACTGTGGGAGGAAACTGGAGTGCCTGGAGTAAACCCACATAAGCATAGGTTGAACATACTAACTCCACACAGAAAGGACAGATGTTGCCCCGAGATGGAAGAGAACCTACAAACCTCTTGCTGACCTGTCTTTTTCCTTTATCCAAGCAAAGGAACTCAGGTAGTGTCGCAGGCTGTTTGGACAGTAGCCATTTTGTTTTCTGGTCGAACAGAACATTTCACCCTTGAACACATGTAACTGATGGCCCCTGCTACAGTATATTGGCCCTTAAACCAAATCCAACATGCACCTTATGGTTAAGGCAGCTATAGAAACCAAATTGCATGATTGTTTTGACCCGCACAACTATTTCTCTGGAGGTCAGAGTTACGGGTGGAATCAGATGAAAGCAATAGAAAATGATTGGATTCAGAAACAAGAGGAGTGCGGGGAATAAAGGGTCACGGAGAGAATGGACTAACCCCTTCTGTTGTTTTCGTTTTGAACCAGTGTGTTGGTGTTAGCCTCCTGTGGTTCTTCCACAAACAATGAATACACACACAAACACTAAGTGATACTAAAACACCTTCATGTTTTCATAGATATTTAAGTCAACAAACCCGTGTGAACTGACTCCAAAGACAAGCAAAACAAACTTCCTGTGGTGCCCACCAGGGGGATCTCTTCACAGCCGCTGCCGCCGTCACCAAGGAGGGTCCCTTGTTGCCCTCAAGCTTGGGAGGATCAGCCCCCCCACCACCGCCCCACCTGTCCGATCATTCACAGCCTCGGAGAGAGGAAGTTAAGGCCATTATTACTTTGTTTGTTAATTATATACACATCTGTCCGAGGGCTCCCACCACATACACACACACACACAAGCTGTGTGCGTCTGCAAAGGGCCTCCCTTCACACTGACAGGAGAAAGATGGGAAAATGGAGCCTGTTAGGTAAAGTGTTTCTCTCCAACTGGGAATAAATTCAAGGGAGGTAAATTATTGACCACAGATTGGAAACACATTGCAGCTTGTTGAAGACAACACACATGCGCACCGCAAGCTCACACACACACACATATTCTCATCTGATGTTACAAATGACATAAAAATGGAATTATTTATTGAGTGTTTACTGTTTAAAGACATAAGAGCAACCAGGGAGTTAAATTACATATAGCAGGTTAAATTCCTTCTGACATTCATATTGGATCTAATGTGTCAGCACAAATACTTGAGAGAAAGAAGAATACATTTTACAGCATGTGCATTTATAAACCTTTCCGAACTGTGATAAAAAAAGGACTGATGGGTTTTGACCTAAAAAAATCTTCCTTGGCAGTATCTCCAAACTTCCAATGCAAAAAAAAATTTTTTTAAGTGAGTTCAACAGAAAGTATAATTTGGTTCCTGGACTTCTCTCTTTAATTTTTCAGCCAAATATTTAAAGATTAAGTTCCACATTGACGACCGGTTTTAAATAAAGGCTGTCAGCCAGGAATCACAAACGCATTTGGGCCATTTGCGATTCCTTGGTCTTTAAATGGCGCCTGCAAAATCTATTAGCCTTCACAAATTGCCGGCATGTTTTGGACAATATGAGATCTAAATTTTAGCTTTACATTCAAGTCACAAACGTCTATTTCAACAAAGTTGGTGTTAATGTTGCGTCAAACTTGATGTTTATTTCAGGACCAGCTCAATAAAATGCAAACGGCATTTTAAAAATTACAGCCGAGTCCTGTTAGACACAGTCACTTGGGTGTCAGAAGGGTCAGAGCAACTAACGCAGCGCGGGGCTCGAATCACCGCACACATTTGCACAAACAAATGCACGAACACTGTAAAACCTCAGGGGTCCAATGAGCTCCAAGTCATAAACCAAATCTGTCCTAAAGATGGAAGCACTGGTTGCCATGGTGGAAACCATCCGACCGCAGGAGTGCTGCTTTTGACAAATGCATTGCACTCATACCTATGAGAGTGAATACATGCTGGCATGTGCTGCACACACACCTCCAACACATCTGATGCCACATAGCTCCAGGAGGCCCACAACAGGTCGTGACCAGAGCTGTGAATGTCCCATCAGGACGCACTGGCTGAAAGCACTGAAGATATAAATGCGATTATGACTCTCATTTCAAATCTCCATATGGATTCTGGTGTGGATGTCCCTCCACTGTGAACAGGTAGTGTCACCTAGGAGAGCGCGAGTCCCAGGACGCAGCTCAGAGGAGATCGATCTGACACCTTAGATGCCGTGCTGAGGTCAGGGGTTAGTGACAGGCCATTATTCAGCATGAGAGTATGATGGGTTGGTGTCTGAGCCCAGGTGACGGGCTGACCTCATTGTCATCTATCTTTGGAGCTGCTGAGGAATGGAAGGTGATGTATAAGAGGTCTAGCAATGTCTGAATTAAAGTGGCTGAGATTGAATATACAGTACAAACAAGACTTCATCTGAGACACTGCAACTAGACGTATTGCCTTACTTAAATGTAGTTTGGGATACTCGCTCATGCCTATGACTAAAAGTGTAATCTATTCTTGTCAAATAAATTCTCCACTGCAGATTTTACGTATCGCAAGTCAGATTTCGTCTCCGCCAGGAAACATGTTTGAGTAGTTTGTCCCTGGCCTTTGCTTGGCAAGGCCGACACTGTGACCCGCTTCCCAAGGGACGACCTGAGACCCCTGCTCTGCACAATCACTTCACTGCACCCTGGGGAGCAGCAGCCCAACTCCACACACACACACTCAGAACCCACAGCCACAGGGGGAGGGGCTGGCACTAAGGAGAGGAACCCACAACGTCTGGTCTCAATCACCCGCCCATGACAAGCTCACAGAGCCATCACACACACACACACACACATTAGTGGACACACAAAAAAACATAGGACACACACCGTAACACCAGCACTTATCCACCAGTGAGGTCTCACACACATCAAAGTGTGTGAGGCTGCCTTCCCTGAGTAATAGGCACGCTGTGGGTGACGTTAGCAGACACTAACAACTGTAATCCGAAAGAAAGAAAAAGTCGCATTCCATCGACGGGAAAGGGAAAGAAAAGAGAAGAAAAATTTGGCGAAGCACTGAATGGAGAGACAAATGTGTGAGAGGAAGCAGCAATGATGTGAGAAAATGTGACCGCTGTGAAAGACGTGGAAGGAAAAGAGTGCATCTTTGATTTAGGAGCGCTCCCACTGGTCCTCTAACAGCGAGGAGCTGTGAGTTGAGACAATGCTGCGTCTTCCGAGCTCAATGGTAAAGACATCATCATGGTGAACCATTATACACGAAATGGAGAACGTTTTTAAATATTTTCTTGCCGATATGCATCACTGGGGAGACTTTATTGTGTGTTTTTTTTTTCTTGGAAAAACATCTTGGCAGCTGGATACGCACTGGTGCACACCGAGGAGGGAGAGAAGCGAGGGAGGGGGAGGTATTCGCAAATCATGAGTTGTTTGGCTGTGGCAGAAGACAGCATGGAAATCATACAAATTCTGTGGCTATCGAAAAAAAAAAATCATGAAGCCAAGATGACTCTGAGGAGGACTGAAGAACCAAGTCTATGAAACTAGCTGAGACACAACAGTCGACAGGAGTGTTCAAGTGAAGAAAAATCAAGACATTTTGGTCAGTTTTCTAACACAAACACTCGGCATATGTTTTGTAGTCTCAATTTTAATTTGCACAAAATATGTCGAGTGCAAATCCAGGAGACTCTGTAAGGGACAGATGACCCCAAACTGGAGTCGCAACACCGGTTAGCTCAGTGAAGGGTAGATATAAAAGAGTAAATAAATGTTGCCGCGGTCAAAGCTGTGCAGTGACTGACAGGAATGTGTACAAGCACATGTTGTGATATACATCGACAATTGCACATAGGAATGAAGTTGTCCCTTCAGATTGCACAGTGAGTCTCTGAAAACAGCACATGCAACATCATGTAAGGTCTAAACATAGAAGTGCCGTTGGAGTGCCATGCATGCCAGCCCCGAGCTGTAGCACCTGGCCCGGTCAATCTGCCCCACCAAGGCTCCCGTCCTCGCTCTTCCGTCCATCAGTCAGTGGATCAAAGATCTGCACAGTGCCGCGTCCAGATCTGGACTCGGCACACTTCTGCCTCATGTCCGCCAGCGTCTCTCAGTATATTTCACATTCACAGCCACTGTAGCATGTCGACACCAGCTGAGGCTCCTCGTTCATGCGTGTGGCCATGGGCCAAGCACTGGGTCACTGAGGTGCTGAAGTGTGGTTTGTTCATTCAGAGGGTAAATCTCAGGACATAAGGACTGGATTCCCATGAATATGTACCCACTGACTGCGGGGGTTCAAAATCCCAGCGTAGGGGGCCCATTTGCTGCAGGGGAGAACCCTGCCAATGATGGAAGATTTTGGTGGTGTCAGGATCTCGGTCCACACATCACTGTCTTGCTCACTCCTACTGTGAGTGTTGTGCAAGTGTGTTTCCGTTACCTCCACCTGTTGTCGCATTGAGTTTCACTGGTATCACTGATGTTATTGATAATTCAATAAACTAAAATGTAATATAAATAATATTAGGTTAAATACAAATATAATATAGGAGGAAACAAGTAGCAGAGGTCTGCCCTCTCTGAGGGTGTCTCTGGTTTAGAGACGTGTTTTGCTCAGTATATAACAGAAATAAATTTTAATGAGAATCTATAAATAACCAGAAGAAAAGGGGGTTTAAGCAGGGATTGTACTTTTTGGTTTCACCATCTCCACCCACTGATCCCTGTCGCGAGGGGTTCAGCTTCAGCAGGGGTCCTACAAACCTGCCTCGGATTTACCACGCCGCCACAGCTGATGAATACAGCGCTCAACAGAGCTTCTTTGGGAAAATGTGTGGCGCAGATAACCAGATTTCATTTGAATAAAAAGTGTGCTGATCAAGTAGTTTGTTGTTACTAGTCAGTCAAACACCAAATAAATCAGTATGAAAACAATCCGTCTCTCTTGAACTTCACTGTTCTCTTGAGAGTGAGGATTCCTGACTGAACAGTGTCATGACCGATCCCTTCCTCCCACATAAGCTGAAGCTCATACTTTCGGAGCAACAGTCCACACGGATGTGCAGGATTGCGAACCAGGACCAGCAAACAAGTCCGACAAGGTAGACCAGACAATGAGTACACACGACCAAGAAGCAATCATGTACACGACTTTCTCCTGCGCACATCTCTGAACCTTGCTGACCCCGGATCAGCTGTTTCTCACTAAGATGAGTATCGCCCCCATGGATCAAAACAGGTTTGAGAAAGGCTTGATGGGAACCACATGTCAGCAGCTGCACGTCGGCATGGAGAGGGATTTACTGCATCCATGTGATGATGGAGAGCTCCATAAAAGCAAGCGCGAGCTGCCGCTGATAGATCATGGCGCAGCGGGTCGGTTTCCGTTTCTCAAGACGCAAAAATTCCTCACCTTGAACGTTCAGAGGAGGCGTCGGACAGATGTGGATCCAAATCCCTTCCTCTCACACTTTCACCCCCGGCCACCGTGTGTTTGAACGGGTTTACTATGCGGCTGGGTTAAATTAAGCATTTCGAAACCGAAGCCTGCCCTCTGCACATCATTATCGCCCTGTTTTGGGGAACAGACTGCAGTAATTAGCCCCAGCCGCTGAACCATGGGCCACCTCATTTAACACTCCACTTGTTGTAATTGTTATTGGAGTGGAGATAGTAGCCGGCTGTTAGACGGCAGCACGCCACTTCTCTCCTGTCAGTCTCAATATCAACAGCCTCACCTTTCAACCTCTGCATCAGGTGAGGCAAGAAATGGGTTTTTGGCTCGGCGAACTTACACAGAAGCCAGCGGTATCCACGCAGCCGATTCGGGGAGTGACAAAGTGAAGCCCACGGGCCAATTCCGGCCGGCTGAGTAATTTAATGTGGCACAAAGAAATAGTTGAAATTCAATACTAATTTCAATGTAAAAGTTGATGAGGATAGAGGGACACTCTATTCTAAAGCTCCAATAGTCTTAACCCCCTGCACTAGGAAAACGTGTGTATGGCGCTCGCTACTTCACAGGGGAGAACCCTGGCTACTACTTCTGGTGCAGGAGTGACAATAAATAAACATTTTGTTGCCTACGACTTTGACTCCCTGATTAAAGGGGACTCTATTTTTTTTAATGTAAATCTATTTAAGTCTACTTGGCGATGACTCCTCCAAAAGCAGTGGGGCAGACACACCAGATTTTTTCCTGCATGTGTATTTCGGCATGAAGGAAGCCCTTTCCTTACTAACCAGAGTAACAAGAGTACAGCATGGCATAAATAGCAAAGATCGTTTTAGTAGAGACACAAATAAATCCTGAGGGAGCAATAAACACCATCTCAACTCTCCAGTCCCAGTCTGGGGTTACATTAGTACCTTGGCAGGTTTATTTGTGTTAAAATAGAAGTGCAAGTGTGTTTTCAAAACGGGAACAAAATCCTCCCAGCAGACATGAAGTCACAAATTTATAAATTATTTACACTTACTTGATCTTATTTCCAACAGTCTGGTTGAAGCGTTAAGACGAAAGCGATGGTATAAAAAAGTGGAAAAAAAACGGTGGGAGCCATCCTAAGAAGAGAGGTGAAGACTGACAGGACATTATCGCTCAACTGCTAGTTAAACTTACATTTCTAATCTGCATGGTAATGAAGTGGATCGCAGGTTATTGCAGAGTCGTCAGCAGTGTTTCCCTTTCGGGGCACCGACACTCCGGGAGGCAAAGCCATAATCGGGACCATAACATGCAAACTGCTCATCACCAGAGATAACAAAGCAGCGCCACAGAGACTCTTAACAACCGAAAATAAGAGTCTTCTCGGCCAGACCCAACCGTCACTGTTTTTCGATTTCCCAAACTTTATTAGTATTACCACGTCGCAGTCCCTTTTCACCACAAGCTCTATGTCCAGAGTGAGGCTGATGGATCAGCCAAACATCGTGCTGCACCAGATCAGCTTTTCTTCAAAATGAGGGTCATAAATTTGAGTTGGTGGGAGTAATCCGCCGACTTATGTTCTTCCAGCATTGGATCCGTGCAGCCCTGGCCAACAAACACAGCAGCTCAGAGCGAATCAAAGGTTTTTCCCTGCACATCGAACACGTGATCCGGGATATCAAAACCATGTATATGCCTGGACATGATCTTTTTTTTCCCCCAAGAGGAAGATTGTAAAAATGTCCAGTGAGAGTTAGAAGAGTGCCGGTCATCATACAAAGTGCTTCAATGACCCTCATCCTCTGGTCTCATTTGCCTCCCAGAGGGGACCGTGTAGAGTACTTATCTGTCATCTCAGCCCTTCCTCATGTTTTTCCAAGTCACTCTAACCCTTCAACTATAATTGTTTTAATACCAACTCCCCCTCTACCATCACTAACCTCTCCTTATTGTCCTAAATGGCATGTGACCGCCATTATCGCCTCGTGGAAAGAGCGGCGTCATCATGTATGCCATCATTTTCCCCCATAACCATTAAGAATGCCATAAAAAAGAAGCACTCTCACAGCATCTTCATGTAATGGACTCCAGGCACACAGTTGGACTGGAGCTGCTTGCAATCATCAGCAGATGCTATCATTATTTTTACGACTTTGAGTACTTTGGCCCTTAATGTACATCCTTCCTCTCCTCCAGTGTTTGAACACGAGCAGGGAGAGAAAGGGGAGCAGATTAGTGGTGGGAGAGGCCATCCGGTTATCAAAACAGCCACTGGTTCGATCAATTCACGAGCCTCTGTTTTTGCGCCAACATCATTTGACCATTTAATGCCATCATCTTTTAATGCAGTCACATCTCCAACGCAGCACTGCTTCAATTCCTGACCAATCAATAGGTTCTCAAGCTAATCTTGGGAATCCGCCCGTATGACTATTTAAACATTTATAACACTGTAGTTACACAACGCTGGTTTGCTATTTAAAGAACAAAATCTACCTATTCAGGCAGCACTGACTCACCATTGAAAGGGTTTGTGTCTCTAATTAGTTTCAGCAGAAAATGCTATTTTAGACTGGGTTCTTTCTCATGATCAACGCACAAACAGGTGACAGAATATGTTGGACGCAATTTTTTTTTTGCGTAGCCTACATACAAACAATGGTGCATTGGAGTGTAAAAATTAAATTTACAACTTCTAGTAAAAGAGTTTAAACAGAGTTCCTGTCAGTGCGGCTGACACAAACAACATTAACCATCCAATGTGCAATCACATTACACATTATGTAAAATATATCTTCATCATATATATATATTTTCATTATTTAATCCTGCTTTTGGATTTGTTCTTAACAAATTTTTAAATAAAATGATTGTATAACCCAACATTTTTGCCAAATATGTGTCATCTACACCTCATCTCCGCAGGGAATCCTACATTTTGGGATGTTGTTTGAAAAGAAAGAAAAACATTGTAAATGTCAAGGGTTTCTCTTCAACATCCATTTAATTTTTATAGTGTTTTTTTTTGCTTGTAGGGGTGAGTTTCATGATTAAAAAAATCAAAATCATCAGAGATTGCATTTTGAATAATCGTAATTAATAACATTTCAATTTGACACCAGTTTCAGTGGCATCTGTTAACATGAGCTTAGACATCTGGGAGGAAATACTTCAGTGGTGAGTGAACATTTTTTGTGCTTCTTCGAACCTAATTTTTCCAACTATCAAAGTAATCCCATTAAGTCTCCTTCATCATGGATGTTTTGGTTATGACACCACAATGCGTCATGTGAACCTCCTGGATTTGTTGCTGAAAAATGCTCCCTGAGAAAACAGGCGATTAATCTGTGATGTTTGACTAAAATTTGTATTTTTTTAAAATAATTATTTGGTTCAAATTTTTATTTTTTTAAATATTAATTTCTTGGAATGTATCTCTTAAAGTCCTTAAATTCAATTGTAATAAAAAAAAAGCTCAGTATCTAAAGATGCGATCCAACTTCAACAAGACTCAAATTTGGAGCCAAAAAAAGGAAAAAAAAAAAAAGAAATCACAGTATGCCACTAAATGAAACGGCCTATGTGCATGAAAGAGCCAGTTTAGAGAAGCAGTCTGTAGTTAACAGACCTGAAATCCCTCAGCACACACACAGCTGAACTCACAGAATACACACTGCACTCACCACTCAGCGCTTTAACACACACAGAACACTTGACAAGCTCAACACTTCTCAGATACTGTTTATCCTCTGAACAACAGCCAATTATGTGCACGGGGAGACTCAGCGTGCAGCTAACCCAAATATGACAGTGACATTTGGACAGATCGCCTCTTACTCTGCTCTGCTCTGTCAAGGTTACACTAAAAGGAAAAGTCAACAATGGCTCTCATTGTGGAACTACAAACACCATTTTCATTACTTTTCCACCTTCTTCTGCATGTGTGTGCGCGTCATCTGTTAGCCCTCACTCTGGCTGCTGGACCCCGAAACTGTGATGCTTTGGGACTTGATGATGAAGGTTGTGAGCAGTTTGATGTCAGCAGTTTGGAAAGATGTGTGGGTTTTTTTTGGTTGAGTACAGCAGTTTTAAAACAAGACACAACACTGTTAAGACAAACGTTATTATCCCGGGCAAAACTGATGACTTTTCACTGACTTTATAGCCCAACAACGACATTACGACATCTAATAACAAACAAGGCATTTTGGTGCGAGCTTGGATGAGAGTGTCGGGGAAGGTGATCTACTGCGTAGGCCACAAGGACCCTGTGACTGCTCAAACTTGGTGCACATTTCAATGTTTTTCTATTCATTTTATGACTCAGCCCCAAATGTCTCACAAGGAAGGAGCATTTAAATTTCACTTTTGACATTCAGATGAGATAAAGAGGGACAGGCAATTCAGCGTTTTATTTTCTGCCTGAAGTATCGGGAGGCTAAATCCGCGTTTGACTTTTAGCCATCAATTCTAGTCCATGGCGGGCAACCGTGCTCTGGGTGAAGACATCATCTCACACACTGAAGCTGCCTGATTGGAGCGTCGGGTCATCAAGGCGGAGGAGAGGTCTCAGTTTCACACCTCCAGGTCATGGAGTGCACCTTTTCTCCGTCATTACACGCCAGCTGAGCCAAACCCAGAGGGAAACCCGAGCCCGGCCCTGCCGGCAGCTAATCCACGGCAACAAAGCCCCTCTGCCGCTCTGACAGACTGAGTGATCATCAGTCATGAAAAGCAAACTGCGCCGACCCTACTGCTATACACCCAAGTGGCTTCAGCGACTGCTCGGTGTGTGCTTGCCGTGCGTGTGATAGTGTGTGTGTGTGAGGGTGGTGTGAGGACGAGGGGTTTGATAAACGGTGTGAATGGGACTTGCCCGGGCCTGAGGTGAGACAGACCATGAGTGCAGTTGTCACATAGACAGATTGATTATTTCACCTTTTTCCACAGCAGGTAGACGCGTTAAGCTCCATAATCTCAAACTGATTGTGCTCAGGTCAAGAGTGACACAGGCGAATTTGTGCACACCCACATAGAACATGGAGGAGGCTAGGGTTACTTGCACAGATATGTGGTCCCTATTTTGAGTTCATGATTAAAATTAAATAACAAAATATTAAATAAAAGTGTGAACTCACAAAGTCACATAATTTGTTCAAGGCAGTAAAGCCCTTTTTTTCTCAGGGCAGAGTGAATGACAAGAGCATTGAAAAGGAAGTCATTGGGTTACGTCTCAGAAACACCTGAGCCTGGGAACATTGTCAAGCTGGCCGTGATGCAAGACCACTTTTTCATGTGGACACAGACGACACAAAGTCAAGAGAGAATATTCACCAAAGAGCGTTGCATAACCATCGTGTCCGACATGAATGGGTCGGAATGGCTGTTTCTCAGCGAGTGGGTTCTGATTCTCGGTGAAAAGATTGTTAGCCAGAGGCAAACCAACTACACTGAATGTCTACAAAAAGGCTATTGAGAGCCATTATTCTAATTGAACCTGTGAATGAGAGCATTCCTGCATGGGAGCCTTCTGGCTCTTGTCCCTCCACACTTGTCTCCTGGAACTACAGGACCTTGCAGCATGTGCCAGCCAGCCTCAAGAGCCTCTCACAGGCCTGTTAGCATGCTGATGGTGTAAGGTGACAAGAGCAGGCGTGGGGACGGGGCGGCACATACTTCAAATATTGCTCCCCCATAGGCTTCCCCATAAGGGAATACGTGACACTCCGCGCGTCACATGTGGTAATTGTTGAGACTTAAACAGGAAAAGTGAGAATTCCATTATTCCAAGTGAATCTCGTTCATCTTAAATACATAAGGGCGTGGATCATAAAACAGACGCACATACCTTTATATATTGGTGCAGTTCTGATTATGGAACAAATATTTCCCTAAATAAATGAACAAATAATAATTAAATTTAAAATAATTTAAAATAATATATATATTTATATTATTTTAAATTTAATTTTGTGTTGTTGTTAACTCTTATTTGTTCTTTTTATACATCTTCTAAAAAACAACAACATCATGATCACAAAGCATTAACTGTAATTACTAAATAAAACGGTATCAAAACTGTGAACGATTTAAATACAAGGACTACAAGACTTCTATCACCAACTAGTCTGTAAATCTTTTGCACTTCACTTAAGTCTTGTGAATTTTCATCAACACAAGAGTTAACCGACTGAGCCTTAAAAAAAGATCTAAAATCACAGCACATTGACTTTTAATTCCAGCTTTATTGTGTGCTACTTTTTATGGAAGCTCAGAAATATCGACCGTCTTTGTTGTCATATTTAATCTCAAGACACGTATAATGCTTTTCATTTCACGTCCACAACTGGAATGCGACTATGCAATCAGCTTGCAAACAGGCGCTGCTACGGAATTGGGAAAAAACATCCTGCTGATGAACACAAGATCAAGACTCTGCTAAAGCGGAATGCAAAATTCAGAAACTGCCGGTGGATGACTAAAGGAATGAATTCATTGTGAGCGGTCGACTCAACGTGGTTTTGAATTCTCCAGGTGCTATGTCGCACAGCATGAACAGGAATTAACACGGGAATAAATATTCACCTCATCGCCTTCATGATGTTGATCAGAAAGACAGATGAGAACACCCTCCCCACGCCACTCTGCTTTCTTCAACACAGCACTTGAGTTCACATCACATGCAAACGCAGCACAAACACACATTTGCATGGCCGCGTCCACACAGGCTGGTTGGGTTAGTCCTCCTCCAGGCGAGCCAGTATTTGACACAACTCTTTACTTCTGACACACATCGCAGAGGGTTATGTTCCAGCGCTCACATAGTGACTTGTTGCCAACTCGGACCCCGGGCCTCTCCACATGAGTGAAATGTTGGCCGTATATGGATGAGAGCGCCGAGGCAGCTGGCAGCCACAGCGGCTTGTCGCGGGCTCTGCCAGCCACTGCCCATATGAGCATCATCTGTGGCTGCGCTAAGTGGGTGGCGTTGACAGTGAACACTGCAGGCTAGGTGGACGTTACAGTTGATGAGTATTTAAATGGCCCTGAGAGGATTTCCCAGAGACTGAGAGCTCGGATAGGAACACGGCGGACTGAGATGGATAAGGCTGTACAGCCCAAACCAAGACCAAACTCTATATTAAAATAATGTTGACAAGCTCAGATTCATTTCAATAAATCTTGTGGTCCGATGGCCTACATATCTGATGAACTTAGTTTTTGACTTTCTTTTCTTGTTGGTTTATCATGTTTTTTTCTTCTCTCGCTTCACTGTCTGAGTCAGCCTTCTGTGCTGGGAAATGAGTCTTCCTTCCTAATAAGTAGCTGATGTTGTAGTGCTGTGTACAGGCCTGAATCTTGCGATACAATAAGTATCTCAATACACTTGTGACAACACAATATATTGCAATACTGACATGATATTGCATCAGTCAATATCACTATATTTGAATTATTATTAGTTACAATATCACAAGTCAGCAATAATAATAAGTAAAAATAAAAAATGAATACATTACACACATAGTTTAGTTTCGGCTGTACTGAGCAGTGGGCTAACACAAAAAGGGTGCACTTGGATGAAGTGACTGATATGATGGAGACAAATACAAATATGGAATGGATGTGTACGTGAAAAAGGACCTATAGACGGATCTATCAACATCTCATGCCATTTAAAACTTACCTGTTGTACCTCCAGTCACAACTGATAGCATCCCATCATGAAGTTACTTGCTACTTGCTTAACTTTTTTCTGCTCCGCAGCAGAGCAGAAGAACACTTATACCAGAAGTACCTTCATGTCTTCGTCTTGCACTAATACACTAAGAGTGGAGTTTGGAACGCTTACATCTCCTTGAGGCGCATTCTGAAAGTAAAGTGAACCCATCTGCTTCTACTTTCCCTTACACAAGATTTCATCACATTTAAACATTTCTTAAAGGAGTGAGACTTTGAGTTTCAGGTGTTTTGACTTTGAGACAAAATGCAGATAAAAAATCAATATGAATCCTGAGTTTAAACAGTTATGTTTACTGTAGAAAGGCACATTTTTCCACTGGGCTGTCGTCTCTGATTTTCCCTCTTCATATTTGGCTATTTAAAGCCAAAGGAATTCTGATGGACCAATCTTAATTTAAACCAGATTCGCTCTCTGCACATAAAATGGTGGGAGATAATTGTTTGAGTGTGCGCTGAAGCAGCTGGGAAGCCTCCTACTGCACCACAGAGAGAGAAACGGTGGCTGGTTTAAGGCTGAAGTGAAGAATAATAGCTGCCCTGGTGGGTGGGAGTCATCGTGGAGGAGCTTCACTAATCCTGATGGGCTCAGGGGAAGGTGTTGGGATGGAGAAGGGGCCTGCTCTTCTACTCCCTTTCCCCTCCCCCTCCACCATTTCAATGAATTCTTCAGATAAAACCCCATGTTGTGAGAAATAACCTGTAGAAGGGTCTCTCTCAATACAGGACAAGTCAAACTCTTGTGCATCTGTGCCCGATGGGAACAGTCCATCATTCAGGGGTCCAGCTTCTTTGTGGTTAGATGAGAAGATTAAAGTTCAATTTAAGCATGGCGGTTTGACTTGTGATGGCTGGTGAGCTTGTCTAAAGTGTGCAGCTAAGCAAAAATGATATTTGAGCACTATGACCCAAATAGCATTCATTTTAGCTACACTACGTCGTGAGCTATCATAACTTGCCTCTGGGATAATTATAGGAGCTGAAGCTTGCTAGAGACGTCTTATTTGCCTTCATATTTTCTGACTGCAGGTGGTGTATCCACTTTTGGACGTCTCATTCCTGACTCCTCAGAGATAAAATGGATGTTTGAATGAAGCATTCAGCACAGCTTCACATCAGTTAGAGCGGAATTGATCAGCATCATGGGTGAAACCAGTGAACCTGACTTCACTCAGCATTTAGTGGCCTGAGCCTGAGAGAGAATTTAATAAGCATTGGCCTCAGTGGAGATCTTTTGTGATACATCAGCTTAGTGCTATTCTAGAGGCGAGCATTAATTCTGGAGCAGGACCCCCTCTAAAACAAAGTTAAAATCTCATCTAAGTCAATATAAAGTTCTGTTCCTTGTAACGCGATCCGCAGCCGCTAAGACAAATGGTTCCCAGGAGGTTTGGGTTGCCTCTCCTCCAATTTTTCTCCTGGTACTAATGACCGTGGTGTGTGCTGGCTCATGCCTGCGCCCGTCTAAAGACACTCATCTGGCCGCTGTGTGGTGGTGTGACGAGCTGATGATGAATGTGAAGGTGCACATGTCAGTGGGCATGTTTCATGGAGCTGCCACACCAGCTTGACGTACAAACCGCACTGCTGTTATGTGCTCTCAACACTTTGTATCGTGGTGTTATCCTTCCTAATCCTTAGCGGGGAGGGAGGCGCTTCGGCCAAGGAATGCCGCTCAAAGGACCATGGGCCGGGACACGGGCTGCGGGATGTTTGGAATGTGTGACCCCCATATCAGCTATAGCATAATTCCCACCGTCTGATCTTCTCCTGACATGTTTTTTCAAAATAGATTAGAGACTTCATACCACAATCTTGAAAAGGACGTGCGATTTAGCTGAAGGACAATTCATGTGACACATTATAGTAAATAGGTAATATTTCATAGAGGCCTTGTGCTTTTCACTTCATCTACTCTCAAACCCACTAAACCCAGTGCAAAATGCGTGTTCCGCCCGAGACTCTTGAGAATGAACTCGAATGACATCAAGCTCCATCTGACCAGCTCCCTGGTCCACAAAAAGACAACGCTCAAAACACATCAGCAAGAAGAAATTGAGGCAATAATTCTCCCTGACTAAAAGGACTCTTATTATGACAGTAGGCCCATTAGCTAAATGGAGAGGAGCATGTGCAGCTTGTAGCTGTGGCTATATAAATCTACATCCCTCAACCTGACCTCCAGCAGTCACTCCCCCGAGGAGCCATACTGCTCACGCACATACACACAGATTCACACCCACTTCCCAGTAAATCTCATTCTGATCAGAGGTGGGTGACACATGGGAGCATCCCTATTTTCTGAGGTCATGCTGTACATCAAGGACTTTGTCACGGCCAGAAAAAAAAGACCTTGTCTGAGCAGCTGGATGTCAAGGAAACGTGCTCAGTATTTCTTCTAAATGTACATGTCTCTCCGTATTGATGTAGAACAGACCATAGAAAAAGATGGCACAATAAATACATACATCCTTGTAATGTACGGCAAGTGAATTGGAAGAGAAACATCATGCTCGGTCAACACAAAGGGTGTGTGAGAGAGGCAAGACCGAAACACATGTGGGCAAACATTCAGTTGACTTCTCTGTGTGTAAAAGCATCACTTCCACTTCCCAGGTGTGATCACAATTATTGCATATAAACCAACAGTCCATGTAATAAAAATAAAGAGGAAGTCTATTTTTTTTCTCACACAACTCAGCTTGGGGCAAATAGTGAATCATATGGCACTTCAAACTTGCCGAGGTGTGTGACAGAAGGTCAAGGAAAAGTGACTTCAATGAAGTTACTCTTGGGGGTTGTTATTCAGAAAACCAAATACAATAAGATCCAAATGAATGATACACAATGAAATACATCCTTTGGTTTCCAGTTGGTGGGTCTTCCTCAACACAGAATGAGTCTTAAGTCTAAAAAACAGACATAGCCTCCTACATATTCCAAGAAACGTCGGCTGCACGTTACAATGCTGTAACTCTAGTAAGTTCAAGGTGTAATGACTTGCTGTAGTTGTCATTACGATGCAAGGAAACCAAAACACATATTCTTCTATCCAAGTTGCGTCCATGTCAGATTGAGAGATTACCTATAGAACTAATCCAAGATCAATGACACACACAAAAAAATTGACCAGAGTGAGATAATTCGATGGATGAAGAAAGGGCCAGCTGGCAGATGCGGCACCAGCGGCAACAGATCCTGGTGCCGCGCTGCCTCACCTCCATAAATCAAGACGCATGTACGACGCAGACAGAGGAAGGAACGCCGACGTGCATCTCTGTAAACACACACTCATGAAGGGCACGCATACACATTTCCCTCGACGTTCCCACTCGGATCACAATAGCGCCCCACAAACGGCGAAACAAGAGGAGATCACAGACCGTCTGACGTAGCTGTGTACACACTAATTAGGCACACTGGCACCGACACAATAGCCTTTTTCTTGGCCTCCACACACACACCACACACTCTTCCAAACACACTCGGAGGACGGCTATCAGGGTTGGGATCTCTGCCATGTTTGCTATGATACCCTCTTTGATCAGGGGTGAGAAGTTCTCTGCCCCGGTCGTAAAAAAGAAATGGGACAAGCAAGTTTAAGGGAAGGGGGCAGCGTTCCTCGGGAGTGTTTGACAGTCGCAGTGTGAATGGAGGATGCTGCGTTTTGTTCCGCCTCCATATGAACAGGCGTTTTGTTCATGGGGTGACATGCAGACAATGGCTGCAAGATGGGTCCAAAGAAAGAGAGGAGGGAGTCGGGTGATCGAAGGAGAGGGGGGGTGGCGGAGGGGGAGCGCGGGGCTGTCTTTGGTGGTGATATGAGTGACGCCTGAAGCCTTTGTGGGCAGCTGAAGAACACCGGGTCAGGGGGTCGACAAATCCTGACCTCTTCTGACATCTAGGCTCAGAAGAACAAGGAGAAGGAAACAATCATTTGTGGAGGTTGGCTTCAAATGTTTTAAAGTGTCATTATTTCCTGCTCTAGCTGTGCAGCCGACCATCGCTCCATCTATGCGTCGCTCCATCTATGCGTAAATCTTGGACTGCAGTGCAGTCCATTCCCCCACGCCTTAGTGATTAGATGATTTATCTAAGTGAATAAATGAATATAAGAATATAAGAAGCTTTACAACTATTCATCTTCTAACACAAACAGGAGTGACCTCGCCGACACAGCAGTTGATCACCTCTGTGTTGACTGATTTGACTGTTTGGCCTCTTATCTCTGGATCAGACGATGGTCCTCATGTGTAACAGTTCTTCACACACAAATGCAAACATTCAGCTCAGTCAACAACTGGGTCAATCGTATGCTCCTACAGCACATAAACATACAAACAAACACAGAGTCTGAGTGAGCATCATACAGAGAGCAGACTGCTCCAGCAGTGGGAAGGTTTCCCACTACAATCATTGCACTTCATCCGCCCCTTCACCGCCGTGCGGAAACACAAAATCAATGAATGGGATGTCAGAGAAATCCCCTCATTTGTATAGTGAAACCAACATAGAGATGTGACGGAACACTTTTAAGAAAGTGCTCCTTTCACCACAGGCAGACTTAACCAAGGTCAAATGTAACTGCGCTGGAAAGCTAAAGGCAAATAACAATCCCTAGCAAATCTCAGTATCATTTCTGTCTTTTAAAAAGTAACTAAAACCTATCCAATAACTAACATTCATTAATGAAAGAAAGCACAAATGACTATGTGCACCTAAGCCAAGTGCACCCTCTTTGTCTGAAATCCTATCAATGTCACAAAGGTCATGCTCTCTGAAGATAACCCGTGGAGATCGGAGAGGGCGGTGGCCCATTCTCTGTGTGAACAAGTGTCAGCAGAATTTTCCTGGTGTTCACATGACGCCTTTCAAGTCAGTTGTTTCTCATGGACTTATTGAGCACCCGTACACAGTCACCAGACGGCCAAGAAAGTATGCACAGCCTTAGACTGCATCACAGAAATTATTTATTTAAATCAATATATTACACAAAATAAGTTACAATTGAGTTAAAATCCTAAGCACGGGGCCAATAAGTCATATGAGGCAAAAGAATAATTTAATAACTGTTTAAGCCCAAGTATTATTGTAATTATTATATATTATTGAAAAACAGGAAAAAAGGTGAATTTTGTTGAGTAGAAAACAATCCATTTTAGTACATTTACATTGACAAATTATGCAATTAAAGTTCAGTAAAACTTTAAAAAGGGTGTAGGACTCGTGCTGGAGAAAGAAACGTTCAAAATCTGGCTGTGATGCAGCTGCAAGCTGTAAAACCCTCATAAAAAACTTAAGAGGTTGTTAAAATGTAAATAGTGCAATATGTGTCACGCTCCATTACTCAAAGCTGGCCAGCACTTGTTAGGAGACGTTTTCGGTCGGACGCAACATTAACATTAATAGAGTAATGAAAATCTTGAAAATTATTCCGTGTAATAATTTGAGAACGAATAAGAATGCATGATGCTTTCATGTGATACTGAGGTGTGGTGATCATATAAAACTGTAGCCAACTTGTGTAATGTGACATTTGTCAACATCAGTCGCTTCCATGACGAAAACTAGTTTTCAAAGTAGTAGAACCGTTCGTGTCCTAACACTACTGTTTAAGACGCACATCTAACAGTAAAAGTATGAGCGTACATCTTCTCTAAAGTCAAGTGTTAGTTAAAATTTAAAGACCTGTTTGTACATAAACAGAGTAGCTCCCTCCCTGATGAGGCCAGTGTTGGTAATGGATATGTGATTTGCAGTGGGAACTTCATTCTGTGAAAAGGATGGATGAAAAGAGAGGTCTAACAGCCATAGCGTGGCAGCATTGAGTGTTCTATAAATCTCAGCATTTGAGAAAGCTCCATCAACATCAACACACACATGCACACTGTTACACACTGGACTTCCATAGCAACAACTGCTGATGTCCAGGTTCATCCAGCTCAGATAATGAGGAGCTCAAAAGGCCTTGAAGTGCACCTCACTGAAGAGTGTGTTCAATGTTGCTCCAGTACACTTGGTGTGTGTGTGTGTGTGTGTGTGTTTGTATAAAAGCTGTTGTGTGGCTCTTAACAGAGACACAGATGTAGCGTTGGTGCTGTGGCTCGTCCCATAAAGAGGTTCAATTGGAGGTGGTTGAGAATGGTTGATGAGCGACATTGTCATTCCACCTGCTCAGAGATGTCAAGGGAGGATGTCGGAGATGTGTCAGCAGCAACTAACACGACACGAGCATCAAGTCAAGAGAAATGCCACACCTCCACTCATAACTGGAGGAGGGAAGCCGCAAGCGGAACACACTGAAAAATCTTCTTTTGAATCATATCGTTGGTGGAAAATACAATAGTGTTTGAAAAAAATCAAGCTCAATGAAGGGCTGTAAACCAACAGACGAAATTATCTTCGGACGTCAGGTATTGACGTCTGGATTTGATGATGCCATAGTACAGAAACGGCAAGGGAATTTTTGGAGTTTCATTTTTTGGGACATTAGCTACATCTGACTCATCTAAAAAAAGAGAAAACTGACATTAAAGTCAAGCAATGTCTTCCATTTCTATTCATGGAATGGCAGTGGGAGCTATTTCAATCCTGAAAAGCTCACTAAAGGCAAACTTATGTATTAGGTTCCTTCTGCTACATTTGCTCACGCTCAGTCAGCACATATTACCGCGGTGGACTGAGGCCAAACACCATGCTGCTCACTTACTCCTCACCACCACATCCACTGATAGGCTGCCACGACCAAAACAAACACAGAGGCAGCGAGGAAACATAAATACATGCTCGGACGACGAGCAAAAACTGTCAAATGACAGCCAGGAGGGATGCTGGCAATGACCCAATGCACACACACTCTCACACACACGCTCAGGTTTGCAGCAGAGCTAAGTGTCAGAGAGTATTAGAGGCCTTCAGCTGGACGCAGCTCCAGAACAAGCCGGACAAAAGCATTGCCTGTCTCCCCTCATTAAGTGATTTAAGATCCCATGTTCCTCCAAGTCCTTTCATCGCTGTCCAAAGTGAACACACATAAAAGTCCCAACAAGAACGCCGGGGTCTGCTGACATGAATGAGGCATGAAGAAGGGCAGAAAAGTGAAGTTCAAGTCCGCGGTCCAAAGGGAGAAGCTAGTCTACACTAGCTGTGCCTATTAAACAGCCAGCAGATGGAGGAGTATGAGGTGTCTGGACTGAATAAACCGGGGTTCCATCCAGAGCTTGACCCCCCGATGTGACACAGCAGCCATATAATCCATTAACAGTTCTTTTCTTCGTGGTAGCAAATGATTTCCCATGAAGGTTTTGTCTCGGTAAAAGATCTGCATTCCAGGCTAACAAGGAGCAGAATCCACACACTGATAGGTGCATTTTCTTTGTTTTGGCCAGTGATGGGTAAAACTACTACAAGCTTTTTTATGCATCTAAGTTCTGAAAAGAAAAAAAATGACCATTCAGAGTTTTAAAAGATTGTTCTCTGGACCGAAATGCAGCATCCAATACAACAGAAATACAAATGAATATACTTATTTTTGCGTGTGGATGTGTGTAAGGCATGATGCCTTAGTAGCTGACTGAGAACAAGTGATGCTTTTCAAAGCCATTATAAATAACTACATTGTTTAAATGTCAGGGATTTCATCTGAATGAGTTGTTACATGGTCTTAAAACTTAACAGAATTGTAGAGTTTTGTATCATACCAATTACAGCATTTATATTTCAACACAGTCGGTGCTACTTAACTGGTGGGTCGGGACCTAGAAGTGGGCAGTGTAGCCTCTCTGAGTCGGTTCTGCATCATTTTCTGGGTGAAGCCTTGCTAATGTAAGCATTTTTACTTTTATTTTAAGTTCTTTTGTTTTAGTTTTGCGGAGCTTCCTAACAAATCAGTAACAGCTTTTTATGTTGACATTTTTGAACACAGTTTCCTCTGCGAGTGAGAGTCAGACTTCTGAGGAATTAACATTGAAATGTCTTCATGATATTGGTGGAAAAGAGAGACAAGTGCATGTTCGAATTTCTTCATTTCAGATTAAAATGAGAACTGAAAGGCTTACAAAACAGCGGTCGGTACAATGAAACTTAAAATAAACGTCGACGGTAAATCTGCCGGATCTGCCAGAGATGATAAAACTGACTAATATTTCTCCTCACAGACTGTAGTAGTGTTGTGTTCCAGTTACCTCGGAAATGGGAAGTCGGAGCATAGCGCCACAGTGCTATGAAGGTCGGAAACCAAGATAGTGAAGCCCATAAAAGTAATTCTCATGTGTACCTGTCTGGATAGATATGCACTCTGTATACAACTAGAAACCTAGCCGATGAAGAGAAAACACAACGTCGCTGAATGCATTTCCATCTTTTGCCGTATTTCATTGATTCAAATTTCGACTTCCTCTTTAGGTTCAGGGAAGCCATAAGCACTGCCTACTTACTTAAATATAATTGTAAGACATGTAAATGCATCCATGTGAGTGGCATCTGTCGAAAACCTTCAAAGTCCGCTGGACGTCACCTTTTCTCCCCAGTCGTATGGACGTCTCATTGCAATCTCTAACATGGCACATTTTCTGAAAATCTATTGAAACATGAGCAGCTTAACAAGATGCTCGCTCCTCTGTATGTGGCCCGTGATCACCCGCTGCACATGACCACATATCAAGTGGCCTGTAATTTGGACGTGGTTCTACACATCACTGCTTCTAAAGGAGTGTTTGATGGGAGGAAAGTGCCAGGTGTCTGGAAAAGCTCTAATTTCAGAGTGAGTGTGGTTTCAGACGAACAGCTCTGGCAAAAATGCACAATTATGAAGTTTAAAGGGGGAAAGAAATCTTCTGAATGGCCAATTAGTGAGCAACATAACGTTGGATCCAAACATTTATTTACAAGAGGCAGTCGGTTTTTCCCCTCAGACACACTGTGGAATTCCACAACAAAGTGGGTGTGGCCACAACCGCACAAACCTCAGGGCCTTTTGACATTACACTGTACACCCATGAGGTCAGAGAGAGGCTTTATTTTACTACACAGCACAACAGATTTTTCATATTGGCCATGAGAACAGTGGTGATTATGAACTTCTGGTATCATGTTCAGATTTACACGTCGACTCCATTCTGAAGCGGAACAAAAGGGCAGCAGGGGAGACGAAGAGAGGTGTACAGAGCAGCGTGGAGGGGAAACATTGGGTACGGTGAGTTGGATTTATTTTCAAAACATTTGGAAAGAGCTGGAAAACAACTTCCTATAACTTTTAACCCTGAGTCACTGGAACGTTATGGTCTGCTAACTTAAACCAGATGATTTTATTTTTCTGTGTTTTGAGAGAAGATCTAAATATCAATGATCTTTTTTAATTTTTCATTTTATCACATAAAAATATCATTTGCAACTAAGAAAAAAATCTTTAAGAATTAAAAAATGTGTATTTTGGGAATTTGTCTGGCTGCTTGTTTACAGCTAGTTTACTCCAAGTTTGTAGTTTTTTGGAAGGACATTATCTTGACGTCATTTGCCGCCATATTCATACTGCACCTATGACCCTATCTACCTACCTAAGGATATAGAGTAGCTTAACTAGAATAGGTTTTCGATTGACTGCAGCAACCATTGTGTCAACTTACTCTGTCAACAGCACAATAAAATGTAGTAAAAGACACATTGAACTTTTTGCCACGTAAACAATGGTCCACATACTCAGATTTCCTCCAGATAATCTCACGACCAATGTCTTTTGATACTCAACAGTCATCACTATTTCATTCTGCTGGGCAATAAAACAATAGTGACATATGTATTCCTAACAGATGTGAGCGACATAACCAATAGAAACTATAATTGTCTTGACACAACCAAATGGTTGCGTAAGGCCCCGCCCCCCGTCAGAAGATGTGTGAGGATGTACACCATGCAGAAAACGGAGCCGTTGGAAAGCCATGTTGATGTGTTGGCTGGGAGAATATTGGGAATATACTGGGAGCACAAGGAATATACTGAAGTGTACCACTGTTGCTACACACTAGCTAGCCGGCGAATTCACGGGCTAGTGATTACGCTTGTGCTAACCTGTAATAAAACATGACATAAAACATTTATCAACGTTGCTCATGCAATGGAAAAAAAGGAATAGAAGGGACTTTGAAGAGTCGGAAGCTTAGGAAACACAACTATTGATCAATCCAAGGACCCAAGGAAATACAACTGACTACATTACAGACACAAATTCTGAGTTGGTTCTGTGCAAGTTCCTCTGTGTGCTGAATGTTTGGATACTTTGGTTTGAGCAGAAAAACGGAGTAAGATCAATATGGAAGAAAAATACTTATTTATTCTATATTGTGATATATGTACAGTTATCAATTGATTAAAAAAATGAAAATGACTCTACTCGAATGACTAGCAATGATAATAGGTAAGTTATGATTCAACAGAATCAGCATCTGATTCCCTCCGAGTGTCATATCACATGGCCCACTCCGAAGTCTGATGACTCTTTTTCAACCATGGATTAAAAAAAACCAAGGCATCTGAGCCCCTGACGTCCACAAACTGAAACAGATTCAGAGTCAAGAAAAAGGATGTACGGATGAGGAGGTCCATTTTTAAAATTTTCAATGTAAAATGAATCTACTGGATATGAGACAGCGACAAAGACGACACTTAGACAGCTGAAGGTTGTGTTTACTGCATTTTCTTTCCGTACAAGGAGGAGGGACATTTCTGTGGTTTCACCCTCCCAAAATAATCCCTCACTATGACACAAAATGAGAACAGCATCAGGAAGAAAATAGATGTGACAAGGAAAGTGGACTCATTTTCACGAAGAAACTGAATATATATATATATATATATATATATATATATATATATATATATATATATATATATATATATATATATATAGTCGCTGGACTTTGTTGTACTTGTTAAAGCCTTCTCCAGGCTACCAGCTCGAATAAAGGGTGCCAGTAAATCCATTATCAGCCTTGTGTTCAGGTGTGACAGTAGAGTCACAATAGCATTGACTCCTCCACACTGGCTCTTTGTAGTCTCACCAGTCAAAATGTAACATGCATTTTCACGCAGGAAATATTTCCTAATCCCTATTATTGTTCTTGTCTTTCCAATATGCAGACACACGATGGGCAGATGCTTGTGGGACTAGTGAAGGGTATTACTTCACTCGTATTTCTTCAGACTTCTAACCCGCCGCATGGTGTCAGTGGGTTAAGTATTCTTGGACAGTGCACGCTCTGTGATTGATTCCACTTGTTGTTGGGCATTTCTGTGCAATCTGCTTCAGTATGATTCCAACATGGTGCAGAGAGAGAGAGTGGCTCCCTTCAGGCAACAGGAATTCTGGGTTATCTCTACCCGGGTGTCTCTGGCATAGTTTTGGTTATCTGAGCTCACCGAGCCAATGAGAACACAGCTGCTTCACGCCTCATTGGCTGCCTCAGGGTTATGAGTTAACCCCTATTGGTGACTTGGGGTGAAGACACACCCCTACGGTGAAAAAAAAAATGCATATCATCTCCAACTGTATTAATTTTTAGTTTGATAGCAGAATATTTAGGCGACACAAGATGGATTTGGAAAAAAAAATTGACTAAAAATTAAATTTGATACACCACTATTGGTTGAAAGACAAAATAGCGTTTTAATCTAGACATACTGCAATATGTCAACATTTTGACGTCATCGCCGCAGAGCCAGCGTGGAGCAGTACTGCTTCTACCACTACTCCCAGTATCCACTGCTGGGTTGCTGGGCAAACTTTACAGAGGCCTGCCTCCGTACACGAGCGGCGCGGTGGATGGTAAACGTGTGTGACGTGTTTCTTCTGTAACCCCTGGTGTATCGCGTGTCTAGACCTCACCACACCACCCCTGGATGCATCATGTGACCCAGAGGTGCAGTCACAAGACCCCCGCATCCCGTCTTTTCCATAGATTCTCGCCTTTTATTCCGGCGAGTAGTCGGGCAGGTTTGGAGTTGTGATAGGGAGGGAAAGTGACAGAAGTAAACCTGGCACCAACGACACACGGCGCCACCAGAGCCGAGTTTAACCATGCGGATACCAGCTTGCTCTTTGAGGGGATTAATTTGGAATTAAAAGCAGGTCATGGGACTCTATATGAAGTCAGTTCTCCACAGGAGAAAAAAAAGTTTGTTTTTTCTAAATATTAAATAAATAAAAAAATTAAAAAGAAACAAAAAATATTAAGAATTTTGTTTAAGCAAAATTTGTTCTAAGCAATGGTTGCAACTAATATAACTGCAGTATGCGAGATTAAATTAATTCATAAATATGGTTTAAATAATAGTTTATGGCAGATAACATCAAGTCCTTACCATTCAATAAGACCCAAAATTAGTTCTCAACCTTTCTGAGTTTGTTCACATATGCAATTTAAAATAAATTTGAAAAAGTTCTGTGAAACTAAGTGTTGTTTAAAATGAAAAACTACAGTTTTTGAATTTTACTGTTGAAAAGACATGAAATTATTGCAGCAGCACATGGTAATATTTTACTCATATGGATTGAGTGAACTTTAGCTGGACACCTACGACTGAGAGGTCTGCAAAGTTTCCAAATAATTAGTGAACTTCACAGTTACCTTCATCCAGAGACAGAAATATGAGCAGCGAGCCATAAAGTCCTGGGATGGAAACCTGAGCGGGCGTCAGACTCAGGAAACAAATAAAACATCTTTATGAGCTTGATTTTATGATGTTAATAGGCCCAGTCCCGGTCCAGTGGCCTCTAAGTGCTCTCCGGGACACGACAGGCACACTCTCTCTCTCGCTCTCTCTCTCTCACACACACACACACACACACACACACACACACACACACACACACACACACACACAAACTCTTCTGATTCAGGCTCGCCACTGCATGGATAATTGCAAAAACACTTTCTCTGCCCGTGAAATTTCAATAAATCCCCATTAGCTGCCACTAATGCACTTTTTACACTGTAAGAAACAAAATATTAAACTAATTAAAATAAAACAATAACAGCATGTGGGGGTTCTGCATCTGAGTGTGCTGATTGCATTTGCTTGAAAATACCGCAAAACAGGTGAGTTTGATTTCTCAACATATTGTTTGAGCATTATATTTATTAATTATGAATTAAAATATAACATTACTTTACTTTTTTGTTCTCACATATTTTTGATACATGTATTTTTGTGGGGTCAGATTATTATGAAGAGTCACCCTGCATATTATGGATTTTTGAATTTCTGAAGAAAAAAAATTAAACAATATCCAAACATACAAAAATATTTTTGTAGTAAAATAAATACTATATAAATGCCAATTCAGTCCAGGCAATCAATTACAGGTAATATTTAAATATTAATGATTTTAAAAAATAATAATAAAATAAAATAATAATAATTTACAATACAGGAGGTCCACATTTTTTTATTTGCCAACATTCCATTATTGTTTGTAGATATTATTATACATATAAAGTTAAATATTTTAAAAAGAAAAATATTAATATAATTAGAATGAGAAAAAATATTGGAATATAGACTAATTATTATTTAAACAAAAACAATAAATAAAATAATAATAATAATGTTTTATTGTCTCCAACAGCAAGAAGTCATTTTTTTAAATGATACGAGAAGGTCACATACACAACAGAGTGAAAGTCTGAGACGACATCCACACGTTTCCTTCCGACTGCGGCGTGGCACCAGGAGGTCCAATTAATCTCTCAGAGGTGTGAAGCAGCAGCAGATCAGTCTGAGCTTACGACTCTCCTGTAAGGGCTAGTTATGTCAATCAGGTTCAAGCTGAAGCTTTAAGGTTATTACTCAGAACGGAGTAACTTAGTGTCAGATCTATTAGAACGTAGTACTCCACGCCAGCGCAGCGCCTGATTGGCTGTGGAGAGCCGCCCTCTTATTGGCTGATCTGGTGACATTCTGCGCTGGGACCTGTTACGCCAGATGCCCTCCTCTCGTCCCCTTCAATGTTTGCAGCCCCACGCACGCGATCTCTGGCTTCGCTTGGCTGCACCCTCTCATCGCATTACTTCTGCTATTCTAACTCCTGCATCAATTATGCACTAGAATAACTCTGGGCCCTGATGGAGCCAAGACATAAAAGGGGATCATCAGCACGGGCGCTCGCAGCGTCTGGCCCTGCGTTAGCCGCGTGCTGCTGCTCGTACTGGTTACACAAGCATCCCAGGTACCAGCTGCCATCCGCCATGACACACACACACACACACATATAAATATATATGTGCAATTACTGTGTTAGTGGGTCAGCTTCCTTTAATCTTCTTCATGTCCCTTACAATAAATGCAGAACTTATGAGTTGACTCCAGCAGCATTTCAAATCTCAAGCAATTGACCTTAATGCATAAGTGACCACTGCTCAGGGGTGCGATTAATGCCGCCAAAAATTGACATTAAACTTCATCAGATTAAAAAAAATGGTGGAGCGCCTGGTCCTGCACAACAAAATATTGAGACAGACCACAATATAAACTGCAGCGCTGCTATGGTACCTTGCTATAACCGCATGCTGCGGTGCTGTTATGATACCTTAATGGTGTTTCGATCACAAAAAAGAGGATCAAGAACAACAAGAGGTCTTTAAATGGCCTTTCCAAACGTTTCTTTACGTGACAAAAGTTGTTCCTTCACTAAAAGTTTCTCTGTTTTTGTCCCTACTTCAGGTTCCAGATCGACATTCTTCCACATCCCACACAATTGTTGGAGTGCCATCAGAAGCCGAGTCACTTGTTTTCAGTGCCAGAGAAGAGAAAACAGACAGAAGATGATCACAGAAAAAAAAAACATGAAAATACGACAAGCAGAAGAAAAGTGTTGACGCTCTAATGCGTATTGATAAGTGATTGAACTCTACCTTCAGACGGAACTTCGACTGTAACTACCACATGCAGTCACATGACTTCAAAGGAACAAATACACCAGATTTTTTTTCCTCAAATCCGAGACGCCCCGCATTTCCCAGGATTCGTAACCTACTTTTCACTCCTTATATCAAAATGGAGTCGTCTCTGAGTCAGAAAATGGCTGCCTGTGCACCACACACCGCCACACAGCCCAGCGGAGAACAGTCCAGCTCATCTGTGGAAGAGGCATTGGTCTTGGTGGCCTAAAACCTCTGGTCCCGACTTCAATTAAGACGACATACAAAAATGTAATCACACTGATGTGTCATCAAAGAAACAGACGGGGAAGCAATACACAGAAGAAAAAAGGGTTGAAGCGGACCACTCCATGGCGGTCCTGACCTGGATTTCTGCTGGTTGCGTGTGAAGGATTGTCCAGGCACTGATATCACAAACAGCTTTTTTGAATATTTCATACATCCCTGAGCGCAGAGGGCGCTGAAATCCAACAGGAGGAAACACTTCGAGTCTCAGAGGAGCAGCGAGCCACACAACGGGTCCCGCAAAGTCACACCAAGTTCAGAGATTTGAAAAAACATATGTCTAAAAAAGAAAGCTGAATCAACACTTAGACGAAATGAAGTACAAAACTATCTGACGCCCAGTATGATACAGGATGCCAGTGTAACAGCAGACAACAAGTACGCATACTGCAGGGTTCAGGCTTCTGTCCACATTGGCTGGAAGCATTCATAACTATTGTCAAGTGGTTTCATTTGCCTCATGTTTAACAGCTGCGATCGCTCACGTACTCCATAAAGTGCCAATATTCTTTTTCCATTACTTTGATCATTCTGCTATTGTACGTTCCCACATGGTGTACTGTTACTGCGTTTGAACGACTGCATCGGTTCTCATTCATCCAGGTCAAAGTATCATAAGAGCGCTGTTCAACCTAGAAATTTAAATCAATTAAATATAAAATAAAATAAATGACCCGTATACGTCATATAAATGGTCAAATTGAAGAAGTATATATATATTTTTTATTTTAATTATATTCGTATTAATCAATAAATTCTAAATTATCAATACTATATAGAACCAGAACTTTAAACAATAATTTTAAAATGTCAGTTTGGTAAAATTGCTTATATAATGTCTGTGTTACTCTTCTGAAGTCTACTTGACAACTCAACAATATGCATAACATTTCCAATGTAAATAATTTGGGAGGAGCGAAGCCACAATGTATTTTCTTGAACTTCATGTACGCAAAAATCCATTTTAAGATTTTTATCACATAGATACAAATAAATTCATGAGTGCACTAAAGGTTTTTCTTGTGAATATTTGCCGGCCACCGTGGGCATGGAAATATGACTGCTGCACACATCTGATAGCGCTCGCTGCCCCGCAGACCGCGACAGCCGGCTCTGCTCTGTTAGCAGCTTAGTGCCTCTTTAGGACCTTTTTGGAAGCCGTTTTAGGCAGCTTTACTGCAGTCATTAGGAGCTCAGGCTGATTAATGTGAATGGTCAAGCAGGACCTGGCTTTCTGAGGGAAGAACAGAGAGGGGTGAAGGGTCCCACAGGAAGTGTTTTGTGTCTGCGCACAAAGGGAGGGCTGACCTCTTAAGCTCCTTAGAGCCTCTCTGCTAATACCCTCACCGGTGCCTACAAAGACACAGGGGATGCCATTTCACCACTCACATTTTAACAGTGTACACAGAAGAAAGGCCGGCTCAGATTAAAACAGCAGAAAAGTGAAGCTGAGAGGCGGCGGAGTGAGACTAAGATTAGGCCTGAAGAGTTCCCGTTAATCTATTGACTGCGGTGCATTTCAAACAGCGGAGACCAAACTCCCCCAGGTATCACAGCTCCCATCTTTTATGTTGTTGTTTTCAAACTCAAGGAAACTTTCACCCTTTTAAATCAATATGTAACTTGTTTAGGTTTACACAAGGAAGTGAGGTTTGTTTATTTTAATGCATTTAAAAGTGGCGTCAACAAAATTTACAACTTAAACTCACTTATAAAATTAAAAAAAGTTATTTTCATGATATTGAAAAACATAGCACCATGGACTTGTATTAGAGTCTAATGTATTATTAGGGAGCTGAAAAGGTCCTCCCAATGGTTCCCAAAAAATGGGTGAAAGTCATGCAGCAAAAAGGTAACAAATGCAAACAAGTATGGTGATAAGTTCCTTTTAACATACATCACTGCAGAGTCACTGTGTTTGAGTCTCTCTTCAGTTAGAGAGGCGCAATTGTGTCAAAGGAAGTAAATTCACATCGATGACAAACTCAGAATGTACCGGGAACAAGACTGAAACTGAGGCGTATGCAGGCAAAAATGTGACATCAAGTTTATGGGTTCCAGATCTCCAGTCAGGTCACTTGAAAAGCCACATTCCAGCCGCCACGTAACCAAAATGAATAAAAGAGAAGGTCACCATAAATTCAAATCCAGTGTTCTCGCAATTTTGCAAAGCGGAAGTGCATTCGCATCACGCTACATACTACTTCCAGGAGCAGTTTTCCCTTCAAGATCCATACATTTTAACAGTGTCTCTCAACTGGTCTGCCAAACTGTGGCTCAGAGCTGATTCTTTTAAGGTCTGTGACCCTGGAAACCAGCTCCATGACCCACTCCCGACTCACACCACCAACTTCAGCCCAAGTAACACTGTACATTGGGATGAGTTCCACTGATAAATCAAAAGAGCCTCATAACATTGATGAAGCTGCTGAAAAGAGAACTAACACAATAAACCACTAATCCGGCCACCAGCTTCTGTCACTCAAACTCCAGCAGCCCGAGGGTCTGCACTTATTAGCGGGAGTGTAACTGCGGCTCTGCAGGCAGGGTCAAAGAGAGCAGGAAGACTGACAGGCATCTCAACAGGAGCCCTGCTCACCGCACAGCAGAAACCTCCATGACTACTGCTTCATTGATGGGAGAGCAGATGACAAGTAAACCAGAGGCGTTACAATGGAATAATAAAGTTACTGTCAATAAGCACCTTTGGAGTCAACAAACTAGGGTGTAATTTCACAATATGCCTTTCAAATAGTTTGGTCTTCATGTTACTCTGCTTAATGTTGATAAAATTCAGAGCTGCACATGCCTCTCCTACACCATATAAGCTTTTAATAAATGTTTCAAATTCAGTAAAACCACAACAGATGCTTACATCAACAGCAATATGTTGGAACCAGTGATGAACTCCAAGAGAAATTTCACAGGAAGGACATTGAGACAGTTGATCCTTGAGTCTTTGCCGTCGCTAACATGACAGCTTTGTGTTGGAACACAACAGTCCCTTACATTTGTGATAGAGTACGCTGCTTCAGCGCAGATGGCCTTGTCTTGGAACAGCAGGACTAATTTGGAGGACAAGGTTTCTGTGATATCATTTGGGCATGTGCAATTATGTGCAATGGCTGTGCGGTGTTGGATTTCGTGTTTAGGGTGCCTCGCTCAAAGCCCCGTCACGACAGGAAATTGACACATGCATTTGATAAACATTACTTTTAACCTTTTGCTCATTGTCGTGATCAACTACTAATAAATCATAGTCATAGTTTTGCTGCTGGCTTGGCATGTGTCCCAAAACACAAGAGACCTTTTTAAGTTACGGTAAACAAGGTGATGCTGAGCACGTTTAACCAACTTTGAAAATTTCAACAAACCCCACCGTCCCATTTACGGGTTAATGATTTAAACATGTTCTTTGGGTTTTTCCATTCACACAGAAAGCAGCACACCTTACAACCTTAAGAGCTGCGGGTATGCCAGAATTCCTAAACTTCCTTTCAACGTAATGAAACGGAATGTAAACCACAGATAAAGAACCTTTCATCTTTGGTTTATTGACGATTTGTGAAGCCCCTGGACAGGAAATCACATTCGCTCCGTGCTCTTTGATGCCTTTGGAGATTGACACTTCCTCACAGTGGAGACACAGGTTCTGACCCCACCCTGAGACTCCACCAACTGGACACCACTCCCCTGTCCTCTGGCCTTTCACCCCATGTGCGCTGTCATTACAATTTCCACCTCGGGTAACATATGCACACTCGCCACTCCCGCCACTCCATCTCCTCCTCCTCCGTCTGCAGAACTCAAAGCCGGCCAGGGGCTGCTGAATGCAAGGGGAACAATAAGGGTCTTTCAGACGGTCTGGGAGAGGAGCGCTTTCCTCAGACCTGGTCAATATTTGGATGGGGTTGCCTTTTTGTGTCCGGTTTTAATCCAAGCGGAACCAAGCGGCGGGGAGCCAGGAAAAGGCTAAGAGGGGAAAGCGAGGGTTAACAGCAGACAATGCAAAGGGGCAACCCACAAAGCCAGTGAAGAGCTATCACAACATTGCGCTTAAACATGCATTGTTTCTTTAAATGGAGGCAGTTCTACTGTATCATGTCGCATCAAACTCTCACTCTGACCAAGTCGGGGATCAAAGAGGACATTTGAAACGGTGACCCTGCATGCGTGGAACATGAAGACAGGCCGGGGGAGAGAATCTTTGATTGTCTTAGAGAAATATGTTGCATCTGCTGTGGAAAGATTTGGATGCACATTATCAAGGATTAAGGCAAACCCCTGGGGTGACAATGCTATTGCAGAATGCAGGAGTCCCTCTCTCCCCAGCTGTCAGGTTGTTAGTCCCACCCAATGAGATTCTTTGATGACTAGGGGTATCAGTTTCCATGGCGTTGGAGACACACAAACAGCCTGAGAGATTAGGGGCAGACCTCAGGCCTGATTCTCCATTGATCCCACCTATCAGCAACAAATAAACACCTAGGGCCTTGCGTGCAGGACCATATGGACCTGGGTGGGTTTTAATGAAGCAGCTAAATAGCTTGTGAGCAGGGAATTCACTAATAGCTCCTTGTCAGAACAGCATTAATACCCCACTCATACACTTGACTCCACCGTTTAGTTACCGAAACATACGGCTGGGCTGACGAGGAACAGCTGCAGCTCCTTCTTCTGACGTGAGCAACTTCAGTGATTCCATTTGCAACCAAACATTCCAGGTCTTCATTCGCAATCTCACATTTACAGCAGATTTTATAGCTGCCATACAAATACACGGTAGAACTACAGATGCATGGGTCATGTACAGGCGCGGTACCAGATTTGTATGTTGAGACTTTTACGATGACCATAAATCAGGTGGAATACTTCATAGTTTGTTATGGGTCTCTTTCAAGCAGTTCTTTTTACTGGGTCAGAAGCATGTTGTGCTGTTATGGGCGGAGATTTAAGGGCCGCTTCAATGGTTTATCACCTAAAACATTTCACCCGGAACGATCAGAGGGTCGTATATGACTGTAAAGAGCCACTTCGCCTCCATCCTCCAATTGTTAGGTTGAATTTTAAGTCAAAGAGTAGCAATAAAAGTCAACACGTGTAGCTGTCACTTAAGTTGTTGACCTCAGGAAATCTGGCATGTAAGAAGAACATTTATCGGGGCAACATAATTGGCCTTAAAACAATAAAAGCTCCGACTACAAGACCACATTCTTACGTGATTATTTGAAGACAAAATGAATGCAAAAATGAACAAATTTTGATCCAGATTTGAATATTTGATGAAGGAACGATGCATGGACCAGGCGGCTTTGTTACGAAGATGACAAAGCGTCTCATCTCTTCTCTGAGGGAGACACCAGCCGTCTGAGGAAACACTTTTCAGTGCTTTTATCTTCCATCTTAGTTTTCTTTTTTTCCCGTCACAACCCATATTTCATAACTGGAGTGAATGAACATGCTTAAATTCAAAGACTTAAAACACAACCTGTCTATCCATCAACGTCAGGCGGTTCACAATGCAAAGCGGAAAGAAGGTTAAAGATTCAATGTTAAAGGCCTAGAGAATGGGGTCAATTGGTTTAGATCATCTAAATCATGCGCTTGACCCATAAATACAATTCATGACCATGGCATGTCCTTGGGCAAAGTTAACTCGAATAATCGAAACAACTCCGGAGAACATTTTGTATAGGTCAGTAGTAGGACATACATACATGACACAAGAATAACATTAGATCTGACTCCAACGCAGTAGTGCTTCGCCTCAGTTCGGTTCACATCTTCACATCCCTACAGCACAGATGTTTTTAGGGCTAATAACATGAAATATTTCACCTTCACTGTATGGCTTAAGCATATGCTGTGGGATCTTCTTTTTCAAAACCTGGCTGTCACTCATATATATATATATATATATATATCATCAACCTTGCGTGAAGGCAGGAGATGCTAATTCAAATCTGAAATAAACAACTTTATCAAAAGCAGAGGAAAGCATTTGCTGTCGACTTTAAAAGAGGTTTTACTTCCCAATCCCAAGCCCAAATCCTCCCCAGGGCTGGAAAAGTTCCCTGCTCTCCTGCTATGATTACCACTTTACTGAATCATATCAGCACCAGGCATCAGCACAGGAAGATGTTTGCCTCAGATGAAAGCACCGCAAACATGGATGCACATTCATGTTAATCACAGAGAAGATTCCTCGTAGCCGATCTTGAAACAATGAAACCACATGAAAATGTCATTGCATTTCCATTTTTTACGACTCACTTCCCATTTCAATTCCCGGGCGGCTGTAGGGGATTTCATGAATGGCTGAGTGGACTGCTGCTCTGGAGGCCGTTCTCCCCACTTTGGTCTAAGACGCAGCGAAGGATGAGGGAATAGTGAGTGTGGTTACATTAAACAGCAGGGATTCAGACCCGGGAGCCTGTGTGGAGTACTGTTAAGTTCCGCGGGTCAAAGGGGCCTTGGCTGTGAGCATGGCCCCTCCTTAAATCATAAAGCCCGGGTCAGGTTTCGATGAAAGTCATGAATGAGAAAGGGAGATGATCATTTAGAGTTACTCATTTATTTAGCCCCTATTCTGATGAGACAAAGTCTACGCAGGGTGCCGCGCTGGGCCCTTCACCGGGCCCCATGGTCTACGGTACTGCCCTGGTTTTGACCCTGACAACAGCCCCCTCTGCGCTGCTTAACCTGCAGCTCGCCTGGTTACTAGCGAGTGTGTGACCTCAGCATGTGTGGATCTCTCACAAGACCAAGCATCACGCTGAGTCCTGGCCGCTGCTGAAATACCCCTGTGTGCCCCCCTCATTGTCTGCCTCAGCGTGGGCTGGGAGGGAAAGGGGGGCTGAAGTGGGGGGCACTTGGACGGGGAAGCATGGCAACCAAGAAAGTAGGCATGGGAACCGCTCGAGGGCCAAGAAAAGAGCCCTTTCAGTTGGTGAACAGGACAGAAAGTTGTTATCAGACACGTTATCAGCCTGTTAGCTGAGCAGGAACTCATCAACTGCCTTTGATGTCGCCAAACAATTTGCATTTGTATTATTAGCGCCCCGTCAGTTCCAAAGCTAAACAGCTTTTGCCTGAGGGGTCACCATTTTAAACACACATGGCAACACCCGTGTGTTTGATAGAAAGAGAAGAAACAGGTTTGTCTTGAGTGAGTACACTCTCATGGATATTTTGTGTGAAACTGTTGGCAAGCAAATAACCGATACCAACTGAAACACCCACCCAGCTCTGTTTTTATGATCAAACCGAAAGACAGTTCTCCTCAGTAACATCATAAAACCTTTGATGGCCAAACATTTTGACATTTTCTTTAAATATTTGACCCACTAACACACATTGACCACAGTGACTTTCTTTGTATTCAGATTATTCTGTCACGCTTCTTTCAGTGTCAGAAATACTGCGTGTGTAGAGTTCAAAACTTCTTGTTCCATGATCCAAATTCACATTTTTTATACTTGACTTTTATACTTGATTTAGCTTGACTTGTACTTTGTAACAGCACATCTGCATCAACGGGATGCAACCACTGCCTGCAGTCTATATTGGGGAACTCTCAGTGAAGTGGTGAATTTACAGAGGAGAACTTGACATGTTACTCATCTCTGTCATTACTTGAGCGTTCATATAGCCATAATTTTATCTTTATTAATGGCACTTCAAACATTAAACCTGCCTCAAAAGATGGTGCTGTCTTCTGCGTTCCGGTGAGTTTTGAGTCCAAGTAGAAGAACAGGTCTTTTTTGGACATGAACACTAATATGCATGATGTTAAAACAGGGTTTAACAATTTAGATTTTAAAGCAAATAACAGCCCATTGCAGACTTTTTACAATACAAATATTGCAAATAAGTCATATGTGACTTGACGGGTTTTTAATGACTAAAATGAAGTGAAGGGTCTAGATGTCGGCAAGATGGCTCCTCCAACTTGACCCAGCAAAACTCCGTCCAAGACATCAGCATACACATATAAGACAAACTGAAAATAATGGTATATAAATATAAATTGCATTGTTGGGGCCAAACTAGGAGTTTGAAATGCTATCAGGTCCAATTTCTTATACAAATTAATTTGAATTGAAATTGATTTAGGTTGATTCATTCTGCTTTATATATTATACATATATAAACGCTCTATATTGGAACAACTCTCGAACTTAGTCACTAAAAGTGCTCTGTCACTTGCGCTCGTCGGCAGCTGAGTGAAGGAGACTTTTTGTTATTGCAGCCCAGCAGGAGCAGCTCAGACCCTTCACGGCTCTCACTGAGCAGCGTTGCTTTCCCACTGTAGTGACAGAACATCACATCGGACGCGACTTGATCAAACGAGACAGGCAGACCTCGTCCTCCAAAACAGAAACATCTCATCCTGGCTTCGAGCGCACCGTGAGAGTGCGCGCCGGATGAATCTCGCTGGTACTCACTTGGGGTTGGTTCGATTCCAGAAAACCGCGTGGCGGTCGGAGACCAACTTTGACGCCGGGTCCTGGCCGTAGACACACGCCCCGGTGATGAGGACGAGGAGGACGATCGTTTCCATCTGCAGCTTGTGTCTTGAGTTCTTCAAACTCCTGACTGAAGTCCGCTCAAGTTCTGGGTCGCCAAAAAAACGCTGCCTCGCTTCGAGCTGAAAAGTCACACAAAGTTCCTCTGGCGTCGAACACAGTCAGCGCCTCAGCAGCGGTTGGTTTCGGAAGCTTTTCGGCTTTGGTTCATACTGATGGCAGCGCGCGCGCTTCACCGCTCAACCCGAGAGAAGATCCCCGACGGTGTCCGTGGCAGCTACGCGGAGGAATCCACAAATCTGAGCATTTCTGTCCGACCCGGTTCGCCCTCCTCAAGATCCAGACCACCGCGGAGGAAGGTTCGAGCACGAGCGTCCAGGGAGATAGTCCGGGCAACGCAGACAAACGACGTGGCTGGGAGACGTCTTCGTTGTCACTCTGGTAATGTAATAACTGTGCTCTCCGGATCCCGCGGCCATGCTCAGCCGGACCAGCCCCCTCCCGCTCCTCCTCCTCCACCACCTCCTCCTCCTCCAACCACCACTACACCCCCTCACACACACACACACACACCTCCTTCACCGGTGCCAGCTGGGGTACGTTGCTGTAGTCCAAATTCACTCGCTGTTGCTCCACGACAATTCAAGTCGAGCTGTGTTGCCTTCACTTCAGCTTCTCCATTCACTGTTTTCCATTTGGTCAAAACTGGCGGTACAATCCTGCTGAGCTTAGCAGCTGATGTTGTTTTCCCCGATGTAGCATATTAGCATCACAAAGCTAGGATTTAACATGATAAGCAGATGGCGGGGATAAAAAAATATATGCAATATTTAAAAGTACCAAGTACCAAACTGACACCATTAAGTATAGCAGGCTACACTCGCGGGAAAAAAGTCATTTTAGGACAACTTTTTCTGGGTTGTTTCTAGTCAAGTTTCTTAACCGCAGTCACCTCTGAAAAAGATGTGGCACTGTGTTTAAAGAGTTTCCAGCCATAGTCGTATCTGTTTTGTAATCGTTGGGATGTGAACTCCAACAGATTGAGGCCTGAACACAGACGTACTCTGAGTACATCAATATTCATTTATTCGTTTTCTAAAGCCATCATTGACTCAGGAAGGACCCACTTAGTTTTGGTGGGAAATGGGAAAATTATTCTTCATTAATCCGACACTTAACCATCTCGTGGCTCTAAGTATTCTTCTCAACGTAAGGTGTCTATTTAATCTATAATCTAGTGAAATGTTTCTACATATTAACTATCTATAAATGACCTTTTAGGTAAGTTCATCTCAAACATCGAAGTGTATCACCTGTTAGATTCATGACTTGACAAAAACTATGATGATTCCCTATTATATTTAAGCATTGTGTTACTGTAATAAGAAAACAGGTTGTTACTTGAGTAGTTTAGCCATATGTTGTACACTGCTTTCATGTTTATCTAGACACTATGCGTCCCATCTATTTAACAACAAGGAACCTCTGAAATGAAGGCTCAGATTGTTAGTGGTGTTCCAGACATAGAGAGACAGTTTCTCAATATGTACTGCTAAATTTATCTAAATCTTAAAATGAAAAGTGGCATGCAGAAATATTGTAATTCTTTAATTTTAGCTTTCCTTCTCCGTCTGCGTGGTTCACAGATGGGAGGCTGACTTTTGAGTCCATGCGCCCCGTAGTGGTTAAAGCAGGTAATACATTTCTGAAAACTGCGCACAGACAGTTTTATCAAGAATGAGGGTCGTTTGTTAGTGTCACAGAGAGTAAGACTGTGTTTGTTTGAGTGGTGCTGGTCCGTTATTGAGTCAAGGTTCAACTATATCTCACTTAAACGACAGAACCACTGAGGAGGCTTATCTATGGTTGTAAACTTTACACAGACACTGAACAGTCGACTTTAACTGTAGCTTCTGTTCGCAGATTTATGGCAACCTGACAAGCGCTGGTTGCTTTTATACTTTAATGGCAAACCTATACAGTGGGCTAAATAATAAAGCTATCAGCAGCAGAAGGTGGGAGACAATAGGGCTTTATTATTTAGAAAAAAAAAAACAAATTAAAAAAACAATTTAACAAGTTAATGACGATTAATTAATTACAACATTATTACGATTACTAAATTACAACAACAACAAAAAAATAATTTAATTTCATTTAACAGTTTGCCCTCCAGACAACAGGGGACCTTTGTAAGTGCAGGAGTTCCTGGTCCACTGATCACACTGATGCACAAGACACGTGGCAGCTAGGATGATAACAACAACAACAAACATGGAGGAATCCCTGAACAAAAGCAAGCAAAAGCAGTTTGTTTGCTTACATTGCTACACAATGACCAGGGTTTCCTCTACTCTGAATGTACTTGAAAGTCTTATAAAATTGAAATTCCTATACAAATATTTTCAAGATATTAAAAGAGGTTTTGTTTAAATAAGGTGATATAAAAACTTGAATATAGCCACCATCCTGATTTATTGTGCTATTGTCAAACTGATGCAAAATAAACAATATTTTGTTGTTTAAATGTATGTATGGGTCCATCATTTGATTCAGTAATGTACAAAATTCATTAAAATTAAAAAATGTGGCTTCTTGTGGCAAATATTCTTGTGCCAACCTGTGATTAATAGAAATTAATTTGTCACAAATTCTCTAATTAACTAGATTAATTTTAAACCGAATATATGTGTGTGTGTGTGTATGTATGTATGTATTCTTATTTGCTAATTTATCTTTTTTGAGATCAGAAAACTAACAAGTAACTCGAGAGGGTAAAATAATGTCTTTTAGTATCTGTCTTTTCTGTTTTTATTTATTTATTTATTTTATGTCCTCCGAAGCAAATCATTACTGATTGTATGTTTTTCCGCCCAACAGTGGCACAAAGCGACATATTATAAACTGTATTGTGGAACCAAAGTGAATGGAGATTCCTTAAGTATGTAATTGGTGGGGAAAACAATTTGCCTCTGTTGTTTTGTATCGTTGTATTTATTTTCATTGAGAATGTATTTTACAGCCTGCCTGAACCATATGCTTGAGTCGTTGACATCCTTTCAGTACCGTTTTAAAAAATCGTTTACATTACCTCATTGACCTGCTCCATATTGGGATTAGTAAAGTAAATCTGTTTATAACTTGGAGATGAGTTAACTTACCTGCTCCGCTATGAGCTAAATAACTTAAAGAAAACAACCAGCTAACACATTCTCTCGGCGTTAAACTATCCTCAACACTGTTGTGTGTCATGAGCACTTGCCCAGACTCTTTTCTCATTGTTTACGATCTGCCTCATGCTGGGTTCGGTTGGTCTCGTGAGGTCTCTGCATGCGTGTAAGACCAGTCACATTTTTGACATGCATGAGTGTGTACGCACAAACATGCAGGTCTGAGGCGTTTATGAGACACTGTGCATGATTCTATTGTGTGTGTGTGTGTGTCGGACAGTTCACCATCCTCACCCAGCAGACTAATCCATGAGCTATAATCACCTCATGTCCCCAGCTAAAGTGCCTGTCCTACTTAATACTTGCCTGCTATACGTCTGTGTTCCCCAAGACAATGGAGTCATTAGAAATTAGGGTCAGTGGGGCTGCCAGCGCCTCCGTCTTAATGTTTCTCATGGCCTTATGATCCTGGTGTCACACACACGTAGAAGGAACGCGATTGATACATGAAGGTTTTTTCATCAGCGTTTAAAGGAGGGAAGTGCGGCATGACATTCACATTCGGATGAGATTCAGGGAAAGAAGGAGCTCTTTTGTTGTCCCGTTATACTTTCCTGAAACCACAAAAATCTCATTGGAAACATTGCTCTTACTATGATGTCTGCAAGTGACAGATTCATTTCATAGGTGAAAGAAAAAAAGACCCTTAAAAATCTTTCCTTTTCCCACAATTTTCACTCTATCATAATGGCAATGGGTCTAAATGTTGTCTCTGACAGTCCTCAGGTCAAGGCACTCTCCTTTTAGCTGGAGTTCCCCATTTATAATTAGGCTGAATTTATACAAGTTTAGTGCTGCAGCCCTGACCAGTCCTGATGACCCCAGACCACCCAATGTATGGAGGGCTGCACGTTGCCATGTGAGTGGTGAGGCAAACATCTTGGGATTGGAGAAGTTGAATCTGTTCAGAGAGGTGATACACCCACAGTTACAAACATTAATTTTGCTCTTCATCAGTCAAAGGCATTTCAAAGTTTGCCTGGATGAGTACTTGCATTTCTCGCAATAATCAGTACTTACTTTTACAAAATCCCTTATCAAAAGTTTAGCAACGACTGTATTTGTTGATGCTGATGGGACCGCAAGTGTCCGCCATTGTTTAATTTCCCTAGCATGGTCTCCAGCGCTACGATGTGTGACAGCTGATACCAAAACAAACCGCTGTGGTGAGAGTCTGGCGGACCTCTGTTCATGATTCATAGTTTAATACCAGCAACTTTAAACAATGAGGTTAAGTATTAGTTATCAAGCTGAGCATCTGTCGTGACTGCTCAGACGTGGTTGCCATACTTGCATCGGGCACCTATCTGCCCCCTACACCAAAAATAAAGCCAATTACAAACAACAGCAACAGATGCTGATCTTACTGGAGATATTAACACTTCGTAAAAGTACGTCTTTCTTTCAACAACTCCGAGCTCTCTCCGTCAATTTAGACCCAAATTAAAACTGCCAAAACTTATTTAACTTATTTAACTGATATTCAGATATGTTGGAGACAGACTGCAGTAGTGCAGAAGACAGATAACGTTCCAAGCGGGTGTGTGAAATCAAAACTGCTACCTTTCACTGCATGAAACAACCACACCCTCTGGGCTCTGCAGGCGTCTCGTGAGGGTTTACTGATGAGCTTCTGTTGAAGTCTGTCAGGTTGCAATGTTTGTATAGAGGTAGAGAAGTCTTTCGTTTCTGGTTAACTGGTTACAGCCCATGGAAACATAGAGGTAATGTCCAATGATTTAAAATGGTGCCTTAAAAGTTGTGGCAGGTTAGCAAAGAGATCAACATCTTAAAGAGGATCGCAAAGGTTTTATGGGGTCATGTGGGTTTTACCACAACACAGAAGTGCTTGACATAAATGTGTATTTTCCTCACAGACATGGACTAAATGGGTGAAATGCTCATTTTTCATTCCAACAACGGTCAATGCTTATCGTCAGCTCCTCACAGAAAAGTAAATGTTTATGTCTCCCCAGTGGGAGCAGTTTGGACCTCCTGGGTCTCCTCCTTCATCTCTTTGTCCAAAAGTGAAGTGTGAACCTTCCCAGCTGGACTATCATGACATGGACAAGAAAGATGGGAAAATGATTCTCAAATGAGCGACTTGGTGAAAAACACCCAGATTAAGGTGAAATGGAAGCAGATGAGGAGGAGGTACCAAGAGGATGCACAATGACGAGCCCAACTGGACCCAGGAAGACGTGGGAGGTCCGACCGAGTCCTGTCGACTCTGCACTTGTGGGTCTGTGTGTGGCACCTCGCTGAACTCTCTTTATTTACATGACCTCCTGCAAACACAAATACACAAACTCACACTTCCTCACACAAAAGCCAGAGTGTGTGCACTCGCACAGATAGGCAAACACACACCTCATGTGATTTTTATCAAAAAAAAAAAAAGAAAAAACTCGCCCTCCAACTGTGTTTTCACAATGTTTCTCTGCTTGTAGGTGAGTAATGTCTGTGACCCGTGGAGCTGGTCCTGCTTAAACTCATTACAACTGAGAGCTGCTGACAGCGGAATGTTAGCTATGCAGGAGGGGGAGCAGTTCTCACCAGATTTGTACATTTATATAGCGGCATGCAGGCTATTTCTCTGACATTCTCTACATGCATGTATGCCTTGTTTTCACACAAAAGGTGTCTTTGGGTGGCCCAAATACCGGCCCGGTGAGGAGTGCTTTCCTGGTCAAACCTCAAGTGCCCTTCTGGGTGGACTAAGTACACCCCAGGGAAACAAAAGCGTCCACAAGTGGGTAAGTGGTCCAAACAAAAGCATTTCAGATTGAACATATTGACCTTCTCAGTCAGCCAGTAACAACACACAGCACATCCTTCCACTATTGTTGTTGTGTTGTGTTGTTGTCATGGCTGTCCTTTCACAAGATCAAATGCAATGTGCGTAAATTGGCTGAGACATAATGTCAGCCATCAGGAAAGAAAAATGCTTACCACTCATGCCATACGTCTCATGATGCACTGTAACAAATTGCTATGCAGATTAAATATGGCCAAACAATTTGTTTGTATTTTAGCTTGTTTGTTTTCACCTCCTTCATTAATTTGACTGCCCAAAGCTATCCTCTTGCTTTTATAGAATCTGTACTACGTTTGGATAAGAAGACTTTCCCCAGTCATTCAAAAGGTTTCTTCACTACTGACTATACAAAACTGTATAAAAAATATGCTTGCTCAGCATTTCATGCTACCAAAACTTCCTATTTACGTCACAATTGTCCATGAAGGCTAATCGCTTATAAAGATGTCTTTAGAGAAGCGTCAGGACCACCGGACAGAGTTACACTTAACCAGAAGGACGACTTGCTGCTTCATGTGATCGTCCTGTGGACAAAGGAGTCGCCGCTCGACTGATCCAAAACTGAACCGCCTCTGGTGACCCAGGCTGGGAATGGCACATTCAGCTGCATTGATCTGATGCCGTCTGTTCTTTCTTTGGTTGCTTGTCAAGTGATGGACTGAAATATTTTTAAGACAATCTTATAAAAATGCTTGGCTTTCTATTGATTTATGATGAACTTCTTAGGATCCCCAGTGTCTGTTCACACACTTTATCCAATGATGTATTATGTCCTAATACAGCAGGATTTTAACTCTGGACTGAACCAGACGAGGATGCAACTACACTGGATGCAGTCAGACAACTGCCTAAAGCAGAAACAAAATCAATCTAATGTCAATGATTTGAAGGACTCATTAGCTCATGTGTCTCTCATGGGTTGTGGATTCACATCACATGGTACAGTATTGTGGCGGTGGGGGGCAGTGTACATTGTTGTCAGGCTCTTCATGTAGACTCGCTTTTTTAAACTAGTGCTGTAGAAGGTTTTTGTTTTAATTCAGGAAGTAAATGACTTGTATCCTGTGGCGTTCACTAAGCCCCACTGAGTAGCCATTCACAGAAAGACACTTTAAAACATCTTCTATGGCTATGTCTATGACTAGTTGCAGTCATTTGTTAGCTGGAAGACCCTGAGTGAAGCAGGAGTTCATGCTTTCACTCCAGTTTACAGGAGCGAGGACAAGCTCTGAAACCACAGCTTTGACAGTTATCGTTCAGTCTATCGAGACTGTGAAGAGGGTAGATTTGTTTCATGTTGCATTTGACAACGCTGTGAGTTTTAGTACACTTGATGGAGAGTTGACGATGAATCTTAAATGAGTATCTGTGGAAAACAAGTCTTCAAAACAGCTAACCTGCATGATTCATCTGGGAGGACATTTCAGTCAGAAAACATTGTTGAAGTCATGTTGGAATAAGCCCATTTAAGACACTGACTCAACAGCTGCTATTCTTATAGCAGAATCAAGGATCCACAAAGAAGGGAAGATAAAAGTAACATGGTTTTTTTTTTAAACGGCAGGAAATACATTGGTTTGATAACAATAATCTTAATGGCAACAGTGGGAATTGTGTCGAGTCCAAATGAGTCTCTGATGGCAGGAGCCCCGGCATCAGTGGCTCGCCGCTAGAGGTTTGAAAGTTTTGCCGCCATTATGAGCACCATATTCTCGCCAGTGAGTTTGTCAAGCACAGAAATGCTGAACCTTGCAGTGGTTGCGGGTTGGGCCTGAGGTTGTCGGCTAACTTGGCCAGAGCAGAATAAGGAAGCAGAGCATCACCCTGACAGTGGTCATTATCTGTATGGAGGACTGCATACAGATATTTACACAGCGGGAGAGAACTTGAGGTCTGCCAACAACTTCCTGTGACCCTTCAAGCTGCCATCACCTCCTGGTGGCATGAAACAGAAGGAAGAAATCCATGGCAACAGGATGAAGTGGTGGCTTTCAGTCGGATTCAGCAGTGACAATGTGGATTGTTCATTGTTCATCTTCATCTTCCACTCACAAAGGAAGTGATTATCAACATGAAGTACAAGATTCTACATTCACCGATCACTGCCAGCTCAGGTTGAAGCAAAAACATCAAATGCAAATTGACGGATTAAGGTAGATTATTACTACAAATAACAATAAGCGACAGCTGAGTTCAGGATGATGAGAAGGATTTATAGATGAGCTGACTAGGGGCAATATTCTGTTCACGTCTCATGTTGCTTCACAGTGCTCTACTTACATGAAAGAGGGAGGTCGCACACTTCACTAGCACAGTGGGAAAAATCAAGCATTTTCCTTTATGCTATTGCCCACCCAACGTATGTTCAGATGCTGAAATGTTAAACTCCTCACTATGTATTCCATTGTACAGTCATTGTGTTTGGATCTTCAGACTCCTTCTTGTCCTTTACAAGTGTTTGTTTCGTTGCCTCTAATCTGGTTTATGACATATAGTTACATGACTGGCCCTCCCAAACTCCCTCCCCTCTGAGTTAATAGAAAGCCAAGGCAGACGGATGTTAGTGCCTAAAATGACTGAAGAAGACAGCTCCACTTGCCAAGCACACAAATGTCTGTTTTAATTCTTGAGACATGTCTTGACGGCCACTAAATAGAGTTAGTTATATTTGAGCCAGGATTGTTGAGGAACTCAGGTGGTGATGGTGGTGAAAATGGTGAAACAATTTGAGATCAGTATTTTGTTATTTTAGTCCAAACGTTTAAGGTAGTGCACTATAGATGACGGTTGTTCTCCTACCCCTCCTTCACGGGAGTTTAAAGATGAACTGTTCCCTGAAGGAAATGTGTTTGTTTAGTAAATCACCCTGACAGACTTTGTGGCTGGTCCGCAGAGATCACTGGTTCATCTGGAGTTGGATAAGGGGGAAGAAGAGGTCACACTTCTTTCTGATGGTCTGCAGGGATAACTTAATCCTGACTTAAACCAAACTCCATTCCTGAGACAAACAGACTTCAAGAATGCGACAAGAGATTCCTGAATATCTCTGGCCTGTGCTTCACTTGGGTGTGAGGCTGTGACAGGGTGGATGAATTTAATAATCTGGAAGAGCACCTGTTTGTTGTAACACTCAGGGTCTGTCACTGAACCCAAACATGCTTCTCTTTAAATACAGTGGTACCTCAGTTCTCGACCACAATCCGTTCCAGTTCGAGAAGTGAATTGTTCGAAATCTGAATCGATTTCTCCCATTACAATTAATGGAAAAAGAAATAATGCGTCCCGAGCCTTAAAACAGGCTTTTGTAGGAGTGAATGTAGAGTGTCTGCTGCAGGTGCGCTGTTCCTCTATGTGTGTGGCCGCTGCATGTGGGAGGGGTTGCAGAGTGAGTGACGTCTCTCCAGAAGTGAAGAGGTGCCCGGTGCGTGTCCAGCTCTGAATGTGCGCTTCTGTGCAGTTTGGCTGTGACAAAGTCATAAACCAAGTCACGCTCTGTCCCAGACTCGCCTCATCCCTGTCCCAGCTCCAGCCCACAGCAGGACATCAAACCCTGGAGGAGAGGTGTGAAGAGCGAGCACCTCCCCTGTGACACTCTACCACAGTCCAGTGCGGAGACAGGAAAGGTTTTACTCCTCAATATGAAGAAGAAACAGTCAGTAAATGTAGCTAATGGGACACGTCTGCATACAGAGGCTGCGTTATACACAATAACAAAGTGCGTCGTGGGTCAGCTGATCGGTCCACGCACGTTATGTTTTTTCCGGCTTTTTTTGGGGGCGTTCGAGTTCTGGATATTCGTTCAAAATCAGAAGCAAAAAAAATCTCGAAATTGTTGTTCAAACTACGATTTGTTCGAAGTCCGGGACATTCAAAAACGGAGGTACCACTGTATATCTCTCATTAGACCTGCCTATATTGCCATGCCATTCCAGCTCAGACCGAAGGATCCCATGACTCCCTCAAGCCAGTCTATGGAGATGTGAATCTCTTGAGTTTCCAACCCCATGGTCCTGCCTGGTCATCCTTTTAAGAAAGTTTTGCTACCTCTTCTCTCACCGCTTAAACCAGTGATTCTCATCATCTAATCTGTTTTGGTTCTTCTAGTCTCATCAGTTCAGACTCCTTAACAGTAGGTGGCATTAACTGCCTTTATTGCTGTCATCTTCCTCAATACAGCAGAGAGGAAGAGAATATTGCTTGAGTGAGTAGGTTGATACAAACAACGTGAAAATTATTACAAAGTAGCACAAAAAACAATTCGGCAACTGGTGTTTGAAGTGGTGGATTTGGTCAGATTTGCTGCCAATATGAATCTGAATCAATGAATACATAAAGGACAAAAGGTTTGTGAGGTTGCCGTCTCCTGTAAGTCTTTTATCTTAAAGACATTTTATAGTGAGTTAATACAAAATATCAAACTAATAACAAGGCCATTTAGACGATATACAAATAATATATTGGACAATCCAAAAAAGATGCTAATAAAAGGTGTCAGTACTCAGGGGATGAATCAAACCTGAGTCTAGCCTGTTGCTGCAGGTTCGAGGAGCTGTTTGACTGCTCCACTGTGCAGCAGGAGGATGCAATGGTGCCGGTTGTGAAATCTAATAAATGCCAAGTCAGGTACTATAAGACAGAAATTGAGGAAATTGAATAGCTGGTGGTCATAGCGTCACAGGGGGTCGGTCTGTCTGTCTGTGTTCCTGCCATGAGGAGAGTTCACAGGTGCAAATGCTGATGCTAACAATGCTAATGGTGCGCTCTGCTCCACGACTGACTGCTCTGGATGTGCTGTGAGATGTCAGATAAAATTTGACATGGTCGAACCCACATCTTTGATACTTATCCTGCAGACGTTGCGCACGATCACCTCTCGAGTGCAGACGCTGTCACCAAACTTAGCAAGGCGAAAGGTACTGCGGCAGCTGGAGGCTCAGCCAGCAAGGGCTTTTCTTTGACATATATAGGACCTTGGACAAAATTCAGACTCAACAACTGGCGCTTTTGACAGCAGTCTCTTATTGTTTTGAATCAAATATTTTCAAACGATGTGGCTCACTGCAATATTAGGACCTGAAAATGATAAGCTAGATATCAGAAATCCTGCATCAATTACACTTAATATCCATTTTCTTTCTCTTATTTGGTCCCACTGGACTCCAGCAGCAGCAGCTGAGAGACTTGAGGACATAGGTTGCTATCACAGGGGGCTTAAGCATTCACCTGCACAAACCCACTTGACTACAGACTACAGAACGATTCCACCTGACATCAACATTTTGAGGGACTAAAACTCGTGCAGGCTGTCATAGAATTGGACCTAGAAAGGCCAGAGTCCTATAGTAATAATCAGCCTGCCGCACACACCTTGTCATGCAGCTCAGGTACCCCAGCGCCAGACAGAAAATGTTGCCTAATCTGAGAGCTAACAGCTGGGTTAATGGATTAGCGTGAGCTGAGATGGAATGATGTGGTCTGCTGACACTCCAGCATTCTCAAAAGCAGGCAGTGCCATCTACCCTCAGGCTCTGGGTCACAGGGTCACATGCACATTCTGATCCCCAGAGGTAAACCTGGACCACAAACATGAGCTTACTCGCATCTGAGAGTTTACAAGATGTGATGTGGTCATTTTTCTTTTTATTAGGATCCAACAATACCGTCCACAGAAAGCAGCTGTGCTGGTGAATTCTGATCAACAGTAACTTGAGCCCAGTTTGTTTACAAACAATCTGCAGGTCTACACCGTGGGGAAGATCCCGACCGTGCGGTCATGGGAGGCCCATGTTTGCTTGTTCGTCTGTCACTTACTATTCTAACAAAGGTTAGCACAATGAATTTGTTTCTACAAGTTACTTTCTACAAGTAGTCTACAAGTTATTGAGCCGTTCCTCGAACATGCTCATATGTCCGATCCTCACCGTACTTTTTTATTGTGCAACATAAGACGTACTTCTGGAACCAAACTTTTCAAAATGAGAGATGCACATTTGCTTTATTTGTCCATCACTATGGAACAAGAGGTTTTGTTTTTGCATTCTGTTACAAGTTTCTCCTAATATTGCCAGTCCAGTTGCCAATAAGAAAACTGGCAGCGTGAATCTCAGGTTACCGATCTCAACTCACTCGTACGATTTGAGTGAGTGTAATTGAAACATAAGGAAGGGCAGGAAACTGAGCGTGTGAACGAGCAAAGTAGGGAAAGCTGTTGAATTTCGGAATGAACACGCAAAGCTCAAAGGAGAGGGAACGAGAGGAAGGTGATGTTGAGCACTGAATAGCAACCTCTGCTGCTGCCAGATTAGTTGCAGGTCGTGCAGGCCACAGCTGAATCCACATGTGGTGCTCAGTCTGGAGGATTCGGTGGTGACCTCCTCCCAAAGACAAGAGGTGATTTATCACGGAGACCATTCATCAGCTCGTCTGTCCTCCTTTCTTACACCCTCAAATGTTTACCCTTCCGCCCTGACCATCCATTATGTTGCCCAGATACAGATGATACTCCGAACATGGAGTCACAACATGGCATTTGTTAGGATTGGGCATTGGTAATGATGCAATTATAGACTAGAGGAAAACACAAGAAGCTCCAGAAACACATCAACTCTGTTGCCGTTCTAAAACTGACGAAAGGAATGTCATGGATACACTTTTGAACAATAACAACACACTGTTTCACGATATACTTGTCAAAGTTGATAGAGTTTATCGATCACAAAGTTAGTGTTTGATAGTTGTATAATGTTCTGCGTGGATTTCTGGTCATGTGTCCAAAAACACAGAGTGAATCGAGAACACCTATTTCTCTCCAAAGGTGTGATCTATTTTTTTTATTCTCCATGTTCTTGAATGCATTCATTCATTCAGCAGCTTTCACCACGCACAGCTGCCTGGGTCACCACAACACACGCACACTGAATGTTACGGGCAGCTCAGAATCATCAATGAACCGCTGCATATTTTTGGATCAGCGGCTGAAGAAACCCACTGCAGACAGAGAGGACCAAGGCGCAACAAACAGGGGAGATGAACGGGTTCCACATTTACGTGTATCGGTGCAGAATGAGCAGAATTGCTCTAAAGACACTGAATGCTATTTAACTTTCATCTGCTGCTCCTCAATTCTGCTTGATTCTCAAATGGTGACCATGCTGAGAGTAAATTCCTGAGCTGTGAGTGAAGTGAGTCATGTAATTCCACTTTGTCTTGCATCACAAGAGCTTATGGTTCTTTCTTCTTCCAGCGCTCAGGAGTGGTCCAGCGACCCAGGCGGGTCCCTCTACAGACAGGGGTCCTCATTAGCAATGACCCCCTTGTTAATAGCTCTTCATTTCACATGAGCGAGGCAACCTTTACCACCACGGGGTGAGGGGTTGTGACCCGGCACTCGTTATCTCAATGAGACGGCATTGGTTACATTTTATATCCTGGTGATTGAACCCATAAGCTGCTCCTCCCCACCTCCCCACCCCTCACCCTGCTCCCTCATTTGGAGTCCATTCTCCGGATGAGTTTATCCAACCCTAACACTCAGCTCTGTTTAGAGCTGAAGAGGGGGATGTGACCCTTCGCCTAAGCCGGCTGCTCCAGAGAAGATGACACGGCCCATTGTTATCTTTGGAACTAATTTACTTAGCCAAAGCCACATCACTCTGGTCGGCGGTGATAGCAGCAGTTTACTTTAAAGATGGATGTGAATAAACACAGGTTTAGCTGCACAGCTAGCACAGACCTGGAGAAACATTTTGCAGTGGTAAATACGATCGGACACTCATCATTAGTTATTTTTCCATCAATTAAAAAAGGACAATATGGTACACTCACTTGTGTGTGGCCAAAAAAGCAAAAATATTTAAATGAAAGATTAGCATTTTATTAGCTGGTTTGTCAAGATGCTGCCATCTTATAAAGGTATGGGTTGATGCTGATGCTGATGCTGATGCTGATGATCGGTTATTCACCCTTTGGGCATGTGAACATTTGGACGTGAAATTGGATGTGAAAACAGAAAAACAGGCTGCTGAATTGAACATTGATGTTTGTATCAACTAAGAGATTAAAATGTTTTGAACCTATAGTGACCCTGAACTCCACTTGTAAATTTAACCAGTATACGCTGATTTAAATTTTCTCCAACCATGTGACATTTTCTGTAACTGAAGCTCTCCCTAAGCCAGATGAAGCCAAGAGGAAGTGAGTTTCTTGATCTCCAGAGGGACAGTTAGATAAAGAGATTACTCATGTGATCACCCCGGGGCGTGTCAACCAAGATGTTGACATGACAAACATATAGAGCTGTCTGCCCACGCATAAAGATAAACAAGACGCCCACATGCACGGAGACACAAACACAATATGGGAATCCCACCGGGGGTGTGATGAGCAAACACACTGTTGCACAGTGACTGACTTTAGTGGACGCCTACTAGCACCTCAGCACAGCATGGAATAAACGCCACTAATGATCTCTTCAAATACAAAGCGAAAAGTCTGTTTTTCAATCGGCCGCCATGATGAGCAACACTGTTAATGCTGTGAGGATTATTTCAGTGACGCAGGAAGTCAATATCCGTGAGTGTACATGTTTAATTGTGAAAATGCCTATTAAACACAGACACGCCCGTGTTTGTTTTCCTATTTTGTGGCGTACGCTCATTCCCATAACCCTTTCCCCAGCCTCTCACACAAAACCTAACCATCCAAAACACATGGCTAACCTTAACCAGTACCTAAAACAAACAAACGTAATCATAATGGCCCAGTTAATTTCGAATTTTATTCTTCAAATTGAGGCTTAATCTTGTGGGGACTGGCACACATAGGCACGCATCTTTTTTTCATCTCACGTATCTTCTTATTCTTCCTCATTATCAACATTTATATATATATATTTAATTTTCAGACAGGTTCGACTTTTTCCATTCGATATTGCCAGCATTACTTTGCATTGTATTCGCCACAATTTCACCGTCAAGCTACTAACCGTACAATCCAGGTCAGACTAAAAGAAATTCAAATGATCACTCATACTCGGACTAAGCTGTTGACACGCATTTTAAAACTCAGTGTTTTCTAAAAAAAAGTGCCGGACTAATAATTGAATGAAGAGAGTCACAACTGCTCCATCACTGACTACTTCACAGGTTGATGTGTCTGTCCTTAGGCTTGATGACCTCCTGTATATGTGTCCTTGTGAACCCGCCATAGTGGTGCTGACTCTGCAATGGTTCTCAGGATTGGCTCATGTGGTCAACCCTGGTGATCACTGTCTCTCTGGAAGTCAAGTTCTGGAGTGTGATCAGAAATGATGATGGTATTCCCTTCACGTCTAGACCCCAGTGATGTTCAGGCACCATCTAATGAGGCCTGAGCCGCTCGGTGTTGTGATCACGATGATTCGTGTTGTTGTTTCCATGCTGAATGTCCAGAGTTCCTGGAGTAGCCGAGAGCAGCTCTCACTCCTGGACGTGGCTGATGCCTGGTGGAAGATTGTGTTAGCAAACCAGGACTTCCTTCCCTTCGCTGTTGGATTCTCATGAAAGTGTTGGCTCTTTTGAGACGTGCATCCGACAAAGACACAGGGAAAGTGAAACACACATCCTAATATGGTCCTAAGACATCTGCAACTTCACTTAGTGTAATTTTAGTGTGCTATTCTTTTCACCTTCATGTGCATGCAGATCCCTGCAACACGTGCGTTCCTGTTGATTATGAGCAGCTAATGAGGAGGTTGGCAGAAGCAGCGCTGCTCCCCTCTGGCTGAACACTTTGGTATTCAGCACAGGTGCATGTTTATGTGTGTACTTGTGTGTGCATGGCATGTAACACACGACCTCCACCTCCGGTTGTATTTTCTTATTGATAATCCAGTTGTTTCCCGCAACTGCAGGTGCATGGGGGTTTGGAACAGACTTCAAGTACATTCCAAGGTCCGGAAGAACCTGAGTGTGTTTGAATACACGCAGCAACAGAACAGAAGGAACCGTGTGTCCAAATGATTTATTTTGATCTCTTTTCAAGGAGCTGTTGTAATGACAATGTGATGAGTCAGCATAGGGAGAGTTGCGGGTCCAAGTCCAGGTTAGTGCAACTCTTGGAAGGAACCTGGGTCCATTCTCTGATTTTTTCTATTTGGTTATTGGGTGACTCTAAAGAAAAATATTTCATATTTCAGGGTCATGTTTTCTGCTTTCTGTTGGTTTGGGTTTTTTTTAATTTATTAAATTCTGATGTGGTTGAATGCCACTTGGTCCAGATCTGTATGAACTGTTATTGGAGGAATGAGAGGGGTGAAGTATTGCTGCTGCTTTTGAAACCTTATATTGTGGAAACCAGCCGCCTCCCATCTGTAGAAATGCTTATACAGAGACCAGAGTCAACCTTGTGTGCTTCATAAAACTATCCTCTCTCCACGACATCCTGTTATCATTCTGCTCTCCATCTACAGTGTGGAGGAGTACTGGATTACAAGCCAATGTAAACCACTCTGGCAGTTGAAGTGATTGTGATCGCCCAAATATCATCTTTCCAGTGGGAAAACAAACGTTATTTGAGCTGTTATATTTTAAACCTCCATTCACAAATGTTTGAGAGGCTGCGCTCTTTTGGAGAAGTGCGACACTGGCTGACTTGGAATGATTTTGTGAAGCTTTTCTCCAATGTAAAGCTTCACGAAACCTTTCTACAAACGTGAATGTTTGATATCAGAGCCGGTAGATCCAGAAGTACCACACGCCTCATCCCAAGCCACCGAGTTCTAGGTCAATGCATTCTCTCTTTTTACATGATGTGCAGTCTAATCCATGTTAATGCAAACCCATGGGCACTCATCGAAGACATGTCCTTCGCCTACGAATCAACAAGAATATCTTATAGGTAGCTGGAGACCCTGTGGCTCCCTCATGGACTAACCACAATGATGAATTGCGCCAACTAGGTGGCAGTGTTGAGGAGACTTAAACTACATGTAGTTGAAATATAGCTTGAAGAGCAACTGATCTCCAAATCCAACTTTCCTGACTCACATGTGTTGAAGTCACGCAGTTGGTCTCTCACCATGGCGATGCTCAACTGGAAGAGTGAATCACAATGTGATGTAACACTGCGCTTCAGTCCGCTTTCAGTACAACTCTGACCCCGCCCACCTCCTTATTCCACCGAGTCATGACAGATGTTCTGCATCAGATCTGAATTGTAAAGTGTGATTCAAGTTGGTTCAGTGTTTCACTTGACTGCGATCTTTAACACGTGTGTGTGCGCATGAACAACACACAAAATGGTGTCTCTTGAGCATTTAAACCCAAAAGCGGTCTTTATTGCTCTCTTCAGTGCACCTCCAGTTGTGGTTCTCCCAACTACGGTGGCCTCAGAGGTCATAAGGGTAGTCTCACAACATATAAATATATAATGACTAAATTAAATAACAGAATTAAAAACTCAGCAGCCGCACCCCAGTGCTCATACGCCACTCCGGCCAACACCTACGATGTCACCAGGAACGCACAAGCCCACAGTGCAGTGGGTACAGTGCAGTAATAAACCAAATAAAGAAGTTGATTTCACTAGAAAGCAATACTAAAAGTATCAGAAGAAGAAACAGAGCTCTGTGAATGCATTGCACCTCACACTGTGTTTTTAGCTGTAGTTTTACATTTCTCATTTCATAGATTTTGGTTTCTTTAGTACAATAAAGTCAGCCATTTCAGATGTTTATCACCATAAAGAAAGAAAGAACAACGGTCCCACGAACCATCTTGCAGCTCCTGAGCTGTAATCCTTGTTTATTTTCATACTTCTCCAGCGCAAGTGTTCACTTATACACTGGCAATGTGGGGAGTTATTCAAGGATCTATTTAAACCACAAAAATACCAATGACCGGGAGAAAACTGGTTGTGTAAATCTAATGGAGGACAACAATCACTTGAAACCCACAGCTGGAATCTGTCCACTGTCCAGACCAATGGTCAAAATCCTGCACTGAGGCCTACTTGAATTTCGCAGACTGACAAACAGGCCCTTATCTGCCCCCTGAGGGATCAACCTGTCAGATCTGACAGATTGTACACGGCTTGCTGCTTCAAACATAAAACCATTAACATGTCACGTTGGACTTTTAAGGGTCCCTGTGTGTTCTCATCGGGGATCAGCAGTGTACACCAGCACCCCAACATGGATCCTGTCACCAGCTTGTCAGATTTGCATTCGCTTATATGACTGTTTTACCCTCCGTCCAGCATGTTGTCACAATGCACAATATATAACCAGCTGAGCTAATAACACATTCAGCTGAACACGTTTCCTGTGTCTGGTTCTGTATCTGGTTTCTCTGCCTTTCCTTTATAGAATACCTGGATGTTTATTGGACCTGCAACTGGCTGAAGCAGGCGGCTGAGCAGACCTGGCACAGGCTTGTTATTGCAGCTTGCTAATTATTCCGAAGGATGAGAGTCTGGGAATGCAACTGCACCCATGGGCCACATGAAGTCAAACGATGGCTTGATCAAACTTGCGTCCAGTCATTTTCCTGTTTGTTTCTTCCACACAGGCCGTTTGTCAGGATCCTCAGGAGACCTTTTATTTGTGGAGACGGCAGAGGATGGAGACATATGAGGAGAAGATGTTGGAACGTCTTCGGTGTAGAAGTTGAAACAAGAGATAAGTAAACAGGAGTTGAGATCGCCATGATGGTTGGACGACATCCAGACGACATGCAGATCTATGAAAAGTCTAATTCCCCAGAAAGCACTGACCAAAGAGCAGCTGTGGAGAATTGTCACTCTGTCCTGGGGTACAAATGTCCTGATAATGAGTGGCTGTCTGTGGTTCACCGGGAAGTGATTCATCTTTCCTGACCAGCTGGATGATCAGGCAGGAAAAAAAAGGTTGTTTTGTTAATAGCATTTGCTTTTGGCATCGATTCCCAGAGACAACAAAGTCACAGCTAAGAAATCTCACTTGTCGCAGACTTATTTGGCGATCATCATTCAACTTGTCTATTATGTATTTCATCCAAGACATGTCTAGATTAGATCTTACTCTAATCTCCTCATAGCCGGGGGTAAGGAAGTGTAACTCATGGTCTTGTGACAGAGAATGAGACGTCTGATGATCCTAGAAGACGAGTGTGGTGACCCAGAAACTTGTAAGATAATCTCTACAAAATAGACTTGATGGTTGACTGAGATCATGTTACCCAAACAGCAGCCGTGACAATGAACACATTCAGGTAAATGAGTTACAAGTTTTGGTTTATCCAACATCAGCCCAGATGTGTGGCTGCTTGTCCTGGAGGTAAGTAGACTACTGAGGAGACGTCTGTCTGATACCACATTATTTTTCCGTCTGTATTTGGGCTTTTATTTGTGACATGTGTTATTGGAGAAAACTTCTAGCAACTGATTGAAGTGTAGTAATTTTCATTCACACTTGACATAGAACTTTAAGGGGAAGAAACTCGCTGACTCAAGCAGACTTGACGGGATGTTGTTAAAAGTTGAAGGCACAACCACAATGTTTTGGAGAAATTGGAGGTCCAGGTTTGGGGTTAGAATTTTGTTTTTGCCCCAGACTTTTCTAGAGGTGGGTAGTGCAGTACACTCTGCATACATTATTAAATATATATTATATTGTATTACTATTATTATAGTCTTATATTATTATATTATTAGATTGTAAGTTTTCCTGAAGACCGATGACCTTTCACTTGACTACATTTCCCTTGACATTATTGTACTTTACAGATGCGTTACAGATATGTTTGACGTTTACAACAGGTGGCCATCGTTCTTCGAAGCACTTTTCACTGGTGCTCCAATACACCAACCCTGAATCAGCGATATGACGACACCACCATCACGGCTGGATTAACAATGGTGGAGACTGGTCACGGTCCAAACGTGGACCTACATTGATTCTGTGTTTTGCAGGGCAGCAGTGTCAGGCCCAGTTGTGGTATATCAGACCAAAACTATGAACATTTCAGCCTACAAAACCCTATGACTTGTGAGGTAGGATTGTGAGATGTTGAGAAGATTTTTTCAGTTACCTAGATAAACAGTTAGGAAGTAATTGTGGTGTAGTTTCTTCTGTCGACTGTTTTTTATCAATTTCCACATTATATTCACTACTTTGCTTGAGGCTTTTAGTTTGAAAAAAGGAATCAAACAGGAAGTTCCCTCTCACTGAGGATTTAAGTGAACAGGTGGACAAAAGGTTGCCGGTCTTTCCAACTCATTTTGTTTTCCACGGATTTATGTTTCAGTGCTAATGCCAAATTAGCATACATCTATTTTAAGTTGACTATTAAGTGGCATTATTTTTGTTTTCATTTAATCCTGTGTTTGTTGTGAAATTTTAAATGGTTGTCAAATGCTAATATTATGTTTCATTGCTGTCTTAATTGTCAAAGTTTTTGCTGATGTTAATGCTGAAGTGTGACGTTTTAATTTAAGCTAGTTTTCGTCTTTGTGTCTTCTGTTGTGAAGGTTTTCAACCTGATGGTTGCATGAATAAAGTCACGAAAACTTCAACATGGTGACCATCTGAAACAAATCATCAGTCATCAATGTTCCCTTTTCTAATGTGGGGTGAAGATAGTAACTGCTGCATAACCTGACAATACCAGAATGACTGCTGCAACACAACGTTCTGCCTCTCTTGATTTCTTTCAAAGATACGAGAGCGGGGATTGTGAGTCAGAGTCATTCGTCTCCATGCTGACGCTAACAGATGCAGCATCATTCATCAGGACCAGTGAGGTGACGGCTGATAGAGTCATTCAGACTCCTCTTCACTGTTCATGCTACAACAGTGATGTAACGCTCTCACTCCACACTCCACTTGATTTACAAACAGACTTTATCTTGACTCCCATTCACTCCTCTGCAAGTTCAGTCGATATCTCTTCCTCCCGTAACTCACATCTTTGGTAAATGAGGAGCGGACCATTGAGCGAAATGGTCCTCACGCTGCTGTGAACGATCATTCGAAAATCACTGGGCTTTTTAATGCAGACTGGCAAAGTAAAAATGTTTTGTGTGAAAGTGTGTGGTTAACACTCTTCATCTTGGCCACTTCAAACCTTTCTGGGGTCAAGCCTTTATTATCGATGGCATCAATCCAGAAGAGAGTCCGATCTATGGCTGAGCATCAGGTTGCCATCCACTGGATTAGTCCTCTCTTTACTGTGGAAACTGATGCGGCACAGGAATATGTCAGACTTCAGCATCTTTGTGTCCAGATTTCTGGGCTCGACCGTCTCTCCAACCCACCCCTCACTTCCATGGGCTAACATTGTCCGCCATATCCTGACGCCAAGCGCTGCGTGTTACGTAAATAAAAAGACAGAGGTATTTGTATGACACTGTCAGTGGTTCAGATTTTCACTAGGTGTCCACAAAGCATCACTGGTAACATCAGGCTCAAAGATCAAATAAGAAAAGATGCATTTTGCTGTCCTAGTTGGTGGGATCCTCACTGACAGTTTGTGTGAATAAGACCTGAATGTAATTTACTGCATTTGGGTTTGTGAGATTCAGTGCGCGTCGTTTTCTCCCCTGCTCTTTTGAGAGTATGAAACTACCTGATGTCTTGTTTGTCACTTAATTATCACCACCTCTTGACAATGTATGCAATTTTTATCAGTTTTGCTGTCAATTCTTGAGGCCTTCCGCCTTATGTGTTAACAAAAAAATGTGTTTTTCAATACCGATTTTTCAACACGTATCACACCTTTAATGCATAGAAACTGAACCTCCCCCAATAATTGAGGATGTTTGAAGATGCATACACTGCAAAGATCAGAAGAGGAGGGACAACTAAGATACAGTTTTGGTTTTAAACTCAGGGAGAGTTCATGCCACGTACTGTTTCTTGGAGTACAGAATACATCTCATGATCTAATCTGTCTTTGTTGCACCGATTTATTTTTTCAGTTTCTGTCTTTGAACCACTCCGAAAGCGTAGCCAGGTGTGCTGCTGCTGGTACCCAGCTGTTAGACCACCAGTCTGGGCATGTTCCATCCTCGCCTGCACCTGTCACCATGTCAGTCACGGCTGACGGAGGCTTCAGCAGGAGGTTGGCACTGTGTCTGATGGAGAGTTTGGGGCCATGTGACGGTTGGGTGTTCCTGTGTGTCCGGCAGCTGCTACAAACATGGAACATGTAAGACTCAGCTAAGAAGTGTGGCATCAAACCCACATGAGGTCGTAGATGCTGCTGCGCAACGGAGCACCATGACCACCTCTGAATGTGGCAGCGAGATGAACAGTCAGCGTGGTGGATTTAAAATCCCATTACATGTGTAGTGCACATAGTCACAGTCAGCCATCACACACGCTCTTTTCATGTTGCAACTGCGTGCATTTTTAAAACACCGTGTTATTTTCACTTTCGTTTTTTATCCTGTTTCATTTAGATAGTTATTTAGATTGGTATGCAAATGAGATCACTGGTCAGAGAATCACACAGAGCAAAAACACTGAGTGGGGGGTTGACTGCACAGCATCCTTGCGTCTAAGACATTTTCCCCTCAGACACCACAGATTCACACCTCGGCAATTCTCTTTTCACAACCTCACTGTTTGTCTGCCCCAGAAGAGCTTCCTCACACTCTTGTCTCCACCGCAGAAGGACAATGAAACACCACCAAGGACCACATCTGAAAATGTGCTACTGTATATAGTTCTTGAAACATTAAGGTACCCGGACAGTCTTTAATTATATGTTAATATATAATTAAAATATATTAACTATATATTAACATATATAATTCATATATGTTAAAAGTAATTTAATTTTATTCTATTTTATTTAATTTACACAGAACCTTTGTGGATGCAGGAGTTCCTGGTCCACTGATCACACTGATGCACAAGACACATCGCAGCTAGGATGATAACAACAACAACAAACATGGAGGAATCCCTGAACTAAAGCAAACAAAAGCATCTGTCTGCTTTTGTTCAGGGATATTTTTCGCTACACAATGGCCAGGGTTTCCACTACTCTGAATGGACTTGAAATTCTTATAAAATTGAAAATTGTATACAAATATTTTTAAGACATTAAATGAGCTTTAGTTTAAATAAGGTGATAAAAAAACTTGAATATAGCCACCATCCTGATTTATTGTGCTATTGTCAAACTGATGCAAAATAAACAATATGTCGTTGTTGTTTAAATGTATGTATGGGTCCATCATTTGATATCATCATCATATATATATAATATGAAGGGGAAACGACATGATGTCTGATCTGGTGCATGCATCATCCGTTTCAAGCTCCTTACAAGAGCAGAGGAACAATATAATGATTGTAAAATGGACACATGAGAAAATCCAATTAATGTATCAGACTGGTAGTTTCACGCCTTTTGCTTCCTGTTTCACCTGCAGGAGGAGGACGCGTGAGTCAGGTTGCTTCTCATGAAGTCACACAGCGTTATGTTTGTCTAATTGGACTCTCCTGGGATGGTTGGAATTCGCTGCGGTTCCACTCAGAAACAAATGATGGATCTTCAGGCTCTCCGCTGTGTTATTGGCTGATGTCTGATGGATGAAAATCAGCCTCTGAGGCGCTCGCTGAGAGGTGTAATTGTCGGGTTTTTATGGTCTCGCATCTCATGACAGCATGATCTGACAAAAGGTTTTATTTCGACATGACTTCTTTTCTGTGAAATTGTGTTTCTGGGTCAACATCTTAGTCAATTCAAAATCCGGTCAAATGTCATTGATCCGGTGAAACCTGTGGTGTGAGTACTACAACAAATCCGTGCTACAGCTGTCATTGAAATACCTCGCACTTGTCATGGTGAAGTCAGTATGTGAAATCTGCCAAAAATAACATGTCAAGACTATTGTCCACAGGCTCAGCTCAGACTTTAAGCCACTTAGGCAGATGGTAGACCGATGCTATTAGTTTGCTAATCATGATCAGGGTATTGATTATAGCTTCTTGAATGTGAACCTATCCTGGATTTGATCGATTTCTGTTACTGAAATAAATAAGCCAGAATGACTCAGCGGAGTGAACCAGAAGTGGAGCTGTGTATACTGGCTAACCACAGGAAGTGTCAGCTTCAGTTGCTCTTGATGTGTAAAGTGTGCTCAGAACAGTGGAGCGGTTACAAAGACGTGGATTGGACATCTGGACTGGTGGGTGGGTGGGTGGTTGGGAACTGGGCTGTGACTGCAGTTAGAAACTCCTGTGTGGGTGGGTGTTTATTACAATTCAAAATTGAAAATAAAGAATGCTATTGATCATGCTCTCATTGGGTCACAAAAAACAATGATGTGCAGTCCTCTGGATCAAAGTGGTTCTGTTGTATTGTATCCGTTAGGTTTTGAATCAAGACACCCCCATCTCAGCCACCAAGCAACTTTCACGATGGTTACTTGTGATGTCACATAGTTGTTGACATTCGAAGCCTCTCAACTGGCTGTACCACTTGATCCTCACTCCTATGTATTGGTAGTTCGGGAAAGTGGACTTTTGCATCCAATGCTCACGCTAAAGGCAGCCGTTGCTTGTAGAATGAACGGAGCACCACCCCATACCTTACCTAACCCCCCTGCTGCCCACTGCATCAGGATATGCCCTGTATGGAGGAATATGTGCTTCAACTGAAACCTTAATGAATCAACATGCAACACAGAAGGCTGCTTTCTGTGTCAGCAATGGATTCCCCAACATCAAAATATGATTCGTGAGGATGTTCTGGCACCTTGGCGGGACATGTGACAGTCGTGGACCAGCAACTTATCATCCTCCAAACCATGTGAACAGGTCTGACAGACGGACAGAGACCAGATCTATGTAAATCACAAGCCACCATCATGCGTGTAGCGAGTAACGCGGCACGTAATTTTTTTGAATCATGCACGGAGCCACGCAGTTTTTGACATTTGAAGCCTCTCAACCGGTTGTACCACTTGACCAGTTCACCAACTGGATCGTGTAGTTAATTTCCGGATTTAAGCAGCAACTAAACTAAATAATAAACGGTTGGAATTTTTCTGAGATAAACACAACTTATAATAGTGAGCGAGGAGGCACCGGTGCTTAGGTTCTCCATACTGGAATAGGCCTCAAAAATCAAACCAATGGGTAAATGAAAAGTTGTAATACTAATAATAATCACAATAATATTTATACAAAGTCCTGTCTCTTGCTGTGCTGAAAATGTTCTCAGCCGAAGCTTTAATTTTGAGGAATGTACCGAACCAAATTTTCTGTTTAGCGTTACATCTCTTGTGAACTGTGACAGAGGCATGGAAGCCTGACTTTTTTATAGGGTGATAGTAGGGTGAAGAATGTGCCTTGTCTTGTGAGTGTGACCAGCTTCTCTGTTTTGGGGCCCTGTGGTCAGCGAATAATAACGGGACACCCCAGATGCCACTCTGCTTGCTGCCTTATCGCCAGAAGAAGGGCTGCAGAGCTCCACACGGTTCCGCTTGTCGCCTCTGGGTGTGAGCCTTCTTCACTCTCAAGTAGCAGCAGAGATATCTCTAATGACCACGTGATTCTTCTCGTTCGCTTCCTGCTCTAAAGTAATCAAGCTTTAAATATTGATGCAGGAAGTTTCACTCTCGCCAAAGGCTTTTCCTCCAACCTGAAAATCTCTGAATGTTAAACAGCCATGTAATGACCTCCTTAAGTCATTTAAATAAACGTTTGAAATATTCAAAAAAAGGTTCACACCTTGACTGACGTCAAAAGCAGTTTTATACAAACGTTGCTGGTCCAGAGAGGAAATGTGTCTCTCTTAATTTCGCCTGGTTTCTGACTGTGTGGAGCTCAGATATTCTCCTCATGCTTGGTTTTATTTACTGCCAGCCCCAATTGTACCAGTGCAGAGGTTAAGTGATGATTTCAAACTGTCCATGAGCAAGTTTGTGATTTCCTGTCTGCCTGCATGTGCACGGCAATGGAGTTGGCTTTCTCCCGCCTATTACCCTTGATAGCTGGGATTGGCTTGTGCATAAAACAACAAGGCTAGTTCCGTCAAGGCCCATTGTCTGAGGCAGGCTTATATTTATATTTGAAATGCTTAAACAAGGAAGAGAAAAATCACTGAAAAGTAAAAAACAAATGCATGTTATTGCCTGACCACCCACTAGCTCATTATTGTCTTAGCTTCAAAGGGCTATAGGCAACAGTTTAGCATAATCGATCGCCTCATGTGACATTTAAACAAAGGTCGGCCAGGCAGGTTAAATGCCAGTCTCAGCGATGAGGCATGTCAACGGGAGGAGTCAAGATGCTATTGAGCACCTAATGATCAAAATAAATATATGTTTTTTATTCTATTTATTGCCTCAACAATTGCAGTAATAATACCAATGACTCTTCAAGGCATGTGTGATGCAGGAGACAAGAATAAAGCTCGACGGTGGAAGACTGGAAATTAGACTCAGCGTGACTTCCTCTTGTAGGCTCTTCCTCCTCTCTCAGTCAATTGTTGGAGTGGTTTTTAAATACCATTTTCAAGAGCTATCAACATTTTTGTTGCACTAAACGGAACATAACTTGCATTTAGGAAAACAAGGAGCGTATAGAACTGGGGGATGTTGTGCTCCTCTGCTTGCACAGCTGACCTGTGCCGCATTCAGGACCTTGTTGGTGAGATTTGCCAACAACAAAAGCATTGTAAATCTGAGTGGCAGTTCTCAAGGTCAAAAAGCACAATGCTGTTCAGCTGAAATGCGTGTTGAATATGTTGTACACTGAGGACATTCAGTGTCAGACCGCAAGTGGAGGTCCTCAACTCCATAATGCATAGCGTTTGCACTTCCCTTGTTGAACACAGTGACATTTTTATTGAAAGTACATGAGATTTCAAATGAATGTGATTAAATCTTTTGGATGCATAGCACTACTTTGCTCCAAAAAGTGCTTCCTTTATTGAGAAGGGTACGACTTTAATTAAAACAGACTTCATTAATTTCAGTCCCCGCGGTCCGACCTGTTGTTGCTTTCATCTGCCTTCTTCCTTCATTTGTCTGCCCCAGCACTTTTGTCTGTGCAGTAATTGGCCCAAAAACACGACTTTGGTGCCACCGGGGCAACAACTATTCCAGCAGCCGCCCCACCGTGAAGCTAAAACACAGGAAGTTCCTTTATTTTCAACACAAATGAAAACGTTATTAATATCCAGCTGATAATCCCTCAGCCAACACCAGGAGCCTGATGATGTGCCGCTTATTTTCCTCAGTTCGGGGCATAGATTTTCTGTCAGTGGACCACCTCATAAATTGTTTGTTCTCTGCCAGGCGAACGGTGTGAGGACGCGTCAGCCAAAATCTCATGAATAACTTGATCAAATTACACAGCGAGCGCAGGAAGGAATAATAAGACTGGCGCTGCGGTGCCAGGCGGCCGGACAGGAGCCAGCCAGGTCACGGCACCGGGCCAGACACCGTGCCTGGAACTAAATGAAGCTGTTAGTGGATTCTACAGGTTGTCCGGGGTAGACAGTCACATGCTGACACGCCGAACGCCAGCGTGTCTGAAATAACCTCATCCAAATAATCTGTGAAGGTCCAAATCACAGTGCAATTTATGAATAAAGCTTCAGATGTCTGCGCCTGTGTGTGTTATTCTACAGATAATGTGCAGTGGTGAATGCCGCATGAAACTGAATCAGAGGTATCTGGAATGTACAGGACTTGAGTATCAGAGGGGAATTTATTGCTTAAAATGTACGTAAGTATCATAGCAAAGAACATTTACACGTCTTCTTTAACACTGCATAGTAGCCGTTGTAGTAGATGTTCAAGCCTGACAGCGTTTAAAAATGATCCACCAGACTTTCCATAACTTAGGCTTAACCAGACAGTGATGTAATGCAGTTCGGTATAATGGTCAGGTTTTCATGAGGTTTTGTCTTGTTAAAGCTCTGCACATAACGCTTCTCAACCAGGCCACCTCAGGAGCTAAATATCTGTTTATGATGGACAATGAACATTAAATAACATCATGGCTTTATTGGATGAAAATGAACTTAGCTACCTTAACAGGCCTCTTCAGACGGAAGGGGAAAGCCAATAACAAGTGTTTTTGGAAGGCGTAACAGGCACTTGATGCTGTCTCACAAATCTTTAAATCTCAAAGATATAAAAGCATTTCAATCTGATACGGCAAGAGGACATCACAACACATCACTTACAGACAGATGCGATGTCAACAACTCCAACTCAGTTTTTGCAGTAACAAGTTGCAAAGTAAGAGTACATATTCATTGAGTATTTGTAAAAATTAAACTATCTAGAAATTAAAATGAAGTACAGATATGACAAAAACATCCTTTAATATATCGACAAAGTGCTTTTACATTATAGCGGTTGTATAGTTGTTTCCCATACATTTAATGATATGCTTGTTAGGTTGTTAAGTTTTCATTCTGGATAAGGTTACATGCTTATTCGAGATTCCTAATAGGCTTCAATGTGAAATAGTTCCTCTGAAGCATCTCACGGCTTCATGGACAAGTTGACAGTTTATACAGACAAAACTTAGGATAATTTCTGAACGGGGGAGGAAACCAGAGTGCGCGGAGGAAGCCCTCGCAGGTAAGGAGGAACATACAAACTCCACACAGGAAGGATCCAGTTGCCCCCAGCTTGATCTTGGTTGCAGTAGCACTACTCACTGCCCTCCATGTTTCCAGATGTGGGATTCAAATACATGCTCCTCCAGGAAGAGACATGTTCTTTTACATGTTCACTATTCCATCAATAAGATGTAAAATACACACTGATGTGCTGTGTACGAAGGCTTGTTAAATTCTCATATGTTGGACATTGCTTTCCACTCCTTGCTCCACACCTCATTTTCTTTGTCTTTATCTCATCTAATGGTTTCCATTTTTCGCCCATGTGGAACCATATTTTTTGAAACACAATGCTTCTCTTGAGAGACTTGGGACTTCCCATCGTTTTAATATAGACCAAAGGAAATGAATGTGGTCATTGTGGACAAAACGGCCAAAAACAAAAAAAATGTTTCTACACAAATCTCTCAAGAATCTTTTTCCGAACTCAAATTGGTGGAACATTTTCAGCATTTTTACAGAGCCTCATTTGATAGCTTGAAGAAATGACTGTTTTTGCTTAGGATTTTGACTTAATTATTTAATGTCTGCGACGTTTGTTCAAGTTGTTGCAGTCAAAAAAAATCCTATTCCTGTCCTTCTTATTTTCATCAATGACTTGTGCATTTATCTGTTGTGTTCATGTATTATGCTCTTCTTTATGTTCATGTTACAGGCACGGTTCTAGTCAACTGAAGATTAGTCTGGAGCGTTGCCTGCCTCACGCCCTTGTGAAGAGCATAAGCAGAAGAAAAGACTGACTGAACTCTATTAACACAGGAACTAATTTGAGTTTTTGATAGCATCACAAAGTCATCACAATGTTTAATAAACACTGGAGGGATTTTTATTTTTTCCTTCAAGAACCTCAAGCCAGAAACCAGGAAAACGTTTGCTTCATTCAATTATAAATCCAATATCTCCTCCCTGTATTTCAAATGTCGAGTTGTGCCTGAGTTATTCTTGTGTGTCAGCACATCTGCTCAGTGAGAGACTGGATCAGGTAAAACAGACGCAGGTTAGGAAACAGCTGTGCATCTGTAGATTGGTATATTTAAAAAGAAAAAAAAAGCCACTGTTTGCTTATCATCTACAGCAAGGTCATGATCATCTCGACACAGGGAGAGGGAACCTTGTGACAACTGTGTTCACGTTTGACCCAAAATAGGGGCATGTTGCTGTCAGACAGCGAAAGATAAACCACCCAATCATAAGGGCAACACTGATGCTTGACCTCTTGACCTTGATGCTTTTCAGTCTTGATCATCACTTACGAGAGACAGTGGGGACAAATGAATATAGATTTCCTTTCCTTCCTCATTGTTTAAGACACTGTCACGCTGGCGGCGTCCTGCTCCTCGTTGTTATTCATGAGCTGTCTGACTGGTGAGAGTGGATGTTTTATTGCTACTCTGTCATTCTGTCTGCTTTGAGTCTGTAATGAAACCATACAGCCTCCAGTCAAGTTCAAAGACTCATTTTCTGGTTGTGGTTTCTGCCAAAAATAACCCTCAGCCAGTTGGAGGTAGCATTGATGTGTCTGGCTTCTTCAAATAGGAATTTAAAACGCTTTTCTGCTATTAAATTCATATCCAAGTCATGTGACCAGATGTATCTGCACATGTGTGCACACTGGCCACATTGATATCAGATACATACGTGTACATGGTTTTTTCCTGTTTTGGTTTCCAGATGAGTTGAGTCCGGATCCTTGGGTGCAAGTCTGATGTGTTTCCAGTGGGGGTTGGTGTCTGTCAGGGCTGTGCTTTATCTCCAATTCTGTTATTGGTTTACATGGACAGGATTCCTGGCTTGAGGATCCAGTCACCGGTGCTACTCATCACAATGTGACCTTCAACTGTCGCTCGATCGGTTTGCATCTGAGTGTGAAGCAGCTGGAATGAGGATCAGCACCTCTCAGTCTGAGGCCTTGGTTCTCAACCGGAAAAGCATGGATTGCTCTTTCCGGGTAAGCAATGAGTTCCTGTCTCATGTGGATAGTATTTTGGAGTCTTGTACTCAAGTGGGTGGGGTAAGAGAGTTGGAGATTGGTCGGTGAGTTGGTGCAGCAGCAGGCGGTATTTCAGTCGCGCTGGCGCATTGTTGTGTGTAAGAGAGAGCTGAGCCAAAAGGCAGAGCTCTCTATTTACTGATCGATCTTTGTCCGACCCTCACCCATGGTTATGAGCTGTGGGTCATGACCGAATGATACCGGATACAAGCGTCTGAAATGAGGTGGTGGGCCAGAGTTGAGCCGCTGCTTCTCTGCACTGAGAGGAGTCAGGTGAGAAGGTGGCCGTCATCACATGAGGGTGCCTTGTGGATGCCTCCCTCTGGAGGTGTTTCAGGTACAGCCAGCTGGGAGGAGACCGAGGGGTCGACCCAGGACCAGGTGGAGGGATTATATCTCTTCACTGGCCTGGCAGGGATCCCCCAATTGGAGCTGGTCAATGTTGTGTGGCGTCCCACGACCTGACAACGGATGAGGATGGACGGATGAATGACTTCAAAAACACAGTATTACCACTATAATTCTGTCTCAGAGTTTGACCAGTTTGTCTCAGAGTCCTGGTTATTGTTAGCCATGTTAGATGGTTAGGTTTAGGGTGAGAGGCTGGGAGAAGCATTATGGCAATGAGGAACCTCCAAAAGTCCTAACAAGGACAGAAATATGAACTTGTGTGTGTGCGTGAGTTAAGATCAGATGGACTTGGAAAAAATAAAAGTGAAAACCACAGTGTACAGTAGCTGTTTATCACAGCTCTGACCACAATCTGATCAAGCGGAAAACGCTTCTGTGCAGACACTCAGCTCAAACTAATAACACCAACACTCAGGGTCTCAACAACTACACAGTGATAAAATAAGGAGTTTTTTTGTATCAAAAATACCTGTGAAAACATACTATTAAAGAAATGTCCTTCGAATACCTTCCTTCACCACATATCCTTTTTGGGGGGTGAAAGTTTTTTCTGCGGAGCATTTGCTTTAGATGAGTTCTTTTTGACAACGAAAATATTGTCTGAGATTTTGATCCTCTTAGTCCCAGACTTACCTACAACACATTTACATCATGCTCAAATTGCACAGTGTCTTTGAGTGACCCTTTTTTGTCTCTCGCTCAGACAATGAAGCTGCATAAGAAAATGTCCATGCTATGTACATTGTGCACTCTCTCCATCGGGACTCGTACCTTTGAAGTTAATACAGTAAAAAATTCACACAGTCTACAATCGTAATGTTAGAACATTTTTTTTTTTTTTTTTTTTTACATTTCAGCACAGAAAAAGAATGATGCACAAACCTGCTGTGGGTTGCTCTACAGAGCACAACTTTCTTTGAAAATAAATAAATGAAACTGATTTACCACCATAATAACAAGAATGTTGGGCGGTAGAACAATTAAAAACACATGCCTCAAACATGCTTTGCCTCTTTAACTTCTGTAACAGAGCCGTCCCAGTACCATATTTCTCCAGTGGCACTCGCAACTGTGAGATTTTCCCGGACTTGGACCACACTATGGTCAAAGGGAGGATCCATTAAAACAGCTATTAACAACAGGTGGCACTGTTACCCCATTCTAGTAAATTTACCCATCCACAGTGCTTCACTTGCTGCTTCTCTTGCAGCAGAGGTTAAGAGGAGCCAGACCACTTGGAAAGGTTCTGAATAAAGATCAGCTGTGTCATTGGTCGATTGCCATACCAATTGCCAGGTGGCAAGGTTTTTGGTTTGTATCTTTGTCTTTTTTTCACTAACAAAATTTGTATCTTTTAGAAAGTGTTATTTTTTTCTGAAAAAAATTATTTACAACGTTAATAAAAATGAAATGAGTAGGTGTTGTCAGCTCATCTCAAAGGTTTTGAATAATTCCGCTTTTCTTGGGTGGGAATGTCAAGCACATGAAGCCAACTTGGCTCGCTTTGTGCCTCCACCGTGCTGCAAACCATGAGACATGCAAACCAGCAGATCAGATAAGAGTGAACTGAGCTCTGAAATGCTGACTTGAATCTCTCAGTTGTGTCCACTTGTAACCTGCATGGGTTCACTCAGCACAAATTCTCTGTTGCAGTCTTGTTCTTCCACACTTGGATGAACGAGGACCCCAAATATTTGCGGGCTCACCCATCATAAGTCGCCTCCTATCAGGCGGTGTTGAGGCAAGGGAGACGACCCTGTCACGCTGATGCAGGCTGTATATCTAATCCCGCCTGACAGTGGCCAAATGGACTCCCACAAGCTTCGCAGAAGGTCATTTACATCATTTGGTGCCCGTGATGAGGTGAATAATGAATGAGTGCTCTGGCTGCGGGCGAACTAAGAGAGCCGTCTCTTGTGAATGAAGACGGGCGCCGTGTTTGTTGGGTGAAGGCGCCGCCGAGAGAAGCTAATTTCATTACTGCACCCGAACTCTACACGCATCACCAGCTGGCAGAAGGAATCAATAGGAACTATTATCACGTTGTGGCGACTGCTGGTCCAGCTGTGTACTTACATGTGTGTCGGAATTAAACAAGCTCATTACTGCTGACTTATGACGATTTAAGGACTGTTTTCTTGACTTTTTTCAAGCTGCAGTCAGCGATCGATAGATCCTCACAGATTGGGAGTGACAATGGCAAGTTAATCAAACACTTCACACATGTCAGCCTTCTGCGGAGAGAAGTGATCGGACCGACACCCATCACCTCAGAGTCAAACATGAGGCGCGATGAAGCTCTCCTGACGGAAGAGTCAGGGCTGGTGAGTTGAGGAACACATCTCTTCTCTCTGCGATCTAAACAGGAACAGTCTCTTTGATCAAGTTCCATCGTCCACTTCTCATACCCCAATGCAAGAAATAGAAGGAATTTTTTAAAATGTATCAATCTGAAACATTAGCTTTCATGTTAGAAGTCATTTTTTTCAGTGTTCATACAATTTCAATGTTTCTCTCACTCAAATATTATTTCCTTTCCAGTCAAAAAATTCACTGCAAAAGCTGAGGCAACACATGTAAATATGTATGACGGTGCAATGTAGGTAATGTTTGTCATTCCCAGTTTTGGAAGCAAAGCACTTGCGTATTTTACTGGCTAAAAACGTTGAGGCATTTGTTCTCTTGTGTCACACTGTGTTCGTGTGCAACTGAAAAACAAGCCAATGATGGACAGAGATGTAAGCGTGCTTTAGGTGAGGCTGCTGTTTGTCCATGTGAATGGCTCTTAATTGTTTCCTTGGAGACGGGCAGGACGATGCCCCTGAGTTCTCTGGCTCTGACACACGTGCTCCTGAACAAAGAAAAAACAAGCCAACTCTGCCAATGATTCCTTCCGCCTCTAGTTCCACTGCACTTTTTTTTTTTTTTCTTACTTTTTTGAAATTCCATTCCTGTCGTTGAGAGTCGACAGCATGGAAGCTTTTCTTTTTTTGTATGTCAGAAATATTTTTGAGAGGATTATGGACAGAGACAGATTTTCATTTTTGAAAGTGGTGGTTCACCACACCGAAATATATTGAAACAATAAAATAAGTGCTTTGATATTTTTCCCATCAATGTGCACCCACTTAGCGCGATGTTGACCCATAGCCCACATTCGGGTCAACAATGAAACATCTGAGGAAGTAGCTTTAACAATAACAGTAACTACTCTGAGAGCACAGAACCTGAGCAAGCAGCTCAGGTTTTTCACCCAGTATTATTCCATCCATCCATCCATCCATAAGTCTGGGCCTCTTTGCTTAGGCTGCCGACTTTGACCTACAGTTACTGTTCTGCACTTAATTTTTTTCAGCATTTGAAATATAACTGATCACTGTGATCAACTGTGATCATCACCCTGGTGTCAGCACTGGACTTAATCCAAGAGAATCATTTTTCTTCTTGTTTAACGTCAACATCTAGTGCACTGCTTTGATACGTACGTCGCCGCAGATTCACGCCAGTGTTTGACCCTGGAACCTGGTAAGTGCTCTGCTCTTCACGAACCATCTTCACCGTGTCCATGACAACCAATGAGTATTGATCCCATCATTTCAACACTTCACTCATCTTGTCATCTCATTACACGCCCAGGGAGGAATATATCACTCCAGTCACTGGGCTCATCTCTCTCGCTCTATTAAGAGGCATCCCTCAGTGAGGCACTTTATGAGTGCAGGCAGCGGTGGTCAGTGCCAGTTTAAGGGATGGATCGGCTCGGCTGTGTCAGATCGGCTCAGGGCGACCTCTAATGATGATGCTGGATTCTATGATTGGTCAGAAGATGACATAAAGTGCAGCGATGGTCGACGTGGCAGTAGTGATATTTTACATTTGACTGTATATCCATTTCCTTTGAAGCTCAAACAACACTATACTGAGTGGCATGCAACAGTTAAAGTCGGGCTCAGGGTAATTCACAGTTTTGCTTATGATTATAAAGCTGCGACTACTTTGCTGTCACCAGCAGGCTTCAGGGACTCATATTGCCTCTCTTTTGCTGAGCTGAACTGTCAATAAAAGATGCTTCTCTATGTCTTCTGCAGCGGTCGGCAACCAGCAGCTCGGTCGGTCGCGACTGAAAAGAGAGGTGGGAGCTCTTTAAAATGAACAAGGTCTAACCTTTGGTTTCACTTAAAGGGAACAATAAACCAGCAGCAGGATACATATCTCACCGATGCTTCTCTGCCTTTGATCACCTTTCCTCGTTCATGGAGTCAGGTGTCGAGTGAGATCACCAGCTAGGTCTCCCACCCTTCATTACTCACGTAGTGTTGATGTTTCAGTGGAAAGTGATTCATGAAACTTGGATATATAGGTTATTTTTAGTTCACTTTATTTTGTTGCACAGTTCTTAAGTTTTTTTAACATATATTTAAAGCTTTCTTTTGGTTTCAAGCAAATTCAGGAAGCACTCAAAATGTTCTGTGAACACTGCATATTCAGTTGTTGTTCCCAGTTCATATGGTGCATTATGCTGTATGACTTTTCCTTTGGCAAGAAAGTCAATAAAATGTCTCTTTTGATTGTAAGGGTTGCTGACCCCTGGTCTACTGTATTGTTGAAGTTGAGACCTTCTTTTTTTTTTTTGATGATCAAAGATGGCGCCGAGGAAGGCTGGCCTGGAATTATCGTGCATGTTATTTTGTTTATTTTTGTGTTCTGGTACAACAGTGCCACCTCCAGGGACAAGAGCAGACTGCAGCGCATCGTACGTTCTGCTGAGAAGGTGATGGGTTGCAGCCTGCCACCTCTTCAGGACCTGTATGCCTCTAGGACCCAGAGACGTGCAGGTCGGATCAGAGCCGACCCTTCTCACCCTGGACATGGACTGTTTGTTCCTCTTCCCTCTGGCAGGAGGCTACGGTCCATTCAGACCAGAACCTCCCGTCACAGGAACAGCTTCTTCCCCTCGGCCATCAGACTGTTAAATTCGTGAACAGCCTTGTTGTTATGTTATTCTATTTATTTTATTTTATTTGTTTTTTGTTGCACTTTATTCCAAGACACTTTCCTAGTCAGTGGGCTCCCCACTGACCATGGCAATAAATCTGATTCTGATTCTGATTCTGTAACTCAAGACCAAGTCGAAACTGGGACCAGAGTAGCTCATGACCACTGGTGACAGTAAGAATGTGGTTGTATCAACACTACTTTCTCCACGACTGAAGACACAACTTCATCTGGTGATGATCTCCCTTTAAGCACTTCTACTTGGGACTGAAGCGTATTCCCCACCTGGACAAGACATAATCTTTCCTCAGTGAGAACCATGTCTTGGAGGCGGAGTTCATCCCTGCTTTCATGCCGGCCTGTCCGTTCTATCAGCATTCAGAATTGACCTCAGCCCATCACAACAACAAACAAGGCTCTAGAGATTCAAAATTAACATCTTGAGTCAAAGGTGTTGCTGCTGATAAACCCATCCAGATGTAACCTTCTGCATCGTATCATCCGTCCAACCTTCCCATTGATTCACCAACTTTTCGTCTAAGAACGGATGAGTCCATTAGTTATATTTATTAACACTTCATTCATGAGGAGAGTCAGTCTGAGCGACTGATCGATTCCTCCCACTTTCAAATGTTTCAATACTCCATCGACTGCTCCTCCATTCTTTTACCTTTCTTCCTTCAAACCTCCAAATACCTGTGTCCTTCCACCCATCTGCAGCACAGTTATAACAGCTCATCCATAGACACTTTTGTTTCACCAGCACAAATACATCACTGGCACTTCTAAGTA